>NC_030824.1:25653921-26853921 GCF_001704415.2 Capra hircus
GGGTGTGACTCATCCAACAGAAACAGTGCTGTGAGCGGGGGTCTCTGCACCTCCAGGGGCAGCTGAGTGGGCCAACCCAGGGTCCCAGAGTGGGGAAAGGGAGCCGAAAGCGACCTCCACTGAGACTCTTAGAGACCAACAACCCTCCACTATCAATCCTTTGGAGGAAGAGTCTATTCTGTCAGGCCAAGGTGACCATCTGGCTTAATCAGCAGTTGTGTTCCATGTATAAATGAATAGCCTGGAGTTCTGCTCTTATACCAGGTTTCCCTGGTGGCTCAGTGGTAAAGAATCTGCCTGCAATGTAGGAACAGCAGGAGATGCAGGTTCAACCCCTGGGTTGGGAAGATCCCCTGGAGGAGGGCAGGCACCCCATTACTTTATTCTTGCCTGGATAATCCCATGGACAGAGGAGCCTGGCAGGCTACAGCCCACAGGGTTGCAGAGTTGGACACGACTGAAGTGACTTAGCACGCACAGCTCTTATAGGCAAATGTGTAGTGGTCACGGCCACAGATTCTGGAGCCAGACACTGGCTCTATACCTGCTCTGTTGTTTACAAGCTGTGGGGCAGTGGGGAAGATGTTTTAAACACTCTGTGTCTCCATTTCCTTATCAACAGAATGGGCTTCTGTGACGATTTAATTAGGACAGTGCAGGCACATACTGTATGCTCTGTGTCAGTTATAATTATACTTTTTTATCCTTCAAACACACAGTTAATAGAAGTCTCTTTTACAAATGTGTCAGTCATTTTTGCCACACTTTTCTTGTTCCAAATCGCTCGGCCTGAGGCTCCGGTTCTGACCCTAGAATTATAGAAGTTTCCCTCAGGCAGTAGGTCCCTTTTTAAAGGTCACTTTTTTAAATGGAATAGGTGAAGAAATCACTTTCAGAATAAAGTTCTGAAGTCAGCACATGGGATGAAATCATGAATAATCAAAGCTGCCCTTGACATTCTGCCCTAGGGAGCCCTTACAGTGCAGTGTGAGGACCCAGCATCTCTCAGGCACCCGCCATGGACAGTCTTCCTGCAGGGATGGACCAGACCCGTGTTTCTTCAGCTGGGCATCAGGTAAGGGAGACGGCTTGCATGGAAGAGCCATTGTGTGAAAGACATGGGTCTCTATATGCTACAAGCATGCTCAGAAGAGCCACGTAGCCACACTAGTGACTCATAGAACCTGAGCCTGATGACCGAAGGTTCTTGTCTGTATCTCATACACTTTGTTACCAAGTCAGCCAGAGTCTACCAGTGATGGACCCATTGCGTGACTCTCTCATGACCACAGGTATCACTGTAACCAGCTCCTTCCCTGGGGTGAACTGTGCTGCCAAGACTGAGCTGTAGGAGGTTCAGGACTGCCTTCCCACCAGGACCCAACAGCTAGCTAGCCTCCTGTTCTCATAGAGTTTATTGAGTACTGCCTCATCCTTGAGAGTCAGTTTCTACTTTTTGAGGCAACGGGATACAATTTATATTCAGAGATATTATCTAAGTGTATCACTTGGCTCAAAAAATGGAATTCATGGTTTGGATTTTTCTTTCTAATCTCTGATCATTAGCTGTCTGAGCTTACCACTGACCATTAGAATTCAGGGCTTTCTTGCTGGTTGAATGAGAACTGGGACAGACACTGAATTCCCCTGGAGGCAGGCCATTGAAAAGTCTGTTTCTATTTTCTGTGAAGATACAAAATCATGCACCAGAAGGAATCTTGGGACATTTTGTTGTGTTCCCCCAAAGATATAGGGCAGACGTCCCTGAGGCAAAACTTCTGTTTTCCTACCATGAAATCTGCCTTAAAATGGTGCTGCCTTAGACATCGCGTGCCATACTTTAGCGAGAAACCTTACTGAAGAAGTACTCAGATGTTAGTGGAAGTATCCAGAGCTGGGCATAAAGGTACATAAACCATGAAGGGTGCTGCGGCGTTAAGTGTTGCGTGTTTCCATAGAAACAACACAAAATCTGACCAAGGAAATGAACACTGAATGTAAAGCATTTGTTTAATTTTAATGTGAGTAGTTTTTAAGCTGCTTGTTCCCAATGCTATAGAAATGTTCACATGGTAACAGTAAACGCCTTTAATCTCTTTTGGTTTTTAATTGGTTTTTCTGGTGGATTGATTCCTTATAAATAAATGGGGGGACATGAAGCAATGCAAACAGAGCCAGAACCATAACAATGAAAGGGCAAATGAAAGCAGAGTCTGGTGAGATTTGTAATTAGAACCAACCCATCTCAGGCACAGATCCAGAAGACCCTTCTATTCCAGAGCTGCAGTTCTATCAACACAGGCCCTTCCACATTCCTAATTTGTCGCTTTTAATTGTGTTTTCCAGATACACTGAATAGTGGTTTCTCTGATTAGAGTTGCCATCTGCTGGATTCCAGAGCACAGCTAGTCCTGAGTGGGAGGGGTCTTCTGTTTAAGGTTGTTTCCTGAGCTGAGTGCAGGTCACCCAGGTATGCTCGCCCAGGTGGAAATCTACTGGGCTGTGTACTGTGATTTGTAATTGAATTTCAACAAAAGGAAAAATAAGTCATTCCCTGAGATAACCAAGGACATTCTGTTTTAAGGAACAGACCCCATTGTTTTTATTAGCTTCAGGCCTTCCTTCCCAGGTGGCTCAGTGGGTAAAGAATCCACCTGCAATGTGGGAGATGCAGGTTCGATCCCTGGGTGGGGAAGATCTCCTGGAGGAAGGACGGCAACCCACTCCAGTATTCTTGCCTGGAGAATCCTCATGGACAGAGGAGCCTTGCAGGCTGCAGTCCATAAGGTTGCAAAGAGTCAGACACGACTGAAGCAACAGAGCATGCATGCGTCCCTGTGAGAAGACCATGTATCTCCACTCTGCTCAACTCAGGGGTGCTCAAGCACCAACTTGCTTCAGCCAAATAACTGTGGGAGGGAATGTGTGTGTCACTTCTGTCCAAAGGCTTTGAGTCCCTCTCTCCCCTGCAAGTCTATCCCTCCCCTCCCCCATCTTTGTTTTCCCCACTTCTCTCTCTCCCCCTCCCCCACTTGCCAGTCCTTTGGTTCATGGTGCCTTTTACCTGTGCCACTGGCTGACATCCCATGGGAAAGGCAAAGGGGGAAAGACTTCGGGGGAGAGACAACAGCAATGGGGCATGTTAAAGGGGGGCTGGGGTAGCAGGGTAATTGAGGAGGGAGGAGGAAAGTAAGGAGGAGAGAGGAAGGAGGAGGGAAGGAAGGTGCCAGGGGATGGAAGAAGACAGGAGGGAGGGAGCCACAGCCTGGACTGTGTGGAGCTGGGCCTCCTGCTGGGAAGAAGAGCCTGGGAGTGAAATAGTCAATAGGAGGGAGGGGTTAGTGAACTGATGAGCTAATCAGGGGTAATGGACATGCCCAGTGACACAATACCATCCACACTAGCAACCAAAAAAGTTAAATACTTAGTATAAATCAAAATATGTGCAAGATCTGTATGAGGAAAACTATAAATGAAATCCAGAAAGAACTAAATAAATACATATACTGTGATGTTATGAATAGAGAAACTCAGCATTGCCAAATTCTCAGTTTTTCCCAAACTGGTTTATAGATTTGGTGGAATCCCAATGAAAACCTCAGCAAGTTGTGTTGTGGATATTAACAAACTGGTTCTAAAGATTATATGGAGAAGCAAAAGACCCAGAGTAGTCAACACGACACTGAAGAAAAAGGATAAAGCTGGAAGACTAATGATGACCCAACTTCAGGCTACAGTATTAAGAGCATGTGGTATTGGTGAAAGAATAGACATGTGAATCAGCATAACAGGATAGAGAGCCCAGAAATACATCCACATAAATACAGTTTTTCAACAAATATTGAAACAACTGCCTTTAACATCTACATTTTAAAAAACTGAATCTAGGAATTCCCAGGTGGTGCAATGGCTAAGAATCTGCCTGCCAATGCAAAGGACATGGGTTTGATCCCTGATCCAGGAAGATTCTACATTCTGTGGAGCAACCAAGCCCATGTGCCACAACTGCTGAAATCTGTGTGCTCTAGGGACTGTGACAAAGAGTAGCCCCCAGTCTCCAAAGCTAGAGGAAAGCCCTCAAGCACCATTGAAGACCCAGCACAGCCCATAAATAAATAAAATTATTTTTTAAAAAACATCTGAATCTAAACATAGATCCTACACATTTCACAAAAACTAACACAAAATGCATCACAGGCCTCAACATAAAATGCAAAATTCTAAAATTCCTGGAAGATAATACGGGAGAGAACCTAGATGACCTTGAGTATACCAATGACTTTTTAGAAAGGACACCAAAGTCATAATTCATGAAGGAAATAATTGATAAGCTAGACTTGGTTAAAATTTTAAACTTCTGTTATGTGAAAGACACTGTCAAGGGTTTAAAGAGATAAGCCACAACTGATAGAACACTGCTATCCAAAAATATAAAGAACTCTTAAAACTCAACAATAAGGCAACAAACAACCGAATTTAAAAACAGGCCACCAATCTCTAATTGGTTTCCTTAACCAATCTCATGAAAGAAGATATACAGATGGCAAATAAACACATGGAAGCATGCCCCATGTCACCTGTCATCAGAAAAATGCAAATTAAAGCAACAATGAAATTCTACTATGCACTTATCAGACAAGCCAAAGTTGAGAACACTGATACCACCAATTTCTGCAATTGGACCTTTCTTGCAAAATTCAACTTAAAATGGATTAAATATATCAAACAAGACCTGAAACCATAAAACTCCTAGAAGAAAACATACTGGAAATCTCCAAGAAAGACTACATCTGGAATGGGAGGAAATACTTTCAAATTATATATCTGATAAGGGGTTAATGTTGTTGTGTGGCAATACCAATACAATATTGTAAAGTAATTACCCTCCAATTAAAATAAATAAATTTTTTAAAAGTATTTTTTAAAAAAAGTATTCATACAACTCAAGACAAAAAAAGCAAACTATCTGATTTCAAAATGGCAGAGGAACTGAGTAGACATTTTTCCAAAAAAGACATATAGAATTTCAGCAGAATCATAGGAGGGTGCTTGATGTCACTAATCACTGGGGAAAGGCAAATCAAAACCAAAGTGAGCTGTTGCACCTCACATCTGTTACGATGGCTATCCTCAGAAAGACTAGAGATAAGTGTTGGTGAGGATATGGAGAAAAGGGAGGCTTGGTGCACTGTTGGTAGGAATGGAAACTGATGCAACCGCTATGGAAAAAAATTACGGAGTTTCCTCAAAAAACTAAAAATGGAGTTGCTATATGGTCCAGGAATTCTACTTCTGGATATATGTCCAAAGAAAACAAGATATGTATAGTATATATTCCCATGTTCAGTACAGCATGATTCTCAACAGCCAGGATAAGGAAACATCCTAAAGGTCCATCAGTGGGAGAATGGATAAAGAATATGTGGTTACATATAGATATATCTATATATACACACACACACATATATATACATATACATATATATATTACATATGTGTGTGTGTGTGCCTGTGTGTGTGTGATAGCTAGCTGGCTAGCTAGCTGTGTAAATGTATATGCTCAGTCATGTCCAACTCTTTGCGACCCCAAGGACGATAGCCCACCAGGCTCCTCTGTCCATGGGAATTCTCCAGGCAGGAATACTGGGGTGGGTTGCCATACCCTCCTCCAGGGGATCTTCCTGACCCAGGGATTGAACCCAGGTCTCCCGCGGGGAAGGCAGATTCTTTACCATCTGAGCCACCAGGGAAGAAGCCCTGCATATACATACACATATACATATATTTATACTTATACATGTACATATACAATGGGATATCATTTAGCCATGAGAAAAAGGGAAATTCTGCCATAGGACCACATGAACAGACCTTAAGAGCATTATGCTAAGTAAAACAGCCAGACAGAGGAAGAAAAATACTGCATGACTTATATGTGGAGTCATAAACAGCCAAACTCATAGTTAGAGAGACTAGAATGGTAGTTATCAGGAGCTCAGTGAGGGGAATGGGGAGATGTTAGTCAAAGGGTACAAATTTCCAATTATAAGATGAATAAGTTCTGGGGGTCTAATGTAGGGCATGGTGATTACAGTTAATAATACTTATTGTATGCTTGAACATTACAAAGAGTAAATCTTAAGTGTTCTCACCATAGAAAAGGATCAGTAATTATGTGATATGATGGGGATATTAACTTTTGTAGTGTATAGGTACAAACATATATGTTCAAATCAACATATTGTAAGTATACCTTATACCTGCACAAGTTAATATGTCAATTATACCTCAATAGGACTGGAAAAAATAAGTGAGCTATCAAGCCATGAAAAGACATGGAGGAACCTTAAATTCACGTTCCTAAGTGAAAGAAGCCATCTGAAAAGGCTGCCTACCATATGATTCCAAGAATTGACATTCTGGAAAAGCAAAACTATAGAGACAGTGAAAAGATCAGTGGTTGCCAGGGTTTGGGGTGGGAGGGAGTGAGGGATAAACAGTTAGAAAACAAAGGATTTCCAGGGCGGTGAAAATGGTCTGTATGATGTTATAATGATGGGTCCAAGTCGGTGCACAGCTGTCCAAGCCCATACATACAGAGCCAAGAGTGAACCACAAAGTAAACTATGGACTCTGAGTGATAACAATGAGTCAATGTAGATTCTTCAGTTGTGACAAATGTACCATCTGATGGGGACTGTTGAGAAAGAGGGAGGCTGTGCATGTGTGGGGAAGTGGGTTATACGGGAAGTCTCTATATTATTTCCCTCAATTTTGTTGTCCACCTAAAACTTCTCTTTTCAAATACACAGTATTTTTTTTTTTAGTTTTTTTTTTTTTACGTTTATTTTATGTTTATTTTTTTTTTTTTTTTCTTACATGCGTTCCCAAACATGAACCCCCCTCCCACCTCCCTCCCCACAACATCTCTCTGGGTCATCCCCATGCACCTGCCCCAAGCAAGCTGCACCCTACGTCAGACATGGACTGGCGATTCAATTCTTACATGACAGTATACATGTTAGAATTCCCATTCTCCCAAATCGTCCCACCCTCTCCCTCTCCCTCTGAGTCCAAAAGTCCGTTATACACATCTGTGTCTTTTTTCCTGTCTTGCATACAGGGTCGTCATTGCCATCTTCCTAAATTCCACCAAATACACAGTATTTTAAAATAATGATTCGTTTTTTTACTTAAGAACATGGAAATGCCTCCAAAGAGCCCTGTTATTAAATGCTAGCCAAACACAGCAGCTGCCAAGATCTCTGAGACTCAGGCCTCTCTCCCTTGTTTGAAGTAAGATTAACAAGTGTTGGAGTGGAGCCCCAAAGTCAAGCCAGACACCATGTGGGACTGCTCTGTAAACAGGAAGCAGAAGGAACCTGAAGAGGAAACAGTCTTCAGGGGCCGGCAGGAGCCCCGACTCCATGGACAGGACAAGGATGAACCCCACTGAGGAACTCAGGGGACAAAAGATGGGGTGGGTAGATCACAACAGAAATATAAACTCAACCTGCTCCACCTGAACCAGAGTCCATGGTTTAACAAGCTCCTTGGGTGCTTCTGAGAGGCACTGGCTTGGAAGACAGATGTTCAAGAAGCCCTTTGGGGTCCTGGCTGCTCATAACTCACAATCTGAGGGGGGCTGGGCTGCTGGCAGAAGGCAGCTAAAAACTTCCAGCCCCACAAATATCTAATCTGGGTGGACAGTTCCTGACTTCCAGTTTGCAGGAAGTAAATGATTAAATTACAATCCACAGCTCAGCTGCCCACTGAGCCATCACAGGCATTCTCAACACAAATGTCCCCTCCTCGGGGGAGACTCCCTGATCCTCCGCCACCTCCCAGTCATCCCTCCTCACCCTGCATCTTCTACATAGCATGTCTGTCTTCCTGGGTCCCCAAGCTCCTGGACTTCACGTCAGCAGAGCCTGGCTGCATGGTGTTTATGTTGAGTATGTGTGTGTGTGTTGTGTATGTACAGGTGTGTATGTTGGGGGCAGGGGGAACCTGCCTGAGTCCAGAGCCCCGAGCAGAGAGGGGTGGGAATAAATGTCCGCCTCCCCTCCTCCTTCCCTCTGCTCTCCTGCTGGCACCCCTGATGTCCAAACCCGCAGATGGAGGTCAGAGGTCAGCCTCTCAGACAGAGCAGGGCAGAGTGAATGTGGGAGCTAAAAGAAGGGAAGAGTGAAATGTCCAGGGCAGAGAAGATATGGTATCTCTGCCCCTCACTCTTCCTGCACCCAGTCTGCCCCACCCCTGCCTGCCACACCTGCACCCTGAATACCACGAAGCCAGCCCCTCTGCAGAAGCAAACTTCTTCCATGAAACCAGGCTTGACTTGAGGGGTGTGTCTATACCCTCAGCTCTGCCTGCTTCCTGCCTCCTGCTCATTCCTGGGTTTGGGGGCGGCTGCCCCTTTGCAGGAAGACCCCACAGCGGGTTCTCCTGCACTGGGGGCCTGAGAGTCCAGGACCTGCCCTCAGAGCCTGAGTAATGCAGTCTCCTTCCCTCCCTCCCCTTTCACTGGAAAACCAGAACCACCATGAATTTTCTTTTAGAAATTAATATTCATGAAAAATCTAATAATGTAAATTTATGGTTGCATTAGAGGCAAAATTAAAGGAATAAATAACCCATAAGTTTGTAATGTGTTGTCCTTAAGCAGAAATATCTCCTGCTTAATCTCCATGCTTCCTACTGAATTATTTAAACTGAGATCACTCAGCCACCTGGGTCTTGTCTGCAAAGTGCAAGTCAGTCCCCCACCCCAAGGCAGAAGCTGTCTTGGGCAGTGCCAGGCAGGACGCAGGTGAGAAACACTCTGCACGCCCTGGAGAGTGAGTTCCTTGGGCATCAGGTCCAAGAGCACTTTGAGGGTCCAGGTCATGGCTACCTGGGGATCCATCATATGCTCCAGGGTGATCTGGGAACTTCATCTGAGACAGAGCCCCTCCCCCAGGCTCCCTGAGGCTTGCTCCCCACCCCTGATGGGTCTAATCACAAGCAGGAGAAAACCTGGCCTGGTCACCTGAGCCCATAGGTCAACCCACCTTCTGTGCCCTGTGCTGATGTCACTGTGATCAGCAGAGATTGGGTTCTGGGGTCACTTCCTGTGGGAATCTAGGGGATCCAGCAAAGCACAGTTTCCCCCTGGAGGATGGATCTGCTCCTGGCAGGGCCCCTGCTAGGACTGGGTGTGTCTGGTCACCTCTGCATCTCTGCCCACTGGCTCAGCAGCAAGGGCAGGAGAGTCAGCTTCTTGAGCAGGCATCCTGCTCCCACCTGAGAGCTGCTCAGCCCAGATCCCTTCCCATCCAGGTCCTGTCCTCATGGAGGGTGATGCTGAGGGCCCTGCCTCATAAATGCATTTCCCTGGACTTCCTCTTCTGACCCCCAAGTGTACACAGAGGAACAGGGAGCTCAGAGTTGACTTGGGTCCTGAATCAGAAACAAACCTTATATCTGACAATCACTCCACATACAGCACCCAATGTGGATGCTGCTCCCACCTTGAGTTTGATTTCAAAGCAAGACCACCTGCCGACTGTTCAGGGAGGGGAGACTCACTCAGTGTATCCTTAGTGGTCACAGTGGGAAGACCCCTCCTGCAGGAGGACACCATGGGCTGGGACCAGACTTCGAGCGCCGCCGCCTCCTGAGGCTTCCTGATGGGGTTGTCAGTGTCCAGGGCTCATCTCCACAGTCTGGACGCTCAGTGTCCCCAGGATTAGGGTTCTTGTCTCATAGCCCTGGTGCTGCAGAGGGGAAGGGGGCACTGACCTCCTTGTTTGAGAATCTGCCGGGAGCTGGAGCTGTTCTCAGCACTGTGATGGAGATCCTGCCCCAGAGCTACATCTGCATGGAGCAGAGTCCAAGGCCAGTCCCAAGCCTGGGCTCTCAGACCCCAGGAATCAGGACACCGGGAGCAGCTGCAGAGGTAAAGGGGTTCTCAGGCCCCACCCCAGACCAGATCTGACTCTCCCAGAGTCTGATTCTGCAGGGAGAAGCTAAAAGTCTGACATGCTTGAACCTTCCCAGTAGCAGGGACCTCACCCCCGGTGAAGCAAGCAGCCCCTTCATGGGATTGTGAGAAACACCTTCCCTGTGGGCCCAGGTCAGCCATCCTCAGCTATCAATGCAGCCCAGCTCTGCAGGTGGCTCTTCTCCATCCTCTACCCCCAGATTCCTCCCTGTCCTGAATTTTGGCCCCCAGCAGAGCCCCTGTATACCGCCTCCCAGCTGTTCCCTCTGAACAGGGAGGTATCTCAGGACTCCTGCTCCAGGTGCTGCCTCTCCCTGCAGACCTCCCCCACTTCCCTCCTGCAGCCTCAGGGACAAAGCAAACATCCCACCGCCCCCTCAAGTCAGGTGTTAGGGCCCCTTTGACAGATGGGGGTTAGAGGGGAAAGAAGATTCTGCCAGATGGTGTGTTTGCGTTTTGCATGCTCCAGGCCTCCAACTGCTGCGTCAACATTTATGATGCAGGAAAGAGTGAATCCTCACCTGCAGTCTGGTCTCTACTGATCCTTGACATGGAGCCCATGGGCACTGGGGTTTAGGGAGCCAGTCATCTTGTGGTTCCAATCTCGGGCTGGGCTGGAGGCAGGAGGCCTGCTCACAAAGGAGCTCCATTATTCCTGTCTGGAGTACAAACTGCCCCTTCTGCAGCTCAAATCTGCAGTGACAGCCACAGAGCAGGAAACCCACCTGCCCTTCATCCCTGGGCACAACTCAGGTGATGCCCGGAGTAAGTAGGGTTTGAAGGGCCCCCAGGAGGCTCAGACCCACACTCAGGGCTGTATTTCCTGCAAAGCCACTCACCTGGTGACTCATGCAGGTGTGAACAGTGGATGAAATTTGCTTCCTGCCCCACAACTGGCCCTGAGTGCACCAGGGGAACAGAAGACAGGGAGCTGTGGGTGCAGAAGCAGGTCCAACTCTGTTCTCTGGAGACAAGTCAGCTCCATCCTGCAGGCAGAGAAATGGTCTGAGGGTGAAAGCAAGGGCCCCATCCATCTCCCAGTCAGGTGCCACATGGGCCAGGGCTGCTACACCTGTGAAGTCCTTGGGGTCAGACCCCTGGGGCAGCTCTTCTGGGTTCTCACCGGGGAGGGGGTCACTGCCCAGGGGGTCCTCAGAGGCCTTGACTGTGGAAAGCTGCCTGATCCCCTCCTGGCTGCACCCTGAAAGTTCCTTCATGGAGAAATGGGGTCTATTCTAGGAAGAGGAACTCCATCTTCTCCTCCAGCAACACTGCCTCCACTGTGAATGAGCTCCTAACCCAGAGACCCTGTGCTTGTTTAACAAGCTTGAGCATAGAAGGCCCAGCCTCAGACTGGACAGATCAATGCATGATAAAGGGTGGCTCATAAAGCTGACTGACTAAGAGATTTTGTCTGGAATAGAGTGACAGATGAGGAAAGAGTTCTGCATTGATGCTTCAAGACCAGGAGCTGGTGCCCCTGACTGAGGACGGGGGCCTATGTTCACAGAGGGGCACTGAGCCCCTCCTCCAGGCTGTGTTTCTCCATCAAACCTTGACTGAGCTCACATAGCCAAGGCAAGACCAGGGGAGCTGGGGAGACACTGCCAGCTCAGTGCAGATACAACAGGATAACTAAGAAGACAACAAAGCCAGTGCAGACACACCTGGGGCGCTGGTGAGTCATCCCAGGTCACTCTAGAAACAGAGAGGAACTAATAAGAAATCCCAGACCAGAATTCCCCTGCCAGAGGAATTTGGGAGATAATCTAGGTCAGTGTAGACACAGGAGAGCAACTAACAAACACGTGCCCGATCACTGCAGACATTTGAGGGGAACTGGGGAAGATCCTAGTTCGTTGTAGACACAGCAGGATAATGAGGGGATAATCTCAAGCAGTATAGACACTTGGAAAACATTCTAGGTCAGAGCAAACACAGCAAAGGTCTGGGAAAATTTCCCAGGCCTGTGTAGACTCACCAGAGGAAATAGGGAGCTAACCAAGTGTGTAAAGCAGGATAACAAGAATCCTGGGTCAGTGCAGGGAGTGGGTGCAGTCAGTGTAGACACGGCACAGGAACAAGGGAGACCACCCCTGGCTAGTGAAGACACACCAGGAGAACTGAGGAGATATCCAGTCCAGTATAGAGGTGACTACAGGACTCATGCAACATCTCAGTCACTGGAAACAACAGGCTGGAAGTTTTCAGCACCCTGGAGAGGTCCAAGCCGATCCAGGAGGCTAGTAGAAGTCGTGTTAATCGCTCAGTTTCTGACTCTTTGCAACCCCGTGGACTGCAATCTGTCAGGCTCCTCTGTCCATGGGATTTTCCAAGCAAGAATACTGGAGTGGGTTGCCGTTCCCTTCTCCAGAGAATCTTCCTGAACCAGAGATTGAACCCAGGTCTCCTGCATTTCAAGCAGATTCAGGGCGGCTGGAGGTCCTTTATTCAGGGCCAGAATGGAGTAAGCAGAGTGTTTCCACATGCTGACCCTAGGATGGGCATCTGCTTTCACTAGCTGCTTTGAGAAGCTGTCCCTCCATGTTTGCAAACTTCACAGTAGGGACCATACTCCAGCCTGGGGGAAAGCTCCTCTAGTAAGTCAGGGCAATCATGTTCTCCACTCTGCCCTGTTTCCTATCTTTCATCAGCAGGGACTGATTCTTCTGCAGCATTTGGCCATTTGGATCTTGGTCCTAGGTTTCCCCTCATCTTTATATGAGAGTTTCCTTTGTGACCTTTTCTCCAACACCTGGTTTACAGGAACTGTATTAAACGGGGCCAACATTTCTCTACTTAATAATTCAATACTTGGACATGCTGTCAGGCCAAGTAATTTACAACAGAAAGGAAGCCCAGGCTGCCTTCCTCAGTAGATCATGTATGCTCTGATTCTAAAGCATTCTTCCATAAGGACACTGTCCTTCCTAAGAAGAGCTGTGACTTTTACAAGGCTATTTAACGCTTCAAGCTATTATGATGGCGTGAGGAAAATTACTGTGATGATAGCTGTCTTTGCCACTTATAAATTCCCAGGATGTTTACCATATAAATATTACCCAAGGACACCGCTTCCTCCTAATGACCTGAGTGATAAACGCCTCTTGCTGGGAGCTCTGCAAAGCCAGCCCCTCTGTCCAAAGAAGGGGAGACCCAGCAGCTGTCCAGGTTGGGGACCCTTCCATGAGTCAGGGGCTTGATTCTCAGCTATGGGTTGCAGACCAGTTATATCAGAAATGACTTGGCAAGGGAATAAAAAACTAGTACAAAGGAAACAATTTTTTAAATTATTTTTTAAAGATTTTTTAAATGTGGGCCATTTCTTTAGTCTTTATTGAATTTGTTACAATATTGCTTTTGCTTTATGTTTTGGGTTTTTGGCTGCAAGGCATGTGGCATCTTAGCTCCCCAACCAGGGTTCGAACCCACAGCCCCTGCCATTGGAAGATGAAGTCTTAAACCACTGGACTGCCGGGGAAGTCCAAGAGACTTTAATACGGAGTTTTATTCCCTACTCCCTAAACCTTTGCTCTAAATACTTGGCTAGAAAGACTCCCGGAGTCCCGTCCACTACTTTCCACAGTGCTAGTGGTGTTTACATCCTCTAACTCTAGGGAATGTCCAAGCAAGGGCAGACAGCCCGGGCCAGGACTGCTCTGTTCTGGAAGATTCTTCACATCGACTCAGCTTTACATGAGCTCTGCAAGTTTTCATTGTGAGTGTCTGTCAGTCACAGTGTGTCCCTGGGAATTCTGAGTTTGCGGGTTCAGGCAGCCGCTTCTAGGAGGAGAGGGGTAGCTTTGGGTGCAAAGGAGGCCTTGGGAACTGGAGCAGATGTGACCCCAGACCGCATATTCAGGGGTGCACCAAGGGAGCCCTGTGTGCCTGGGAGTCTCCCCGTTGTCCCTGCCTGAGCCTCCATTTCCCCATGGGGTGAGAAATGCCACCTTGGTCAATGAGTGCATCTCAGCCAGTTCAGACTTTCAGAGTCCTGACGGAAGAGGATCCAGCTCAGGGCATTCACAGTGTGGTCTCATAAAGAGCTTGTTCTCAGAGCTGTGGGCAGAGGACAAGGGACCCACCAGGGAGGCTACACATGAGGGGCTAGCCAGGGCAGGCGGTCACCCTCTCCCTTTGGCCTGGGAGGAGAGATTGTCACAGAACCCAGGGAGGGTAGTGGCCCTGAAGGACTGCCAGAACCACAGACACGGCAGGGAGGGATGAGGGAGAAGTTTCTCTGCTTCCCCCTCCTCCTGCCTCTCAGCCTCCGCCTTGGGCCGCCCTTTTGGCCAGACTCAATGGAGGAGGATGCTAACGGCATCTGAGGGTTACAGTCCATAAGAGAGCAGAGCTGAGAGGCCAGCGAATGGAGCATGACCAGCTCAGAGTCTCCCTCGTCAACTCCATCCTCAAGTTGTTGGAGGGGAGGGTCTTCATGGGGCCCAGGCAATGGAGGGTGGGTGTGGGGTCTGGAACCTGATGTTGTCTGCCCAGTTTCATGGGGTCATGATGACTGAGGCCATGCTCTCCCTTGTTCTCCTTGGTTCTCACTGTGGTCCATGTGGTAACTGCTTCAGACTCACCATCTTGACTGTGGTGCCCATGTCAGTCTCTATCGTCCTCCCCCAGCCAAGACACCCTTGGTGCCACAGAAGTAATTTTCTCTGACACTCTGGGAATGTGGGGGATCCCGTGCAGCTATCGTCATTGACATAGCCCCCCTCTGCAGGCAGAGAGCCCAGGAGACTTCCCGCCTCCAAAGCTCCACCTGGAAAGAAAGCAAAGTCCCCTTGTAGTCTCAGATCTTCCCACCTCATTCAACCAACACAGGGTCAGTTCCAGGCCCTCTTCTCCTGCTTCCTGTCCAAACCTCATCTTACCACTGTCTAGACTGGCCACTGTTGTCTTATTTGGAGATGACAAAAATGAACCCAATAGCCCTCCAAGTCTATGCTGTGAGTCTACCAAAGTCAAAACACGATTTGTGACTCAATCATTCCACAGCATCAACTTTTCCCTAAAAAGCTGTAAAACCAGTGTTGACGTAATGGAGAAAGGGGTATGGACCAGAAAGAAGAAAATATCCTACAGGTTAATTCATTAAACTTTAAGTGGAGTCTTTTCTGATAACTTTGCAAATTGATCATCAGCCAGGAGATGGGAGGACCCAGCCAGGAGATGGAAGGAGCATCCAGAAGGAGGAAAGGCTGGGCCAGGGGTCCTGCAGTCGTTGGAACATGCTGAGTGATCTGTGCAAACCCCTCTTTCCTTCCTCACTCCCTTCCTTCCTATCTTTCTTTCATGGAAAATAAGGATGAAGGCTGGGTCCCAGCTCTAGGCATTTATTAACAGAATAGACACGGGTCATATGGGATGAGGAATTATGTGCTGTGGAGGCAGCTTGGTGTCAAAGGAGACCATTTCCCAAGGGGATATATGGAGTCTTGGAGAGGGCTTTAGATTTCTGTAATACACAGAAGAGAAGAATGAGGGGGAAACCACCTCAGGTGTTGGTCTATAAATTGTGCAAGAGTATTAGCAATTTAAGTATCTAGGAGGAAAAAAGAGCATTTTGTAACGATGCAATTTGATAGCACACATGAATGAAACTTATTTCTCTTATTTTCTTTTTTCTGGATTAGTAGAATACAACTAGTGTTATAGAACCTGAATTCTTATTGCAACCCATTGAGCTGAATCTTATGAACAAGCATCTGAATTCCCTCCCTTTGCCAGGCACTCTCGGATGGCTGCCCCAAAGCCGCTCCATCCCTTTCTCCCTTGCAGCCTTCAGGCAGACAGGCTGCAAAGTCAAGTAGAAGTTTCCCATCTTCTTTGTAGCAGCCTCAGGACACCTCACTACAAGTCACTCTAATACCCTCTGCCCAGATGACTCGCAGGCAGCTTTGTGAGCTAAGCTCCTCTGATTCAGAGAACAGTGTAGGCTCCAGCCCGCTTTCCTCCTCCCACCTGGCTTCTTCTGGCCTCAGCTAATGAAAAGGGAGTTCCCTACCCTGCCTCCCTTCACACAGGGTCACAAACCTATCATTAAATGTCTTTATTTAAGAGAGCTTTCCTGCCCAGGTCTGCTCCCAAGGGCGGGATGGAATTGATGCAAAATCCATCACTGAATGGGCCTGGACATTTAATCAATGAGGCAGCATGGAGCCCCTGTGATTCAGAGGTGCTGGGAGTCAGGCAAGGCTAGAAGAGCATCCAGAGTGAGTGGGAGGGTGGTTTTTATTTTTGACCCTGTTCTCCCACACTCCAGCAATCAGCAGTCTATTCCACGTAATGTCAGCTTTGCAGAAGAATTCCATGTCAACAGGAGTACTTGCACATGTGTTCATTTAATAACTCCACATTCATTCAATAAATTCTTACATGCCTACTGCATGTCAAGCACTGTTCTAGACCCTGTGAAGAATGAACAAACAATTCAGCTTCTATTCAACTGAGTTTATATTCTTGTGATGGAATAACTATGTTGGTGATGATGGTGGTGATGGTGATGAAGGGGATGACGATAGTGATGATGGTGATGGGTGTGATGGTGCTGAAGATGACGAAGATGGGGATGCTGACAATGGTAACGGGAGCAGCAGCAGGGGGGCAGCAGATGGAGCAATCGTGTGAGTAAAGGCTTACCTAGCACTCAAGCCTTCACTCATAGGATTAGGACTTATTATGAACCGGACACTATTATAAAAATTTTGCCTGTGTTACTTGACTTCGTAACAACTGTGGTAGGTGCTCTCATTAACCCTAATTGGTAAATGAAAGACCGAGGTACAGAGAGGCCAATCCACTCTCCCAAGTTCACACAGGAAGCTATGATGCTGGGATTCAGAGCAAGTTCCGTAATCAGTGGGCTCAGAAATTACATTCCAAACAGACAGGCAAATAATTTCAGACAGTGACAAGTACAATGAAGAAAATTAAAGAGGGTGACGTGAGAGAGAGTTGGTGTGAGAAGACTGCATTAGGGAAGGCCTCTTGAGGAGGTGATGCTAGACGTAAGACCAAAAGGACAAAGCATGTGGGCATAGTTTTCATACAGGTGGAACAGCAAGTGCAAAGGCCCTAAGGTAGGAGTGAGCCCAGAGTGTTCAAAGAACAACAGGAAGGTCAGAGAGGCTGAAGCAGAATTAACAGGGGGAAATGGGCACTGAATAAATAAGGCAAGGAGGGGCCAGGCCATGTAGGGCCCCACAGGCCATAGGACACAGTGTCGGAGTTGCCCTAAGTGGATGAGGCGTTATGGAGCCCATGGAGGGAACGGTTTCAGCCACTCCATAATCACTGAGTCTGGACCATGGCGCAAGTAGGAGTCTCTGGGCTATGATGGGAGACGGATGATCAGAACTGTTGTCTAGTATTTATAAACAAATACTGTACAAGTTGGGGGAATGTGGCTTCCCTGGTGGCTCAAAGGGAAAGAATTCACCTGCAAGGCAGGAGCTGCAGGAGAGCTGGGTTCAATCCCTGGAACAGGAAGAACCCTTGGAGGAGGAATGGCTACCCACTCTAGTATTCTTCCTGGAGAATCCCATGGACCATGGAGCCTGGCAGGCCCATGGGATCGCAAAGAGTCAGACACAACCTAAGTGACTTAGCACACATGCACATACCGTACAAGTGAAAGCCCTCTCCGAGGTCATCAGGTTTTCAAAACTCACTTTAACACCCCATTCCCAATAACTAGAGTGCTCTGACCTGTCCCAGCACACGAACTTGCAAATCAAGGGGTTTTAAGATGGTTACAGCGAGCCAAGGTGAGGGCCCAGGGGTTGAAGATGGGATCAAGCTTGTGGGATCAACACAGAGTCCTATCCATGCAGGACTCCACAGCACCATAGAAGTTTTGTTCCCCTGCCAGGTCACTGGGAGACTGTGAAGGATTTGTAAACAGAGGCAGCTTTGCCAGCATGAAATCATCTCAGTCTCCTTGGAGGCCTGAGTCAGCCAACACTTCTGCAGGCGGCGGCAGCAGGCGGCAGTGGGCGGGCTTTGCCGTCTTGGGCAAGGCTGAAATGAAACATCTTACCCTGGCTCCTGCCACCCACAGGAAAATCAATGATCAGAGGAGGGAAGCAGAGATGAGCGAGAAGACAGGAAACCCAGACATTCCTGCAGTCCACGAGAAATTCATCTCATATTTATAGGTTTTATGTTTCACTTAAGGAAGTTTGAGTTAGAATTCTATCACTTGTTACCAAAATGGGCGAGCTCGTACAGCTACCTAAAAAAGAGAGAGAGAGAAGAATCAGCTAAAAACTAGCAAATAGCAAGAAGAAATGTTCACTTTTTTAAACTGACAAATTCAGTGTGGTGGATGGAGAGAGAAATCACTTCTCTCCCAAAATGAGTCATTGTTGCTGCCGCCCACTGAGAAATCGGCGAGGCGCCTGCTGGGCCCCATTCGGACATCCTGAGGGCAGTGTATCAGGGATGCTCCAGGGAATTTAGCCGGGGAGGCGGAGCTGATGTTATTTTCTTCTCTTCATGTTCCCTCTAATGGCCTTTTTCAACTCTGCCATCATTTTGCCTTTCATTTCACCAAGATAAATTCTAATTCATGGGCTCATTAACCCCTCTTGCTATTCTGAGCTTGTTTGATGGGATGTCCTGGAGGTTAGGTTCTTTCACAGGGATTGAAGGCGCTGAATCAGGGCTTGGCGATGCCATTAAAGTCCGTTCTCAGAGAAACCAAAATATGCCTTGTCATCATCACTCCTGTACTCCGGGCTGGAAATGAGCAAAAATCCTGTCACCAGAGATGGGGCCTCAGTGAGGGTCTACCATCTCCTGGCACATCCTGGAAAAAAGGGGACATGTTTCTTAACCCCCTACACAAAACCTGGGTAGAAGGCAGAGGGCTATGCAGGGGGGCTGCCACTCTGCTCTCTGCAAGGCAACAGCCGGCAGGTTTAGTGCTCTCCAGGGAAGGCGTATAGATTCTCACTCAGTCTGTAAGGGGTCCACGCTTAGGCAGGGAGAACCTAACCGTGATGGGGGGCTGTGGGTCAGAGGAGAAAGACTTCTGGACCTCAGGATATGATGCTGATCAGACTGGAGGGACTTAATCCCCTTCTCTCTGGGCCTTCCCTTCTCCACCTATAAAATAAAGGTGTTGAGACAGAGTCATTCACACATTCAGCAAATATCCAGTGGCAGCACATGCCAGACCACTAAGGTAAAAATGACCACTTGTGTCTTGTCT
The DNA here is from genome assembly GCF_001704415.2 of Capra hircus. Lineage (NCBI taxonomy): Eukaryota > Metazoa > Chordata > Mammalia > Artiodactyla > Bovidae > Capra > Capra hircus. The sequence continues at coordinate 25,673,133 of NC_030824.1, forward strand.
GCATGGAGCCTACAGTCTGGAGGAGAAGGCCTATACTTAACGAATAATCACAGAAACAAATATGTAATTACCAACTCTGATATGCGCTAGGAAGAAAATAATGCAAGTCCCTCAAGATAGTATAAAATGTGGGAGATGGAGGGGCAGCAACAATGCAAGCTGAGATCCAAAAGATCTGCAGAAATGAGCCAGGACAGACAGGGTATCTCAGATCACAGAAGAGGATGTGTAAAGGTCCTGAGGTGAGAGAAGACCGGTGTGGCTGGGATGCAGATGAAGAGGACAGAGGTGACAAGATCTTCTGAGAAAAAGGAAGAAACCAGACCACGATGAATCCTCTTGGTGGAAGGATCCCAGGTGTGCCCAAGACAGTCCTGGTGGGCATCTGTGGACTTGGCATAAGTGTAAAGAGTGGCCCCCTCCCGTCTCTAAATTGTCACAGTTCGAATGCTAATTTTACTGGAGAAAATTAAGTGAGCATGTACTGCGTGTGTGCATGTGTGTGTAAGGTGTATGACCAGTTGTGCATTTTCAAATTGCCTCACAGAAGGCTGTATGGGTCATGGGTTGGGGAAGGATTGTACACCTTGGTGTCCCTTAACAAATGTCCCTTTCTGATGTGAAATGAACATATCTCTTGCCACATCAATAAGGAACAGAAGCAACATCACAGCTTGATTTTGCTTTAAAGGATGGAGGGTGCATTTGTGGCAGAGTATTAGCCTTTTGCTGAGAATGAGGGCTGGGACAGGGAAATCTGGGTTCTAGGGAGTGGGGTCTGGAACTTCAACCCCTCCCACTCTGCCTTCTCTCATCCCCACTGGCCAAAGACGCCAGTATTCAGGGAATGCTGGAAACTGTGGCACTTGAGGCGACCACAGAATCTTCTCACTGATTTTTCTTTTTTCTTCCAGCTGCTATATTCAGGAAGAGAGCCTTCAGCTGTTGCCCAAGCTGACCCATATGACTTTCACAAACTCTTAAGCACAAAACTTTTAAACCAAGACACAGAGGAGGTTCCCAAATGACCTCACAAAATATTACCAACAATTTATTTCTTTATACAATGACTCATCGCTGAATGCTTGAAAATAGACAAAATTATAGGGGAAATAAAATGCAAAGCTCTGTGCACACCTGCTGGAGTAGGAAATAGCAACCCACTCCAGTATTCTTGCCTGGAAAATCCCATGGACAGAGGAACCTGACAGGCTACAGTCTGTGGGGTCACAAAGAGTTGGACACAGCTGAGCAGCTGAGCAACAGAGCATGAATGCACAGGCACACCTGCGTAGGGGAGACAAGGTGATATTACCACAAACATAATGATCATGCCAGTTTTTGTTTTCTTTTGTTTAATTGTGGTAGAATATACATAACATTTACCATCTCAACTGTTCTTGATTGTACAGTTCAGTAGCATTAAGAACATTTGCATTGTGTGTGAACATCACTACCCCATCCAGAACTTTTTCATCTTTCAAAGCTGCAATTCTGTCCCCATTAAACACTGACTCCCTATTCTCCCTCCCCCAGTCCCCGGCATCCACCACCCTACTTTCTGTCTCTGCAGACTTGACCACTCAAGGGACCTCCACATAAGCAGAACCGTACAGCAAGCAACTGGCTTACTTCACTGAGCATAATGCCCTCAAACTTCATTTATACTATAGCATCTGAAAGAATTCTCTTCCTTTTTAAGGCTGAATAATATTCTGCCATGGATGAATTGTGTATCCATTCATCCATCAATGGACATAGATTGCTCTCCTCTTTAGGCTGTGGTGAACAATGTTGCTAGAATGCTGTTGTGCAAATACTATGGTGGTCCCTGGCACTGGATTAGCCCACACCAGACACTCAGTCAACATATGAAACAAATGAAGGAGCCATGAGACCTGGTGATTCCTTCAGACCTGATCACCTCACTCAGCTGGGTCCCCAGTGAATAGCCCTCAGCTTTGGAGTTTCAAAGTCAGCTGCTGAAATCTATGTCGGAGATGGTGAAGGGGCATCAAGGACAAGATTTTGATGACAGGAGCTTCCCCCGTGATCCAGTGATTAAGAATCCACTTTCCAAAGCAGAGGACTCAGATTCGATCCCTGGTTGGGGAACTAAGATCCCACATGCAGGGGAGCAACTTAAGCCCCATGCAACAGCTATGGAGCCCAGGTGAGCCTAAATGAAAGATCCCACATACTGAAACAAAGATCCTGCATGCCACAGCTAAGACCCAACACAGCTAAAAATAAATAAATATTTTTTTAAAGAAAAAGACCTTGATGATGGACACGCAAAATTGGCCAGGTCTGGCTTCTAGCACTGCTAGCAGCTGACTAGTCATAGCCAGTAAGCTGGCTCTCCTCCTGACTTCTCCTGGAGGTCAGCCTTCCCCAGGAGCCTGCCAAGCGAGGTTGCCCCAGAATGAGGAGCAACTCCAAGACTGTCCACCTTGGGGCCGGGAGGACTGCGATACTAGATTCTGTTTGTCCAAGTCACTGCAGCTGATAATGACTCCATATGGTAATCTCTGTCTCTAAATTTTCTTCACATCAGACAGCTCCTGATGTTTCCAGACAGGACTGCAGACAAGTATTTTCTTAAATAAATTGGATCTCTACAATAAAGACACAACTACAGGGACTTTCTTGGTGATCCAGTGGTTAAGATTTTGCCTTCCAGTTCAACAGGCGGGAAGTTCCCTGGTCAGGGAACTAAGATCTTACTTGCCTCAAGGCCAAAAAGACCAAAGCATAAAACAGAAGCAATATTGAAACAAATTCAATAAACACTTTAAAGATGGTCCACATTAAAAAGAAACTAAAAAAAAAAGACACAACTGCAAAATACTTTCATAATATTTTTAGAAATTGTACAGTGTTGTGGATGAAATATTTAAATAAAGTGAGTTATTTTAACTGTTAAGGTGTAACATATGCTAAATAAAGCTAATGGATATTTCTCAAACTTTAAAGTTTGGTTTAAAATTTTGGATTTCAGAGGACATAAACTAAGGTCAATAAAATTCTATGAAACTTTTGCTTATATATACTATCTTATAACATGCTTTCTTGAAATATTTTTGTGTTTATAGAGATGAGGATACTTACCAGATGGAGACTGTAAGAGGATGGAAATAAAGTCACTGTATCTTAAAAAAAAAAAAAAAAAAAAAGCTCAGAACTTGCCCCTGAGCTTAAATGACAAACTGTAGCCAACAAGCATGGTGGGGGTGGACAGCGGTGGTTCCTGACCTGCACTGCCCCAGCAGTGACACTTCACACTACCCTCTTGTGAGGATTCATCTCAACTCCCCCGGACCCCTTGATTTTGCCCCTCGTTCCCCTCTCCCACTAGCCACCCGGGCTTGGAACTCCTCCCCTGCCGTGCTCCTCAGAAACCTGCAGGGCAGTAGGCAGTATGGTCTTCCAGAAGAGCTGTGGTGTCTTAGGCATGGGGTGTTCACCACCCACCACCTCTCTCAAAGCCACCTGCCCACACCAGGCCACGGTGCTGTGCTGCTCTAGGGAGAGGCTCACCAACCTCCATGCCCACCACCCAAACGTGCAGAGATGAGCCAGTCACTCAGTGAGCCCAGGATGGACATGGTTCCCAGAGGAGGTGGACACAGCCACAAAGATTGCCATCAAAGAGTGTTCGACAGAACCCTGAGCAGGGGATCCATGTCCTTGTTGTAGCCACACATACCAGGAAACAAACTCACCCAGAAGGACAATGCAGATAGCAGAATGAAGTTTACTACACTGGTGGACCCAAGGCAGAGTCTCCTCTTAGCCAAGGACCCTGATCCATTTTTGTGAATGTTATGCCCAAGTCGCGAAATCTCCCAATGACCACCAGGGAGCCAATATCCGATGCAAAAGCAAGAGAGTTTTTATTACCAAGCTCGAGCTGGGGATCCCACTGTTACAGACGCAGTGGCTATAGGGAGGAGCCCCGGGTTTGGGGTTACATTGCTTATATAGGGAGTGTTCATGAAAAAAAGAATTTCTAGGTAGGCGGACATCTGATTGGTCACTTTCTTTTGAAGGGTTGTGTGTTGGTTTTTGATTGGTCCCTATTACCTAGGTAGACCACAAGTTCCTGAGCGTTAAGTCAGGAGATTCTGGTCTGGGGTCCGATTGGCTCGTGGGTGGTGGGGTGAGGTCAGGGGATTTCCAAAGGCTCTTTTCCCAGAACCTTGCAAAATGGAGTTTTTCTGTTAAAAAAATGGAGTAGCTTAGATTCTTCATGAAAACCTTATATACCCTAAGTGTACGTGCCCAAACCCACCTCCCCAAATTCCATGAAACTAGTCTGAACAAAGAAAAAGAAAGATACAATCAAAGATAATCCTTTGATTATGCCTATGCCTATTTGCTTATGCCTTAAGCTTAGGTAGTTAACAGTGGACAATTATCAATAGGCCTGTGGTCATACCCCAATAAGCACAGTAGAATTTATGATTCTGTTTGGTTACACAGATAATTAGGGTATTCTTTTAGGCGAGGGAGAGTCTAGGTACGAGCTCTGGGGCTCTTGCATCCGGGGGGTCTGGTTTTCCAGTTGGTATGTCATTTCCATAGATACTGGGCATAGTCCAGCCCAAGACGGAGTCCTGCTTTCAAGATGGAGTCTGCTCTGTCTCTTTCCTCCTTCATCCTGACACATCAACCAGCGTCAGCTGTCCTTGGTGCTCCTCCTGCCCCTGTGATCTTCCTCCTAGCAGGTAGGAGGGCTCACTGTGCAGACAGGGTGGTGAGGGGTCACCCGGCTTTAATTTCTAGATTCAAGGTGGCTAGACATGGCCAAAAGGTTTGGGAGGAACACCATGAGGGAGAGTTAGGATTGCCAGATTTAGCAAATAAAGATTATGCAGATAATTCTGCAGTATAGGCAAATAATATATGTATTGTCTAGTATAAGAATTTTTAGGATGTATTTATAATTTGAAAACTGTTGTCTATCTAGAATTCAAATTTAAATGAAGGTCCTGTGCTTTATTGGGTGGCCACAGAGAGAAATTTCCCACCCCCACACACAGCCCAGTCTCCCCAACTCCCGCCCCCACTGTTAGGGGAAGCACACTGATTGAAACTGCCCACCGTGGCCAGGCACCATAGTAACCATTTGCATGAGTTGTTTTATGACAGGAGATCCTGATAAGGAGTAAGGAACTAATAAGCCACCACCAACGGGAATAGTTCGGGAAAGGTCGAAAGGAGACACCGCGTGTCCGTCCACTTCCCAGAATCCCTCTCGCAGGCATCCCTCTTGGCTGAGCGATGCGTGCGCCACCAGGAAAGACTCTGAATTAGAATGATTGGCCAAAGACCACCCGGAAACTAATCCCATCACCATAAAACCCGACACCACGAGCCACATGGCAGAGCGGTTCTCCTGAGTTCCCTTACCCTACTGCTCTCCACCTGGGTGCCCTTTCCCAATAAAACCTCTTGCTTTGTCAGCACATGTGTCTCCTTGGACAATTCAGGTCAGCTTTCCTGTAACACCACTTTTATACCAAGAAAAGCAGGGCACTGAGACAGAACAGCCAGATCTGGAGTTTGAAGGTAAACCTTAATCCTGATTGGTCATTTACACCAAAATGATTGTTTTAAACCCGAGGGACTGGGTTACTTTGGAGAAACCCGATAAAGGTAAAAATCATGATGATCAAATTAAAGGGGGAAATGGAGCTTTTAGAGACTAATGCAATTCAGTTACAGAGAAAGGGAGACAATCACATTCTGCACCACTGAGTGGGGTTGTACATTTCAAATCCTTGTGTTGTGAGCATAGAAAGCCTCCACTTCTCACTGGAAGTGGTGACTCCAGGGCTCTTGTGTTACAAGGAAGAGCCAATTTTGACTCCACAGTGGCTCTACTTTTTTTAATTTAATCTTTGCTTCCTGTTGCTTTTGTTCGGTAAAAGGATACTGTCTACACGTAATGGCCTGCCTCAGGAAACCCTGCACCTCTGCTTGAATGTTAAACCAAAATGTCTTTGTTCAGGACCCTGTCCATCTGTGGATGGCTACAGGAAAGAAGAAATTAACACATCCCCTCCCTGAGGCTGGCCATTCCAGGAGACAGTTGAAGATTAATGGCATTTTTATTTTACTTCTTCAACTTTCCAGCCACTCCCTGCCCCCCACAACCCAGCACCATGTTCTATAAAAGAAACTGGCACCCAGACCCCGTTAAATAATTATTTTGAGGTACTAGTTTGTCATCTTCCTGGTCTGCCTGCTTTCCAAATAAAGTCATATTCCTTGCCTCAACACCTTGTCTCAGATTTTTTGGCCTGCCATGTGGCGAGCAGTGTGAGCTTTGACTCGGTAACGCTAGGAAACTGGATTCTAGAGCAGGGCGCTCTAGACCACTATTGTGAATGTTTGTCTAGGCTGGCTCTGAGGTCACCTCTAGCCACCGAGGAGGCCAGGAGCAGACAGTGCTTTATGCACATCATCGTAGTGGCCAGCAGGGATTGGTGCCTGCTGGAGTGGGCAAGGAGCAAGCCCAGGGCTCCAGCCTCACTTCCAGGCTCCAAGGAAGAGGAACCAGGCTCCTGTGGTCCTCCTGAGTGCAGACAAAGAGGGAAGAGATCAGGAGTCCTCTGGGGCATCTCGGGGGAGAAGAAAGGGAGGGGCATTTCCCTGACTTATGGGAACCAGAGTGGACCCTTGGGCCTGCTCCCTTTCACAAACGATCTGTAGCTTACATCACTGACTTTATCTCTAGATGAAATTTTAGGTTCAATGACAGACACACAAGTAAGGGTGAAAAGAGAATGACCTTCAACATTTATCCCATGATTGGATGAGCCACCTGGCAGGGTTATAAATTGATTTATTAAACAAATTCTCTAATAACCCCATACTGTTCATGGGGTCCTCAAGGCAAGAACACTGAAGTGGTTTGCCACTTAAGAAAATTAGAGATACTAAGGGAACATTTCATGCAACAATGAGCACAGTAAGGGACAGAAATTGTATGGACCCAACAGAAGCAGAAGATATTAAAAAGAGGTGGCAAGAATACACAAAAGAAACTATACAAAAAAGATCTTGATAACCCAGATAACCATGATGGTTTGATCACTCACCTAGAGCCAGATATCCTGGAATGTGAAGTCAAGTGGACCTTAGGAAGTATCACTATGAACAAAGCTAGTGGCGGTGATGGAATTCCAGTTGAGCTCTTTCAAATCCTGAAAGATGATGCTGTGAAAGTGCTGCACTCAATACGCCAGCAAATTTGGAAAACTCAGCAGTGACCACAGGACTGGAAAAGGTCAGTTTTCATTCCAATACCAAAGAAAGACATTGCCAAAGAATGTTCAAATTACCACACAATTGCACTCATTTCACAGGTTAGCAAAGTAATGCTCAAAATTCTCCAAGCCAGGCTTCAACAGTATGTGAACCGAGAAATTCCAGATGATCAAGTTAGATTTAGAAAAGGCAGAGGAACTAGAGAGCAAATTGCCAATGTCCACTGGATCATAGAAAAAGCAAGGGAATTCCAGAAAAACATCTAATTCTGCTTCACTGACTACACCAAAGCCTTTGACTGTGTGGATCACAACAAACTGTGGAACATTCTTAAAGAGATGAGAATACAAGCCCACCTTACCTGCCTCCTGAGAAATCTGTATGCAGGTCAAGAAGCAATAGTTAGAACAGGACCTGGAACAATGGACTGGTTCCAAATTGGGAAAGTGAAAGGTGTGTCTGACTCTTTGCAACTACACAGTCCATGGAATTCTCCAGGCCAGAATACTGGAGTGGGTAACTTTTCCCTTCTACAGGGAGTCTTCCCAACCAAGAGATTGAACCCAGGTCTCCCTCATTGCAGGCAGATTCTTTACCAGCTGAGCCACCAGGGAAGCCCAAGAAAACTGGAGTGGATAGCCTATCCCTTCTCCAGGGGATCTTTCTGACCCAGGAATCGAACCAGGGTCTCCTACATTGCAGGTGGATTCTTTAGCAGGGGAACTACCAGGGAAGCCCAAAAGGAGTGCATCAAGGCTGTATAGTGTCACCTTGCTTACTTAATTTCTTTGCAGAGTACATCATGCAAAATGCTGGACTGGATGAAGCACAAGCTGGAATCAAGATTGCCAGGAGAAATATCAATAACCTCGGATAAGCAGATGACACCACCCTTACGGCAGAAAGCGAAGAAAAACTCAAGAGCTCTTGATGAAAGCGAAAGAGGAGAGTGAAAAAACTAGCTTAAAACTCAACATTCAAAAAGCTAAGATCATGGCATCCAGTCCCATCATTTCATGGCAAATAGATGGAGAAGCAATGGAAATAGTGACAGACTTTTTCTCTGGCTCCAAAATCACTGCAGATGCGGACTGCAGCCATGAAATTAAAAGACGCTTGTTCACTGGAAGAAAAGCTATGACCAACCTAGACAGCATATTAAAAAACCAGAGACATTATTTTTCCAATAAAGGTCCATATAGTCAAAGTTATGGTTTTTCCAGTAGTCATGTATGGATGTGAGAGTTGGACTATAAAGAGAGCTGAGTGCCAAAGAATTGTTGCTTTTGAGCTGTGGTGCTGGAGAAGACTCTTGAGAGTCCCTTGGACTGCAAGATCAAACTAGTCAATCCTAAAGGAAATCAGCCCTGAATATTCATTGGAAGGACTGATGTTGAAGCTGAAGCTCCAATACTTTGGCCACCTGATGTGAAGAACTGATTCATTGGCAAAAACTCTGATGCTGGGAGAGATTGAAGAAGACAGGAGAAGAGGGTGACAGAGGATGGCACCACTGACTTGATGGACATGAGCTTCTCTGGAAGCTCTGGGAGTTGGTGATGGGCAAGGAAGCCTGATGTGCTGCAGTCCATGGGATCACAAAGAGTTGGACACAATTGAGCAACTGAACTGAACTAAATAATCCTATAAATAGAACAATTAGAGACCTCTGCATATTTGATGGTTAAAATTATTCAATTTTAAATGTAACATCCCCCATCTCCTGGATTGAAGACAAGATTCTTTACTGTCTGGGCCACCAAAGAAGCCCCCATTCATACTATTAACTAAAATATGACTAAAGACTTAATTATAAAAAATGAAAAATAAATATTAAGAAAAAAAAACAAGAGATCCCCCAGTTATGTATCTGTGCAGGGGTGTGTAGAAAGATGTTGAATACAGAAATTGGGTGCTGGGAGGGGAGAGTATCTGTAATAATGCACTGCAATTTGTATAATTTTGTCTTGATTTCCTTCTTTTTTTTTTTGTTTTTTTATATTCTTAACTTTGCCCTTCCCTCCTTCCCCAATACTCACTATTTTGATGGAACACGGCACATGGCTTTTGCCTGTTTTTGAACATATTACAAGCCAAACATGAATTGTTCTTTCCATTCCTTGGTCTCCATTCCTTAACATCACCCCCTCCAATAACCTTTACCCTCCTCCTACCTCCCGTGATCTTGCATCTTGAATAATCACTCCACCTCCGACATCTTGTTTGCAATTATTCTGCTTTCTGAGCGTTCACTTCCCACGATGGAGCTCTCAGTCCAGAACTGCCTTGCCAGTGTCCCTGTGAAAACACCAGGTTCTCACAGCCCCTTTCTCCCTTATACCCCTTCTCTCCCAGCTCGTCCTAGATTCAGTGCTCATCAAACACCATCAGTTCCTTTGCTCCCCTCTTTCCATTGTTCTCACTGAGTGAAAACAAATCAACTTAAGCCCAACTCTGGTTACCTGCACCTGCCCTGGAGCTGAGAGTGCCTGTGAAACTGCACACCGTGCTGACCTCTCACCCTGGAAACTCAAGTCTTCAGATCTCACTTCCCTGAAATTGGGAACCGCAGTGCTTCCAGTAAATTCCATTTCCTGTTTCAAAAACAATGCTTCCCCACTCTCTGTTCTCCCTTCAGGCCTCCCACATGCCTTCTCTTGTTCCATTCTCAGCCCATGACCCGGCCTCACAGTTCACAGGGAAAACCACAGTTTCTTCACCTGCCCACCATCAAATCTTCAACTCACCGCTGTTTGTAGTCACAGCCTCTGCCATCTCTCTTGGTGCAACATCCCCTTTCCATGGGGAAGGTGACACCTCAGGTGTGGCGTGTCACTCCTCACCGGTGCCTCACTTATGCCCTGGATCTCACCCGCTCCTGCCTCCTCAAAAGCCCTCCTCTGGCAACTCTCTCCTCTATCAGTTGCACCACCAGCTTCTCCTACATGAGACATACACTTCCAGGATCCAAATATACCTCAATATCAGCCAGCTTAAAAAACAATAACTCTGGTTGTTCATCTCCCTCCAACTGCCACAATTCTTCTTATCTCTTCTTCATCAAATTGTCTATAGGGACTGCCTCTGCTTCCTTGCTTCCTGATTTCCTTTCACCTTCTTCAACCAAGTGCTGAAATCCCACTCCACTACTAAAATTATTCCTGTCAAAGTTACAAGAGATCTCCATGTGGCCAAATCAATGGTTTCCTTCTGTCTTCATCCTACAGCTCTTGACAGAGTCCAACTCAGCTGACCACTCTCCTTCCTGAACATTTGACTTGCCTGGCTTCCAGGATAACTCACAATTACTTTTCTTTTCAAGCCTCAGCCTCAGTCTTCATTCACTCCTATTCCTCTCTTGGTTTCTCAGTGTTAAGGTGCCCCCAAGAGCATGGTCCTAGGATCCTTTAATTTTCCTTTCCACATCCTTAGAAATGTCCAGCTTTGGGCAGGGATCATCTATACACAAATGACCCTTACATTTCTCTTACTTCAGTCATGATCTCTTTCCTGAGTTTCCCACTCATATAATATAGTGCCGCTTCAACATAGCACCATGATTTCAAGTAGGAAACTCCAGTCCTGGAACACCCCCATTGTGTGCACTGAAAGATATCTTTTCTGATTGGAAATGTACCCCTTCTTATTATCAGGTTCCTATGAGAATATCAGTTCTTAATTATTTTGATATCATTCCTGACATCTCAAATTGAACATGTCCAAAACCAGACTCTATCCTCAAAACTGTTCCTCCTTCAGTCTCTCCATCTCAGTGAAATGGCACACCACAACCCTGTTGTTCAGCCCAAAGCCCTGCTCACTCTCATGCCTCCTGCCTCCCTGCTCTCTCTATTGCTACCCATATACAATGTGTCACCAAATTCTGTTGACTCTACTTCCAAACTCTGTCCTCAATCCATCCATTTCTCCCCAACTCCCTAGCTATCACCCTATTTCCCATCACTACCATCTCTCACCTAGACCACTGCAGCAGCATCTCCAAGATCCTTCTCACTGCATTCAAATTAAAATCTAAATTTCTTATTGCAACTTAAAATTGCAACATGATCTGAGCTCTGCCCTCCTTTGAATTAATTCTACACTTCTCTCTCTCTCTCTCCCTCTCTCTCTCTCTCTCTCTCTCTCTCTCTCTCTCTCTCTCTCTCTCTCTCTCTCTCTCTCTTTCTCCTGTACTCATTTCCCTCCAGACATAATGGTTGCATTTTCAATGCTTCATTTTGTTTGGAAAAGTCTGAGCAAGTCTGAATTATCCCCTGAAAGTGACTTGATATTTGTTGCTGTTACTATTATTGCCTGAAACATAGAGGAGTGTTTCTTCCTCTTTGAGGTCTCCTAAAATTAGGACATATTCCAGAGTCAATAAATCCATACTGATTTTATCTGGAATATACTACACCCTTTCAGTCTGTGGGCTCAAACTTTCCTTGGTTTCAGGAAAGGTCTCTTAAATTATATCCCAGATGGTTCTCCATTCTTTTTTCTCTTCTTTGGAGACAGAGACTACACACACACTGTATTTCCTTTTGCTTCTATATCAATGATTTTCTATTTATTTATTTGGCTGTGTCAGACCTTAGTTGCAGCATGTGGGATCTTTCATTATGGAACACATACTCTCCAGTTGTGGCATGCAGGCTCTGGAAAGCACTGGCTCAGTAGTTGCAGCTCTCAAGCTTAGCTGCTCCAAGGCATGTGGGATCTTAGTTCCCCCACCAGGGACTGAACCTTTGTCCCCCCTGCATTGCAAGGCAGACTCTTAAACACTGGGCCACCAGAGAAATCTCAAAGATATTCTCTTTGTTGTCTTTATTTTTATTCAGCCTGTCTTTTGAAGATCTCTTCCTGCTGCTGCTCTGTTTTTTAGTATCCTTTATCCTTTTCCTGTAGTTATGACTTCACCTCTTGTGGTGCTTTCATTTTTTTTTCTCTTCCTCTTCTTTCTTGAGCACCACCAACTCATTTTCAATCATCCTTTGTTGTCTTCTTATTTCATCCTTGAGTCTGTGCTCCTGCTGTAAGCTCCTGATTCATAGGGGCTGTGTCTATCCTCCAATTTTTTGAACCAAGAGACAACTGCATGATTTTCCTCTGATTCACAGCAACATTACTTCACTGTGTGCTCTTCATCTTCCTTTTGTGTATAATATATCTTCCATTCCTCCCTCCCTGCCTCCATCTCTCTCTCTGTGTGACTTGTAATTAACCCTCTTCAGGTCTCAAACACCTAAAAAGCCAATATCTTCCACAGTGGCCCCTCTTCTGAGCCACATTTACAGTCAGCTGGCTGCAGAGAAGGCAGTTCTCCAAGCTTCCTTCCACAGCGCCAGTCCTTGCCTTCTGTGAGTCAGATAACTTTCCATTGTTCCTGAAGCCCTTGCACTTACCCCATCTTACTCCAGACAGGGGTCAGGGGGTTGGCCATGAGATCAGGACGTTCACTGGGTACTGTGGGCTCTGCCAGTGCAGCTTGCGCTCTACCCACCATGCCTTGTTGCTCGGATCTACCTGCCCCATGTCACTTCCTGGACACATGTCTGACCAACAGCATGCATCATCTCCAGGATTCACACCCCAGGCGTCATATCCTGAACCTGCAGATCTCATTACTTCCTGGATACATATGTATCACATCATGTCCAACACCACCTGTCAGATCTGCAAGTCACACGTCACTTTCAGGATCCCACATCTGCCGTCATATCCTGAATCCGCAGGTCACATGTTGTCATGGATCCGTACATGTCGAGTCCTTTCCCGGATCACCATGTCCCATGCCATCAGTCAGGTCATCACGTCCCACATCGTATCCTGAATCCTCACATGTCCTCTAATCTCCTGCATCCACACATCCCATGTTCTCCTTCCGGGGGGTGGTCTTCATCTGCAGCCCATAAGGAGGCATCTTGTCCTTCAATCCAGCAGGTGCTGCATTTCCATCAAAGAACAACTGGGAATAGAGGGGCCCACACTTGGAACCTGGCCATACCACCCACAATCAGAGACATTTTAAGATCCTTGTGCTGATAACAGACCCAATTTCACTAGGTAAGAGTTTTCACTGTGAAATGTAAGCTCCATGGGACCTCCTGCTCAGACCCTTTGAGACACTCTTCTGTGACCTGGTGTCTGACACTTACTCCCTTACAGGATATGACTCTGGCCAGATCCAGTGGACTTGGTAATACCCTGACCCTTCACAAGGCCATTTGTGCTATAAGAATGGTGAGAGGTGGGATGAATGAGCCAAATCAGTGCAAGCCACTGAACAACACCAACCTGCACAGTCAACAAAGAATCAGCTGTGTATCACTCACACAATGTCCAAAATGTAAGCTTCTGATCGAATTCACGTCTCCTCCAAGGGAATTCTCAGGACCCAGGGACCACAGCTGCCCAAGACCCCTCACTCTGCACTGGGGCGGAGCTCTGATTCCCATCCATTCCCTTTGGTCCATGCTTCTCCCTGGGTGGGGTCCTCATGTTCCAGTGGTTCTGTCCTGGAGTCTGTTGCCCACACAGGGTCCAGAAAGCCTGGAGAGCAAGAAGCTGCACTGTTTCCTTGTAAGGATATAAGGATGAGGCCTCAAGTTCCTTGTGATCTCCCAATTTACCAGGAGCTCAAGCAGACAAGAGAGGACATGAGAAGAGCTTGTGTTCAGCTCCTGCACTGTGGAGGCCAGGCTCCTACCCTGCTCTGTTAACTGTCCACATTGCCTAACCTGACCAGTTTGAGCCCTGAGCCCCTGGGGGCTCACCTAAATGGTTCAGAGTGTGCATGTGACTCATATGGGTCCAATCAGAATAAGGCCCTTTCCTGCAGGATCTCAGCCTGGAGGGATGTGAGCTGGAGATGTAGCAACCTGCTGAGAGAGGCCCATTATATAAAGTAATATAGGGCTGTCATTGCATGAACTAGTGGCAGGGGGGTGGTGGTTGCCATTATAAAAACTAATAGAGGAATTGGTGTTACATAAACTGGCATAGGAAGAACTGTTGCATAAACAGATACAGAGACTGCCATTATATAAACTAATGCAGGGCTGTCATTACATAAACTAATAAAGGGACTGTCCTTAAATAAACTAATACAGAGGTACCCTCAGGGAGGACCTGCCATTATAAAAACTAAGACAGAAGAAATAAAGCCACCAATCAAGTGAGAAAACTAGATCTTCATTTATCATTTGAGGCCCTGGACCTAAGTTTTCCTGATTCTGTTCATGCTATTGAGTTAGGTAAGTCATAAATCTCCTATCTTCTTTAATGTGGCTTGAATTGAGTTTTCTGTCTCTTGCATATGAAGAAACCTGGAATGATACCTTCTGAAATCATCCAGGCAAAACCTCTATGAATCCATGTTTTCCCAGTAACCCCCTGACTAGGCCAGCTGACAGTCCAGAGGAAAGCAAGATGGGAGATTTGGTCCCAGGACTTGTGGCTTTAGAGCTATTGCCAGGTTGACCCCGTGTCTTTATGAGGAGATGCTTAGCCCTTGGCAGCTCTTGGAATCAGTCCTGAGCTGAGCTCAGCTTTGGGTTCTGTGATGAGTGCAAACTATCTCACTTAATGCACAAAAGCAGGATGTGCCAGGAGTGTTCCTACTGAAATCTGCTGGGGTTCAATCATGTTTCTCTGCAGAAGCATCCTTCCTGCAGCAGAGCATGAGTTAGAGGTTATTACTAACCCTGCACAGGGGTGGGTGAGACTGGGTCACAGGCTATCTAAGCTTACAGAGTCTTCCCCAGCAAACACAATCACTGTTACGGAAATTGCCTGGGAGGATTAGGCTGGGATCTCCAGACACCTTGATGAGCTGAGATTCAACTTGAGAATGATCAATACTCCCTTGGCGACAAAGTTGTAAACTCTCCTGAGCATCAGGGCCACCTATTCATGGGCTCTTGGTGTTTCTCCCAAGTTTTGCCCTGAAGCTGCATGGATTGGTCTCTCCATTTCCACCTCCCCGGCAGTGCTGCTCCAGCAGCACAAGCATGAAACCCAGCAGCATTAGGAGCAGCCAGCCCATTTTCAAGGGGGAGGTTTGTATTCCATCCAAGTAGGTGGCTGATGTCCAGGGCCTGAGATTGGCTCACACCTAGAGATCTAGCCGGGTTAATGATAAGGGAATGAATTAGCTGGATGTCTGAATTGGTACCCCAGTTAGTTATTGGGAAATAATCCCAAGAAATGTTGGCAGGCTGAGGTTGGATAATGCTTAGAAACTCAATCAGACTAGATATCCTTGACCCAATCTGGCAAATACTTGAAGATGAAGCTTACCCAATGTCTGGGAACTCACCTGAATATCTTCTTGTGAGCAGCTGGGCTAGAGTCTGGAGTCTTATCCTGCTTTGTAATCAGGCACCCAGCCTGGTTAGTAACAGAGGATGAAATCTGGTTAATGCCTGTTCACACAGCTTGGTTGATGTCTACAAACTTGACCTAATGTGTCCCAAGGAAGAAGAGCTAGAGCGTGAACTGTCATCTGCACTTGAAAAGCAGACCAACAGTTCTGGAACACCTACTCCAAATGCCTCTGAAATGCAAACACAGTCTGGTTGGAGTGGACACCAAAGATCTTGATCTGGTCTGAAGGGCTTTTCCCCCTCTGTGCCTGGAACCCATTCATCATCCACATCAGTACACATGCAACATCCCATATCTTCCCTGATTTTAATTGGCCTCTCAAGATGCCTCTGAGGTCTCACAGAAGCAGATACTTGAGGTAGGGGAATCAGCACTGGTTAAACTGATGAAAAGGGACATGGAGCTGGAAGTGTGAAACAATTCTGAAAGAGCTCTGTCTACAGTGATGCTCCACAAGTGCACGTCACTGGAGTAAACTGAAATGTTGCAGAGAGGAACAAGTGCTTGTCTTGGAGGGACCATGAAATGAGAAGCCACTGCGTCATGATGTTCCCAAGGAAAACTGGGAGCCATATGGGTGACCCACTGCCCTTCTGAGGTCATAGCTGGAGTGATAATTCTGTAGGAGATAGAACATGACTTCTTATTAGAATAGAAGCAGTCACTCATGTCCCTTTCATCTTTCAAAATATTGATTGAATGATGCCAAAAGCCCAGTACACTGTTGAGCAGGAGCCTCTATAAAAGCAGCTCTGTGACAGCTTCCCCAGCCTCTTCCCTCACTCTATTATAACAAAACAACAGAGGTAAAAGATGCTCTTTTCACCTAAGGACTGGTGATGCAACCAGGTAAAGTATTCTCAGCCATCCTGCAGCATCTATAAGGATGTCATAGCCACTGCCTTAGATTTGATTGTTCATCCAAATTTTATTGTCCAACCAGCCATTCAATAAATGTTGCTGAGCACTTACTATATACCAGGCCCTGGGCTAGGTATGGCCCTTCAGAAATTACAGCTCAATAAGGAGATTGAGATTGTCTTCTCAATAGGGAGACAGTCATGGAAATAAACCAAATTGTCAGATCTCTTGGTTTCAGGCAACCGAAACACAATTCCACATGCCAGAGGTCAAGAGGGCATCTGTTGATCAAGGACAATGAGGAAGGGTTCTGAGCTAGGTATTCTCTGTGTCTTAAGAATTCCACCCTTCACTCTTTCCTGACCTGATCTATCTAGAAAAACTGGTCCCAACTCTGCTTCAAAGCACTTCTTCACCTTCAGGTTGGGTTCATTGGCAGGAGATTGGAGGGTGGCAGAAGAGAAAAGCAGGGGTATTCTGCTTCTGTCCTGCTTGCCTGTGGCTCTGGCAGAGGCTGTATTTCTCTAAGGCCACAGACCCTACATAGATGCTTTCTCCAGGCAACAGCTGTCCCTGGCTTCCAGAAACATTGCTTTCTCACTTGTCATTCAGATGATCCCAGGGGTAGACTTCCCACTCTTGCTAGCCCCTGAAGTGTGAAGGAACAGAATAAATACGTATAAACATAGAGGAAAAAGAAGGTACTTAACCAAGGCAGTCTATAGATTCAGTGTCATTCCTATCAAAATGCAAATGGTATTTTTCATTAAAATGGAATAAATAATTTAAAATTTCATATGGAAACAAAAAAGACTCCAGAATGGCCAAAACAATCTTAATAAAAAACAGAGCTGAAAGAATCATGCTCCTTGACTTTAGACTATATTACAAAGCTACAGTAATCAACAAAGTAATGTACCACAGTACTGGTATAAAACCAGACAATAGGATAGAAAGCCCAGAAATAAAGTCATACACTTATGGTCAATTAATCTATGACAAAAGAGCAAGAAAATACAATGGAAAGAAGACAGTCTCTTTAATAAGTGGTGCTGGGAAAACCAGACGACAGCTACATGTAAAAGAATGAAATTAGAACATCCTATAACACCATACACAAAAATAAACTCAAAATGGGTAAAAGTCCTAAATGTAAAACCAATACTCTAAAACTCCTACTGGAAAACAACATAGATAGAAGACTCTTTGACATAAATCACAGTACTTTTGATCCATCTTTTAAAGTAAAGGAAATAAAAGCAAAAATAAGCAAGTGGGACCTAATTAAACTTAGAAGCTTTTGCGCAGCAAAGGAAACTATATACAAAACAAAAAGGTAATCTATTCAATGGGAGAAAATATTTGCAAGTGATAAGATTGATGAGGAATTAATATTCAGCATATATAAACAACTCATACAACTCAACACTGAAGAAAACTCAATTTAAAAATCAGCAGAACACATGAATAAACATTTTAGCAAAGAGGAAATGCAGATGGTCAACAGGCACATGAGAAGATGCTCAACATCACTAATCATCGAGAAATGCAAGTCAAAACCACAAAGAGATATCACTTCACACCAGTCAGAGTGCTATCATCAAAAAGAACACAAATATTGGCAAGGATGTGAAGAAAAGAACCCTTGTACACTGTTGGTGGGAATATAAATTGGTGCAGCCACTGTGATTTAGTTGTTAAGTTGTGTCTGACTTTTGTGACCTCATGAACTGTACCTACCAGGCTCCTCTGACCATGGAACATCCCAAGCAAGAATACTGGAGTGGGTTGCCATTTCTTTCTTCAGATGATCTTCCAGAACCAGGGATCAAACTCATGTCTCCTGTATTGCACACAGTCCCCTGCACTGTAGACAGATTCTTTACTGCTGCGCCACCAGGTTTGTAGGTTTCTCAAAAAACTAAAAATAGACCCAGAAATTCCATTCCTGGATAAATACATACACCCACAAAAAGAAACAGTAATTGGAAAAGACACATGCATTGAGGTGTTTGTAACACTGTTTACAATAGCCAGGATATGGAAGCACCTAACTATCCATTAACGGAGGACTGGATAAAGATGTGGTTCATATATACAATGGAATATTAGCTACAAAAAGGTACAAAATTGTGTCATTTGCAGAGATGGAGATGGACCTAGAGACTGTCATACAGAGTGAAGTCAGAAAGAGAGAAACAAATATTGTCTATTAATGCATACATGTGGAATCTAGAAAATGGTAAAGATGATCTTACTTGCAAGGCAGAAGAAACACAAACAAAGAGAACAGATGTATGGATACCAAAGGGGAAGTTGGGCATTGGATGAATTGGGAGGTTGATGTATATACACAATTCTGTATAGAATAGATAACTAATGCAAACATACTGTGTAGCAGTGCTCATGTATGGATGTGAGAGTTGGACTTTGAAGAAAGCTGAGCACTGAAGAATTGATGCTTTTGAACTGTGGTGCTGGAGAAGACTCGAGAGTCCCTTGGACTGCAAGGAGATCCAGCCAGTCCATTCTGAAGGAGATCAGCCCTGGGATTTCCTTGGAGGGAATGATGCTGAAGCTAAAACTCCAGTACTTTGGCCACCTCATGCGAAGAGCTGACTCATTAGAAAAGACTCTGACGCTGGGAGGGATTGGGGGCAGGAGGAGACGGGGATGACCGAGGATGAGATGGCTGGATGGCATCACTGACTTGATGGACATGAGTCTGAGTGAACTCCAGGAGTTGGTGATGGACAGGGAGGCCTGGCATGCTGTGATTCATGGGGTCACAAAGAGTCGGATACAACTGACCAACTGAAATGAACTGAACTGAACTGAACTGTGTAGCACAGGGAACTCTACACAGTGCTCTGTGGTGACCTAAATGGGAAAGAAATCCAAAGAGGAGACATGTGTATACATGTGGCTGATTCACTTACTGTACAGCAGAAACTGACATAACAATGTAAAGCAACTATACTCCAATTTTAAAAAAGTATCCTTGTGTTTTTAATTTCTAGATCATCATCCCAGATTTAGGCACAGGTGTCTATGTATCAGTCTTCCTGGAGCCCTTTCAGGAGCTGTCTCTCAAAGACAGATTCAGGTGTCTGCAGCATAAATGTCAATGCTCTTTCAGAAAGATGAGGTGGATGGCTGAGTACTGAAAATACATTATTGCATTCCTGGACTGTATTGTCGAGACACGTTTATCTGACACTCAGGTGGACAACTGTTACTAGAAATGAAAGGCAAGTTAGAGGCTATTGTCCCCTAAAATCACCCACAAAAAGAGGTTTGACCTTCTGCAGTAGTGAGCATTGACTTGTGAGTGTACAAATATGGGGAATGTTCATTTTTAAATGTCTCTGCAAGACCGGAGTTGACTAGTTCTGCATCCCAATACTCCTTTCTAATGGTGCTTCCCTGCATGGAGCCTGGGTCTGGTGCATGTTGAGACGAGGGGTCTCATGTCTTGATGAGTGATTAGAACTCTGTAAGCATTTGGACACAGAATCCTGTCTTCCCCACAAGAAGCTTCACCAGGTGGTGTCAGAGATCATGGAAGTGAAGGACTTTTCCAGGAAACAATGTCTTTAGATTGGCATTGACAGGAAAGACAGTTGACACATGGATTTTATGAAATGCATTAAATGGCTTGTCATTGTGACAAATAATAAAAGTAATGACTGTTAAAGAAAGTGGAGCAGCACAAAAACTACTTAAAATATCATCAAGCATTCCTTGTGGACTCTCCTGGCTGCCATGGCATAAATGTTTTATTAAATAAAAAGCAGTTTGCATCTCCCTTCTCTATGGAACTGGCTGTTGCCTTTTTGTTTTGAAATTTTAAATCTGTATCATCCAATTATTTATGGATCTCATGGACCTGTAATTTTGCTTGTTTGAAATCATCTGAGTGTGCTTCCTAATCTTGTTGGGGATCACTGTACCCACCTGAACCGACTCTCTCAAATTTACTCTCATTTACCTCGAATTATTTAGTTATAAAAGGAAAGCGCTCTCAAGGCTTGGAAACATCCTCTGGGCCGACCTCTGTGACAGTGACTGGCCCCAAAGTTCATTCACGTGCTTTGTGCAGGAACGGTAGCGCCCTCAAGGTTCAGCTAGATGCCAGTTCTTCCAGGATAGACTATAGTTCCCAGCCTCCCTTGCAGCAAGGTATGGTCGCGTGACCAAGTTGCAGCAAATGAAATTAAAGAGGAAATGACAGGTACTACTTCCGGGTTGTCTCTAACCTGTTTGCTGACCTCCTAACCCCCACCACCACCATCCCTAATCCCCCACCTCCCACCATCCTCTTTTTCCCGAGATGGAAGTGGACGCGTGTGTTGCCATCTTGGATCTTGAGGAGGACAAGGATCTACCAGGACTGGTGGAGCAACGACGTGGAGCTGGAGCCTTAGATGGTGGGGTCAGTGCACAGCGTTCCACGTAACAGGCCACAGCTTGTAGATAATAGAAATTCCCCGTTTTGTTTAAGCCACTCTTATTCGTGCACCTGCTCACATGCTGAGGCACACAGACTCCTCTGAGCCCCTTGTTTTCCATCGTTACTTTCTTCTTTCCTTATGAAGTAAAAGCATCAGATAATAATGGTGGACATTTACGGAACACAGTCTGTCGCCCCCTAGTGGTAATTAAATGTCCTGTGAATGACCTCATTGATCCTCCCAGCGGTTCTGTGGGGTAGGTGATGCTTCCATCCCCCTCCTATAGATGTGGAAACTGGGGCACAAAGACCCCCAGTAAAGCACAGGGCCGGTAAGGGGGCAGGGCGTGAGCCCGAGTGGTCTGGCTCCAGAGTCCCCTGACTTTCTGCACAGGGAAATCCTGTCACTGTCCCATGTAAATGCAGAGGGAGCTGGTATCTGACCTCTGCTGTGGTGTGTTTCTTTCGTAAAATAGGCCCTCAACCCTCAGTTCCCCGATGATATTTCCAGAGGGTTTCTCTTGATCACTGCCCGCCCCAGTCCACCCACCCCTTGTACAGCATGTGTACATCTGTACACCTGTGTATGTGTACATCTAAGTGTCCATCTGAGTAGCTGAGAGACTATGATGGCCCCACAGCCCTTACGCAGGGAGTGGGGAGCCTGGCCACAGGGCCCTCCCTAGCTCATACCCACCACCTCCCACTGCCCAGGGTGAGGAATGGGGGCTAGGACAATGTTTAGCACCCAACTGGGGCCCTGGAAGTGACTCAGGCAGCTTCTTTCTCCTTTTTGCCATTTTTCTCTTCTCTCCCCCAAACCCCACTGTGCTGCCCCTCCTTAAGAGGAGCAAAGGAAGAGGCCCCTCAACCCCAGGCTCCCAGCCAAGGAGTTCAAGAGAACCCAAGATGAAGTGAAGTGAAAGTTGCCCAGTCGTGTCTGACTCTTTGTGACCCCATGGACTAGGGTCCATGGAAATCTCCAGGCTAGAATACCGGAGTAGGTAGCTGTTCCCTTCTCCAGGGGATCTTCCCAACCCAGGTCTCCCACATTGCAGGCCGATCCTTTACCAGCTAAGCCGCTAGGGAAGCCCTAGATAGACACCAAGAATGGACTAGAAGCCCAGTCAGACTGATGGGAAATTGTGCCAGTTGCAGTCAGAGGGGCTAAGGGGATGAGTCTTAACCCACATATGATGCCATTGTAGTGTTCATAAGGTCTACAGGCATTTCCTCCAGAGTAAGGGGCAGGGGCCCGAGCAGGATCTGCTAAGTAGGGGAGGATGTATCCTCACTGTCCCAACAAACCTGCCCTCAGCCTCCACAGGGACTTGGGAAAACTTCTCTGGGGTTCTCCCTCTCACTCAAGTTAATGGTCCTCCCCTGGGTAGTGACCCTGTAGTCTTTCAGCAGCTGGAAACAGCAGTTGCTCTAGATTCACTGAAGAGAAGTTATGTTCCTGGAGCTTCCATATGGGCTCTGTGTCCAGAAGGTCATGAGGGGGTACTTGTCCAGGGAGCTGGGATTCTGGGCTAGACTCACTCTGTCACAATGGCTGGTTTGGAATCAGTTCAGTTCAGCTCAGTCGCTCAGTCGTGTCTGACTTTTTGCAGCCCCACAGACTACAGCACGCCAGGCTTCCCTGTCCACCCCCAACTCCTGGAGCCTACTCAAACTCATGTCCATCATGTTGGTGATGCCATCCAACCATCTCATTCTCTGTCTTCCCCTTCTCCTCCTGCCTTCAATCTTCCCCAGCATCAGGGTCTTTTCCAATGAGTCAGTTCTTTGCATCAGGTGGCCAAAGTATTGCAGTTTCAGCTTCAGCATCAGTCTTTCCAATGAATATTCAGGACTGATTTCTTTTAGGATGGACTGGTTGGATCTCCTTGCAGTCCAAGGGACTCTCAAGAGTCTTCTCCTACACCACAGTTCAAAAGCATCAATTCTTTGGCACACAGCTTTCTTGATAGTCCGACTCTCACATCCATACATGACTACTGGAAAAACCATAGCTTTGAT
Source organism: Capra hircus (assembly GCF_001704415.2). Lineage (NCBI taxonomy): Eukaryota > Metazoa > Chordata > Mammalia > Artiodactyla > Bovidae > Capra > Capra hircus. Next base: position 25,696,135 of record NC_030824.1, read on the forward strand.
GAGACAGACTTTTGTTGGCAAAGTAACGTCTCTACTTTTTCATATGCTGGCTAGGTTAGTCATAGCTTTTCTTCCAAGGATCACGTGTCTTTTAATTTTATGGCTGCAGTCACCATCTGCAGTGATTTTGGAGCCCCCCAAAATAAAGTCTCTCACTGTTTCTATTGTTTCCCCATATATTTGCCATGAAGTGATGGGACCAGATGCCATGATCTTGCTTTTCTGAACGTTGAATTTTAAGCCAGCTTTTTCACTCTCCTTTTTCACTTTCATCAAGAGGCTCTTTAGTTCTTCACTTTCTGCCATAAGCGTGGTGTCATCTGCATTATCTGAGGTTATTGATATTTCTCCTGGCAATCTTGATCCCAGCTTGTGCTTCATCCAGCCCAGTGTTTCTCCTGATGTACTCTGCATAAGTTAAATAAGCATGGTGACAGTATACAGCCTTGAGGTACTCCTTTCCCGATTTGGAACCAGTCTGTTTTTCCATGTCCAGTTCCTACTGTTGCTTCCTGACCTGCATACAGATTTCTCAGGAGGCAGGTCAAGTGGTCTGGTATTCCCATCTCTTTAAGAATTTTCCAGTTTGTTGGCTTGGAATATAAAGTACATTAAGTATGGATCTCAGTCTATGATCTTAGGTGTGCTAGAAAATACCATTTAGGGCTGCCTTTCCATAAGGAATTCCCTGGTGGCTCAGACAGTAAAGAATCTGGCATCAATGCAGAAGACCCGGGTTCAGTTCCTGGGTCGGAAAGATCCTCTGGAGGAGGGCATGGCAATCCACTCCAGTATTCTTGCCTGGAGAATCCCATGGACAAAGGAGCCTGGAAGGCTACAGTCCATGGGGGTCACAAAAGAGTCAGACAGGACTGAGTGACTAACACTTTCACTTTTGCATAACTGAAGCTCATTTCTTTTTGAGTCGCCCCTTTGTGTCTTTGGTGGAGATGTCAGTTCAGCCCATCGAGGATCCCCTTCCCCTTCTTCCCTGGTATTCTAAGTTCTGCAAAGGTGATGTGGGCAACTTTTTTTCTTGTTTGTATTCAAGACCTTTGGAATACATTCATATGTTTGGCAAATTTCCAGACATATAATTATGAGCTGAATCAGAACACTCAAGCCCCTTCCCATGCCCCTGCATCCAGAGTATGCCAGGGGCTGGGCAGTGGCAGCAAAGGTGGCCGGGTCTGCATCTGGCCCCATCAGGTCATTGTTCCAGCCCTGACCTTTCATCCTCCCACCCATTCAGTGCTCATCCCAGGACCCTATACCTATACTTGCTTTCTGCCTGATCAGTTCAAATCACTATCTGAGATGCTGACTGGTGTGGGGTCACAAGATGCTGTGACATTCTGGAAGAGGAGCACAATGTCATCACAAAATGATGACAAAGTAATGATGTCACAGGGAGGTCAACACTCCCATGAGTCCCTCAGACTTTGGTCCTTGCAGGTCTCTGTGTTTCCTCCTCTTTCCCCAGGGCTTCTCCAAGGTCAGTCTCTGCCCCTTCCACGTGCTCCCAGGAGCCTGGGGCCTCCTGCTGCTCCCACCCCTTCCAAGGAGGCCTGGGGACCCCATGACCAGACTCATGACACTGTCTGGATGCTCCCTAAGCAGCATCTATTCCACATCAAGGTACCTTCTGAGCTGGGGCTTGGGGCTGGGGTGGGGGTTGGGGGGAATCAGCCCTGGTTCAGGTGCTGGGTCACCCCAGAGCAGTTTTCAGGGCTGGTAATTCCACAATGGGAAGGTCACTGATATCCCAGTGGCAGGATATTTTTGCCATGGGCCTCTCTTTTACCACCATGCTCCCACACCTGGTCATTGTGCTGGAGGCTTTTGCTCCAGGGGAAGTCCTGTAGGAGAAACAGAGAACTAAGGAGTAATATTACTGTATATAAGAGATTTGTCTCAAGTACATCATCCTGCTGTAACACAGAGAACCTTGGGAGAATACCTTCAGAGACAGTTGCTTCTCAGCCCAGATAGGTCAAGATTACTCTGGGTTGGGGAAGAGAATAATCCAGAAAAAAGATGAGAGACACGAGAAGGAGCCTTGCACCCAACCTCCACAATGTCAGCTCTAAAATGGAGAGTGTCAGGCACCCCAGATAAATCACTCTGGACACAGAGGAGAATGGGATTTGCTTCCTGCCTGGGATACTGGAAGCAGTAACTGCACAGGACTCCCCACAGCCAGAGTGAGGGCACAGAGAGAGGAGGTGGCTGATGGGGCCTCAGGGCAAAGGGGACCCACGAGAAACCCTTTGGGTCCTCACATCCCTGTATGTGGAGGAAAACATGGTGCACCCACGTCCCTTATAAGATAAAGTCCTACAGCAAAGCAAGGGACAGGGGCATGAGGAGAGCTGTGCTGAGGCAGGGGCTGTGACACCAGGCACACTGAGACAGTATTGTAGGAGCAGACCCCGGACAGGGATGAGAACCATCAGCAGGTGTTAGCAAGGGAGGTGATGCTGGAGTCCCACCTCCAACCCATGTGAGCCCGCTTAGAGGCACCCACCAGGAGAGGAAGAAAAATCCCCAACTGTCTAGCTATCCCGCATTGATGCCATTCACCTGGAACTGAGTCTACTGTTTTCTGCCATTAAGCAGAGTGAGGGCTCTAGAGAGAAACTATATTTAGTTATAAAAGAATCATGTTATTTTACACACTTGAGTTGATGTCTTAGAAATCTGTGCCAGCTGAGCGTGCTTTGGGAGAAATGGTTATGTGCAGTGTAACAAATGTCAAATTTGCTTTAGAGCCCTGGAGGAATGAAACCAATTGTGTTTTCTTTACCAAGAAGTAGGGTTTGCCCTGGGGCTGAGGAGGCTCTTCTGGGTCTGACATCATCTTGAACCTGGAGGGTGGGTTCAAAGGGGGAGGTTCAGTCACTTCAGGCTGGGCCAAGGGGCTGCTCACCCGAGTCCTGGGAGTGGCTGAGCTGGGAGGAGATGGGAGAAGCAGAGGACAGATGGCGAGACGAGGAGGGAGAGGGACAGCTGGGCTGGGAGGAGGGGCATCGAGTTGGGGAAAGCACAGGTGACGTCCTGACCCTTTCTTCAGCCTCCTCACTTGGGAGCAGCTGCCCTCCCCTCCATAGTCCTGTGAGGAGGGAGGAAACTTCAGACTGGAGGAGGAAAACCCAGCAGAGCTGCTCCATTAGACTCATGAAAGCGGTTATCCATCCATCGGTTCCTTCATGCCCTCGGGAGTTCCATCGTCATCCTCTGTGTCCCTGACACTGCTGATAAATGGAGGTGGAGGATGACAAGGTTCTTGACCTCTTCGGAAACAGACAACAAACAAATAAAATTAGAAGAAAGCCAAGATGGTTTTAGATAGTGACAGCTGCTACAACGGGAATAAGAACAATGATGAGATGGAGGATAATGTGAGGATCACTTCCATGGGGTCCGGGGAGGTCTCTGTGAACTGATTTGTGTGCTGAGAATGGAAGGAGATAAGGAAGGAATCAGACATGTTAATGTATCAGGAAGGACATTCTTGACAGAATGAAGAGCAAATGAAACGTTCCATGAGACAGGTTAAAGTGCGGGGACTGATAAACGGGGAGAACTTGAATGCCATGAAACCGTGACCAGCGAGCACGTCTGTGTCCCCACTGACCCTCCACCGAGAGCTCAAAACTGAGCTGGGGGCCGGAATTGGGTCAGTGTCTCATTCCCACAGGCAGCATCAGTGCTCCTGCCCCGGGACTATCTTTGCAGCTGGCATCCTGCATGATCTAGTTGCGAGAGAGATGGGAGAAGAGCAGACACAGTTGAGCAGGTGGGGACAGAGTGCTCACAGGAGCGGAGTTATTCCTGCATGAGGCCATTAACACATTCTCACTTCATGGGGCCACAAACACCTTCGTCCACTCGGTCTGTTTCCACTAGTCTCTCCCCAGAAGGACAGGGAGTCCTATGAACATGCAACAGTCTCCATCTGAGTGGGTTTAACTCAGAGCTCCATGGCAATTTCCATTCATTCTCTCTCCAAGGACATTTTCTGAAGCCTTTCCATCTGCTGAGCCAAAGAGATTGCTCAAGACCAGATGTGGAGAGCCCTTGGCCCAGGTAAGAAAGGGGCCCATTAGACAGGTGACCTGCAGCTCTGAGCTGGAAGTTGGGGCTTCAGGAGCACACCTGCCATTCAGCTTCTGCCTGAGAGCAGAGACAGCCTGAGGGACAATGGCGTCCCCATTCCCACTCAGGTTAGAGTTTACTTGCACTGAGGGAATTTGTATGCATTTTTCATCTGTTCCTCAAATGGCCCAGCAAAGTGACTGGGATTGTATCTCATTGCCTGTGATGCTCTGACTTTGGAAATGCTTGTCCCCAAATCACTCTCTTTCTGCAGGGAAACATGAAGATCTCACTGTAAAATGCTTGGGTCGAGGAGAAACCAACTCCCAAGGTGTTATAAGAACCCAAGGCTTCCCTGGTGGCTCAGCAGTAAAGAACTGCCTGCAGTGCAAAAGCCTACAGGAGATGTGGGTTCAGTCCCTGGGTTGGGAAGTTCCCCTAGATGAGCGCATGGCAATCCACTTCAGTATTCTTGCCTGGAGAATCCCAGGCACATGGACCAAGGAGCCTGGTGAGCGACAGTCCATGGTGTCGCAAAGAGTCGGACATGACTAAAGCAATTTAGCAAGCATGCATAAGAACTCAAGGTGGGGAAGGTATGGTTTCCCAAAGCAAAATCAGGGTTTCTTTAGGAAGCAGAGGGAATAAATGACACTCCAAACAATAGATATGTGATACAGGCCATTTGTGTCCACAGTGATCACAGCAGCTTCCACTTGACAGTGGCTGGAGGTTGACACAGGCCTGTGAGGCACATGAACTCACCCCTCGTGTCCTGATGACAGCCCCTTAAAAAGCAGCTCTGAACTCTGGTCCTACCTGGCCCTATGAGGCCTGTGCTGTGGGATATGTGACATGGAGCTGCCCCCATGCAGGGTGATCCCTTTGTTAAGCCACCAAAGATGAATTAAGGCACCAACGTGCCTGGAGGTGTCCTGGGGATACAAGAAGTCAGGAATTAATTCTGTCAAGTCACCATCACTGTCAGGAGGACTCATTAAAGCTGAACAAGAATCAAAGGATGATTTGCCGGGAAGGAAATAAAGACCCTCATGACAAAGTGGGGGGCGGAGGAGGGCAGTGCACCGAGTCTCATTGCATCAACTCAAGCTGTAAATTAAACTGCAGTTGATGGGATGGGATCTGGGTCTGGGGAGGCACAGGCAGCAGTTTGGGGAGCTCCTCCTGGTGGTGGCCTGGAGCTGCTCCAGGCCTCTCCTTTTTTCCCAAGTTGTGACAGCTGTTTCATGAACTGTGCAGTATGAAAAAGTCAGCAGCAGCCTATAAAACATGTTTCCCTCGTTTCCCGTTTCTGTTGTCAAGAAGCTTCTGATATTCAATGCAGTTGCCTTCTCCCAACACAAAAACAATTGCTTCTTGGAATGGATTTTTGTTCCTTGGAACTGAGCTGTCACTGCCTGGCAGCATCTGGGATCAAAATATCTACAGTCATCGTTTCAGCGTTTGACTTCGTGTCCCTGAAGACAGGTAGGTTGTGCTGTTTCTGAGCCGCCTTTGTCACTCTTGCCATCGTACACTGCGATCTTGTGTTGGGGACTCGTTTGGCAATGCCTGAGATGGCAGGAGCTGAAGCCGTCCCAGCAAAAGCCTTCCGCTGTTTGATGTATTGCAAGGAATTAAGGTTGCATCCTGCGTCAGTTCCAGCTTTTGGGTGTGGCTCCAAATCAGCCTCAGAAACTGTTTACTGTGCACTTACATGATAGATAAGAAATGCCTCATTTATCTCCTGGATTGCCTGCATCAGAGTCTGATATTACATCTAGAAGAGATTTACCCAAAGAAGCTTTGCTCATTATTTTTTCTTTATATTCAAAACACACATCCAGTTTTCTTGCCTTTACATGTCCTAAGACAGCAGTGGCAACATTTTATGGAGATCAGTAAGTCTTTTTCCCCTCTCCAAGGTCTTCTGGCAAAGAACCAAAAGCTGAGGATAGCTGAGCCGTGTTGTCAGGAAGCATCCTCGTGGCCCCTTCATCTTCCTCTTCTGGCCCCATAGCACTCCTCAGGTGTTTGACCTCATCTTCTCACGCTCTGCTCTAAGATTCTAGTTCTTGCTGAACTGATTCCCAAATCTCTGGGAATGGGCTTCCTTTACGTTTCTGCCAAAATGTATCAACTGGAGTTAAATCATACGACTTCCTGGTTTTGTCTCTAGGGCACGCTAGCACCAGCCAGGGACTTTTTCACTCCTGCAGATTCTTCCAGGTTAACTCTGTGTATGTGGAAATCGTAGGACCGATACGTCCAAGTATGATGTAGAGGAGTTCCCAGATCCATGTTTCTGTCAATGGGAGTGAAGAAGCCTTTGAAAGCTGAAGCTGCCAGCTCCCAGCGCATCACCTGTAGTGAAACCATTTTTGGCGTCTCTTAGATGTTCCGGAAACTTCTTATCTGTTTTCACTGCTCCCATTTCCATTGCTATTCCTGCTAATTATCTGATTATAGGAATAGTACCCAGCATAACAGAAAAGCAGAAGAGGCTGTCAACATTCTGGTTCGTAACAGTTTTCATTTCCGCATTTGTGATTTCTGAACTGTTAATGGCACAATATGAAACATTTCCTCATTTTTGATTGCATCATCCAGGCGTATCATTTTTCAAAGTAATAAAATCGAGATACTGATCAAAAGCTAGCTACTTGGGTAACTGCATAGCCGCTAATTCTACATTTGCAATATATTCCAGTTTACTCCTCGAAAGGGCAGAAATAAAGTTCAAATAAGCTGGTTCACACAGAGTTGATTTAAAAGAACTAGAGTAGTGGTTTATTATAAAAGGATACAACCAGGAACAGTCAAATGGAAGAGATGTGAGGTATGCGGAAGGGGGTGGAGCCCTCCCCAAGAAAGCATTTCCCCAAGTCTCCAGGTGTCCACCCACCCAGAAGCTTCCACCCACCTTTGTCACTTGCCTCCAGCTCAGACCTGCTCTTCTCCTTGGGCCAAGCCCTCCGACACTCCCCTCCCGCCTCTTCCCTCTTGCCCTGCAGAGACCTGCGCTTCCTCACCTCCACCTGCCTCCCCTCTGCTGGCTTCTCATCTGCACAGACACACACTCAAGAACCATCCATCCACACTGAAAATATCATTTCTCTGCCACACCAACTGTAGGCCACACTTCATTCTCCACTCACAGAGAAACTTCCAGGGAGACACATGCAGCAGGAGAAGGTTTTCACGGCATATCTAAGGTACTTATTCTTCCGGTGTTCCTGTCACTGTGGCCACCCCACCCACTGTGGTGGGCTGCATTCAGAGGCTGAAGGGAGTATCACAGGGGTGCCCCATCCATGTGCCATCCTCCCCCTAATAAACCCCCCACCCTGTTTAGGAACAAACCCCATGGCGCATACTGAGAGTAAAATTACTTGCTATTTATCTGAAATTAGCATTAACTGGCATCCCATATTTTATTTGCTAAATGTGACAATTCTACTTGGAATGACTTGGGTATGTCTTATCTCTCTGAAGTGTCAGCTATAAGTCTAAACAAGCACTTTGGACCCTAACTTGCATATGTCTTTATAGAAGAGGCTTCTGTAATGTGAAGTATCACTTCTCAGCCAAGGGTCCTCCCCCAGCCTGGGGACTCCAATTGTCGACCCTGTGGTCTGTGGGGAGAGCAGGCAGTAACGGGGGCTCACTGTCCTCTGTCCTCCAGCATGTACCTGGGGAAATACTGACACGGGTCCATGCAGGAAACATAAGAGGATGTTCTCTGAGCTTGTGTGTGGCAGCTGGGAGTTGGAGGCTTCCTGGGGATGTGGGGGGAAAACGTGGTGGGAACCCACCCCCACCCCTGAGCACAATGCAGCTGAGAAAACCAATGGAATCACTGTGCACTTAGCAACATGAGCCTCTGCTCAAAACATAATCATCTGTAACATGCTACAGTGTCATAAATAGAATGAAATACATAACACAATGCCGTCAGTGTTTATTTCAATATATAAGCCCACAAAAGAGCAGTGGGCATTTTGCAAGACCACATTCAAAAAAAAGATAGTCATTAAACACCGTTCAAGGATTTTCTTAAAAACAAAATCTTACAAAAGAGTCTCAATAAACACGCAAACAAGGTAAAATTTCAATTAAAAAAATTTTAAGATACTAGTAAACACAGTTTGGGGGCTTCCTGGGTGGCTCGGTGGTAAAGAATCCACCTGCCATGCAGGAGATGCAGGAGACGCAAATTCAATCCCTGGGCTGGGAAGATCCCCAGGAAGAGAGGGCATGGCGACCCTCTGCAATATTCTTGCCTGGATAATCCCATGGACGGAGGAGCCTGGCGGGCTATGGTCCCTGGGGTCACAAAGAGTTGGACACGATTGAAGCAACTCAGCATGCACGCAAGCAAACACAGTTTTATGATTCTGTAACAGCACGAGAGGAACGGGAATAAAAAGGTGAATAAAAAATTAATAAAACTAGATGGAATCCATGTGCAAATAAATGACATGTCATCTTTCTAGTGTGGTTAGTTCACCCCATTTGTCTTAAGGTCCAGAAAAGGAGGTGAAGACAGAAACAGTGAACGAGGGGCTGTGAGACCTATGGAGGCCCCTCCGAGGTGCCATCCCAGGTCTGCCTCCCACACCCCGTAAAGAACAACCTGCTCTCTTCCTCCACCAGTCACTGTGAATGGGGGAGCCCAGCTGTTGTACTATTTGCCAAAGGCAGACATTTTAAAAACATAATTCTCCTGAGATGAAATCATTAATTAAAATGGAAAATTCACATATTCTCAAAGCAAGTATAAATTAACTGGGAATTATTCACTCAGATCATTTTAGTCCATGGATGAAAACGCTGAGATGTTAAAGCTGGTGCACAGACAAGACTCTTGACACTTCCTGAGATTCTCCTTGTGCTTGGATGTCTGTGTCCCATCTAACTGCTGTTTTGATTGGATTTTTGTGATCTCTGCTCTGCTAGTGAGAGATAATGTACGTGCATTTCACAAAGATGGGAAGATTCAGGGGCCCTTCTCACCCAGACACGCACCCAGGGAGGAAGATGCCAGAAAACAAAGCCAAATTTTAAAAGCTTCCCATCTGTTTAGCTGTGTGAGTGATGAATGTTGATAGCAGGGAGAGGAGATCAGAAAACCCAGAGCCTCAAAGAAAAGAGAGTGCAATCATCCACATTCTATCATCAGGCGAATCACCTTTAGCGTTAATGCTGTATCTTTTCCATTTTTTAGAACTTTGTCTAAATTAAAGCACACATATAATGCACAAAATATATTTAACCTCATCTATGCCTAAAAATGGGACCATATTATAAATGACATTTCATGACCTACACCATCACTTGATACACTGCAGAGACCACTACACATATATTACGCAGATCTGCACAAGTATCTTATTCTGAGAGTGTTCATTGACACTATCCTGAAGTCCACTGGGCAGCTCTCTCTCTGGTCCCTCAGGATTCCCAGAGACTTTGATATCACACATGGAGATGAAATAAGTGTCCCTGGGTTGCACGTTTTCCCTTAGCACGACCTCCAGCAGTGGGTCTGCACTTTGCACACAGAACAAGTTAAACTGAAGCATGAGGTTTCTTAGCCAGAAAGCTGTGCAGAGGGGCGGATGAGAAAGGGAAGCTCCTGAGAGTCATAACATGCCAGGGAGAGAGCAGAGAAAATGGAGACCAAGAAAGAGAACTATATGGACATTTCTGAACTACTGCTAGGTTCCCCTGACCCAAGCATATATGCTCTGACACTAACCAGCACACTGTCCCCAGGGTAGACCAGCGCCCAGGTCCCACGCTGACTGATGGATAGACCAGACAAGGACAGATGCATATCGCACTTCAGAGGCTTTGGAACTGAATTGGACCACAGCCCATGCAACGAAGTCAGGGACTTGCTGCATGTACCTACCCAAGTCAACTGTCCACTAAAACAAACCTTCCCTACAGAATTTAAACAAGATTCAGAGTCATATAATATAATATTTAAGCAGCTCAGGTTACAATCTGAATTTAAATGCCATCAAGAACGAGCACCATCTCAATACCTTGCAAGAGGGAATTCCAATAAAGAGATGCCAACTCCAGGTGACACAGATATTGGAATTATCATAACTTTTGAAACAGCTATTATAACCACTCCAAGAAGAAATATGAGCACTTTTTAAACAAATGGAAAGAAAGAGCTTTTCCAATGAGAAATGGAAGATAAAAAAAGAAGCAACTGAAAATTTAGAACTAAAAAATACAATAACCAAGAGACAAAAATACTATCTGGTCTCAGAGGCAGAATCAAGTTTATGGAGGAAAACATCAGTGCCTTGATAACAGATTAATAAAATTATCCATTCTAATAAACCAGAAGAATAATACTGAAAAACCTGAACAGAGATGAGAGACCTGTGGGAAAATACAAAGAAACAAACAAGAACCAAACATTTGTGTCATCAGAATTCCAGAAAGAAAGGAATAATGTGAAGAAAATAATTGCTAACATGTTCCAATTTGCCAAAACACAGAGTTACATATTCAAGCCATCAAGTGAGCCCCCCAAACAGGACAAATTCAGAGAAAGTCATGCTTACACATATCAGAATCAAACTGCTGAAAAGCAAACACAAAAGTAACTTTGAAATAAATGTGAGAACTTTCCAATCACTGTTTGTTCCCCTGTGTGTGTCATTGTGTGAAATGTCCTCACAGTTCTCACCAGAAAACATAAAATTAGATAATAACAGAACAGCCAGTGGTTCCAGAGCTTGAAGAACTGGAGTCCACCAGAGTCCTGCTGCTGCTGCTAAGTCCTGCATGCAGTGAAAACATCTGTCAATAGAAGAAATGCAGGACTTCACAAGGGAAGGAGAAGCAGCAGAAATGGTATCTGGGTACTCCCTGGTGGCTCAGATGATAAAGAATCTGCTTGCAGTGTGGGAGACCTGGGTTCGATACCTGGGTCAGGAAGATCCCCTGGAGAAGGAAATGGCAACCCACTCTAGTATTCTTGCCTGGAAAATCCCATAGACAGAGGAGCCTTGCAGGCTAGAGTTCATGGGGTCACAAAGAGTCGAACACAACCAAGCAACTTCACTCTAACTCTCTCTAGAACTAGCTGCTTTTCTCTCTTCATTCTTTAAAATAAGAAACTCCTGGGTTCAGCTCTGACATTACAGAGTTTGAGATTCACTCCCATCCATAAAGTCAGGGAAAGCTAAACAAACTAAAATCAACTTTGCTTGGAGGCATAGAGAAATGAGGATGCAGGCAAACCACCACCTCAAAATCTGGAGAAACAAAGGATGCAGAGGGTCACACCAGGGTCTGCTCACCTGGAGCCGGAGCAGGTGGGGATGTGAGCTGGCAGGCACACTTTGATGATACTGACGTATGACTGGGCCTGAGTGAAGACTCCCCTGGGTCAAGAAGCTTCTGGTGGCCGCAGTGTCAGGGGACACCCACACCATTCTGGGTTTTACCTCCAGGAACCCCACCAGGTTCTCCCTGGGAAAACCCAAGAAAGATCCTTGTGGCCAAGGCAGAGGAAGGGGACAGCAGTCCCTGTGAAGGGGTCCAGAGCCTTCTCTTGAGCAAAAGCTGCTCTCTAGGTGGCATTGTGCCAGAGCTCAGTCCTGAAGACTGTCCCGGCCTGGAGGAGGGATCGCCCCACTGCAACACTTCCAACCTTCCTCTCATTGAGAGGGGGAGAGAGATGCATCCCTCTGGAGAAGCACGTGTGGAGTTCACAGCCCAGGGCTCAGCCACTAAAAGAGAGATTTCATCATATGATTGTAGACCACTTTCCTGCCCCAGACCTATGACTACTGGGCAGTGTTGTAATAACCATGATTACCGAAGACAGAGCTGCAGGATCCAGTGGCTCTGCAGAGAAGCACACAGGGAAGCCCAGGTCCAGGAGGCACCAGACAAAGGCACAAGGGGAACCTGGAGTTTCTGACACCTGGGGCCACAGCAAACCTCACCTGGTGTCCTTCCTACCCAAATGGACATGGAGCCTCCCACTAACGGCCTGTTCATCCCAGTTCCTATCACTCAGTACAACACGTCCTGCCTCCAACAAGGATGCAAAACACTGACTATATCACTGTCTGATGGAGTTTATAATGAACATAGGTGTAATGCACAGGATCCCTGTAACAGTGTGGGAAGGTACAGGGACCTAGATCACTACTGTCCCTGTGTTCCATATGAAATCATTAAATATCACTGTTAGGTCAATTGTGAAATATTTAAATAACTGCATTTTAACTCTGAGAGCAAACATACACACACACACACACACACACACACACACACACACAATACAAGGGATATATCTAAAAATCAACATAAATTGAAATAGAATACTAAAAACAATCACATGTTATAAAAGGAAGGCAGAAAAGAAGGGAGAGGCATTAAGAACAGAGGTAGCAAACAGAACAATCCAATAAGTGATTGGATATAATTCAACATATCAATAACTATGTTAACTGTAAATAGACTAAAACAGGGTTCAGCAAACTATAGCCTTTGAACCAAATTCAGTTCACCACCTGCTTTTGTAAATAAAGTTTTCTTGGAATACAGACAGTACCATTATCTGTGTATTGTCTCTGGTGCTTATGTGCTGAAACCGCAGAATGGAAGTACTGCAACAGAGACCCTGCTTATTATCTATCCTTTTACTGGAATAAAACCTGGAGAACATCTGGTCTAGACACACTAGTCAAATAGTGTCAGAATATTACAAAAATTCAAATACACATTTTTACTATATTGATTCTTCTGATCCATGAACATGGTATATTTCTCCATCTATTAGTGTCCTCTTTGATTTCTTTCATCAGTGTTTTATAGTTTTCTATATATAGGTCTTTAGTTTCTTTAGGTAGATACACTCCTAAGTATTTTATTCTTTTCGTTGCAATGGTGAATGGAATTGTTTCCTTAATTTCTTTTTCTACTTTCTCATTATTAGTGTATAGGAATGCAAGGGATTTCTGTGTGTTGATTTTATATCCTGCAACTTTACTATATTCATTGGTTAGCTCTAGTAATTTTCTGGTGGAGTCTTTAGGGTTTTCTATGTAGAGGATCATGTCATCTGCAAACAGTGAGAGTTTTACTTCTTCTTTTCCAATTTGGATTCCTTTTATTTCTTTTTCTGCTCTGATTGCTGTGGCCAAAACTTCCAGAACTATGTTGAATAGTAGCGGTGAAAGTGGACACCCTTGTCTTGTTCCTGACTTTAGGGGAAATGCTTTCAATTTTTCACCATTGAGGATAATGTTTGCTGTGGGTTTGTCATATATAGCTTTTATTATGTTGAGGTATGTTCCTTCTATTCCTGCTTTCTGGAGAGTTTTTATCATAAATGGATGTTGGATTTTGTCAAAGGCCTTCTCTGCATCTATTGAGATAATCATATGGCTTTTATTTTTCAATTTGTTAATGTGGTGAATTACATTGATTGATTTGCGGATATTGAAGAATCCTTATGTCCTTGGGATAAAGCCCACTTGGTCATGGTGTATGATCTTTTTAATGTGTTGTTGGATTCTGATTGCTAGAATTTTGTTGAGGATTTTTGCATCTATGTTCATCAGTGATATTGGCCTGTAGTTTTCTTTTTTTGTAGTATCTTTGTCAGGTTTTGGTATTAGGGTGATGGTGGCCTCATAGAATGAGTTTGGTAGTTTACCTTCCTCTGCAATTTTCTGGAAGAGTTTGAGTAGGATAGGTGTTAGCTCTTCTCGAAATTTTTGGTAGAATTCAGCTGTGAAGCCGTCTGGACCTGGGCTTTTGTTTGCTGGAAGATTTCTGATTACAGTTTCAATTTCCATGCTTGTGATGGGTCTGTTAAGATTTTCTATTTCTTCCTGGTTCAGTTTTGGAATATTGTACTTTCCTAAGAATTTGTCCATTTCTTCCACGTTGTCCATTTGATTGGCATATAATTGCTGATAGTAGTCTCTTATGATCCTTTGTATTTCTGTGTTGTCTGTTGTGATCTCTCCATTTTCACTTCTAATTTTATTGATTTGATGTTTCTCTCTTTGCTTCTTGATGAGTCTGGCTAATGGTTTGTCAATTTTATTTATCCTTTCAAAGAACCAGCTTTTGGCTTTGTTGATTTTTGCTATGGTCTCTTTTGTTTCTTTTGCATTTATTTCTGCCCTAATTTTTAAGATTTCTTTCCTTCTACTAACTCTGGGGTTCTCCAATTCTTCCTTTTCTAGTTGCTTTAGGTGTAGAGTTAGGTTATTTATTTGACTTTTTTCTTGTTTCTTGAGGTATGCCTGTACCCAAAGCAATTTACAAATTCAATGCAAGCCCTATCAAGCTACCAGCCATATTTTTCACAGAACTATAACAAATAATTTCAAGATTTGTATGGAAATACGAAAAACCTCGAATAGCCAAAGCAATCTTGAGAAAGAAGAATGGAACTGGAGGAATCAACTTGCCTGACTTCAGGCTCTACTACAAAGCCACAGTCATCAAGACAGTATGGTACTGGCACAAAGACAGAAATATAGATCAATGGAACAAAATAGAAAGCCCAGAGATAAATCCACACACATGTGGACACCTTATCTTTGACAAAGGAGGCAAGAATATACAATGGAGTAAAGACAATCTCTTTAACAAGTGGTGCTGGGAAAACTGGTCAACCACTTGTAAAAGAATGAAACTAGATCACTTTCTAACACCACACACGAAAATAAACTCAAAATGGATTAAAGATCTAAATGTAAGACCAGAAACTATAAAACTCCTAGAGGAGAACATAGGCAAAACACTCTCTGACATAAATCACAGCAGGATCCTCTATGATCCACCTCCCAGAATTCTGGAAATAAAAGCAAAAATAAACAAATGGGATCTAATTAAAATTAAAAGCTTCTGCACAACAAAGGAAAATATAAGCAAGGTGAAAAGACAGCCTTCTGAATGGGAGAAAATAATAGCAAATGAAACAACTGACAAACAACTAATCTCAAAAATATACAAGCAACTTATGCAACTCAATTCCAGAAAAATAAATGACCCAATCAAAAAATGGGCCAAAGAACTAAATAGACATTTCTCCAAAGAAGACATATGGATGGCTAGCAAACACATGAAAAGATGCTCAACATCACTCATTATTAGAGAAATGCAAATCAAAACCACAATGAGGTACCACTTCACACCAGTCAGAATGTCTGTGATCCAAAAATCTGCAAGCAAGAAATGCTGGAGAGGGTGTGGAGAAAAGGGAACCCTCCTACACTGTTGGTGGGAATGCAAACTAGTACAACCACTATGGAGAACAGTGTGGAGATTCCTTAAAAAATTGCAAATAGAACTGCCATATGACCCAGCAATCCCACTGTTGGGCATACACACCGAGGAAACCAGAATTGAAAGAGACACATGTACCCCAATGTTCATCATAGCACTGTTTATAATAGCCAGGACATGGAAACAATCTAGATGTCCATCAGCAGATGAATGGATAAGAAAGCTGTGGTACATATACACAATGGAGTATTACTCAGCCATTAAAAAGAATACATTTGAATCAGTTCTGATGAGATGGATGAAACTGGAGCCGATTATACAGAGTGAAGTAAGCCAGAAAGAAAAACACCAATACAGTATACTAACACATATATATGGAATTTAGAAAGATGGCAATGATGACCCTATATGCAAGACAGCAAAAAAGACACAGATGTGTATAGCGGACTTTTGGACTCAGAGGGAGAGGGTGGGATGATTTGGGAGAATGGCATTGAAACTTGTATACTATCATGTAAGAATCGAATCACCAGTCTATGTCCAATGCAGGATACAGCATGCTTGGAGCTGGTGCACGGGGATGACCCAGAGGGATGTTGTGGGGAGGGAGGTGGGAGGGAGGTTCATGTTTGGGAACGCATGTACACCCATGGTGGATTCATGTCAATGTATGGCAAAACCAATACAGTATTGTAAAGTAAAATAAAGTAAAAATAAAAATTAAAAAAATTTTTAAAAATTCAAATACACAAAAACTACATGCTCTCTATAAGAAACCCACTTTCATCACTTATATCATCCTAGGAAAGAGAAATTAAAATGATGATAAAAGATATAAACCATACAACATTAATCAAATGAAAGCTAAAGAACCTATATTAATATCCAGGTAAACATCAAGGTAAGTAAGAATAGCAGTCATTTAAAGAAAGAAAAATAAATTCTACAGAGTCCCTTCCAGAAAACAGAAGAAAACATTCAGTAACTGGATTTAGTGGCCAGCATTTCCACCCTGATACCAGAGATATGCAATCACATGACAAGAACTAGGGAGCAATATCTCTTATGAACAAAGATAATCATCACTTTTTTTCAATTTTAATTGTGAGAAACATAAAAATTTAATATCACACAAAGAAGTGTCATTTATCCCAGGCATATGCATCTGGTTCAATATTCAAAAATCAACCAACAACATGTTACATTGTGTTGGCCAAAAAGTTGGCTCTGTTTTTAAAAAAAAAAAAAATGAATGCTTAGCTGTCTTTAACTTCATTCAAAACAATTTTTTAGATTGTATTTTGACAGCTGTCATATCAGTATCATTTTTTAAAGAAACTTACCAGAATTGGTGAATTTTTTGTTGCTATTTTAATATTGAGGATGGAAAAAAACATTTTTAGCCTATTATGCTTAATTATTTCATGAATGGCAAAAACGCAACTGAAACACCAAAAAAGATTTTTGCCGTGTATGGAGAAGGTGCTGTGACTGATATAGGGTGTCAAAAGTGGTTTGAAAAGTTTTGTGTTATAGATTTCTCACTGGACAACGCTCTACAGTCAGGTAGGCCAGTTGAAGTCAATAGCGATCAAATCGAGACATTAATTAAGACCAATCAATGTTATACCATGCAGGAGACAGCCAACATACTCAAAATATCCTAATCAAGCACTGAAAATCATTTGCAACAGCTCAGTTGGGTTAAACACTTTGATGTTTGGGCTTCACATAAGTTAAGCAAGAAAACCTCCTTGACCGTACAGTTCAGTCATTCAGTCACGTCTAACTTTTTGTGACCCCATGGACTGCAGCATGCCAGGCTTCCCTGTCCATCACCAACTCCTGGAGCTTGCTCAAACTCAAGTCCATTGAGTTGGTGATGCCATCCAACCATCTCATCCTCTGTCGTCCCCTTCTCCTCCCGCCTTCAATCTTTCCCAGCATCAGGGTCTTTTCAAATGAGCCAGTTCTTCACCTCAGGTGGCCAAAATATTGGAGTTTCAGCTTCAGCATCAGTCCTTCCAAGGAACATTCAAGACTGATTTCCTTTAGGACTTACTGGTTTGATCTCCTTGAAGTCCAAGGGACTCTCAAGAGTCTTCACCAATACCACCATTCAAAAGCATCAGTTCTTTGGTGCTCAGCTTTCTTTATGGTCCTACTCTCACATCCATACATGACTACTGGAAAAACCATAGCTTTGGCTAGACGTACTTCCTTGCACATACTTCTTAACTGTACTTCTGCATGCAATTCTTTACCGAAATGTAATGAAAACATTCCATTTTAAAAACAAATTGTAACAGGCAATGAAAAGTGGGTACTGTACAATAATACAGAATGGAAGAGATCATGGGGCAAGCAAAATGAACCACCACCAACCTCAGTCTTCATCCGAAGAAGGTGATGTTGTATATATAGTGGGACTGGAAAGTCCTCTATTATGAGCTCCTTCCAGAAAGCCAAACAAGTAATTCTTTTTTTAATATAAATTTATTTATTTTAATTTGTGGACAATCACTCTACAAAACTGTTCTAACAAGCACTGATCCCAATTAAACAAACTGAAAGCATCACTCAACAAAAGCGTGTGGAATTAGTCCACAAAAAAACACATGATCTTCCATCAGGATAACTCAAAACTGCATGTTTCTTTG
The DNA here is from genome assembly GCF_001704415.2 of Capra hircus. NCBI lineage: Eukaryota > Metazoa > Chordata > Mammalia > Artiodactyla > Bovidae > Capra > Capra hircus. The sequence continues at coordinate 25,714,182 of NC_030824.1, forward strand.
ATGACCAGGCAAAAACTGTTACAGCTTGACTGAGAAGTTCTGATTCATCTGCTATATTCACCAGACATGGCACTTTCAGATTTCCATGTAGTCCAGTCTTTACAAAATTCTCTTAATGGAAAAAATTTCAGCTCCTTGAAGACTGCAAAAGGCACCTGCAACAGTTCTTTGCTCAAAAACATTAAGAGTTTGGGGAAGATGGAATTATGAATTTGCCTGAAAAATGTCTGAAGGTGGTAGAACAAAACAATATTCTGTTTAATAAAGTCCTTAGTGAAGATGAAAAATGTGTCTTTTATTCTAGCTTAAAAGTCAAAGGAAATTTTTGGCCAATCCAGTATTAGCAGATTGAAAAAACAAAACACATGATCATATCAAAAAAAAAAATAGAGAAAGAACATTTGACAAAATTCAATATATTTACATGATAAAAACTCTCAGCAAACAAGGATTAGAGGGAACTTCCTTAACTGGATAGAGGCCTCACACACACACACACACACATACACATAACACACACACACACACAAGTTATGCCTAGTAGCGAAAGTGAATATCCCCCCAAGACTGGAGCACAGCATGGATGTCCACTATGACCAGTCCCATCAAACATCGTCTGAATGTCCTAGGGAGGGAACTGGGCAGGAAAGAATACTAAAAGTTATATATGCGGAAAGAGAAGAAATAAAACCATTCCGCATGTAGACAACATGATCCTCTGAAGAAAATCTCGACAGATCTGCTGAAAGAAAAAGGAAAACTCTCTGCAAGCTAATAAATGAGTCTAGCATGGTCTTATTGCACAGTCTTAGTACATAAGTCAACAGACAAAAATGAATCATACCGCTATGGACAAGAAGTGCAAATCTGAACCACAAAATACAATTGTAATTGGTTATAAAAAAAGCACCATCTGTAATCTGAACACTACAAAACACTGACACAACAAATCAAAGAAGATCTAAGTAAATAAAGAGGCACACTGTGATCACGTATTTGAGATCAAGTAATCTCTATGTATAATGTACTAACAATGATTTTAGCAGGATGTGTTTGTAGACAGTGACAAGATAATTCTAAATTCATATGAAAAGGCAAATGAGATAGAACAGCCAGAATAACTTTGAGATAGAAAAAAATTTGGAGGAATGTCCTCCCCAATTTTAAGAATCCATGTAAAGTTAAGGTAACTAAGAGAGTGTAGTATTGATGAAAATGTCGAAACTTACATCAAGAACAGAATATATAGGAATTTCCCCATTGGTCCAGTAGTTAAGATTCTGCACTACCAATGCAGCAGTCCTGGGTTCAATCCCTGGTTGGAGAACTAAGATCCCATGTGCTATGGGGCTGAGCCAAAAAAAGAAGAACAGAATCTACAACCCAGAAATATTCCATATTATATGGAAACTCGTTTTTTTTCAAAGTTGGAAGACTAATTCAGTGGAGTAAATAAAATTTTTCAACTAATGGAAAGACTGGCATCCATGTGCAAAACATTAAAAAAAAAATCAAAGGAAGACTTGTACCTTATAGAAAAACAGACCAAGCATTGGTCATAGATCAATTGTTAAAAAAGGAAAACGAGGGACTTCAGTGGCTAAGTCACTGTGCTCCCAATGCAGGGGGCATGGGTTCAATCCCTGGTGGAGGGACTATATCCCATATACCACAATTAAGACCTGGCATAGCCATATAAATAAACATTTTTTTAATGATAAAACTCTTAAAAGAAAACATAGGGAAAATTATTAATGCCCATGCTTTAGGCAAAGCACTATTGGATATAAAACCAAAAGCCTGATCTTTAAAAAATAATGATAAAATAACCAAAGTCAATGTTTGTTCTGAAAAAAATGACATTAATGGAATAAAAAGACAAGCTACAGACTGAGAGAAAACATTTCCAAATCATATAAGCAATGAAATCTTTGTATCCAAAATGTCCAATGAACTCTCAAAATAATTTATCAAAAGCAAACAATTCAATAAAATATGAACAAAGTATCTGAACAGAAACTACAACAATAATGACAAATATACCCACAGATAATATATGTTAACATACATACATATAAGTTCAGGATGAGAGTCTCAAATTCATAAATCATTAGAAAAATAAAATTAGAATTCCCAAGTGTGATACAATTTCACATCCACTGGAATGACAATAGAAACGATAATAAATGTCAGAAAGTGTGTGGTGAGGATGTAATCACAGTATGGCGTCAACAATTAACAATTCTGTAACACATACTTGAAAGTTGCTAAGAGAGTAGATCTTTCTTTAAAAATTTTTTAAGAGAATAGATCTAATTAATAAAATTCACATCACAGCCTTCCCTGGTGGTTCAGCAGTAAAGAATCTGCTGGCCAGTGCAGGAGACACAGGTTCAATCCCTGGTCTGGGAGGATCCCACAGGCTGCAGAACAACTAAGCCCATGTGTCACAACTACTGAGCCTGTGCTCTAGAGTGCAGGTGCCACAACTACTGAAGCTCAAGCACCCTAGAACCCGCGCTCTGCAACAAGAGAAGCCACTGTGATCAGAAGCCCACATACAGCAACTAGAGCGTAGCCCCTGCTAGTCACAACTAGGAAAAAGCCCACGCAGCTACAAAGACTCAGCATAGCCAAATAAATAAATAAAATTTAAAAAGTAAAAGTTCTCATCACATCTCATTTTGAACTTTGTGAGATGATAGATGGTAACTAAACTTACTGTGGTGATTATTTCACAGTACATACACGTATCAAATCATTGTTGTATACCTGAAACTAGGGACTCCCTGGTGGCTCAGATGGTAAAGGATCTGCCTGTAATGCAGGAGGTGCAAGAGACTTGGGTTTGATCCCTGGGTAAGGAAGATCTCCTAGAAAAGAGAATGGCAACCCACTCCAGCATTCTTGCCTGGAAAATTCCATGGACAGAGGAGCCTTGTGGGCTATAGTCCATAGGGTCGCAAAGAGTTGGACATGACTGAGCTACTAACACTTAAGTACTTATTAGTACAAAGTTATATGTCAATCATATCTCAATAAAACTGGAGGAAATGAAGGAGAGCAGTACATGAAATAACTTTAATCCTCATGCATTGCTAGGAGGAATGTGAAGTGGTATAGCCACTTTGGAAAATAAGCTGTCGGTCCAGTTGGGCTGCTGTAACAGAACGCTGTAGACTGGACTTCTCACAATTCTGGAGGCTGGGAAGTCCATGATCAAGGTGCTAGCAGATTCAGTGTCTGGTGCCAGGTTCCAGTGTATGGCCCTCTTCTCACTGTGCTCAGAGGGTGGAAAGGAAAGGGACCATTTTTGGACCTCTTTTATAAGGACAATAATGCCATTTATGAGGGCTCCACCCCAATAACTAATCACCGCCACCAAAGGTTCCATTCCAAGGTACTTACTTTGTGGGTTAGACTTTCACCATATGAATTTGGGGAGGGGGAACACAAATATTCAGACCACAAATCAGTTCCGCTCAGTACAGTCACTCAGTCGTGTCTGACTCTCTGCGACCCCCTGGACTGCAGCACACCAGGCTTCCCTGTCCATCATCAACACCCAGAGCTTGCTCAAACTCATGTCATTTCACTGATGCCATCCAACCAGCTCATCCTCTGTCGTCCCCTTCTCCTCCTGCCTTCAATCTTCCCCAGCACCAGGGCCTTTTCCAAGCAGTCTGTTCTTCATATCATGTGGCCAAAGTATTGGAGTTTCAGCTTCAGCATCAGTCCTTCCAATGAACACCCAGGACTGATCTCCTTTAGAATGGACTTGTTGGAACTCCTTTCAGTCCAAGGGACTCTCAAGAGTCTTCTCCAACACCACAGTTGAAAAGCATCAATTCTTCAGCGCTCAGCTTTAAGGTCCAACTCTCATATCCACAAATGACTACTGGAAAAACCACAGCTTTAACTAGACAGACCTTTGTCAGTAATGTCTCTGCTTTTTAATATGCTGTCTAGGTTGGTCATAGCTTTTCTTCCAAGGAGTGTCTTTTAATTTCATGGCCACAGTCACCATCTGAAGTGATTTTGGAGCCCCCAAAAATGAAGTATCTCACTGTTTCCATTGTTTCCCCATCTATTTGCCATAAAGTGATGGGACTGGATGCCACAATCTTACTTTTCTGAATGTTGAGTTTTAAGCCAACATTTTCACTCTCCTCTTTCACTTTCATCAAGAGGCTCTTTAGTTCTTTTTCATTTTCTGCCATAAGGATGGTGTCATCTGTTTATCTGAGGTTATTGGTATTTCTCCTGGCAATCTTGATTCCAGCTTGTGCTTCATACAGCCCAGCATTTCTCATGATGTACTCTGCATATAAGTTAAATAAGCAGGGTGACAATATGCAGCCTTGATGTATTCCTTTCCCGATTTAGAACCAGTCTGTTGTTCCATGTCCAGTTCTAAATGTTGCTTCTTGACCTGCATACAGATTTCTCAAGAGGCAGGTCAGGTGGTGTGGTATTCCCATCTCTTAAAGAATTTTCCACAGTTTCTTGTGATCCACACAGTCAAAGGCTTTGGTGTAGTCAATAAAGCAGATGTTTTTCTGGGATTCTCACTTTTTCGATGATCCAGCAGATGCTGGCAATTTGTCTCTGGTTCCTCTGCCTTTTCTAAATCCAGCTGGAACATCTGGAAGTTCATGGTTCACATACTAGTTAAGCCTGGCTTGGAGAATTTTGAGCATTACTTTGCTAGCATGTAAGATGAGTGCAATTGTGTCGTCATTTGAACATTCTTTGGCATTGCCTTTCTTTGGGATTGGAATGAAAACTGACCTTTTCCAGTCCTGTGGCCACTGCTGAGTTTTCCAGATTTGCTGGCATATTGAGTGCAGCACTTTCACAGCATCATCTTTTAGGATTTGAAATAGCTCAACTGGAATTCCATCACCTCCACTAGCTTTGTTCATAGTGATGCTTCCTAAGTCCCACTTGACTTTGCATTCCAGGATGTCTGGCTCTAGGTGAATGATCACACCATTGTGGTTATCTTGGTCCTGAAGATCTTTTTTGTACAGTTCTTCTGTGTATTCTTGCACAGTTCTTCTGTGTATTCTTGCCACCTCTTAATATCTTCTGCTTCTGTTAGGTCCATACCATTTCTGTCCTTTATTGTGCCCATCTTTGTATGAAATGTTCCCTTAATATCTCTAATTTCTTGAAGAGATCTCTAGTCTTTCCCATTCTACTGTTTTCCTCTATTTCTTTGCATTGATCACTGAGGAAGGCATTCTTATCTCTCCTTGCTATTCTTTGGAACCCTGCATTCAAATGGGTATATCTTTCTTTTTTTCTTTTGCTTCTCTCCTTTTCTCAGCTATTTGTAAGCCCTCATCAGACAACCATTTTGCCTTTTCGCATTTCTTTTTCTTGGGGATGGTCTTGATCCCTGCCTCCTGTTCAATATCACAAACCTCCATCCATAGTTCTTCAGGCACTCTGTCTATGAGATATAATCCCTTGAATCTATTTGTCACTTCCACTGTATAATTGTAAGGGATTTGATTTAGGTCATACCTGAATAGTCTACTGTTTTCCCTACTTTCTTCAATTTAAGTCTGAATTTGGCAATAAGGTGTTCATGATCTGAGCCACAGTCAGCTCCCAGTCTTGCTTTTGCTGACTGTATAGAGCTTCTCCATCTTTGGCTGCAAAGTATATAATCAATCTGATTTAGGTGTTGACCATCTGGTGATGTCCACCAGAGTCTTCTCTTGTCTTGTTGGAAGAGGGTGTTTGCTATGACCAGTGCATTCTCTTGGCAAAACTGTATTAGCCTTTGACCTGCTTCATTTTGTACTCCAAGGCCAAATTTGCCTGTTACTCCAGGTAGCTCTTGACTTTCTACTTTTGCACTCCAATCCCCTATAATGAAGGGGACCACAACATAGTCTGTCAGTATATTTTTTTAATGAATATACATTTTTTAAAAGAATGAATATGACCAAGCAATTCCACTTCAAGGTGTCTCCCCAAGACAATGAAAGCAAATGTCTATATAAAGACTCATACACAAATGCTCATTTCATAACATGATAGTCAAAACCCAAGAACGACTGAAAAGGCAACTGATTGGTTAATAAAGAGACAAAATGTGTTATATGTGTTTACTATAGTAACTGGCATAGTACTATAGTAATTGGCAATAAAAGAACAAAACACTGATGCAAGCAACAACTTGGGTGAATCGCCAAAACATGAAGGTAAGTGAAAGAAATCAGATAGGAAAGTCCTCCTCACTTTCCATTCCATCTATGGAAAGTCAGGAAGGCAGATCCAAGGAGACAGACAGTAGACTCCTGATTGCTAAAGGCTGGAGTGAGAACTGAGTGTGACTGAAAATAGGATCTTTTGGGGGGTGATGGGAATGTTCTAACATTTTATTATAGTGATGTGCAACTCTTTGAATTTACTAAAAGTCATTGGTTTTTTGCAAAAAAACAATGTATGCTTAAACAAGTCAATGTTATGATGTGTAAATTATATCCCCCAAAAAGGTATTTTTAAAATACCACTGCACACTTTATTAGAATGAAGAAACTTTAAAAGACTGACCAGACAGAGTATGGTTGAGGATGTCAATCAACCAAAACTTACACACAACTGGCAAGAGCATGAAATGGCACAACAATTTCAGAAAATGATACAATAGTTTCTTGGAAAGTTAACACACACACACATATAACCCACTTAATCCACATCTAGATTCTGACCCAAGAGACATGAATGCAAGTGTCTAGGCAAAAACATATGCAGAACATTCATAGTACTTGTGTTTGTAATGATGGAAACTGGATGTAAGTCAAGTGTCGGTCAACAGTTAAGTGGAAAACAATCTGCTGTCCACGCATACAGGGAACTACTCAGCAATGAAAAGGATAAACTAAGATATATGCAGCCACATGAATCTCAAAACAGTTATTCTGAGTAAAAGAAGCCAGACAAAATGAGTGCAAGTAGCAAGATCCCATTTGTATAAAATTCGAAAGAATAGAAATATGTTATAGTCAATACCAGGTAGGTCAATAGCTGCCAGGCAGAAGGCAGGGGTGACAGAGAGAAGGAGACTGAGGTGATGAATATGCCCATTACTGCGCCCATGGTGAGGGTTTCACACAGATACACACATGCCCAAAATTATCAGTAAGTGCCTTTCGTATGGGCTTCCGCTTCCCAGTCACCATTAGTGGTAAAGAATCCATCTGCCAATGCAGGGGACACAAGCGACATGGATTCGATCCCTGCGTTTTGAAGATCCCCTGGAGGAGGAAATGGCAACCTACTCCAGTATTCTTGCCTGGAAAATCCCATGGACAGAGGAGTCTGGCAGACGACAGTCCACTGGATCACAAAGAGTCGGACAAGGCTGACCACACACAAACACACCCCTTTCATTGCATGCTAACAGCAACTCAGCGACCCTGCTAAAGACAAAAAATAAAGGCAAAGTGGAAAATTCCGCAAAATTCTCAGAAAAGTCAGGCACCAACAATGTCAGCCTGTGTCAAATGTGAGCACTGGCTGAAAGTGAAGATCTTGGGATGAAAATGTCAAACCAGGAAGCTTCTGAGGGCAGACTGGAGCGTGGGCTTCCCTCCTGGTGTGTTCGCCTCAGGCAGCCTGGGTGGTTCTTAGAACACAGAAAGTCCCGGCTCTGAAGCTGTCTGTTGAGAGCGCAGCATCTGCCGTGCGGAGTGATCTCTGCAGGGGCCCTGAGTGTCTGGGGGACTTTGATGTGAGTCTCTGGTCGCAGGACTAGGACAACTTGTCACTCACAAATTCCAGTGTTAAAACTGGAGATTTGGGGTAAGTGTCCACTCTCAGGATAAAAACCTGTGGAAGGGAGATCCATCCTGTTTTATCAGGAGATTTTTATTTGATGGGCCTCAGGAGCTGTCACTAAGCTTCTCCTTGGCAGGGAAGCGAGGGTCCAGGTGTTCCAAGGAGGCAATTTCCAGCTCAGCCCTGACAGCTCCTTGATCTGAAGAGAGGGGCTGAGTGGGACAGAGATGTTCCCAAAGTCATAGCATCACTGCTAACAAGGGGCCGGGGCTGGGCTGTAAACACTGGACAAACTAAAGCTAGCTTATTTTCTGTCCGTTATCAGAGGTGAACAAAATCGGCTGCCTCCTCACACTTCCCTGGTTGGAGGAAGGGGTCTCTTCCCATTTTGTCCATTCGACAAGTAACTTCGTTTACAAGGACCTGGGCAGGAGGCAGTTGGTGACAGAGGACATCAGGGCAGGCTGTGCACGCCTGTTGCCCCTCTTCAGGCACAGAGATGCTCTGAAAATTCAAGTGTCACCCCTGAGAAGCCACAGGCACACCCTTCTCCTCGTGGGAAAGGTGCTGACAAGGGACAGCAAAGGGTGTGGTTGACCTGGTTTGATCCCGGGTGTCTCAGGATATCTGACCACAGGAGCCTTGTGCTGGAAGCTGCAGCTCCCGTATCCTGTTGAATCTGAGTCGTGCAGAGGACATGGGGGCCCAGCTTCTCAGCCTGGATGGTAGGATCCCCAATATTTGGGCAAAGTCGCTCCGTCCAGCATGGAGTTGTGATGCCTATGCACACGTGGCTCCTAAAACCTTCCACGGATTCAGACGTTTAATCTCCACAAAGAGCCCCTAGGTATCATTACTGCTCTCTACATGCGAGGATGGTGAGACACGGAGAAGAGGTGACCTGTGCAGGACAGAGGAGGGGCCGCCGGGACTGGATCCTGAGGTGCTGCCTGTCTCCCTGCGCTCGGGGCCTTGGAAGCTGAATGGACCCCAGGGCTGAGACTAGTCACCATTATCTGCCGCTGTGGACATCACACTGGGAGCACAAGGCCACAGGGGCTACAGCCAGACAGTCATCATAGGCTGGTATGGCCACCCCTGCACTGCCCCCACACCAGAGCTGGAATGGAGGTGGTGAAGCCCCATGTGGCCTGTGGGTCAGAGCTCAGATCCCCGCCTCTTGGACCAGCAGGAAGCGGGCAGCATCTCTCGGGTCCCACATGTGGGTGCTTCTCTGTACTGTGTCGTTCTACTAGGGACCTAAATGCACCCCCCCGGGGCTGGGCCAGTGTCAGGGGCAGTAGGGAAGGGTCTTCCCATGCCAAAGTGGTTCGGGGGTTGCAGGGTAGGACAGTCCTGAGAAACCACCCACTCTCCTCCAGACGCGGCAGGGTGTGCACCTGACCTCCCTTTGTTCCACTCAGCACAGACCTGCTGCGTCCACATCTGGACTCACAGCCCCCGCTGCCCACCCGGGGGCAGACGTGGCGATTCCAGATCCAAGCGGTCTTGTCTCCACCTTCCTGGAGTGACCAAAATAAGCCTAAATCCTGTTTGTCAGTTCCCCCAAATGTGCACGGACTCTGCCAGCTGGGGCCCACATCTCCGAGTTCAGGACTGCTTGTGATGATTAGAAATCTCTTCCCCGGGGATGGGATGACTCCGCACAGGTTCCTGGTGATACCAGCTTCATCAGACTGTCCTCAGTGATGGTCTTCCTGATGTGCCCCGTGTTCTCAACGTAAACGCTGCTCACAGCACCACCATCCAGCGGGAAGGGGCACATCCACATTGCTGTTCAGGAGGCTTGTTTGGGGACATTTTTTCCTACTAACTTGTGAGCAAAGATAGTTTTTTTCCCATAACACAGTCATAAAACCTTCATAAGTGATAATTATGTGTTTCTTATGTGAGTCATAAATTCCCTGTTAAGTGCATAAAAAGCAGTTTAGCCCGTAAATGCCTGGTATCTTCAACAGATACAATAGAGAAGAGTTGGCTCCCCACCTGTTTTGGGGGATTGCTGCTTCATTGGGGGAGGAGCCCCATCCCTTGTAGGACAAGAAGACCTCAGCATCCCTGGTGCTCAGATTGAGAAAGGGGCACTGTGTAAAAAAGAGGAACATAACAAAATAACATTGTCACACTCACAAAAAATTAATAACTTTTAATCCAGTCTAATATTACAGATTATCTTCTAGTTTTTCCAATTGTTCTCAAAACATTTTTTGTGTTGGTGTTTCATAACCAGGATCCCTCATTAGTTTGAAAGCTGATGATTAAACTCAGGACTTGCCTTTGACCTGCACATGCAGTGTGACCTGTCCTTCACAGGCTCCCCACGAGGTTCCACGCACGGCTCCACACACAGGAGAGTGGCAGTCATCCAGCGTGGAGGGAATGGTAGAACTGGAAAGTCACCATCTTATAGCCCTCAAAGGAACTGATTATTGATCCAAGCCTCAGTCATCAATGGAGAGGAACCAACAGGTGATAGATAGATGAACAGGATGCTCACCTGGTGCCAGGTCCCCACCTTTGCCATTTCCTCTGGTCACAGGGGACATTCCACTTGCTCCCTGGAGAGACCTGTGGGTGTCACCTGATCCCGGGCCACCCCAGCATCACAGACAGGCACCTGGCCCTCTGTCTCTCCTGATGCAGCGCAAGGAGGTGAACTGTTAACATGTCAGCATGTAAATGTGCCCAAAGTCTACAACCCTGGTTTCTTTGTTGGGCTATTTCTTTAGAGGTTTTATGGACTTTACAACATCCCAACAAATTCAGACAAGGGACTTGACGTGGGCTTGTTGAGATGCCCCAGATGCCAGGATCCTGGAGGAGAAATCTGAGGGGAAAATAAATAAGTAATCAAAAGTACTTCAGACTGGTTCTAGAGTGTGGAGACAAAGCTTGGGGAAAAGGAAGAGAAGGGGGCAATAGGGAGACAGCGAGGACACAGGACTAAGGTCTCATCAGCCAGAGAAGGAGCAGACCTGGGCCTGGGCTGGGCCTCTGGTTAGAATAAGCCCCAGACACAGGGCTTTACTGAGCATGGCCCCACCCATCAGAACAAGACCCAGTCTCCCCCACAGTCAGTCTTTCCCATCAGAAAGTTTCCATATGCCTCTTATCCTTCTCCAGCAGAGGGCAGACAGAGTGAAAACCACAATCACAGAAAGCTAACCAATCTGATCACATGGACCACAGCCTTGTCTAACTCAATGAAACCATGAGCCATACCGTGTAGGGCCACCCAAGACGGACAGGTCATGGTGGAGAGTTTTGGCAAAACATGATCCACTGGAGAAGGGAATGGCAAACCACTTTGGTATTCTTGCCTTGAGAACCCCATGAACAGTATGAAAAGGCAAAAAGACAGGACACTGAAAGATACACTCCCCAGGTTGGTAGCTGCCCAATATGCTACTGGAGATCAGTGGAGAAATAACTCCAGAAAGAATGAAGGGATGGAGCCAAAGCAAAAGCAACACCCAGTTGTGGATGTGACTGGTGATGGAAGCAAGGTCTGATACTATAAAGAGCAATACTGCATAGGAACCTGGAATGTTAGGTCCATGAATCAAGACAAATTAGAAGTGGTCAAACAGGAGATGGCAAGAGTGAACATCGACATTTTAAGAATCAGCAAACTAAAATGGACTGGAATGAGTGAATTTAACTCAGATGACAATTATATTTACTGCTTTGGGCAAGAATCCTTTAGAAGAAATGGAGTGTAGTAGCCATGATAGTCAACAAAAGAGTCCGAACTGCAGCACTTGGATGCAGTCTCAAAAATGACAGAATGATCTCTGTTTGTCTCCAAGGCAAACCATTCAATATCACAGTAATCCAAGTCTATGCCCCAACCAGAATTACTGAAGAAGCTGAAGTTGAACAGTTCTATGAAGACCTACAAGACATTTTAGAACTAACATCCAAAAAAGATGGACATCTTTTTCACTATAGGGGACTGGAATGCAAAAGTAGGAATTCAGGAAATTCCTGGAGTAACAGGCAAATTTGGCCTTGAAGTACAGAATGAAGCAGGTCAAAGGCTAACACAGTTTTGCCAAGAGATTTCACTGGTCATAGAAAGCACCCTCTTCCAACAACACAAGAGAAGACTGTACACGTGGACATCACCAGATGGTCAATACTGAAATCAGATTGATTATATTCTTTGCAGCCAAAGATGGAGAAACTCTATACAGGCAGCAAAAACAAGACCAGGAGCTGACTGTGGCTCCAATCATGAACACCTTATTGCCAAATTCAGACTTAAATTGAAGAAAGCATGGAAAACCAGTAGATCATTTAGGTATGATCTAAATCAAATCCCTTACGATTATACAGTGGAAGTGACAAATAGATTCATGGGATTAGATCTCATAGACAGAGTGCCTGAAGAACTATCGACAGAGGTTCATGACATTGTACAGGAGGCAGGGATCAAAACCATCCCCAAGAAAAAAAAATGCAAAAAGGCAAAATGGTTGTCTGATGAGGTCTTACAAATAGCTGAGAAAAGAAGAGAAGCAAAATGCAAAGGAAAAAAGGAAATATATATCCACTTGAATGCAGAGTTCCAAAGAACAGCAAGGAGAGATTAGAAAGCCTTCCTCATTATTCAATGTAAAGAAATAGAGGAAAACAACAGAATGGGAAAGACTAGAGATCTCTTCAAGAAAATTAGAGATACCAAGGGAACATTTCATGCAAAGATGGGCCCAATAAAGGACAGAAATGTTATGGACCTAACAGAAGCAGAAGATATTAAGAAGAGGTGGCAAGAATACACAGAAGAACTATACAAAGAAGATACACTGTTGGTGGGAATGCAAACTAGTACAGCCACTATGGAGAACAGTGTGGAGATTCCTTAAAAAATTGCACATAGAACTACCTTATGACCCAGCAATCCCACTTCTGGGCATACACACCGAGGAAACCAGAATTGAAAGAGACACGTGTACCCCAATGTTCATCGCAGCATTGTTTATAATAGCCAGGACATGGAAACAACCTAGATGTCCATCAGCAGATGAATGGATAAGAAAGCTGTGGTACATATACACAATGGAGTATTACTCAGCCGTTAAAAAGAATTCATTTGAATCAGTTCTGATGAGATGGATGAAACTGGAGCCAATTATACAGAGTGAAGTAAGCCAGAAAGAAAAACACCAATACAATATACTAACACATATATATGGAATTTAGGAAGATGGCAATGATGACCCTGTATGCAAGACAGGAAAAAGGACACAGATGTGTATAATGGACTTTTGGACTCAGAGGGAGAGGGAGAGGGTGGGATGATTTGGGAGAATGGCATTCTAACATGTATACTATCATGTAAGAATTGAATCGCCAGTCTATGTCTGATGCAGGGTGCAGCATGCTTGGGGCTGGTGCATGGGGATGACCCAGAGAGATGTTGTGGGGAGGGAGGTGGGAGGGGGGTTCATGTTTGGGAACGCATGTAAGAATTAAAGATTTTAAAATTTAAAAAACAAAAAATAAAAAATAAAAAAAAAAGAAGATCCTCAGGACCCAGATAATCAGGATGCTGTGATCACTCACTTAGAGCCAGACATCCTGGAATGTGAAGTCAAGTGGACCTTAGGAAGCATCACTATGAACAAAGCCAGTGGAAGTGATGGAATTCCAGTTGAGCTATTTCAAATCCTAAAAGATGATGCTGTGAAAGTGCTGCACTCAATATGCCAGCAAATCTGGAAAACTCAGCAGTGGCCACAGGACTGGAAAAGGTCAGTTTTCATTCCAATCCCAGAGAAAGGCAATGCCAAAGAATGTTCAAGCGACCACACAATTGCATTCATCTAACATGCTAGCAAAGTAATGCTCAAAATTATCCAAGCCAAGTTTCAACAGTACATGAACCGTGAACTTCCAGATGTTCAAACTAGATTTAGAAAAGGCAGAGGAACCAGAGATCAAATTGCCAACATCCGCTGGATCATCAAAAAAGTGAGAATCCCAGAAAAACATCTACTTCTGCTTTATTGACTACACCAAAGCCTTTGACTGTGTGGATCACAAGAAACTGTGGAAAATTCTGAAAGAGATGGGAATACCAGACCACCTGACCTGCCACCTGAGAAATCTGTATGCAGGTCAAGAAGCAACATTTAGAACTGGACATGGAACAACAGACTGGTTCCAAATCGGGAAAGGAATACATCAAGGCTGTATGTTGTCACCTGGCTTATTTAACTTATATGTAGAGTACATCATGAGAAATTCTGGGCTGTATGAAGCACAAGCTGGAATCAAGATTGCCCAGAGAAATATCAATAACCTCAGATATGCAGATGACACCATCCTTATGGCAGAAAGTGAAGAACTAAAGAGCCTCTTGATGAAAATGAAAGAGGAGAGTGGAAAAGTTGGCTTAAAGCTCAACATTCAGAAAACTAAGATCATGGCATCTAGTCCCATCACTTCATGGCAAATAGATGGAGAAATAATAGAAACAGTGAGAGACTTTATTTGAGGGAGGGGGGGGCTCCAAAATCACTGCAGATGGTGACCAACCACAGCCATGAAATTAAAAGATGTTTACTTCTTGGAAGAAAAGTTATGACCATCCTAGACAGGATATTAACAAGCAGAAACATTACTTTACTGATTAAGATCCATCTAGTCAAAGCTATGGTTTTTCCAGTAGTCATGTATGGATGTGAGAATTGGACTATAAAGAAAGCTGAGCACCAAAGAAAGATGCTTTTGAACTGTGGTGTAGGAGAAAACTCTTGAAAGTCCCTTGGACTGCATGGAGGTCAAACCAGTCCATCCTAAAGGAAATCAGTCCTGAATATTCATTGGAAGGACTGATGCTGAAGCTGAAACTCCAATACTTTGGCCACCTGATGTGAAGAACTGACTCATTTCCAAAGACCCTGATGCTGGGAAAGACTGAAGGTGGGAGGAGAAGGAGATGACAGGATGAGATGTTGGATGGCATCACCGACTCAATGGACCTGAGTTTGAGTGAACTCCATGAGCTGATGATGGGACAGGGAACCCTGGCATACTGCAGTCCATGGGGTTGCAAAGAGTCAGACACGACTGAGCAACCGAACTGAACAGAACAGAGGCTTCCCCAAGGCCCCTCTCGATGGTCGGGAGCAGATTCCCTTCAGCCCTGGGCTGCCTCCAAACAGCAGCCTGATTCTGCTCCAGCTCCAGGAGCCTGGCCTGTCTGGGGTGACTGCCTGGATTCCTTCCTGTGGCAGTGACCAGGGCCACATCCCCAGAGCTTCCAGGACTACAATCAAGGCCCAGCTCCTCCCCAGCCCTGCCTGGTCCTCAGCCCCGCCTCCTCCTTCACTTAGTTCTCCCTGAAAACCAGGTTGGGGGCACTGGTGCCTTGACCAGGAAGCTCCACACTTGCAGGGCGTGCTGCCGGCAGGCAGGACAGCATGGAGCAAACTCAGCAGAAGCTTGGTCAAAGGCCATGCCTGGGTGAGGCCGCGGGGCTGCACTCCTGTGTGGCTGTGAGCAGCCATCCTATTCCAGGCAACAGACACTGAACGCCCTCCTGGACACGAGAAGACGGGACACAGAGGGCCTGGGCTTCAGACAGGAGGGGAGACCTAGAGGCAGTGTAGACACACCCAGGTGTGAGGGCCGTGGGGCCGTGCTGAGCACTGTCACTGCCGGGTCCTGAGCACGGGAGATGGCCGTCCTGGGGATGGAGGAGGTGAGCAGAGCTGGGCCTCAGGGTCACACCTGTGAGGTGTCAGGTGGCCTCAGCAGGAACAGTCATCATGGTGTCACCTTGTTTGCAATTGACTTCACCCTCCTTCCACCCGAGCTGCTTCTCCCATCCCAGTTAGCTGATTCTTTCCTCCACTTTTGCCGACAGGGATGCAATGGTTTGTATAAAATTGTGAGACACCCAACACACAGCAAAGAGGCCTCGAGTCTGCTCTCTGGAGTCGCACCTGCAAAATTCTGTTCATAGAGCTTCTCCAGAGGATCCCATTCTTCCTAAAGGAGACGTAGCAGCAAACCTACCAACACCAACATGTGTGGAGGTGGCAGGCGTGATTCATAGGTAGTTGATTTCAATAACGCCACAGGGCAATTGAGACACTACCTCCTCCCAGACAGAGACTCCCCTCAGCTGGAACCAGCCTCCTTGGCTCCCACTTCCCACAAGGCCCTGTTTCCACTCTCAGGGAGCCTGTCCCCCCCTGCACAACCCTGGGGGCCCTGGAGCAGGGCAGGCCCACACCAGAAGCACGGTGAGGACAAAGGACAGGTGAGAGGGGCTGCTGTCTGCCAGGCTGTGGTCCAGGAGCAGAGCCAGGGAGACATAAGCACGACCTTGCCCTTCGGGGTTAAGGGTCCAGAGCTGATTGCAATGTTCGGGGTTCTTGGTGCCACAGTAGAGACATGCTCTGTGCTAGGACAAAGAGAAATCATCCTCTGTTCTTGGGGTTCACAAAACTGCTGGGGACTCAGAAAACAGGCCCTTCCCTGGAGTCCAGGCAGCAGCGACCTGATGAAAGTGACCCAGGTACCCCAGCCTGTGTACCCTATGGACCTGCATATGACCTCTCCAGCTCTGCCTCCCTCACTCCAGCCCCCAATTCTAGAACAAGCACCCCGCTGCCCAAGCCTGGAGCATCTCCCCAACTCTGGGTACCAGACATAGAGAAGCCTCATTTCTAAAAAGAACCACACAGGGTTCCTATGAACAATAAATTCACAGCTTTTAACCTGCCCTACTCCATGCACATCTGTGGTTTGTGTTTAAGCACATCTGATCTTAAACGTTTATAAACCACACTTCACCGAATGTTTTATTCACATATATATACATAAATACACACACACATAAACACAGATATACTTACTGTGTTTTATATATTTCTGATTTCCAGAATGAAAATCCCATCGAGGAGGAGGGCAGACAGGAATGGGCCAGGCTGCAGCAGGAGGCACCTGCAGGCTGAGTGTAGGAAGTTCTGATGATAACATGTCCTTCCTCTGCAGGGACCACATCATGGGGAGTGAGGAGAGGCTGGTTTGTGAGGGATGATGCTTCCAGTTCAATGGAGCTCTGAATAAGTCTGCAGATGAACAAAGGCTTAACTGGAGTCGGTGGCCCTTTCTGACTTCAAGGATCATTCTAGCAGACAGTGCCTAATTTTTTTTTTTGACAGTTGTAGAGAAAATAAATTTTTGAAAACTAGTGAAGGGACTTTGTTTCCTTCCTGTGTCAGTTGAAGACAGGCTCCTGGCTACTTTATACAGGGGAGATCTCATCATGCCCCAAGCTGACAAGGAGAACTGATGGGAACCAGACTCATTTCCACGGTTCAGCAGGGTGAGCTGGAGTTTATCACCTGCTCCTGACCAGCACCTGGAGCCCTACTGGGTGCTTTAGACTGGAGCCAGGAGGACAAGCAGCCAGAGAGAGTTTATAGGAAAAGAAAACCACCCCAGAGACCAGATACACAGGAGTGATGTGGACAGGAGACTGGCAATCATCAGTCACCAGGTACTTCTTGGGTCCCCATGTGGGGGAAACAACACACAGAGATGCCCAGATCCAAAACCTCAACAGATAAACACTATGTTTGTGGACTGGAGGACCGGGCAGGATGTTCTATGTGTACCAGTAACAAACAACCCCAGACCTAGTGTTCACAAAGGCAGAGGCTAATTCTTGCTCATGCTTCATGTCCATCTTGTCTTAGCTGTGGGTTTGGTCCACATCATTGTTATTGCAGGACCCAGGCTCCTGGGGCAGCTTCTATCTGGAACACTGCTGTTCGCTGTGGCAGGGGAAAAAGAATGATATACTAGTTTCTAAAGCTTCTATCAGAGGGGACACCCCACCCCTCTCACATTCCACTGGTGTAAATTACACGACAGAGGCAGGTGAATTCCCACTGGACTTAAAGCTGACAGAGTGTGAAGTCTGGAGCTGCTGCAGCCATTCTGTATCCACTAGGATAATTTGAAAATGAAGCTGACCTGGAAAAAGAAATGAGACAGAGGGTGAGAGGGAAAGTTGGCCCTGATAGTATCACTGGGTCTGAATCCAGCCTTGGAGAAGCCAGGACTAGCCCTAGACTGTGGAGGAGCTTGAATCTGAAACCCTCAACCTATCTAAAACCGGTTAGAGTTGGGTTTTCTGTTGCTTACTCCCAAACAAGTTCTAGCTGCACAAAGCACTTCAGGCTCTGCCTGGCCTTTCTCAGGACATGGGACCGAGGAGGTGGAGAGTCCACTGATGCAGGAAGACCTCGTCACAGGTAAGGGCCATGGACTAGCAAGAGGACTCCAGGATCAGCCCTGGATTCTGACGGCATGGGATGGAACCTGGCTTTTCACTTGTGCAACTTCTGCCTCATTTCCTCTCTCTCTAAATCAGAGCCATAATAGAGCGTACTTTTTGAGACTGCTATGGGATTAAGGAGACCAGACAAGTACTTTGGAAATACCTGTCAGTGCGCAAGAAAAGTCAACTGGGCTTGGCTCTGTGTCCCCATACCCACCCAGGGTCTGGAGTGAGTAGTTTCTCAGGAAATGTGACAAGATTGTGAGCACAATCCTTAATGAGATATGAACCACATGAGGACGGGGACCTCAGAGAACATGGGGATGAAGGGATCTCCCAGAGAAGGCAGGTAAGGAACCTTTGACCATGAACAAGTGGGATTCCTAGGGGAAGAGGGAGATAGGAGGGACAGAGGCTTGCCCCACAGCAGTGACAAGGATCAGTGGGAGAGGCTGGCTGGTGTCACCTTTGAGGGCTTTGTATCACAAAGCACAGGTAGATGGGTGAGAGTGGGCATGAAATGTTACAATATATTGTCCAGTGGAAGCAGATGGCTATGAAATGCCATGTACTGTATTATCTTATGTTTGGTGAAAGAAAAGTTTTACATATCTTTGCATAAAAAGGAACAAGAAGAATCATCAAAATATTACTAGCAAACCTGAATTATTAGCCCTTTTCTCTCCTTATTCTGCAAATAATTGTTTAAATTTCATAATATCTGAATATTTATTTTGTAAGTATCTGAATAATATACATAATTTTTAAGTAGTTTTATAGAGAAATAAGTTAAGCCAAACCACAAGGGGGAAAAATGACTCCACTTTCTCAAAGAAATCAATCTCATGAGAAGGAAAGACTCATTAAGATAAAAGGAAGAAGGGAGGGACAGTGATGACAACATGCAGATGTTGATGATGAGGGTGCTTATGACTGTGGAGAGAATCACAATAATGATGCTGACAACCTTAGTCCTGTGCTCAGTAGGACGTGTCCTTGGACCAGAGAATGGGCCACTCTGCCTCAGCTCCCTCATCTGCAAACTGAGGATAAACTATCCCCACGTCATGAGGACTGAGTGAACTGGTCCTGTGATTAGAGCTCCCCAAGCAGGACCAGCACTGAGTGAGCTTCATTAACACTGACTGGTCTTCTCATCTGCACACCAGCCAGGGCAAAAAGGACCAGGGGGTCCTTTTCCTGGGGCTGGGGTCTCAGAGAGGCAATGACAGAGGCCACTCTTTCGCGGGTTGCCCAGGAAGGGGACATGCTCACCAGGAGCCTGGTTTGCTCCTGTCAGCTGTCAGTGGGGAAGCCCAGTCTGGATTATTTCACAGGCTTTTCTAATTCCATGTCCTGATCTTGCTACAGCAGGAAAATTGTGTAGGTTTAGAAGCCAGATTCTCTATAAGAAAAGATAAAACTGCCTCCAGCAGAGAGGTCACGTGGAGAGAGAGTTCCCCTTTGCTAAGAGGTATCAGAGAGTCACCTTGTGGGGGAAGACAGGCTTGTCTGCTTCAATCTCATTTCATCCCAAATTCAATCTCTTTCAACTGCTCGCATAACATGCTCACATCCAGAGGTGGGGGCCCAAGGCTAGAGGAGGAACAGCAGATGCATGTCACACTAGAATGATGCACGGCCACGTCCTTTCTGTGGGCCGTGATGTGAGGATGTGGAGAGACCAGGGGTTTCAGATGATAAACACCTCCTCTTTCTCCCTAACCCTGTGCCTTAAAGCCCACTGTCAGGGCTCACAATGCACTGTCCCTAGACACGCTGGGATATGTGTAGGGCAGTAGGCTGGGTTGTCTACCCAACTGTGACCCTCAGGTTGGTGCTGCAGGTGGTCAGTCTCAGGAGAGAAAGTGGCAGTGCTCTGAGCATCCGGAGCTGAGGTAAGGAGATGCTAGAAGGGCCTTCATGAGGAGGTGGACCACAGGTAAGCATGGAGGATGAGAGTGTTGACAAAGGCTTGGGGGGAGGGAGGGGCATTCTGGGAACAGCCAAGGTGAGGACACAATCCCAACAATGGAGAGTAAAAACTGACCACGTAGATCGAGGGCATGTTGTGCCACATAGAGTATGGCTAAGAGCATGAACATGGGGCAGGTGGCTGAGTTGAGTCCAAACTCTGCAGTTAACTACCCGTTCAACATTAGGTGAGTCTCTTAACCTCTATGAGCTTCAACTTCACCATTAAAATGAGGCTTGTAGCACTATCTTACAGACTTGTGATGATGTAAAAAGAGTAACAAATTGAAAGCACTTAGAGCAGTGCCTGGATTTGTGAGCACCACACTCAGTGATGATTGTGGTCATGACAGTGATGATGACAACAGTGATGTTGATAATAACAGCAATGAAACTAAGGGTGGCGATGCTGACAATCATGGTCTAGTCATAGTCAAAGCTACGGTTTTTCCAGTAGTCATGTATGATGTGAGAGTTGGACCATAAAGAAAGCTGAGCACTGAAGAACTGATGCTTTTGAACTGCGGTTTTGGAGAAGACTCTTGAGAGTCCCCTGGACTGCAAGGAGATCAAACTGGTCAATCCTAATGGAAATCAGTCCTGAATATACATTGGAAGGACTGATGCTGAAGCTGAAACTCCAATACTTTGGCCACCTGATGTGAAGAACTGACTCACTGGAGACAACATTGATGCTGGGTAAGACTGAAGGCAGGAAGCGAAGGGGACGACAGAGGATGAGATGGTTGGATGGCATCACCAACTCGATGGATGTGAGTTTAAGCAAGCTCTGGGTGTTGGTGATGGACAAGGAAGCCTGGCATGCTGCAGTCCATGGGGTCACAGAGTCAGAAACGACTGAGCAACTGAACTGAACTGAACTGATGCTGATGCTGATGCTGACAATAACAATGGTGAAAGCAAACAGCCCAGAATGGACTTAATGTCCTTCCAGAATCAAACCCTGAGGCTCCCAGAGACTTCTAGAAGCCCCTGTGAGTGCTGCTCAATTCTAGACACATCAAGGGAAGAAAAAGATACTCTCAAAACTAAGACAGGGGACCTTTAAGAGCAATAGGAAATGTAGTTAAATAATCAAAATTAAATTTCTTCCAGTCTAGACACAAATAATGAGATTTCACAGAATTATGATTTGAAGTGCAATATACTATAGAACATCTGACTATCACTCAAATGTGATTTTCTCCCCTTGTAATTGATTAGTGGGATAGACTTTCCAAGGTATAAATAGCACTCACAGCTGATCCTGGGCAGAAGCTGATGTCCCCAATGTCTCTATGTCAGAATACCCTCCTGATGGACAAATGATACACACCACGTCACCGATCCAGGGTCACAGCCCATGGCTCACTCTCTCTACCCTGTGGAGAGCAAAGGTGCTGCCTGGGTTCAACGCTACAAAGCCATTATCATTTGGTCCATACCGATTGGCAGCCTTGGAGAGCTGAGCTGAGTGATCCTCCCAGAGGGAGGATCACCAGCACCTCATCTCGCCTGGAGCTGGGACTGCTCCTTACAGGACCCAATCTCCTAAACTGGATCCCACAGCTTAAGGATGTTGAACTTCAGCTGAGAAAGACCAGAGGAGGATGAAAGGCAGGCTTGACTCCTTTCTGTGAATCTGGGGACACGAGAAAGGAACAGCTTTTGGGCCAGCACTCTCACCTAGGTCTTCGTGGGTCTATGTTCTCTGTATAAATAAGAATGTTTCTGAATTTGCACATGGGAGTCTGTGTGAGCATCTGTGATGTGTGTGCCATGTCCAAGTTTGCAGGTGTGCCTCAGTCTTTGCCCAGGACATGTGCATGTCAGCCTATCTTGTGACAACGACATGTTTTCTTTCTCTAGACAAGTCGTGGCCTTTTGGACTGGTCTCCCCTCCCACCTCTCTGGAGCCCACCGGCAGGACAAATATTTAAAAGGTAAACTGGATCACTTCACTCCTTGGTTAAATCCTCCCACTGCTTCTACATCATCAGGGTTGCTAACTGTATAAACAAGCGCCCCTGGAGCTGTGTAAAGTAGAAATGGAGCGCGTTTCAGAATCCCTGAGCATTAATGTCCACATACATTCCCTGGGGCCTTGTTACAATGAGGACGTTGGTTCAGCAGGTTTGGGCGGCGGGGGAGGCGGTGACTTGAGCCTGTGCATTTCCAACCCACCTCTGGTGAAACTGTCTCAGAGTGGACACCAGGAGGCTGTCAGGCCCTTCACGGGCAGAGACACAGGTGCTGCAGCTTCACGGGGAACAAATGCCCACCCCACATCATGGAGGTTCCGGGGAGACCACTCAGCCAGACAGCACCGCCGCTGGCCCCAGGAAATGGACCTCATCGCTCCATCCCATCTTGCAGAGGCTAGCCTCCCTGCCAGGGCCATCTTCTCTCTTCCAGAGCAGAGGCTCACGGGAGGCTTGGATTGGCGGGCCTGAGTCACGTGACTATTTCCGGCTGCAAGGGAGGCTGGGAAACCAACTTCCAGTTTCCACCCTAAGAAGTGAGACTCACAATGAGGGAAACATATCTTGAGAAGGAAGGTCTCCCAATCAGGGGCTGCACGACATCCAAGCCAGCTTCTCCCACAACCAGACCCTTGCAACAAGACTCACAGACACCCCCTCCGTCTTTCATTCTCCCACGCACCAGGCCCCCCTCCGGCTCCTAGAACATTCTTCTCCCAACTCTCCAGCTGGACCTCCCCCAAATGCCTCCTCAGAGAGACTTCCTCTGACCACCCCAGTCATTCCATATGCAAGGCCCTGTGGCACTGAAAATGTTGCGGAGATAGTTCCCACCTGCCTTCACCTTTCAACACGAGATTATTTTTTAAAAAAGAAAAAGTCTTTCCAGTTCAGCAAGACAGCCCTTCACTCAGCCAGACACCATGACTGGGACAGATCCTGACCACAGATGCTCCACACAGACCCTGGGCTCCTCCAAGGGGGCCATTCTGAGGCTAAAACTGAGCCTCGTGGTTGAGTGTGTGTGAGTTGTGTAAAGTTTCTTCACAAGATGTACCTTAAGTGCTTTTTCTCTGGTGGCCTCAGCACTCAAAAGAAGCTGACCCAGCACGTGGTCATCATGTACAGAGGTAATGGGTAGTAAATGGAGGGAGCTGTGTGGATATCCACCAGGGAAATTTCTGAGTTAAGACAGGGCACACCGTGGGATTTTGGCACACACTCATCCAAATATTAAGTGCAGATACACACAACAAAAAGAAGGAAGGGGGATGGAAAGGGAAAACGACCTACACCATTTGGGTCATTCCTGTCCAGAAGTCTTATGTACCAAATGCAGGAATCAGAGGATGGGGATCCGTTGTCCCCTCATCTTATCTCCAAGGGCTGAATATCTTCACTGTCTTGATGATTCAGTGTTTAAAACTGGTTTTGTTTTGTTTTTTTCCACTCAAAATGACCCTACAAATGAAGCATGTATTTCACCCTTCACTCAGCAGAGAAAAAAAAAAAAAAAAAAGAAAAACCTGTGATCTGTTCAATGCTGGACTATTCATGTCTCTTTTTTTTAACTTTATTTAAACCTAAACCCTGCGTAAGATGTGATTTCCATGTTGTCATTATTTTCATGGCCCCTATGTCTTGTGCAGCATCTCTACATCAAACTTCATTCTGGACACTGAGGGCCCACCAGCTGGGAGTAGAACAATCCTGTGCATAAAACCTCCGTGGGTGTGTGGCCAACTCTAACTTCCCTGGCATCAGTTTCCTCCTTGGAAACCGTGGGTGATAGAAGAAGCTACCTCACTGGGAGAGGATGGAATGAGATAATTCATCTAAGGCCCTTAGCACAAGACCTGTCATCTAGGAGGTACTCCATAAATGCTGTGGTTATTAACTTCATGTTCACAAGATGGATTTTGCAGTAAAGGGTGCAGAAATAGTTTTGAAATTTGTCATACTGTATTTCAGGGCATTTGTGAATGAAGCACTAGGTTTTAAAGGCTTTATCACATGTTTTCTCATAACTAGGATGCTGGTCTCAAATATTTCTTAATTATTTTTCCTCACCTAGCTGCCTCAACTCATATTTCTGATCCCCCTCAGTCCTAATACTTAAGCCTAGACTTCAGGGGAATAACAGGAACTGAGACTATCATTTTATTATTTGGTTTTTTTTAGATTAAAGTTTATTTTCTGACTCCCTACAATCTTGCCTTTCACACATGCCTGTGGGCTATTAAAGTTTAGTCAGAGCATCCCTTTCATTACTTCATATCTCCTTCCCCCAGCTTGTCATCTGGAAGGAAGCATATCATTTTCAGTCAGCTCACGTGAGATGATTTTTAATTTATACCTGAGTGAGAGCTGACATTGCTCAACCTTTCCCAGTGTTCCCTCAGGCTCCCATGTCAGCCAGTATCACCTTCTCCCCCCCTGCCTGCTCCCTCTATTACTTCTCTCCCATAGCCACTCATACAAGGCAAACTACTTAACCAACCCCACATGCAGTGAGTCATCCCTCTAGCCATCCTTCAGCCTTACTGCAGGGCATCTCCCCTTCCCCGGTTTCTAGGTGCACCTCACCCTTACTCGCTCCCCTCCCACCATCCAGGATGCCCTGCTCCCTGAGACCTCAGATCTCTCAGGAAGGTCCATCCCCTCCAGCCCACAGGACAGTGCTGCTGCTTCTCCCAGACTCAGGGAGAGGCCGGGGTGAGGCCTGTGGCTACAGACACAGCAGAGATTTGTCACATTGATGAGAACTCAGCCAGTCTCCTGGGAATCCGACTGATAACGTCTGGGGTGAAGTCACAGTGACCTCCCTCCTGGAGTCCGCATGGTGCAGACTTCCTCCCTCTGCCCTTCCCTGCTCCACCTCCCGGAATCTCTGACCCATGGGTCATCTGCAGGGCTTGATCTTCCATGTGCTGCTCACACCCAGCACCCAGGGAGGAACTGGTCCACAGTACTTAGCTGGCAATAACAGCAGAAAGAGTGAACATCAGGGAAATTGGGGAGGGGGGCCAAGGTCCTGGGTCTACCCTCCACATCCTGATCCTGCCTGTCCTTTGCATGAGGCTTAACATCATCCCAAGAACTTGCTGTGGGTCACCGGCCATAGGACACAGGACTGGGATCAATCCAAGAGCTGGTGCCACTAGTGATAACAGGGAAACAGAGAAATTCCCTGACTACAAGAGGAATAATTGGTGTGTGGGTCAAAGAAAAAATAACCCCCCTTCCCACTTCAGAAAGTTTGTAAAGTACAGAACATAAAGACTAGCTTTCTTAACAAAATAAACCTTCAGATGTATCATTTTCAAAGGGCGCAAACATGACAATCTTTTAGAAACTGACATCAGCACATCATCCATTTTCCGAATCTGTTTCCTTTCCTCACCAATTCTAGGAGGTTCATCTGGATTCTTTGTCAAGCTTGCTAAGCCAAGGGCAGCATCACACTCTAGGCGGGCAATTAGCTCTCAAGATTCTGATTCATGATGATAGTGATTTGGGACCGACTCACCTTGTCCTGTAGAGTAGGAAATGGCAACCCACTCCAGCATTCTCACCTGGAAAAGTCCTATGGGCAGAGGAGCCTGGTGGGCGACAGTCCTTGGGCTCACCAGAGACTGACACTACTGAGCACGTATGCAGCAGCAGCACCTTGTCCTATGGTGAGGTAAACCTTGACAGTCAGGTCTTCTTTTTTTGTAAGGCAAGTGCTTGTCTTAAGCTTTGATTGCCAAGGCATCCACTTCAAAGAGGTATCCATTTCAAAGAGGCATCCACTTCAAAGATGGCCATTGCCAATAAACACAGTCTCAGCCATAAAGAATCATGCCATCTCCCTCCAGTGGGATGCCTTTGTTTTAAAGATCTTGGTTGATTTTGACAGTTGACTGTTGGGGTCACTTGTTTTTACTCTTCTTGAGCTTTAAATTCCCACTCTTATATATATTTTTTTTAATTTGTACTTTTTAACACCAAAAACATTTTGTATTGGGTATAGCTAATAAATTTACCAGTAAAGAGTGAGACCTTGAAACCTAAGAGCCCCCACCCTGACCCAATAAAATCAGAACCCCAGACCTATGATCTCTCTACCTGTAACCTCGTTGTGGGCCCAGATCCTGTAAGTAATAAAGCTTTTTTCCCCAAAGTTTCCTGATGGCCTAAAGGGCATCCTGCAATCATAATAAGAACCACAAGGGCTGGTCCAGCCATGAAATAGTTATTGATAGGCTGAGAGCAGTACGCAACACCTCCCTCTCAGGATACTGGTGCACACTGCCAACCTTCCCCACTGGGCATCTGCACTCATTCTTCTCACCACATCTTATATTCATCAAACAAGGTCAGCTCCACTCCAGCACCTTGCACATACGCCTGCTCAGGTGGAGCAGTCTTCCAGTCTGTGTGGGCTGAAGGTCAGCTCCTTCTTACTTCCTGAAACAACCATCTGTATAGTTTCCCATTGCTGACCTAACAAGGTAGGACAAACTTACTGGCTTAGACAACACAAAATTTTATCTCACAGATCTGTGGGTCAGAAGTCTGGCATGGGTCTCACTGTTCGGAAATCAGGGTGTCTGCAGGCTGAGTTTCTTCCTGGAAGCTCAAGGGGAAGACCTGCTTCCTTGCTCATTCAAGTTGTTGGCAGAAGTCAGTTCCTTGTGGTTGTAGGACTGAGACACCTGTTTCCTTCTGACTGTCATATGAAAGTCTTTCGACCTGCTAGAGGCCATGTATGTGCCTTGCCTCATAGCCCCTGGCTCCATCTTCAGAGCCTGCAATAGTGGACAAATCCCTTTCACACTTCAAATCTCTCCTCATTCTTCTGGCTCATTTCTCTGGCCCAGTTAGTAAAGGTTATCCTATTTCAAGGACTCACATGATTAGGTTGGGCCCACCTGGATAATCCAAGATGTTCTCCCCATCTCAAGATCTTAATCACATCGGCAAAGCCCTATGTAAGGTAACATGGTCACAGGTTCTGGCAATTAGGGTATAGACATCTTTGGGGACTATATTACTCTGCCTCCAACACCATCAAGGGCTTAAATATGATTAGCCCTACTCTCTTTCCCTGCACTTGATGTTAGCTGTGATTTGTTGAATTGTCTGTCTATCTACCTCATCTGACTTGAAAGCCGGTTCTTCTCAGGGTCAATAACAGTCTCAATAAAAAGTTGGACTCCCTAGAATACACTAGAGCATGTGGTTACAGGATACAATGGACCACATAGGGCTGAGTGAGCTGGAGAGACCATGTCTTCACTGCTCAGCAAGATCCCATGTGGGAATGGAGCCTGAGAGTACTAGAGTCCTGACTGTTCAAGATAATACAGATATCAGAATTTTAGACTAAACTGCTCAATTTTTTTGAGGTGATATTAACACAAAGTAACTATTTTAAGCTGACAGTTCAATGGCACATAATACATTGTGCAACCACCATCTCTTTCTAGCCCATAAACAATTTGGATTATCACCACAAGACAAAACCTCCTACCCATTAGGGACTTCTCAATATCTACCACCCTTCCATCTGGCAAAAACCAACTTGCATTCTGTCTCTATGGATTTACCTATTCTGCACATTTCATATAAGTGGAATTATAGGATATGTGACATTTTATATCTGGATTCTTTCACTTAGTATAGGCTTGAAAATTCATCTACACTGTAGCATGTATCAGTACTTGATTACCTTTCAAGACTGAATAATATTACATTATTCGTGTTAACACACATGGATATAACACAATTTATTTATCCATTCATTCTTTGATGGACATTTGGGCTGTTTCCACCTTTTACTAGGTAGTCATGTTGCCACTATGAACATCCAGTTTCAAATGGTTTGTCTGAGAGCCTAATTCAGTTCTTTCTGGTATATACCTGGGACTGAAATTTCTGGATCATACAGTCAGTCTACGTTTAACTTTTTGAAGAGTCGTCACAACTGTTCTCCACAGCAGCTGAACCATTTTACATTCCCACCAGTGGGCTTCCCAGGTGGCGCTAGTGGTGAGGAACCCGCCTGCCAGTGCAGGAGACATGGCAGACACGGATTCGGTCCCTGGGCTGGGAAGATCCCTGGAAGAGGGCACAGCAACCCACTCCAATTCTTGCCTGGAGAATCTCCACAAAGGAGCCTGGCGGGCTACAATCCATAGGGTTGCAAGCAGTCAGACAAGGAGTGCAGATGCACCATAATATACAAAGTTTCCTTACCCTTACCAATGTTTCCTTCTGGAAATGAAATGGTAGCTCACTATGGCTTTGATCTGCATTTCACCAAAAACTAATGATGTTGACCATATTTTCATGTACTAATTATCCACATAAATATCTTTTTTGGAGAAAATTACCTGTTCAAGTCATTTGCTTAATTTTTATTTATTTTAAAAAAAAAAAACACTTGCCTAATTTTTAAATTGGGTTCTTAACTAGTTTGCAGTAGGTTTCCAATTTCTTTATATATTGTGGATATGTGAGTGTGTGTGTGCTCAGTCGCTCAGTTGTGTCCAGCTACTCTTTGTGACCGCAAGGACTGTAGTCCGCCAGGCTCCTCTGTCCATAGGATTTCCCAGGAAAGAATACTGGAGTAGTTTGCAATTTCCTCCTCTGAGGATTTTCCCAACCCAGGGACCAATCCCGCATCTCTCGCATCTCCTGCATTGGCAGGCAGATTCTTTGCCACTGCGCCACCTGGGAAGCCCCCGTGAATTGTGGATACCAGACGCCTATCAAACACGCGGTTTGCAGATATTTCCTCTGTTCTGTAGGTTGCCTCTTCATTTTCTTGATAACATTCTTTGACGTACGAATGTTTTAAATTTTGATGAAACGCTGTTTATGCTTTTCTTTGTCACTGATGCTTTTGGTGACCCTGCTAAAAATCCATTGCCTCGACAGGGCAGGCACACAAGGAATGTTAGCTGGATGAGTAAGGGCTGCCATCTATGGAGTCTCACAGAGTTGGGCACAACTGAAGTGACTTAGCAGCAGCAGCCGCAGAATAAGGCTTCATCTTCAACAAGGTTCAGGAGGCTGTAACGGAGACCCCAAACACTTGGGCTGGGGCTGAATGACAGCCAGTCAGCACCATCCTCATGTTCCCCCTAGTGCCCTCCCCATCTCCCCCTTCTCCAGTACTGTGTGAACTATAGTGTCACGGTATCTTTGTGATACATGTGAGTACAAGCCTGCCCTGAATCCCCATTAAATGTAAAATTATGACCGAGGCTGGGATGATGGAGAGGGTGAGTAAGATTGTACCTTGTAGGACAGTGTGAAGACTGAGATACCTCTCACCAGTTGGTTATTCCCACACATCAACCCCAAGGCCTGTTTGCCAGCGTCTGTGAGATGAGCTTTCATGTCATCACTCCAGGTGGGAAAGGTGCATCATCTCTGGTGGTCAGTAGAAACCACTCGCATTAATTTATAAACCTGTACACACTGACTGGTAGTTACCACTGGAAACAGTTCTGTGTGAAGTCCAAATGTGATTGTGAATATCTGTTTAATATCTATTTAATCTCTTCTTTATTTATTTCTACTGTGTATATCTCTACATATGTGTCTCTTCTTAAATGTATACAGTTCTGACAAAATGTATATTTATAATATCTTATAATATATTGTTATTATAATTAATATCATTTATAGCATTTATATGGAGAAGGCAATGGCACCCCACTCCAGTACTCTTGCCTGGAAAATCCCATGGACAGAGGAGCCTGGTGGGCTGCAGTCCATGGGGTCGCTAAGAGTCGGATACGACTGAGCAACTTCTCTTTCACTTTTCACTTTCATACATTGGAGAAGGAAATGGCAACCCACTCCAGTGTTCTTGCCTGGAGAATCCCAGGGACGGGGGAGCCTGGTGGGCTGCCGTCTATGGGGTCACACAGAGTCGGACACGACTGAAGCGACGCAGCAGCAGCATAGCATTTATATAATATTTATACTATTTTAATATTTTTTTCTGAACATTTAACAACTTAATCAAATAGTTGTGCATCCTCCCTCTGCCCATCCCCCACCCCTTCTTACTGACCTAACTGAAAATCTGACACTGGTCAGTAGCACACTCCCTGAGCATCAGACCCCTTGCTTATTCATAGTAAACCCCCTACTCAGAGGTCAGAACACTCAGCAGAAATGCTCTAAACCATATGCATTAGTTTTGAAAAAGAAGAAATGCCCCCTAAGAGCCCAGAGAAGAGATGAAATGGAGGACAAAGCTGAATGAAATTCCCCATCTCTGAAACAGAGAGAACACTGAAGCCCAAATACGCAAATAAAATTTTAAAAGACTGATTGGAAATGATAAGAGTAAACACATTAGAACTAATAAAAGAGATATACCAGAAGCAAAGAATGAATTAACTCTAATCTTTGCAAGATAAGATGTTAGAGGAAATGTAGGCTCTGGCTGTGAGCCCCGGAATGCAAGATAACAGGGCAGTAGCTTGTGCAATGGATTAGCTGAACGTGGCTGTGAAGGAAACCCTGTCTGCCGCCCAGTACTCCCATTCTATTACAAGAGCTATTCTTGGCTAGTGCATGCAAAGCAGAGGTTTGCAGCAGTCAAACACAATCCCACATATCCGTGACTTAAAACAACCGTCCATTGCTTGCCTGTGCCTCATGTCAATCGTAGACTGACGGGGTGCTCCGCTTACCACAGTTGCCCCAGGATCCAGGCTGCTGCTGCCACTCACCATGTCAGAGGGGGAGGAGCTGGATGAGGAAGTCAGATGTGCTGGGTTAGAAGTGATTCATGACCTCCATCCAACAATCCCATTACTCCAGGTGGGCGAGACTAACTCCAAAACACAGGGGTTAAATAAGCTCTCTAATAAGGCTCTGCCTTGTGCTGTGAAGGCTCAAAGGAGAAGCATCAGGGGCAGACTGGGGGTCTGGGAGGGCTTCCCAGGGGGCTCAGGAAAGGCAGCCTTGGTCATGAAAGGTTGAGCCTCAGACGTTTCTGAATGTGGGTGGAGGTCTGAGCTCTGTGTGGGGCTCAGTCATTGTCTTTTGGGGTCCCTGCTCCTTAACTGCTGATGTGGATTCTCCCTAGCATCACCGAGGGCAGATGCAAGGCAGCCAGTCTGGGCACTTTCTCCACCTAAGGACATGCCTGCCATTGTGGGAGTGTGCTCACCTCACTAGGACCAGGGCTATCGTATCCCCGTCTTAGACCAGGGCTGTTGTATCCCCATATTCGACCTTACTTCTGGGAGCTGTTCCCCCCCAAATTTCTCATTGTGATTCTAGAGCTTTGTGAGCTTTGCATCTCATTAGACAGCATTTCTGCTTTCTGTAATGAGCAGAGAATCCCAGGACTGGAGTTTCGCTCCCATACACACAGCCATAGTCTGCAGCTCACTGATACCTTGGATGTCTGTGGATGATTCATCCACTTCTGAGTTCATGAATCACGTTAAAATTCCAAATTTCATTAGAGCCTCAAGACCTTTCAGAGCACAGTATAATTTATATTCAGTCAATGCACAAAGCCCAGAATCTTCACACTGATACACTCAAGGCTAAACCTTAAAATATGAAAGTAAGGAGCATATTACAGGTAGGCTCAGAGAAGCATTAGTCCGTGACAGGGCTGTAAGGAGCCTGGTAGGGAATCTTCAGGACCAGAGAAAAGGCATGACAGGGCAGGGTGGCCAAGCTCTGGCCAGAACTGTAGAGGACGCTATAGTCCCAGTGGGTCCCAGGCTCTGGCTGAGATCATTGGATCTCAGAGATGCATGTCCAGGACCAGAAGTGAGAAGGAAAGACAACAGGCTGGATCCCCTCCTTTCCTGCCTTCAGGGTCCCCATGCGGGGGCAGCTGGCAGCCTCCAGGGCACTGACATAGATTCTGTGGAGAACACATCCCAGCATCCACCTCTCCTAGGAACGCCCCCACGTTCCACCAGGTAATTAGCCTCCTAAGCTCAGAGCAGTGATCCAGGCAGAGAACCCTTGGCTCCAGGTGGGACTGTGAACTAAGGCCCTTTACTGTCAACTAGGACTTCCCTGGTGGCTCAGATGGTAAAGCGTCTGCCTACAATGCGGGAGACCTGGATTCAGTCCCTGGGTCAGGAAGATTCCCTGGAGAAGGAAATGGCAACCCACTACAGTACTCTTGCCTGGAAAATCCCATGGACGGAGGAGCTTGGTGCAGGCTACTGTCCATGGGGTTGTAAAGAGTCGGGCACGACTGAGCGACTTCACTTTCACTGTCAACTAAAGCCCTGCCCTGATTGCAGTGATTGATTAACAGCTGGTTATATGACCTCAGCATATCCAATCAGAGTGAGCATCAGGACTTGCCCCAGGACCAACAGGAAAAGCTTATACCTTCCACCTACTGTGTTCTGGCTGCAATGATTGGTTCAGAAAGGTCACATGACCTCAACATGTCCAATCAGAGTATTAGGGCTTGTCCCTAGTCAATAGGAAAGGTCTTTAGCTGCTGCTGCTGCTGCGTCCCTTCAGTCCTGTCCGACTCTGTGCGACCCCATAGATGGCAGCCCACCAGGCTCCCCTGTCCCTGGGATTCTCCAGGCAAGAATACTGGAGTTGGTTGCCATTTCCTTCTCCAATGCATGAAAGTGAAAATGAAACTGAAGTCGCTCAATTGTGCCCAACTCTTAGCGACCCCATGGACTGCAACCTACCAGGCTCCTCTGTCCATTTCAGTTCAGTTCAGTCGCTCAATCGTGTCCGACTCTTTGCGACCCCATGAATTGCAGCATGCCAGGCCTCCCTGTCCATCACCATCTCCTGGAGTTCACTCAGACTCACGTCCATCGAGTCCGTGATGCCATCCAGCCATCTCATCCTCTGTCATCCCCTTCTCCTAACCCCCAATCCCTCCCAGCATCAGAGTCTTTTCAAATGAGTCAACTCTTTGCATGAAGTGGCCACAGTACTGGAGCTTCAGCTTTAGCATCATTCCTTCCAAAGAAATCCCAGGGTTGATCTCATTTAGAATGAACTGGTTGGATCTCCTTGCAGTCCAAGGGACTCTCAAAAGTCTTCTCCAACACCA
This sequence comes from Capra hircus, assembly GCF_001704415.2. Lineage (NCBI taxonomy): Eukaryota > Metazoa > Chordata > Mammalia > Artiodactyla > Bovidae > Capra > Capra hircus. The sequence continues at coordinate 25,747,336 of NC_030824.1, forward strand.
CAGTTCAAAAGCAGCAATTCTTCGGCGCTCAGCCTTCTTCACAGTCCAACTCTCACATCCATACATGACCACAGGGAAAACCATAGCCTTGACTAGACGGACTTTCGTCGGCAAAGTAATGTCTCTGCTTTTGAATATGCTATCTAGCTTGGTCATAACTTTTCTTCCAAGGAGTAAGCGTCTTTTAATTTCCTGGTTGCAGTCACCATCTGCAGCGATTTTGGAGCCCCCAAAAATAAAGTCTGACACTGTTTCCACTGTTTCCCCATCTATTTCACAAGAAGTGATGGGACCAGATACCATGATCTTAGTTTTCTGAATGTTGAGCTTTAAGCCAACTTTTTCACTCTCCTCTTTCACTTTCATCAAGAGGCTTTTTAGTTCCTCTTCACTTTCTGCCAGAAGGGTGGTGTCATCTGCATATCTGAGGTTATTGATATTTCTCCCAGCAATCTTGATTCCAGCTTGTGTTTCTTTCAGTCCAGCGTTTCTCATGATGTACTGTGCATAGAAGTTAAATAAGCAGGGTGACAATATACAGCCTTGACATACTCCTTTTCCTATTTGGAACCAGTCTGTTGTTCCATGTCCAGTTCTAACTGTTGCTTCCTGACCTGCATACAGATTTCTCAAGAGGCAGGTCAGGTGGTCTGGGATTCCCATCTCTTTCAGAATTTTCCACAGTTTATTGGGATCCACACAGTCAAAGGCTTTGGCATAGTCAATAAAGCAGAAATAGATGTTTTTCTGGAACTCTCTTGCTTTTGCAATGATCCAGTGGATGTTGGCAATTTGATCTCTGGTTCCTCTGCCTTTTCTAAAACCAGCTTGAACATCAGGGAGTTCACTGTTCACGTATTGCTGAAGCCTGGCTTGGAGAATTTTGAGCATTACTTTACTAGCATGTGATATGAGTGCAATTGTGTGGTAGTCTGAGCATTCTTTGGCATTGCCTTTCTTTGGAATTGGAGTGAAACCTGACCTTTTCCAGTCCTGTGGCCACTGCTGAGTTTTCCAAATTTGCTGGCATATTGAGTGCAGCACTTTCACAGCATCATCTTTCAGAATTTGAGATAGCTCAACTGGAATTCCATCACCTCCACTAGCTTTGTTCATAGTGATGCTTTCTAAGGCCCACTTGACTTCACATTCCAGGATGTCTGGCTCTAGGTGAGTGATCACATCATCATGATTATCTGGGTCGTGAAGATGTTTTTTGTACAGTTCTTCTGTGTATTCTTGCCACCTCTTCTTAATATCTTCTGCTTCTGTTAGGTCCATACCATTTCTGTCCTTTATCGAGCCCATCTTTGCATGAAATGTTCCCTTGGTATCTCTAATTTTCTTGAAGAGATCTCTAGTCTTTCCCATTCTACTGTTTTCCTCTATTTCTTTGCATTGATCCCTGAAAAAGGCTTTCTTATCTCTTCTTTCTATTCTCTGGAACTCTGCATTCAGGTGCTTATATCTTTCCTTTTCTCCTTTGCTTTTGGCTTCTCTTCTTTTCACAGCTATTTGTAAGGCCTCCCCAGACAGCCATTTTGCTTTTTTGCATTTCTTTTCCACGGGGATGGTCTTGATCCCTGTCTCCTGTACAATGTCATGAACCTCAGTCCATAGTTCATCAGGCACTCTGTCTATCAGATCTAGGCCCTTAAATCTATTTCTCACTTCCGCTGTATAATCATAAGGGATTTGATTTAGGTCATACCTGAATGGTCTAGCAGTTTTCCCTACTTTCTTCCATTTGAGTCTGAATTTGGTAATAAGCAGTGATTGGATCAGGAACATGATCTCCTCAATCCAATCAGAGTGAGCACCAGACCTTGCCCAGGGCTAACAGGAAAGCCTTATCTTTGAGAGGAGATAAGGAGGCCCTGTTCCGCCATCTTGTCACCATCGAGGGGACTAAAGGTGGCTGATGCCTGAGACTGGGGCTTGTCCATGAAACCAGGCTGAACGTGGAACAAAAGCAAAGATATGAGGTAGAAAAAAGAACAGAGTTATGACGATGTCACTGGGGCCCTGGATCCAACCTCACCTGAAGCTGGGCCTGTGCTTTGAAATTTCAGTTCAACGCTCAGTCCTGTCTGACTCTTTGTGACCCCATGGACTGCAGTAGCCAGGCTTCCCGGTCTATCACCAACTCCCAGAGCTTGCTCAAACTCATGTCCATCAAGTTAGTGATGCCATCCGGCCATCTCATCCTCTGTCGTCCCCTTCTCCTCCCGCTTTCAATCTTTCCCAGCATCAGGGTCTTTCCAAGCAGTCAGATCTTCGCATCAGATGGCCATAATATTGGAGTTTCAGCTTCAGCATCAGTCTTTACAATGAATATTCAGGGTTGATTTCCTTTAGGACTGACTGGTTGGATCTCCTTGCAGTCCAAGGGACTGTCAAGTGTCTTCTCCAACACCACAGTTCAAAAACATCAATTCTTCAGTGCTCAGCTTTCTTTATGATCCAACTCTCATATCCATAGATGACTACTGGAAAAACCATAGCTTTGATTAGATGGACCTTTGTCAGTAAAGTAATATCTCTGCTTGTTAATATCCTGTCTAGGATGGTCATAGCTTTTCTTCCAAGGAGCAAGCATCTTTTAATTTCATGGCTGCGGTCACCATCTGCAGTGATTTTGGAGCCCCCCAAAAATAAAGTCTCTCACTGTTTCCATTGTTTCCCCATCTACTTGCCATGAAGTGATGGGACCAGATGCCATGATCTTAGTTTTCTGAATCTTAGTTTCCTGAGTTTGAAGCTAACTTTTTCACTCTCCTCTTTCACTTTCAAGAGGCTCTTTAGTTCTTCTTCACTTTCTGCCATAAGGGTGGTGTCATCTGCATATCTGAGGTTATTGATATATCTCCCGGCAATCTTGATTCCAGCTTGTGCTTCTTCCAGTCCAGCGTTTCTCATGATGTACTCTGCATAGAAGTTAAATAAGCAGGTTGACAATATACAGCTTTGCATACTCCTTCTCCTATTTGGAACCGGTCTGTTGTTTCATGTCCAGTTTTAACTGTTGCTTCCTGACCTGCATACAGATTTCTCAGGAGGCAGGTCAAGTGGTCTGGTATTCCCATCTCTTTAAGAATTGTCCATCTATTAGTGTCCTCTTTGATTTCTTTCACCAGTGTTTTATAATTTTCTATATATAGGTCTTTCGTTTCTTTAGGTAGATATATTCCTAAGTATTTTATTCTTTTCGTTGCAATGGTGAATGGAATTGTTTCCTTAATTTCTCTTTCTGTTTTCTCATTATTAGTGTATAGGAATGCAAGGGATTTCTATGTGTTGATTTTATATTCTGCAACTTTATTCATTGATTAGCTCTAGTAATTTTCTGGTGGAGTCTTTAGGGTTTTCTATGTAGAGGATCGTGTCATCTGCATACAGTGAGAGTTCTACTTCTTCTTTTCCAATTTGGATTTCTTTTATTTCTTTTTCTACTCTGATTGCAATAGCCAAAACTTCCAAAACTATGTTGAATAGTAGTGGTGAAAGTGGGCACCCTTGTCTTGTTCCTGACTTTAGAGGAAATGCTTTCAATTTTTCACCATTGAGGATAATGTTTGCTGTGGGTTTGTCATATATAGCTTTTATTATGTTGAGGTATGTTCCTTCTATTCCTGCTTTCTGGAGAGTTTTTATCATAAATGGATGTTGAATTTTGAAAGTAAAAAATAATAATAATAAATAAATGATAAATGGTTTACACTGCAAAAATAAAAAGAATTTTCCAGTTTGTTGTGATCCACACAACTTCACACAGTGTGTATCATAAGCCCTTTTGGAGGAGGTGTTCATTACCTCCACCATAGTTTGGTCTCAGGTCAAACAACAGAGGGCAGGGGGCATCCATCAACAGAAAAGTGGATTAAAGATTTATTGAGCATGGCCCCACCCGTCAGAACAAGACCCAGTTTCCCCCACAGTCAGTCTTTCCCATCAGGAAGCTTCCATAAGCCTCTTATCCTTATCCATCAGAGGGAAGACAGAATGAAAACCACAATCACAGAAAACTAATCAAACTGATCACATGGACCACAGCCTTGTCTAACTCAATGAAACTATGAGCCATGCTGTGTAGGGCCACCCAAGATGGATGGGTCATGGTGGAGAGGTCTGACAAAACATGGTCCTCTTTTCTTGCCTGAGAACCCCATGAACAGAACGAAAAGGCAAAAAGATATGATAACTTCCCAGGTTGGTAGGTGTCCAATATGTTACTGGAGAAGAGTGGAGAAATAACTCCAGAAAGAATGAAGAGATGGAGCCAAAGCAAGAACAACACCCAGTTGTGGCTATGACTGGTGATGGAAGTAAAGTCGGATGCTGTAAAGAACAATATTACATAGGAACCTGAAATGTTAGGTCCATGAATCAAGGCAAATTGTAAGTGGTGAAAAAGGTGATGGCAAGAGTGAACATTGACATTTTAGGAATCAGTGAACTAAAATAGACTGCTCTTCCAATTACCCTCTTACACATGTGGGGAAAAGCTCAAGAACCTGGAGATTCTCAAAGATTTTCACCAGTCTTCATTTCTCCTGACCTCACAGCAGAGTGGGAGAGATGCTGTGTTACAGAACACCCAAATCGTGGACAGCACTCATACAGGTAACAGGCTCAGTTCCACTGGCCTAGATGCAGCATATAGGCGGCAATCATATCAACAGTACACATGTATGACACCTATATGCATCACCCACAGGTGACACACAGGCAGCATGAATACAGGGGACACCGGTATCGCTCAGGCAGCACTACACAAACCAAAGCATGTAGATAACACGAGTGAATGGCCCGCAAAGAACTCATATAAGAACCACATATATTGGAGCGTGTGAAAATGTTAACACACAGAGCGGCAGGTAACATGGAGGTGGCACACACAGGCTGTCTGTAGGCAAGACACAGAAACAGCATACAGCTGCAGCAGGTACACACAAGGACAGGACGCAAGAGACTCACCTGACGCCAGTGCACGCGGGGCATGCACAGACAGGGGCTGCTACTGCATGCAGGTAGCACAGAAGCCATGTGGACACAAGGAACACAGGCAACACGCAGAAGCAGCCCACCCGCGTGAGTGCCCCTGTAGGCTGCGCACAGGTGACAGGCAGTCAGTGCACCAGGTAACAGATGGGAAAATGCTAGAAGAACGACAGCCCTGCGCTACCACAAGATATACACTCAGGCTGAGCGCACAGAACTGAGAAAGGAGGCACTGCATAAAGAAAAGAGCAGTAAGGCTCTCAAAAGACATCAAAGTCAATTTCAGTTTTCTGGAACAAAATGCATTTTGTGGAACAGCTTTGCAATTAGCTTTCATTATCAACACCCAAATCCTTTTCACACCATCTCCATCAGTTCTTAATCATGGCTTCACATGGAGTGACACCTACCTCAGTTTTCATTAAAAGCTTATAATGTTCAAATACGTTTAGAGGGAAAAGGAACATCCTATTTAAGGATAATTACATATGCTTTATAGTCCATTTACTATACTTTATAGTGTGTATGAATGACCCAGCCCAGGTACCTGCCATGGACCTTGCTTTGTTGCTGCAGGTGCTTGGTGGGCGCAGTAATAAGCACCCTCCTGACTGGGTTGTCAAGAATCCATCACACTACAAGAAAAGAAAACTACAGGTAAATATTCCCAATGAATTGAGATCTGAAAATTCTCAATAAAACATTAGCACACCAAATGCAGCATCACTTTAAAAAGAACACTCAACATTATCAAGTGGGATTTGTCGCTGGGATGCAGTGGTGTTTCAGCATATATGCAAATTTTCCAATGTGATCCATCATAACAGAATAAAAGAAAAAAATCATTTGATAATAGAGCAGAAAAGGCATTTGACAGAATTCAACATCTGTTTGCGATTTTAAAAAATTATTTAAAAATTGGTTACAGAGGAAAGTACCTCAACATAATAAAGGCCATATACGACAGACCCACAGCCAACATCACACTCAGGGGTGAAAGGTTGAAAGCTTTTCCTGTGTGATCAGGAACAAGACAAAAGTGCCATTCTCACTATCTGTATTCAACTTTGTACTGAAAGTCCTAGTCAGAGCAATCAGGCAAGAAAAAGAAATATAAGATATCATCATTTGAAAGAAAGGAGTATCTTTTTTCCTGTCTTGCATACAGGGTCGTCATTGCCATCTTTCTAAATTCCGTATATATGTGTTAGTATACTGTATTGGTGTTTTTCTTTCTGGCTTACTTCACTCTGTAGAATCGGCTCCAGTTTCATCCATCTCATCAGAACTGATTCAAATGAATTCTTTTTAATGGCTGAGTAATACTCCATTGTGTATATGTACCACAGCTTTTGTATCCATTCATCTGCTGATGGACATCTAGATTGTTTCCATGTCCTGGCTATTATAAACAGTGCTGTGTATAACGGACTTTTGGACTCAGAGGGAGAGGGAGAGGGTGGGATGATTTGGGAGAATGGCATTCTAACATGTATACTATCATGTAAGAATTGAATCGCCAGTCTATGTCTGACGCAGGATACAGCATGCTTGGGGCTGGTGCATGGGGATGACCCACAGAGATGTTATGGGGAGGGAGGTGGTAGGGGGGTTCATGTTTGGGAACACATGTAAGAATTAAGGATTTTAAAATTAAAAAAAGAAAAAACTGAAAAGAAAAAAAAAATAAAATTAAAAAAATAAAATTAAAAAAAAGAAAGAAAGGAGTAAAATTATCTATATTTGCAGATGACATGATCTTATAATCCTACAGACTCCTCCAAAACGTTAACTCTAACAAATTCAATAAAGTTGCAAGATACAAAATTAACATAAAATATTAGTAGTATTTCTGTACACTAGCAGATTATCAGAGAAATAAAGAAACAATTCCACTTGCAATAACAGCAAAAACAATAAAATACTTGTAAATAAATTTAACCAAGGAGACGAAAGACCTATACACTAAAAACCACAAAGCATTGACCAAATAAACCAAAGACACAAATAGATGGAAAGTTATCCCATTTTTTAATTAGAAGAATTAAATAATTGCTAAAATGTCCATACCACCCAAAGCCATCTATAGAGTCAATGAAATTTCTATCAGGATTCCAGTGGCAATTTTTACAGGAGCAGAAAAAAATATTAAAATGCATATGGGACCACAAAAACCTCAAATAGCCAAAGCAATCCTGAAAAGAAGAACAAAGCTGGAGCCAAGAATACTCAATGGAGAATAGATAGTCTGTTCAATAAGCAGTGCTTGGAACACTGGACTTTCACATGTAAAAGGATGAAACTAGACCCATTTCTTACACTACTCACAAAAATTAACTCAAAATGAATAAAGACAAATATAAGAACTGAAATCATAAAACTAGAAGAAAACAAGGAACATGGCTCCTTGATGTGGGTCTTGGCAATGAGTTTTTGAACATGACACCCAAAGCTGAAACAACAAAATCAAAAATAAACAAATGCAGCTACATCAAGTAAAAAAGCTTTGAATAGCAAAACAATCAACAGAATAAAAAGGCAGCCAATGGAATGGGAGAAAATGTTTGTGAACTCTTGTTCCAGTTAATCTAACATTTGGAGGTCATAGAGTAAATGTGAGATGAGACAGAAGTCTCCTAAAAGCTGAGTCTGGGCTTCCCTGATAGCTCAATGGTAAAGACTTTACCTGCCAATGCAGGAGACACAGGTTCAATCCCTGATCCAGGAAGATCCCATATGCCTCAGAGCAACTAAGCCCATGTACCCACAACTATTGAGTCAGTGCTCTAGAATCTGGGAGCCACAGCTACTGAAACCGACGTGCTACAGCTACTGAAGCCCATGTACCTAGAGCCCATGCTCCACAGCAAGTGAGGCCAACTCAGTGAGAAGCCAGAGCCCCACAGCTAGAGAGCAGCCCCCTCACCATAAGCAGAGAAAAGCCCATGCAGCAACAAAGGCCCAGCACCACCAAAAGTAAATACATAAAATTATGCATTAAAAAAGCACAGTCTAATCAAACAGGTAAGGGAGGTGCGCATTTGCACACCATACATGCACACACACAGGATACTGAAGTGAATCATTCCTTGTCAAAATGCATGACATAGGAAAGCTGGGACCCAAAATGCTGGGAAGAGATTGGCCAGTCCAGAGCCATGGCTTGTTGGGGAGGGAGTACAGCTGGAGCAGGTAGAACTATCTGGAATTTGAAGGATGACAGGTATTTCGTCATGTTGCCAGGTCTGCATACACAACGACAGATCTGTATCATTGGTTCTTCTAATAACTGAACCTGCCTTTTTTTGATGAACCATCATCATACTATGAGGTCAGGTTATCTGGTTGCTCTCTTTGTTTTAAAATGGCTAAGTGACCCAAACCCAGCTAAATGAATCATTAAATCTCTTGTCAGAGACTGGCCGAAAGTGAACATGTAGCACTGGATGAACCAATGAGACCCAGTCCTGGAGTTTCCATTTAAATGGTTGAGAAAGAAGACGCTGAGTTTCCTTAAAAGATGCAAATATTAGTGTGACACAGATCCAAGCAGCTATCTTGATATCACCTGGGGACAGCCAATGGCGTAATCAGATCTGCAGGATGGAAAAAAGGGTAAAAAAATCTTGATAATGTCATTTGAGTCTCTAGAGCGAGCATGCCTGAAGCCATTGCCTTGGATGTTTTTGTTATATGAGCTACTTTCAGTTGTGTTTCTGCCACCTGAGATGGAATTTAAGAAAAATAAATCTGCCTGGTATTTGTCAATGCCATGTCAGAATCTGTTTGGGGATTGGGAGTCAGAAGGAAACTCTCATACTAAGAATAAAGTTTTTAAAATCAGCTCTGGGTCAGCTATCAATCATTCTGCAAAGAAAGAGCCCTATATTCAAAAACAGATTTGGGAACTCAGGTCTGACCATAGGGAACTTCCTCTTTTTCTTTCTCTTCCAGATGATAATGTGTAACTTAGAGGCATTTATAAGCTAACAGGTTTATTAGCCTTAAGCAGGAAGGTAGACACATAGTACTTCCCACCCCATCTGGGGAGTTTGTTCTGGGGAGCACACATTGAAAATAGGGCTTTAAACACACACACACAGGTGAATTACAAGGATCTTGACTTGAGAATCTGATTTTATTGCTGAAAACAACCCACTTCCAGTTGCTCAGGAAGTACTGCATCCTCCGAGTTCTCTGCCTTGAGCACAGCAGCCTCTTCCTCTGCTCTTTCTGCCAGTGAGGGGCTCAGGAATCCCAGCACAGGGTAGAGAGGCAGGGTATATCTGTACTCAGAGTCCAGTGTGAAGAAACTCGATCCAGGAGCAGGGCTGGTGTGTGTGCAAAAAGCTGAGACCACAGGTGTCTGCTCCATGAGGAAGCTCATGTCCCCGAGACCCCGCTCCTGGGGAGTATAACCTGAGGACTCCATCAAGTGGACACTCCCAGGGTGCAGTGAGAATAGACCCAGCTACAGGCTCTGGAAGTACTGTGACTAAGCCCTGAGAGTGCTGAGATCTCTAGAGCAAAGCAAAGGAGCCAGGAGGAGCCAGCCTTCATTCTTGATGAGTATTGACATTAAGTGTTCACTGAGCCAACTAGTTTGGCTCCCACAGAGTAAAGACTCTGAATGGATGAAGCCCAGGGATTTGCAGAGCATCAGGTCATCAAGACCACAGGGGAGGGACAGGACCACTAACTTCAGCTGCTCTGCAGGCTTCTGCTGGAGCTGATGGAAAACAAGAATGATTTTAGGGTCAGCCAAACATCAAAGGACAGAAATGGTATGGACCTAACAGAAGCAGAAGATACTAAGAAGAGGTGGCAAGAATACACAAAAGAACTACACGAAAAAGATATTCAAGACCCAGATAATGATGATGGTGTGATCACTCACCTAGAGTCAGACATCCTGGAATGTGAAGTCAAGTGGAACTTAGGAAGCATCACTACGAACAAAGCTAGTGGAGGTGATGGAATTCCAGTGGAGCTATTTCAAATCCTAAAAGATGATGCTGTGAAAGTGCTGCACTCAATATGCCAGAAATTTTGGAAAACTCAGCATGGCCACAAGATTGGAAAAGGTCAGTTTTCATTCCCATCCCAAAGAAAGGTAATGCCAAAGAATGCTCAAACTACACACAATTGCACTCATTTCACACGCTAGTAAAGTAATGCTCAAAATTCTCCAAGCCAGGCTTCAGCAGTATGTGAACCATGAGTTTCCAGATGTTCCAGCTGGATTTGGAAAAGGCAGAGGAACCAGAGGTCAAATTTCCAACATCTGTTGGGTCACTGAAAAAGCAAGAGAGTTCCAGAAAAACATCTATTTCTGCTTTATTGACCATGCCAAAGCCTTTGACTGTGTGGATCACAATAAACTGTGGAAACTTCTTAAAGAGACGGGAATACCAGATCACCTGAACTGCCTCTTGAGAAATCTCTATGCAGGTCAGGAAGCAACAGTTAAAACTGGACATGGAAACTAGTACAGCCACTATGGAGAACAGTGTAGAGATTCCTTAAAAAAGTGGAAATAGAACTGCCTTATGATCCAGCAATCCCACTGCTGGGCATACACACCGAGGAAACCAGAATTGAGAGAGACACGTGTACCCCAGTGTTCATCACAGCACTGTTTATAATAGCCAGGACATAGAAGCAGCCTAGATGTCCATCAGCAGATGAATGGATAAGAAAGCTGTGGTACATATACCCAATGGAGTATCACTCAGCCAATAAAAAGAATACATTTGAATCAGTTCTAGTGAGGTGGATGAAACTGGAGCCTATTCTACAGAGTGAAGTAAGCCAGAAAGAAAAACACCAATACAGTATACTAATGCATATATATGGAATTTAGAAAGATGGCAACAATAACCCTGTATGCGAGACAGCAAAAGAGACACAGATGTATAGAACAGTCTTTTGGACTCTGTAGGAGAGGGAGAGGGTGGGATGATTTGGGAGAACGGCATTGAAACATGTATAATATCATATATGAAACGAATCACCAGTCCAGGTTCAATGCATGGTACTGGATGCTTGGGGCTGGTGCACTGGGACGACCCAGAGGGATGGTATGGGGAGGGAGGAGGGAGGGGGGCTCAGGATGGGGAACACGTGTATACCTGCAGCAGATTGATGTTGATGTATGGCAAAACCAATACAATATTGTAAAGCATTTAACCTCCAATTAAAATAAATAAATTTATATTAAAAATAATAAAGAGTAGAAGAAAGTAAAAAAATAAAATTAGGAACAAGACAAGGATGTTCACTCTCACTACTCTTATTTAACATGGTATTGGAAGGCCTCTAGTTAGGCAAAGAAAAGAAATAGAAAGCATCCATATTGGAATGGAAGAAGTAAAACTGTCACAATTTTCAGATGACATGATTTTGTATGTTGAAAACTCTGAAGATTTCACTTAAAAACTATAGAGATAATAAATACAGTAAAGCTGCAAGGTGTAAATATCAGTATGAAAAAGTCTGTTGCAGACATAGACAATGAACTGACCATTGTTGGCAGGAAGGATGGGGGAAAGGGATAGTTTTATTCAATTCACATAAAATTTAAAAACAGGAAAAAACTAACCCATGATGACAGAAATAAATGTAACGGTTATCTTTAATTCAGAGTTACCAGGGAGCATTTCAAGGAGCCAGTCACATTCTACATTGAGAATTGGCTTTGTGGATGTGTTCATGGTGTTCAAATACATCAAGCTACACATGTGTGAGCTGTCACTTCCCTGTATGTATATTTTATTTCAATTTAAAAAATGTTTAAAAAAAACTGGACATGGAACAACAGGCTGGTTCAAAATAGGGAAAGGAGTACTTCAAGGCTGTATATTGTCGCCCTGCTTATTTAACTTTTATGCAGAGTACATCATGAGAAACGCTGGGCTGGATGAAGCACAAGCTGGAATCAAGATTGCCAGGAGAAATATTAAGAACCTCAGATATGCAGATGACACCACCCTTATGGCAGAAAGGGAAGAACTCAACAGCCTCTTGATGAAAGAGAAAGAGGAGAGTGAAAAAGTTGGCTTCAAACTCAACATTCAGAAAACGAAGATCATGGCATCCAGTCCCATCACTTCATGGCAAATAGATGGGGAAACAGTGGGAAAAGTGAGAGACTTTATTTTGGGGGGCTCCAAAATTACCACAGATGGTGACTGCAGCCATGAAATTAAAAGACACTTGCTTGGAAGACACTTCTCCTTGGAAGAAAAGCTATGACCAACCTAGATAGCATGCTAAAAAGCAGAGACATTACTTTGCCAACAAAGGTCTGTCTAGTCAACGGTATGGTTTTTCCAGTAGTCATGTATGGATGTGAGAGTTGGACTATAAAGAAAGCTGAGCACCTAAAACTTGGTGCTTTTGAACTGTGGTGTTGGAGAAGACTCTTGAGAGTCCCTTGGACTGCAAGGAGATCAAAACTGTCCATCCTAAAGGAGATCAGTCCAGAATATTCATTGTAAGGACTGATGCTGAAGCTGAAACTGCAATACTTTGTCCACCTGAGGCGAAGAACAGACTCATTTGAAAAGACCCTGATGCTGGGAAAGATTGAAGGCGGGAAGAGAAGGGGACGACAGAGGATGAGACGGTTGGATGGCATCACCAACTCGACAGACATGAGTTTGAGTAAACTCCAGGAGTAGGTGATGGACAGGGAGGCCTGGCGTGCTGCAGTCCATGGCGTGGCAAAGAGTCAGACACAACTGAGTGACTGAACTGAACTGAACTGAAACATCTTGCATGGAGTTTTCATCTCCATCTGGAATTCAATATATCCTGTTCTGTCTAGAACCCATCCGTCCTTTGTGGTGAGGACAATTTTAGACTCTCACTTACCTTGACTAAAATTTTGAAATTGCAATGAAAGGGAAATGGAAAACAGAACTTACTGGCAAGATGCCTAATAAATTAGTCTGAGTAACAGCCAGCTTTGTGCCAAGTCAGAGTATGTCTGCAACCCAAACACATTTTCCCTTGTTCTACCCACAAACAAATGCAAAATTCTTCCATAGTTGGACTTGATGAATGTGAATTCGCCCTACTACCTTCCTACCTTCTATGTCTCCAGATACTTGGAAGATAATCCGTGTCAGGGTGAGTGGCCAGGTCAGAATGTCAGTGGTCTGTGTTTCCGGGAGGCCATGAGATCCCTTCTTGATCCCAACAGTGGGACCAAGCTTCCTGGTTGAAACCCAGGCTCTGCTGATCCAGAGCTGGGTGATGTTGGGCGAGTCAGTTCACCTCTCTGAAGCTCAGCTGCCACATTCGTAAAATGGGGCTGATAAGAGTCCTTGCCACAAATGCCACTGTAAAAACTAAATATGCGCGTTATCATTCCTGGTAAATGATATGTACTCAATGAATGCTAGTGGGAGGATAACGGAGGAGGATAAAGAGTTTTCAGATGTATAGTGTTTAAAATAAGTAAGCCGAGCCTTAAGATCCCTATTGATCATTAGTGAGTTAAGGAACTCACTCATGCAACAAGAGATTACGGGGATGATTCAATAACATAATGCACGCAAAGTTCTTAACCCAGCCCAGTATGCAAACAATTAAACCACAGCACCCAACAGATGTTAACTGCAAACATGATCATGGTGACAGTGAAAGTAATAATAATGATGGTGACGTGATGAAGTGATAGACGTGGAGGATGATGGATGAGAATAAGGAGGCTCTCTAACAGAGCACCTAAAGAAGCTGTATGTGTGACCTTGCTAATGACCATTGGGCCTAGATGGTACTTAACGTATCCATTAAGTACCAGGTATTGTGCTCAAAATTTGTCCTGTGTGCATGCATACTAAGTCGTTTCAGTCAAGTCTGACTCTATGCTACCCCATGGACTTCAGCCCACCAGGCTCCTCTGTCCATGGGATTCTCCAGGCCAGAATACTGGAGTGGGTTGCCATGCCCTCCTCCAGCGGATCTTCCTGACCCAGGGATCAAACCCACATCTCTTAAGTCTACCCTGCATTGGCAGGAGGGTTATTTACCACTAGTGCCACCTGGGAAGCCCCTGAAATTTGTATACAAAGATATTCTCTGCAGCATTGAAGATAGCAAAACAGAACTGGTTCAAACACTCAATAGAAAGTAGAGACTGGGAGGATATTTCCCCAAAGTCACAGCTGCACAACAAGCTACAGAAGCTAGATGAGCGTGTGTATTAAAAAAAGTTCACCGATGGCAGAATGAGGAACATGGCAGCAGGATGGAGAAAGCAGTGAGTGGGCTTTGGAGCCAAATACCTGGTTCCTTTGTGGGGCCACTCCCGACCAGTTGTGCAGCCTCAGGGAACTAGCTAAATGCCTCTGTGCCTTCATGTTCTCATCGTGGAAACTAGTAGAACTTCCTCATTAAGCTATCATGAGGACTACATGAGACCTGTCCATGTGTATGGAAAATAAGTCATGCAAGGCATGAAGCTAATCCCTACAATAATCTATTATTATTAACCAACTCCAATCCCCATTTCTTTTTCCTCTGTAACCAGCTTCTGAACTGTGAGATACCAACAAGACAGCGCATGAAATTTCAGAATCCTGATCCCATCTTAATGAAATACACCTTGGGGGAGTTCAAGCTTTTGCCTTTGAAAATAGGTGCTTTTCAAACAGATCAGACTGTGCTGTCTTCATCAAGATTTTTACAGTGATAAAGTGAAATCTCCTAATTCCTATGAAAGACATGAAGTGTGAGCAAGAAAAAAATTGGTTGTTTCAAGCTGCTGGAATTTCATGGGCTATTTGTTCCTGCGGCACAATACAGCCTGGGATGCGCCTCCAGCTGTCGTGGCACTATGTAATATTTCTTCCTGGTAGGATCCAGAATTGGCTGATTAAATTCCACCTTCCTGCTGAACATGAGCTCCTAAAAGAAATCAGGTAGCATCACAGAAGAAAATAAAGCACGCACACACATCTCTTCCATTCCCGAGAGTGTGAGCATGTGCAGTATTGTTTTTGCTCAGTCACTCAGTCCTGTATGAATCTTTTTGACCGCGTTAATTACAGCACACCAGGCTTGAAGAGGAACAAAAAAGCCTCCTGATGAAAGTGAAAGAGGAGAGTGAAAAAGTTGGCTTAAAGCTCAACATTCAGAAAACTAAGGTCATGGCATCCGGTCCCATCACTTCATGGGAAATAAATGGGGAAACAGTGGAAACAGTGGCAGACTTTATTTTGGGGGCTCTAAAATCATTGCAGATGGTGATTGCAGCCATGAAATTAAAAGACGCTTACTCCTTGGAAGGAAAGTTATGACCAACCTAGATAGCATATTCAAAAGCAGACATTACTTTGCCAACAAAGGTCCATCTAGTCAAGGCTATGGTTTTTCCAGTGGTCATGTATGGATGTGAGAGTTGGACTGTGAAGAAAGCTGAGCGCTGAAGAATTGATGCTTTTGAACTGTGGTGTTGGAGAAGACTCTTGAGAGTCCCTTGGACTGCAAGGAGATCCAACCACTCCATTCTAAAGGAGATCAGTCCTGGGTGTTCACTGGAAGGACTGATGCTAAAGCTGAAACTCCAGTACTTTGGCCACCTGATGCAAAGAGCTGAGTCATTGGAAAAGACTCTGATGCTGGGAGGGGTTTGGGGCAGGAGGAGAAGGGGATGACAGAGGATGAGATGGCTGGATGGCATCACCAACTCGATGGACATGAGTTTGAGTGAACTCCGGGAGTTGGTGATGGACAGGGAGGCCTGGCATGCTGCGATTCGTGGGGTTGCAAAGAGTCGCACAAGACTGAGCGACTGAACTTAACTGAGGCTTCCTTGTCCTTCACTATCTCCTGGAGTTTGCTCAAATTGATGTCCATTGAGTCAGTGATCCTTCGTCTCATCTTCTGTCATCCCCTTCTCTTATCCTCAATCATTCCCAGTATCAAGGTCTTTTGCAAAGAGTTGGCTCTTTGCATCAGGTGACCAAAGTACTGGAGCTTCAGCTTCAATCAGTCCTTCCAGTGAATAGTCAGGGTTAATTTCCTTTAGGATTGATGGGTTTCACCTCCTTGCTGTCCAAGGGACTTCTCCAACACCACAGTTGGAAAACATCAATTCTTTGGTGC
The DNA here is from genome assembly GCF_001704415.2 of Capra hircus. NCBI lineage: Eukaryota > Metazoa > Chordata > Mammalia > Artiodactyla > Bovidae > Capra > Capra hircus. The sequence goes on from NC_030824.1 coordinate 25,763,452, forward strand.
TCAGCCTTCTTTATGGCCCAACTCTCACATCCATGCATGACTACTGGAAAGACCATAGCAGGTACTCACCGGTGCTGTCCTCTCCTGACTGCCTCGTGGACACTCTAGAAGATGGGGTGTATAGAAGGTGTCTAGAAGACACCTCTATCCGCTGCACACTCGCCCACACTGGGCCTGGCATCTAAAGAACAGCCAGTGGAAGGTGTCCTCTGGTCTTTCCCACCAGCTTCAGGTGTTGTTGATGGTCAGGGTAAGAGAAGGGAGGAAACCTGAAGGGAACCGGCCTCTCTGAGGGCCCGTCCCTACAGCATTATCTCCCTGTGTCCTGAGCCAGCCACCAGCTCCTTCCTAATTAGTATCACAGGTAGAGAGAGCCCAGACACCTGCAGACTCAATGTACTTAGGCTCAGAGCCAATTCTAACCTATCAGAACTAAGAGCACAGCTTCTAAGCCGCTGATGAAATTAATTGAGGGAAAACTGACAGGAAGACAGATGGAAGCTGCAGGTTTGCTAGATCCTGGCCCAGCGCGCTGTCGGCATGGACCTGCAGGCTTGGTATCCTCCAAGCGTCAGAGTGGTGATGTGAGCTGCCCAGCTCCAGCAAAGTGCCATCAGAAAGGGACAGAGTCCAGGGTGCTGGGTCTTATAGCAGCTCAAGAAAAACCAGATGCTAAAGTTGTCAACAAAGACGATATCACACGGGCTGGACTGAGCTGGTAGGTCACAGTCTTCTGACCTTGAATTACGGGCTGTGAGAAATGTGTGCCCCTCAGCATAGACCTGGGTGAGGTGAGTTCCACAAAGGCTCCTAGTTCAATTCAATTGAGTCCTCTGAGGTTAGTGGCACTTGTGGGGTGGAGGAGAAGAGGAGAGCATATGCTCTAAAAACCCATGTCTCCGAGTGAGACCTGAGGGGGTCACACTGAAGGACCTGGCAGAGCTGGCTACAACTCCCAAGTATGGTGAACCAGGGAGGAAGTAACCTCGAGTCCAGATTCCGCTGATCTTCCTGTGTTCTTCTCTGGGGATCCAGATCGAAGCTCTTCAACTTCACTGGCTTCAGCCAGTCGCCCTGCCCTGGGGAGTTCCAGCATGTTCTGTGATCACCCATTTCCCTCCCAAGCTCAGCACCAATGTGATGTCTGTCATCCAGCTTTCCACCTGCCTGAGCTCCTGAGGCTGCTGTAGTCACCCAGCACCTGTGACAAACAGGCCCCATGGAGGTGATGAGGTAGGGGAGCCATTGGGAGCCCAAGGAGTGTAGCCACTGCTGGAAATGCTGACACTTTCCACAGACCTTGTTCAGAGGGAGAGATTTACTGGGGGGGACAGGGAGGGGACAGGGAGGCTGCTGGGGGCTCCATCAAGAAACTAAAAATCTGAATTTATGAAACAAACCTAAAAGCTGATTATCTACATTGCCACCTGTGAGAGCTTCCGTTTACAGAACATCTCCTTTTGGCATGTGTATTTGAGTTTGAAAACCAGGCTGCCACTGCTCAGAAATGAGCAAACTGCTGGGGCACTGGGTCCAGCTGTCATATCCAGCTGTGTGTGGACTCAGTGAAGTTTTCAACCTTTCTTTTTTTTTTTTTTTAATTTACCTGCTTTTAAGTCACCAGGCGTATTCTCCACCTAGCCATTTCCCTATCTGATCTCAGTGGACCCCAGATTAAGAGTCAGTCCTCAGCTGAAGTGGGGAAGGAGGTAAAAGGTCCTGGTCTGCATAACTCTGCCTGTCTTGGTTTTCAAAAGACTGTTAAAAAGCACTGTAATCCCTTTTTTGTCAGGAGTGCATCTATTGAAAAATGGAATATTCAGATTTTCAATAAAACATATAACAATTTTAAGCAATAAGATAACGCAAAATGACGAAGAGACAGTTTGTCTACGAACCAACATCCACTCTCCTCCTTCTTTCTTCCCAGTTTCCACCTCTCTCTAGTGGCATCCTGTCCAGTAACCCCACCCCCACTCCCGCCATCTAGTTGCTCCTCGAAGTCCAAGGCCTCCCTCTTCCATCCTCCCAGAGGAGTAATGAAGACATTCACTCCAGGAAGACCAGTGGGGTGGGGGTAGGTTGTGTTTTACCTCCAATTTTTCATCAAAGGAATTACACCTGCCAGCTCAAAGCATAAAAACGAATCTGTTATCTTCTTGCATGGTGAGGACTGTGAAAACTAAAACTATTTAGAGAAAATCAGAAACAAGTAACAGGTCGCCAACGTCTGGTAGATGCTTTACAGCAAATGCCAGAATGCCAGGTATCAATTATACGGCCTAACCCTCCTGCAGGAAAGAGTTCTCACCTACTGGCCAGGACTCCTCAGGACTGACAAGAACAAAGCTAAACAAACAAACCAAGAGGTCTTTGTCAGAAATTGTCCAGTGAGGCTCTCTTCCCCATCCTGCCCTTCCTGGGGCAGGGGTGCCAAGAAGGACGTGAAGATGAAGGCACGCCTGCCGTACCCCACCCCACCCCACGCCACCCTATCCTAGCCAACTCTAGTCCCACCTACTCCATCCTATCCCATAGTAGTGGCGGTGCTTGCTGTCCTTTGATCTAAATACCTTGATCTCCAACTTGGAAAGATGCAACCCTTCTACTAGCATCCACGCAAAGGCACTCAGGAAGAAGTAGTGCAAGAGCATGGCCAGCACCTAGCTCCGAGCCTAGGATCAAAGGAATGCATAGAAAATAAGCTCTCTCAGGGTGTGAGTCATAGGTGCTTGCTGTTGTCTCAAAACGTCCCTGCACTGATTTTCTGCCAGGGGTGGGAGCGGCGTGTAGAGGTGAGACAACTTCTGGTCAGGTGACCTCATTTTCTTTCTGGGAAGTCCCCTCTTGCCGGTCTAGTGGAGCGATTTAGGTGGAGCACATGCCTCAGGAAGTTGCCAATCACTGCTCCAGGCCCCTCCCCTAACCAGACACAGTGATTGGTGATTGGTTCAGGAGAGGGCAGGGACTCAGGCCTGGCCAATCAGCATAATCATTTCCACCCCTGAAGCAGGATTGGTTGGCAGGGGCAGGGCACATGACCCTCCCAGTCCAATGAGGTGGGTTGTGGGGTGGGCAGAACTGCCAGGGAGTCAGTGAGTGAGACAGAGGCTTTGGGCCCAAGTGGGCGGGGCAGCAACTAACGAAGAGAAGAGACCTGTGTGGAGAAAGCACCACAGGCCAGCCAGGCCACCAGCTCGCAGTAAGTGTGGTGGGCTCCTATTTAGTTCAGACCTGGGGGAGGGCGCTGATGTGGGGATGGGGGCAGGGGACACAGGGCACCACTCCCGTGTCCACATGGGACCCAGAGAAGGGCACACCCTGGGAGGAGGACTAGATGTGGAAGGGAATGAGAAGGTAAGAAGAGGGAAGTGGAGGGGAAGGGGTGAGGAAGGGGTGAAGGAAATCTTTTAAATGGAGAAAAATAAAAGAATTAAAGACAGAAATCTGGTACTCTACCAAATTTGGGGTGAAGGAAAGTACAGCATTCATTTCAGGGTCACGCAAGGAGACTGCTTGGCCTGCTCATGCGCCAAAAGACTGGAACTCCCTGATGGCTTTCAGGGAAGCGTTTTTAAAAGGCAAAGTGATGGAGAAGGTCTCAGGTAGGTGATCAGCTTGTAGACATCCTTCTGATTAGTTGGTGATGAGGTAAAGGTGATATTTTAGGAATCAACATCATCCCTTCCAGAACATCCTTTCCAGCTGGTCCAGGATCTAGTGCTTGTGGGTGGCATACAGTTAGCTTCTTTGACTTGGTGGCGGGCTTCAGTATCTGCAAAACAACTCAATGGTTTGGCTCAGAATAGTATCAATAGCCCTTGAGGAGGAACTAAAGGTCCTTGACTTTGTTTTATGGCTAAACTGTTATTTTTGTCTTACTTGTCTGTTTTCCTTTGGTTCTGCATTTTCTGACTTCTCTGATTAAATTTGCTCTTTGGAACTTGGGGAAAGCATAGGGAACTAATGTTCTAATACAAACAAGAGAAAGGGACACAGGACAGGGGTTCTGTGCCCAGGAAGGCCCCACAGTGTCCTGCTCAGTTGCAAACACGGAGACAGCATGATTTCTGTCGGATACACCAAGTCCTATTCTTCCAGTATTCACCAGTCTGCTAATTTTCAGGATAAAAATGTGTACTTGATACCTTTGTTTCCTGTTTGGAGTCACAAAACTATTCCATTTTGTCATTAAGTGCAGATATCAAATATACACAGTCTTTGTCTTTGTGGTCCCTGCACCAAGTGGCCCCATGCCTTCTACATCCAGCTGCTCCTTCCCTGTGACTCTGCACTGGTTCCCTGTTCTCTTGTTTTCTCCCTCCTCTGGATCACCTTTGGGAGACGTGACCACACTCTCCTGGACACAGTTGGGGGTGGGGATGCTGTGATCATGGTGTCCCCACCCTTAGCCGAGAGGTGAGCATGCACCCAGGCTGTCACTCACTCACAGAAGTCTTCGTGAAATGTTCGCTTTTTAGCATGGATAATTTCAATCCATTTTCAAATAAACCTTCCCTGGCAATGAAGATGTGACTTGCTCCCACGAAGACACCCACAGACTGTCTAAATCTGGTGTCACCTCCATCAAGTGGTGACAGGTTTGGAGAAAAAGTTATATTTAATCGCAAGTGACTCCATGACTTTATTTTTTTAAACCTTGTGGATTGAACCACTTTACTTCCTCCCTCTCCCCCACACGCTCACAAAAACACTTCTTGCTGAACTTTTACCCCCCATCTGCCCACTCCCACCACCCAACAGACCCACCCACATCACAGAGAAAGACAGCTTGCTCTTTAGTTCTCAATATGTAATGGCTCCAGAGGTGGAAACTGTGATCTGAGGTCATCCAGGCTCCCAGTCATGGTCACACAAGAACACAGTGCCACCTGAGCATAGGTAAATGGCATCAGACATGAGGGAACTGGAACATCCTACAGCCGCCAGTGTGCCAGGCGCTGGAGGCAGGAATGTTCCAGAATAATGGCTGCAGAGCCTGATCTGAGAGTCAGTCTCCATACACTTTGTCAGTGCTGAGCCCTCAGCGGCACTCAGTGCATCCACCCTGGGCTGGCATTTCTAAGATGTTGATGCCCTGAGGGGGACATCCATGGAGAGCTTCTGACCTTCCTCTCTAGAGCATGGGCCCCCAGGGGTGGGCTCAATCAGGTGGCTGCAAGGGCAGCCCCCTGTGAGGCCCTGCCTGAGCCTTCAGGGCCTGTCTCTGCCCACCCAACCCCGCATCAGCCTGGGAAGCCCACAGCAGTTATGGTGATTCATAAACATCTCTCTGATGGGAGGTTCCACATGGGGCCTAGGCAGCTACTCCTCTTGGGGACCCTCGGGAGCTGTGAGCCCAAGAACAACGTCACCCAGACGGACCAGTGACTCCTCACAGGGACACAGACCCAGAACAAGCATGTGTGGGGAGAGCTGAGCCCAGGGAAAGCTGAGAACCAGACCCATCCCACCTACACTCGAGGGCCCATTTCCTCCTGTGAGCTGACCTGACAGCCAGTGCCAGGGAGAGCCGTGCCCAGCCCCAGGGACATCCAGCACATGTGGGAGGTGACACAGTTCTGTGTGACCCTTGACACAAACCAGAGCTGCGTCACTGGGTCACCCTTTCCAAAGCCAGCTGCGGGAAGAGCTTCCTCACAGTACAGGGCGGGGTGTAAATTTGCCCATCCTCACTCATAAATTCCACCAGTAGCACTCCAGGGGTCTTCCCCAGCTCCTACCTCCATGCCCAGACAGGAAGGCAACTGAAAACAGCAGCTATTAATTTCAGAAACCCTGGTGTGTGTGTGTGTGTGTGTGTGTGTGTGTGTGTGTGTGTGTGTGTGTGTGTGTGTGCGCGCGCGCGCATGTATAGCATAAAGAGTCAAACTTGCACTTTGGAGACAGTTTCCTGCCCCCTCTCATCTCCACCAAGGACCCCCACAGGCTGCGGGGTGGGATACGGACAAGGTCAAGAAGAGGGTGGGGAGGCTTCTTCCACCATAGTCCATGTGAGGACCGTGGGCAGTCAAGACTTGGCTGTCACCCATCTCCCTGCCTCCCTAATGGAGCTCCAGTGGAGGGTGGCCTCCAGCACATCTTCTGTGTCCCTCAACTCACGTGTGTCTTGCATTGGGCATACCCTGAACACTCATTTCAGCCCTCAGGTTCTACGTACCCTGGGTAGACAGTCCCCATTCTAGGACTCAATACCCACGATCAGCCCAGGTACTGAGTGGGGTCTGGGCATCTGGGATAAGAAAACCCCACACCTCACCAACTAAGTGGAGCAGCACTTCTTAAAAAGGGAAGCCAGGATTGAACCCACTCACACGTGTATCATTTGGGGTGGGGGGAGGCGGGCTGGGACACTGAGGACCCACAGGCTCTGTGCTCGGACCTTCCTGACATCCCATTCACCCCAGGTTGCTTCTGGATCCTCAATGTGTGATCAGGGCACTCGAGGGCACCCCAGAGGCCCTGAACCATGGCCCCCATGCCCTCACCCCATCCAAATGCTTCCTGAATCCCCACCTCCCCCAGCCTCCAGGCCCACCAGCCAATCAAGACCCCTTTGGGCTTGAGTCGGTCAGTCCTGTCTGTAGACAGATGCATCCTGACCACACGATGGCCCGAGAGGTGCTGACACATGTTTGTTCTCATCTTCAGAGGACAGCTGGGCCTCAGTCCCCCGGACCCCGGCCTCCCGACCTGCCTTCCCTCCACTTGCAGCTGAGCACAGCTGGAGACACTTGGAGGGGGCTTGTGCGGGACATATCAGCACACCCACGGCCATCAGGACCGGGTCAGAGATGCCCACCAAGGACCCCATCCAGAGGCCTGGGGAAGGCAGAGTCGCACACCTGCAGGAAACTTGAGTTTTTCCCGCCGTCACTGTTCCTGTGGAGTTCTGGGCTCAGGGACAGGTCTGGTGACAGAAGAGAATTAAATTCTAAATGTAGAGAATTAAATTCTAAATGTGATCCTCTGTGGTTCCAGACCCAAGTCCTCTCTCCTCACAGGTCCAGTGTGAGCCCCACCAGCCTCCTGATTCTCACATTCCCAGTTTATATTCAGCATGTAAACCTGCAAGGCAGGTGAGGGAAACATGCAAAGAGGACATTGCTTTGCTGCTTTCAGCAAAAACACAAAGGAAAAAACTTGTGAAGTTACACAGAGATCTGGAATTAGAATGGCTTCAAATTGAACAGAAAATGTTCTCACATCATCCCCGTGGCCCAGGTAACAGGAGTCAGGAAGGTCTCAGTGGACAATGCGCTGACATGAGCTATACACGTCCCCAGGCCAGTTCCTGCATGTGGCATTTACAGCTGCGATGTCTCAGAGAGATGGGTCCCAGGGAAGGTGGAATGCAGGGCAGAAAACAGAAGCAGAAAGAGGGGGAAGTGTGTGAGAACAAGGGTGGCTAAGTCCTCCTGGGGCAGGATGGCCCAGGAAGAAGCCCATCCCTGAATGTGCTACAAAACCTTTCATTGTGGCCTCTGCCTGTCCCACCCTGTGCCAAAATAAACCCCCAGGCCATCCTGAAGAAGCAAGACCTTTCATTTCACACACAAGTGGCAACTCGTCCCGCTGCCCACATTGACTGGCCATTACATGTCTTGGTGATGCTGGGTCACTGTGATGTGTCCTGGGGACATAAGGAGGTGTCACTGTCATGCAGTGGGACATACGGGAAGAAGCTATTGTAATGGGGCCAGAGGGCACCATGAGAGAAACTGCCAGGGGGACAGAAACCATGAGGGCCCTCAGGACACTGAAGCTCCAAGAGATTAAATGTCCCTCCTGAGGGTACCCAGCGAATAGACAGAGCTGGGGTTTGAACACAGGCCAGATGCTCCAGGGCCCGCACCCTCCCACTCACAATATGGGGAGCTCGTGGGCCAAGCAGCAGTTACTCAGAGTGGAAGGGACGGGATACAGAATCCAGAGGAGCCTGGGGGATGTTGGGATTCTTTGCACTGAGTGGGTGGGAAGAAGGATGGATGGAGCTGCTGCTTTGCAGGCTGTCTGTGCTGTCACCTGGATGGCTGCATGACTTCCCTACTTGGGTGTAAGGACAAGTCATTCTTCCAGCGTTCCCTGTAAGAATATGGGAGAACTGTACCCCCTTTTGTCACTTGGGGACACTGAGGCCCAGAGAGGCAGGGATGTGTTTGGTGGGTAGGGGGGGTGGGTCAGGGACAGAGCCTAGATATGAAACAACACTAAACACTGATTGCTATGTATCTTTAACTCAACTGTATTAAATAATATATAAAGTCAGCTCATCGGTCACACTGCCACATTTTAACTTCTCAGCAGCACACAGGCCTGTGATTGCCATTTTGGACAGCACAGCATAGATGGAGGCCCTGAAGAGTGTGAGCAGAGGAGGACCTGGTCTGACATTCAGGGTGAAGAGCCCCCCAGGCTGGTGCAAGGGGAGATGATTGCAGGGGTCTGAGTGGAAGTAGAAGTTGGTGGACCTTGTACAGGATCTAGACAAATGATGGTCCTGTGTGACAACTGCCATGTTGGGCAGGCAGGAAAGTGGCTGGACAATAAAGATGTTCTAAATGTATGAGGATTTTCTGGAAGACAGCATATGCAATTCAGAGCTTTGACTTAACCAACTGGAAGAGTGGAGCTGTAAGTGACAGGTCCTGCCCAGGTCCCTTGGATGGAAAAGAATATGGGTGAGTGGACTTGCAATGAAATCACATCTCAGTCCTTGAACATCAGGCAAAGACTTGGCTGTGGAGGTCCATGGCTCAGGAGGAACAGAGTTTATCAGAAGGAAGGGTCATAGTAGGGAGCTGAACAGCCAGCATTCACAGTTTCAGGATGGATACCTGTGTTCTGGACACAGGAACATTCTGAGCCTCACGTTATCCATCTGCAAAATGGGGAGAATAATTCCTGACCCTTCTGCCCTAGTGAGAATTTTTTAGGGATAAAAGAAGGGATGGCACAGAAAGATTTGGAGACTTAACCAAGATAAGACATGAGATAACTCCAGGGTAAGATTATTATTATCTTCACTGGATGTAGTCAAATTTAGTTTTTTATTTTAATGATTTTGATTTGAGAAAGAAGTATCAATTTATGAAGCATCTGTGACAGTAAATAGATCTCCGCAGTGAAGACTTTTCCTAATTACCTGTAGCCATCTGTGATTGATGAGCAGACAGTAGGGGTGGGAGGAATGTAAGAGCAGGCATCATTTAATCACATCTCCTTGTAAATAATTCAGGGGCTGAGGCCACTTCTGGGACTGAAGCAGTCATCTTTGCCTATCGTGGTACATATTTTCTGTATCTACAGGAGACAAAGATGAAGCCAAAGAGCAGGAGCCAAGAGGGCACTAAGAGGTCCTGCTTCCAAGCCTCTGTCTCTGCAGCCTGAGCCACACCTCTCTGACCATCCCATAAGGACTAGGTCATCTTTCTAGACACTTGGGCCAATACAGACCTGGAATGCATTCCCTTCACCACCTTCTTGCCAAGCTGGGTGGATGCATTCAAAACATTTCATGGTCCTTGCTGTTATACAAATCTTGTCAAGCTAATTAGCTATGGGGGTAGGGTAGTTAGGTAGTTTTTTGTTTGCAAAAGTAGGCAAATAAAAAACTATATATTATGCTTGACTGATGCTAAAGCCAAAACTCCAACACTTTGGCCACCTCATGTGAAGAGTTGACTCATTGGAAAAGACCCTGGTGCTAGGAGGGATTAGGGGCAGGAGGAGAAGGGAATGACAGGATGAGATGGCTGGATGGCATCACTGACTCGATGGACCTGAGTTTGAGTGAACTCCCGGAGTTGGTGATGGACAGGGAGGCCTGGCGTGCTGCGATTCATGGGGTCGCAGAGTCAGACACGACTGAGCGACTGAAATGAACTGAACTGAACTGATACTTGGCCCAAGGCTAACTTTCTAATTAAAGTAGACTTGAGTTGGATCATCAAACAAAAGTAAATAAATGATCAATAAATTTATGTGTATATACGTTCAGAGAGGAACAGCAGGAGGTAAGATGAGACCCAGCAGAGCAATTGCCAGCCATTAAATGAGCACAGGGTGCAGGTCCCAGAAGTAGCGAGGAGGCAGGGAGTGAAGCCAGAAGTGAGGAGTGAAGAGGGGAAATGGGTCTTGAGTCTTCTGGAAGGCAGGTGTGTGTTTCTTTAAGAAATTCTCTCTGCCTGTCACTGGGAGCTAATGTTTTCTTCTCTTTCTTTTCCTTCCTATTTATGTCTTCCCTGAATCAGAGCACAGGTCACAGGTCATAGTGGCTCCATCGGGGTACATTTTAGGTCTAGTGTACTGTCCTCTAGAGCCTGGCTATGCGATGGCACCAAAGAGAGAAAATCTGCCCAGATGTGGATAGATCCCTGACCTCACACAAGTTGTCTCCTGGTAAGCAAGAACAAGTCGTCCGAAGCCTGTGTGACACAAGGTTTCCCAAGGTGTCAAGGACTTAAGGACACAAGGTGACCTTCAGTCACTCCTCCCCCAGAACCCTTTCTATCCTCCCATCTCTCTCTCAAATTCCTGGCATTCACCTGTCGACTTCTGTTTCCTCCTCATTTCACCAGATGGAATCTTTTTTTTTTAATTTTTATTTTAAGATTATTTTTTTAGTATTTATTTATTTGGCTACACCAGGTCTTAGTTGCAGTACACAGGGTCTTTAGCTGCTGCAAGCAAACTCTTAGTTAGCACCTGGGATCAGGTTCCCTGAGCAAGGATTGAACTCAGTCCCCCTGCATTGGGAGCATGGACAGAGTCTTAGCCACTGGACCACTAGGCAAATCCCTAGATGAAATCTTTGTTCGCAGCTCCCTTGAAGACTAAGTAGTTTCTCAAGCCAGGTTGGGCATCGGCCCTATCCATGGTGCTGAAATCTGCGAGGAGACCTGGATGGAGACGGTGTTTCTGTTCCATGGTGAACACATGAGAGAGGATTCAGTGGTGGAACTAAATGGTATTTTAGTATTTCCCTCATGCCTTAAATCCAACAGGTAACAGCTTGAAAACACATAATTGAGAGAAGATTTTCTGTCTAAAACGATGCTTCTGAGCTGAAGCCTGGGAAGACAGTGACTTTATCCTGAATATCCACAGAAAATAAAGATTCTGAGACATAATACATCTCTAAATCCATTCAGATGTCTGAAGACAGTAAGACAGATGACAGTGGAAAGAATGCTAAGGGCTTATCAATCAACTCAGCAAGTGTTGACCAAATCTCCTCTGATCAACCACTGTGCTGAGCATTTGAGTGCTTATAAAGAGATATAAGGAGTGGTTTTAAATCTGGAGAGTTCTAAATCTGTAAGGAGTCAACATTAGATGTAAGGATATAAAAGATAAGGGGCTTTTGACAACTGGCAGTCAAGTGAGCTGGCCTGCTGCATCAGGACCACAGAGTGGTGGGGACTCATCGCCAAATCCATCCTCCTTGTGAGCATTTCTCCACTCACAGCCATGGACAGGGACTAGGGACCAGGGACCTGGACCCAGCAACACCTTTCTCAGATGTCCCAGGCAAGGGGAGAGGATGGATTCCCACTCCCCATGCTGAGCCCGTTCCAGGCACTGCAATGCATTTCTATCCAAATCCGACCACAGGCCAGCCTCAGCCGATGCAAACATGTCAAGAAGTTTTCACCGTCATCTTCAGTCAGTATCACCACCTTTGTGCATGCATGAAGAAAGGTTTTATGTTTGCTTACTTGTTTTCCCTTCTTTTTCCCCTCACTGCCACCATAGCAAAGGAGCATCCAGCAATGAGACAAATAAAAACATGGTAATATTTTAAATAAAAGATGAAGGACTTCCCTGGAGGTCCAGTGGTTAAGACACCGCACTTCCACTGCAGGGGGCATGAATTCGATCCCTGGTCAGGGAACTAAGATCCCACATGCTGCATGGCCCAGCCAAAAAGCGAAGTGGGTTTCCCTGGTGACTCAATGGTAAAGAATCTGCCTGGCAATGCAGATGACATGGGTTCAATCCCTGATCCAGGAAGATAGCACATGCTAAGGAGGAACTAAGCCTATGCACCACAACTATTGAGCCCGTGCTCTAGAGACCAGGAGCTGCAACTGCTGAGCCCATGCGCCACGACTGTTGAGGCTCATGCACCCTAGAGCCCATGCTCCACAGCAAGACAAGGCAGCACAGTGAGAAGCCTGAACACCACGACTAGAGAGGAACCCGCACTCCCGGCAATGGGAGAAAACGCCCATTCAGCAGTGAAGGCCCTCCACAGCCCAAGTGCATAATAACATTATAAAAAAGAATATTAAAGGTGAAGTCACATGTATTATGGGCTTCCCAGGTGGCACTAATGATAAAGAAACTGCTTGACAGTGCAGGAGCCATAAGAGACGCAGGTTTGATCCATGGTTTGGAAGATCCTCTGAAGGAGGGCATAGCATCCCACTCCAGTACTCTTACCTGGAGAATCCCATGGACAAGAGGAGCCTGGAAGGCTATGGTACAAAGTGTCACAAGGAGTCGGACGTAACTGAAGCAACTTAGCACATGCACAGCACATATTATAGTACTACCACCAACTAACTGATAAATTTAGGAAGTAGATGATTTTGTCAGGATGCTTTTTTCTGAGAGCTCACTATCATCCCTGTCTGAGCAGAGCTTGTGATTCCAGTGTTAGCAGGAGACCTTCATGTGGGGCATGGTTTCCTATCATGATGCAATACCTCTGTTAAGTTTAATCTAACAGTTACTTTTGTTTCAAGAGTGTGCTGGAGCTTTGGAAGAGGATCATTCATGAGCAGTATAAATCTCAAGAAAATTATAAAACTTTAGCCAGACTCATTAAGTAAAAGAGAGGGAAAAAATAAGAGAAATGAAAGAGGAGAAGATACTACTGAAACCACAGAAATACCAAGTAGCATAACAGGGTACTATGAATAACTACACACCAATAAAATTGACAACCTAGAAGAAATGAATAAATTCCTAGAATTTATGGTCTCCTAAGGCTGAATCAGAAAGAAACAGAAAATATGAACAAACCAATTCTCAGGAATTAGGTTGAATCAGTTTTTTTAAAACTCCCAACAAGCAAAAATCTAGGGTCACAAGGCTTCACAGGTGAATTCTACCAAACACTTAAAGAGTTAACAGCCATCCTGAAACTACTCCAAAAAATTTAGGAAGGAGTGCTTCTGAATTCATTCCACCAGGCATCACCATGATAACCAAAATCAGACACAAATATCACAAAAAAGGAAAATTACAGGCAAATATCACTGATAAACATAGATGCAAAAATGTTCAACAAAATACTAACCAAATTCAACAATATAGTAAAAAGCTCATAAACCACAATCAGACTGGATTTATCCTAGATATGCAAAAATGGTTTAATATCCACATATCAATCAATGCGGAGAAGGCAATGGCACCCCACTCCAGTACTCTGCCTGGAAAATCCCTTGGATGGAGGAGCCTGGTAGGCTGCGGTCCATGGCGTCGCTAAGAGTCAGACACGACTGAGCGACTTCACCTTTCACTTTTCACTTTCATGCATTGGAGAAGGAAATGGCAACCCAATCCAGTGTTCTTGCCTGGAGAATCCCAGGGATGGGGGAGTCTGGTGGCTGCCATCTATGGGGTCACACAGAGTCGGACACGACTGAAGTGACTTAGCAGTAGCAGCAGTATCAATCAATGTGATACACCACATATACAGACTGAAAAGTAAAAATTATCATCTCAGTAGATGCAGGAAAACCTTTTTTGCCAAAAACTTTTTACGAAAGTCACATCCATGATAAAACTAATAAAGTGGGCATGGGGAAACATACCTCAACATAATAAAGGTCACATATGACAAACCTACAACCAACATCACACTCAGTACTGAAAAGCTGAAAATACATTCTCTAAGATCAAGACTGAGGCAAGGATGCCTACCATTACCACTTTTATTGAGCATAGCATTGGAAACCCTAGCCACAGAAATCAGAAAAGAAAAAAGACTAAAAAGAATCCAAATTTGAAAGAAAGAAGTGACTATCACTGTTTTCAGATAATGGTATTATTTAGAGAAAAATCCTAAAGATGCCACCAAATATCTGTTAGAACTAATAAATTAATTCAGTGAAGTTGTAGGATGCAAAATCAACTTACAGAAATCTGTTGTGTTTCTATACACTATAAATGAACTAACAGAAATTAAGAAAATAATCTCATTTACAATTGCATCAAAGAGAATAAAATACCTAGGAATAAATCTAACCAAAGAGGGGAAAAAACCTATACTCAGAAAACTGTAAGATATTGATTTTAAAAAATGAAGACAACACAAACAAGTGAAAAACTATACCATGACTCTGTATTGGAAAATTTTATATTGTAAAAATGACTATACTACTGAAGGCAACCTGCAGAGTCAACACAATCATTATCAAAATACCAATAGCATTTTTCACAGAACCAGAACAAATCATTCTAAAATTTGAATGGAAACACAAATACCTTGAATAGCCAAAACAAATCTTGAGAAAGAGAAACAAAGTTGGAGGTATCATGTTCCCTGGTTTCAAACTATACTACAAAGTTACAATAATCAAAAAGTATAGTACTGCCACCAAAACAGATACACTGATGAATGGAACCCAATAGAAATCCCCAAAGTAAAGCACATATGGTCAATTAATCTATGACACAGGAGGCAAGAATATACAATAGGGAAAAAATAGGCTTTTCGTAAATGGTGTTGGGAAAACTGGACAACTGCATGTGAAAGAATTAAATTGGACTACTTTCCTACACTATATGCAAAAAAAAAATCCTCAATGAATTAAAGATTTAAATGTTAAAATGATCTGAAACCATAAAACTCCTAGAAGAAAGCAGACAGTCTGCTCTTCAACGCTGGTCTTAGCAGTGTTTGTTTATATGTACCTGCAGAGAAGAGGGGCTTCCCTGATAGCTCAGCTGGTAAAGAATCCACCTGCAGTACAGAAGACTGGGGTTTGATCCCTGGGTCGGGAAGATCCCCTGGAGGGAAAGGCTACTCATTCCAGTATTCTGGCCTGGAGAGTTCCATGGACTGTATATAGTCTGTGGGGTCACAAAGAGCTGGACACAACTGAGCAACTTTCATTTTCACTTTCAGACAATAGAAATAAAGCAAAATAAATGGGACTACATCAAACTATAAAGCTTTGGCACAGTGAAGAAAACTACCAACAAGACAAAAAGGCAGTCTACTGAATAGGGGAAGACATTTGCAAACGTCCTGAGTCACTGAGTTGTGTCCAACTCTTTGTGACCCCATGGACTGTAGCCCGCTAAGCTCCTCTGTCCCTGGGGATTCTCCAGGCAAGAATACTGTAGTGGGTTGCCATTCCCTCCTGCAGGGAAATCTTCCCAACCCAGGATCAAACCTAGGTCTCTCACATTGCAGGCTAATTCTTTACCAACTGAACCTCCAGGAAATAACACATCAAATAAGGGGTTAATATCCAAAATATACAAAGAACTTGTATAACTCAGCATTTGAAAAAACAATTTAAAATTGGGCAAAGGTCCTGAATAGATATTTTGTCAAAGAAGACATTTAGATGGTCAACAGGCACATGAAAAGATGCTCAACATCAGGGAAATATAAGTCAAAATCACAATGAGATATTACCATAGGCTTGTCAGAATGGCTGTTATCAAAAAAAAAAAACAAATAAATATTGGCAACGATTTAGAGGAAAGGGAACCCTCATGCACTGTTGGTGAGAATGTAAATCAGTATAGCCACTATGGAAAACAGTGTGGAAGTTTCTCAAAAAGTTGAAAATAGAACTAACATATAATTCACCAATTCTACTTCTGGTTATTTTTTCAAAGAAGCAAAAAGTCTAGTTCAAAAGATACCTGCACCCCAATGTTAACAGCAACATTGTTTATAACAGCCAAAATATGGAAACAACCCACGTCCATGGACTGATGAATGGATAAGAAAGATGTGATATGTATGTACAATGGAATATTACTTGGCCGTAAAAAGAATGAAATTTTGCCATCTGCAACAGCATGGATGGACCTGGAGGGTATTGTGCCAAGTGAAATAAGTCGGACAAAGACAATCATATGATTTCAACTGTATGTGGAACCTAAAAACTCAAATAAGAATGAACACAACAAAACAGAAGCACAGACGCAGAAGACAAAGCTGCGGTTGCCAGAGGGTAGGGTGATGGGGGGATAAGTGAAATAGTGAGGGAGATTAAGAAGCATTAACTTCCAGTCATAAAACAGAAACATCACAATGATGTGATGCACAGCATAAGAATATACTCTGTAACACTGTAATTACTTGTATGGTGACAGATTGTAGATACACTTTACAAGGTGAACAGTTTATAATGCATAAAAGTATCAAATCACTATGTTGTACACCCAGAACTAGTATAATAGTATAAGTCAATTATACTTCAATTAAAAAATAATAAATAAGAAATCTCAGGAAAATAAGGAAATTGTGTTAGTCAACACTCAGTTTTACTTTCAAGTAGCCATGTTCTTCTCTCTCCATCTTCTCTTTCTGTCTATGTGCAATCTTTGATTTCCTTTGCCTCATATTGACTCTTCCCCACAGACCACCTCAACTGCTGTAGAAACTCACACTTTCAATATAACCCCTCTATATATAACAGATAAGATCCTTCCCTCCATGATTCTGATTCAGAGGTCTTTACATGTTCCAGTGGGTGTCAGCAGCCCAGCTTTAGAACAGTTACCACAGCTAGGAAAGGGAGTCAATTAAGAGGGCTGAAATTACATTTAAGAGGAGCATCTTCCAGAATGAGGTGGTGTAATATCTTACTGCATCATGTAAGTGGGTGATAAATGCGTGAGTGACACCCATATGCACCCCTTTCCCAAGAGTTTTTCACATGATATCCTATTTCATTCTCAAAACCTCATTGCCAACTACTTCAGTTTTGCAGGGGAATAAATTAACATTCAGAGAGAAAGATTAATTTTCCATACTGATTTACCCACTGGGTGGTGGGGCTGAGATTCTAAATCACATCTGACTCTTAGTGCCACCTGCTTTCTATGCCACTGATGACAAGCACAGTTACTAAACTGCTTTCAATAGTCTTTCTAGGACCCTTGAAAGTTATTTTTCCCCATAATGATGTTTCCTAAGTTCAATCAAAGGTCTCTTCTAAGACTTCTCATCTTCCTTTAGCATGTACATTGATGGCTTATTTGAAAGCTTTTCATGGGCTGCAGAGAAGTAAACTGTCAACCACATCTAATGGACCACTGCTCATCATATGTTTCTGTCACAGGAGGAGACAAGTATGTGACTCCTGACTTTGGAAGGAAAGGTGGGCTTTCACCAAATTCATACACACATAACACACTCACATATAATCACACTCAAATAGACATACACACACTCACAAAGACACATGCATGAACACATAGTCACCTTTGAGAAGTTACCCCAATATGCTCTTGAATATGTATCTTCCTCTCCCCACATCTCATGGAGCCTGGGTCCAGGCACTCTGTCAGTTCTGCCCAGAGGAAAGAAGTCAGGGCACTTGTGCACACTGAGCTGGACCCATACTTCATTATGGAGCCCAAACAAGTCACTGCTTCGCTCAAAGGAATGGCATCCCAGTAGTGGAAAGCTACCAGATGGACAAGGAGATCATTTTGATCAAGAGCTAGATCTTCCTTCTGCACCGCATCACACTACTTGGATTACAACTTATATGCCCTATGCAAAGTAGGTCCTGCATATGTGACGATGACACCTGAAGGGCAACCTACCATCCATGTGTATGATGTGGGTGAAGAGGAATTTCCAAGTTCAGCTGGTGTTCAGCTTTCCAGGACCATGAAATTACACATGACTGAGTCCCTGGAGGGCTGTGGCATCCTTACAGTATCCATCCATCCATCCATATTAATCAAGCTCCTAGTATGTGCAAGGAAATGCTACATTTTTAGGTAAGCAACGAAGAGGAGGAGAATTAGAGGTACAGTGGCCATAACAGGCCTAACTGTGCTGCATGAACAATATCAAATTTTCATTAGTTTAGAATTTTAAAGATTTGTTCGTCACTCATACTACATGTTCGTCATGAGTCATTGCAAGCGGAGCAGCCAACAACATAAATGCTGGCAGTTGCTATGCCAAAAAGAAAGAGAGTCCTTGAGAGTCTCACACTGGCCATTCAATGCTTTGATTGGATGGGCATGTGTCATTTTCATTCAAAACTCATTTGAAGTGCAGTCCTTCCTTGTTTGCGGAAGGGTGATAAGCAGACATACATGGTGAACATCACCGTGACATCACATTGGTCCTGTCTCTTTTATCATGGTTTTGCCCTCCAGCTTTTCCCAGGCTTGCTTCTGGCTCAGACCTGGAGTTTAGGACGTGGAGCATCTTTATTCACCTGTAGTTTTGTCCTAGGGCCCTTTCTGTAGAGAATGAGACTTGACATTGCTGTCGGGAGCTGCATTAGGCATTACTGATAAAATGAGGCACGGCCCTAAACTCCCTCCCTTTGTTCCGTAGGCACAGACCCAGAATAAGGGAGTTCTTTTTGTGATTCTGACTTGTTTTTTCCTTTCCTCGGCTGAGTTGATTAAAGAGAATATTAAGGTGCTTATTGTTTTTGAGAGGAGCATGAGAAGGCATAAAGCCTTCTGCAGCTGTGCTCAAAGAATAATTCATAAAGTTAATCACCTACATTTGTTCAAGGACTTTTACAAAAAAGTGTTCCAGGGTGAGCACACAGGCCACAGCTTGAGGCCATGGGAGGGATTGCTATCTGAAGCCCATTTGTGAGAAAAGTGTTTATGGCAAAAGAGTTTGCTGAATTTAGGGCTTAGGAATAATTAAAATAGTTAGAAGCTAAAGATTTAAGGATTGCTGTTGTAATGTTAGCATATTCTACTATAGCTTATAGAAATTAGAGACTTTAGAGATATTATTCGCTAGAAGCCCTTTCTAAGAAATAGTGAGCTTAGGATACTAGGGGCAAACAGGACTTAGAAAGACAAGAATTAAACTGAGGAATGTGGTATGCAGCCCAGACATTAGCATGAGTTACAGTGTATTCACAAGGACACATGAGAAAAAGTAGATAAGAGAATTGCTGAGAACTCCTTTTGAGGGGCAACAGTGATTTTTGGAGAAAAATAAATCTGGGTCAATGGGAACTAAAAATATCAAACCTCTGACCTAATGCTTTTGTAAAAGTATAAAAGAGAATCATAAGCTTGAAATAAACAGGTAGTCCAAGAAAACTGAGAGGCTGCCTCAGTTTCTCACCGACACCGCTCACACCTTCAGGTTGAATCCCTGGCTGCTGGAGCTGGACTCCGGCACATTGCTACTTCCCTGTATCCACCATCCTGTAAGGACTAGATAACAAATCCTTACTGATGATCTATAGATAATGAGTCACTCACTTGTGATGGAAACTTTAGCAATACCCCACCACCCACTCTTGTGGTATAGGATTTCCTGAGATGCTCCTGAGAAACTACTTCTTACTGGGGGACAGGTGCTATCGGGTGACTAGGATGACCATATATATGGAAAAACCTTGCAATGACTGTGGACATTCCTTAAGGCAAGCAGTTCACCTGCAAGGAAGTAGATGAATTTGTAAATCTGAAGAGTTTGCAAGTGTCACTTTTTTTAGTTTACATCACAATACTCGGTTTTATGTTTCTCTAGAGCACTAGTTAAAAAAAAAAAAAAATGTCACTTGCTATTCCACATAAAGGGAGGTGGACTTGAGACTGAACATCATGGGATTTTATGTCCTAATGCTTGCCAGTATTTTGGTTGAAGTTTTTGGTTCACAGGTGTGGTGTGGGCTCTCCTTCCCATGGAAGGCAGCACAGGAGATGCTAAGCCCATTATCTCTGGACGATATTCCCTCTTGGGTGAACAATGGCTTTGGCCAATCTTGTACAGAATACGTGTGGGAAAAGCATAAGTCCTTGTCCACACTATTTAGGGTTAATTACTTTATGAAATTGGTTTTTGGGGCTCCAAAATCACTGCAGATGGTGATTGCAGCCATGAATTTAAAAGATGCTTATTCCTTGGAAGGAAAGTTATGACCAACCTAGCTGCTACTGCTACTGCTAAGTCATGTCAGTCATGTCTGACTCTGTGCGACCCCATAGATGGAAGCCCACCAGATTCCCCCATCCCTGGGATTTTCCAGGCAAGAACGCTGGAGTGGGTTGCCATTTCCTTCTCCAGTGCATGAAAGTGAAAAGTGAAAGGGAAGTCGCTGAGTCATGCCTGACTCTTTGTGACCCCATGGACTGTAGCCTACCAGGCTCCTCCGTCCATGGAATTTTCCAGGCAAGAGTACTGGAGTGGGGTGCCCTTGCCTTCCTAGACACCATATTAAAAATCAGAAACATTACTTTGTCAACAAAGGTCCATCTAGTCAAGGCTATGGTTTTTCCAGTGATCATGTATGGATGTAAGAGTTGGACTATAAAGAAAGCTGAGCACCTAAGACTTGGTGCTTTTGAACTATGGTGTTGGAGAAGACTCTTGAGAATCCCTTGGACTGCAAGGAGATCCAACCAGTCCATCCTAAAGGAGATCAGTCCTGGGTGTTCACTGGAAGGACTGATGCTGAAGCTGAAACTCCAGTACTTTGGCCACTTGATGCAAAGAACTGACTCATTTGAAAAGACCCTGATGCTGGGAAAGATCGAGGGCAGGAGGAGAAGGGGGTGACAGAGGATGAGATGGCATCACTGACACAATGGACATGAGTTCGGGTAAACTCTGGGAGTTGGTGATGGACAGGGTGGCCTGGTGTGCTGCGGTTCATGGGATCACAAAGAGTCGGACACGACTGCAACTGAACTGAACTGTGTTCATAATACCCATTTATTTTACATAAATGATGTCAGTGGTTTATACTATTCTTTTTTAATATTAATTTATTTTTGGCTATATTGGGTCTCAGTGGCCGCAGGCACAATCTTCATTGGGGTACAAGGGCTTCTCTCTAGTTGTGGCATGTGGGCTTCAGAGTACGTGGGCTCTATGGCTGTAGGTCATGGGCTTAGTTGCTCTGCGGCATGTAGGTTCTTAGTTCCCCAACCAGGGGTCAAACCCACACCCCTGCATTGGAAGGCAGATTCTTAACCACTGGACCAGCAGGGAAGTCCCTATACTCTTCTTTTACCTTCCACACCATGGTTGGAAGAACTATGGTCCAGATACATAAAGGTTCCATCTGCAAACCCCACTTGCCCCCGAGTCTTGGTCAAGCCATCTAACATCTGTCGAGATTCAGGGTTCTCCTCTGATCGATGACATCATGACGCTTAGCCCTTGCAGCTGTGGGGAGGGTTAGCAAGGAGGGGAGTTGGTCTGTGTGGGGTGGATTTCCATTCTTCTTCCTGAAACAGAGCAGGACCCTATGGTCCTTGCCCCTCCATGTCCTCTGAATGCCTTTTGCCTGTGGAAAAACTTCAGTCAAAAAATAAGTTTAATTAGAGAAGTGAGAAAATGCAGAAGCAAAGTAAAACAGGACAAAATAATAATAGTTTAGCTATTAAGCATAGTCAAGAACTTTTAGTTCCTTCTCAAGGGCTAAAGATAATATTCTGAGCCATATCCTGTGAGCTGTCTTATAGATGCTGAAACCCCCCACCAGGTGGAATAAATTAACTACATGAAGACCAGACTGTAGCCAAGACATTAACTGCCACAATTCCAAGAACTGGCCTCAAAGAAATGGGAACAAACTGATCCTAGAACTGAAGATTAACTGTACTTAAAACAATCAAGAAAACGCTGCTCAGAACACTGATGACCAATTTCAAGATGATGGTCAGAGCTGACTGTGCTGTTTCTGCATGTAGCCTTCTCCCTTTGTTTATAAAAGCTCTTGCCCACTGATTGTCACCAGGGGGTTGGAGGGGGTCGGCCTCTGGTCATGAATTCACACTACCCACCCCTCAACCCCAGTTGCCAGCATCCAAAATAAAGCAAACTTTGCTTTCCACCAACCTTGCCTCTTCATCGGCTTTTGAGTGGCAAGCAGCCAAACCCCCGCTTTCAGTAATGTTACCTGCGGCTCTGGCCTGAGAGGCATGGAGGCTGTGGAAGCCCAGAGGTGATCCAGAGTCTCTCTTTGTCCATTTCCTCAGGAGACAAAACCAACTTTATCTGCCCAGAGTCAGGAACCTGGCTGGGATTCTTGGGCAGCAGTTGGTTTTATTCTTACATGCTTTTCACCTGCCCAGGATTTGGGTGCATGGGTTTTGAAACATTTTTGGAGATTAAGCAGGAGTACTATACAGGACACTGTACATGTGCAAAATTCCAAGAACTGAGAGAAACCCATTTACTGTCATGTTTCATGGTGAAACTGAAGTCAGGAAAACATATTAAAGGTGCCTAATGTCCCTGACATGAACAACTTTTGTTGGAGGATCTGGGTAATGAGTGGCACAAGAAAAAAAGTGGTAGAATACTGCGAAGGAAGAGATGCAATCATTCACATGTGCAGAATAGATCACTGTCTACATGCATGCATGCTAAGACACTTCAGTTATGTCTGACTCTGTGCGACCCTATGGACTGTAGCCTGCCAGGCCTCTCTGTCCATGGGATTCTCCAGGCAAGAATACTGGAGTGGATTGCTGTGCCCACCTCCAGGGGATCTTCCCAACTCGGGGATTAAACCTATGTCTCTTACTTGTCCTAGCATTGGCAGGCATGTTCTTTACCACTAGTGCCAACTGGGAAGCCCAATTGCCTACACAGAAAATCCAATAACGAATATCACAAATCATAAGGACATAAAGAAAAACTCAATATAAAAAATCAAGATTGTCCTCATTATTAGCAGTAATCAGTTAGAAGATTCAATGCAAAAGTAATCTTCCATTTACAATAGCAGTGAGATTTTAACATACATGAGTGAGCCTAACTAATGTGCAAGATCTTTACAAAGATGATGGCACATGCCTGCAAGACACCAAAACTCCCTGACAGGAAGGAGAAGCAATTTGCTGCATCCCTAAATAGGAAGCCTCAACATTATGTGGCTGACTTTCTTCCATTTTCTTCTACATGTTCAGTACAGTACCAACCAAAATCTCAACATAGATTTTTAGTGATATTGACAAAATTCATCTTGAAGAGAAATGGCAAGAACAGTAAAGATAAGAAGTGTTAGTCGCTCAGTTGTGTCTGACCCTTTGCGACCCCATGGACTGTAGCTCGCCAGGCTCTTCTGTCCATGGAATTCTCCAGACAGGAATACTGGAGTGGGTAGCCACTGCCTTCTCCAGAGGATCTTCTGTCCCAGGGATTGAACCCAGGTCCCTGCATTGCAGGGTCTTCCTGGTAGCTCACCTAGTAAAGAATCCACCTGCAGTGCAGGAGACCCTGATTCAATTCCTGAGCCGGGAAGTTCCCCTGGAGAGGGAATAGGCTATGGACTCCAGTATTCTTGGGCTTCCCTGGTAGCTCAGCTGGTAAAGAATCCACGTGCAATGTGGGAGACCCCAGGTTGATTCCCGGGTCAGGAAGATCCCCTGGAGGAGGAACAGTCTACCCACTCTAGTATTCTTGCCTGGAGAATCGCCATGGACAGAGGAGCCTGGCGGAGTACAGTTCATAGGGTTGCAAAGAGTTAGACACGACTGAATGACTAAGCACAGCACAGCACTCCTGCATTACAGGCGGATTCTTTACCATCTGAGCCACCAGACAGAAGCCCCGCAAAGAAAGGAAGAAGAAAAAGAGGAAGGTGGGGGAGAGGGAAAAGGGGGAGGATGGGGAGGGAGGGGATGGGGAGGAAGAGGGGCGAAGTGGTGATTCTCTCTCCAGGTTGGGCACGAAACATAAGCACGTAAAAAGGAGTGGCGGAGGTGACTGAGTAGAGCAAACAGATCAAGCAGGCATAATGAAAAGTCCAGAAACAGATTCATTAACACACATGATATTAACATACGAAAGGATTTGTGTCGAATCCTCAGGGATCAATGGCATTAAATGGTGTTGAGACACTTGTCTACTATTATGAAAGAAAAATAAAATTAATCTTCAGCCTCACACCGTTTCCCAAAGTGATTTCAGGTGAATGGCAGACCTAAATGTAAAACAAAACTATCAAAGCATTGGACAAAATACAAGACCTCAAACAAGACACTGAAAATGCAAAGGCTAAAATAAAGAACGCATAAGCCTGACTACCTCAAAATTTAAAATCCCTATACAACTCAAGATACAGTTTAGAATTACCCCCAGACTTGGGGAAAACACTCACACAATACAAAACAAAGGGTCACAGATAGAATATGTCATCCCTTCCAAATAGTAATATGAAAAAGATAAGATAAGCAACTGGTAGAAATTCAGGCAAAAGATATAAACACACAATTCATGAGAGAGAAATTACAAATGACCAACAGACATGAAAAATTCTCAGCTCAGTAGGAATGAGGGGAAAACACGTTAAAACAAGATACCCTTTCTCACCTATTTGATTGGCAAACCTGTGCAGGACTGACAATGTGTGAAACAGGATTCCTACATGCTGCTGGTGAGAATGTAATTTGAATGGGTTTTTGTGGAGAGGAATCTGGGCACATCTATTGGCTCAAAGACCTCACATGCCCTGGCTTCTCCACCTCCCAGATCTAACCTGGAGAAATGCCCGTACGTGTGCAAAGAGGGTGAGAGACAGAGCATTCCCCACAATGTTCCCTGAAGGAGTGAGAGCTCGGAGGAAAAATTAAATGTTTTGTGGCGGATTCAATGCAGAGGAATCTGGTGGTTATAGTTCACAGAACCTCGGAAACCTGGGGGAGGGTTTGCTGTAAAAGGATGTGTGGGGTAGTGTGGTTGTCAGGGAGGGGCGTGCAGCTGCCCACCCCTCAACTATGATGCAGTGAGGCTGGTCAGGGGGTCTGTAAGTCTCACAAGGCAGGCATCACTGCAGGATGGACAGCGAATCTCAGGGAAGTAGTGCCTGTCCTTCCCTGGCTCGGCCAGACCAGCCCAGTGGGCAGCGCCCTGACTTGTCAGTGCTTGCACCATACCGATCCTTGTGGTATTAGGTTTATGGGGCTCTCTCACTTTTCGCAAGGATTAGCTGATGTTGGACTTCAGCGACACAGGATGGAGGCTGTGGAGACATGGCTACAGGTCCATAATGAGAGTGCATCCTGCCCCTGGGGCACTGCAGCCTGGTTCAGTGTAGCCCCCATTCCTCCCTTATCACCAGCACATTGAAACACACCTCCTGACCCAGGAGCTGCAGGGGTCCTCTCCCCTTGCTGGTCCTGGGCCTCAAACACATCAACCTCTGAAGTTTGCAACCGAGAGAGATTGTTGAGTATCTTTAGATTCCTCTCTCTGAATGCAGGTGAAATTTTAATGAGCAAGATTGGTGATGCATGGGGTATTGTGTGATGCGTACAGAAGAAATTACCCCTCTGCTAAGCCAGCTCTGTGCTTTCATACACACATTGGATCGATGCTGGGAAAACAAACACAGGCACCAGGCATCCTGGGGACCCATTCTGGGGGAGAATCCATGGCAGGAAATGCTGCACTAATTAGCAGAGGAAACCACGATGCTCTGTCCTCAGGAGTCCCTAGGAGGCTTTGTGGAAAGGACCCGGGACACGATGGGTTACATGACTGAGTGGGAACCTCCCAGGGTTCTGAGCATGGGCCCCCCTACAGGGGAAGACACAAGGGTTGCTGAGCCCCTAAAATTTTGCTACTCAGACTGGGGTCTGTGGACCAGCAGTATCTGTATCACCAGCAGCTCATTATAAATGCAGATTCTCAGGCTCTCCCCTCCACATCTGCCCTATGGTTGGGAAAGAACCCTGAGCATGCTCAGGACGCATGGCTGCCCAGAGTGAAGACCACACTTCCCAGCCTCCGTTGCAGCCTCAGAGGCCATCTGACCGATGGATTTGAGTTCCAACCAATGCACTATGAGCAGAGGTCGCAGGAGCAACTTGTGGAATATCCTGAGAGGATGCAGGGGGGCCCTTCTCTTGCCCATCTAACACATCAGTGACTGAATGAGGCCTGGTCAGCTTGGGTCAGCTTCTTTCCAGGCCCAAGAGGACCCAGGGGAAAAGGAGATTTTGTGAACTTTGGAGAAATGTAACCTGCTTCACGTGGTGATCAATTAGATCCCTGTGGCTGGGCTTCCAAAGCTGTGACATAGGGGTGGTGATAGTGATAATGGTGGTGATGATGGTGATGGTGATGAAGATGGTGCCTTTTGCCAGGGAGATGAGGAGCTGTGATGAGGGAATGGCATGGCTTGGAGCACACTTTGTGCTACTATTTTCATTATTATTTTCTCCCATTCTTGGTGGAGATTTTCCCCTCCTCTCCTGGGCCCCTCTTTGTAAGGCAGGAAATGAGCTCCCTTTCAGAAACCTCCCTTCCCAGCTTGTCCTTAGCAGGAGACCTCTACAGAAGGCATGAATGTCCCCCAGGCAAGAAGAAGACACAGGTGGGTCAGCCAAGGGCCTCACTGAGCCTGGGGTCCTGGAAGGCTCACTCACACAGCAAACCCCGTTTCCTGCACTAGCACCAAGATCAGTGGTTCCCATCATGCTTGGCTGAGGGGAATCAGGAATGGACATCAGCAGCAGGTGCTGGGACACTGTGTTAATGGGGTTGATGTGCTCACCTCCTGGGGAGTTTCCAGGGGAGGCATCAGAGCCGCCCCTGCAAGGAGGTGGGGTGGGGGTCCCTCGGCGGCTGTCTACACTCCAAAGCACATCAGCCTGAATCTGGAGGCAGAAATGTCACAAACCTGCCTGAGCATCTCTCCTCGTGTTTAGTTGCACTCTCCCGTCCTTCTCTGTGAATGTCTATTCCTAGCGTCTGCCCACTTCTTTGTCAGGTTTTCTCTGCTTATTATTGATCGGTGGAAGCCCCTGAGATGGTTCTGTGCCAAACCTTTGTCTGTTAAACACCACAAACATCCTTCCACGTCTGCCCTGTGTCTTTGCCCTTGTGTGGGGGGTGGCGTTCTTCCTCAGGGGTCTACAGTTGATCACGAGCTCTGTGAAATAAGTTTTCTCACCTGCCCCTCCACTCTGCTCTCTCCGGCAACCAGTGGACATTTCTCAACTAAACTGAATTCAGGGCAAGGCTTTGGAGAACTGGAGAGCCATCAGGAGAAAGAAAGTGTAATAAAACAATTTTCCTGGCAGTTTCTGTTTTGACACATTTCCCCAGGAGACGGATTCAAGCTGGAAGCATTTGTAACCAGGCTGATCTTTGCCTGGAGACTGGGAGGCACTTGTCCCTTCAGGGATCCCTGGAGCCCCTTCCAGGGGAGGTGAAAGGCCGGAGGTGGAGCTTGGGGGAATCTTTGAAGACTCCCAGGCACACAGGCTCTGGAGTCAGAGCTGTGGCATTTAGGGGGAGCCCGCAGACCCCAGCTGTTTTCTGGGCCATGACCTCCCTGCTCCGGGCTGCCCCTCACTGAACATCCTGCTATCGGGGTCCAGGTCTGGAGGAGCGGCCCCTGGACATGTCTGAATCTTGGGGGTGTCTTAGCATTCAGGTTTCTCCTAAGGAACTGGGGGAGCAGCCGTCCTTCCCCTCCTGCCTGGACCCCGTCTCTGTGGGGTGAATAATGCATTTCTCTGAAGCCTGTGATGAATGGCGAGGGCAGAGCGTTTGCCCTGTGCTATGAGCGGATTTACTCCCCTACGTGCTCATGAGGGAACCTGACTGAGAGCTGTGAGCTGGGCCTCCTGTGGGAGCTTGGAAGTGGGGTGGGGAGGGGAGAACCAGGAGCTCCCAGGGGTCCACAAAGAGTAGGGGGGCTGGTGGCCATCGGAGCCAGTGTGCGTGTCCCCTGAAGGCTGCTCTTGTCCCCTGGGGTCCCTGTGCCCCCGCACCTCCTGATCCCATGCCTGGGGGCCACTCTCCACCTCACCTGGGCTGGCCCCCTGAAGTCAGCTTCCAGGGGAGCCTCAGATATGACCGTACTCATTCAGGTGGTTTCCCGTATGATTCAAATGTTCATATTTGCATCTAAACTATTGTTGGAAATATAAAAACGAGTGGTAAAATTTATGCTAGCAACCTAAAATTTTAATTTTATTAACATATATAAAATAGCAGATGAAAAAGCCCATGGCAAGTCTAGAGCAACCATGGAAGAAAGAAAGAGCTCATTTCAGTCCCAGTAACAGCGATTTTTCCTGATTTTGGAACAACGGGCTCTGCAGTTCATTTTGCTCTTGGCCCACAAATCTTGCCCCTGACTCCCCTCTTGCCCACAAGAGCCCCTGGGGGTTGCCGTGTCCCCAGGCTCACCCTCACCCCCTGGACTGCACCAGGCTCTCTGAGGGGGAGGGGGGTGCCAGTCCATGCCTGAACTGTGTCCCTGGAGACCCCACTTCTCTGAGGTCACCTCTGCTGGCTCTGGGGCTTGTGGGATTGTCTAGGCTGCTGGGGAAAAGCTCTGCTGTTTGGGGCACATGTGACCCTCAGAGGGGGCTGAGGGACTGAGGACGAGGGGTCTTGGTGGGTCTTGGAACAGGAAGCCCAGGGGCAACTTGGAGGCCCCTCCAGCCCCCACCCCTTGTGCCGAGGCCTCTGTGGGGCCCCAGGATTGCAGGTCCCTAGAAGACAAGGTGACCCTGCAGGAAATGTGGGGAGGCCCTTGCAGAGCCCTGACAGGCTGCCCCTCCCCCTGCTGAGGACACTCCCATTCCCAAGGGCTGTTTGAGCCAAGGGCAGCACTTAGCCCAGGTCTATGGACATAGGTGAGCAGAGAAGCTGGGAGTATCCATCCTGGGGTTTGTGCTGTCCTGTCCCCGGGATGGATGCTCAAGGACAAATTGGACTCATCACCCAGAGTTGTTCTCAGCAGGGAACACCCTCCCAACTCTTGCCAATCACACACAGTTTAGAAAGAAATTCATGAATTAAAACGTTCGACAAGCTGTGAGTCATGCACATGGTGCCCAATGAATTGAAAAGAAAATCTTGAAAAATGCAAGCCTTAGTTCATTCTGAGCCACAAAAACAAATGCGCTGCTCAGGCTCATAAATTTTTGGAAAGGCATTTTTGTCAAAGAATCAGAAACATTCTCTGCTCTCACAGCTATGATATAAGATCACAGCATCCCCCAACCAGGAGAACTCCCCTCAGTCCCTGGAGATGGCCAGGGACCTTCACCCATGGGACCACATGGGACCCTCAGCATTGAGGGCTTGGATGGTCCCAGAGCTAGGATGGATTGAATTTAAGAGGATCCCTGGAATGCCAGGGATTGAGAAACCTCTTGAGAAACCTATATGCAGGTCAGGAAGCAATAGTTAGAACTGGACATGGAACAACAGACCGGTTCCAAATAGGAAAAGGAGTACGTCGAGGTTGTATATTGTCACCCTGCTTATTTAACTTATATGCAGAGTACATCATGAGAAATGCTGGGCTGGAAGAAGCACAAGCTGGAATCAAGATTGCCGGGAGAAATATCAATAACCTCAGATATGCAGATGACACCACCCTTATGGCAGAAAGTGAAGAGGAACTAAAAAGCCTCTTGAGGAAAGTGAAAGTGAAGAGTAAAAAAGTTGGCTTAGAGCTCAACATTCAGAAAACGAAGATCATGGCATCTGGTCCCATCACTTCATGGGAAATAGATGGGGAAACAGTGGAAACAGTGTCAGACTTTATTTTGGGGGGCTCCAAAATCACTACAGATGGTGACTGCAGCCATGAAATTAAAAGACTCTTACTCCTTGGAAGAAAAGTTATGACCAACCTAGATAGCATATTGAAAAGCAGAGACATTACTTTACCAACAAGGGTCCATCTAGTCAAGGCTATGTTTTTTCCAGTAGTCATGTATGGATGTGAGAGTTGGACTGGAAAGAAAGCTGAGCGCCAAAGAATTGCTGCTTTTGAACCGTGGTGTTGGAGAAGACTCTTGAGAGTCCCTTGGACTGCAAGGAGATCCAACCAGTCCATTCTGAAGATCAGCCCTGGTATTTCTTTGGAAGGAATGATGCTAAAGCTGAAACTCCAGTACTCTGGCCACCACATGCGAAGAGTTGACTCATTGGGAAAGACTCTGATGCTGGGAGGGATTGGGGGCAGGAGGAGAAGGGGACAGCCAAGGTTGAGATGGCTGGATGGCATCACTGACTCTATGGACGAGAGTCTGAGTGAACTCAGGGAGTTGGTGATGGACAGGGAGGCCTGGCGTGCTGTGATTCATGGGGTTGCAAAGAGTTGGACACTACTGAGTGACTGAACTGAACTAAACTGAACTGGAATGCCAGAATTCATAGACAAGCTTGTTGATCGTGGAGAAGCCAGAGGTGAAACAGCAGGGAAATGGGGTGGCGACAGGTGACAGAGGGTGTCACACCCTGGAGCATCAGGAAGATGGGTCTTGCCCAGCCTTCCCTCCATGAGTTCTTCCCACCCCCATGTACATGCCAGCTCTCCTGTGTGTCTGTAGAAAGATTTATTGTAAGGAGGTGGAGCAGATACTTGTGGAGGTCTGTGCATCCAAAATTTGCAGGATGGGCTGGAGACCCAGGAGAGCTGATGGTGAAGTCCCAGTCCAAAAGCCATCTGCTGCAGAATTCCCCCTTGACCTTGGGGCGGTCAGTCTTTTGTTGTATTCAGGCCATCACCTGATTGGATGAGGCCCACCCACACTAGGGAGAGCAATCTGCTTTACTCAGCATCCACTGATTCAAATGTCAATCTCATTAAGAAACACCCTCACAGAACATCGACCAACTACCTGGGCACCGTAGCCCTGCCAGGTTGATACATAAAACCACACCTCACAGCCCCTCTCTCACTTGTGCCCAGGCCATCCGTGTCTGATGTCTCTACTGGGGAAGCTGTCCTGATGTGAACTCAGGAAGGGTAGGAAGGATGCAGGTGTGCAAAGGGTGGAGGGTAGAATTGTTCCTGGCCTCAAGATGTGAGCAAAGCAGCATTACAGCAGAGCAGTGTTTTGCTGGGGGTCCACAGGAAGGTCTGTGGTGAACCAGGCCAGTGAAGAGGTCAGGGGCAGACATGGGACGGAGCTCATGGATGGGGAGTCCTAGTGGGCATCGGCTCCTTCGGGCCCAGCAGAGGGGCCCCTTCCCAGGTGCAGCTCTCTACCCTCCCCTTGGTTCATGGGGGTGTGATTCTTTGTGTCCACTCAACCCCTGAGTGGTGAGGGCTCATCTACCTACTATGAGGGAAGCTTGTGGAGCAGGCGGGTGACCCATAGGAGCCTATTAGAGTCAGGCCATATATGAGTTAGAACCTGGGGAACCCAGGGAGCTCTCATCTCACCACCCAGGACCCTAGAAGGTTGTGGCTGGAGCTGCTGCCACCACCTCATCACCTCGGGGATTTTTCAAACTCATTAGCAAGCTTTGGACAAGTAAATTGTATGTTCTTTTATAATGACAACAAACATTAAGGCCCATTATAAAAGTGGAGTAGAGTCAATGTCCCATTGTGGAGGGGAAAAGATGACGGTTTAGACTTTCTCTAATAACCAAGAGTGTATAAACAAATATCATAATGATCTGAGAATTGCATTGTGCCGAGAGCATCGCTTATTTCCAGCTGCGGCCATCCCCGCTCCAGAGAGAACACCCCCTGACTGGTAACTGGCTGCTGAGGAGACCTCTGTGGTCCCTGCCTGAGAATTTACAAGGTCACTGTCACAAGCCGCTCGTCCACCTCCTGGTGTAGACAGGGTGAGCATAGAAGTGTTTATGCTGCTCTCAGAGCGACCTGCTAAGTGTCCATTAAATAGTATCAGCTCACTCTGCATCACTTGCCTTGGAGTAATTTTAATAACGTGCTAAGTAGGTAAAACAAGTGGAGAAATGAGCTACTTCCTGCTCCCCTCCCATCAGCTGCCCCCACAGCAGCACTGAAGTCTTCATTAAATCCATAGCTCTGGAAAGCACTGAGAATAAAATCCACACTCCTCCCTGTGACTGAGTCAGGACACACTGCCTTCCCCACCTCCCACATCTTCCTCCTCCCACCCCTTCCCAGCCACACTGGCCTTCTGTCCCTGAACCCCTGGGTCCTCGGCCTCAGGGCCTTTGCACGTGCTCTTCCCTCTGCCTGGAGCACTCTTCCTGCCAATGGTCAGCTGGCTCCTCCTCGCAGTGCAGATCTCCCTCAGAGGAGCCTCAGACCAGCCAGGACAGAGACCCCATCCTGCCCCTGCCCAGCCCCCTAGAGCATTGTCGTCTTTCATTTCTCAGCCTAGCACTGTGGATTTATCTGATGTCTGCGTGCATGCTCAGCTGCTTCTGTCATATCCAGCTTTTTGTGAACCTATGAACTATAGCCTGACTGGCTCCTCTGTCCATAGGAATTTCCAGGCAAAAATACTGGAATGGATTGCATGCTGTCCTCCAGGGAATCTTCCTGACCCAGATATTGAACCCACGTCTGCTGTGTCTCCTGCGTTGCAACAATTCTTTACCCACTGAGCCACCTGGAAACCCTGTCTAATGTCTCCATGTATTCCTTTACACAGTGTCTCTCTGCCTGTCCTGGAGTAAAACAGCACCCGGCACACAGCAGGTGCTACAACCAGTGTTTGTTGAGCGAATGAACGTGGGCCTTGTTCAAGGTGATGGTGGGTTGTGGAGAGTTACCAGGTCCAACTTAGATACCAAGGCAAGCAGAGGAGGAGAGTCTAAGGTCATAGATTCACAGGTGGACCCAGAAAGACTGTTTCAACTGACGTTTACGGCATATCACAGATAGCAGGGTATTAATTATTAAACTGTATCAAACTCATTTTACCGTTAGGCAAAGCCAGAAATCAGGCTTTGCAGTCACCTATCCTTCTGTAAACTGCATTCTCAAGACAGCTCCCGAGAGCAAGTGAAAGCTCTGTCCCCCATCACGTTCCTGTCGCTCTGACTCCACCCCCAGTTCTGAGCTCGGGATCTGAGCACTGCACACGGGACAACAGGTGGGACCAGGACCTCTCAGACACAGATGTGCGCCCGCGCTCCTAGACTCATGAGAACCATTCCTGCCTCATCGTGATCACCACCCCAGAGCCGTGGTGTGAAAACCCTGCAGGAACCGCACAGCCCAGCTGGGCCCACGTGCACCTGTCCTTCGGGCTCCCCTTTGGGTGGCGCTAGTGATAAAGAATCCACCTGCCAGAGCAGGACACAAGAGACGCAGGTTGGAAATGGCAACATGCTCCAGTATTCTTGCCTGGAAAATTCCATGGACAGAGAAGCCTGACGGGCTACAGTCTGTAGGGTCACGAAGAGTCAGACACAACTGAGTGAGCACACACCTGTCCTTCTTTGACCCTCTTTTCTTGACACAGCCTCCTTGCCTCGAATGAGCCCACGTCTGGCACCGACAGCCCTTCCTTCCAGGCAGGTGAGCTCCACTCCAGCATCAGACCCAACTTCCTGCTGTGCCTCTTGACTGAAAGGGACCCTCCACCCACCAGCTGCCAGAAGAGCCATTATTTCCTCAAATAAATACCCTGCGCCTGGAATCACCCTGCACCCTCACTTTTCTCAGCAGGAATGTTGAAGCCGAGACCCCCTCCCTCCAGAGCAGCTGTGCGGGCTCTGGGATCCTGCACCTCTGAGCCACCTTGCCTCTCCCAGGGGTGCACTCAGGGCCAGGACTGGGTAGCCCCAGGGCAGGTGAGCACGGCTGGTGCAGGTTTGTCTTTGGAACAAGAAGCACTGCCTTTAGGAGGGGCGGATGCTCTTCTGTTCTCCATGGTCTCCACCCACCCCCATGACTCACCTCCAGGCACCTGCACTCCTCACATTCCTCTCTGTGTCCCAAGGACACGTGAGTTCATGGCCTTGCCCTCAATCATTGTGGGGAGCTGTGGGTTGGAGCTGGATGTGAGGGGCTGAGCTGCCTGGAAGTGAGGGTCCCACACTTTGTATCATCCTGGCAAGACCCCCCCCCTCTTTCCAGGGCTCTGAGCCTCCTAGATGGTTATGGGTAAATTAGAAACGGACCCTTCCTCAGACTTGTTACCGCCATCTGCTGGGAAACCATCCCAGTGTGTGTGACTCCTACATGACCGTGGTGCGAGCTGTGCTGCTTGAGTGACTCAGTGCGCAACCTGAACAACAGTGCCTGGCAGCCCCGCCTCCTCCTCTGCCGTGCCCCTGCTCCTTCATGCTTCCCCAGAGTGCCAATCACCAGCTGACATTGTATATTTTATCTAATAAATGTCTGTTTCACCTTTTGAATATATTCTCCATGAGGGCTGAGAGTTTGGTCTGTTTTATTCAAGATTGTGTTTCCAGAGAATAAAACTGTCTGACATAGAGTAGGGACTCAACAAATATGTGTTGAATAAATGAATGAATGCCGGAATGAGCTCTCCTTCCTTCTTTCCCCTCTGCATCTTCCGGTGTCGCCAGCAGAGACAGTAAGCAGAGGTCACTGAGTTATGTGCTGCCCTGACCAGCCTCAGGGATCTCGGGCTTGGTCCAGAGGAGATGCTCAGAGCAAATTTGGGGCGAATTCCTCTGTTTGTAGAAGCTGCATCTGGGCACAGCTGCCAGGGACTCAATTATGCTGTTAAGTGAAGACAGAAAACGAACCGAGTTAGTTTATCAGGTTTGAATGACTGCACAGCTGCCGAGGAGCCGCTAATGAAAAGTCAAGCTTTGACAAAAGTTTTGACTTCTGTAGAATTAAATGTTCACATTTAATATTAAATTCCTGAGCAGTAGAGGTGGGCTGGGAGCGGTGGTGCCCAAGGGAGGAGATCACTTCCTAATTAGATGGAGGGAGGCTGATTCCATCTCGTGGGACCCTATTCTGATAACATAACCTCCACCCCATGACCTGGCGACTCTGTGAACCTCCAGAGAAAGCAGCAGTTTATCTTCATTGCTTTGAAGATGATAAAATGTATAAAACTTGCCACTTCTGCTCCAGTGAAGGGTCAGTGAGCTCAGGGGTCTGTCACCTCCTCCCAGGTTTATCCTGAGGCTTTTGCACACACAGGATAGGGGTGTTAACCCAGCAGTTGTCTGCGCTCAGACAGTCATTGAGGGACAATCACACCCAAACTGACTTTAACCCCAGGAGCTCTGCTCACATGACTGAACTGCGGGGGCAGGTGGGGGCCAGGTTCCAGTCGGCAGGTCCTGGGGTTCAAGGGGCATTGTTACCAGCTCTCCCTGAATCAGACACTGTCTCTGTCTCCAGTGAGTCCTCTTCCAAGGAGCCTCTCCCCTCCTGGAGTACACCGTCCACTCCCAGCTTAGGACTCACATGCTCTCTGCTGACCCTCCTTCCCATTGTTCCAGACCCTGGGGGGTCCCACATCACATGCCCAGGTTCCTCATCCTGAGCCTCTCCCTGCGACCTGGGCCCTGGGGCCACTCTGGAGCCTGGCAGCAGACACAGGGGTAACAGTGCCACCCTAGGTCCACACTCCAGACAGGAGGGGGACTGACTCCAGGGATGGTGGGAGTGGACGGTGCTCACAAACCAGGAGACGCCAGCACCCAGCACCCAGGTGAGCAAACAGGGCTCCCAACAGGTGACTGAGCTGCTGGGCCACACGGCTGGCAGGAAGCAAAACTGGGGTCCCAGGGGCTTCCATCTGTCTGTCTGCCTGCCTGCGGGGCCCTGTCCTCACCGATCCCCGCCCCAGGCTGTGTGTGCAGTGGCCACTCCCACTTGAGCATCTCTCCTGCTCCTTGAGTTGGAGGTAAGATGTCATGTGGATGTTCTGTGTATGTGAAGAGAAATGATGACAGGGACTCAGGAGGAGCCGGGCAGTCTGCTCCTCAGAGATGATGGAATGACATGTGGCCACAGAGTGAAACAGATACACAGCTCCTGGGTCAGTGCAGGGACCTACTGACCTGAAGCCCTCTGTCCCAGATGGACTCGCCCCCGTCTCCTGGGTGCAAGTCTCCGATGGGTACATCTTACCAGTAGAGAAATGGCAGCTCCTGATTGACTGCTGTGCAGGCAGAGAGGGAAGTGGAAGGCACAGCAGGGACTTGGAAACAGAAATTCAATAAGCACACTGATTATAAAGGCGGGAGACAGCTGAGAGTGGAGGGGAGGGACACCCTGAGTTTGGCCACAGAGGAAACTATTGCCACAAGGGGGCTGGAGAATGGTTGTTGGGAGGGGTGGGCAGACCAGGGGCTAGGTCTCCATCAAGTCCAGAGGTTCAGGCACAGGCGTCCAGAGTCCTCTCCCTGAGCAGCCACCCAGGAGGTCATGCCAGCAGGTCAGGCCAGCACCTGTGACACGGTGTCACCATGGAAGCTCATCAGAGACTCGGTGCCCAGAGCTGCACTGGGGGCTGGCCGAGTAGCCACACTCTGCCTGGCATGTCCTCAAATCCCAGACCCGGGAGGGAAGCAGGTGCCCAGCATCAACCATGCTGACTTCACAATGGTTTAGATGGGGGGATGAGCATGGGGGAAGTCCTCTTTAGCACTGAGAAAAAATTCCCATCCATATCAGGAACTCTCCACGGTCCTGCTCCCAGGCCCTCACCCAAGACAACTTTGCCAGCAGCCTTTCTAAGAACCGTGGTTCATGTGCCAGGTTAACTCTTTTCTATACATTTTCTCAACAGGGCGTTTAGGGAGCAAGATGGAGGTACAGAGAGTTCACAGGCCATTCCCACAAGGGAACCCTGCTGAGAGTTAGCACATCCAGAGATGAGGACAGGAGGGAGAAAGAGGAAGATCCCACCTGACTCCCCACAGAAAAGTCAGCTTGAAAACAACACACGGTCCACAACCTTTATGAGATGGTTACAACTGGGTGAATAGACACGAACCATATGGAGATGTCATTGTGACATGGGTGAGATAAAGCAGCAAGGGGGTTTGTAAAGAAGTAGGGGTTTTGTAGGTGACTGGAGGCAAGGTGTTATCAGTTTAAAATACAGTTATGTCTATAAGATGTCTTCTGTAATCCCACTGGTAACCGCTCAGAAAATACCTACGGAGGACGTACCCAAAAAGTGAGAAAGAAATCAAACATATCACTATATGAAAAACAAAACACAATGGAAAGCAGTATGAGAGGAAAGTCACAAAAGACATATAGAAAACAATGTATAATGGCAATAGAAAGCCCTTCCCCATCAGTAATTTACATGTAACTTAATTACATGTAAATGGGATAAAGCCCAACATCCAGAAAACGAAGATCATGGCATCTGGTCCCATCAGTTCATAGGAAATAGATGGGGAAACAGTGGAAACAGTGGCAGACTTTATGGTGACTGCAGCCACGAAATTAAAAGACACTTACTCCTTGGAAGGAAAGTTATGACCAACCTAGAAAGTATATTGAAAAGCAGAGATATTACTTAGCCAACAAAGGTCCGTCTAGTCAAGGCTATGATTTTTCCAGTGGTCATGTATGGATGTGAGAATTGGACTGTGAAGAAAGCTGAGCGCCGAAGAATTGATGCTTTTGAACTGTGTTGTTGGAGAACTCTTGCAAGTCCCTTGGACTGAAAGAAGATCCAACCAGTCCATTTTAAAGGAGATCAGTCCTGGGTGTTCATCGGAAGGACTGATGCTGAAGCTGAAACTCCAATATTTTGGCCACCCTCATGAGAAAAGTTGACTCATTGGAAAAGACCCTGATGCTGGGAGGGATTGGGGGAAGGAGGAAAAGGGGACGACAGAGGATGAGATGGCTGGATGGCATCACCAACTCAATGGACTTGAGTTTGAGTGAACTCCCGGAGTTGGTGATGAACAGGGAGGCCTGGTGTGCTGTGATTCATGGGGTTGCAAAGAGTTGGACACAAATGAGTGACTGAACTGAACTGAATTGAAAGGGTTAAACTCCCCAGTCAAAACATATTGAGTGGCTGATGAATAAACAAACAAGATCCAAGTATATGCTGCCTACAAGAGTCTCACTTAATACACAAGGATGAGGAATTCCCTAGTGGTCCAGCAGATAAGACTCTGAGCTTCCAGTGCAGGGGACATGGGTTTGATCCCTTGTCAGAGAACTGAGTTCACATGTGTCATGTGATGTAGCCTAAAAAATTAGACTCAGGGACAGACACAGGCTTAAAGTAAAAAGATGGAAACAGATCCTCCACCAAACAATGACCAGAAGTGAGCAGGGGGAGCTATACTTATACCTGATCTCAACATTGTAGGCTTCAAGTAAATACAGTCACAGGAAAAAAAGAACATTGTATGATGATGAAACGGTCAATTCAGGGAGACAGAACAATTGTAAATATATATCCACGCAACACATAGTTCCTAATCACAGGAAGCAGCATTGGTAGAACTGAGGGGAGGCAGTGACATCAGGAGATGCAGCTCACTTCCAGTAAGTGATGGATCAGCTGGACAGAAGTTCAATAGAGAGACGTGGGGCTAAAGCAACATGGCAGGCACACGCAGAACATCACACCCAACGGTGGCAGATACACACCATCCCCCAGTTCACACGGCGCATCCCCCCACAGAGACCACATGCTAGGGCACAAAACAAGCCTTATCCACTTTAAGAAAATTCAGAGCATACAAGTATCTTTCCTGACCAAAGTGGAATGAAACTAGAAATTGGCAACAAAGAAAAGCCAGGAACTCACAAACACAAGGAAATTAAGACACAGTCTTTTCAACAATCCATGGGGAAAGAGGGAATCACAAGGGAAATTAGAAAATATCTTGAGATGAATGAAAATGGAACTCCTCATACCAAAACTTATTTGATCCAGCAAAACAGTGCTAAGAGGGAAGGTTATAGCAGTAAATGCCTACACTTAAGGAGAAGAAAGCTCTCAAATGAGCAGCCTAACATTATACCTCAGGGAACTAGAAAAAGGAGAGAAAATTAAACTAAAAGTTGGCAGATGAAATGTTTAAGATTACTCCAGAAATAAAATAAGAAGAGAAAAAAATCAATGAAAGTAAATTTGTTTTTTAAGGATCAATAAAATTGGCAAATGCTTACCTAAAAGAAAAACAGAGAAAAGACATAAAAATCAGAAATGAAACAGAGACATCATAACTTATGCCATGGAAATACACATGATCACGAGACTTCCTTAAACAATCACACCCACAAATTGGACAACTGGGAAGAAATGGATAAGTGACTAGAAACATACAGCCTACCAAGACTGAATCAGGAAGAAATAGAAAATCAGACTTCCAATGAATAAGGAAGTTGAATCATGAATCCAACATCCCCACAGAGAAAAACCCAGGACCAGGTGGCTTCACTGGTGAATTCCACCAAACATCTCAGAATTAACACCAATCTTTCTCAGACCCTTCCAGAGAGTTCAGGAGGAGAGGACACTTCCAAACCCATTCCACAAGGTCCATGTTATGCTGTTAAATCCAAATCAGACAGAGATAGTATAGAAAACTTAACCAATATCCCTGGTAAATATTGATGCAGAAATCCCAGCAGGCCCTAAGATCTTCCAGAACCCCTGGAGAGAGGCTAGAAATGAGATGGCTGGGACCCACCTCCTTCCCATCCACCGCCCTTCCCTGGCCTCATGGGACTCCGAGGGCCCTCTTGTTTGGACAAGAAGCCAGCAGCATCTGAGGCTGGTCAGGCAATCATGCTGCAACGAAGATCAATGGAGATGATGAGGGGCCAGGTTGGAGGGGCATCTCCCTTCTCATTAGCTGGCCTAATGAGCCTGCACCCCATGGATCCCATCTCAATGAATTATCAGCTGCTAATCAAAGGGACAATTGCCAAAACCACCCCCATCACATAGTGGGAGGGAGCGAGTGGGAGACTCCACCCCACCCCAGCCTCCACGGACACCTCAGATGTGATTAAGTAAACATCCTGAGACAGACAGAGGTGAGTGTCCTCTTCCCATTCCGACTCCCAGAGCCGAAAGGCCAGCAGAAGTGCCAAAGTCCATTGGTGCTGGATTTGGTATGAAAAGGTGTCGGCTGGGGGAGAGGTGGATTTAAAGACAAACAGATCATGTAGCTTCCCTGCTCCACACCCTCCAGTGGTTTCTCAACATCCTGAAACAACCCAGCTTCAAGCTTGATCTTCAAGGCCCCTCTGATGCCCTCAGTTTACTTCCCCACTCCCTTCCCTTCTCTCTGTGCAGCTCCCGCTTCAGGACTTTGCACCTGCCATGCCCACTCCCAGGACAGCCCTTCTCCCATTCTTACCTGACTCTCTTCCCATCTTCTCCCAGGCATCTGCCAAGCGCCACCCCTCAGGAGCTCTGTCCTGACCCAGGCCCTGCCCTGCACACCCACCGCCTAGTCACCTTGCTCCCCTTCCCCATGAATTTCTGTTCACTCCCCTACACATGTATTGCTCTGTCTGCTCACGGATCTGGGCAGCTCCATCTCTGAGGTTCCTGGGATTTCTCAGGGTCATCCTTGGAAGTTCCCTTCCTGAGCTCTGACCCAGAAGCCTTCCCTCCATTTCCCTTGCCTCCTGCCCCAGTCCTTTCCCATCCGCCTTTCAGGAGCCTGGCCCACCTGCAAGAGCTCCTTAGCCTCCCTTGTTCCTCTGGTCTGAACTGCTAGCTCTCCCTTCACTTGCTGGGCCCTCAGCCCAGGGCAGCAGAGCTAGTGGACATATCCTCTGTCCACTGTCACTTGGAGACAGGCGAGCCCTCACACCTGGCGGGGGCTTTGTTCTTCCATTGCCAGGAGGTCACGCAGTGATGCTAAAAGGTCAACAGCATGGAACTGGCCTGACCATTTAGACTAAGGTACTGAGGCCAGTGGTGGTGTTGATGGAGTTTGATGTCCCTAAATAGCTTTTTTAGCACAAGGGTCTGGGCAGGCCCATGTCCCCTCACAGCCAGGCCCTGGGTGGTCCAGTTGCACTAAGAGCCCAGATGGAGTCTGCCGTCCCAGGAGGGCTGTCACCAGGACCTTAAAGAGCTGGAACCCTGCCCATCCGTCCCCAGGGGCAGCACAGCCACTGCACCCTGCACACCTGTGGGGGGCGCCATTCATACATGCACCCCTCTCCCCTTCAGATTCTCCCTCTCTGATGGAGAAACTACCAGGTTGCAAGATCCCATTAGCACCTGCCTCTGCTGCTTGTTCTCACACTCACTTTGAAATTAGAACAAGTATTTGTCTTATGACCGTGTCCATTCTTGGTTTGCAAATCACTGCAGAAACTCCCCATCCGGTTATTTCCCTGCCCTGCTTTTCCCTGGTAATGATCACCCACAATTAAGGAGCTATGTTGGATTAAAGTTATAAAAAGCAGAGCTCGTGTGAGCAGGTCCTGGAGGAGTCGTTCCGTGAGTGGACGGAGCAGCCTCAGGGAAGGGCCCTCCATGCCTGGGCTCCCTCCATGGGGAGGCTCACCCCCTGGAGGATGTGCCATTTCTGGAACTTAAAATCCCCACGTGGGTACCCAGGGGGCTGCTTCAAAGGTGGTTCTAGATGCCGGGACCTCCCTACCCCCTCTGCCCAGCTGCCCCACCTCCTCTCTGCCTCTGCCCTGTAGACCATGACTCAAGGACCGAGGTCTGTGCCACAGGTGACCCCACAGCTCCTGACACCCAGCCAGCTCATGGGAGCAGAGAGAGACCATAGGAAGGCTGGGCTCCGAGGCTGCTCCTGGCTGCACTCGCTCCCCGGGCTGACCTCCAGGAGACTCCTCGTACACCCCGTGACCCTCATCCGCTCTCAGGGGCCCAGGCCTGGCCACATGCACATCTCATACCCTGGCTGCCACCTTCGATTCAGGGCTGGACACAGGCCCCGGGTCAGAGAGGTGAGACACGGATGTCTGCTGGGACTCTGGTCATGTGGAGGGCCTGCTTTCTCCGGGGCTGGAAGCTGCCGGGACGCCTGCCCAGGCTCAGTGACAGCACCCGCTCAAGTCCAGGGAGATGGAGTGTGTGCAGAGATGGGAGAGGTGGCCTCAGGCTGCTGTCCGAGCTCAGTCACCCCGAGGACACTCTGCCCGGGACCTTGTCAGTTACAGGAGACAGCGCTCGCTCTCTGCACTCAGACAGTGTGGGATGCGATCCTGTGACTTGTGACCTCTGAAACCTCTGGACACTTGACCGTTGTTAACATTGAACAATAACACAGTTTTATCTGAGCCGGGAAGGAGGAGCTGAGGCCAAAGCAAGGAGGAAAAGCCCTCCCTGTCCCCGCACCCCCGCGGGCCCTTCCCCTCTGATGTCACTCTTCCTGCAGGGACAGCGGGGACAAGAGACACCTCTTCCTCTAGATCCTGTTCCTATCACCCCTCAGCTGGCCCTGGAGTCAGGCCCTCCCCACCCCCTGGACGCAGTAAGTCAGCGTTCTCACAGGTTTACAAGTTCAGAGCAGGGTCAGGCTCCCAGGGGGACCAACTGTGGCCCCACCTGAGAGCGAGCCTACAAAGTGCCATTTGGGATGGGGTGGGGGTGTGTTCCCTGCAGGGGCTTCTATAGACTGGTAATTAGTGTTTTTGCTCAGACCCAGGTCCTGCATCCTTGGTGAGAAAACCATGTGTGTCCTTAAAAAAGACAACAGAAAGGTCAGGAAATCAGAGGGGACCCCAGGAAAGGGGCATCTGACTCAGGAGGACTTGGTTGAAGCCAGTTCTGGTCCTTCCTGGTCGGAGCTGGTAGCTTTGGGAGATTCAGGAAAATGAGATGGAATCTGAGGCACAGAATAGGAGGTGGGATGGGGCGGAGGAGAAGAAGGCTTTTCCTGTTTACATCACCTAAGCCAGAGCCGCTTATGCGAGAACAAGATTCACTCACTAGTCTCTTATGAGGTTAATCTGATACCACTTGGAGGTGTTTGAGTAACAACTTCACTAAGTATTAAAAGAGAGGAATCAAGAACTTTCCTGATGATGCAGTGGTTAAGACTCCGCCCTTCCACTGAAGGAGGCAAGAGTCTGATCCTGGTCCGGGAACTAAGATCCCACATGCCATGCATGCAAGGTAGCAAAAAAAAATTTTTTTATAAAGGGGGAAGGGCAAAGGAATTTGTTGGCTTATGTATAAAGACAATTCATGGGATGAAGGCTCTGGGCACAGCTGGACCTTGAGTTTGCTCCTGCTGTCTGTCTTTGTGTCTCTCCTGACATTACCATGCAGTTGTCTCCCTGTGGTCACACCGGGGGGCACCTAGCACCTTCAGGCTTATCCTTCCCAGATCTCTCTCTCCTGAGGGCAGAGAAGGGGACACCACGGTCCAGCTTCCCTGTGGACCACGGAGTGTTCCCTGTGCCCAAGAAATGGACTGTCCCCAGTCGCCAGACTTGAATGACATGCCTCCTGCTGAGCATATAGCTGGGTCCTGCCCCCTCGAGTGAGGGACTGAGAACACGGCTGTGATTCCCAAGGAGATCTGGGCGGGGTGCACATGTACACAAGCTCATCTGTACTCACAAATGCCGTGCACACATATGTACACACACACCTGCTCCAGAAGGAACAGAGAGAGCCCTGGACTGGGAACCGAGAGCTCCCTTTCTGATGGGGAACCTCAGGCCGGCACTTTCTAGGGGACGCTCACAGCCCACCTGCTTATCAGGGTGTGGTGAGTGTGGACCAGGTGGGCTCTAACCAGGTGGGACAAAGATCAGGACAGGACAGGTCAGACAGAGGGTGAAGGGCAAGTGGATGGTCCATTCTAGTTAAGCAGATGGGGAGCAGGGCACGGGAAGGTGACCACATGGCTTCTAGGTCAGCATCCACCCACCCTTCCCCATCCTCCCCCTAGTGAAGAGCCACACCAGCTTCCTGTCCAGGGAGGACTTGGAGGGAGGGGGCAGAGCCTCAGGGGGACAGAGAGAAGGGCTGTGGACACCGAGTGGACCAGGCTGACCTCAGGCGAGTGAGGCTCAGGAGGACTGGCGGGAAGCCATATGAGGTTTCCTCTGCTCTCTGCCCCCCCAGGGAAGCTCTCTGGGGTACTGGGGGCACACACAGCTTTCCTGTGTGGACAGACAGAGATGGGAGCCCCCAGGTAGGGTCCATGGAGAGGAGATGAGTGAGACCCTGCAGTGCACACCTGGCTGCATGGCCCTGGGCACAGGTAGAGAGGAGCTCAGGGCCCTGGGTGTCCCCAGGAAGGGACATCAGGG
This sequence comes from Capra hircus, assembly GCF_001704415.2. Classification (NCBI taxonomy): domain Eukaryota; kingdom Metazoa; phylum Chordata; class Mammalia; order Artiodactyla; family Bovidae; genus Capra; species Capra hircus. Next base: position 25,807,590 of record NC_030824.1, read on the forward strand.
GACAGAGGTGAGGCAGAGGGTCACATTCCTCGGGCATTCTGCACAGCTGACTGATGCTGGGTACTCCCCTCCACAGACACACAGTTGATGTAGGTCTCTGGCGCCTGGGTACCATGGTGACAGTGCCATAGCAACCCCCACCCCTGCAGTCTCCACGCCAGTGCAGGTGGAATTAATGAGTTTAGGTTCATTTAGTAACGTAATTGCCCCAGGGAGTCAGAGTCTAAAGCCACTTTGAATGCAGGGCTCTGGCCATCCAGGACCCGTCATGAGAGGACAGAGAGGAGACGAGGTCACAGGTGGGATCAGGAAGGAGCCGGAGCTCCAGGACTCCTGTCTGCCATCACTGCTGCCTCTGTGGCTGTGGGCAGGGGAAGAGGAAGGAGGGGCCAGGGCTGAAGGTGTGGGTTACGTTTACATGGTCCCTGTGGTTGGCAGCTTGCATGTTGGGTGGTTCACACTTGGGATATCAGCAGAACCATAGCAGCCCCAAGTCCCTCCCAGGCTCCCTCCCCCCTCCTCCCAGGTACCATCTCCTCAATCCTGCCTCCCCCTCACCTTGTATTTGTTTCTGTTTTAACCCCCTTCATGCATCCTCCATGGACTTCCCTGGTGGCTCAGAGGTTAAAGCGTCTGCCTCCAATGCAGGAGACCCGGATTCGATCCCTGGGTCGGGAAGATCCCATGGAGAAGGAAATGGTAACCCACTCCAGTATTCTTGCCTGGAGAATCCCATGGACGGAGAAGCCTGGTAGGCTACAGTCACGGGGTCACAAAGAGTCGGACACGACTGAGCGACTTCACTCACTATGCATCCTTCACACACAGAAGTGACTGTGGTCACTCTGCACATTTGTGGGATGTAATCATCCAGCCCCTATCCCCTGTGACTTGCTTATTGTGTTCAACTTGAGTTTTTGAGCATCTCTGTGTTAAAGGGCCTGTTGAACATGCATTTTCAAAGCTGTACACAATTATTTGTACCACAATTTATTATCCATTCAATGGCTATTCATCCCACATAGTTATTGCTTTGTTCTGTGAACAATGCTTCCATGTAGCTTTTTGAGAAGATTAAATTCATTTATCTTATGCATCCATCCATCTTTCAATCTACCTACACTGAGTGCCATGCCTGGCAGACAGAAGGAGCCACAGGTGTGTCATTATTATCCCTCTCTGTAGGATCAGAGACAGTGCCTGAATTGGGCATTGTGAATACACAGGCACACTAATTCACACTCACACTCACCCTCACACAAGCATACACTCCATGGCTGGATGTTATCAAAAGACACCATGGATTGATGTAGAGAGTGTGGCCCCACACCCCATCAGTCTCATCTCTGACCTGCGATGGCTACACAAGGAAATAGACCCCAAGCAAGTCCAGCCAGGCCCTCTGGGCAGACAGAGGTACAAGGCTCTGGCCCAGGGGAAGGGGTGGGAAGGAGAGGCTGGGAGAGGTCTTCTAGGGCTAGAGGGAGGTGAGCTTTCCCCAGACCAGAGAGCTGGGATCCACGGGCATGAGGTGTCAGAGGTTTACCAGCTGTGCCCCACTAGGGGAATCTGAGGGCTCCATGGAGACACACCAGCACCCCTCATCCCACGGGGAATCAGTAGTGAGATGGCTTGCTGACCTCAGCATGGGGCCACAGACTCATTCCCACAAGTCTGGGGGCCGCAGCCAGGTGGTCCAATGACCTCCAAGAACTTAAAGATCCAAACACACTGCTCCAGAGTGAAGCTGATCCGAGGCAGTATCTCCTGACCTCCATCATGCTTCGGTCTCCTCTCCAGGAGCCAGAGCCCCTGCCCAAGTTCCCGAGAAGGTCTGGGGGAGGGGAGGAGTCTGAGGATGAGTGATTTGTCTATGAGTGAGCTCATTGCAGGATATTCTCCACAAAGTGGTCTTTTCCTGTTTTCCTCACGGATGTAATCCCACTGTTCAGGGCACCGTGGACACATGGTATGTAGTCAACATACCAGCAGGATGTGGCAGGACTTACAGGTCTCCCCTGGGAGGTGGGGCCCTGCTGGGATGGGGTCCAAGGGCCTGCCTCTGGGTTGACCAGATGACTCATAGAAGGAAGGTCTTCAGTTCTGTTCTAGAATGAGCAGGCAGGAGAAGCCGGTGCTGAGATGAACCCAGAAAGAGGAGCTCTCACTGTAACCAAAAGTGGGGTCCAGCTGTTCACTGCGTGAAAGCCAATCAAGAGGCCAGGTTGGTGGAAAGGAAAGTTTGCTTTATTTAGGATGCTAGGGATGAGGGCAGGCTCCTGTCCAAAGGACTTCCACTGACCACCAGCGGCCAAGAGCTTTTCTAGGCTGGGGAGGGGGCTACGTGCAGAAGCAGCATGGTCAGCTCTGCCAGTCATCTTGAAATTGGTCATCAGTGGTCTGACCAGCATTGATTGTCTTAAGTGGTTAATCTTCAGTTTCAGGGTCAGTTCGTTCCCATTTCTTGAAGGCCAGTTCCCAGAACTGTGGCAGCTTACGTCATGGCTAAGGTCTGGTCATCGTGTAATTAACTTCTCCCACCTGGTGGGGGTTTTAGAGTCTATAAGACAGCTCACAGGAGATGGCTCAGAATACTGTCTACAGCCCTTGAGAGGGAAATGAAAGTCCTCTGTGTTGCTTAATAGCTAGAGTGCCATTACCTGGTCTCCTTTGACTGTTTTCCTTTGTTTCTGTATTTTCTCACTTCTCTGGCTAGACTTATACTTTAGCTAAAGTTTTCCACAGACAAAAGGCAGGCAGAGGGCATGGTGGGTGTTAGGAGAAGGACCTCAGAGTCCTGCTCTGCTGCACCGGGAGCAGCAGGACTCGAGATGAGAGAGGGAACGAGCACTCCTACTGAAGGAGGCTGGCGTTGTGTCTGCGCTGCTTTAACGAGGTCATCTGTCTACTCCCCACAACTCAGTCATGCCAACACGATGGCTGTCCCCATTTCACAGATGGGCAAACTGAGAGTCTGGGCAGTGCCGTCATTGTCTCATGTCTCAAGGCTGTGAGGGAGATTCTAGCTCAGGTTTGCCCAGCCTCTCCGCCTGTGCTCTTCACGTCCTTCTGCCCCAGAGGTGAGTGTTCTGCCGGCACCTGCTGGAGTCCTTGGCATGTGGAGACCATGGGGCCTCCTATCCTGAATCCCAGGTTCTTCCCCACCCACTACAGCTGAGGTTCTGGCTTTTCTTTCCTCCCCCTCTCCCACCAGCACAGATGCAGATGTGGGGGCAGCAGTTCACGATGTCGCCTTGGATGGCGCCTGGTCAGGACCTTTCTGAGTCAGTTTCCGCAGACTCTACATCACCAGCAGATCAGCTTCGGCGGGAATCCTGGGGAGTAAACTGCAGTGAGCTCAACACCAGGAAGTAAGGGCACAGCTACAGCTCCAGGGATGTGGTCCTGAGTGACAGAGCAGATGAAGCTTTATCAGGAGCCCAGCATCCCAAGTCATCAGTCCACAATCCAGTTCTCATGGGCTGAAGACTTAATTTTTCACTCAGGTGTGAAATAGGCAGGGCTTCCAGCCTTTTTCCCATGGCGTGGGCATGATGGATGATGTTTGAATGCACATCACTTTCCCCGGGGCTTAACTAAAGTCTGACAAGCCCAGAGAGCTTGTGCAGAGAGTGAGTGGACACAGCAGTTTTTGAACCCCACATGACGACCTTCAGTGAAAGTCATTTTCATAGAAACCAACAACATTGTAAAGCAATTATACTCAAAAAAATTAAAAACCCTACAAACCACATTTAATGTTTGCTTAATTGAATCAAAATTCTAAAAGTCAAACTATCACAGAGTTAAACTTTTTGCCTTCAAATTATCCATATATTGTTTTCAAAAGTCAAATAAGTTACTTTTAAAAGGCCTACAAATTTGAAAACATTATTTTCCTTAGTTTGGGGAACTCACAGTACCACTGCTAGTTTTGAAGTTAGTCTGTGTCTGTTTGTGCATGTATGCACCAAACAAAAGATCCTATGTGTGCTGTGCTCAGGCACTTCAGTCGTGTCTGACTCTCTGCGACCCCATGGACTGTAGCCCACCAGGCTCCTCTGTCCATGGGATTCTCCAGGCAAGAATACTGGAGTGGGTTGCCATGCCCTCCTCCAGGGGATCTTCCCAACTGAGGGATTGAACCTGTGTCTCTTGCATCTTGGGCACTGTAGGCAAATTCTTTACCACTGAGCCACTGGGGAAGCCCATACAAGAGCCTATAAGCAACTCTTAAGTTAAAATCTAGAAGGAAAAAAAAAGGTTACTCTCCACCATTGGCTCTGAGCTTTTCCTCCCACTACTGCTCCACCTCTTTTGTGAATGGCTTTCCTTTAGGGGTTGACCCCCATATACCCCCCATACTGAACTGTGTGTCAGTGCCTGTGGTCTAGGGAGGGCCTTTATGTTTTCCTACCTGTGAATCGTATGACTTGAGTCCAGGTAATAAATTAACAGCATCCCTTCTCGCAGCTTTATTTGGGGTTTGGGTGTGTGACCCAATCTGGGCCAATCAGAGTCTTATAAGGGCTGTTGCAGGAGCTATTGGAGGAAGTCTTTCTCTGGAGAGCAGGTGAGGTTGGAGGTCCTGCAGCATTGATGAGGTCACAGCCAGAGGGGGTCTAGGGGCCATCAGGGGACACTGGGGGACCTGAGGTTGAAACCCACACAGAGGGCAGATCTCAAAGGATAGACAGGTGCCTTCCAGATGGTATCTTCAGAGACACCAATGCAGTCACACCCAGGTCCAGGTAAAATACGAAGATTCCTTGATTACATGAGCCAACATGTTCCCTCTAGGTATTGACTAGAGTCAGGGTTTCTGGTGCTTTCCACAGAAAGTGTCCTCTCCACAGCCGTGGACAACTAACCTCAGGGTGGTGAGTAGATGTCACACTGGCTGGACCTTAACCTTCCCCCTCCCCACAAGACTGCAGATGAGTGTGTGGCTAGTGAGAGCCAAGTGACCAAAAGTCAGTTACTCTAGCAAATCCTTTTAGTCGCTAAACACTAAAAAAATTCCCAATCTTGACCCTTTGCTATATATAAAAAATTGCTTGTAAGACTGCACAAAAAAGATAGTGACACAACGGTGTGTTTTAGAGATGGGATAAGAACAACTGAACATGGGACTTGCCTAGTGGTCCAGTGGTTAAAATCCACCTGCCAATGCAGGAGACATGGGTTCAATCACTAGTCTGGGAAGATTGCACATGCCGAGAGGCAACTAAGCCCATGTGCCACAGCTACTGAATCAGCGTTCCAGGGCCCCAGGAGCCACAGCTAATGAGCCCTTGAGCTGCAACTACTAAGGTCTGTGTGCCCTAGAACCTGTGCTCTGTAACGAGAAGCCACCGCAGTGAGAAGCCCGTGCACCACAACGAGGAGTAGTCCCCTCTCACTGAAACTAGAGGAAGCCTGAGCAAAGCAATAAAGACCCAGTGCAGCCACATAAATAAATAAACAATTTTTGAAAATGAACAGAACCAGTTCTACTAGTAGAGCCTGATGCTGCTGAGAGCTGTGCCCTCCTGCTTCAACCATCCTTGTCCCCCACTTCCCTATGGGAGAACCCTGGCTTGATTATTATGTGTCTCAGTGTGTTCCTACTTGGGTTTATCCTTGGATTTATTTCTGTGCTTTCTGGACTTGGTTGACTATTTCCTTTCCCATGTTAGGAAAGTTTTCAACTATTATCTCTTCAAATATTTTCTCGGGTCCTTTCTCTCTCTCTCTTCTCCTTCTGGGACCCCTATAATGCCTTTAATGCCAATGGTGTGTTTCATATTGTCCCAGAGATCTCTTAGGCTGTCTTCATTTTTTTTTTTTTCATTCTTTTCTATATTCTGTTCTGAGGCATTGATTTCTATTCTGTCCTTCAGGTCATTGATCCATTCTTCTGCCTCAGTTATTCTGCTATCGGTTCCTTCTACTGTATTATTCATCTTTGTTTATTCTTTAGTTCTTGCAGGTCTTTGGTAAACATTTCTTGCATCTTCTCCATTGTTTTCCTGAAATCCTGGATCATCTTCACTATCATTATTCTGATTTCTTTTTCTGGAAGGTTGCCTGTCTCCACTTCATTTATTTGTTTTTCTGGGGTTTTCTCTTGTCCCTTTATCTGGGACATAACTTTCTACTTTTTCATCCTGATTAACTTTCATCATGATTAATTTAGCCTCCTTCTTAGATGCTAAGAGGCTTATGTAAGCTTCCTGATGGGAGCTACTGGCAATGGGAAACACTGGCTTTTTCTCTGGTGGGCAGGGCCTTGCTCAGTAAAACTTTAATCCAATTATCTGCTGATTGATGGGGTTGTTCAGTTCAGTTCAGTCACTCAGTCCTGTCTGACTCTCTGCAACCCCATGTACTGCAGCAGGCTTCCCAGTCCATCACCAACTCTCAAGAGCTTGCTCAAACTCGTGTCCATAGAGTCAGTGATGCCATCCATCTCATCCTCTGTCCTCCCCTTCTCCTCCCCACTTCAATCTTTCCCAGCATCAGGGTCTTTTCCAATGAGTCTGTTCTTTGCATCAAGTGGCCAAAGTATTTGAGCTTTGGCTTCAGCATCAGTCCTTTCAATCAATATTCAGGACTGATTTCCTTTAGGATGGACTGGGTTGATCTCCTTGCAGTCCAAGGGACTCTCAAGAACACCACAGTTCAAAAGCATCAATTCTTCGGTGCTCAGCTTTCTTTATGGTCCAACTCTCACATCTGTACATGACTACTGGAAAAACCATAGATTTGACTATATGGACCCTTGTCAGCAAAGTAATGTCTCTGGTTTTTTAATATGCTGTCTAGGTTAATCATAGCTTTTCTTCCAAGAAGCAAAAAATCTTTTAATTTCATGGCTGCAGTAGCCCACACCCATTTGTGGTGCTTCCCACCAAAGTGTCTAAACCAGCACACCTGGGTTTAATCACGTGGGAGATGAGCCCTGTGGTGCCTTCAGGGGCTTCTTGAGTGGAAAGCAGGAGGGTCGTTGGGTGAGCGCATGGGTTGCGTCTGGGGGGCTCTGAAGAGCTCCGGTACCACAGTCCTTAATGTCTCAGCACAGAAAAGATTTCAGCCAGAGGCAAAGTGATAGATAAGAAGTGATTTACTAGAATAGGACACTTGTGAGGCTTACAAGTGGGCAGGTGAGGAGGTGCCTTGACCCAAGAACTTACTGGGCTACAGTTTTATGATCATAGGAAAAGTGGGGAGGAGGAGAACTTCGTTGTCTTTCTTGTGTAGACATCATCCTTCCAACATCAGCTCCTCCTCCAGGTTGAACAGAGTTTTCTTTTCCCTGCATGGTCATGCTAGGTCTGTGTGCAAACAACATGTCCTAGGGATCATTAACCTACTGTGCAGGATGTGGGTCTCCTGCCACCATTGTTTTACTGTTTGGGGGGCACGTCTCATGCTTCTGTTGCATGGTTTTGTTGCTAAGCAAGCCTGCTTGCTTGGTTTTGTGTTTAAGCAAACATGCTTTTGGAGTAATCATTAACTTACAAGGGTCTCCCATATTTTTTCTACTTACAATCCCCTAATGAGACTAACTATTTAATCATCTACTTTATCCCTTTTTGTCCCTATCATTCTGGCTTAATCAACACCATGAGCTACATCATCTAAGGGTCATTCAGACGGGTGTCTCCTCCCCTCCCCGGACAGGGGAGCATGGAGTTCACTCCCAGTGGGTGCATTCTTGTGCTCATTTCTTCCCTGTGAACATGGAAGTTATATTCACCTATATTACACTTTAAATAGAGCTTGAAATGTGCCCAATTGAGGAAATATTTACACATGATCAAGGAAATGTGACAGAAAAAAAGGTTCAATGGCAGAAAATGGCCCTGTTCTTGGAAGGAATCCAGATGGGGTTGCAGGCCCTGTGTGATGAGGCCATCGCAGAGACTTCATCCTGCACCTTTCCCTTCCCTGCCTCTGGAGCTGTGTCCTCAGGATGTGCTTCCTTCCTCTGTGTGGAATACCTGCTGAGCCATCAAAGGGGGAAAGGGTTGTGGGAGACATGGCCACAGGTCCTTCCTGAAATGCCCCCCATTCCCCTGAATGCCAAGAAGGTGTGCAGTGACCCTGAGGACTGAACAAAGGCTGGGCAGGTGTCCTCTCAGGTGCCCCACAGGTGAGAGCAAGGGGCGATGATGGGGATGGGCACAGAGGCTGCTCCTCGTCCTGTTCCTTCTCAAGGAAGAAGCTTTCCCCTCTGCCTGTGCCCAGTAATGGAGTCTGCACACACAAACACTCTACATCCTCTCCAAGATATGTCAGGTGTCATGGAACCATAGCTTCCCACTGCACTTGCTCATGACACCAAACACCTAGTTTATGCCCATGGAATTGTCCACTTCTGGTAGTAAGCTGGCCAGCACATCCCCTCTGTGTCTAAAGGACATGGGGCAGTTCTTGTTGGTATTGAAACTGATTGGTGTCATTTCGAGGGGCTCCAAAGAGCTCCGGTACCACAGTCCTTTATGTCTCAGCACAGGAAAGAATTCAGCAAGAGGCAAAATGATAGACAAGAAGTGATTTATTGGAATAGGATAATCGTGAGGCTTACAAGTGGGTGGGCGAGAGAAGTCATGCCCAAGAACTTACTGGGTTATAGTTTTAGAATCAAAGGAAAAGTGAGAAGGGGGGAAATTTTTCTTTGTCTCTCTTGAGATGTCATGCTTCCATCATCAGCTCCTCTTCCAGTCTGGGCATGGGAGTTTTCTTCTCCCTACATAGTCAAGTTAGGTCCACAAACCACTGCTTTTCATGTGTGCAGAGAGCATGTCTTAGGGATGGGATCATCAACTTATTGAGCTTCCTGGGCAGGATGTGGGTTTCATACCACCAGCTTTATTGTTTTGGGGTATAGCTCATGCTTCTACTGGAGAAGACAATGGCACCCCACTCCAGTACTCTTGCTTGGAAAATCCCATGGACAGAGGAGCCTGGTAGGCTGCAGTCCATGAGGTCACTAAGAGTCAGACACAACTGAGCGACTTCACTTCCACTTTTCACTTTCATGCACTGGAGAAGGAAATGGCAACCCACTCCAGTGTTCTTGCCTGGAGAATCCCAGGGACGGGGGAGCCTGGTGGGCTGCCATCTATGGGGTCACACAGAGCCGGACACGACTGAAGCGACTTAGCAGCAGCAGCAGCATGCTTCTACTGCATGATTTTATTGCTAATCAAGCCTGCCTGGTTTTGTGTTTAAGTAAACCTGCTTTCTGGAGTAATTATTAACTTAACAGGGGTCTCCCACATTTTTTCTACTTACAATCCCCTGGGGGGGTTAACTATTTAATCACCTACTTTGTCCCTTTACTCTGTCCCTATCAGTACCACAGTCAGAAGAGATGTAAAGGTGAATGAGACCTGAGATGCCTCCAGTAGGGATGCAGGCAGGACCAAGATTGTGTGCAGATCTCCCAGGACCCCAGGGGCAGCTGCTGTGGATTGACCTGGCTAGAGAGGGTTACCAAGTCTAACCTCGTACTCCTTGCCACACAACAGGCCAATAATTGAGAGACCAGTTATTGGCATAAGGAATAGTGACTTTATTGGGAAAGCCAGCTAACGGACGGAGAAGATGGTGGGCTCATGCCCCAAAGAACCATCTTGCCTGAGTTAGAATTCAGGCTCCTTTTATACTAAAAGTGGAGGAAGTAAGGTCAAACACTTCATGGTTCCCATCAGCCTCCAGACGGGCTGTGTTAATTACATCCTCCCTGCAGTCATTCACAGGTGGACCTGATCAGGCTATTTCTTATGAGCCAAACATAAGTATTTTAGCTTAATGTTCATTGCCTGGGAAGTGGGGTGCCCAGAGATGGGCCATTATGTAAAATTTAAGCTTATTGGCAACATCCCTTTAGTGATTATCCTGTAATAGAATACAAAGCATTCTTCCCTATTACAAGAGGACAGAAGGAGAGGGAGGAGGTGGTGAGCCTGGACCCCCAGGAGGTGACTGGTAGCTGGGACAAGGAAGTGGAGTCATGGAGGGAACTCCTGGGAGGGTGAGCTCCCCACTCCAAGCTCAGGGGGTGGGGGTGAGATCTAATGCACATTTTATTTTCTATCAACTGATTAAATTTCTTTCTTAGCTTCAAGCAGCAAGGGACACTCACTGGTCCAGCGTCCTCTGCGTCCTGCTTCTCCTGCATCGTGTGACCTCACATGCCACAAACTGAAGCCCATAGCTCACGGGGGATGGAGCAGGCATGGTTTCAGCCTCTCTGACCCTAAAGTCACTGATGCACCACTTCCCTCCCCGGGTGGGGAAGGAGGGACTGGACATTGTGGGTCCATTGGTCTATGAGGACAAGGGGCCAGGGCTCCTGGAGAAATAGCTAACTCTGGGGCTGGAGCAGGAAACACACAGGTCAGCGGGGAGCCCCTGGTGGTGTCAGAGATGAAGGAAGTGCAAGATACATGCACGCACACATAGACCCATGTACATAATCACAGGACAGCACAAATGGTCCACTGGAAAGAGCTCCCATGGCCAACCTGGCAGAATCTGAACACGGAACGTAAACTCGTATTGTCTTGTAACTCAAAGTTTGAAATAAACACCCATGAATTTATACTGATATTGAATAAATAAATGGTGAAGGATATTCAAATGAAAAATCCCCATAAAGTAGATCTCCCTCCTCAAGCAGGTAGACTTTTAAGCGTGCGCTGAGTCAGTGACTGCCTTCCGAGGAGGACAGTGTGGAAAGGGGGGAATGGTAACTGTACAGGAGAAACCCTCAGACACTGCCTGGCCAGGCCATCAAGGTCAACATCAAGTGATGAGTCACGCTGATGGGAGGTGTTCTGGCTGATGGGATGGGAGGGCACTTCACCTCTGTACACCCATCACCCCAGGGTAATCATGAGAAAAACACCAGACAAATCCCAGCATGAGATGTCCCACAAAGCACCTGACCAGCGCTCCTCGAAACTATCCAGGTCATCAAAACTGTCCAGATAATCAAAACAAGGAAAGGGAGAAACTCTGAGCCAAAATAAACCTAGGAGACACAACATTTAAATGTAGTGTGGTCCCTGGAAGGGATCTGGGAACAGAAAAGGGACAGTTGGGACAAGTGAGGAAATCTGATGAAGCGTGGAATTCAGTTTAAAATGTATCCACGTGAAATCAATTATACTCCAATAAAAAACTATTTTAGAAATTAATAACAATATCAGTTGCACCAAAAAATGCATCAATGTTCATTCATTGATAGTGACAAACGTACAGTGCCAGTCATTGCAGAAGCTGGCTTGCAGTAGATGGAAACCATCTGTACCATCTTTGCAATAATTCTGTAAATCCAAAAGTGTTCTAAAATGTAAAGTGTATTAAAATTACATGAATACATACAGTGGGCACTGGGGTTGTGGAAAAAAGGGTGCAGATCCATGACCCTTGAAGTTCATTTCCAGCATGAAGTTGGATGTTGCCATGAGAACCCCAGTCCTGAAAGATCTGCTCATCTCCCCAAGGCAACCAAAGTGCTCTCAGCCCTTTATACTTGTTTGTGTGGTTACACTTTGTTTACTTCCACCCCAAATCAAGTATGTGATGCTTGAAAGCATGGGAGTATAAAAAGGGATTCAGTAGGGGGACTCTCTTCTTTGTTATTTTGGCCACAAAGCCTCCTGATGGCCTCACTGGAGACAGTCAGGATGTAAACAAGTTTATACATATATATGGATGTACATCTATAGGGCTTTCCTGCTGGCTCAGATGGTAAAGAATCCACTTGCAATGCAGGAGACCCAGGTTCAATCCCTGAGCCATGAAGATCCCCTGGAGAAGAGAATGGCAACTCACTCCAGTATCCTTGCCTGGAGGATCCCAAGGACAGAAAAGCCTGGTGGGCTACATTCCATGGGGTCGCAAAGATTCAGACATGATTTGAGCAACTAACACACATACACGTATATCTACACATATGGTCTGTCCACAAATGGTAACACACACATATTTGTATACTATACAACCTTCCTTTCCTCAGTGAACAAAAATCTCAAAGATTCTTCTGCATTAGAACTACCTGGCCATCACTGTGGTCCAAGCCTGCAGGGCGTCCATGGTTCAGATGCCCACGATTCACTGAAGTGGTTTCTTCTCTGCAGACATTTATCTCAGTCTTTTGTTACAACAGACAAGCCTGCAGTGAACATCCTGGCACGGACGTCCTTGTGCGCATCACAGCACTATTTTTAATGCCTGCTCAGAGAGCTGCGAGAATATTGCATGATCATTTATATAATGGATCCCTGTTTTTAAACATTTAGATTGTCTCCAATTTTTCTACCATTATAAATAGCATTGCTATGATCATAAATTTTCATACACATGCCAGAATATTTCCCTGGGATGAATTTCTAGAAGGAGGTGCTGAGTAAACAGGTTTTAACCTTAAAGCTGCTTCAAGTTCATTTCACAAGAGCTGAGTCAGGCCTGCTTTGTCTGGTGGTGCAGGCTGCACACTGCTAGGAGGTCTCAGGAGCAGGAAGGAGCCCCTGGTCCACTCCTCAGGCATCCAGGTGTCCCCTGGAAAAGAGAGCTTTTTCTCATCTGCACAAAGCCACTGCAGATGCTAGCAGGGCTCTAGCTGAATTGTCAGAGGCAGAGTCTGAGGTCAGAGGAGCCCTCTGATTGGAAGCACCCGCCTGGTCGCCAGAGCCCCAGGGAGCGGGGTCAGTGCCAGAAGCTGGTCTCATTCAGGTGGCCCTGCGCATCACCTGGGGTGGGGCAGTGCGATCTCCCTTCTATCAACAGCCCTGGGCCTGTTACCAGCAGCAGGCACCGAGTCCCCCACTGGTCCCCAGCTGAGTGATGCTTCTCTAGGTGCTGAGGCTTGCCCAGTCCCCATAAATCACCCCACATGGACTGTCCATGTCCTGTGGACCCCAGAATGGAGGGCAGGCCCTGGGCAGCAGAGGGATGGTGCTGGGGGCAGTGGGGAAGTCCCTGCCCCTGACAAGGGGTTTGGATGAATGGGGCTGGGGGTGCCACTGAGCTGTGGGGCCCCTGATCATGCCCAGCACAGGGTGAGGTGTCAGGGTCCAGACAGCAAGCTATAGAAGGGAAATCAGGGTAGTGAGGGAGATGCAGACAGACACTGTCCTTGTGAAAACCCAGTCCCCAGGCTGGGGAGCCACCTCTGTCTCCAGGGGCCTGCCGAGGGTCACCCAGCACCTCTGCCATGAGGGTGAGTGTCTCAGCTAAATTCTCCCAAGGTTGTCACAATTACACTTTCTGGTAAAATCCTGGCAGAGAGGCAGCCTCCATCCACAGCAAATAACAGCAGTCACCTAGGAGCAATAGAGTGGATCTAAGTGGATGAAAATACACCTAGAATAACCTCTTCTATGACGATGTTCCAAACAGGTTTGCAGGGTCTGAATGGAAGCAGCCCCTTCAGGTGACCCTGTGATAGGAGAGTCAAGACCATCTTCACCGTAGAGGCAGCAGCAAGAGTCCGGGAGCTTCCAGCCACCTTTGATTGCAGTTAATGCACTGGCCTTGTTCGATTTCAAACCCCTGCTTGGTGCAAAAGCGGCTCTTCTGAGACGATGGGCTTTTAATGATCACCCTTGACCTTGTCAGCTCTGTGACTAAATCTACGAGAGAGAGAGAAACAGAGACAGGGACAGAGAGAGGGAGAGAGAAGAAATGGCATCAGGACTGTCTTCTGGGAGGTGCAGGGCAGCCCTGCTAGGACCCTAGTCTCCAGTCCTGTGAGGTGGGGTCTGGGCAGGGGGGAAATTTGGCATTCTCCTTTTTCCTTCCTTTGCAAAGAGAGGAGGAACCAGAGCCAGAGGATGGGGGCAGAGAGAGGAAGAGAAGCATCTTATGTCTGCTCCGGGGTTGGGAAGCACTGATCCCAATGGGCACGTCCACGGGTACCCGTGATGGTGTCAGACCTGATCAGGGAAAGAGCAGGGCAGCCGGGCAGCTGGAAGGGTGGTGCTCATGACACAGTCAGCTGCCACAACCTCCCAACCCTCCCCACCCTGTGGCTTTGAGCTCACCCGGCCCCTGACAATTGTTAGTATTGAAATAATAGGAATGAGTCTCTAAATGTGGTGAACAGGTACTGCCCCAAGTCCCCTAAGTGCCCAGCCTTCTGCCAGGCTCCCCCATAGATCCCTCAGGACCTGGTGACTAACGGGTTAATGCCTGGCAAGACTGAGTCAGGGAGGGATGGGGGATGGATACACTGAGTCCCCAGGGAAAGCTACTCCCCAGCCCTGGAACAGTGTTTCCACACCAGAATCACCAGAACATGGCCAAACATTCCAGTTCTTTGAGAGTAGTTTCCAAATATGTAAATATTGCTTCCGATTTTTATATACTTTTTTTTTTTTTTTTTTTGCCAAACTATAAGGCATGCAGAATCCTAGCTCCCCGGCCGGGGTGAAACCCACGCCCCACCCCATGTGCTGGCCCCCAGCAGTGGAAGGCAGAGTTGTAACCACTGGACCATCAGGAAATCCCCAGATTTAAAAAGAAAAAAACAAAACCTCCGCGGATCAAACTTGACCCATTCCAGACTGAACGCAGACCATAGGCAGCAGGGAGAGGTTTTTGGTCCAAAACCCACATATGTCTTCAGTTCAGCTCAGTTCAGTTGCTCAGTCGTGTCTGACTCTTTGCGAGCCCATGAACCGCAGAACACCAGGCCTCCTTATCCATCACCAACTCCCGGAGTCCACCCAAACCCATGTCCATTGAGTCGGTGATGCCATTCAACTGTCTCATCCTCTGTTGTCCCCTTCTCCTCCTGCCGTTAATCTTTCCCAGCATCAGGGTCTTTTCAAATGAGTCAGTTCTTTGCATCAAGTGGCCAAAGTACTGGAGTTTCAGCTTCAGCATCAGTCCTTCCAGTGAACACCCAGGACTGATCTCCTTTAGGATGGACTGGTTGGATCTCCTTGCAGTCCAAGGGACTCTCAAGAGTCTTCTCCAACACCACAGTTTAAAAGCATCAATTATTCTGCACTGAGCTTTCTTCACAGTCCAACTCTCATATCCATACATGACCACTGGAAAAACCATAGCCTTGACTAGACAGACCTTTGTTGGCAAAGTAATGTCTCTGCTTTTGAATATGCTGGTGTAGGTTGGCCATAACTTTCCTTCCAAGGAGTAAGCGTCTTTTAATTTCATGGCTGCAATCACCGTCTGCAGTAATTTTGGAGCCCAAAAAAATAAAGTCAGCCACTGTTTCCCCATCTATTTCCCATGAAGTGATGGGACCAGATGCCATGATCTTAGTTTTCTGAATGTTGAGCTGTCTGCTGCTGCTGCTGTTGCTAAGTTGCTTCAGTTGTGTCCAACTCTGTGTGACCCCATAGACAGCAGCCTACCAGGCTCCCCCGCCCCTGGGATTCTCCAGGCAAGAACACTGAGTGGGTTGCATTTCCTTCTCCAATGCATGAAAGTGAAAAGTGAAAGTGAAGTCACTCAGTTGTGTTGGACTCTTAGCGACCCCATGGACTGCAGCCCACCAGGCTCCTCCATCCATGGGGTTTTCCAGGCAAGGGGTTGAGCCGTCTACACCCCCTAAATTCTGCAAAGCTTCAGGTCCCCTAAACCCACCAATTTTCATTTACATGGGGATTCAGACTTGGAAACCCAGTAGAGCCAGGGTTTTGGGGGACATTGCCCAGGGGGTGCTCAGGTGGGTTTTCTCCCTTTGACAATCCCCTCCCCCACTCATTCAGAAGACCCTGGTTGTGCTCCCAGGGCCATGGGCGGGGCTGTGAAAAGCCCAGACAGGTTTACTCAGCACCTTGACAGAGTGAATGTGATCCCTGAGATTTAGCTCTGGGAACACAACAGTGCCCCAGATACAGGAAACACTGTTTGTCACCATCATTTCTATGCTACTCACTCACCAGCCATTATTTATATGCTAATCAGCCTCTCCAGCCTGTTGGACACCAGGTATTTGCTTGCCTCCACTTCTGTGTCTGGTCCCAGCACTGAAGTCACGCCCCTGGGCTTCTTAAATCAAACTTCTGGGTTTAGTGCACACCCCACTGCTCTTTACCACCTCAGAGTCTGCCAGGCTGGGTATCCCGGCTGCCCTTAGGCAGGAGGTAGATGGTTCCCACTGAACCCCCCTGACCCCAGGCCCTGGGAATCAGAAGGCAGAGGCCAGCTCTCTGTGGACTGGGCTCAGATTACGGAGACTGTGCACATGCTGGCCTCACTGGCCTTTACTGGGTGAATACCTCCCCAACAGATCCTCCTAATGGCAAAACTACACAGCCCTGGTAGTGCGGTGGCAACCAATCCACCTGCCAATGCAGGAGACGCAGGTTTGAATCCTAGGCAGGGAACTAAGATCTCCCTTCAAATCACGCCCACTGCTGTCTCTCTCAGATCAGATGCATCATCCACCAAGGAGGCCCACATGGGAGGACATTTCTATTCCTGGAGCCCCCAGAGGAGGCAGCCATGGTGGGGGTGAAACAGTCCCACTCCCTGAGGAAGCACATCCTTGCCGGGCACATCCAAGGGGACAGTTATGGGGCAGACGCTCGGGCTGTTCCAGGGGTCTGAGAAGCACTGACCCCCTCAGGGTCCCCCTGCCAGAGCCCCTTCATTAAAGCATGATTTGGCTGGCTCAAATCACATTTAAAAGCATGTAAATCAGGGGAGGGAAAGATGGCGGAGGAATAGGACGGGAAGACCGCTTTCTCCCTCACAAATTCCTCAAAAGAACATTTCAACACCGAGCAAACTCCACAAAACAACTTCTGTAGGCTGGCAGAGGACATCAGGCAACCAGAAGCAAACCATTGTCTTCAAAAACAGATTTTTAATCTTTGCTCTTAGGTTTTTGTTGTCAATTTTGTACATTTAAAAACCCAAACTTCACTACCCAAGTTTACCTGAGAGCGAGATTACTGGCTTGACCACTCTCTCCTCCTTTGGACTCTCCTTTTTCTCCACCAGGTGGCCTCTGTCTCTTTTCTCCCCCATCTCTTCTCTATCCAACTCTGTGAATCTCTGTGTGTTCCAGACGGTGGAGAACACCTAAGGAACTGGTTACTGGCAGGATTTGTCTTTCTCCTACTCATTCCTCTCTCTTATCCTCCTGGTCACCTCTGTCTACTTCCTCCCTCTCCTCTGCCCCATATAACTCTGTAAATACCTCTGAGCGGTCCAGACTATAGAGCGCACATAAGGAAGTGACTACTGGCTAGCTTGCTCTCTCCTCTTTTGATCTCACCGCATCTCATTCCAGTTACCTCTAACTACCCCCTCCATCTTCTCTTCTCCTTGTAACTCAGTGAACCTCTCTGAGTGTCCCTCAATGTGGAGAAACTTTTCATCTTTAACCTAGATGTTTTATCATCGGTGCTGTATAGATGGAGAAGTCTAGAGGCTACTGTAAAAATAAAACTGAAAACCAGAAGCAGGAGGCTTAAATCCAAAGCCTGAAAACATTAGAGAACTCTTGAATTCAGGGAACATTAAGCAATAGGAGCTCATCAAATGCCTTCATACCTACACCGAAACCAAGCTCCACCCAAGGGCCAACAAGTTCCAAAACAAGACATACCACGCAAATTCTCCAGCAACACAGGAACACTCCCCTGAGCTTCAATATACAGGCAGCTCAAAATTATCCCAAAACCTTTGATGTCTCATAACCCATTACGGGTCACTCCACTGCACTCCAGAGAGAAGAAACCCAGCTCCACCCACCAAAACTCCAACACAAGCCTCCCTAACCAGGAAACCTTGACAAGCCACTGATAGAACCCCACCCACAGTGAGGAAGCTCCATAATAAAGAGAACTCCACAAATTACCAGAATATAAAAAGGCTACCCCAAACGCAGCAATATAACCAAGATGAAGAGACAGAGGAATACTCAGCAGGTAAAGGAACAGGAGAGTCGCCCACCAAACCAAACAAAAGAGGAAGAAGTAGGGAATCTACCGGAGAAGGAATTCCAAATATTGATAGTGAAAATGATCCAAAATCTTGAAATCAAAATGGAATCACAGATAAATAGCCTAGAGACAAGGATTGAGAAGATGCAAGAAAGGTTTAACAAGGACCTAGAAGAAATAAAAAAGAGTCAAAATATAATGAATAACGCAATAAATGAGATCAGAAACACTCTGGAGGCAACAAATAGTAGAATAACGGAGGCAGAAGATAGGATTAGTGAAATAGAAGATAGAATGGTAGAAATAAATGAATCAGAGAGGAAACAAGAAAAATGAATTAAAAGAAACGAGGACAATCTCAGAGACCTCCAGGACAATATGAAACGCTCCAACATTCGAATTATAGGAGTCCTAGAAGAAGAAGACAGAAAGAAAGATCATGAGAAAATCCTTGAGGAGATAATAGTTGAAAACTTCCCTAAAATGGGGAAGGAAATGATCACCCAAGTCCAAGAAACACAGAGAGTTCCAAATAGGATAAACCCAAGGCAAAACACCCCAAGACACATATTAATCAAATTAACAAAGATCAAACACAAAGAACAAATATTAAAAGCAGCAAGGGAAAAACAACAAATAACACACAAGGGGATTCCCATAAGGATAACAGCTGATCTTTCAATAGAAATTCTTCAGGCCAGGAGGGAATGGCAAGACATACTTAAAGTGATGAAAGACAATAACCTACAGCCCAGATTACTGTACCCAGCAAGAATCTCATTCAAATACGAAGGAGAAATCAAAAGCTTTACAGGCAAGCAAAAGCTGAGAGAATTCAGCACCACCAAACCAGCTCTCCAACAAATTCTAAAGGATATTCTCTAGACAGGAAACACGAAAAGGGTGTATAAACCCGAACCCAAAACAATAAAGTAAATGGTAACGGGATCATACTTATCAATAATTACCTTAAACGTAAATGGGTTGAACGCCCCAACCAAAAGACAAAGACTGGCCGAATGGATACAAAAACAAGACCCCTCTATATGCTGCTTACAAGAGACCCACCTCAAAACAAGGGACACATACAGACTGAAAGTGAAGGGCTGGAAAAAGATATACCACGCAAAGAGAGACCAAAAGAAAGCAGGAGTGGCAATACTCATATCCAATAAAATAGACTTTAAAACAAAGGCTGTGAAAAGAGACAAAGAAGGCCACTACATAATGATCAAAGGAACAATCCAAGAAGAAGATATAACAATTATAAATATATATGCACCCAATATAGGAGCCCCGCAATATGTAAGACAAATGCTAACAAGTATGAAAGGGGAAATCAACAATAACACAATAATAGTAGGAGACCTTAATACCCCACTCACACCTATGGACAGATCAACTAAACAGAAAATTAACAAAGAAATGCAAACTTTAAATGATACATTAAATCAGTTAGACCTAATTGATATCTATAGGACATTCCACCCCAAAACAATGAATTTCGCCTTATTTTCAAGTGCTCATGGAACTTTCTCCAGGATAGATCACATCCTGGGCCATAAATCTAAACTTGATAAATTCAAAAAAATCGAAATCATTCCAAGCATCTTTTCTGACCATAATGCATTAAGATTAGATCTCAATTACAGGAGAAAAACTATTAAAAATTCCAACATATGGAGGATGAACAACACACTTCTGAATAACCAACAAATCACAGAAGAAATCAAAAAAGAAATCAAAATATGCATAGAAACTAATGAAAATGAAAACACAACAACCCAAAACCTGTGGGACACTATAAAAGCAGTGCTAAGAGGAAAGTTCATAGCAATACAGGCATACCTCAAGAAACAAGAAAAAAGTCAAATAAATAACCTAACTCTACAACTAAAGCAACTAGAAAAGGAAGAATTGGAGAACCCCAGAGTTAGTAGAAGGAAAGAAATCTTAAAAATTAGGGCAGAAATAAATGCAAAAGAAACAAAAGAGACCATAGCAAAAATCAACAAAGCCAAAAGCTGGTTCTTTGAAAGGATAAATAAAATTGACAAACCATTAGCCAGACTCATCAAGAAGCAAAGAGAGAAACATCAAATCAATAAAATTATAAATGAAAATGGAGAGATCACAACAGACAACACAGAAATACAAAGGATCATAAGAGACTACTATCAGCAGTTGTATGCCAATAAAATGGACAATGTGGAAGAAATGGACAAATTCTTAGAAAAGTACAACTTTCCAAAACTGAACCAGGAAGAAATAGAAAATCTTAACAGACCCATCACAAGCACGGAAATTGAAACTGTAATCAGAAATCTTCCAGCAAACAAAAGCCCAGGGCCAGACGGCTTCACAGCTGAATTCTACCAAAAATTTCGAGAAGAGCTAACACCTATCCTACTCAAACTCTTCCAGAAAATTGCAGAGGAAGGGAAACTTCCAAACTCATTCTATGAGGCCACCATCACCCTAATACCAAAACCTGACAAAGATGTCACAAAAAAGGAAAACTACAGGCCAATATCACTGATGAACATAGATGCAAAAATCCTCAACAAAATTCTAGCAATCAGAATCCAACAACACATTAAAAAGATCATACACCATGACCAAGTGGGCTTTATCCCAGGGATGCAAGGATTCTTCAATATCCGCAAATCAATCAATGTAATTCACCACATTAACAAATTGAAAAATAAAAGCCATATGATTATCTCAATAGATGCAGAGAAGGCCTTTGACAAAATCCAACATCCATTTATGATAAAAACTCTCCAGAAAGCAGGAATAGAAGGAACATACCTCAACATAATAAAAGCTATATATGACAAACCCACAGCAAACATTATCCTCAATGGTGAAAAATTGAAAGCATTTCCCCTAAAGTCAGGAACAAGACAAGGGTGTCCACTTTCACCGCTACTATTCAACATAGTTCTGGAAGTTTTGGCCACAGCAATCAGAGCAGAAAAAGAAATAAAAGGAATCCAAATTGGAAAAGAAGAAGTAAAACTCTCACTGTTTGCAGATGACATGATCCTCTACATGGAAAACCCTAAAGACTCCACCAGAAAATTACTAGAGCTAATCAATGAATACAGTAAAGTTGCAGGATATAAAATCAACACACAGAAATCCCTTGCATTCCTATACACTAATAATGAGAAAGTAGAAAAAGAAATTAAGGAAACAATTCCATTCACCATTGCAACGAAAAGAATAAAATACATAGGAATATATCTACCTAAAGAAACTAAAGACCTATATATAGAAAACTATAAAACACTGATGAAAGAAATCAAAGAGGACACTAATAGATGGAGAAATAGACCATGTTCATGGATCAGAAGAATCAATATAGTGAAAATGAGTATACTACCCAAAGCAATTTACAAATTCAATGAAATCCCTATCAAGCTACCAGCCACATTTTTCACAGAACTAGAACAAATCATTTCAAGATTTGTATGGAAATACAAAAAACCTCGAATAGCCAAAGCAATCTTGAGAAAGAAGAATGGAACTGGAGGAATGTTGCCTGACTTCAGGCTCTACTACAAAGCCACAGTCATCAAGACAGTATGGTACTGGCACAAAGACAGACATATAGATCAATGGAACAAAATAGAAAGCCCAGAGATAAATCCACACACATATGGATACCTTATCTTTGACAAAGGAGGCAAGAATATACAATGGAGTAAAGACAATCTCTTTAACAAGTGGTGCTGGGAAAACTGGTCAACCACTTGTAAAAGAATGAAACTAGATCACTTTCTAACACCGCACACAAAAATAAACTCAAAATGGATTAAAGATCTAAATGTAAGATCAGAAACTATAAAACTCCTAGAGGAGAACATAGGCAAAACACTCAGACATAAATCACAGCAGGATCCTCTATGATCCACCTCCCAGAATTCTGGAAATAAAAGCAAAAATAAACAAATGGGATCTAATTAAAATTAAAAGCTTCTGCACAACAAAGGAAAACATAAGCAAGGTGAAAAGACAGCCTTCTGAATGGGAGAAAATAATAGCAAATGAAGCAACTGACAAACAACTAATCTCAAAAATATACAAGCAACTTATGCAGCTCAATTCCAGAAAAATAAACGACCCAATCAAAAAATGGGCCAAAGAACTAAATAGACATTTCTCCAAAGAAGACATACGGATGGCTAGCAAACACATGAAAAGATGCTCAACATCACTCATTATTAGAGAAATGCAAATCAAAACCACAATGAGGTACCACTTCACACCAGTCAGAATGTCTGTGATCCAAAAATCTGCAAGCAATAAATGCTGGAGAGGGTGTGGAGAAAAGGGAACCCTCCTACACTGTTGGTGGGAATGCAAACTAGTACAGCCACTATGGAGAACAGTGTGGAGATTCCTTAAAAAATTGCACATAGAACTACCTTATGACCCAGCAATCCCACTGCTGGGCATACACACCGAGGAAACCAGAATTGAAAGAGACACATGTACCCCAATGTTCATCGCAGCACTGTTTATAATAGCCAGGACATGGAAACAACCTAGATGTCCATCAGCAGATGAATGGATAAGAAAGCTGTGGTACATATACACAATGGAGTATTACTCAGCCATTAAAAAGAATTCATTTGAATCAGTTCTGATGAGATGGATGAAACTGGAGCCGATTATACAGAGTGAAGTAAGCCAGAAAGAAAAACACCAATACAGTATACTAACACATATATATGGAATTTAGAAAGATGGCAATGATGACCCTGTATGCAAGACAGGAAAAAAGACACAGATGTGTATAACGGACTTTTGGACTCAGAGGGAGAGGGAGAGGGTGGGATGATTTGGGAGAATGGCATTATAACATGTATACTATCATGTAAGAATTGAATCGCCAGTCTATGTCTGACGCAGGATACAGCATGCTTGGGGCTGGTGCATGGGGATGACCCAGAGAGATGTTATGGGGAGGGAGGTGGGAGGGGGGTTCATGTTTGGGAACGCATGTAAGAATTAAAGATTTTAAGATTAAAAAATAAAAAACTAAAAAAATAAATAAATAAATAAAAGCATGTAAATCACAGATTGCAAAGTGGTGACCTGAAGGAGAGATGTTTTGTTTGGCCAGCTTCTTCTGACTTTAAAAAGCAGCGGAAGAGGTTCCCGTAACACCCCAGACTTTTCACCAGCTGCTCAGCAGCCCTGGGCTGAGGTCCTCTTCAGCACTGTGGCATCCTCATTGGCGTCATATGCCTGACACGTTTCATATTCCAGATGCAGAGGCCAAGACTACTTGGAGATTGCTTTTTTAAATAAAATTTTTATTGGAGTATAATTGCTTTCCAACGTTTCTGCTGTATAACAGTGTGAATCAGCTCTATGTATACACCTATCCCCTCCCTCTTGGACCTCCCTCCCACCCTGCCATCCCATACCCCTGGGTCACCGCAGAGCACTGAGCTGAGCTCCCCGTGCTCTACAGCAGCTTCCCCCAGCTGTCTCTCACACATGGCAGTGTATATGTCAATCCTAACCTCCAACTCGTCCCATCCTCCCATTCTTCCCACATCCACGTGTCCATTCTCTGCCTGCTTCTCTATTTCTGTTTTGCAAATAGGCTCATCTGTACCTCTTTTCTAGAGCTCACATATATCTGTTAATATATGATTATTTGTCTTTCTGCTTCTGACTTAACTTCGCTCTGAATCATAGACTGTAAGTCTATCTACATCATTACAAATGACCCAATTTTGTCCCTTGTTATGGCTGAGTAATATTCTGTTGTATATATATATATACCTAATCTTCTTTATCACTTCATCTGTCAATGGACACTTGGGGGACTCTTAAAGAACCAGGTTGTTTGGGGGGGTTGTAAGAATGTTGAGGCTTAGAAAAGATTTAATATGGGATAGATCAATGAGTGGATAGCTGATTTGCCAAGACCACCTGCTCCTTATGGAAGGAAATCCACTAAGAATTGGTCTCAGTGTCTCAGGGGAAAAAACATTTTCCCACTTTTGCTTCTGCCACTGATTGGAAGCAGAGTCCTGAGTGAAAGACAGGGTCATTCTTGAATGACCTGCAAGAGGGCAGTTTGGCGCCACCATTTTCATTCTTTTGGGGCTCATTTGACAGGTGGCAAAGAATGCAACTTGACAACAGCATACTGACTGTTCTCACACCTGTTTCACAAATCACCAGTGAACCTGCACACACTTTATACATTATGTCATGCCATGCTCTGCTGTGCTAAGTTGCTTCATGTCTGACTCTGCGACCCTGTGGACTGTAGCCCACCAGGCTCCTCTGTCCATGAGATTCTCCAGGCGAGAATACTGGAGTGAATTGCTATGCCCTCCTCCAGGGGATCTTCCCAACCCAGGGATCAAACCCCATCTCCTGCTGCTCCCACACTGTAGGTGAATACTTTACCAGTGAGCCACAGGGGAAGCCAGGTTGTACATTATTCACGTCCCAAAATTAACCCCACCACCACCACCAATGTGAGAGGCTGAATGCTTCCTGCAGTGGTCCTGGGCTCAGAGTGCCATGGAGCAACTAAGCCCAAGGGCTACAACTACTGAGCCTGTGCTCTAGAGCCCATGCTCCGCAACAAAACAAGCTTCCACAATGAGAAGCCTGAGCACCATAGCTAGAGAGTAGCCCCCAATCTCTGCAACCAGAGAGAAGCCTGCACAGCCAGGGAGATCCGGCACAGTCAAAAATAAATACATAAATAAAAATTTTTTTAAAAAAGGAAACATGTCAGTATACCACAATATATGGAAAAGACCATGATTTTTATATGAGGAAAAGATTTTAATAGGCACTTCACCAAAGAATATATCTGAATGGCTAAGTACATGAAAAGACACTTGATATTATTCATCATTAGGGAAAAGCAAACTAAAGCCATAATGAGGTACACACCCCTAGAATGGCTGTGAAATCAAAACAATGGACTATGGAAAATGATGCAGCTATTTGGAAAACAGTTTGGCAGTTCCCCAAAAGTTAAACACAGAGTTACATGTGTCTTCATTTCCCACTGCTGCTGTAACAAATGACCACAAATTCAGTGGCTTGAAACAACACACATGTATTGTCTTACACCTCTGGAGGACAGGAGTCTTAAAGAGGCTGTGAAGCCCAGGTGCCAGCAGGGCTGGTTCCACCAGAAGTCTCCAGGGGAGACTCTGTTTCTTGCCTTCTTCTCTTCTAGAGGTGCCGGCATCACTTCCAATCTGCTTCCATGTTCAAGGCTGGCGCCCCTGACTCCCAGCTCCCTCTTATGAGGACCCTTGTGACCACATTGAGCCCAAGCGGATGATCCGGGATAATCTCCTATCTCAAGATCCTTAACTTAAGCCCATCTGCAAAGCCTCTCTGGCCACACTAGGCCACATTCACAGTGAATGTGTGGGTACTGACGCTGAGACCCATCTAACAGGAAAGGTGAGATGGGTGTTCCAGATGACGGGGGTGGGGGCTGGGAGGCACAAGACAGCTCAGGGTCAACTGCCAATGGATTTCACACGGGAAACAACTTCCCTTCTTCCTGACTCTCACAGAGCACCTCAAGCTCTGACCCCAAATTTATCCCAATGGCTCGAATCAGATGAAACAGTCCATGAATGATACCAAACAGAGAAACTGGAATACAACTTCAGTGGATGAAATGATGACAGGTAACAATTTGGTCGAGGGGAAAATGGATATCCTCATTTTCTTTAAGGTTTTTAACCTTAAACATTTCTTTCTTAAAAGCTAATATGTGCATAACAGGAAACCAAAAAACAAAGTCATTCATACCACAGGCAGTTGACCGTCTGATGTAACCTTCTAGGTGTCATTTGTGTATTTTCGAAACTAAGCATCCATTTTTATGCAATTAAGATCACACAGTTATGTATCACGCTGTTCCACACATCATGAATATTTACCATTCCAAAGTCCCAAAGCTATGAATATTCTGATAACCAAGAATATACTATATCAACTCAATCTGGAAGGGAAAAAAAAAGTAATCCTGCCTTTCTTGGTGACAAAAATTTCAGAAAACACAAAAATGGCAATAGGCCTCTAGATAAAGATACTAGCAGAGTTATGACTAAAATCCTACATCCCCTTAACATTCGATGAAAAATGAGACATAAAGCAACAGAGTACAAAAAGAATAATGCCTCCAAGAGGATTCATTATCTGATCTAAATTATTAAAATGTTAGCAAAGAGGTATGTTTCCATTGAATTACTGAACAACGAACTCCATAGCACAGCCAAGAGATGTGCACACAGCCATAGAGTGAAGTCGCTCAGTCGTGTCCGACTCTTTGCTACCCCATGGACTGCAGCCTACCAGGCTCCTCCGTCCATGGGATTTTCTAGGCAAGAATACTGGGGTGGGTTGCCATTTGGTCATCATCAAAATATAAACATGAACACATCCACACACACCCCTCCCTTATACTTCCTTCTGCCCTCTGCCGCTAACCTAATGAACAAGTCCTGACATACATTTCTCAGAGATGGTTTAAGAATTCCCTGTCCAAGATGTTTTTTTTTTAATTAATTACAACAAAAATAGTTGGGCTTTCAGGTGGCTCTAGTGGTAAAGAACCTGCCTGCCATGAGAGACACGAGATGAAAGTTCAATCCCTGGGCCAGGAAAATCCCCTGGAGGAGGGCATGGCAACAACCCACTCTAATATTCTTGCCTGGAGAATCCCATGGTCAGAGGAGCCTGCTGGGTTATAGTCCATAGGGTCGCAAATGGTCGGACACATCTGAGGCAACGTAGCACTCATGCACAACAAAGACATTTACAAACTGGTTAATTTACTAGCTCAACTTATCATACATTGTCACCTCAGGACTTCTAAAAAGCCAAGATGTTGCAAAATAAAGAATGAGCCTTGTCCACAATAAACTAGGTACTTTACAAAAATGCACGTACAACCTAAAACTGTCTTCTAGACATGGAGATATTAGGCAAGAGCCCTTTCCCTCAGCATTCCTCTTACCCCTTCTCCAGCATTTCAGCGATGTACCAGACTAATCCAGCCCCAAGACACTCCCAGGAGACACAGCCCTTCCTAACAACAAAAGGACATCTCTTAAGGGGTTATTTTACTACCTCTACTTTTAATGCACTTTGGGCATTGAAAAGAAAGTGGGAAAGGGCTTCTCTGGTGGCTCAGGCGGTAAAGAATCTGCCTGCAATACAGGAGACCAAACTTTGAACCCTAGGTTGGGAAGATCCCCTGGAGAAGGGAATGGAACCCACTCCAGTGTTCTTGCCTGGAGAATTCCACTGACAGAGGAGCCCGGCAGGCTACAGTCCATGGGGTTGCAAAGAATCGGCAACAGGCCTCTAGATAAAGATACTGGCAAGAGTTATGATTAAAATACATTTCCTTAATGTTCAACTTTGGGCATTAGGACTTGCTTATTCTTTAATACACAGCAATATCAACTAAAATGCACAAACAGAACAATGGCTAGACACTCTGAACTTGTCTAAAGGCTGATGGGCACTGAGAGCTTCTCTCTGCACTTCCTTCCCTGCCCCCACTCCCACCCTCACCCCCAGTGAACAGCCAGCCGGCTTACTCTTCAAGACTCGCTTAACAACTCCACTCCCCAAACACAACCATTCCTGTGAATTAACAGAATACATACTTAAAAGATGCTACTTTAACTCTCTACTTTCAAAATAGGCTGGGTACTTTTACACATCTAGACAGGCTGCTGCTCCTGCTGCTGCTAAGTCACTTCAGTCGTGTCCGACTCTGTGTGACCCCATAGATGGCAGCCCACCAGGCCTCTCCATCCCTGGGATTCTCCAGGCAAGAACACTGAAGTAGGTTGCCATTTCCTTCTCCAATGCATGAAAGTGAAAAGTGAAATTAAAGTCTCTCAGTCATGTCTGACTCTTAGCGACCCCATGGACTGCAGCCTACCAGGTTCCTCCATCCATGGGATTTTCCAGGCAAGAGTACTGGAGTGGGGTGCCATTGCCTTCTCCAACTAGAAAGGCTAGATGTTTCAAATAAAGATTTAAGTTTGTCCAGTATACATACACGTAGCAGCAATGAGTACACTGCACACAAAGGCTATCTAGTCCAAAGTGTCATCTAAATAGAACCACTCTAGCCAAGAACCACACCCCTGCTCATCTCTAGCAACCCAGTGGACAAAACTAATCAAAGGTCCATCTAGTCAAGGCTATGGTTTTTCCAGTGGTCATGTATGGATGGATGTGAGAGTTGGACTGTGAAGAAAGCTGAGTGCCAAAGAATTGATGCTTTTGAACTGTGGTGTTGGAGAAGACTCTTGAGAGTCCCTTGGACTGCAAGGAGATCCAACCAGTCCATTCTAAAGGAGATCAGCTCTGGGTGTTCTTTGGAAGGAATGATGCTAAAGCTGAAACTCCAGTACTTTGGCCACCTCATGAGAAGAGTTGACTCATTGGAAAAGACTCTGATGCTGGGAGGGATTGGGGGCAGGAGAAGGGGGCGACAGAGGATGAGATGGCTGGATGGCATTACCGACTCGATGGACGTGAGTTTGAGTGAACTTCGGGAGTTAGTGATGGACAGGGAAGCCTGGCATGCTGCAATTCATGGGGTTGCAAAGAGTCGGACGTGACTGAGCAACTGAACTGAACTGAATGCTTAGAGGGGATTTTAACAATTTCACTTCCACCAGTTGTTTTCAGAATCTTTCCTATGAATTTTAGTATGAAATGTACCCAATGTATTTATTTGTTATTTTTGTCACACACTGGCAACTTCTTTAACATCTAGGAAGACTAGATGTTGTAAACTTGGACATTTATGCCTTATGTACAGCAATGAGATCAAACTAGTCAATCCTAAAGGAAATCAACCCTTGGAAGGACTGATGAGGAAGCTGAAGCTCCAGCACTTTGGCTACCTGATGCGAAAAGCTGACTCACTGGAAAAGACCCTGATGTTAGGAAAGACTGAAGGCAGGAGAAGGGGATGACAGAGGATGAGACAGTTGGACGGCACCGACTCAATGGACATGAGTTTGAGCAAGCTCCAGGAAATGGTGAAGGACAGGGAAGCCTGGTGTGCTGCAGTCGATGGGGTTGCAAAGAGTTGGACATGACTGAGTGACTGAACAACAATTCTTAGGTATACTATATACACAGGTATGTAAAACAAAATGCAGAGACACATAAGGGACAATGGTTAATCTTGTTTCAGTATAAACACGCTAGTATAAATGCCCTGGTACTTTCATTTTCCCTCCGTTCATCAGTTCAATCGCTCAGTCGTGTCCAACTCTTTGCGACCCCATGAATTGCAGCATGCCAGGCCTCCCTGTCCATCACCATCTCCTGGAGTTCACTCAGACTCTCGTCCATCGAGTCAGTGCTGCCATCCAGCCATCTCATCCTCTGTTGTCCCTTCTCCTCCTGCCCCCAATCCCTCCCAGCATCAGAGGCTTTTCCAATGAGTCAACTCTTCACATGAGGTGGCCAAAGTACTAGAGTTTCAGCTTTAGCATCATTCCCTCCCAAGAAATCCCAGGGCTGATCTCCTTCAGAATGGACTGGTTGGATCTCCTTGCAGTCCAAGGGACTCTCAAGAGTCTTCTCCAACACCACAGTTCAAAAGCATCAATTCTTGGGCACTCAGCTTTCTTCACAGTCCAACTCTCACATCCATACGTGACCGCTGGAAAAACCATAGCCTTGACTAGATGGACCTTAGTCAGCAAAGTAATGTCTCTGCTTTTCAATATGCTATCTAGGTTGGTCATAACTTTTCTTCCAAGGAGTAAGTGTCTTTTAATTTCATGGCTGCAGTCACCATCTGCAGTGATTTTGGAGCCCAAAAAAATAAAGTCTGACACTGTTTCCACTGTTTCCCCATCTATTTCCCATGAAGTGATGGGACCAGATGCCATTATCTTCGTTTTCTGAATGTTGAGCTTTAAGCCAACTTTTTCACTCTCCACTTTCACTTTCCCCTGAACGAGCACAAATAAAATAATGTGTACTGCTCAGAGAGGTGGTTAAATTATTCCATTTCTAAAAGGACAGTAATTCATATGAATTTTTAAAAAGGATATATCTACAAAATATATTATTTCATGAAATCTCTTTTTAACATAACTTGTGCACTTCTAAACATCTAGAAAGACTAGATGTTTGAAATAAGGACTTAAGTTTATCCACTATACACACAGTAGTGTTGAATAAACTAGACACAGGTAACAATGGCTATATTCAAAAGTGTCCTCTACAAAGGAATATTCTAGTCTAGAATCTTTCATTTCCCCCAGTTCCTCCTTTCCACCATCCAGCCAACAGTGGGCGGTAAGTACAGGCACATATGTCACTTAGATGTGATTTGCAATTTCACTTCCAAAGGTCCTTTTCAGAGGACAGCCTTTCAATGAATTTTAACACAAAGTGTACAAACTGTGTTAGTTTACTAACCTTATTTTTGTTATTCACTGGAAATTTCTTTAATATCTATAAACTAGATATTATAAAATTGGGACCCATTTGTCCAGTTAAACGAAATACATTAACATAAATGTTAAACTGAAATGTTCTAGGACACATCTTTTGCAACCTTCCCTCCCACCTCCCTCAACCCAGTGAAAAAGAACAGAGTATACTGTTCAGACATGATGTCTAACAATTCCATTTCCAGTAAGTGGTGGATCTGCGCCGTTCATAAATGAAGGTGACCACAGCCTCAGGTGTGACATGGCCAAGCTACACAGCAAGGATCAAAGACCTATCCGTCCAGAGTGTTGACAGCAGGAATGGAGATCTCCCCTTACACATCTGAGCCAAGCAGCGGCCCAAGTAGGAAAGAAATATGAAGCTGTTTACAAAAGTGCTTCACTGTAACTGTGTAGAGGCTTTCACTCTGAAAATTAGATTTCAAAGAAATTTAGGAGAAAGGCTAAATCAGGAAATATTCTAGGGAGTTCCAGTTCAAGATGGTGGAGCAGAAGCACATGAGCTCATCTCCTGCGAGAGCACCAAATCACAACTAGCTGCTGAACCACCACCGACAGGAAGACACTGGGACCACACACAAAAAAGAGATACCACACCTTTAAAGACAAAAAAGAAGCTGCAGCAAGACAGCAGGAGGGGAACAATCATGATAAAATCAAATCACATACCTGCCGGGTGGGTGGCCCACAAACTGGAGAATAATAATACCAAAGAAGTTCTTCCACTGTTGTGAAGGTTCTGAACCCTATGTCAGGCCTCCCAGGCTGGGGATCCGACAAAAGGACTGGGCATCCCCAGGGAATCTGACCTTGAAGGCCAGTGGGATTTGATTACAGGACTTCCATAGGACTGGGGGAAACACATTCCAGCCTTGGAGGGCACAAACAAATTCTTGTGCCCATCAAGACTGAAAAGGAGCAGCCATTCGACAGGAGACTGAACCAAACCTACCTGCTACTATAGGAGGGCTCCCATGGAGGCATCGGTCAGCAGGGGCTCGCCACAGGGCTGGCGGCACTGGAGCAGCTGTCCTGGAAAGTCCCCATTGGCTTAAGCCCTCTTGGAGGTCACCATTATCCCTATCATAGAGCCCTGAATCAGCAAACTAAAATTGACTGGAATGGGTGAATTTAACTCAGATGACCATTATATTTACTACTGAGGGCAGGAATCCCTTAGGAGAAATGGAGTAGCCATCATGGTCAACAAGAGTCTGAAATGCAGTACTTGGATGCAATCTCAAAAACGACAGAATGATCTCTGTTTGTTCCCAAGGCAAAGCTTTCAATATCACAGTAATCCAAGTCTATGCCTCAACCAGTAATGCTGAAGAAGCTGAAGTTAAACGGTTCTATGAAGACCTACAAGACCTTTTAGAACTAACACCCAAAAAAGATGTCCTTTACATTATAGGGGACTGGAATGCAAAAGTAGGAAGTCAAGAAACACCTGGAGTAACAGGCAAATTTGGCCTTGGAGTACAGAATGAAGCAGGGCAAAGGCTAATAGAGTTTTGCCAAGAGAACACACTGTGTCATAGCAAACACCCTCTTCCAACAACACAAGAGAAGATTCTACACATGGACAGCACCAGATGGTCAATACCGAAATCAGATTGATTATATTCTTTGCAGCCAAAGATGGAGAAGCTCTACACAGTCAGCAAAAACAAGACCGGGAGCTGACTGTGGCTCAGAACATGAACTCCTTATTGCCAAATTCAGACTTAAATTGAATAAAGTAGGGAAAACCACTAGACCATTCAGGTATGACCTAAATCAAATTCCTTATGATTATACAGTGGAAGTGAGAAATAGATTTAAAGGACTAGATCTGATAGATAGAGTGCCTGATGAACTATGGACGGAGGTTCGTGACATTATACAAGAGACAGGGATCAAGACCATCCCCATGGAAAAGAAACGCAAAAAAAGCAAAATGGCTGTCTGGGGAGGCCTTACAAATAGCTGACAAAAGAAGAGAAGTGAAAAGCAAAGGAGAAAAGGAAAGATATAAGCACCTGAATGCAGAGTTCCAAAGAATAGCAAGGAGAGATAAAAAGCCTTCTTCAGTGATCAATGCAAAGAAGTAGAGGAAAACAACAGAATGGGAAAGACTAGAGATCTCTTCAAGAAAATGAGAGATACCAAGGGAACATTTCATGCAAAGAGGGGCCCAATAAAGGACAGAAGTGGTATGGACCTAACAGAAGCAGAAGATATTAAGAAGAGGTGGCAAGAATACACAGAAGAGCTGTACAAAAAAGATCTTCATGACCAAGATAATCATGATGGTGTGATCACTCACCTAGAACCAGACACCCTGGAATGTGAAGTCAAGTTAGAAAGCATCACTATGAACAAAGCGAGTGGAGGTGATGGAATTCCAGTTGAGCTGTTTCAAATCCTGGAAGATGATGCTGTGTAAGTGCTGCACTCAATATGCCAGCAAATTTGGAAAACTCAGCAGTGGCCACAGGACTGGAAAAGGTCAGGTTTCATTCCAATCACAAAGAAAGGCAATGCCAAAGAATGCTCAAACTACCACACAATTGCATTCATCTCACACGCTAGTAAAGAAATGCTCAAAATTCTCCAAGCCAGGCTTCAGCAATAAGTGAACAGGGAACTCCCTGATGTTCAAGCTGGTTTTAGAAAAGGCAGAGGAACCAGAGTTCAAGTTGCCAACATCCACTGGAACATGGAAAAAGCAAAAGAGTTCCAGAAAAACATCTATTTCTGCTTTATTGACTATGCCCAAGCCTTTGACTGTGTGGATCACAATAAACTGTGGAAAACTCTGAAAGAGATGGGAATACCAGACCACCTGACCTGCCTCTTGAGAAACCCATATGCAGGTCAGGAAGCAACAGTTAGAACTGGACATGGAACAACAGACTGGTTCTAAACAGGAAAAGGAATATGTCAAGGCTGTATATTGTCACCCTGCTTATTTAACTTCTATGCAGAGTACATCATGAGAAACGCTGGGCTGGAAGAAGCACAAGCTGGAATCAAGATTGCCGGGAGAAATATCAATAACCTCAGATAGGCAGATGACACAACCCTTATGGCAGAAAGTGAAGAGGAACTAAAAAGCCTCTTGAGGAAAGTGAAAGTGGAGTGAAAAAGTTGTCCTAAAGCTCAACATTCAGAAAATGAAGATCATGGCATCTGGTCCCATCACTTCATGGGATACAGATGGGGAAACAGTGGAAACAGTGTCAGACTTTTTTTTTTTTGCTCCAAAATCACTGCAGATGGTGACTGCAGCCATGAAATTAAAAGCACTTACTCCTTGAAAGGAAAGTTATGACCAACCTAGATGGCATATTCAAAGGCAGAGACATTTCTCTGCCAACAAAGGTCCATCTAGTCAAGGCTATGGTTTTTCCAGCGGTCATGTATGGATGTGAGAGTTGGACTGTGAAGAAAGCTGAGTGCCCAAGAATTGATGCTTTTGAACTGCGGTGTTGGAGAAGACTCTTGAGAGTCCCTTGGACTGCAAGGAGATCCAACCAGTCCATTCTGAAGATCAGTCCTTGGTGTTCTTTGGAAGAACTGATTTTGAAGCTGAAACTCCAGTACTTTGGCGACCTCATGCGAAGAGCTGACTTACTGGAAAAGACTCTGATACTGGCAGAGATTGGGGGCAGGAGGAGAAGGGGACGACAGAGGATGAGATGGCTGGATGGCATCACCAACTCGATAGACCATGAGTTTGGGTGAACTTTGGGAGTTGGTGACAGAGAGGCCTGGCATGCTGCAGTTCATGGGGTCACAAAGAGTCAGACACGCCTGAACAACTGAACTGAACTGAGAGCCCTTAAACCCAGAGCTGGGTCACCTCAGGCCAAACAACTACCAGGGAGGGGGCACACCACCACCAATCAGCAGATAATTGGATTAAAGCTTTAGTGAGCAAAATCCAATTTTTCCCATCACCAGTCCCTTCCATCAGAAAGCCTATGCCAGCCTCTTAGCCTCCTCCATCAGACAGCAGACAGAATCAAGAAGGATCATAATTCCACAGTGGCTGAACATTACAGAAAGTTAATCACAAGGAAAAAGGAGAAAGTTATGTCCCAGATAAAGGGACAAGATAAATGC
This sequence comes from Capra hircus, assembly GCF_001704415.2. Taxonomy (NCBI): domain Eukaryota; kingdom Metazoa; phylum Chordata; class Mammalia; order Artiodactyla; family Bovidae; genus Capra; species Capra hircus. The sequence goes on from NC_030824.1 coordinate 25,842,142, forward strand.
CCAGGAAAAAAAAAAAAAAAAAACCCTAAATGGAGAGAAGCAATCTTTCAGAAAAAGAATTCAGAATTATGATAGTGATGATCCAGGATCTTGGGAAAACAATGGAGAAGATGCAAGAAATGTTTACCAAAGACCTACAAGAACTAAAGAACAAACTAACAGAAATAAATACACTAGAAGGAATCAATAGCATGTATGAACTTCCACTTACCGCATCACTCTGCTTAAGCCCCCAAATTGTATGTAGTTATTTTATATTGTTAGATTAATCATATTCCCATTATGGCTGGCAACTGTAATCATCTTTTTGTCTATTGATTGTGAAATTTGATAACCATCTTTCGCTACTGTGATTATGTTAACTATTACCTAATCATATCATGATTGGTCAACAGAAGAACAACAGAATTCTATATCACCAAACTATCATAGTTTAGTTTGTAATCACTTTTTAAAATCCAGATGCATATCAGAATTATCTTGGAATTTTTTGAAAAATACAAATGCCCAGGTATTGCTTTTTTTCTCCAAAGCTCCAGATATGTTTCTAATGAGCAGCCATGTTTAAAAACAACTGGACTATATGAGAATCTTTTACTTTCACCTAGCTTGTTTAACTTTTTCTACTTCATATTCAGTGCTCCCACTTCATTTAGTTTGTTTTCCAATGTCTCTCTCTCTTCTATGTTCTTTCTCAAGTTTTTATCAATTGTAGCAGAAAATCTTTTGAATACATATATATAAATAGCATGTATAACATATGTACCTTAGAAAACTTTTGAATTTTTGCCTAACTAAAAAATAGAGAACTCTTTACATTAAAAAAAATTTTTAATAGTACTGGTGAAGAGAGAGAAAAAAAATAAGAGATGTTTGTTTGTAGTCCAAGTTTTTGTTATTATTTTTTGCTAAGAAATGCTTCTCTTCCTGAGATTCCAAAGCTTCTGAAAATAACAAAATGGAAGGGATGGGGAAGAAATTCACTTGTTAATGGTTAAATATATGGTACCTTTAGTCTTTAAATAAAAACAAGATTCTGTCACCAACACACACACTACTGTACTGGCACAACACTATATTTTTTTTCCATCTTCAAACTAGATTATTAAAATATCCAGTTGAAGGAGACAAGCCCAGCTAACACTGCAGACAAGATGCTTTCATGTTGAGAACTTAATAGCAGAGGTGGGCTGGAAGGGCATTCTGACATTCAGTGTATAGCATGAGAAAGCATCCCCGTAAGAAATACCCACTTACAAAATATTCCAACAGAACAGATTTATCTTCACATGTCTGTCTCCCCACCTTGAACATGACCCTTTCAAAGACAGGGAACATCAACTCTCTTATTTCCAGTGCTGAGCACATTCAGCCTGGCAAGACAGTTGCCTTGATGGGTAGGAGCACAGGCCCTGGGGGCATCCAGCCAGGGATGTGTGACCTTGAACATCTCCAGGTAAGACTGAGATCACAGGACAACTTCGATCACAGAATAGAATTCAACTGAGCAAACCTTAAAGATCTTACTGGTTTATTCAATGATTCATATATCAGGTAGCATACAAATTAACATACAGAAAGAAGCACCAAGAAGCTGTACAAAACAACTTTTATAGAGGACTTCCTTGGTGGTCCACTGGTTAAGACTCCGCACTCCCAATGCAGGGGACCCGGGCTCAATCCCTTGTCAGGGAACTAGATCCCTGCATGCCACAACTTAAGACCCAGCACAGCCAAATATATATAAAACCTTTCATAGGTAGAAGGGAGCAAGAACAAGAAGTCATACTAGCCCCAAAACAGGTTGGTTATTGCAAGATTACTCTCCTGGAGGAGGTGGCAGGGGTCTAAAAAGCAAGTGACCTAACTAGTGCTAACTAGTGCTTATCAGGTGATTCCTGATTTGCTGATTTAAGATTCCATTTCTAGGAGAGCCAAAACCATAATTAAATCAGGTCTTAGTTTGATGACATGACGCTTAGTATCATCAACCCCATTTGGGGACTGTTGTCTTATTTCCCATCAGGCCTCATGAGGACCAGATGGGTCCTACATGTGCTCGGGAAGGCATCTATCTGCCCTCATGACCACTGATGCCCTTCTATCCAGTGTCACAAGAGGCTTGGCCTACAGGCTGAGCATATGGGCTTCCTAGCCCACTGGCTTCACCTCCGGACAAGTGCTATTTGGGTGCTGGAGGGCAGAGGCTGGCGTATTTGTCTACTTCTCTGTTTTGAATGGCATCTCCTGTTTTATCTGTATCTTCTTGATTCTAGGTCTCCACACAGCCCTTCCTTCACAACCAAGGCAGATACCCCACCCCAGCTCTGAGGAAGCAATCAACTCCAGCCTCCACGGTAGTGGGGGTGCTGGCTCGTTGGGCTCAGAGTTACCCCATCTACCTGTTTTCATCTCTTTCTAGACCTTTACTGGAGAAGGAAATGGCAATCCACTCCAGTATTCTTGCCTAGGGAATCCTGTGGACCGAGGAGCCTGGTGGGCTGCTGTCTATGGGGTCGCACAAAGTCGGACATGACTGAAGCGACTTAGCATGCATGCACGCATTGGAGAAAGAAATGGCAACCCACTCCAGTATTCTTGCCTGGAGAATCCCAGGGACAGAGAAGCCTGGTGGGCTGCCGTCTATGGGGTTGCACAAAGTCAGACACGACTGAAGCGACTTAGCAGCAACAGCAGCGGACCTTTATTACCAGCTCAGGGTATTAATTTCCCTCTGTAGAACCACCTTTATTTTCTTAACTGAACCCGGATTCTTAACCACTGGACCACCAGGGTGCTCCATTTCAGCCTAATTTTGACTGAATTTTAGGACTGGAATCACAAAGGTACAATTTGCACTTTTCTGTCTTGCTTCCTTTGCTCAAAATTGTTTCCAATTCATCTAGTCTCTTGCTTATAACTGCAGCTCATTCAGCTTCACTGTATATTCCACTGTGTATATAACTACACTACAATTGATTTGAGCACTCTGTTGTTGATGGACACTTGGGCTGCTTCCAGTCTGGGGCCATTCAAGAAGGATGCTATAAACACTTGTGTCCAGGCCTCCTACAGCACTCCGGGTATCACATGAGAGTACCCATTAGGGTATCCACGGACAAATGGAACTGCGGGGTACAGGTAAATACGTTGAACTTCATCGGAGTGACAGTCTCCAAAAGTAGTCGAAACAGTAAACCAAACAAATAAGAGTAAGAGACGAAACAAACCAAAGCAAAACCACCCCGCAGTCAATTGACAGGTCTCCACAAACGGAGTTCCCACCACTCTCCTCCCACTCGGGTCCCCAGGACCACAAAATCCGTCAAGGCAAGAGGCTTCACATCTTACTAAGATCTCTGACAATCGCTGAGGAAACCTTACGAGGTAGGCGAGACCAGGGTCATGACCCCCAGGACCTAGAAAAAACCAGGGCTTCAGAAAAGCCATGCGACCGGCTCCCGAGGCACACCCCTGTCAACCTCCCGGGCCCCAGAATCCCCGGCCCAAAGCACTCGATGCAACGACCCACGGCCCCTTTTCCTCACGACCCCACGGCCCCCAAGCACTCGACTCCACGGTCCCCGAGCCCAGAGCACCCGACCCCACGGCCCCCAAACACCCGACTCCACAACCCACGCCCCCGAGTAACCGACTCCACGGTGCCTCGGTCCCAGAGCTCCCGACCCCAGAACACTCAACCCCACGACCTCATGGCCCCACAGCCCCCAAGCACCCGACCCGACGGTCCCCGGCCGCAGAGTGCATGGTCCAGGGCCCGGCTGACAGAAAAGCCTCTCCCAGGAACCAATAGCACCCGCCCCAAGCCGCGTACGCAGCCCACGAAGCACCCGCCCTCCTTCCGCCCAGGGCCGGGACGCGCCCGGGTGTAGGTAACGCACGATCCGAAGCCGCGCTTTCGCCACTGGACTGCCGCTGCAGAAAATCCACACCAAAAACGCGCTTTCCTCTGATAACGGAAGTTCCTAACGTGGCGGCACCTCCGAATGCGAAAAGCTGGAGTCAAATATTTTTCTAGAGGCTCAAACGACGCGAGTGGATTAACTAATCAGTGGAATCTGCTCGCCGGAAGTAGGGCTGCACCTCGCCGGAAGTTGCGCTCCTCCATTTTATTGCCCGCAATGGCGGCAGTGTCTAGTTTGGGGCCGGGATGCGGAGCTCTTGACTGAACGGGTAGGCCAAGCGGAGGCTTCAGGGACATCGGCCGCGGCGCAGAAGAAAACCAGCCTGGACGCTGAGGACGCTGTCATGTACGGCGCGAGCGGAGGCCGCACCAAAACCGAGAGGAAAAGCGGCACGAAGGAGGAGACCGGGCCCGGCGGTGCCGGCGGTGGGGGGAACCGAGTGGAGCTGCTGGTCTTCGGCTATGCCTGCAAGCTGTTCCGAGACGATGAGAGGGCCCTGGCCCAGGAACAGGGACAACACCTCATCCCCTGGATGGGGGACCACAAGATCCTCATCGACAGGTCGGTTCCTCCCCCCACCCGCCGGTCCTCCCCTTCCCTCGCCCGCTTGATTTCGTCTGATGTTGACTTGATGGCCGGGACTGAAAGGGGTTTTCTGGAGTCATCGGGGATCTGGGGGACACCCCTCCCCTGTCCTCACATCCCCCTGGTTTTGGGGGGGAGGGGATGGTGAAACCTGCCCTAAGGCACTGGCTGGAGCTGCGTGCCGCGTCTGTCGCCGGAGGGATCGTCTCTGCTCCCGCAGCCCCTCACGACCCCTCACTCTTGTCGCTGGGTTGCAGTTGCCACTCCGGGCAGTGGAAGCTGCCCGGGCCCTGGGCCTCTCCTGACCGGCGCTCTGGGGCCCTCGGCGCTCCCACAGCTCCGTGTGGTGGGAGGGCAACCCGAAACGCCGCAAGCTGATGTCGCGATTAGAGACCTCTTGGACCCCAAGAGTTGGCTTTGAACCTCTCTTATCCCCAAGGCTCTCTGTGGAGCGCCCGTATTTTGCCGTCATGACATTTGATTACCGCCCCCCCCCAATTCCTCCCCCTTCCTGTGTTAATCTGATGAGTTTCACAGATTGAGGCTGAAGTTGCCAATCACTGAAGGCCAGTTGACTTTTTGCAGACACTGGCCTTGCTCTTAGAGGTACTGTTCTTAGGGCCGGTTTCACTGTCTCTTAAAACTGAAGGGTAGAGCTGAGACAGAGGTGTGTTCTTTTCAAATCAAACATGCTTTTAGGTAGTCACTCTGGAGGGTGTTTGGCCACTTTGGACAGAGGGGTCATGGGACTGGAATTTCTGAAGATGTTTGATTTGAAAAGGATGACCTTATATGATGTAGGTTTTTGCTCCCCTCCCCTCCCATGTTTTCAGTCCCTCTTTCTCCTTGGAATTTTTGTTTGTGGGTTTGGTTTTTGCCAATTTGGCAACTCTGCTTCTGGGGCCCAGACTGAAAAGTAACCGTGACCAACCATTAAACTGTGGAATAGTCTCTCCGAGCGAAGGAAGCCCATCGTTTGAGACAATTAAAACTGGATTCTACAAAGCCCTGGAACCTGACTATAGGGATGACCTCTGAGCTGGCCAGAATGGACACATTAGTGACCAAACGCCTTTTCCATCCCCGACGTTTCCACTTGGAGTTAGATCTAGACAAGAAGAACTCGTGGAGGGAGGGTCGCCAGCTCAGGTCTGGACCTGAGGGCCCCGGCACTCTGCTCAAGCATGCTGTACCTTTAAACCATGGTTTCTATTGAATGATGCTGCCTGAGTTGTCAGGCGGCTTCCTTTTGAAAAGTGTTACTTGTGGTATTGTTAAAATTTGATAAGCGAGGAACTCTGAGCTTTTTATGCAGTTTTCCATATCATTCTGTACATGATGTGAGTTAGGTCTTCCAAAACCAGTGGGGAGCAAACGCTACACATGTAGATGTGTAATATTTTAAGATAATGATCTACATTTGTAAGTTAAGGAGGTTTACAGCATAGTACAAATAATTTTTAAATTTAATAATATGCAATAACTTGGCTACCCTGAAATATTTGGCCTTTTTTCCTGTAAATGTCTTTTTTCCCCCTATATTTTCTAGTCCTCATTACAAAAGTCAGCATTAAAAAATTAAGCAGACTTTTGTCTCTCTAATGTCTGTTTCTGCAACCCTAAATCTGAGTGTTTTAAGTGAAATTCCCTAATTCACTCATTATCTGAGAGTTGCACTTTGACAGCATCTTCATTGAACTTTTTGTATTTTAAGCATAGCAGAAAATGCTTCCTTAGTCTTCATCTGGCCAACATACCTATGGGTCCGCGCAAGTGCACATGGATGTGTGTTCATGTATGTTATATCCTGGGGGCATAAAGTTTAGAAGCACATATTTTATACTGCATCTTCTAATAGTTTTGCTCTGTTTCTAGTGAACCTCCTTAAACTGCACGTATATGTCACTGTTCCTATGTATGTGTGTCTCTCTATCACATAACCCAGCACTTATTTCCTCAGCCAAGTGGCTAGGGGGCGAGCCTAGCCAAGATTTTACCTCCAATGGACGCAAGTTTCTTTGGTGAAGATCTCTCCTGAGAGTTCGGGACTAGCAGAAAGAAGCGAGGAAATTTCGACCGTTTGGTTCTTACGGATAGGTATTTATGTATTCGGTTTGTGTGAATGTAAGCTATGATATTTGACTTTTCAGAAAAAAAAGTTTTTTCTTTTCTTTTTTTTTTTCCTTACAAATGGCATTGAATGGTTAACCAAACCATAAAGGGTAAGAACTGCCACTGAAGTGGATACCATTTAAGCTATTAAAGGATTGTTTACCTTTAATTATAAGTTTTATCATATGTTAGAAAGGAATTTAGACTTTGTTAAGATAACTTGAGTTTAAAAGTAGGTGAGATATGACTAGCCAAATTAAATATAATGAGAAGCATTTTTATGTTTGCTTTAATATTTTTATTTCTTTATTTTAATTGGTAAGTATACATAGACAACGTCACACACGAACCAACCCAAACGTTAATTTCTTCCCCTTGACCAGCATGTTCATATTACAGATATGATGGGCGCGGTCACCTGCATGACCTTTCTGAGTACGATGCTGAGTATTCCACATGGAACAGAGATTACCAGCTCTCCGAAGAGGAGGCACGAATAGAGGCCCTGTGTGATGAAGAGAGGTATTTAGCCTTGCATACGGACTTGCTTGAGGAGGAGGCAAGGCAAGGTACTGCTCAAGAAAAACTTACTTAAGCAACAAACTTTTTAAAAAATTTTTAAGTATTTAAAAGTTTACTCCCATTCATTTTTTTATACTCACTCTTTCTGATATTATCTTGACAGTACCCAGTGGATTGGAAAAACAGCAGTCTTTGCGTTCTGAGAGGACCTCAGGATAGTTTATATATAGAGCCACAGAGAATTTTCCCAGCTTTTGAGGGCAGACTGGGATTTGAAAAAACAAAAACCAAACTCTTTAACTGTTCTTCTTTAACAGTATCGTATAAATTAAAATTGATGTTCTTGTCTTTGCCGTAACAATCTTTCATACAGTTCTTAATCCCCAAGTTTCTCAGCAGGAAGAAATTTTCCACAAAAGACGTGTAATCTGCTGTCTGTGGTAAACATGTACTGGCAAAAGTGCATATTGATAGATGTGAAGTGTGGAATTTTAAAAAACATTACTGCCTCGAAAAGAGGTTGGAAAAAGTGTGTTGTGTGCTCTACTGATAGCCACAACTTTAGAAATATATAAAATGTTTCTCAGTAAATTTCTGCTTCTGTTAACATAATTCTCATTTTTGTTCAAGAGGAAGAATACAAGCGGTTGAGTGAAGCGCTGGCGGAGGACGGGAGCTATAATGCAGTGGGATTCACGTACGGCAGTGATTACTATGACCCATCCGAACCCACGGAGGAAGAGGAACCTTCCAAACAGAGAGGTGAGGTGAGGGGGCTGCCCAGGTGATGATGTTGGGCAGGCGCTGCGGGTAACCATAGAGTCTCCAAAGCACGATTATGGGCACTAAACAGCCACAGTGTCACCATGGGACAGAGAGGAAACGTGATTGATGTTAGGGTAAAACAAAGCTAAGAAGTAGGAAAGGAATTGTTGTTGGAAGTGGGGAATGAATTCAGAGTTCAGTTATCTTCCAAGGATCTCGTTGCCTTTTCCTTTCTTGCTTTTGGATTCATGGAGCAGGAAGTTACTCTGGATTCTGTGTATGAAATGTATGGACAGTGTATGTGTTGAAATCCACAGTTCTCAGGTCTTGAAGGGACAGGCATTAACCACTCTCCTGCTAACCTGCTTCCTCATAACCACTCCATGAGTGAAATAATGACTGGTGTCCAGTGGAAGGACACCTGTGGAGTCAGTTATTATCAAACAGAAGACAGCACAGGGTGTCCTGGTTAGCCTCGATAGGCCCTAGGACATAGACTTACACAGTATTTTAAAGTAAGTAATATTTACCTAGAAATAAAGCTTCTAAATGTATGCCTTTTTGGATTAACTCTGAATGTTTTTTTTTAATAAACGATGGTGCTACTAAAAAAAACTGGAGCTGTGCAGTTCAAAAATAAACTCCATATTCACTTTGGTAAGCCCTGAGAGCACCTGTATAACAGCCCTGCATACTGATCAGTCATGAATTGTCAATGATGGTAACACACACTGGAAACATTAAGAGTGGATCACTTTATTCAGGATATTCTGTTTAAAGAGAAGAAGAGCTTCAGAAACCTATTCAAATGTTCGAAGTAATGAACTGGAATCACATCATAGAGAGATGGAATTCTGGAGCTAGCTGAACCTGTGATATGGACTTACTTATTGTTTTCTCCTCAAGTAAGAAACCTTCTGGCAAGTATGAAGTAACTGTGGCAGTTAATATTAAAATGCCATCTGCCCTGCACATTAAAATGCCTGTGCCCTGCAGCCACACTAGGGTTCTCCCAGCTTCTTCACCTCGGGGCATGACAGCAAGATGTGGGGGCCAGCTTATACAGACACTTGCCTCATTGCCCTTGCTTTCATTCTGCTCATTACTTTATGGCCATAAGAATCACTGTTGCACAGCTCTGTTCTGCAAGCTTCTCAAGAGTTTTCCCAGATGTAATTTTAATCATATTGAGTTAAAGCCTAGTTAAGGTATTAAACACCTTCTAGCATTGACTTCCGAATCTGAGCAGACCTCAGAAGCTAGGGTGCAGTGGACGTGTTCTTGCAGGTTTGAGAAGCATACACTCATTCCTTAATCTGGAATAAGTCATCCATCTTAGGATTCTGGACAGTTCCAACTTTGTCGTTGTCTCTGAGCCCTGTACATTCTGTGTGCTTTAAATATGCAGTGTTCGATCAGAAGGAAGGAATGCACACTATCTCCATTTCACAATGGAAGAACTGAGATTCATAGAACCCAGATGTCTTTTGCAAGGTCAATCAACTATTTTGGGAAAATATACAGTGATGTTTTCTTAACATTTTAGATTGGGGATCAGCAAACTATGACTGAAGACCCAGTTGGCGCATTTCTGTGAAGTTATATTGGAACAGCCATGCTCATTTGTCCCTGTTTTGTCTGTGTGGCTTCTGCACTTCATTGACAAAGTGGAGTTGTTGAGACAGAGGCCACCTGGCCAAAAAGCCAGGAATATTTACTGTCTGGCTTTTTGCAGAAAGATGTCGCAAACGCCTGTTCTAGGTGTTGGGTACCTGTCTCAGTGTAATTGTTGGGCTACCTGATGTCAAATATGGTCAGATTATTGAAAACACTTCAGTATTCTTGCCTGGGAAATCCCATGGGCAGAGGAGCCTGGTGGGCTACAGTCCATGGGGTTGCAAAAGATTTGGACACAGCTTAACAAGTAAATAACAACAGCATTGAATTTTAAGAACTTCAGTGTGGCTTAGTTTCTCTTCCAAGTTTTAGTGTGTTTTCTCTTTAATGTAAATTCTCCATATTTAAAATCTTATTTCTGTAACCACATTCTCAGAACTTTGCTTTGTCTGCTGATTAATTTTTTTAATGGAAGTTGGGCCCCTGTAAAACTTACAGCTCAACTCTAAATTTACACTAGTATAAATAAAATGCCACATATACAAATAACATGTACGCATGCACACACACACATACATACTTGTATGTGTACCTATGCATGCACACACTTTTCAAATAGAATACAGTTTGGTACCCAGTACCACTAACAACCAGATTGTACTTTACTGCTGCATTATCTTACAGTCTAAAATTTTAATTTTTGTTTGTTTTTCTGAGTCACCAACATGTCTCAGTATTCTTTGATTTACAAAAATGCCATACAGTTGACCATTGAGCAACAGAGGTGTGAACTGGGGAGGTCTGCTTATCCTCAGATTTTTTTCTTCTTTCAATAAAAAGCAGCATTGTGCTGTTGGCCAAATCCACAGAAGTGGAGCCACAGATACAGAGGACCGGCTCTGGGACTTGAGCGTCCCCGGATTTTGGTGTCCCTGCAGACACTGAGGGGCGACTGCACTGTCCTGGTGGTCGACTGATGTGAATCCTTCTGATATTAACCAGAAGCCTTTGACGGCGCCTTTAGTTCTGTGTAACATCTCTCTTCCCTTTCGGCAGCTTACTGTTTCCATCCTTTATTTTCACAGGTTTTCATCATCATCTATCCCTTTTTTTAACAAGAAAAGATTTAAATTTATTTGAATCTTAGTTAGCATTACAAAAGTTGCTTTTTATTTTGTGCGACTAAAACCATTTTTCTGTGAAGAAAAGTATGTGTAAGAACAGAGCAAATCTGTAAGCTACCTATTCCAAATAGCTCTTTTGCTCTGAGTTCCTTTATTTTTGAGAACAGCTTAGCACTAAGGAAAGGCTATTCGAACAAAGTTTATACCACTTTGTCATTTTAGGGAGATACGGTAAAGTTATACTTTTATATATTCACACCTTTGGCCTCATTCCCAAAGAAATTTGGGGATTTTAAGCTGTTACTTGGCATGTTGCAAACCGGTGTTTCTAATACTTACCAGTTCTGCTGTGTCATTTGGTTACTGGAGCTGAAGAGATGGGTTGCTGATTACAGGGAGCTTTCAGGCCATAGTAAGTCTTCAGTTCTTGGGAGAGAACAAGGGTATGTGAGCTTGTGAACAGTGGTGAATACTCTTACAAATCAATCTGTGTCTCATCAGACTGCAGTCAGCAGGTCTTTTGTACTGTGAAGCCTGTATAAAATTCCTTCTTGGCTTCGCAGAGAATTAAGTTTGAAATGGTTGTCTCTTCAAGAGAATCCATTATGTACAATGGAGATATTTGTTTTGATGAAGACCTAATGTTTATTTCACATCTTTTTTGAAGAAATAAGTAGATGTGAAATTCTTAAAAATGTTAGCTTGGTTTTCTAGTAGTATGTTTTCATATATTTCACTATATCCGCTTAAATTGTTCATTAAATTGAGATGTATATAGGTACCTTAGAATTCAGAAAGTTGCAGTGTGTGGTGTCTTGTCTGGCTTCCAGTAGACAGATGTTTGTGAAGTGAACCGTTAAACAAGAAATGAAAATGGACATACATCTGATTATTTGTGAAGAGAGAGGTGGTTTGCTTGGGTGGAGAGGTCTTGGCAGTTACATGCAGGGATTTTATGGTTCAGTGATGAAAACAGCCGTCTTGCAGTTGAGCACCCTGTGCTGTGCTTGGCCCTCTGGGGAACCCACCCAGATAGTGTGGGGGTGGGCTCAGCAGATCAGAGGGGCTGGGAAGGAGGAGAGGTGAAAGTGTGTCTGCCTGCTGCGTGCAGAGCCTTGGGGTGGAAACGCTCTCATGTGTGGTCTCACTGCGCCTGCACCATGGCCCTGGAGTCCGCGCTGCCACTCTGTCAGTACTAGGAGGAAACAGACAAGGACGAGGGAGGCACGGCCGCATGCTGCACCAGCCCAGCCCCCCTGGGATCTGGTGAGGTGCTTTTGCCGACAGGTAGTACAGTGAACACAGAATAGAGAGTGGAAATGTTCCTGAGAGCTGATGTACGACAAGACCACGAGGGGCCAGGTGATGCTCCTGCCGCTCTCCCCTCCACTGTTGCTTACTGATGGTGGTGCCGTCTTTTCAGGTTGTGGTTCTGAAGTTTTACGTTTTCTTTTTATACAGAAAAAAATGAGGCTGAAAATTTGGAGGAAAACGAGGAGCCTTTCATTGCCCCATTAGGACTGAACGTGCCGCCTGATGTGGAGCTGGTAGGTGTCTTTGTCCTTCACGTTGCTATTCACCGCTGTTTGCACTTACCGGGAAGTACTCATGTGAGAACCTCACCACAGTCACAGCCGCCTTACAGTTTGTGTGATGCTTTACAATTATTTTTGAGTTAATGGAGGAAAACTCATCACACACCACCTACTTTTCTCTAAAGAAAAAGAGAAACACTACAGTAGAATCACTAGACCAGAGCATCGGGGGCTCGGGAACTGGCTCACTCTGAGACCATGTGGTTGAATCCCCAGGTTTTACCAGCGCAGAAAAACCTAGTCAGAATTCCTGGTGAGGAGACTGTTAGCCACGTTTAGGTGTAAAAACCCTCTTGCTCAAAGCAGCTTGGCTTCAATAAAGTTGCTCTGGCCTATCTTTCTCTAATGTGGTTTTTGTGGGCACTTAAGATAAGTGTCCGGAGAAGGCGATGGCACCCCATTCCAGTACTCTTGCCTGGAAGATCCCATGGACGGAGGAGCCTGGTGGGCTGCAGTCCATGGGGTCGCAAAGAGTCGAACACAACTAAGCGACTTCACTTTCACTTTTCACTTTCATGCATTGGAGAAGGAAATGGCAACCCCCTCCAGTGTTCTTGCCTGGAGAATCCCAGGGACGGGGGAGCCTGGTGGGCTGCCATCTGTGGAGTCACACAGAGTCGGACACGACTGAAGCGACTTAGCAGCAACAGCATCAAGATAAGTGTCTTCACCTTGACATTCCCTTGGCACACTTCCGCCTGGTTTTCCTCTCTAGTATGTCAAGACCCTGTGGTATCTCCAGGCAGCCCCTGCACTCTGGAGGAACACCTGGGTGGCCTCCTCTCCACCTTGGTGCCCTGCAGCTGGTTACTGGCGGAGCTGGATTAATCTCACCTCACCTGGCTATTTCAGCTGCATTTGGTTAAGGTTACATTGTAACAGGCCTCATCAAGGGTTCTCCACCTGTTACCTCATTTAATGCTAGTGATCCGATGAAGTAGCTTCCTGTTACCATCTCTCTTTCACAGATGGAGAGAAGTGAAGAAGTTGGGTCACACAGAGCAGGCAGGAACTCTGACTCACAGTCTTTTGACTGTCACGCTGTCATGAATTGCTATGCTTTGTAGGGTCCCTACATGTTTATTAGGGATGTTTAAACATTTTTGTTGCATGTACATACCCAGAAAAGGGCTATTTGTGCTCACTGTAAAGTTTTTTCTTTGGCATCTTCCTGCCATGGATGTGGGTATTCCAGGTCGTTCTGTGTGTCCCGCTGTAGTATCACTGATACTCAGTGGACGCTGAAAACTCACAGAAGTCTTTTGCATTCTCCTCACGTGTGCGTGACACCTCCCATATTTAGTGCAGCATGGATTTGATGGTTCTTCCTCTTTGGTTTTGGTAATATAGAGTTTTATTATTTTTCTGTTGACCAGTCATGATACAGTGGTATTAAGTGAGTAATAGTTACATAATCACAATAGAGAAAGATGTTTATCAATCAGTGACCAGACAAAAAGTAAAAGATGATTACAGTCACAAGCCATAATGGGAACATGATTAACCTCACAGTATAAAAAAATTACGTACAGTTTGGGGGGTGAAGCAGAGGGATGTGGTAAATGGAGGTGCATACATGCACATGATTTCATCTGCCCAGTCAGTCTCTGTCTTCTGGTTGGTGCATTTAATCCATTTTCATTTAAGGTAATTATAGATACTACGATCCTGTTACCATAGTCTTAATTATTTGGGGTTTATCTTCTGTAGGTCTTTTGCTTCTCTTGTGTTTCCTGCCTGAAGAAGTTCCTTTAGTATTTGTTGTAAAGCTGATTTGGTGTTGCTGAATTCTTTTAACTTTTGCTTGCCTGGAAAGCTTTTGATTTTTGCATCAGATCTGTATGAGAGTCTTGCTGGGTAGGGAAATCTTGGTTGTAGGTTCTTCCCTTTCATTGCTTTAAATATATCTTGCCACTCCCTTCTGGCTTGTGGAGTTTCTGTTGAGAAATCAGCTGATAAACCTGGTTGGAGTTTCCTTGTATGTTATTTGTTGTTTTTCCCTTGCTGCTTTTAATATTTTATCTTTCTCTTTAATTTTGGTCAGTTTGATTACTGTGTGTCTCAGTGTGTTCCTCCTCGGGTATATCCTATCTGGGACTCTCTGCTTCCTGGACTTGGTTGATTGTTTCTTTTCCCTTGTTATAGGAAAGTTTTCAGCTATTTTCTCTTCAAATATTTTCTCAGGTCTTTTCTATCTCTCTTCTGCTTCTGGGACCCCTAAAATGTGAATGTTGGTGTATTTAAGATTGTCCCAGAGATCTCTTGGGCTGTCTTTTTTTTTTTTTTCCATTCTTTTTTCGTGTATTCTCTTCTGAGGCAGTGATTTCCACCATTCTGTCCTCCAGGTCATTTATCTGTTCTTCTGCCTCAGTTGCCTCAGTTATTCTGCTGTTGATTCCTTCCAGTATATTATTCATCTGTTAGTTTGTTCTTGCAGGTCTTTGGTAAACATTTCTTGTATCTTCTCCATTGTTTTCCCAAGATCCTGGATCATCTTCACTGTCATTATTCTGAATTCTTTTTCTGGCAGGTTCCTTTTCCACTTCATTTAGTTGTTTTTCTAGGGTTTTATGATGTCCCTTCATCTGGGATATAACTTTCTGCTTTTTCTTTTTTTTTTTTTCTTTTTTTTGCTTTTTCATTTTGATTAACTTTCTGTAATATGGTTTTTGTTTTAGCCGCTTTGGGACTGTGCCTCTTGCTTATTCTGTCTGCCTTCTGATGGGGGAGGCTAAGAGGCTTGTGTAAGCTTCCTGATAGGAGGGACTGGCATGGGAAAAACTGGGTCTTGGTCTGGTGGCCAGGCCCTTGCTTGCTGCTGCTACTAAGTCGCGTCAGTCATGTCCAACTCTGTGCAACCCCATAGATGGATTCTCAGGCAAGAACACCAGAGTGGGTTGCCAGTTCCTTCTCTAATACATGAAAGTGAAAAGTGAAAGGGCCTTGCTTAGTAAAGCTTTAATCCAATTATCTGCTGGTGGGTGGGGTTGCACTCCCTCCCTGCTAGTTGTTTGGCCTGAGGCAGCTCAGCCCTGGCGTCTGCTAGCTCTGTGGTGGGGGTAGTGGTGGCCTCGAAGAGGGCTTACACCAACGGGGACCCTCCCAACCTGATGCTGCCAGCGCCCCGGGCCCCACAGTGAGCCCCTGCCAACCCATACCTCCACGGAGGCCCCCAACTCTAGCAGGTAGTTTTGGTTCAGTCTCCTGTGGGGTCACTGCTCCTTTCCTCTGGGTCTTGGTGGGCACAAGATTTTGTGCCCACCAAGACTGAAGTCTCTGTTTCCCCCGGTTCTCTGGAAGTCCTATAGTCAAATCCCACTGGCCTTCAAGGTCAGATTCCCCGGGGGTGCCCAGTCCTTTTGTTGGATCCCCAGTCTGGGAAGCCTGACGTGGGGTTCAGAACCTCCCCAACGGTGGGAGAACTTCTTTGGTATTATTGTTCTCCAGTTGGTGGGCCCCCCACTCGGTGGGCATAGGATTTGCTTCTGTCGTGATTGTGCCTCTCCTGCAGTCTTGCTGCAGCTTCTTCTTTATCTTTAGATGTGGGGTATCTTTTGGGGGGGGTGCCAGTGTCCTCCTGTCGGTGGTTGTTTAACAGCTAGTTGTGATTTTGGTGCTCTCGCAGGAGATGAACACGTGTCCTTCTGCTCCACCATCTTGAACTGAAAGTCTGCTCTCTTCTCATGTTATTATAAAATGGTCTCTCGAGTAGGAAATTGCTCTGTGTAGGAGCCAGTTGTGAGTGCTCACTGGGTCTCCAATGGACAGCTTGCTTTTCCTTTATGGTGATGTCAGTAGCGGATTTTTCATAATTACTGTGAATTGGAGCAGTGATCCGCTGTGTGCATTATACACACGCTGTCGTCTCCACGTTAGTGGAAGAGCTCTAGCAGACAGATGTCTGTGTCATATAGTCCATCTCGGTTACTAATGTTGAAACTGCTGGCATGTGTTTATGTGGACACATGCTGCCTGGGTGGGCAGGGGCTTCTCTAGCTCCTGGCCATGTGGGGCTGAGGATGGTAAAGAGAGCAGGTGCTTTAGGGGTCCTTGGTTTCTAAGTTAAGTTTTTGGTTTAGAACCCAATGGCTACAGGGGCTCTGAGGTTTCATGTGAAGCATTGGGAGCAGTTAAGAGGTCACGGCACCCTGGGGACGTGTGCTGGTGCAGGCTCGAGGCTGGCCACTTGTTTCAGGTCCAGCCCCTAGACTAGACGCAAGCCCCTCAGGTGGCCTCACAGCTCTATTTTAGCTTTTTATACTGACTCTGTGTGGCTACTTGTATGTTTCTTGGGAAATAAGGACCTAGTTTTTGCCAGAATATGTAGCCCAATGCTTGTCCTAACAGTGTTTTCAGTTACCTGTTCCTTTCCCAGGCTTTGTCACCTCCTGAGTTCTGCACACGCCCAGGCCCGTTTGTGGTTGTCTTGTGTTGCACTGCAGGGAAGGTAGAGGGCGTGTCTCAACCTGGTCTCTCACCCACCTGAGATGCCATGGACCTTCTGGGCCTGTCTGTTCTGTACCTTCTGTTGTTTCCCTCAAGCCGTGGGGACCAGAAGTGCTGCTGCTCAGCACACCCATTTGAGTGTATTTACATGGGAAATGCACTTTGTTGTTCAGTCACTCAGTCATGTCTGACTCTGCGACCCCATGGACTACAGCACGCCAGGCTTCCTTGTCCTTCACAATCTCCCAGAGTTTGCTCAGACTCATGTCCATTGAATCGGTGATGCCATCCAACCATCTCATCTTCTGTCATCCCCTTCTCCTCTTGCCTTCAATCTTTCCCAGTATCAGGGTCTTTTCCAGTGAGTCGGCTCTTTGCATCAGGTGACCAAAGTACTGGAGCTTCAGCTTCAGTATCAGTCCTTCCAATGAAATGTGCTTGTTTAACTTACTTTATGGACAGAAGGAAAAGGGGGAAGGATTCAATGCACAGTCCCCATCATGGGCTGGGTTTCCGTCTAGTAGGTTAATAGCAACAGCAGCCAAGGAGTGTTCATTAAGCAGGTGCTGTGAGCCAGGCACTGTGCTGCTCGGCTCCTCAGTCCCCCTGACACCAGTATTTCTGTGACAGGGACACAGGCTAGAGGTGTCAAGAGTAGCGGCCCCAGGGCAGCCCAGAGCCATTGCAGAACTTGGGGCCACATGGTTATGCTTCGTTGAAGGTTGTTCTGATTAGAGCATTAATTCTCACCATGTGTTCAGCTGGTGTGTTGCCATGGGATGGAGGCGGGGACAAATTTTATTTACCCATGTCCCTGTGGAGTTCGTGTGTTTTCTCAGGAGATTGTGAGGACTGTTCGTGTATGATGAGCGCTAACTAACCCCTGGTCCAGCACGTGTTGTGCATGTTTGTTCTTCTGGTACTTTGTCTCTTAACTGTTTGTCCCTCTTTCCATGCAGAACTTAAATGTATTTTTAAAAACACATATGTCACCATGTTCCTTTCTGGCTTCAGGATTTTGAATCTGGTTTCAGTAGACCTTCCACCCCTGACAGCCCTATATTCCGTGCTGTTACATCCATAGTTTTGTTTTTACAGTGCAGTTCATGACTCAATCTGATGTTTATTAGGGGCTGTGATCACAGGGGCCTTCCCTGATAGTTCAGTTGGTAAAGAATCTACCTGCAATGCAGGAGACCCCAGTTTGATTCCTGGGTCAGGAAGATCTGCTGGAGAAGAGATAGACTACCCACTCCAGTATTCTTGGGCTTCCCTTTTGGCTCAGCTGGTAAAGAATTCACCTACAGTGTGGGAGACCTGGGTTCAATCCCTGGGTTGGGAAGATCCCCTGGAGAAGGAAATGGCTACCTACTCCAGTATTCCGGCCTGGAGAATTTGATGGACTGTATAGTCCACAGGGTCGCAAACAGCTGGACACAACTGAACGACTTTCACTTTCATGATCACAGAGGAGGAAAGGGCCAGCCCAGCTGCTCCTGGGGTTCCTCACTTATTCACCCCATGTGCCACCCAGTCTGGCCCCCTCATTTTCCCCCGGCTCCTGGATCTGAGCTCAAGTCTTTTCAGACCTTTTCAGAAATCTCATACTTGTGCAGGTTTTCTGAACTCACATAATGTTGTCCCATTTTCGATTCCTACTCTGGAGTTCTTAGAGCCACATTAATTTTGGGGGATCTGGGAGGTGTTAGCCCCCCTTCTTGGGGCTCAGTCATTTTCTTAAAGCACTTTCTTGAATTAGAAAATCATTTTCCCCCATATCAGTCTTTGTAACATATGTGTGTTGAACATTGGGCATATCCTTAAAATCTCATCTTTGGGTGGGAATGATTATATTTTTAAATAGAAAAGGACTTTTCTAAAACTTACATGATAGAGCAAAGAATGTCTTTCTCCAGACCAGGCATTTGTCTTATATATACTTGCTTTAGTAGCAGATCTTGAAAGGACGTTCATAAAGTACTTTGCTTCTCTATACTCATCATCGCTTTGTGAAATGACCTGTTTCTCTGTAACCACTGTAGCCATAATGCTGCCCAACACGTGGCTAGGTCATGAGAGAATATCTCTACATATAGGGGCAGATGGGGTTATATTTTCCCATAAGGGTCATTATTCTGAAGTAATCATAAATGATTATCATATATGCACTGACTCAAAAATTAATCTTCCTGTTGAGGCAAAGCCACTGAAAACATGCATCAGCATCCAGACTTAAGTATTCAGTGAGCCTTCAACATGGTCTCTGGTTTATTTCAAGATCAGTGAATAGCTTTAATTGTAGACATTTACGCTGTTCAAGAGTGAAGGACGTCATTAGTTCAGGAATCATATTTGAGAATTAAGGCATTGGTATTTCGTGAAGAATTCAGGCCTCAAGTGACAATAAGCATCTTGACTGTGTGTCATTAATGAGAGGCCATTTCCTACTTTATTTGCATGTAATTTTCTAGTATTAATCTTTTCATTGATACTAATAAAAGTATTTCAGATGTGTGGCTTCCAGCCTCTGGTCTGAGGGGCTCCATGTGTGAGTAGGAATTGCTCAGCTCAGGATGTGGTAGAGGTAACTTTGCAGCAGGTGCAGGAGAGAGGTGGGGTCTGATTCCTAGTAGTAAACTCACTCTAAGGCAACAAGATGATTCACCCAGTAAAGGTGGGTGAAACCCTCCCTGTTCTGGCCAGACCATACTTTGCTGTTCAGTTGCTAAGTTGTGTCCAATTCTTTGCAACCCCATGACCTGCAGCACGCCAGGCTTCCATGTCCTTCACTATCTCCCTGAGTTTGCTCAAACCCTTGTCCATTGAGTCAGTGATACCATCCAACCATCTCATCCTCTGTGTTTTCCATTGGGAAGTTGACTCTTCCCATTGCGTGACCAACGTATTGGAGCTTCAGCTTCAATATTCGTCCTTCAGTGAATATTCAGGGTTGATTTCCTTTAGGATTGATTAGTTTCATCTCCTTGCTGTCCAAGGGACTCTCAGGAATCTTCTCTAGTACCACAGTTCGAAGGCATCAGTTCTTCAGTGCTCAGCCTTCTTGATGGTCCAGCTCTCACATCTGTACATGACTGCTGGAAAAACTGTAGTTTTGACTATATGAACCTTTGTTGGCAAAGTGATGTCTCTGCTTTTTAATACACTGTCTAGGTTTGTCATAGCTTTTCTTCCAAAGAGCAGGTGTCTTGTAATTTCATGGCTGCAGTCACCATCTGCAGTGATTCTAGAGCCCAAAGAGAAGTGATTCTTAGATCCTTGAAAAGCTTGTTGAAACATGCACCCTCTCCTAGAAATATGCATGTGTATGTGCCGAGTTTACGTACAGCTTCCCAGAAGATTCATAACCCCCTGAAGCCTGTCTTGGAACCATGTTTAAGGGTGCCCAATATACGGAAACCTGTTGATTTTCTTACAGAAGTCTTCCCCCGTCAGTTCAGTACAAAGCTAGAATGTCCTGCCTCAGCACGGGAGTTTTCTGCTCACAAAATTCAGAAACTAGTTGTCTTGTGACAGGGGCCAGTGTCACTCAGTTCAAACTGGGCTCTTCCCCTTGAAATGTCTGTAGTTTCTTATAGTTGGCAGTAAAAACCAGGGTCACTTCTATGTTTTGAGTCACAAAGTCAGTGGACAAGAGAACAAACTGGTGACATGAATGTGTGTTTTCTCATAGCCACCAACAGCCAAAATGCATGCCATCATTGAGCGCACGGCCAACTTCGTGTGCAAACAAGGTGCACAGTTCGAGATAATGCTGAAAGCCAAGCAGGCCCGAAACTCTCAGTTTGACTTTCTACGCTTCGATCACTACCTCAACCCCTACTACAAGTTCATCCAGAAAGCAATGAAAGAAGGACGGTATACGGTACTGGCAGAAAACAAAAGTGAAGAGAAGAAGAGTATGTGAGACTGTTTCTGTCCTGTGTTGGTTGGGGTGGAGTGGGGCAGGGGTAAGGGGGGCCCTGGAGAAGTGTAGGGAGAGTCATCCTCATAGATAGAAGCTTGAAGTCTACACTGCAGAACTTCCAGAACGTTTATGAAGTCCTGCTGCCAAGGCCCGGGGATTAAACCTGCTGGTGCTCCATAGTCTAGTATGACACTCTTCCTAATAAGTCTGAAAATATGTTAGATTCTTTATTAATATTTTTATAGATTGGTGATGTAGAATTAAATATTGATGCCATCCGAACATATCCATGTAGGTTGGAAATAATTCCTTCCTTTGGGCTGTTGAACGTGTCACAGAGAAAGCAGCAGGCTCATGCTTCGTGGATGGTTCTAGGGTACACGCCCGGTTAGGGCATAAGGTTGAGTGTCTAAATTTGGAGTCCTTACGGCAAAGGCTAATTAAGTATTTCGAATAATATCCTAAGACAGCAGTATATCTGTCTGCCATTGAATTTTTTTTCAGCTGAAACATGATTTTCAAAATCAGTTGTATCAGTCTTACTGCAGACCTTACCTTCTCCATGTTAGTCTCCTGTAGGTTTCTAAAATACCTGTTGCTGTTATTTTACCTTCATAAATCAGTAAGATTTTTGCCTCTTTTGTAAAAAATGTGAATATTCAGTGGCCCCTGACCGATAAACGCCAGAGGGGAGCTGCCACTGGGCCACGCCTTTCTCACCACCTGCCTTGCTGTTGAGTGACTTCGGGGGCAGTGAGATGGGGAGTCTTTCCCAGAGGGATTATTTGGACAGATAATCGAGGAATGGCAGCACATAGTTCTGCCTTTGTTCCTACATTCCCACACAGTATATTTGTACCGTAAAATCTTGAAATGTGCTTTGCTTTCAGAGTCAGGCATCAGCTCTGACAATGAAGATGATGACGACGAGGAGGATGGCAGTTACTTGCATCCGTCCCTCTTCGCCTCGAAGAAGTGCAACCGCCTGGAGG
The DNA here is from genome assembly GCF_001704415.2 of Capra hircus. Lineage (NCBI taxonomy): Eukaryota > Metazoa > Chordata > Mammalia > Artiodactyla > Bovidae > Capra > Capra hircus. The sequence continues at coordinate 25,863,751 of NC_030824.1, forward strand.
AGCTCATGAAGGTGCTGGTCTCCTTACAGAACAAAACTGCTAATTTAACCTTGGAAGTTGTTAAGCATGTTTTTGTGTAATAGCTCGATTTCGTTTTACGATCATTGAGGTATATTTCGCCGTTTTGTTTGACTTGGCAGCAAAGGATTTGGTCCCTTTATTTCTTATATGCCCTGTTTTATATAATCACAAGCATATTGTTTTCATTTTATTATATTTGGGATTTTTTCACTATTTGGGATATTTAGAATGAGTAAAATGTTGGTTAAGACTTAGAAAATGGGTTTTTCATACAGATTTTATTATGAGAGGATTTCATAGGTGCATAGAGTATGTGCTGCTTGAAACCATCTGTCACAGGAAACATAATGTTACCTAAAAACCTATTTATTTTTTTTCATCCTTATCATTAGGAGTTAATCTACACCCCTCATGCTGCCATTTGTGATGTGAGAAAACGGGTCCCTCACACCTAAGCTTATCTTTTCAGCAGTCACACAGTGCGGCTGATCGATTGGACCTTAAAAGCTGTTGGTGATTAAAAATGAGAAATTGTTTTGAGGAGGGGCACAGTTTGAGATTTTGAGTGAATTTGGAGGCTGACACTTTTCTCAGCAGCAGTCTAGTCCTATCTCCCATCCTTACTTTCCCTCATGTCATTAGGAAGAGTGAAGTGATTCATTTATTCACTTCCTCTGGATCTCATGACCAGCTAGAGATCTCAGCCACAATTAGTCAGGACCTCCTTGTGTGCACGCACGTTTACACACGTCTGCTGAGGTTTTTCTGAAGCGTAGATACTGTTCTAAAGTTGAGATGAACCTTGCCACAGAATGGTTTTGCGTGACTCAGAATGCAGGAAATGGTGTGACCTGGCATCTTCTCTCTCTGCAGCCTTTGAAGGTGGTAGACCCTGATCACCCCCTTGCAGCACTGGTCCGTAAAGCCCAGGCCGACAGTCCTGCCCCCACCCCACCCACGGCGGATGGTGCAGCCGTGCAGCCCTCCCAGGTGGAGTACACCACTGACTGTGAGTATTTTGTTGTGCGCTTCCCGGCAGGGTGTCAAAAAAATATGAAAGCTGGCGGGCAGGTCTGGTAGAGGTGCCATGAGGAACCTTTACGTTGAGCATCCTTAGCGTGTGGGCTCATCCTCTTGCTTGTTGCTTCATATTGGCAAGTGGCTGCCCCATCACCAGCATCAGGCCTGCATTCCAGGACGGATGAAGAGGAAGGGCAAGAGCAGAAAGCAGTGTCACATGGTCTTCTCATATTTGGACACATTGCTGCCCTAAATAAAATCAGTTCTGTTAAGAAGAGCAGGGAGAACAGACATTGGTGGACGTGTAGTGTTGTCTGCCGTGGTCACTTCGCTGAAAAAGACGACAGGGCTTAAAGCAGTGTCTAATATGCACCTTGGAATTGTTTTCGGTTCCCACTTATTCTCTCTGATTGCTACTCTTTTTAATCTTAAGATTAATAGAATGCAAATCTTGAAGTTTTATTCAAGAAATTATTTGAAAGTATTTAACCTTGGGCTTACTACCAGGTCTTTTAAAAATTATTTTATTCAGAGGTTAAATATTGAATGAGAGAAGAACCTTTAGCAAAGCCACAGGAATTCTGTTCAGCCTACATCTGGTATCTGATTCAATGAATCCATCTATAAAGCTTGTCACTCTCAGCGATTAGAGGGTCAGCCTGAGGTTAATTCCGTTTTAAAATGTATAAAGTGCTTGCTTTGGGGGAATGAAGCTTTTGTTAAAAATGATAACTGTGTCCTTATATACTTCCTGTCTGGCATTGGCATGCAATAATGTGTAATTTTGATGTGCTAAATTAACATTTTTAGACCTCAGAAATAAGTTGCTTTAGTGAACTTAATGCATATGTCCTTATAAAAAAACCTCTTAGAGAACTCAGGTAACATCTTTAATGCTTAAATCAAGTCAAATGAAATTTCTTTAAATGTTCAAATCAAAGAGCAGATCTGGCCCTGTTTCATCTCACCTGCTGGTTAGGGTTTGGGCTTGGGGTGTGGTGGACCTGTCATAATAAGCGGAAATGCCTGCAGCATTTTGTAAATCACTCCCCAGGGGCTTTCTGTGTAGACAGCCCGCACAGGTGAATCTACTGCTGCCTCAGCCCAAGGTGCAAGCCGCTGAGCGAGACGTCTCCAGTTTCCTTCTTCCTTGCTGTGTCTTTTCAGACCCATCCTTGAATTTCCACAAGTTCAGTGCGCTGTCCCTGCACCTCCACTAAATTCCTAGAGCTATCAAACTTTCTTAAATTGGGAAGGAATAGAAATTCAGGATTGAGTGGCGGTTACCTGGTTATTCTCGCTGCTTATCACTAGTGTACATGCGGTTAACTGTGATATTGGTAATGGCTCAGCGTTGTCTAGAGACCCTGTAGGACTGGGCAGGGGAATAGCTGAGTGAGAGAAGCTGCTCAGTGACTTGGGATTTCACTGCAAGGTCCTGTGGTCTGGGCCAAGTAATGACAGGATGAAAGTTGTGGGCAGGTCCCAGGGAGCCCATGACTTCAGTCCCTTCTGCCACCAACCAGGGGCCCCAGAGGCCAGAGTGACTCATGGCAGCCTCTTCCCCCACCCCAGTATAATCTCACCCTTGATCTTTGCAACTGCTGTGAACCAGTTCATAGGTGAGAAGTCTTGGTTCCCTACGTGACCCATGACCCCAGATGGAGATACTCCAGTCAGGGGGCACCATTAGTAACTGGCTCTTCCCCTCAACAAAATAGTTGTTTTGATGGTCATCATTCTCTGGTGGCCCAGCTGATAAAGAATCCACCTACAATGCAGGAGACCTGGGTTCGACCCCTGGGTTTGGAAGATCCCCTGGAGAAGGGAGAGGCTACCATTCCAGTATTCTGGCCTGGAGAATTCCATGGACTGTATAGTCCATTAGGTCGCAAAGAGTCAGACATGACTAAGCGACTTTGACTTCACTTCATCACCTTCACACGTGCAAGAGTGACAGACATGAGTAGGAGAGAGCCTCTGGGGGGTCTTGCCTGGACACACCCTGCATCGACGGCAGCCTCATATCTGCCTGAGTCCGCAGAGATGAAGGAGGTGGTGCTGACAGAACGTGTGGCTGATTAGACATGGCAAGGGCAGGGACCAACTTCTAGGTATTCCAGAGAAGCAAGGAATCTAGCATGTTTGGGTGAAACATCTCAACTCACAGATGTTGGCAGTGAATTCGTACTTTGTAAAAATATAAGGCAGTCCAGCAAAACACGCAGCAAGCCAGATGCTGCTCACAGGTGCCTGCATCAGACCTCTGCTGTGGGTGCAGGAGGAATCACAGGCTGTGGGTCAGAGGGAGCTCACAGAGCTCCTCTGTGGAGACTGTGCTCAGCAGTAATCAGCTCTGCCTAGAGGCTGGGGAGCAGGCTCTGAAACATCCTTCAGATTTCAAACAGATTTAAATGCAATGTTCCAGGAGCGAGACCAGTTTTATTGAAATGAGGAGGACAAAAACCAGATTCCTTCCTGGTAGGAAGTGAATGGGTGGTGTGCACGACCCCTTGGCCCCTTCCTGGAACTTGCTTGTGAAGAGGGATGCGGGGACAGCACTAGTGAAGGAAACATTCCCTGAGAGCCCTCCCTTGAGGATCAGCCCCTTGGTTTGCCGTGACAACAACCCATCTAGCATCCAAGAGTCTTAGGGTGGGAGAGGTGGCCTGGGTATTCCCAGGAAGAGCCCGGGGCTAGAATTTGGCTCTGGATCAGAAAAATGCTTAGAGATAGCTGTACTCGGGTTCTTGAAGTTTGTTTTTATTTGTGGTTAGATTCTTAAAAATTAGCGAGCAAGAATATGAAAAATTTGAAAGAGAGGCACAATAAAGGGCCACATCTGATGTGGCCCATAAGATAATCAAGTGATGTGTTATAATAGAAGTCCTTGGGAGGTCTGAATTATTTGGTGATTTAAGGAAAGCGTGTGATTAAAACAGGTCTGAAAATGCTCCGTCCATACGTACCTGAATGTGTGCCCCTGTTGACTCACTTTTGACCTGGGCCACACCCTTGCCTCTGATGGGTGTACTCACCACGGCCAGCCTGGGTTCGGTGAGGTGAGGTGTACATCAAGAGCAGAACCCCAGGCTTGTGGTATCTTCCTTCTGCACTTTCACAGTTCTTTCTCCCTCCTTGGGTTCCACAGCAGTTTATTGTTTTTGTATTTTAAGCAATTGGTGTTTTAACCCATCTTTTAAAGGATTCAGTTGCATTTTCACAGAAGCAGCCATTCTCTTTTCCCACCCAGATTTCATCTGTGTGCATACATTTTAATTAAATACCTACATTCCAGTACATTTAACTAGAAAATGTTTAAAAGTTAAAAACTCTGCTGGTGAAAGCAGAAGGCTCAGCCGTCTAAGGAGGAATATCCTGGCCTGGTGTGTTAGTGCCTCCTGGGGCCTCCCCAGCACAAATCCCAGGAGACTCTTCAGAGGGAGAGAATGAATGAGCCCCCCAGAGACGGGTTCAGATGAGGAAGGGCTGGCTTATGAAAAGCATGGTGTCGGAAAAAGCTATTCAGAAAAGATCCCATTAAAACCTCACCTTTTATCTAACAGCAGAATCACTTCCAGGTTTAAGTGCCAGATGTGAGAGTCTCAGGAAAGTAAGTATACTTTAACAGATAAAGAATCATCTATTTAAACCAACAGACATGATATTTAACTAAAGGAAAAAAATAAAACTATCAAGAAAGCAGAAAAAACTAATAATACACAAACAGTTTTTATAGTCAAGTAGGAAAAAAAACTTACAGTCCAGTAGAAAAAATGAACTATAGTATGAATAATTCACAAAGGTAAAAATGACCATGCAATTTTTTTTTTAAAGGTTTACCCTTGCTACTCACTCAAATGGCATTGTATCTGCTGACTTTAGAACCTAATCTCCACGGAAAATAAAATCCAACATTTCTTTTAAATCAGGCTGCAGCAAATATATGAAGAATCTGAGACTTCATTACGATAAAAAAATGTCCATTCTCAGGAACATGAGAATACTTTGAAATTATATATCTTGAGATAAAATAGAAGTTTCTGGGCTATGGAAAATGTTCTTTTGTGTATACCTTTTTAAATTTCTTAGTAATCACAGATTAAATAAAAAGATGCAAATGACCCTACAGTGACATGCCATTTTTCAGCTGTCACATAAGCAAAGGACAAGGTTGACAGCACTCACTTGTTGCTGGTGAGAGTGTAGACTTGTATCCAGCAGAGTGGGGGGCAAGTGGACAGTGTGGACCAGAACTAAAATGCACCTGCCTTTGACCCAGAATTTCTCCTTTATTTCCCCAGTATTTCTACAAATATATGTGTAAAGATTGAGCTAGAAGAATGTTCACTGTGGGACTTCCCTTATAGCTCAGTTGGTAAAGAGTCTGCCTGCAATTCTGGAGATCTGGGTTTGATTCCTGTGTCAGGAAGATCCCCTGGAGAAGGAAATGGCAACCCACTCCAGTACTCTTGCCTAGAGAATCCCATGGACAGAGGCGCCTGGCAGGCTGTTGTCCATGGGGTCACAAGAATCGGACATGACTGAGCAGCTAAACCGTCACCACCACCTGGTGGTCCAGTGGCTAGGACTCAGTGCTCCCAATGCAGGGGGCCTGGGTTTGATCCCTGGTCAGGGAGCTAGATCCCACATGCTGCAGCTAAGACCCAGAGCAACCAAATAAATAGTTAAAAAGAAAAAAAAATAATGTTCATTGTAAAAAAGATTTTTATTAGTAGCACAAGGCTGAGCTGCCCTCTGTGTCCTTCAGGGAAGACTAATGGAATAAGCATCAGGGCATGCATGTGTGTGGCGGGCTGCTGGAGTTAAGAGAGGAGCTGGAGGCCCTGCCTGGGGCGCCTGGTGTGGGTGAAGGCAGAAGGCCCAGGAATAGGTTTTGGTGTGAGACCATCAGCATTCAGTTCAGAAGTGGAAAGACAGGTTAGAAACTGGTACTCACGGTGCCCTCGGAAAAGGACCTGGAAGAAGAAAGTACAGGACAAGAAGAGGGACTCCTTCCTTGGCCATTTGCACTCCTTTAAACCTTCTCAGAAAAAATACAGATTTGGGTGATACTTATTTTGAAACACTGGTATCTTGAGTTAATTCTTTGCAGTTCTGTGATTTAATGACATGACTGTTTTGTCAGCTCTCCGTGTATTCTGTTGAGGCTTAAGCAGTCCCTGTGGCAGCTTTTATCCCAAAAAACAAAGGCTGTGGTGCCCACCTGCTGGGGCCCATCTAGGTAGCTGGAGTCTCTAAGTTTTTCTCTCTTTTTATATGACTTGGTTAATAATGACATTAGAATGTACTCAGTTGTCCTTTGTTATTTACTTTCTGCTTATCAGAGATTTTCCTAGATTTGGCAGTCTAGGAGGAGAAACATCTGTTTTTATTTTAAAAGAATTTTTTCTCCAAATTTCTTAAATATAGATATATGAAACTTAATCTCTTTCACTTATTAGTCTGACAGTGAACTGTCATTCATGCTGTTAGCTGTTCTTATTTGGCTGTCTTATGCTATTTAGCTATAAATCCTTACCAAAGAGCATAATAAATAAAATTAATTATGCAGGAAGCAGTAATGCTGAAATACTACCCACTATTATCGGATGTGTTTTTTTTTAAATGCCAACTCAGTTTTTTTAATGTTCTATAAATAGCTTAAGTGAAATTAAACCACATCACGTGGCTGCAGTAGATATTTTCTTGCTTCTTCCCAGTTTTTAAAATGTGGTTTTGCTGTTGGTTTTAGCAATTTTTTCCCTGCAAAGTCATGACCTTGAAATGGTTTACTTACTTTCCAAACTCTCCTTTAGAAATGGCTTTATTGTAATTCAAGAGAAGTAGAAGGGGAAAAGTAAAAATATTACCCAAGATGCTACCATCCAGAAATAGCCATTTTTAACATTAGGTGAACATCATTGACAGTGGAAAAGACTGAGGTAATCGTGGGGACAAAGGGGAAAAAAAGAAGCTAATATCTTTAGGATACAAAGATAATTTTGATGAAAAAATGTTTTTAAAAATTGATGTGTAAATAGAAATATTGTGTTAAAGTGGAAATAAGCTTTATAATTTTACTTGAATTTGGCTGAAGAACCTGTAATCAAAATCAAAGTGAAGTAATTCCTGAACTTCAGGTAAAAGTTTCTTCCAAGAATTCAGTTCTAAAGGTTAGGAGAACATTAGAGAGGTTGGAATTGTAGGGGGTGGTTTTTTTTCTTAAGCTTTTTATTTTTTATCTTAGACATTATTAATCAACTAAGAAACTAGAGAAAATTAAGTCCTCATTAAAATACCTTCCCTCCACCCCTTCCCTAACTTGTTTTTTGTTTTTGTTTTTTTAAAGAAATACGCTTAGATTGTGAGAGTTACACATAGTATTTATGTTCAGTTCTGTAACCATAATTCCCTGGTTGATTATTCTGAGTTCTTTGGGTTAAGTTTTTTGTCAGAGCATCTCTGTTTGGGTTCTTTATCTGATTCATTTCTTGGTCATTAGAATTTCATAAACAAGTAGGTTTTTTGCAAGGTTTCTATTTCATATGTACTTTAAAAGGGCCTGCCTTTGACCCTGGTGTAGAAAGGAAAAATTGTCTGGGTATAAAATTCTTGGGTTGCTTATTCTTTCTCTGATATCTTTGTAAACTGGAATTTCACATGGTCCTTCCTCTCAGAGAAACCTAGGTTGGCTAACTTTTGCCACTGACTAGTTGTGTGGGTTAGTCGTTTGGTTTTCATTAGTTGCTCCTGGGTGCTGTTCTCTGAGATCTCATGTTCAAAAATGTCTGTGTTGCCCTTTGACATAAATAGCAACTTGACTGAGAATAGTGCACTTACTCACACTTGCTTGGAACTTGGGAGCATTGCTTAGTGTTGCTGTGAAAAGGGAGAGAGTGGCCAGCTCCATCTCCCTCCTTAAGAGCCTACTCTTTCTGATTGGATGCCTTAAGAATTCTTTCTTTCTTCTTAAATTTTAATAACTTACAATGAAGTCCTCAGTTTTCCTGGAATTTATTGCATACCCTTTTCAGTCAAAGATTCTGTTCTCATTTCAGAGAAATTATTTTGTACCTCTGAATGTCTTTTAAAAGATGCCAGCTTCCTTATTTTGGATCATCTTTTTCTTCCATGTCTGTCTTTTTCTCTTTTTTGTTTTAATCTCGGTTTCTCCTTGGCATTCAGCATGATCACATCCACCTCCTGTCCCATCTTCTCCTTACTTTGATTTTTTTCAACTATGACTGTTCGGTTCCTTACAGTTTAAAATGTACCAGCTTGGTAGGAGTGGTGTTCGGGTCCTCAGTTTGTTTTCTAAGCTCTTCAGCAAGGTTTGCAGACCTCTCCTGTAAAGGTCCAGATGTAAGCACTTCTAGTGTGGTGACTGAGTGCTCTCTGCGGCTGCTGCTGGTGGAGTGTGAAAGCTGCGCTGATGATTGGGAACAGAGGCATGTAACGGGGCCTCATAGAGCTTGATTTATGGACACCGGAATTTGAATTTCATAGAATATTTGCATCATGAAATTGTTGTTTGGGGTGGGTTTTGGTTTTATTTTTGAACCATTTGAAACTGCGAAGCCATCCTGAGCTCTCTTAGGCTGTGCTGAAGCAGACACACAGGCCTGGTTCCTGACCCTGCTCAGCATGATCCCTTCCATCTCATTGCTTGCTTTACTTCCTTTCTTTGTGCTTGATTGAACTCCTGTCTCTCCAGATTCGTCTGTGGCCCAAAAACTCAAAAGGTTGCTTGGGTTCTGTTTCCTTCCAGACTCAGTTCCTTGCTGTCTGCGTGGCATGTTCCTTGCTGGATTCCTTTTGCTGGGCCTCTTCCTTTTCACCTTCCCCTTCACCCCTCACCCTGCTTACTTTGGCAGCTCTGTCCAGACCTCTAGTCCCAGCATCGGGCGCCCCTCCTGTACACCATTCACAACTGCTCTGAGATGCTTTGTCTGCCCTCCCAAGTGCAGCTCCTCTGGAGGCTCCGTTGTCCGCTCTCATGGGATCCTAACAATGCCCTGGAGCAGATATCCTTTCCCAGGTCACCCCCCCGACCCCTGCAGTCTCGCCTCACCCTGGGCTCCTGGAGCAGATATCCTTCCCCAGGTCACCCCCACCCCCACAGTCTCGCCTCACCCTGGGCTCCTGGTCACACACTTGAGCCTCCTGCCTTCTCCACCCAGACTCTCCAGAATCCGTTCTTATGTAACTTGTCTCCAGAACTGAAGCACAGTATAAAATATTCAGATCATTTTGCTTGAGGGTCACTGATGAAGACTTTAAGTAATGGTTGGAGACAAGGCATCCTGAGAAATAACTTGTATTTGCAAAAAATAGAGCGATTACTTTTCAACACTGGCCTTAAAGTTCCAGAGTCACATGTTCACATGTCTAAAACTGATTCCCTTGAGTGGTTTCCGGCTTTACAAGTGAGATATTCGCAGCGTCACTACAGAAGTCTTCAGATTTTCCTCTTCCGGTTTGATGACAGCAGAACAGGTCTCCTTTTGTTCGGGGGGTTTTTTTCCCTTGAACACTGGGCTGGGAAATTTCCTGGTGGTCCAGTGGTTAAAACTCCATGCTTCCACTGCAGGGGCTGAGGGTTCCATCCCTGGTCAGGGAAGTAAGATCTGCAGTTGACTTTTTTAAAACAAAAATTCCACTTGTAGAGGGGAAAGTGTTTTAGCTTCAGAGTAAATAGAAAATGCTAGGTGTATGACACTCTCCCAGGTGACATACCACAGCCTGCAGATAGAATCCAGCCCGCCAGCTGTGTGTGTGACCATGAGCTAAGAACAGGCTTTACAGTCGTCTTGGTGATGGGGACACTATGAACCCCAATTCAATGGAAGTTTTACTGTGTAAAAGGAATTGTATTCTTCCCAGTAATGGACCTGTGCACCTCCCCCCCACACCAAAAAAAAACCCTGCACTCAATTATTTTTACTGTATTTTGAATTTCAGCAATTTAAAAATATGTGGGAATTTGTTTTTACTTACTATTAAGTGCCTGTATAATATCTTCAGTGTTGCTGCTTGATCCATGACCCTAACATAATTACTACCTGGGTTTCTATAGGAAAAATTTACCAACCCTTGGTCTATCCCAAAATTACTTAATAGACTTACTGAATATGAGTATTCTTATTTTATTTACTCCTTTTTTATTAGTATGTTAGCCCTACAAACTTTAACATTATAGCAAAGACCTGTTTCATTAAGACTCCAGCATTTACAGTGTATTGTTGTGGTAGGAAGTGTCTGTGTGTTTCCAGCCCCCGCCGCACCTGCCTTCTCACCATCACCCCCTAACTTGAGTGCATCCAGAGCAGGACTCTCGTCTTGCCCCCCGCCGCCCCCGCCCCATCCCTTTTTGAGGGCACAGCACCAGCCTTCACTTTGACATTCAGGCTAGAGCATCAGGCGTCACCTCAGTTTTCTCTTCCCTGTTCCCACATCTTGCTGCGCCTCCTTGGGGATCACGTTCAGGGCCTCCTTCGAATCTGACGCTCCTCACCGCATAACGCTACTTGGCCTTGTCATCTGTTGCAGCCCCTGTCAGTCTTGGTGAGCCTTCCCGTAGCCTGCGCTTCCTCTGGCGGTGAATGGAAGCTGCCCTGCCACCTCCCTACTCAGCCGTTCTCTTGATTTTCCATGCCATTTAGATTCCAGAAACTTGCCTCCACCCTCCACCTTGCCCTGCACTGTCACACTGTTCTTCCTGTGCTAAGTGGATTCTGACCCCAGGGCTCCTGAGCTGGCTCCTCATCAGCCAGAAATGCTCCTCCTTGGAGCTGTCGCTGCTCAGGTCAGGTCTTCCCTGGCCTTGCACAGTGTCTTTTCCTCTAGTTCATCCTCTTCTCACACACCCTGTTCTCTGTTTCCATAACCCTTGTCAGAACTGGAGCTTACTTTGTTCTTGGTTTACTTTCGTACTCTGACTTGCCATACAGCAGTTCCCAGAGGGTGGGGTTTGTCTGTCGTGGAAGTGTCAAAGTAATACATATATTTTCAAGTCAAATAATAAATGCTTTAACTGTTGTGAGTTTTTGAGGATTCCTTCATATCTCTGAATAATGCGTTTATAGCACTGTTTCTGGATTTATCAGCTCTAGATTTTCTCTGACGTCTTTCTTGCTATGACAAATGATGATTCGGCTCACTTGTGCCCCTATGAAGTCTGCGCTAATACCCTAAATTTTGCTCGTATTACTTGTTTAATTTTGGTTTTGGCTACTTTGTAACTTTAATATATTTCAACCTCTGTTTCCTAATCAAAATTCAAAAGGGAACAATACAGAAATAGTTGATTCACGAATCCTGTGCACCAGTTGGATTCCTCTGCAAAGTTCTGGACCTGTCTCTCTGTCCTGATCTCTGTCAGAGGAGCCCCAGCTATCAGGTGCCAGGACAGTCAGCCAGGTCACTGCTTTGACTTCCTCACCTCCAGTTTGCAGAGACATTGAGTGATGTGGGCTCTTGCTAATGGTGCCATCTTTTTAAGCGAGTCTTGTTGCTGGATGCTTCATGTTTGCTGCTGCGGCAGCTTCTCTGTGACATTGTTGGTTGCATTCACGGTCCGCATTGTGGTGACTGACAGCTGTGTTTCTGAGCTGTATGCCTTGGTACCAGTCTAGACGGGCCCTGTTCCCAACCTGCAGCCCAGGGTGTTCCGGTGACTTTCAGGCATTGCTTTCCTGTGTTAGAGCTGTTTTCTTCTGGTTGGTTGGTTTACTCCTGTATTTTACTATAGCACGTCCTCCAGTAGTTTGCCAAGAAAGAAAGGGTACACAGGAAGACCGATTTTTTTATTTTTTTAATCCTTGAATGTCTGAAAATGTCTGGATACTGACTCAAACATGATAGGTCATTTGGATGGATCCAGAATTGTGGGTTGAATATTGCCCCTCAGAGTTCAGAAGGTTCCAGACTTCTGTCTCCTAGAAGCCTTTGCCCCGTGTCATTCCAGTTCCAGTGATTTATACGGCCATTGAACAAGCTGGCATCGTGGGCAAACGATGCTGAGGATAGCCATAACATCGTTTCCTCCATCACGGAGCATCACAGAGTCAACAAGAGCCCTGGGGGAGTGAGTGCACAGCGCTGGCAGATAGAGCCAGGGAGGCCCTTGAGCCAAAGCTTTCAGGGCCCCAAGGCCTGAAGGCAGGTGCCTCACAGAAGGGGAGCGTGGCTGGGGACCTGAGGAGGAAGGTTCCCAGCAGAGGAGTGATGTGGCTGGGTGGGCGGGGAGGGCTCTGTCTAGTCGAAGAAGGGAACCCTGGAGCTTCCGGGGCAGCAGTCAGGAGAGATCTGATTCTGGGGAGTCGGATGTGGGTCTGAGAGACCACGGAAGCCAGGCTGACCCTGTGGGAGGAGGCTTGACGCAGCTGCAGGAAGCAGGAGGTGCCCGTGCATGGGGACGGCGCTGTTCTGGACACAGTCCATCTGTGAGGTTTATGAGATGCCCCAGTGCAAGTGTCGAGTGGGCACTTAATGTACTAGTTCAGCTCAGGGCTGGAGATGGCCGTTCTGGAATCAGCAAGTATAAACAGGATTTAAAGTCATTGAACTTGGTAGAAAAGTCCTGGGATGTAGGCTGGGGGGGCCAGGCACTGACCTCAACGGGGTGCAGCTGCTGCTGCCCAGGCCCGCTAAGGTGGTAACACAGTGCTGCTGCTTCACATTCTCGTGTGAATAGAGTAGATTGATTTTTTAAGAATATGCTCATTTCTCCACAGAACTCAGGAAAGCTATTTTCATTTTTGATACAAACACATGTTTATCTTCCAGAATTGACAGCAAGTATTGCTCACCAGGTCTCTAAGCTCCAAGAACCCTTCCAGTGCTGACATTCTCTCCTGAGAATTAGATTTATTTATATGAGATTTAAGATTGCATACAGATATCAGTAAATTAGCTCTGATTTTTGCAAGAAGCCAACTGAATAGAAGGGCTTCGAAGGAATTAGGCAGGTCTGTGTGACCCTGGGTTCCACAGCTGTCTAAGCCCACACAGTATTGAGGAGGAGTGCTTAAGGATATGCCTGGTGCTTTTAAGCAACTTGATTTTTTCCATACAACTATATCTGCCTTTGGAAAGTGTAGACCCCCACTGAAATATCTCTCTTGGGTTTATTTGAAGTAGGTGTTTGTGGTACTCAGTGATTTTTATTAAAATCACATCGACATTTAACTTGGGGTGAAACCCAATCCCCTCTTGGAAAATTCACAGAAAGTCCTGAGATCAATAGCAGACCTAGTAAGGAACAGTCTGTCACGGAAGCTCAGGGGGAAATGGAACCACAGGGGCCCTTTGGAACCCTGCACCTTCCCTCTCCCCCCACCCCAGTTCAGTCTGGGACACAGTGGTGAGTTTCCAGAAACCAGACCTCTGACTGTCCTTTCCTCCATCTAGTCCAGGCATTGTCAAAACTCAGAAGAATTTCTGACTTGGGAACTATACACAAAAACACATGTGCTCTAGTTGGTGGTCATTTTAAACGGTTTCAAGGACTTAAAAAGAGCTGTGAGGCCCCACTGGGCAAGTGCACATCTTCAGCAAGTGTTGTGGGATGGTGTCAGGTACCCAGCTTCTCGCTCTTGCAGAATGTCTCAGCCCAAGGGTTATTAGGAGGCGCATGCACCCTGCAGTCAGCAGGCTTCACTCTAAACACGTCTCTGGTGCTTGCTCTGTCCTGGGAGCTGTGCAGGTTTTCTGGCACTGCCCTCTGTGCCAACAGGCCAGGTTGCAGAGAACAGCCCCAGCAATGTGTGTTCAGGAAGGCAGAGCAGAGCCTCCTGGGGCAGAGGTGGTAAGTTGCAGGTGTTCGACATAGTGATTCACAATTTTTAAAGGCTATATTCCATTAATAGTTATTATAAAATATTAGCTGTGTTCCCTGTGCTGTGCAGTATGTCCTGGTAGCTTATTTTTTTAGTGAGTTTTTAAAATAATTTTTTAAATTTGTATTTGTTTATTTACGGCTGCGCTGGGTCTTTATTGCTGCATGTGGACTTTCTCAAGTTGCAGCGAGCAGAGACTCCTCTCTAGTTGTGGTGCTCAGGCTTCTCATTGTAGTGGCTGCTCTTGTTATAGAGTACAGGCTCTCTGGCACGTGGGCTTAGTTGCCCCACAGTTTGTGCGATCTTCCCAGACCAGGGATCAAACCCGTGTCCCCTGCATTGGCAGGTGGATTCTTAACCACAGGACCACCAGGAAAGTCGCACTTATTTGTTTTGTACATTATAGTTTGTACCTCTTATTAATCTCCTATCCTTGTCTTGCCCCTCCCCGCTTCCCTCTCCCCACTGGTAACCACTAGTTTGTTCCCTCTGTGAGTCTACTTCTTTTTTGTTATATTCACTAATCTGTTGTAGTTTTTAAAATTCCACATGTAAGTGATGTCAAATAGTATTTGTCTTTCTCTGTCTGACTTATTTCACTTATAACATAATGCCCTCCAGTTCCAGCCATGTTGCTGCAGGTGGCAGGACTTCATTCATTTTTGTGACTGAGTCGTAGTCTGCTGTGTATATGTACTACATTTTCTTTATCGTTCATCTGCTGATGGACACTTAGGTTCCTTCCATATCTTGGCTATTGTAAACAATGCTGTGAAAATTAGGGTGCATGTATCTTTTCAGGTTAGTATTTTCTTTTTTCCCAAAATATGTTTATTTGATTTTTAGATTTTTGAGACACCTCCATGCTTGCTACAGTGGCTGCACTAATTTACATTCCTACCAACAGTGTATAAGGGGTCCCTTTTCTTTACATCCTCACCAGGGTTTGTTCTTTGTTGGACTTAAAAAAAAAAAAACCTAGGAAGGACTTCATAGCAGGCAGAAGACACAGTTTAGAGGTGCCAGGATCAGAAGTGAGGGGCACAGTGCTGTTCACCATAAACTGGGGGGCAAGACAGGACAGGCATGGGTCTTTGCTGAAATTGGCCATCATATCCGTCCAGACCTCAGTGTCTGTGGTGAAAAGAACAGAAACAACTTTTACATTCCATGCACAGAGAATCTTGGAGAAACGGCCTCATAATTGGCCACAGTGTGGAGTCTTCAGCTGTGGCATTGCCCCAGCAGGCACCTTGCAGCAAGTCTGCATTCTCAGCTCACCACGCCTCAGATGTTTCACTGCCATCAAGGTTATTTTTGGATGTACAGAGATTTTCAAATTCCTATTCACCTTTGCAAGGTATAATTAGAATTTATTGGAAGGGACTCACAGAGTTCTTGTGTAAGAAGTGAGAGGGTGTCCCGAACATGTTGTCCCGAGGTTTCTGATTCCAGTCTGTCCTGTGCAAGACTCCCCAGAGTGGATCCTGGGGTGGCCCTAGGGTTTGCAGCCTGAGCCCCATTTCCAGCGTGGGAATCCCCACATCCTGAGTAAGCCCAAGGCTTAAGAGAGGCCTTCGGGTTTGGAAGGTTTGTTTGATTTTCACACCAGGAGGTGGATTCTTTTCTTCTTAGTGAGCTCAGCTATGCATTTTAAATTTCTCCTTTATTTTAGCGCACGTTTTTAGATGTTTGTAATGGATGAGTTCTTGGGTTCATCTGCCATTTCTCTGGCAGGCCTATTTTTAGTCTTTGTTTTAATTTAATATGATGGGTAGCTCAGGTATAGACTGATGGTTAATCTGCATATTCATATCAAAACTTTCAAAGGGCTGTTACTCAGTTTTAAAAATAATTTATTCACTTGTATTACATAAAGGATGCATTAAGTTATAATTGCATAATATATAGTCGAAACTCAGTTACGGACTTTTTTAATTTCATATTGTTTCATTGGTTTATGGCTACATTTTTTAAATGTATTTTGACTTGTTTTCAGGCAAGAGGCTAACTGTCTGGAACAGGACGTGGAGTGTCCTTTCCTTGAGGTGTGACATTTTGGACAGCACTTGCTGTCCCCCCTCCCCAGTATACACAGGGGTGTGCTCTGTCGGGGGGTGGAGGGCAGGGCACTCTCTGATCTTGCTGATGCTGCCTCCTCCTCTGTGGTGGTGGCTCTGCCCAAGGGGTGAGAAGGACCTTGTAGCTTGATTATCTGAAGGGGATAAAGGGAAATGTAATTCCATTTTTTCAAGGTTATGGTTTATCTCACAGAGGCTTCTCTTCACATTCAGATACCTCCTTTGGTTAGGAAAAGCCTGTATATGAATGTCCTATCAGTCTGTCCACCCATCAAACTCTGTGGGCTGAGTGCTGGGCTTAGAGAGCTAACCTCCCTTTCCTCCCTCAACGCCCAGCCCTTTGTGATCTCATCTCTGCCCGCGCCTGCCTTCAGAGGTGCGGTCTAAATGTCTCCTTGCTGAAGATCACATAGAGAGGATGTCGAGGCCACACATATTACTCTGAAAATGTGGAATATTGTCGTGAACGTGAACGGTGGTTGGTGCACAGCATCAAGCCAGAGAGTCACAACCTAGGATCTGAGACGTGTGTGATTAACGGAGAGTAAGTTATTAGCATCTGCGGATACACCTGCAGCGCATGTGAACTGTGCAATCGTTCCCGCCGAGGGCGGCAGGGCTCTGGTCCAGCTGTTAGGAGACCTAGGGAGCTGCTGCACCTCCCGCATCTTCCCTGCATGGCCTACCTTGCTGGAGACCACGGGCAGTGAATAGCTCTTGCTATTTGTAAGTGTTTTTGTCTTAAAGTAAGTTAATTGAAAATCAAAATATAATTCCTTACTTAGGAAAATCTTTCACCATCCTCTAATGAATAGTAAATTAAATCTCTGTAGTCAGAACCAGTTGCTTATCTACAACAGGATTAGAAATTTAAATGCTTAATTAGATCATTGGGTCTTCTGTGGGTTTGCTGGTTTTGAAATTTTTTTCCCTCACCAAAAAAAAAAGAATAAACTTACAGGAATTGTCATTGTTTTTGTTTTTTGTTTTTAAATAGGCTCTGTCTTACAGATACTAGCCTGTGTGGACAAAATATGTAAGAAGTTTTTGTACGTCACTGTTTATAATAGTAAAGCCCCAAAGTGATCTCAGTGTCCATTAGGACTTCTTAAGTAAATCGCAGTGCATCTCTGCGCTGAGGTGGGGACATGCAGTGGTTACAGAGCAGCACAGCTTTGTAGACAAGATGACTTTACTTCAAGACGAATGTATGTTTATTTTTGAAGTGTAGTTAATTTACAGTGTTGTGTTAGTTTCTGCTGTACATCAAAGTGATTCAGTTATTTATATCTACACACACACACACACACACACACACACAGATGTATATGGGTGGCTCAGATAGCAAAGAATCTTCCTGTAATGTGGGAGACTTAGGCTTGATCCCTGGGTTGGGAAGATCTCCTGGAGGAGGGCATGGCAAACCACTCCAGTATTCTTGCCTGGAGAATCCCCCTGGACAGAGGAGCCTGTGGGCTGCAGTCCATGGGATTGCAAAGAGTTATACACAACTGAACAACTAAACATACACATACATGTATATACATGTATGTATATGAGATTTGTATCAGATTCATTTATTATATCTATTACATATATGTTCTTTTTCAGATTCAGTTCTATTATAGTTTATTAAAAGATACTGGATAGTTCTCTGTGCTATAGAGTAGGACCTTGTTGTTTTATCTATTTTATATATAGCAGTATGTATCTGATAATCCCAGACACCTAATTTATGTCTCTCCTTCCCTCTTTGGTATTGTTTTATATGACTGTGAGACTGTTTCTCTATTGTAAATAAGTTCATTTGTATCATATTTTGGATTCCATATGTGAAAGTCGCTCAGTCATGTCCGACTCTTTGTGACCCCATGGACTGTATCCATGGAATTCTCCAGGCCAGAATACTGGAGTGGGTAGCCTTTCCCTTCTCCAAGGGATCTTCCCAACCCAGCAATCGAGCCGGGGTCTCCTGCTTTGCAGGTGGATTCTTTAACAACTGAGCTGTGAAGGAAGCCCATTTACATTCTGCATGTAAATGATATCAAATATATTTGTCTCTCTTTCTGACTTAGTTCACTAAGTAATAATCTCAGTTCCGTTCATGTTGCTACAGATGGCATTATTTCATTCTTTTTTGTGGATGAGTAATATTCTGTTGGGTTTTAAGAATCCACCCAAGGAAAAAAAAAAAAAAAACTGCCATGCTTCCTATGACATGGCTTCCTATTTTTTTCTCACTTTTATGAAGCAACCACCACATAAATTTATCAATTATATTGTTTTCTTCCTGTTTTTCTAATGCATTAACCTCTATTTTTATTAAATTTTTATTTCAAAAAAAAAAAAAAGAGTGATCATAAGCGATATAAACAAATTTTATTGAGATCACAGATACATTAAATATCTTTCAGTTATAAAATATTACATGTTTCTGGAAATCAAAGGCAAATTCATCAGTGGAGGTCAATCTGTATTTTCACATAATAACTCTACACATATTTAAATGGTAACCCTGTCCCACTCCTATTCTAGTGGCCAAAGATATAAGAATAAACAAAAATAGTAAAGATGGCTTATTGTAAATTATAAAAAATATCTAACCTTTTTTTATAATGAATGTGTTTGTCATAATCAATGTACCTAGAATAGTTTAAATAAATGTCTATTATGTAACCTTAAAAAAAAAAAAAAAAAAAGAATCCACCCACAATGCAGGAGACACAGGTTTGATCCCTGAGTCAGAAAGATCCCCTGGAGCAGGAAATGGCAACCACTCCAGTATTCTTGCCTGGGAAAGCTCATGGAGAGAGGAGTCTTGGCAGGCTGCAGTCCATGGGGTCACAGAGTCAGGCACGACTTAACAGCAATAGTATTCCATTGTACGTATGTATCACATCTTTATCCATTCATCTATTGATGGACATTTAGGCTGCTTCCATATCTTGGCTATTGTAAATAGTGCTGCTTTGAACAGTTAGGGTTTTCTCTAGATGTAGGCCCGGGAGGGTGGCTCTAGTTTTTTAAGGAATAAAAAATCTCCATACTATTCTCCATAGTGGCAGGACCAATTTATAGTCCCACCAACAGTGTAGGATTCCCTGTTCTCATACCCTCTTCCTCATGTATTATTTGTAGACTTTTTCATGATGGCCATTCTGACTAGTGAGAGGTGATACCTTGCATTTCTAATGCATTGCCCTAATAATTAGCAGTGTTGACCATCTTTTTTGTGTGCTTATTGGCCATTGTGTGTTTTCCTTGGAGAAATGTCTGTTTGGGTCTTCTACCCATTTTTTGATTGGGTTGTTTGTTTTCTTGTTATTGAGGTATATGAACTGTTTGTATATTGTGGAAATTAAGCCCTTGTTGGTCACATCATCATACTTTCTCCTGTTCTGTGAGTTGTGTTTTCATTTCATTTATAGTTTCCTTTGCTGTGTAAAAGCTTATGAAGTTTTATTGGGTCGCATTTGTTTGGTTTTGCTTTTGTGTCTGTTGCCTTAGGAGACCTAAGAAAATGATTTATGCCAAGACGAATTTTTAAAAGAGGAAAGTAATGAGTGTAAAGAGTGGAGAGTTGATGTCAAACAGGGAAGCCAGTGGAGGGGTTTAGTCCTCAGACGGTCATCTCACAAGACACACAGGGAGGGGAGCTGGGGTGCTGGGTGGGGGAGTCTGTCCTAATCTGCCGTTCTGCAGTTTGTGTAGGCAGTGGCCTTTTCTGAATGTCCCTGTGCATGCTCCGATTCCATTGTTCCTGGGTGTGTGTCTGGACATTGTCCAGTTCTTCCAAATTGTGTTGCCCCCTGGGCACCCTTTCTTATATCAGAAAAATAAAGAAAATACATGGTTGACATTGGACAGAAGGGACACTGCACTTGAGCAAGTGTCCCTTTCTCCCTGCATTGTGTATTCTAGCCAACTGGCCCATCATTTACCACTCTCATGCCCTCAAAATGTGTCTCTTCACAGCAACGGTGGCAGCCATGTACTACAGCTACTACATGCTGCCAGACGGCACCTACTGCCTGGCACCTCCCCCTCCAGGGGTTGACGTTGCCACTTACTACAGCACCCTGCCTGCCGGGGTGGCCGTGTCGAGCTCCACCGGAGTGACTGCCACCGCCCCACCCCCGCCAGGGACCACGCCCCCTCCCCCACCAGCCACGGCAGAGACAAGCAGTGGGGCGACCTCTACCACCATCACCACAAGGTATGCCCTCCTGCTGGCTGTCTGGGGCACGCGTGCTCTTGGTTTGGGCTTCTTTCTAGTATGGGTCACACAGAGGGTCTCTGTTATCTGAGTATTTATTATCCAAGTCCCCGCATTACAGGGGTGATCATGACATAGGCACTTAGAGCAGTGAGATTTAACCAACTGAGAAAATTCCCTCCCTGTTAGCATTCCACACCCCTCCCCTGAGCCCCAGCATCTGTTCTTTCCTGTATGTCACCATCTCAGGTGGACAGTACCGGGCATAGTCAGTATGGAGTCCAGTTATTTGCCAAAAACCCGGATTTCATAAAGTTGGTACAAGTGAATCTCTCCCAAACTGTTGGGAAATGGGGACCTGGCCATCAGCCCAGCAAACCACTGAGTCCAGAGCTAGCACGGCAGGGACTAAACCCCCAGTCCTTGTCGGGTGGAGTGGAAGGGACTCTGAGCGTCTCAGCTGAGCGGGCACTTTGTAAGAGGCACTGGAACGTGCTGAAAATGTGCTCAGGAAACTTGGCAGAACACTTGGGTGTTTTTGTAGAAATGACCCACTTTCTGAACGTGCTAAGAAAGTCAAAAATGAAACTATGGGTGATGAATTATGCTAGCCAGCATTTTTAAGATAAAAAAATCCACACTTGGTTTATTCTTGGTTACTTCTGAGAATTAGCAATTCGAGGGAAACGGGAGGAGATGATCCTATTTTCATGACCTTAAGTGTCACTTTGAGTAAAACCCCTATTTTCACAATCAGCAATGATATTTTGGTCCCTGTTTCAAATGGATTGACTTTGATTTGTTTTCTGGAGTCCCAGTCATCTCAGATAAGAGCGTCCCTGTCTCTGTGTGACTTACCTATTGGTGGGAACTGAGACAGTGCAGGTCCTCCTCCAGCCACTGTGCCAGCTGCCCTGACCAGTGGTCTGGGGGAGGGCCTAGTGCTGTGGGTGTGACTCTGTTCTCCCTTGCAGTGCGCTTGCTCCCGTGGCCACCATCATCCCCCCGCCCCCCGACATCCAGCCTGTGATTGACAAATTGGCAGAGTACGTGGCCAGGAACGGCCTTAAGTTTGAGACCAGCGTTCGGGCCAAGAATGATCAGCGGTGAGTAAAAGAGTTTATATGGGGTAGGTAGATGGTATTTGAGGTTTAGTTTAGCTTCTTTTTTTACCTAGCTACATAATTCTTTATATATATATATACATATATATTTAATCCTATGTTTAGATAAATACATCTTGTTCAGTTACTTTGAATTGGGGTGGTGGTCTGTTGTATTGTTACAATTTTTATTCATTCAGTTTGTTTTGCTTCATTTTTAAAAAATATTGGACCTGCCTAAAATAAAAGGCTGGAATTCATGCTTTTCAAGAATCTGCTGTGGAAGTTTAGACCCACACTTCACCTTGTGTTTTTAATCAAATAATGTTCCATGCTCAGATTGTAACGTAAAAACAGGAGGCTGTGGTTGCCGCACAATCTTTGTGACTGTGGATGAGCGCTCTGCCCCAGTCTCTCGGGTCTGTAAAGTGTGGGGTGGGGGCGGTGTTGTGGCTCCCCTAGGGGTTGTTGAGATCCTGGGAGTCAGTCACTGTGAAGTCAGAGCAGGTGTGGTTGGTCGGAGCTGAGGTGTTGCAGTGAGCGTGTCTTATTGAATGGCTCAACCCTTCTCTGTTCCTAGGTTTGAGTTCCTGCAGCCGTGGCACCAGTATAATGCCTATTACGAGTTTAAGAAGCAGTTCTTCCTCCAGAAAGAAGGGGGCGAGAACGCACAGGTATGTGTGGGAAGAACGGTCTGATTCTCAAGATGTGTACTACATTTCACACTTGCTTTTAGGTGTAATGGATGTCTTGCTTTTACTCACTTACCTTTCTCCCCTCTCTCTGTTTTACACCTGTTAAAACCTTTGACCACATTCACAGTTCATTGATGATCATTTGTCCAGTCAAGGGTGCTGCCCACCTTTGTCCTTGAGGGCCGCCTGCTAGCAGCTCCCTTCACAGCGTCCCTCCCTGCAATCGGCCCCACACTTGATTCTTAGGTACCTGTTGGAAGCATTTCTTCCTGTCCTTATAATCCTTTCTTCTGCCTCTCCTCTCCTCCTGATGTTTTTTAAAACCTGTATTGGTAGAAAACATATCAGTGGATTTCCTCAGGTTTTTATCTCTGACTGCTCAAACTGAAGAAAATGGACTTATCTGCAGGTGCCGTTCTAAATGTGTTCTCAGTGATCCATTTCCACAGAAGTTGTGGGCATTTGTTCCCAAAACGGTGTTAGAGGGGAAATACCTCCTTCTGCTCCTCTTTTTAGTCTGTTCTATCAGAAAATAGAAGTCTGAGTTAGAAAGTATGCTCCTTAGTGTTACTTAGGCAGTAACATAGCAGTGCTGTTGTCCCATGAGATATACATACACTGTTTCCTGACAAATCCTGCATCATTTCCGGTGAGCAGTTCATAGTCATGTTTTTAACCTCTGCAGGCTGTGTCAGCGCCGGAAGAGACTCCTGCAGAGTCTGCTCCTGAAAAGCCGAGTGATGTTGGGGAAGATAGTGCGTCTGAAGACGCAGCTGACGCAGGGGGAAGAGGTGTCTCCTCGGGGAAGAAGGAGGCGTCATCCAGCAGAGCTGTCCCAGACGGGAAGCTTGTGAAAGGTACGCTGCCTTTGGTACTGAGAGTTCCATTTTTGATCTTGTACCTCGTAGGTGTCACTTTAAATTAGCAAGGAAGAGCGCTAGACCACTTACGGTCAGCTGCCTTCAACCATAGGACAGGAGGGAATGGCTGCCCCTTCTAAGTTGCTGTAATGAAACTTGCTTACTTCATAGCATATGGGTTAGCCAACAAGTTTGTTCAAGTTTTTCAGTACTGTCTTATGGAAAAACCTCAACAAGCTTTTTGGCCAACCCAGTACTTTCTTGATTTTGAATTTGGGGTCATTTGGATACAAACTCATCTTAGGTATACATTTGTTTTAACAGACTATTCTCGTGTTAGGGTTAATGGAAGTGTTTAGAATTTTTCAAATAATGTTTTGTACCCCCTTGGACTTCTGAAACTACATTCAGACTATTGTGCCAATGAAATTAGTTTTCTTTATTTGTTAAGGTAGTTCCCTTGAGGGTCTCTACCAGGCGGTATTCCATTCACTCCATTCCCATTTCCCTTTATGTTCTTGGGAGGAGTTTTTCATCTACCAGGACAGACATACAGAAAGAAAAAGGCTGACACAGGCACATTAGCAGAACCCTGTGTGGTAGAGCATGTGAAGAAGCAGTGAATTCCACCAAGTGGGAACAAGAAAGGGCGTGCAGAGGGAAAGGGACTCCCAGAAATAGAGGCTCCCACCCAGGCAGAGGCAGTCCCACCTGAAATGCGTGGCTGGTTCAGAGATGGGAAGTGGTCCGAGCGACTCAGGTGTCAAGTGAGGCATACGCACCAAGGTAGCCTCAGCCAGCTCGTGGGGCTCTGCCCTCCCGGTGGGTCCCGGGGCTCCCGACAGGGGCAAAACACCTTACCGCTTAGATCAGAGGAGTCTCTTTGCCCTGTGTGGTGAGTGTGTGAAGCAGAGAGACCACATGGGAGGTTTGGAGTGGAGCTGATGGCCCCAGGTTGGGGAGGGGCGCTGGAGCTAGTGCTGGGGTGAGAGGAGAGGCAGGAGGTCCCGGATGGGCCAGGACCACAGGAGGGGCTTTCCCAGCAACCAAAGACAAGGTTCTCAAGAGTGACCAAAAGGACCCAAATGAAGAACTAGGGAACCAGTGATTTAGGAGAGCAGGGAAGCATCTGTAAGCCTCTCAGTATAGCAGGTTCCCTGGGCATGTGTGTTTCATCTCTCACCCCTCCCAGCTGTCTTCAGACTCTCGTTGAAATAACCAAAGGAATGTAGTAAGTAGAGAGTAAAAACTGTTACTAGTAAAGCAATTATTCTTCAATTAAAAATTATAAAAGGAGGGTGGGGTTGGTTACTGCTTCAAAAGCTGGGGGAACACGCTTAAGAAAGACAAGCCACCCCATCTGGACTTTAGTTCATAGGAACAAGCCGGACATTCGGGGAGCCAGTGGCAGTGACCCCCAGAAGAACCCACTGTCAACCAAAGAAGGGAGCACGCCAAAGACCGGAACAGCCAGGAGCATCTGAGGGCAGCTAGGCCCTGTCAGTGTAATCCAGTGCAGTGGGTCAGCCCCTCAGCCAAGGTTACTGCCCACCATGGGGCACCCTCCCCTTTCCTGTGAGTGCCTGGTAATTCAGCAGATGAAACCATGCTCGCCTCCTCGCACTCTCTGAGCCTGAGACGCCTGAGAGCTGCAGGTGTCCAACAGAACCCGCCCTGCCTGAGACAGGCCACTGCACCTGCAGAGGGGCAGGAGTTCAGAAGGACACGCATCTGAGCCCTTGGAAGCAGTACTAAGTTATAGGAAAATTCTTTTACTCTCTGATTTATATTCTCATAGAATTAAAAGGTACTGTAAAATCAGTGTAACTGATAATCCAGCATCTGGGAAAGATTTAGAAAAAGATTGCCAATTTTTAAAATATAATAAAGCGCTCAAAATCAGATTGGATGAGAAAACAAGTTCAGAATTTTCCTCAGATTTCCAAGGAAAAGGATAAAGATGGAAGAAAAGCCGTCTAGAAAGAAAAATAGGTTGTCCTCCACAGGGGAAAAAAGCAGGCTGGCACATTAGACATGTATCTATAGCATTAAATGCCAGGGAATTAAGGTATATTAGATTCTGAATGCAAAGTATTCTAAACGCTGGAGCAGAGTTTACAGATGTGGCAATGCCCTGAAATAGTCAAAGAAAGTGAAAACAAGACTATTACCAAAAAATTATCAAATGCAGTGAAAACTTAAAAGAAAAACCTATAACTTCTTATGCTTGTGTTGGTAAAGAAAAAATGCAAACAAACCAAGCATTCAACTCAAGAACCTAGGAAGAAACTATAAAATGCATGTAAGGAAAGCAGAAAAGGAAAATCACTAAAAAAGCAGAAATCAGTGAGGAAATACTAAAAGACCAGTAAAACTTTTCATCATTGTGCAAGTTTAATACAGTGTAGAAAAGAAAGCAAATGCACAACATAATGGAAAAAAAGAAAGAAAAAAACTTATTTTTAAGTACACAGAAGCAATATATGTAACTAAATTTGAAAATTTTGAAAATAAATGATAAAATTGTCTAAGAAAGTATGAATTGGTAAAATGATCTCCAGAGAGGCAGTAAAATAGATCTATAGGCCGAAAAGAATTTAGAAAACATTGGTAACTGAAATACCTCTAAAATCAGGCAGGCCAGGACAAAGTCAAGCTCAAGGTAATTTGAGATTTAAGCTCCTCCAGAGCCCAAAGCGGAGAAGGCAATGGCACCCCACTCCAGTACTCTTGCCTGGAAAATCCCATGGATGGAGGAGCCTGGTAGGCTGCAGTCCCTGGGGTCGCTACAAGTCTGATACGACTGAGCGACTTCACTTTCACTTTTTACTTTCATGCATTGGAGAAGGAAATGGTAACCCACTCCAGTGTTCTTGCCTGGAGAATCCCAGGGATGGGGGAGCCTGGTGGGCTGCCGTCTATGGGGTCGTGCAGAGTCGGACACGACTGAAGTGACTTAGCAGCTTAGCAGCAGAGCCCGAAGAGCGAAAGTTCAAAAGCTCTTGAGCCCCAGTACCTTAACCTCACAAAGCCTAGCAATGTGCAGGCCAGGAGCCTTGGGAAGCCCAGGTGTTAGCTTCTCAGGTGGAAGCAGGTTTGGAAGGGCAGTAAGAGCAAGTGTGGGCAGGTGGGGTTCCTTGCAGAAGTCCCAGTGTGGCACCCCACCAGAAAATCTCCCAGTACAGCCAGTCTTACCACCAGACAGGTGCCAGAACAACATCCACAGTTCCCGAGATGCTTATGAGACAGCTTCCCTAATATGACAATAATTGATGTTGGAAAAACAGGCTCTCCATTTGAAAAAAATTAGACTGTTACACCCCACCTGACAATAAATAATGATTCCAGACAAAGTGTTTAAATGCAGAAACTAAAACCATGAAAGGAGAGGAAAACTAGATAGTTCTTTCCTAGTCTTTAGAGTTGGAAAGTACTGCCTAAGAATTTAAGCCATAAATGATAAAGAAAGATTAATAGGTCTGGCGGGAGCTGGGCCCGTATAGAGTTGAAAGACAAATGTCAGGACAGCGGTGATTGCTAATAATAACAGAAGATAAAGGTCAAAATCCTTGCTATAGGAAGAGCTCTTGTGAATCAATAAGAAAAGTCACTGCAGTAGAAAAACAAAGGGCATGAAAAGCTAGTTCACAAAAGAAAAAGAGGTGGTACGTGAGCAGATTTCTAAAATGTGTCTCCACTGACAAGATACTGTTCTTTGCCTCCACTTTGCTAAGCTAGAAAGTAAAAGAGAGGGTGTGGGCGGCTGGGCCCTTACACACTGGCCGTGGAGTGTTGTTGGTAAGGCCTCTCTAGAGGAGGGAGCCTGATGGTGGAGACCCACTTCTAAACACAGACGCCCTCCTGCTCCTGGAAACGGCTGGTTCCCCAGGCTGTCTCAGCCAGGTGTTCATCACAAGGCTTGTGAGCTTTCAAAAATAAGAAATTGGGAACAGCTGTGGGAGATTGAAATAAACTGGTATGTCCATACTAAAAATATGACTGCCATTTATTAAAATGATGTATGTTGACATGGAAAGATGTCTACACTTGTGAAGTGGAAATAATAAGCGGGTTAAAAACGGTAAAGCGTGGTCCCATTTTCCTGTATCTGTGCACATGTTGCTGCCTCAGAACCATCCTCTGATAATATTCAGATCCTTTTTTTCCCATATCCAAATTGCAGTTGGTCTTTCATTTTCTTCACCTATGTTTTCATAATTTCCCACCGAGAATATATCTTACCATAGAAGTTAAAAGCTATTAATGACCTTAAGAAAGGAAGCATATCTGATGTGGAAGGCAGAGGGCCAGACACTGTGGGTTCACTCACAAGTGTTTCCTGAGAGTCGGTGTGGACCTGAGCCACCTTAGTGCTGCAGTCCTTGCCTGTCCCAGGCTCCAGGTGAGCAGACCACACACGCAGGACAAACTGAAGAGCGGCTGAAGGAGGAGAGCCCAGCAGGCCCTGTCCAGGGAGAGCCTTCATTTGAGAAGAGCTGAGGAAGAAAGCCAGGCGTGGGAGAGGGCGACAGCTCCAGGCGGAGGACAGGGCTGGCCCGGGACATAGTGAGAGAGGTGGCCAGGAGCCTGGGCTGCATCCTAACACGACAGGAAACTGAAGGCTGTAAGAAGCGCTCTTCACATGTTGTGTGATGTGACTTGCAAATAAGCTTCCATGTAGAAGCAGTAGTTGTATAATTGAATAATTCTACAAAGGAAGTAATTCCTAATCACCTGCTTTCAGGCTGAGCTACATTGGGAAAGTTACTTCACCTTTTTAACCTGTTTCCTTGTCTGTAAATGGGGAGGCCTGATCATTTCTTTCTCTTCCTGGGGTCGCAAATGTGAAGTGAGGTGAGGCATGTAGACTGTGTATTAGTCAGTTTTATTTTAAGTCACTTTAAAGTATATGCATGGTGTTGGCATGCATTTAGCTGTGTTCCAGAAGTTTTCCTTTTAATGTATTTGTTGGTTGAATTTATTTTAGTTTGGAGGCCTGAAGATGGGGAGTAATTGTTTTAAAATTGTTTTATGATACAGTACTTTAGCCCCAAGTTAACTTGAGTAATTTTGATTAACAGTTAACTGAGGTTTTCTTTTATAGTGACATGTTTATTTGACTCTGATTTATTAAAGAGACCTAGAGGCAATACAGGGTTAATGTTATGATACTTTTTTCTTAAGAAAAATTTCAAACAAGTACATAAACAGAGCCTGGCAAAATAGTCACCACACACACATGTGGCACTGAGTGTCCAGCTCCCGTGGCCAGCACTGACTAATTTTATCTATAGACTCAGTCCAGCCCATCCCCTAGGATATTCTGAAGCAGATCCCAACATGTTGGCATTTTATCCATCAGTGTGAGTGCATGTATCTCCAAAAGATAAGGGCTGTTCTTAACATAACCACAGTAAAATGATTAATGTTGGCTCTCCCAACAAAGTGTATTTTTCCTCCCGTGTTCTTTGTCTGGGGTTTATGAGGAACGTGCACACCCTGCACAGTCCAGGTGCGCAGCGTTGCATGATCAGCACAGAGACTGACTGTGCCCCCTTTGGCTCTGACTTACAAAACAGCGCTCTGTGCGCATTCGTCGCTCAGTCGTGTCTCTTTGCCACCCTGTGGACTGTAGCCCACCAGGCTCCTCTGTCCATGAGGTTCTCCAGGCAAGAATGCTGGAGTGGGGTGCCATTCCCTTCTCCAGGGGATCTTCCTGACCCAGGGCTCAAACCCGGGTGTCCTGCATTGCAGGCAGATTCTTTGCCATCTGAGCCATCAGGGAAGCCCAGTTTACCAACATTGAACATCTTAGGGTGTGCTTTGTAGCTTGAGGTGATTATTGACAAGAGATGATTATATTTCGGTGATCGGGTTATTTGCCAGCTTCTAGTCACACGTGGATTTGGAACCATAAAATGCTGAAAGTGGGGATGCCTCTGGGGTCAGCTGAGTGAGCTCACCCTCACAACCCCAGCCACTTCAGAACCTGCCTTGGTTAACCCAGATCCACTTCCTTCTCAGAGTTAGCTCATTTGTGCTGCACTTAAAATCACCCTTCATTGAGGTTTACTTGAATAGCTTTCATCAGTAATAACACATGGTTTTTAAAATAATGTGTCTTATTACAACCAATTAGGTGTTGTTAGAAGCCGTTTACCATAGTGTCTGAGGAAGAAGGGACCCAGTGAGTGAGTGTTGAGTGGATGGGGGGGAAGGGGAAGAAGATTGTTTCCTTTTGGGCCTTTGTATTTCTCTTAAATTAAAAATTCCAAATATTCTAGTAGAGAAAAAATTGAACCACCTAAATTTTTGTTACCTTAGGTTTAAAATTGTCTTACAGGTTCCGAAAATAGTTTAACATAATGCCTGGCACAAAGTAGGCACCCAGTCAAATGTTTGCTGAATAAAGGAATAGATTATCTTGCTTTTGTTTAAAAAAAAAAAGTTTATTTTATACAGTTGGGACTTTTTTTTTAGAAGTAACTTTTAATAGTGGAGTCGCATCATATGCTTACTTACGGAAACTCAGCTATGTGCTGAGCCCAGAAAAAAGAAGGAAAACGTCAACAAAAATTGACCATTTGGCCCTGCAGTGACCCCAGCTGGCACTCGGTGTGTGCATCCTGACGTGGCCCAAGTTGGAGCCGGTGCTTTGCAGTGCCCTGCATCTAGCCTGGGGTGTGTGACATCCTTCTAAAGGCTCTCTGACATCATGGGCACTACCTACTGCCCCTAAACCCTCCCTTTGCGTAAGATGTGGCTCCACTCTAGACGTTGCTCCCACCAACTGATGCTCATGTGAATGGTGGGGCCGAGATTTTTGCTCTGTGCTTCCAGTTACTTAAAAATGTATTACCATTTTCACCTTTTCTCAATAGCTTCATTTGCTCCAATAAGCTTTGCAATCAAGGCCAAAGAAAATGATCTACTTCCCCTGGAAAAAAATCGTGTTAAGCTAGATGATGACAGTGATGATGATGAAGAAAGCAAAGAAGGCCAAGAAAGTTCTAGTAGTGCTACAAACACTAACCCGGCAGTTGCCCCACCCTGTGTAGTTGTTGAGGAGAAGCGGCCTCAACTTACCCAGGAGGAGCTAGAAGCAAAGCAAGGTTTGTCAAATGTTTTAAACTTCTTAAAAGAAAAGTATGTACATACAAGATTAACCTACTAAGCCAAAAATACAGGACTGCAGACTAGAGTCTCCAGCCTTTGGAGTCAGACCACTGGGGAGCTGTGTGATGTTTCTGTTCAGCTGAGAAGCTCTCAGTCAGATGAGGAGCGCTGCTGCTCATTAAGCTCAGACGCAGTGCCCTCGGCGTCCGAGGAGGAGCTGAGAGTGGCCAAGAGTGCTTTAATGGCAGCCCTGGGGCAAATGCTCAGCCCGCGTTCTCAGCTCGGGTTAATGTTCTGAGCCAGCAGGTTCCCTTCTGTGAGGCCTCTCCCTACAGAACCATCGGACCCTTGAAGGGGCCGGGGCCCCTGCTGGTTTTCAGACTGTGGCTCGTCTTCATGGGTCACAGTGTGGCCACCGCTTGCCTCTGACACATGACCAGCAGTGTTCTACCCTTCTTTCAAAATAAGCACTATTCTTCTCTAACTAAAGTCATTAACAATCCTTAACTGGTTTTGTGAATTGCTTTTTCTGTGTATGCACAGACAGATCACACAGCATTGGTAAAAGGTAACTCTTTAACCACAGGAGGTCCTGGAACTTGTGATATGCTATAGTTCTCTCCCCAGCACACGTGTGTTCATGCCTGTGTCGCTAAATCTGCATTTACTACGTGTGAACTCAACTGTGTGTCGGTTCATTTGGCATAAAACACTTCACAGAGTGTTCATTGCCCGGTATGGCTGTTTGGGCACTTGTATATGAGAACCATTCCAAGAGTCTCATCATTCCAGGTTTCACTGCTATGGAACCCCATCAGCTTTCTGACTTTCAGTTTGAAAGTAAATTTATGAAAAGTACTAATAATAAGCATCATAAACTAATTCTTTCAGAAATCTGTTTGCCTGATTTGTTGACCTTTCCTGAAATCGGTATCACGTTCATGTTTTAAACTGCATTGTATCTCATGACTGTGCTACTGCCCATGAAAATTAAAACAGCAAGGTATTTATAAAATACTGCTTGCTCTAAACATCTTTTTTCTTTGTTTATTCCTTAAGCAAAGCAAAAGTTGGAGGATCGACTGGCAGCTGCTGCCAGGGAAAAGCTGGCCCAAGCGTCTAAGGAATCAAAGGAGAAACAGCTCCAAGCAGAACGTAAAAGAAAAGCCGCTTTATTTTTACAGACCTTAAAAAATCCTCTGCCAGAAGCAGAAGTCGGGAAAGTTGAAGAGAGTCCTTTCAGCGTAGAGGTGAGTTTAAAAAGGGTCCGCCATCAGTGCTCTGAACCAAGCACCATTGGTAGAAGTACCTGTGTGTGAATCCTGTAGCCTCTCAGCTCTTGAGCTGTGTGAAGGCTATGGGCAGCCCCTGCGTCTCTCCCCTATGGGATGGAGCGCCTGTCCAGGCAGACTATGGAGGCACCATAGAGTTCAGTTCCAGACCTGGCAGCAAAGTGAGGCATGCAGATTTCTTGGTTTCCCCATGTGTGTAACAGTTACGTTATACTATACCGTAGTCTCTGAAGTGTGCAAGCACATATGCCTGAAAGATAAATACATACCTTAATTTAAAAATCCTTTGATGCCCAAAAATGCCAGCCATCATCTGAGCCTTTAGCAAGTCATAACCGTTTTGCAGTAGTAACTTCACTGATCACAGATCAAATAATGAAAACGGTCTGAAATAATGCAAGAATTACCAGACTGTGACACCAGATGTGAAGTAAGCATATGATGTTGGGAGGATGGCCTTAACAGACTTGCTCGACACAGAGCTGCCACAAACCTGCAATTTGTAAAAAGAAAAAGAAAAAAAAAAAACACAGTATCTGTGAATTCCAACAATTTGGGAAAAAACAAACCATAGTATCTGTGAAGATGAGGTCTGCCTGTACTGTATAGCTGGGGTCAGCAAGAGTCTGATGGAGATTCCCAGAATGTACATGCACACACCACATTCTGGGTGCAGTGTCACAGTCCAGGCCTCTGGGCCCAGGCTGGGAGCCTGTGCTTTGTGGCGACCTCCAAGGAGCAACAGAACTTCGCCTCTGAGGCACTCACCTTAGGCCTGGACAGACCCGCCGGAACACTCATGTTCCTGCCATCGTAGCAGCCCTTGAGCTCACGCTTAGGGTTATAGTCTTATTCAGGGATCTAGGTTACTGTCAGCACTTTAACTAAAAGAAAAGTGAGATAAGATGCAGTCACTGTCATCTTCTCTTAAGGCAAGTTTCCTAAGCTGTAGGACCAGAACTTAGCCCCCCGGCCCATTTCTTCCCTTCAGAAGGCTGTGGAGGGGGGCTTGGACTGCTCAGAGCAGGGTTCACGCCACTTCGCCAAGTGTCCCCGAAATGTCTTTTGCAGCTCTTTCCCCTGTAATGTAGACGGGCCCTGTGCGTCTTTTACTTTAATTACGTTGACATTTCTAAGAGTCTAGAGCCATTATTCACAACTGATTTTTGCTGCATGTAGCCACAGGTTTATTTGTTTCTCCTTGGAAAGCAGCATTTTTCAGCATTGTGTTGAAGGTCAAATCAGTTTTCTGAAATTCAAATCTGGCAGGAGGCCTCAAAAATAGTAGCTGGATCAGACTGGGGAGCAGCGAGCGCCGGCTTACATGGCGCCTTCAGATGCGTCCGTCCCCCGTTGGGGAGGGCCTCACTGCCACCAGCTGGGCCAAAAATAAGCATGCCCAGGAAGGCACCCTCGGTCATCACCTAGCTTTGGGAGGACCTCTGGACCAGTGCAGAGGTGAAACCAGCAGCCACTAAGACTGCGTTAGATGTAAAAGGAAGAAGAGGCAGGATATGGAGCAGCTCCACTTTTATGGTTGCAGCTGTAAAAATTATGCATATAGCACCAGGGCAGGTTCTTAGGAAGACAGGGAACTGCCTCCATGGGAGGGGTGTGAGTGGCTATTTTCGTTTTCCTTATTGTTTGGATGTCACTTAGGCAGTGAATAAAGGACTTAATTAAAAGTTATCCACGTACATAGATACTTTCACCAACTATTCTACATGGGTGCATCTATATTTTCTAATAAAATTGTGACTAAATGCAAACTCAATCACAGCCAGAGTCCTTCATCGTTAATCCAGTTTTTCTGTCTGCTGTACTGCCAGTATTGTCACAGGTACCAGAATCGCTTCTTTATAAACACAAAATAGCCTGAGACTTAGGTTCTTATCTTGTTTGTCTTTTTTGTGGCATCTCCCCACTGTGTTCTTCTCAAGCATGTATTTTAAATCTGTAATACCTTAGAAATGAGTGCTTATGCTTCATGTTTAAATCATTGGGTCGATCTTCCTGGACGTCTAGTGGGAAAGATTACAGCTACTAAACTATTTCAACAAAAATGTTAACGGTGCTTGCAGGTGGTGATAGATATCTTTAATGACTTTGAAACAAAATACCTGAATTAAATTGGCAGCTATCATAAATGAGATTCACACTTGAAAATATTTTCAGTCTAAAGCAGCTTCTGGAGACAGGTGACCCTGATTCTGTTGACCGTTTCCTGTGCACTGGACTCACACGCTGACGTGTCCGACCCCACTGCTCAGGTGTATCATTTTAGTGTCCAGGGGACTTGGAGTGCAGTGGTGTCAGCCCAGTGGGAATAGACGGCACCCCAGCTCCATTCTGAGCAGACCCACATAGGGCTGAATAGGGTCATTCAAAACCTGGCACCTTGTAGCTTATCTGCCTGAGAGGCACTTTCTGTTTTTACTTTGCTTTGTATAAAAGCAGTACATACATATGGTTTATAAGTTCAAATGCTCAAGAGAAGTGTAAAGTAAAGAGTAAAAGTCTTTTACTATTTTAACCCTTTTTAAGGATACAGTTCAGTGGCACCAAGTACATTTATGTTGTTAGGCAACCATCACCACCATCCCTCTTGAAAACTTTTTCATCTCCCCAAACGGAAACTGTCCCCGTTAAACACCAACTCCCCACTCCCCTTCCCCAGCCTCTGGCACCCACCATCATACTTATCTACATATAGATTTTTTTAAATATTAGTTACTTATTTGACTGTAGCAGGTCTTAGCTACAGCATTCAGGATTTTCAGTCTTTGTTGCGACCCATAGGATCTTTAGTTGTGGCATGCAAACTCTTAGTTGTGGCACGTGGGATCTAGTTCCCCAACCAGGGATCGAGCCCAGGTCCCCTGCATTGGGAGCATGGAGCCTTAGCCACTGGGCCACCAGGGAAGTAAGTTCTGTATGTATAGAGTATTACCATAGGACTGTGCCCTATCCATTTTTCTGGTGTCTTGATTTTTTTCACTGGCTCCAGAGATCTTGCCATACCAGTGTCAGAGTGATGCTTGATGTGTAATAAACACTTGGTAACTGTTCTCTGGATGCATGACCGTCAGTCCTTTCACGCATCAGCCCTTATGTCAAGCTACTCTGCGTGTGCTGTGCGCTGTTCACCCCTCCCTGCTCAAGAAGCACAGGCCCTACTCGGGGTTTTACTGTATAGCGGCTCCTGTGACTTGTGCACTCACTGAGGTGAGTGTACGCACAGAGTAAATTCCTGACCATGGAATTGTTTATTACATTTCCGATTTTTAAATTTAGTTTACCTTTAAATTAGGCCCTACAACGGTTATTGCTCTTCTGGGGTGGGGTGGGGATGTTTTTGTTTTGTGTGTCTCCCTTGTGTATGAATATAGCTTTGTTGCCTCCCTGTCAGCATTGGTTATCATCCACCTTAATTCTCAGTCTGATAGGTGGGAAAATATGTTATCTCTTTGGTGTGACTACTTACTTTAATTATAGGGGACACTGAGTAACTTTGCACAGGCTTCACGGCCTTTCCGTTCTCCTGAGAACACCCTCTGTGGCCTTTGCTTTTCTCCTGGCTGATTGTCTTGTCTCTGCTGTTTTTGTGTTAGCTCTGTGTCATCAGCATTACCAGAAGTTTCTTTTTTGTCTCTTAATCTGCCCCACTGGGAGTTTATTTCACTTTGAGGAGCATATAGCTAGGCACAACACAAACGACTAAACCACATACCTTTTCCCACTGGTGTAAAGGACTCCCTTTATTGTATACTAAATTCCCACTTGTGTTTGCTCTGTTTTTACATTCTTGTCTGTTCAATTCCTTTGGTCTGTTTGTTAGGAGAGGTGATTTTATGCTTAGGTATAACTTTTAAGGATATCTTAAAGTGTATTTATTGACGTGGACAAATACTAGTATGTTAAATGTTTAAGCAGTATATAAAATATATAAAAACCTATTCATAAGTAGTATTTAGAAATCTGTGTATATATCATCCCATTTTGTGTGTGTGTGTCCGTGCACACGTGCACTGTTATTCAAAATGAAGAGAAATCAGAAGTTTTGAATCAAGTCTCTGTTGAATCATGGCATCGTTTATGTGGTAACAACAGACTTCAGTACTTCTGTTTAGATGCAGTGACTTTTTTCAGGCTAATGATCCTGCCAGGTTTAAGGTCCAGCAAGACTTCCCTGGTGGCTCAGACAGTAAAGCATCTGCCTATAGTACTGGAGACCCAGGTTCAATCCCTGGGTCGGGAGGATCTCCTGGAAAAGGCAATGGCAACCCACTCCAGTACTCTTGCCTGGAAAATCCCATGGACGGAGGAGCCTACAGTCCATGGGGTCGAAAAGAGTGAGACACGACTGAGCAACTTCACTTTCACTTTCACTTTTCAAGAGTTTGGAAAGAAAAGGGGAACAACAATCAACCCATGTTCGCTGAGCCTCTGTGATAATTCAGGGAGCTTTGGGGTATGAGTTAGAAACTGTTTCTCATGACCAGTCGCTTTTGAGTGGCTGGCATCTACACATGAACATTTCTACCACGCCAACCCTGTAAGGGGCAGAGCAGCTCTGAGTGTGTGGATGAGGACCCCGGGCCCCCAGGTCAGCAGAGGCGGCAGCGGGACTGTGAGGAACCTGGGTCATTTGGAGAGGTGACAGTAGCGAGGAGGCCCAGAGGCTCGCCTGTGGGGGAGGCCGGTGAAGCCCGTGCAGGCAGTGATAATGCCTGCAACCCTGCATCAGAGAGTCTGTGGAGGAGGCACAGAACAAGTCAGTGACACAGGCAGGTGTGGGAGAGGCTGAACCACTGGCTGCAGTACGAGTGGGACACTGACGAGCTAAAGCAGTGTTTCCACGGGAAGAATATGTATGGAGCAGCATTGGCAAGGCTGGCAGCAGCACGCCCAAGCAAACACAGCTGATGAGGGGAGGAGAGGGTGCCAACAGAGTGGAAAACGCAGGGTCATCTGGACAGAGGCCTCAGCGATCAGACCTGGGCCATTGCCCTGCCTGGGAGGGTTGCAGGGGTGTGCCCAGCACCGGTAGAAATTTGCAAATACAGTTCTAGAGGATGCATTTCAAAGTCCGATTTCAAACGTTATCTTGAGTCTTTTGTATAATTATCCCATTTCCTAGGTACTGTAGTGTTACTTCAGAAATAAGATTTTATTTTAAAATGTCTGTTAGTCTGCTTTTGAGCAATTTGTTTTCCCACAGCAGGAAATAGTAGTTGCTAGTTTGTGTGCTAACTTGTTGGCAAATACTTCGTTGTGATCAAAGACAAATTAATATTTTTCAGTGTTACCAACAAAAGGGATGTCAGTTTTTAAATACCCGTATGAGTAACTGATCTTGATAAAGTTCCTTTTGGTTTTGCCCTCCCACGATTCAGACCAGCCTGTGCTCTCCCCTCGCCCATGATGATTTGTGCCTTGGTCATCCTTGCTGGAATGTTAACATTCTGTCCGTGAGAGGCTGCTTTGCTTGTTTGGCACTGGTTGGCATGTGGTTCTGTTGCTGTGTCTCCTGTGGGCATCGCAAGCAGCTTTTCACAGGTCACTGTGTGCCAGGCCTTAGCCAGACACCTTCAGAAACCAGACACAGAACATGTGGGGCTGCAAGGAAGGTCTTGACTCAGCAGTGGCTTAGTCTCTCAGGTTATTCATATAATTTAGAGTATAAATTAACAGGTCATTTGACTCCTTCAGGATATACACTATACAGTATGGTAGCTGCTAACCACATGTGGCAATTTCAGTTTTGTTTCTGTTAAAGTTTTTTTTTTTTTTAATGTAGACCATTTTTAAAGTCTTTATTGAATTTCTTACAATATTGCTTCTGCTTAATGTTTTGATTTTTTTTGGCCAGGTGGCATGTGGGAGAGACCAGGGATCAAGCCTGCACCCCCTGCATTGGAAGGCAAAGTCTTAACCACTGGACCACCAGGGGACTCCCTGGCAGTTTCAGTTAAACTTAATTAAATTTGGACTTCAGGTCCTTGACCACACTAGCCATATTTCAGGTACTCCATAGCCACACATGGCTGGTAGCTAAATGCAGCAGAAACAGAACATTTCCACCACCACAGCACGGCCTACATTACAGAGCTAGCTGGGTATTCATTCTTTTTTGCCAGCAGTTTAAAAATCCAGATTGCTGCATCAGTCAGGGCTCTATATTACACATGCTAGAAACCTACCCTACTGCCCCCAAACGACTTAAGCAAAACCACTAACTAGTCGGGTTTGCTTTCTGAGTTGTGAGGGTAGCATGGCTCACGGGACGTCACAAGAAATCTCAAGGGTGCATCCGCAGGCCCAGCCTCCCCTGGCTGGCCACGCTCTCCAGCTCTGCATTGTGACAGCTGTCATATCAATGTGCATTTAAAAAAAAAAATTAATAAATTTCTGTGTAGCCATTTTAATACTGAAGATGGAAGAAAAACATTTTTGGCATATTATTATTTTATTATTTCAAGAAAGATAAAAAATACAACTGAAATGCCAAAAATAAAAAAATGTGTGCAGTGTCTAGAGAAGGTGCTGCAGCAGATCAGATGTGTTAGAAGTGGTTTTTGAAGTTTAGTGCTGGAGATTTCTCACTAGACAAGGCTCCATAGTTGGGTAGACCAGTTGATAGCTTTCAAATCAAGACATTAATTAAGAACAGTCAGTGTTATACCACCTGGGAGATAGCCGACACACTCAAAATATTCAAATCAGGAACTGAGGATCATTTGCACCAGCTTGGTTGGGTTAATCACTTTGATGTCTGGGCTCCATGTAAGTTAAGCAAGAAAACCTTCCTGACCATACTTCCGCATACAATTCTTTACTGAAATGTAATGAAACAGTCCATTTTTAAAACAAATTGTGACAGGCGATGAAAGTATATACAATAATGTGGAACAGAAAAGATCATGAGGCAGGCCAAATGCACCAAAGGCCAGTCTTCAGTATACAGTAGTATTGGAAGGGAGTCCTCTATTATGAGCTCCTTCCGGAAAACCAGATGGATTAATTCCAACAAGTACTGCTTCAAAATAGACCAAACTTAAAGCAGCACTCCACAAAAAGCGTCTGGAAATAGTCGACAGAACACAAATAATCTTCCATTGGGGTAACACAAGGCCGCGCGTTTCTTTAACGATCAGACAAAAGCCACCTGGCTGAGGAGGCAGCTGTTTGCCTGGCTGGGAGTTCTGATCCATCTGCTGTATTCACCAGACATTGCACCTTCAGATGTCCATATATTTCAGTCTTTACAAAGTTCTCTTAGTGGAAGAAATTTCAGTTTCCTGAAAGACTGTAAAAGACACCTGGCTCAAAAAGATAAAAAGTGTTGGAAAGATGGAATTACAAAAGTGAGAGAAGTCGCTTAGTCATGTCTGACTCTGCAACACTATGGACTGTAGCCCACCAGGCTCCTCCTCCGTCCATGGGATTTTCCAGGCAAGAATACTGGAGTGGGTTGCCATTTTTTTCTCCAGGAGATCGTCCTGACCCAGGGATTGAACTCAGGCCTCCCACATTGCAGGCAGACTCTTTACCCTCTGAGCCACCAGGGAATCCCTGGAATTACAAAACTGCCTGGGAAACAGCAGAAGGTAGTAGAACAGAATGAGTATGTTGTTCAGTGCAGTTCTTGGGGAAAATGAAAAATGTATCTTTTGTTTTTACTTAAAAACCAAAGGAGCTTTTTGGTCAACCCAGTAGTTCCATGGCTTGTGTCTAAATATCCATGAACAACTACTTCTGTGTTGCTGGAGTATGTACCCCACCCCCAGCTGTGCACACAGGAACGCCTTTGGTGTAGTTGGAGAGGCCAGAATGCACCCCTGTCCTGTCGTGTGCCATGTGCTGGGATGCTCCCTGACACTGGAGGCCAAGAAGCCCACCTCCCGAGCAGTCGTGGGGGCCCTGGGAGACCAGGTCCTCCTGCTTATGTTTGGGTAGAGCACCTGCGTCTCTGCAAGTCTCTTAAACTCTGCATTTTTACTTGCATTCTGGGCATAGGTACCACTGTGGGCTCAACTGGGCTCCTCCCTTGACTGCTGGTGACCCTGCGTGAGAGGCGTGACCTGAGTCTGTTTCTTGAGGTGCGGCCACAAGAGCCGCTGCCCTGGGCTGTAGGGTGCGTCATGAAGTTCCTGGGTTTCAGAAGCACTGGCATGTTGCGGAGAACGTACGTCTCCAGACTGCTGAGACATGCTGGCACACAGCCTGCCCCTGGAGCCACCACTGGGGGGCTACCACTGGGCGTGTAGGATTGGTTAGCCTGTTTCGTTGTTATTCTCAAGTCTAACTGCTGGGTTTTTAATGTCCTCTTTGTATTTTTAAGCTGAAAAAACGGTGAGGTCGTCACAATGCATCATCTTAATTCTGCCCAGCCAAGCGCCGGCCCCACCCCCACCCCCAAGTTGCTGATTTTTACTTTAATGGTGAAGGGTAATCGATCATTTTATTAGAATAAATAGATCCTATGACTTAATTGCAAGTTATATTTTTAATATATTGATTTACTTATTCCCTCGCCTCAAAATGAAATAAACTATAACCACAGCAGTAAAATAAGTGTTACTAACAATGGGCATTAGGACAAAGGCAACAGAAGCAGTAATGAAGTTCAGAGACACAAATCATCAGGCTGGCAGCAACGTATAAACGGGAATTCATCTAATGAGCTGCCACGCCCCCCTCCTGCTGGCCTGGTGTGGCTGCCCGCAGTGCCTCGTCCCCCTGGTTCCTGTCCTTTGTAGACATCCTTGGGGGGACGTACTTTCCCCTTCTCCCCCTCTTAGTGCAGCGCACATTATCACTCATCAGTGCCATCTTCTGTCCCCTGTGCAGGAGAAGGAGAAAGCCATCCCGTGTTCTCTTCATTCAACCATCCACTTAGATAAAAGATGGAGTCTCAGTTCTAAAACGGGCTCTCTGGTTCCCAAGGGAATTCCCCACAGCTGCCCTGACTGCCCTGTGGTCCCTGGGCCCTGACCTTCAGCGTTCCTAGAGGCCTCGCGTGTGCTGGCCTGGAAATTCTTAGTGGTGACTTTTACCCCCAATTCCAACTCACTTTTTCATGCAGGGTGTGTGTGTGTGCGCTCAGTCGTGTCTGACTCTCTGTGGTCCCATCGACTGTAGCCCACCAGGCTCCTCTGCCCATGGGAGTCTCCAGGCAAGAATACTGGAGTAGGTTGCCATTTCCTCCTCCAGGTATCTTCCCGACCCAGGGATCCAACCTGCATCTCTTGCATCTGCTGCATTGGCAGGTGAATTCTTCATCACTAGTGCCACCTAAGACCTACATATATTCCTAATTTAGAGTCCATGGTTATTGGGGTGTTTTAATGCACTAAAAGCTGGTTTTCCACCCTGGCAACAGCAGAGTTCTCTACAGGCCAGTGGATGCCGGGGT
Source organism: Capra hircus (assembly GCF_001704415.2). Classification (NCBI taxonomy): domain Eukaryota; kingdom Metazoa; phylum Chordata; class Mammalia; order Artiodactyla; family Bovidae; genus Capra; species Capra hircus. The sequence continues at coordinate 25,904,415 of NC_030824.1, forward strand.
GAAGGGGGCAGCATTTCCCTTCCTCCAGCCTCTAAAGTTAGAAAACTCACTACATTTTATTAGTCTTAATTTATTGTATCATTTTGTATGTGTATTTAGAGAGTGCCAGAATGGGAATTAGGTGTTCTTAGATGTAAAGTTTTGTATCTACATGTTAGAATTGTTTAACAACCAATTATTTTAAAATTTAACCTGAAAAAATATTATTGCAGGACTTCCCTGGCGGTCCAGTGGTTAAGAATCCTCGATTCCACTGCAGGGGGCACAGGTTCGATCCCCAATTGAGGAACTAAGATCCTTCAAGCCATGCCAAGTGACACCAAAAAAAAAAAAAAAAAGGAAGAAAAAGATTACTGCACTAAAATAATTTGAAGTAAGAAAGACATTTTTGATAAGAAGAACTGTCTCATAATGAAATGGTTTCCCTGGAGACAGTTTAAGCAAAACCTTAAAAATGCCCTGGGCAGCATTGCCACGATGGAGAAGAGTGAAGGCCCGACAGGAACACCAGGCGGCCGTGTGCCCTTCCACAGGGGGCCTGGTTACTAAGAGTATTTCGGTGGGAATAAACTGCTTTGCGAGCAGGGCGTATTGTTCTTGAGCAGTTCTCAGCCCCACTGCCTCTCAGCTCACAGTAAATGAAAGATGTGAAGACAGTGTGTTGTGAGTGTAAACAACAGGAGACTGACAGGAAGGCAGAGCCCTGTTCTCTGGGCATACCCCTAACGGAGGGGCGACATCTTTGTCTGGTGGCTGCCCCACAAGACCACCATCACAGTTCCTTTCAAATGAGGGGAAGAAGCATAACTTCAGAAGAATCATTTGCACAAAGTGTTGTTTTGTCTCATCCAGTTGGCCTTATCCAAATGGACCCGAGGAGAAGGGAAGCCAGGCCTGCTGGAGCCCACCACCCGCCAACAGCCAGCACCCACTCAGGGCTGCAGCCACTGCCTGGGATTTTTTTATTTTCATGAACCTTAACAGCTTGAAAGTTCTGAGGCACAAAATGATAAATTCCAGATTTTTCGGTATATCTCTGTGTGTGGTGTTTACTGGCTATAGTTAAAATTCACATAAACTAATTCAAGGAAATGACCTTTCTCAGAAGGGGAAGGGTCTGAAGGTGGGTGGCTGCAATTGCAAATATAAAATGTGGTTTGGAGGGTGTTTTTTGTGGTTTTCTTGTGTGTGGCTTTTTTGGTTTTGTTTTTTGTAAATTCATTTTTTTTTATCTTACTGTGTGACATGGACAATGTTAATGTCAATAAAATAGGACTGCCACATCATTTTTAAAGTTGAGTAGTAATTCACTTCCTGGTTGGACCGTAGTGAACAAGTCCTAGAAATGGGACTGCTCTGGATGCACACTGCTGAGAGTGGTGGCTCCTTGGTGTATGTGCTGGTGTCTTGACATGAGAGTTCAGTAGGCAGCAGCCCTAAGATCTGTGCACTCTCTGTGTATCTGCCATACTTGGATAAAGCAGTCTGAAGACTGATAACCCATTAAGTGAAATTCTTTGCTGTATTGATAGACGTGGAGTAAGGCTGGCTTGTGGTGATGGGATTGTCTTGTCTGTGGTTCCCATTAGTGGCTTTATTTTTTTACTTTCAGTTTGACTGAGGTATAATTGTGTCACCTGAAAAAAGGTGCACATCAAGTTTTATTTGGGACAAAAATGAGGATGATAGCCCGGGGAGACAGCCTCTCAGACCTCTGAGGAACTGCTCCTGAGAGGTGGGGGGCGGGCCCATATATACGTGAGTTTGGTAAAAGCGGAATGTGCAGTGAAGCACACGTTTTGGCGGAAGATGGCTGCTTATCATGAGGAGCAGATGTCTCCATTAGTAATGTTAGTGCTTTTCCAGACATGAAGAGATGCAAGAATGGCTCTTAGAATCTTCTCCTGTAAAGGTCTAACTATCTGAAGGCACATTCTGCCAGTTTTTCCCGCAGCGCGGGAAGGCAGAGCCCTGTTCTCTGGGCATACTTAAAGGGCCTCTTTCCTGATCTCTGCACTGAACTTCTTTCAGGGTGTGTCAAAGGTCAGCAACTCCAGTGACCAGTGACTTCATCCTTGTAGCACCAGATGGTGAGGGACCATTTTCCAGTTAGCAGTTGACATGTAGCACTGTGTTCAAGGCTCATGGCATGATACGACTTACATAAAATATGCAGTAATCGACACAGTAAGTTAATATCCACCACCTCATACAAAGAAATGAATGTTCCTAGTGACAAATAATTTGTTATTTTTTTAATCAAAGAGGAACCTCTTTTGGTTCAGGCAGAGCAGAGATCCATAAAAACCTGGTGCTAGCAATTTGAAGAATCTCCTTTTTAGTGGAAAGTCACAATTATTTAGGAAAGAGCTGGCGGGGCTCTTCCTAACACAGCCCTCCATGTGCCGCGTTTCTTTTCTCAGATCCAGCCTCCAGAGCCTGGCAGGCTGGGGACGGGACCCTGCACAGGAAGGCTCGGCCGTGAGAGGTAGGCATTCGTGCTCTTGGCCTCTGAGGAGCCATCATTCTCCCAGAGATGCCGGGGGTATATTTAGAGCCACAGACGGAGGCATGGGCTGCTCCAACAAATGATAGTGCGCCAAAGTTGGAATCTTATAAACATACATTTTAAAACAGCATATCTTCCTTGCTGAAATCCGGACGTGTGCTTCTGTTTTCAGGAGGCTGGTACCGTGCCCTGTCCTCTACTGGCTGGAGGCAGACCTCTGCCAACTTTAGACGTGAAGCCTCCAGAAGGGCGCTCGAGCCGAAGCAAAGACCCGCCGAGAGAAGAAGAAAGAGAGAGGAAAAAGAAAAAGCACAAAAAACGGTCTCGAACAAGATCGCGATCTCCCAAGTATCATTCGTCATCCAAGTCCAGGTCTAGGTCTCACTCAAAAGCAAAGCATTGTCTTCCCAGTGCCTATCGGACAGCGCGGCGCTCGAGGTGAGTGTGCAGGGTGCCCCCGCGGCCGGGCGTCCGGTGCAGGGCGGATCCCGCTGCTCCTGCTCGCCAGCAGGGGGCGCGGGGCTCCCCTCCCCCGGCTTGCCGCAAGCACAGACCCACACACCTGCGTGTCTTTACGCAGAGATGCGCCCTGCAGTCTCATCTTTTCAAAATATTTTTTAACCTGACTTTCCAAAATGCATCAACTACTGTCAGGTTTTTCATAAAGGAGAGGTATTTGAATTTTTAACAGGTCTTGGGAGCAAGCCTGGCGTATTTGCTGAAAATGTGTGGAAAACTCACCGGGTTGGGGGCGTTTTGTTTGGTGAATGAGTCGACTTTCCCAGGCTAATTCCTTTTGAATGTGTATCTGCTGAAACGAGAGACATGTGCACTGTGTCTGTGTTCAGCTTCACTGGCACAGCACCTGCAAGTGCCCGTAAAGGAGGAAACACAGCGGCACAGATCTGTTTTCTCAATTAATCTGCTTCCCCAGCCTCCCACTAACAGTCACTGTTCAACCAAAAGCCACCTTCTGAGGAGCCAGCTTTTGAGGAAGCAGCTTAAGGTTTTATGCAACAGAAATAATAAACACGAAAACCTGTAAGGATCACAGAATTTAGTGCTTAGTGAAGCAGGTACTTTTCTGATTTTTAAAGCATCTGACTTGCAGGAGGTTCAGAAAAGCAAGTTTCTAGTTTTAAAACTTACCTCACGCCTTCTGATTTCTTACTGAGTGTCAATTGGACTTAGTTTCTCTAGCACAGCACTTGTACTAATCTACTTCTACAACTGATGTTCTTTCCTTTCCATGGGAAAAATGCAGATGGGCCTATACTTTCTATTTTTTATGTTTTAAAAAACTGTACTTGTATACACATTAGCCTTTCTTGAATATACCCTAAAACAACATGCTCCCTAATTTTTACCTAGACCAGACCTTCAAGGCTTGACAAGTATTTACCCTTCTCTACAATGAAATTAGGTTTACCTCCACGATAAATAAATTTGATCTTTGGCTCTGCATTTTTGTTAGTTCTTTAGAAGTTCTATCCCTTGCTGTCCCTCTCTCTCCCTTTCTCTCTCTCTCTCTCTCACACACGTATACACACACACACACATACCTTGTTGTTTAATTAAATGAACAACTTTGCTGACATATTTCCAATATTTGAAAGTCCCCAGGAACTTGTATGTATATATCAAAACTAGGGTTTCTTACTTGAAAAAATTTCTTATGATATAGTGGAAGTAAATAAACAGGCCTGTACAAGCCCGATGAATAATAACCATACCCAGTAAAATCCTTCCTAGATTTCATTTATTTCAGGGCTCAAAGAGAAGAAAGTATAATCTACTCCTAAATCCCCTTCTGGGGGCCTGATAATGCTCAGGGCTCCTTAGATCGCTTCTTATGTAAGAAATGAGTTGGTTTTCATGGTGCATGCTTAGCACAAATAGTAGGTGCAGGTGTCTAGTTCTTATGTGAACCCATCTGGTCAGACATAATGGCCACAGACTTTTCCCCAGGTTGGTCTCTTCAGAACTAGAAGTGTTTATGAAACACTTGGAATTTCAACTCTCTAGGATTTCTATGGTTTTTACTGACTATCTCTAGTAGAGTAAGTCATTATGTATATTATGTTAGTATTTTTAAAATAGCTTTTATTTTAGAATAGACTTACATATTTTCTATGCAAGTGTATTTTATATTGTTTTCATATTTCAGTACTGACAAGTACAAGAAGCAAAATCCTAATCCTTAGTGTATAATTTTCAGTTAAAGAAAAAATTAAGATTAAAAAATTGTTAATATGAGTTCTGTGATGGCAGGCTGACAATTTTACCTTAATTTAACCAACAAAGTATTTTATGTGTAAAGAGAGCTGAGTATTTTCATAATTCTCAAACTTTAAGAAAAATCTCAATAGTATCTATGGAAAAGGAAATGGCGAACCACTCCAGTATTCTTGCCTGGAGAATTCCATTGACAAAGGAGCCTGGCAGGCTACAGTCCATGGGGTCCCAAAGAGTTGGACATAACTAAGCAACTTAGACACACACACACACACAGTAGTATCTATGTGATACTTTTAGTTAATTTTAGTTAAACCAGCTGACTTAAGTTCACTAAATAAGTCAGATCTTTAGTGTTTGATTTTACAGCTTAGATAAAGTATCAAGGCAAAGTGCAACTTTATTATAAATTGTTTTTTTTAAATAATATTATAAAACAAAACCTTCAAAGTATTTGTCCAGGAAGCTTTGCCTTGAAAGCTTGTATGTGACAGTGATGCTGCTTGAAATCAGACCACCTCTGAGCTCAGGGTGCTGAAGTGGGTTATAGGTCTGGTTGGATGTATGGAGGAGCCTAGCTGTCCTGTGGTTGGTCTCTGGGTCCCAGGGACATAAGGCAGGAAGTTACCTTCACCAGGTAGGATCCTGCCTCAGCTCTTATTTCTGAGAAGAGTGAGTTTTATTTGATAAAACTGTACATTTTTTTAAGCTGGTTATAGACCTGCTTTCTTAATCCAAGCTCACATTAATAATTTCTAGGGACCCAACTGAATTTTGAATGCAGCAGTTATGAAATGAGAGGGGTTGGTGTTCTTGGTAATATGAATTGTCTGAAATGTAAAAGAAAAGAAATTAAATTTTAACCAAAATATTGAAGTTGCTAATGATAACTATCATAATTATTTCTTTAACTGTCTTTTCAGATAGAATAACCCATTACAGACATAATGTCTACATAGGATATATCAGACTTGTTTCTTGGGCCTGACACAATTTAATCGATTGTTTTTAAAAGACTACTGCCAGCTTCAAGTAAAATGACTGTTGTTAATATTTCTGCTTGGGGTAGGATGCTACAGTTGAAATATATATATTTTTTTGTATATTAAATTACTAAAGTCCTATGTAAAATGTAGAAAGTTAAGATTAAAAGCTTTACTATCATAAGTAATTTTTATGTTAATATATTAATGCTTGTGTGGTTGAAGTCCCATTTATAAAATATGTCTAAATTATTGATGACTCTGGCTCTCCAAAGGTGAATTAGTCATAGAAAAATCTTTAGTTTTGGAAATCAGTCTGTTGCTTCTCAGAAAGCACAGTGATTACTGCAAGGCAGGATTTAGTGTCTTTTAAATCAACATTGATTAAAGTATAAGACTTCCTTCTCTTTTGTTTTCTGCTTTTATATCACATTAGGTTTTATATCTTAATGGGATAAAGATGTACTCATGCAATTTACTGCCTAAAATTAAAATCCAGTTTTAACAGTTTAGGTATTTTAAAACTAAACTCAATGAGACTAAAGCTTGAAATTCAGTTTATTTGTAAAGCTTTTAATAAGATCACCTGTGGTGTCATTTCATTGGTTAGTTTGTGTCTAAGGGGAGGTTTCTAGGTAGAACTCTGCACCCCCACATTTGGGGGTGTTCTCTGTGAAGGATAATGAGCCCTGTGTCACTTCCTGAAGTAAAGTTCCCTCAGGGCTTTCACTAAAGGAGAGGCCGGAGGTTAACGTGGCTTTTTAACAGTTACACTTAATGTTCAAAAAGAACTCAGGTGGGCAAAATCGGGGTCATATTTTAGTTTGAAATTTAATTCCTCACTTCTCCCCCCTGATAAGCTGCGTATCTAGTCAGTGAGTGAGTGATTCATCTCCCAGTCCTGATCTTTGAAGGAGCGTGGGGCCCTGATGCTCCCACGAGGAGACAGTTCCCATGCTGGTTTCCAGGAAGTGAGTCGTATCCCCAGACAGGGCCACAGCCACTGATAACAGTGCTGGGGTGGAAAGCTGTGGGAGACACTGGCCCCTCAGGAGAGGAGGGAGGGTCTGTGAGAGAAGCTGGGTCCACAGCTCAGAAGTGAAATACATCTCAGTAGAACCTGGGATCCTCTTGGTTATTCACGCCAGTTGGTGCCAGATCCCTGCTGCCAGGGCACCAGCAACACCCGTTCGGTTCCATGAGGACCTGTGAGCAGGAAAGGAACAGGAGTGAAGAAGTGGGTCGCAGACGTGGTTAAACGCTGGTAGAAGCAGCTATTTATAAATATCTCATCATTCAGACAAAAGGTTTCCTTATGCTTTTATTTGACAGCAAACCGTTATGATTATTTAAGAAAAAAATATCCAAGTTGCATTATGCTTGAAGTATTTTGAATTCAGACTATTGCATCTCTATAAGAAGGCCTCTGGTCACGTTATACAGATGATTTACGTAAAGAATGGAATTCCTGATTCCTGCACTGTGTCGTGGTAGCAATATTAAGAGCCTACTTAATAGAATAAAAACATTAGAGCTTCTTTAATCAAAATAAAACCGAAGTATTATCTGGCATAGCTCACGGCCCTTAATTCTGAGATGGGCTTTTTTCCCAGATAACTTGAAATCTACTGGTAACAGCCACTTTACTTTAAAGAAATCTAATACTCATAGCCACCGCTAAATGGTATTGTATTTCAAAGTTACGAATTTGCAAACATTAAAAACTAATCCATTTTCCTGATTACTGAGTTTATTGTAGAATTCTGCGTCTGAGCGTTCCATAGGTACTATAGTTTTGATTAAGCAGAGCCCTTTTTTCAGGGTTCTAGCGCTGCCCAGCTCAGCACATTTTATTCTGAATGTGAAGTGTGTACCTCCATATCACAGACCCACAGCCTCCCCAGGGACGCTGAGCACGGAGCCTTGTCAGAGCAGCTCGGCAGTGGCAGCAGCAGCAGAGCGGGACAGTTATCAGGCAGCTTCGACCACGAGCAGATTTGCCTCCTGGAGCTCTTTTGAGGGGAAACCTGGTAAAATGTCAAGGTGTCTGACTGACCTCACCTTTGTAATCTGTTACTTAAATCTTAGGAAAGGTCTGGAAAACCAAAACCACTGTATAAGCTGAGAAGCAGTTGTGTGGGAGGAGCCCCAGAGTCGAGGGGAGTTGATCCCGGAGCAGGTTCATTCTGTGGTTGTGGTGTTTTTTCAGGAATGACTCAGGGTTTTCTCCATGACACAGAGGGTGGAATGTGATTACAGGCTGATCTTTGCCACAACCATGTGTGTTGTTTGGGAGGTTTGGTTGTAACTGGAATGGTTCAGTGTAGAATTTTTTTAGATGACAAAAATCAAAACATCTCTTCTTTACATTGGTTTTGAGTGTGTTGTCATAGAAACAGAACAGAAATAAATTGTTTTGGTTTTGGGGTTGTTGGTTTTTTGTTTTTTTTTTTTTTTTTAGCTCAGATATCTGCTTATTTCAGATTTCCCCAAAATAGTATTTTCACTGAATGGACAAAGAACTTAAATAAGAGTCCTAAACCCATTATTAAAGGTCTCTTCTTAAGGACCTGACCACACAGGTGAGGGTCTGGAGTTAGAGCTCTGTGTGCTGGTGTCTGTGGGACACTGCATGAATAGAATAGTCCCTTTCCAGGCTCAGGAAAGGGAAGAGTAAAACAAACACTAGAAATCTCAGAAACAAATAATTTAGCCGAAACTTTCATGGGAATGGCAGGGTCTGAGTTGGACTGAAGGTTTAGACTCCTGCCAGTGGGCCTGCAGCCTGCTCTTCATGCTGAGAGCCCGTGAGATGAGTGCATACAGGGGAAATTTCCAAGTCACCTTCTAACCTTACTCTGTTTAGTTCCTTCCTCTTGCCAGTGTTCAGAACAAGTAGAAAAACCAGTCACTAGAGTCTCAGTGCCTTTCCGTCCCTAATTTTGATAGAAATACCAGTGAGCTGAACATTTTTAGGGCAAAGGCAAGAGGGAGGAAGAGCAGCAACAGGCCCACGTCCGCCAAGACCCGCAGGGAGATGCCCAGTCGGGGAGCTGGCCGCTGCCGGCCCAGAGCGCATGGCTCCAGCCTCAGCATGAGTTGTGCCCCAGTTAGAAGCTTAGCATTGGCGTGACAAGTGCTCTGCCCCTGAGCCTGGATCCCGTTCTGGGTCGGCAGAGTAGGGAGGCTGGGGGCGGGCCTCAGAGGACAGGCCAGGGCTGGCCGCCACCTCAGTGGTGGAGGTGCTCCCCTGCCGCCACACACAGAGGACTGAAAAGCCTGCCTTCCTCTGCCCAGGTCCCGGTCCCGGTCCCCTCGGAGACGAGCGCACTCCCCCGAGAGACGACGGGAGGACAGGAGCGTCCCCACCGCCTACCGGATGAGTAACAGCCCTGGAGTCAGCAGGAAGCGGACCCGGTCCAGGTAGGCAGCCGAGCTTTCGCTGACGTGGGACCTGAACTGGGAAGGTGGGGCTTCCGCGTCCGCAGCACAGAGCTGTTGGGAACCAGGGGAGCAGCTGCTTTGACGGATCCTGAATAGTCCTGGCAGCGTTTCCACTGCTCTGGAACTCTCACAGGCAGAGGGGAACTTGCCATGCTAGAGCCAGGGACCGTCTGTCTTTGCAGTGGGTCGTGGGGCCTCCATTTTCCCCATGTCTAGCTGCTCCTCTGGACCCCCACACACAGCACCTTATCCTCTACCTGTTGAGAAGGAAAAGGACGGTAGGGATGAGTGACAAGGAAAATCAGAAGTCTCAAGTAGGTCCCTGCTGCTCAGGTGGCCAGGCCCCAGCTTTGGCTCCCAGGAGTGGGCCAGAGAGAAGGGACAGGGTCCGTCGTCTGACCCCTTGACCACTGGAAGAGACCTGTCTGTTGAGGAGGGTGAGGGAGCCAGGTTCCCACATCACCACCACCCCGGTCTGGGCCTCTGACACTCAGCAAGCCAGGGCCCCGCTCTCGCTCCCGGGGAGAGAGCTCTAGGGCTGACCTCTGCCACCAGAGGCCCCAGTACCACCACTGACTTGAGAAGACACAGAATCCAAGCCAGGAGCAGAGCTGGTGGCTGGTGGACCAGTGGGCATTTCCCTCTCAGCTAAGCATTGCCATCTGGAGACCATCCCGTCCAGTGTGGGTGATGCCACCTGAATACTTTAAAGTCATTTGGCTTCTGTATTTCCATTTGCCCCAGAAGTGAGGCTGGTTGCTTTTTGTGCCCTGGCTCTGGGGTTAAGCAGGCCCCAGCTGTTCTGGGTAGACAGGAATATTGCTGTCCCGGCGACTGAGGCATCCAGAAACAGGCAGGATGCCATTGTTGCCCATCATAGTCTCAGATTGCATGAGGCTATGCTGCTGTGTGTGTGTGTGTGTGTGTGTGTGCGCGCACGTGCGTGTGTGTGTGTGTGTGTGTGTATCAGGACATCCGGAGTTCCAGAACCTTCTGGAGCCTTCCAGAGGACAGATCTGAATTCTTGGGCAAATGAACCCAACCATCACCCAAACCTGCCTCAGAGACCCGCCTCCATCAGCACTGCCTTTAACAGGGAGAGTTCTAAAAGGCATTGCTAGCCAGATAATGTTCCTGCAGTCTGGCTAGTTATGTGATTGTTCCATTAAATGATAAAATGTCAACTCATTTATTTAAAACAGAAAAATCAGAAAGGAGCTGTGAAGCTAATATATTTCAGCAAAGGCTTCATGTACAGACTCATTCCATCTGTTTATAAATTTCATTTTGTGCCTTAGAAATCCCTCACTAAGCATACGTGACTGTTCCAGGATAACATGATGAAAAGTGAAGTCCATTTTAAATTTTATTTTTTATGCAAGTAATTGACATTTGAAATTTATCATCACCCTTGGTATATGTAAAGGGCATGGTCTAAAATTAATTCCTTGTAGCCGAAAATCTCTAACAGAAGAGTTCTTGCTTTACCCTCAAATTAGCCTTTGCATTAAAAGAGCTATCACTTGAGACTATGGTAATTATATTAGGATTCATCAGAGCTTGTGTTATCATCGGAACTTTAAGTCAGACAAAAGAAGTCAAGATTGATCCCACTGCAGGGCCCAGCTGCCCTGGTGGATGGGATTAATCCTGTGGCCTAACTCTGAGGGGCTGTGGGCGGTGGTGGATTCAGGGGGAGCCTGAAGAGCTGAACGTGTGCATGGTTACTGGTCGATTTCATGGCAGTGATTATAAACTCACAGAGTTATCTCTCAGTTCAGTCACTTGGTCATGTCTGACTCTTTGCAACCCCATGAACTGTAGCACACCAGGCTTCCTTGTCCATCACCAACTCCTGGACCTTGCTAAAACTCACATCCATCGAGTCGGTGATGCTATCCAACCATCTCCATTCTGTGTTGTCTGCTTCTCCTCCTGTCTTCGGTCTTTCCCAGCATCAGGGTCTTTTCCAATGAGTCAGTTCTTCGCATCAGGTGGCCAAAGTATTGGAGCTTCAGCTTCAGCATCAGTCCTTCCAATGAACACCCAGGACTGATCTCCTTTAGGATGGACTGGTTGGATCTCCTTGCAGTCCAAGGGACTCTCAAGAGTCTTCTCCAACAGCACAGTTCAAAAGCATCAATTCTTCGGCACTTAGCCCTCTTCACAGTCCAACTCTCACATCCATACATGGCCAGTGGAAAAACCATAGCCTTGACTAGACAGACCTTTGTCAGCAAAGTAATGTCTCTGCTTTTTAATATGCTGTCTAGGTTTGTCATCACCTCATGGCAGATAGATGGGGAAACAATGGAAACAGTGACAGACTTTCTTTTCTTGGGCTCCAGAATCACTGCAGATCGTGACTGCAGCCATGAAATTAAAAGATGCTTGCTCCTTAGAAGAAAACCTATGACAAACCTAGAGTTGTCTCTAGGTCCAGAATATGTTTTTTTAGCGGGCAAGTTATATAAACCCAACAGTCAGGCTGTTCCCTCTGTCCTTCTACTCAGAGTAGCTGCTGGGGCGGGGAAGGGGGGTTCTCTGCTTCAGCACAGCAGCAGGTAGCTAATTATGCACCAAGTCAGGGTGACTAATCCCATCAGGTCCCCCAACTGAGGGGAAGGTGCCTCCTCCCAGATTTGAAGGATTATTCCTGCAAGCTGATCATTGAATGCTGCTTTTGCTGACTTTTTTTTTTTTTTAATTTTAACTTACTAGAAAGTTTTGAATTTACATAGAAATAGTACAGTGAACAGCCATCTGCATGAAGCTTGTAGCTCAATTCACTGTTAATGTTTTTCACACATTTGCTTTCCTCTCTCTTCCTCTCCCTCCCTCCCACCTTTCTATGTGTATATTTCATGACTTATACAAGTCCAGGCCAGTCCAGGTCATTGAAGACTCTGCACTCTGGGTTGGTCTTACTTTGTCCTCTTGGCTGTGTTGCTGTTAAGTATCTGGGGCAAGAGCACTGTATACTGTATAAATGATGCTAGGTAACTGCCCATGGTATCACACAGATGCACAAGTACCCCTTTGTCCCGTTACCAGGGGCTCCGAGTTTGATGACTCGGCTGAGGTTGCGCTTGCTCTGCGCCTCTTTCTCTTTGAACTGGCAGGTGACCTGTGGGCGGCGCTGCACAGTGTAGATGTCTGTTGCTATCAGCTTTCTCCTCATTTTTTCTCTGAAGACACCCCACCCTTTGTGAGGTATCACTGTGGATTTGGGGTTTGGGGAATTTATTTTGTATTGGTTGTATAATAATCCATTGCCACTATATTCAATTTGATGGTGACATTGTCTCACATTCGACCCCATTGTTCCTTGAGCACTTTGTCACTTCTGACCCAAGAGACTGTAGGTTTAGCTGGTGCTTCCCCTACCTTGGCTGGGGTCAGTCATTTCTCCTAGGAATCATGGTTCCTTTTAGTGAGTGTTTAGAAATCTAAATCTGGGCAGAGTGAATATTTTTTAAAGTAAAATTCACGAAAATGTTTAGCCAAATCATATTGCCATATACTCCAGCAGGAAGTCCCCATTGCTTTATAACGGTAAGTAGTTAGTGATTGATTGGGGAAGGGGTGGTTAGCATTGAATTCCTACAGCTCAGCACTGCACTGAGCACATCAGTAAATGTTTATTGAGTGAGTGGGAATATACTGCTGTTCTATGGTTCTTACATCATACATGAAGTGTTATTAATTCATTGTAGACTATGACTGTCGAAGGTTGCATATCATAATTCCCTAGAGCAACCAATTAAGAAAAGCTAAAATCTAATAGAGACTGTTAAAGAGAACATTAAAAATGCTTTATTAATGCAAAAGGAAGTGGAAAAGTGCAGAGGGGAAGCAAAAAGAACAAATAGACAACTGGAAGGCAAAAGGGATTGTTAGCACCATCTATACAAATAATTGCATTAAATGTAAGTAGACCGAAAGCGCTAGTTAAAAGGCAGAAGTTTAGACTACATTAAAGTGCGAAACCTAATACTAAGCTGCTTAAAAGAGACACTTGAAATACACAAATACTTTGAGATCTAAAAGACTGAAAAAAGATACACCGTGCAGGGCTAATAAGAAGAAAGGCGATATGGCTGTTTTAATAGGAGACCACATAGACTTGAAGCAATGGTGCTAGAAATTAAGAAGGCCTTTTCATAATGATGAAGGGATCAGTTCTTCATGAGCACATAATGTTTTAAATGTGAGCGTTGAATAAAAGCTTTAAAATACTTGAAACAGAAACTGAAAGAATTAAAGGGGAAAAGGCAGGCAGTATAACAGTACAGAAGCAGCAGATGTGAACAGCACCAACACTACGCCCTGCAGTGACGCGTGTACGCTCTCATGACGTGTGCGTCATGACGTGCGCGGGTCAGTCACCAAGCTAGACCATTCTCTGTACTGCTGAACTAGTGCCAGTATGTTCAGATAACACAGAACGTGTCTTCCTACCACATGACTAAGTGTGTGTGCGTGCTAAGTTGCTCAGTCGTGTCCGACTCTGTGCAACCCCATGGACTGCAGCCCGCCAGGCTCCTCTGTCCATGGGATTCTCCAGCCAAGAATACTGGATTGGGTTTCCATGCCCTCCTTCAGGGGATCTTCCCAACCCAGGGACTGAACCTGAGTCTCTTATGTCCCTGCATTGGCAGGCGGGTTCTTTACTACTAGCACCACCTAGGAAGGCCGACTTTAAGTATGAAAATCTGTAAAAGGATATCTGGAAAGATCCCAAATATTTGAAAATAAACATATTTGAAAATTACCCATAGGTCAAAGAAGAAATCACAAGAGAAAGTAGAAAATAGTTTGAAATGAATAATAATGAAAATGTAACACTCAAGTCTATGGAGTGCAGTTGTGCTCAGAAAGAAGTTACTAGCTTTAAATGTTTATATGAAAAAAAGAGCAAAGTCAAAAAACTGATCTAATCTGTCTTAAGCTAGAAAAAAGAAGAACAAATGAAACCAAAAGTAAGTAGAAGCAAGGAAATAATAAAAGATCAGAAATCAACAAAACAGAAAAGAGACTCACAGAGGAAAATAGTAAAACCAAATGATTGTTCTTTGAAAATGATTTTTTAATTGATTAATCTGTTTTTAGATTGATCAAGAATGAAAGACCCAAGAGATATTAAAAGAACAATAAGGAAATAAATACCATGCCAGTAAACTTAACAATTTAGGTGAAGTGGACTTTCTTTCCTTGAAAGAAACAAAGTGCAAATGGACAACAGAAGAAATGAAAAGTCCAAACATCTCCACATCTGCTAAAGGGACCTAATTTATGGTCCAAACCTCCCACAAAACGCAGGCCCAGATGACGTTCATCAGCAGAGCCTAACAAACGCTCAAGAAAAAGCAGAACACACTTCAAAGGGAACCGAAGAGAGAACACTTCATGAGGCCACCTGAAGCAGATGGGCAGGCGTGTGCACATCCGTGTGGTGGGGAGTGTGTTTTGTCAGGGGGTGTAGACGTAGTCATGAACCAATATTCTCAGGAAAATAAGTGCAATAATTCTTAACAAAGTGTTAGCTGATTTGAGTGTAGCAGTTTACTAAAAGGATCACACTAACACATCAGGACCAAATGGGATTTGTCTCAGAAGTGCAGAGTTCTTTAACATTCAAAAACCAGTCCTTGTAATTCAGTGTTGACAAAATAAATGAAGAAAATCATATGACATCTCAGTGGATGCAGAAAAAAGTATTTGATACAGTTGAGCACCCATTCATTAAAAAGAAAAATGGGGGGGGGGGATATTTTTGGCAAAAACAGAAATAGAAGGAAATCTTTTCCATCCGATTTTATTTTTTGCTGCACCCGGCAGCTTTCAGGAATTTAGTTCCCTAACCAGGGATTGAACCCTGGACCTCGGCAGTGAAAAGGTGGTGTCCTAACCACTGGACCACCAGGGAATTCCTGAAGGGCATCTTTGAAAAACCTGCAATTAACATCACACTTCCTAGTGCCTTCCTCTGAGATTAGAGAAAAGGCCAGGGTGTCTGCCATGTAATAGAAGTCATAGCCAGGACGGTAAGGCAAGAGAGAGAAGTAGAGGGCATAAAGGTTGCAAAGGAAAACGTGAAACTGTGTCTTTTTACATAATTGTGTAAAATTGTGAGGAACCTCTTATTTCCATCTTCAGTTCAGTTCAGTTCAGTCGCTCAGTTATGTCCGACTCTTTGCGATCCCATGAATCACAGCACGCCAGGCCTCCCTGTCCATCACCAACCCCCGGAGTTCACTCAGACTCACGTCCATCGAGTCCGTGATGCCATCCAGCCATCTCATCCTCGGCCGTCCCCTTCTCCTCCTGCCCCCAATCCCTCCCAGCATCAGAGTCTTTTCCAATGAGTCAACTCTTCTCATGAGGCTTTTAACTTCATTTTTTTTTTTATGCCAGTATACAGAAATACTGGCATAAAACAAAAAATGAAGTTAAAAGCCTCACCATCCATAACAATATCAGAAAAGCAAACTACGTATCGATTAATGTAAGGAAACATGTAAGATCTCTCTACAATGAAAACCATAAAACATTTCAGATAAAATGTTTAGGAAACTTAAAGAAATGGAGATAAAGTCCGTATTCATGGATTGGAAGGCTCAGTATTAGTCAGATGCTCTTCTCCACAAATTGATCTATAGATCCAATACAGTCCCCGTCAGAACTCTCATGGGCTTCTTGTAGGTACTGGCAAACTGACTAGCAGTCAGAACAACCTTGAGGACTTCCCTGGTAGTCCAGTGGCTGAGAGTCCTACTGCCATTGCCAGAGTCACGGGTTCAATCCCTGGTCCAGGAAGATCCCACATGCCACAGGGCCACTAACCCCACGAGCCACACCTGCCGAAGCTCACGCTCTAGAGCCCATGCTCTGCAACAAGAGAAGCCACAAGCTCGCTCCACAGCTAGAGAGTAGCCCCTGCTCGCCACAAATAGAGAAAAGCCCGCATGCAGCAACGAAGACCCGGCGCAGCCAAAAACAAAACGAAAATTTAAAAAGAAAAGACACTTGAAAGCTAAATTGGAAGACTTTTACTACTAATCCAAGACTTCCTAGAAAGCTTCATCAAGCAGGCAGTATGTACTATACACCTTTAAGAGGTAAAGAGCCAAACAGTGCAGTGAGGAAAACCTTTTCAACAAAATTTGCTTGAGTAACTGGATATCAAAATGGAAGAACAGTGACCTGTACCCCATATACCAAGTTTAATTTAAGATGTATCACAGACCTAAATGTGAGAACTGAAACCATTCTGTTGTGTGTGTTGTTTTTTTTTTTTTTTAAGAAAATAAGGAGAATACGTTTAATGAAGTGACACAGAATCTTGAGGATATAGAAAATTCCTCCATAAGAGGAAAAGATTATAAATTTGACTTCATTGAAATTAAAAATTTCATTCAAAAGGCACAGTTAAGAAACCGCATTGACAGGCCCCAGACGGGGAGAAATATTTACAGTGTGTATCTTTGACAAAGGCCTGTGTCAATGCCAAAAAGACAACCCCATAGAAAGGGGGCAGACTGCTTGAAAAGACGTTTCATGACAGAATGTATTTAAGGTCCTCATCTGCATCAGCCTGGAAGGACGTTGTTGTTGAGCTGTCAAGGAGAAAAATTACCACGGCTTCCAGTTCTCTGATGAGCGCTTGGATGCACAGCCTTCTGGTCAAGCATCTGCGACTTCATATTGCTGGAGCATTTACTGTATGCCTGGGAGTTGAGTTTTTCTCTCTTAAGTTTGCTGTGGGTGAATCAGGAAAGAAGGCATACGCAGTTTCCTACACAAATTGTGATTCCGTAAAAGATCTGGAGGAGATGAGGAAGGCTGGTGTCTTTCAGAGTGCAGAGTGATTTTGGAATGTACAGGATTTCTTTGGGTTGAGTTCCGTGGTAGTTTGTCACTTAACCTGTGTTCCTAAAGTATGAACTATGAATATCTGGGCTACGGAATAGTTTCTCTTGATAAATAAACAACTAATAAATACTGTGCATGAAAAAAAGAATATATTTAAATAGCCAGTGAAGATAGGGTATGAAAAGATGCTTAGCTTCATTAGTCATCTGTTAGGGAAATGCAGATTAAAACCACAACGAGGTGCTCTTTACACTGACAGGAATAGCCGGAAATAAGCAAGCCCAGTATTACGTAATGAGTGTCGACAAGCGTGTGAGCAGCCATAATCCTGAGATGTAGCTGCAGGGCGGGGGCGGGGTGGTACAGCACTTGGGAAGCAGTTAGGCAGTTTCTCACAGAGTCCCACGTACACTGCTGCACGGCCCAACCCCGCTAGTCCCAGGTGTCCACTCCCCATAAACATTTGCCCGCAAATGCCCACTTGATTCGTAATTGCCAAGATTGGAAACAACTCAGGTATCAGTTAACAGGAGAAAGCCTAAACTGTATGAAGGTAGATTCATACAGTATATAATCAAAATAGGAACCATTACAATCAACACATTTTTTTGCCAATGAGAAATAAGTTTGTCTCTTCCTATAGCACAAAAATCTGTGCTTCAGGATTGGACCAACTCTTGGAAAGCATTTTCTGCATCCTGCTGGTTGCAGAAGCATTTTCCCTGCAAAAAGTTGTTGAGATGCTTGAAGAAGTGATAATCACTTGGCAAGAGGTCAGGTGAATATGGCGGATGAGGCAAAATCTCATAGCCCAGTTCAACTTTTGAAGCGCTGGTTACGCAGTGTGCGGTCGGGTGTAGTGCAGATGAACTGGGCCCGTTCTGTTGACCAATGCCAGCTGCAGGAGTTGCAGTTTTCAGTGCACCTCATCCATTTGCTGAGCATACTTCTCAGATGTAACGGTTTTCACCAGGATTTGAAAAGCTGTAGTGGATCAGACTAGCAGCAGACCACCAAACAGTGACTATGACCTTTTTTTGGTGCAAGTTTGGCTTTGAGAAGTGCTTTGGAGCTGCTTCTTGGTCCAGCCACTGAGCTGGTTGTCGCCACTTGTATAAAATCCACTTTTTGTGGCATGTCACAATCCGATCGAGAAACGGTTCGTTGTTGTTGTGTACAATAAGGGAAGATGACACTTCATAAGGACAGTTTTTTTGACTTGCACTCAGCTCATGAGACACCCATTTAACAAGCTTTTCCACCTTTCCAATCTGCTTCAAATGCCAGAAGACCGTAGAATGGTCGACACTGAATTCTTTGGCAGCTTCTCGGGTAGTTGTAAGAGGATCAGCTTCAGTGATCCTCTCAGTTGGTCGTTGTCAGCGTCCAACGGCCGCCCACTGCACTCCTCAGCTTCAAGGCTCTCATCTCCTTTGCAAAACTTCTTGAACTACGACTGCACTGTGCTTTGGTTAGCAGTTTCTGGGCTAAATGCATTGTTGATGTTGTGAGTTGTCTCTGATGCTTTATGACCCATTTTGAACTCTAATAAGAAAATCGCTCGAATTTGCTCTTTATCTCACATCATTCCTAAAATAAATATAAACAGCAAGTAATAAGTCATTAGCAAAAAAAACCATAAAGCAAGAAATGTGTGTTAAAATGTATATAACAAAACCTCATTTTTTTAAGAATGTATTCCAGTGTCAAACAGCAAAGTTCAGCAGTGCAAAACCACAATTACTTTTGCACCAACCTAATCTGTACTAGAAATCAGAGCAGTGGGTCCATTAATAATTAGATTACTTAATTCCTTAAGCAAACACTTAGAAAGTTTTGTTATGAGATCAAGTTGTAGTGATTTACAGGTCAGGATTGCTAACCTACCTGTATTTCATATCGGCAGCCACAGGAGCTTAGCTAGATTTGGGGTTAAGTCATTTTTTTTTTTAACCCTGCTTCCTTTGAAATCCTAGGCATGTGTTTATAGACAAAAATTCCAAAAACCTCTGCAGTATAGGAAGTAGGCCTGTGGTGTTATGCACTCCACCTCTGTGTGTCCAGCCCCAGGAACAGCCTCTTTCTCGACCACTTCTCTTCATCCAGGCCTGCTCAGAGGCCACCTGCCCACAGCCCAGCTCACTGGGGGACACTTCCCGCAGCTGGAGTCGTCAGGCTGTCACCACCTGCGGCCAGGCTCTGGTGCTGTGGTTGAGGCAGGGCCAGAAAGCTATGCCCTACCAGACAGGAGGATCAGCTTACTTCTCTGGCTCAGCAGTCTGTTACGCCAGGGGTCCACAGGAGCTGAACCATGGGACTCGAGCATGAGCCCCTTCAGGTGCCCGGAGTGGCCCTATCTGGACCCCACACTCTGCTACCAAGGTGGATAGAGGCACCAGGGAAATGCCCTGGTGAGTGGCCGGTCAGGTGGCAGGTGAAATGGTGAGAGGACGTGAGGACAGACCCTGGGGTATCTGCAGATTAGGGAGGGCCTGCAAGCTGCCTGAGTCCTGAGGAGCCGAGAGGAGTCTGAGCTGTGCAGGCAGTGACCTGGGTTGTCCGTATTTAGAGCAATAAATACTTGCAGGGGTCACGATAGCACTGGGAGCCTGTCATCCACCCACCAGCTGGCACCCTGCACAGTTTGGACGTCAGGCTCATGAAATTCACAGTGACCTATGCCTTCAAAGAATCTCCCAGAAATGCTCGGTCACAGCAAGAGGGCAGGCTGCAGAGGCCCCTGTGCTGTGTGCTGGGGTGGGCTTCTCAAGGACTGGCAACAGGTAGTCTTTCAGCAGAAGCCCGGAGGAGGGGCTCAGTGCCCATCTGCACTTCCAAGCCTTCACCATCTACACATGTTCCCTCTTTCTTAAGGTGTTTTAGGGGCATGGGAAGGAGGGTCACAGGGCAGGACGTAGCATGAGACCTCAGGGATCATCTTCTCTGGGCAGGGGAAGGGTCTGGAAAGGGGAGACGGAGCTGGGGGCACATTTCTGGCGTGGAATTGCAGGCCTTGGTGACTCGGAGCACATGGGCTACAGTCAGCGAGACATGGCTGTGGGGACCAGAGGGAGGGCAGGCAGCCCCGGGGAATGTCCGCCTCAGGCCAGAAGGACACACTGAGCTTTTGTGTTCGCAGTGCTTGGTTTTAATAATTTTCCGTTTCTGGCTGGAAATTCCCGTTAAGTCAGCATAAATGAACAGGAAGCATAAACAGCACTCAGTTGCTTATCTTGGGTGTTTAAATGCAGATAAAGTGCTGAGCATGTTGTAAACCCACAGGCATCTGACTTCAGAACTTCTGTCTCAAAAGTGGTCTACATTTCACTTCTTGCATGGCTTTTATATTGTTAGACCCATCCCCGTTTCAAGTTAAACATACATAGTTCTTAAAAAGAGTTCATGTGTATAGAAGGGGGAAGTTGCCGAATTCTCCTGGAACACACCCAGCACTCCTTCATAGCCAGCTCGGTGCCTTTGTCTAACACTGCTTTCCTTCCAGAAGCCCCCACGAGAAGAAGAAGAAGAGACGCTCACGGTCACGGACCAAGTCCAAGGCCGGATCTCAGCCAGCCTCCCCGAGCAAGCAGCCCACGCGCCGCCACTCGGCCAGCATCTCTCCTGTGGAGAGCCGGGGCTCCAGCCAGGAGCGCTCCAGGTAGCTCCTCCCTGACCCACCCCCACCTCTGGGCCACGCAGGGGAGCTGAGAGGGGGCAGGCGTGCTGGCAAACGCCCAGACCCCTGCTCCTGCACCCTCCTCTGTGTGTCACTCAGGCTCAGAGTGAGCTGAAGGTGGACACAGAGGTCAGAGAACCTAGGCTGCCTCCTGCACCCACGCCCTGGGCTGCCCCCACCCCCTGCTGTGAGGCAGAGGGAACCTGGGAGCAGGAGGGGGGCCTCCCTTCCCAGACCTGGGCGCAAGTCCTGGGGAAGCGCCTGCCTCAGATGTAGTGTGGCAGCAGCCGTTCCCTCATGATGGTACCTCTGTCTTCACACGGGCCGTGTGGGGTGGGAGTCGCCCCCTCTGAGGAGCCCCGTGTGACCACGGGAAGAGAGCAGGCACAAGAGTGCACGGTGACTGAGCCCCAGAACCCCTGTCAACCCGCTGCTTACTCTAAGCCGGGGCAGACAGGGGTGAAACTTCCCAAGCACACGGGCTGCAGGGCCGTGGGAGTCCACGCTGACCATCACAGTCTCCCCATGCCCACGAGGTGGCTCCCCAAGGACTGGCTGCCCTGGTTGTTGGGAGGTATCTGCCAGACAGTACCATTTCATAAAGCCGCCCCCACCCATCCACCCAGAGGGGTGCTGGGATCATGTCCCTTCCTGCTCGTACACCCACTGTTTTCATGAGTGAGTTTTGGCCCATCTCCCCCAAACCTGGCAGGTGAGTGGTGGAGACCATAGAGACCATAGCTCACTTGGGGTGAATCAAAAGCTAGGCTGTGGCTTCTTCAAAGGTGAACCTGAGTACAGGCTCCATCATCACTTGTGTGTCACACCCATGCCCCCAAAAGTCCAAAACGTGGGCCGGAGGCGCCCACTCAGGTCATGGTCAGGTTCTGAATGCATGCCAGCTCTCTGTGCTGCCCTCCTTTTCTTCATCGTTTTGTAAATGTGCCTTAGATGATGTTTATATGAAAATATCTTTTGAGTTAGATTACATTTTATGAAATATTTCAAATTTCTGTTACACAAAATAGACAAAATATGT
The DNA here is from genome assembly GCF_001704415.2 of Capra hircus. Taxonomy (NCBI): domain Eukaryota; kingdom Metazoa; phylum Chordata; class Mammalia; order Artiodactyla; family Bovidae; genus Capra; species Capra hircus. The sequence goes on from NC_030824.1 coordinate 25,926,176, forward strand.
GCATTTATAAGGCTGCTTTATTTTTTAAAGATACTAGGAATAAAATGGCTTGAAGTATTTTTAAGCCCCCGATTTCTCTTTCTCTTTGCATTAGGGGAGTTTCTCAGGAAAAGGACGGTCAGATCTCCTCAGCCATCGTTTCTTCCGTGCAGAGCAAAATCACTCAGGTAAGGTGGAAGCGGGTCTGTCTTCCCTCTCATCTTTTTGTGACAGGGCTAGCCTTCACTTCCTTCTCCTCTCATGGGTGCTGACGGGGGTCCTGGGCTGCTTGCCTGGAGGTCCCGGGGTGGCTGAGCCCTGAGCTTCCCTCTCCGGGCAGCTGTGTCCTCCTTCCCCGGTGACCTGTGTGGTCGACTCCTGGGCCGTGAGCCCGTGAGCCCCACCTCGCGTCCCAGCAGCAGGGCTGGGACGGAACCCTGCCCTGAGCACACCCACGGCCCCCAGCACGTTGCCCCCAGTCTCCTCTGTCCTCACCTCACCTCGTCTCTCCTCACACAGGACCTCATGGCCAAAGTAAGAGCGATGCTAGCAGCTTCCAAAAACATGCAGACCAGCGCCTCCTGAGACACGGGCCTTGGGCGACCGGGCTCCCGGGCTCCCGGGCTCCCGAAGCCGGCAGAGCAGAGCCCCGACCTGCACAGACCATCCCCCCCGGGGCTCCTGGACAGTTGGCGGGTTTTGTAAATTACTTTTTGATGACATTTTCAGTTTAAGATTTTTGACCAGCAGTCTCTTACCTGTATATTTGTAAATAATATCATGTTTCTGTGAAAATGTATTATCAAATAAAATGGGAGGAAAACACCTTTTTTAGCTAGTAACTGTGGGCAGTTTCTTCCTTGTCTGGCTTGTGAGTTTTTTACTGTTTGTCGTCTATCATTGGCCTCTAACACTTGTTACGTGGGCATCAGGGGACTTGGGGATGGCTGTTGGTTTTGCCAGTCTGACAACACCACCCCGACCCAGGCATACAGCCACCACTACCCCCACCCCTGGCTCCTGTGCCCCCAACTGTGGTCAGAGCTCAGCACTCCCTGCACCAGGGTGCAGGGCCACTGCCGTCTCCGCTCCCCGCAGAGCAGGAGAGGCAAGCGGCCTGGAGCCCCCTCCACCGGGCAGGGCATCGCTGCACGGGTGGGTTCCTACCTTTAGCACCTGTGCCCTCCCCGTTCACTCAGATGGTTGGTGCTGAACACAGCTGTCCTTTCCCTGAACCCTGCTCGCTTGGCCCCCATACCTCGTATTTCCACCCGTTTTCACCCTACTGTAGGCTTCGGCCACAGCCATGAGAGGGCAGCTTGCTTGTGACTCGGGGCCTTTGCAGAGTACCCGAGGCCCCCAGCAGTGCGCAGACGCCTGTGCCTTATTTAAAGCACCAGCAGTGAGGGCCTGCTGTCTCTTGTCCATGGTTTGAAGTTCATCCTCCCAGTAAGAAGGTTCTGCACTGCTCACTCACACACCCCCCGTGCCAAAGTCGGAATTCATCCTGGTTCTGCCAGTTTTCCAGAACCAGAAAATGGATCCTTGAGACGTTCCTTTTCAGAAAGCAGACGCCTTCCCAGGGCTCTTGCTGAGGACAGTCAGGAAGAAAACGACACACCCCTGGGAACCAACTGTCCGAGGCTGGGCTGGAGGAGGACGGGGCCAGGGCGTGCACAGAGCTGAGGGCACGGAGCCACTTCCCGCTGCGGCTGTGGTCCTGCTGCCCGGTGGGTGCGTATGCACGCCAGTGTCACACACCTGTCCCCTCACACGGCGGTGGCTGCTATGCTTTGTGGAGTTCTGTACTGTATCCTGAGGGCTTGCCTTGAGACGGTGCCCTGTCAGCAGTTAAGGCCCCACCCTGGCCACCACCATCCAACAGACACAAGCCTGGCGCACAGACCCAGAGCTTGCATGTCAGGGGCATCCTCTTTTTTTCGTGCTGTACCCGCATGACAGACATCCTGGAACAGACATCACCTAAGCACACAGGTACCACGGAGCCTGCAGTGGAAGTCCCAGGGTACGTATCCTTTTGATTTTGATGCGAATAATTGTCCTCCAGAAAGGGCTCTTTGGCAGTCAAACATGAGTGTCTTTTCAGCATCCTCATCAAAGCACTGTGACTCACACATCACCTTGGCTGAATCAGAGAGATGAAAAGTTCTCACATTTTCATTTTGTTTCTTTAATTATGAGCAAGATTGAGTAACTTCTCTTGTATTTATAAATCCCTTTGTGTTTCTCCTCTGCAAACCAGCCCTGTGCTTCAGCTCTTTATTACTATTGAGTTGCTTATTGCACAGTAAGCAGCCCGTTCTGTATTATTTACTTTGTAAGTAATTTTCTCCCAATGTGTCACCTCTCTTTTAACTTTATAGCTTTTTTGAGCCTGAAAAAATTGTGTGTGTTTTTTTTTTAACATGGTCCCTCATTTTCCTCACAAGGTCTGGGTTCTGTTCCTTAGACCTGTGGGCACCGACCGTGACTTCCATTCTCTGCTATTTTTACGTCTCTGTTGCTTGGTGCAGGGCCACTGTTGAGCTGTTCCACTGTGAAGTAACTGGGAGCATGAGCCAGGCAAAGGTTCTTGGCAGGAAAAGGATGACTTGGACCAACGCCAGCAGGACACCCACTGACCGAGCACTGTGGGGTGGGGTGTCTGTCATAGGCCCGCGTCCTCTGATGTCCAGAGTCATCCGTGAGGGCGGCTGCAGGAAAGCACTGGCAGAGGATGTCGGGGCTGGGGCTGGGGGCTTCGTCTAGGCATCTGTCAGGCCCCATGTAACACAGACATTTCTGTTTGCAACCAAGTGCTCCTGGGTGATGGCACGCAGCCTTGTCTAGAGGCTCCAGGAACATGGCGGGTGACATCGAGCTGTCAGGGGAGCATCATGGTATGGTGAGGAAATACGGTCTTTACACAGACGTCCCCCAGACAACACCTGTCGTGGACTCTGTGTCTGGGGTCCACGAGACTGGCAACCACCATCACCACAGCGGGAACGGGAGGAGAGGCCCCCGGACCAGCACAGGTCTGGGCGGGAACCCCGGCTTTGGTCTCCCTCACCGGCTCAGCTGCCCCTGGGGCGGAAGACCAGGCAGCCACGGTAGCCCCCTACCCCATCCCCTGGGTGAACAGCACGCTCTCGCATCCTACAACTGAAAATGCCAGGATATCAAGCCAAAAAAGCCTTTCTCTCCTCATCATGCGTGTGCAGCGTGGATCCGGATCATCCCCAAGGCTCTTCACATGCAGTAACATTGCTCAAAACACACTCCCGCCTGTTGTCAAGAATGCTTTGTCTCAACATCCCTACAGCCCAGAGGCGGGTGTGGCTCAGGTCCGAAAGCCCTGCCCTCCACCCCCCACCCCCAGCCAGACCATTCCACTCCCCTGACCCAGCGAGAGCTCAGGGCCCAGCCGCTCCGCCACATTCCCAGAAAGAGACAAGGCTGCTGGGGAAGGCGCTTCATCCAGGACAAGACTGCAATGGCAGAGAGCATGGAGGCGGTGGGGGGGAGGGGGAGGAGGCCAAGGGGGAAGCGGGGGCGGGGGGTGGGGCAGGGAGGCCAGGCTGCTGCCGAGAAGAGGTGGAAACTCAACCCAACGGCCAAACATCTCAGTCCAGCAGGTGGTTTTCAGCAAGTTTGCGGTTTCGTGTTGAATTAAGTGATCATTCATATGGTTAAACAGGCTTCCCTGGTGGCTCAGCTATAAAGAATCTGCCTGCAATGCGGGAGATCCGGGTTGGATCCCTGGGTCGGGAAGATCCCTTGGAGTAGGCAATGGCACCCCACTCCAGTACTCTTGCCTGGAGAATCCCATGGACGGAGGAGCCTGGTAGGCTGCAGTCCATGGGGTCACAGAGAGTCGGACACAACTGAGCTACTTCACTTTCACTTTTCACTTTCACCCATTGGAGAAGGAAATGGCAACCCGCTCCAGTGTTCTTGCCTGGAGAATCCCAGGGACGGGGGAGCCTGGTGGGCTGCCGTCTATGGGGTCGCACAGAGTCGGACACGACTGAAGCGACTTAGCAGCAGCAGATGGTGACAAGACACCACAGCACATGCAGTGTTAACAACAGAGGGAAGTAGGTACAAGGGTCATCGGCACTTCTATATGATCTTCACAGTTTTTCTATACATGTAAACTGTTCCAAATTTTAAAGTATTGTTTGGGTGTTTGGTTTATCTGTTTGTTTTGAGCATGAAACATCTTAGTTCCCCAACCAGGGATCGAACCCAGGCCCCCTGCAATGAAGCACAGAATCCTAACCACTGAACCACCAGGGAATCCCCAAGGTTTATTTAAAAGACAAGAAGAAAAGAGAAACTCAAACACAAAAACTCTGCCTCCTAAAGCTGGGAGTAGGAATGCCTGCGTTTGGAAAGCATGTCAGCTTGAAGGATGAGTGCACATGAGCTGTGGAACCTTCATTGGGAACCCTGGGCCCTGAAGTCCAGCAGGGAGAAGACAGGGCATCACTCAGGAGGAGTGGCCTCAGTCACCGGCGGCACCGTCTCCCACTGCTGAGGCTGCCACCAAACACAGGTGCCCCACGACTGGGCTCCAGAGCTAATCTTCCACAACGTCGTGGAAACTGATAGATTATTCCCTCCACCACCGAGCACTGGAACCAGGGGACTGAACACTAACAAAGGAATATTTGTTGACTTCAATAAAGTCAAGGCTTAGAGACGCATCGCCTGTTCTCATCATCTGTCACAGACTTGTTCAGAATAAGCATGCGTGCGTGTGCTAAGTCAATTCAGTCGTGTCTGACTCTGCAACCCTATGGACTATAGCCCACCAGGCTCCTCTGTCCATGGGATTCTCCAGGCAAGAATACTGGAGTGGGTTGCCATGCCCTCCTCCAGGGGATCTTCCTGACCCAGGGATCAAACCCATGTCTCCTGCAGCTCCGGCATTGCAGGCAGATTCTTTACTGCTGAGCCACTGGGGAAGCCCTCAGAATGGGCACTTCTGGTTAAAGACAAAGTGAGGACTTCCCTGGTGGTACAGTGGGAAGAATCCACCTGCCAATACAGAGGACGTGGGTTTGATCCCTGGTCTGGGAAGATTCCACAGGCCACAGAGCGACGAAGCCCACAAGCCACAGGTACTGAGCCTTCGTGCTGCAGCCACTGAGCCAGTGAGCTGCAAGTCTTGAAGCTCAAACGCCTAGAGCCCATGCTCCTTGACAGAGAACCCCTGCTCACTGCAACTAGAGAAAGCCTGAGCAGCAACAAAGACCCAGCACAGCCAAAGTGAATACATACATAAAGAGACAGTAAGCTAGTCTACAGAAATAAAAACCATGCCCAGGTTCATGGCTGCACCCTCCACAGAGTCGGTGGTGTAGGGTGGGGGAAGGTGAGGCGCCGAGTTTGGGGACACACGGGGGTGCCTGCCATGGCTCACCCACAGGAATGTCCAAGGAGGCTGTCAAACAGGAGCCACAGGAGTCAAGCAGGCCACACCCTCGTGCGCACAGGGCGTGGCTGGTCACGGAAGTCTCCAGGGTCAGCTGAACAGGAGAGAGGGACCCAGGATCAGTCACTGGGGACCCCACACTGAGGGACCAGGAGACCAGGAGATGCTGGATACCTGGAACCCCGACAGTGGTTGTTCCCCTCAGCCTCCTGACGGTGGGCTGGGGCAGCCCCCCTCCAAGCGGAGGACCCTTTCCGAGACCATCGTGGTGCTGCTGGGAGACCGTGAGGGCAGGATGGCAGTGCCTGGCCTTGGGGGGAGCCCAGAGTAAACAGATGAGAACAGGCCAGAGGGCAGGTGGTAAAAACTGCATGGAGGAAAAACCAAACAGGGAGCAGGGGCAAGGGCAAGGGCTGCTTCGCAGGGGCTGCAGCATGGAGGCACCTCTAAGGAGGTGACACAGAACAGAGACCCACGGGAAGTAATGAGGTTCGGGAGGGACACGGGGGCTGGGGGTGATGCGAAGAGCAGGTGCAAAGGTCCTGTGGCAGAAATGCACCTGGAGGGACAGGCGATGGGTCGGCTGAATTAGGAGAGTGTGAGGGGAGAGGGGACTGGGCAGGGCGGAGGGGACAGGACCGGCAGGCCAGGGTGGGACAAGGAAGCCCCTGACGGTGAGACAGGCAGCACCAGCCCTTCCCAAGCGGGAAGCTGGCCCTGGCTCCAGTTTAGGGAACAGCAGGCAGGCAGGGTGGGCACAGAGGACAGTCAGCAGCCGTGTCAGGGTCCTGGGCGGCTGCCCAAACCACCGTTTTGCTGTTGTTGGTGTTTAGTGACTCAGGCGTGTCCGACTCTCTGAGACCCCGTGGACTGTAGCCCACCAGACTCCTCTGTCCATGGGATTGTTCAGGCAAGATTACTGCACTGGGTTGCCATTCCCTTCTTCAGGGGATCTTCCCAACCCAGGGACTGAACCCACACCTCCTCCTTGGCAGGCAGATTCTTTACCCCTGAGCCACCACTAACAAGGGGCTGCTTCTCGGCTCTGGAGGCCAGAAGTCTGAGTGCCTGGTGTTTCGGAGCTGGTTCCTCCAGGGGCTCCTCACGCTCCCAGTGCTGCCGGCATCCTCGAGGCCTTGCCTTGTGGTTGCATCATCACTCCCTTTCGTGCGTTTGCCCCTTCTCACCTCCTCTGAGGATTCCCATCACTGGATTTGGGCACCAGGTAGCTCAGTGGTAAAGAATCTGCTTGCCAACGCAGGAGACACAGGAGACACGAATTCAATCTATGGTTCAGGAAAATCCTCTGGAGAAGGGAATGGCAATCCACTTCAGTACTCTTGCCTGGAGAATCCCATGGACAGAGGGGCCTGGCGGGCTACAGTCCGCAGAGTCACAAAGAGTCAGGCATGACTGAGTGCGCACGCACGCAGCACGCTGGATAATCCAGGATGGTCATCTCCAGAGCCTTAACTTTGATTCCATCTGTAACAACCACTTTTCAAATTAGCTCACATTCTCAGGTTCTGGGTGGATATGGATCTGGGGGGACACCACTCACCCAGACGCACAGCCTTGGAAGGAAACCCCAAATGCTGTGGAAGAGCAGGCTTTAGCTCTAAGGAACGCAGGGCTGAGTCAAGAGCAGTGGAAGCATCAGACCTTCCCCCTCTCAGCTGCATTCCAGGAAGGCTAGGCTCCTCCGTGGACTATTTCAGAAGGCGCATCCTTCCTCCCCCTTCCCCTCCCCCGAAAAGGACAAAGCCCACCAGACAGAGCACAGCCTGCTTTACTTATGTTGTTCCGTTTTTTTAAAAAAATTTTTTTCTGGCTGTGCCACGCAGGATCTTAGTTTCCCATCCAGGGATCAAACCCACACCCCCTGCAGTGGAAGGGCAGAGGCTTAACCACAGGACCACCAGGGAGGTTCCTACCTTATTCCTTTAATGCATGTTTAATAGAGATGCATGGTGAAGAGCTGTGTTTTGCTAAGTCTAGAAAGCTCATCCAATAAGTCGGAAATCTACTGCACGTGACAAAGCAGTCCGTCGTCGTGTGCTTGGCGGCAGTTTCCCTTCTGAGCGCTTTCTGAAATCATGGCACAACTCAGATTCAGTGATGCACAGTAACTTGGCTTTTTGTCAGCTTTACAAAGTGCCGGCTGCTTTGATCAGCTATTCACTGTGTGGGGCTGGGGGCAAGAAGAGTGGCGGCCACATAGCACAGATGGGGAGGGCGGGTCAAACCTGCCAGCCCTTCACTTGGGGGGCCTGGAGCAGAGCCCCTGACCTTCATCCCCGCATTTCCTTCTCTTCTTTTAAGTGGTGACTCACACCACACCATTTACTCCTTAAAAGCTGAGTGACTTTTAAGTACATCCGTAGCGCTATGTAACCATCAACCACCATCCAATTCCAGAAAATCCCCATCAACCCAAAATAAACCACCTACTCGTTACCAACTGCACCCTTCCCTTCCCCCAGCCCTGGCTGTCTCTGGTTCCTGCCTCTCTAGATTTCATGGTCTGGGCATTTCCTATAATCATACACTCCGCGGCCTTTTCTTTCTGTTTTTCCTGCTTACATAGTGTTTTCCAGGCTCCTCCATGCTACAGCATGCATCGCAACTTCATAGCTTTTGGGGGGTGGGGGTGGTGAATAATATTCCATTGTGCGGAACCGCCACATTTGTTTATCCGTCCATCATCATTTGATGGATATTTAGGCAGCGTCCACTTCTGGGCCATTATGAATAATGCTGGAATGGACACTCTTGTGCACGTTTTTGTGTGGACACTGGTTTTCAGCTTAGGTTCTTTTTACATTGGGAGTAGCTATGGCACCCCTGGGTAGGGAGGCCGAAAGAATTCACTGAGTTGGATCTGTACGCCCTTAAATTAGCGCCAGGAGCACAGTGACTGGATGGCAAGCCTGGCAGGGGTGCAGGAACTTGCATCATCTGGCCTGTTTCCTGCCAACACTTGCTTCTCCACCGGGCCCACGTGGTGGGGGTGGGGCTGACAGGTTGACCCTCCGCCCAAGACCCAGGCCAGCCAATCAGCACTCACCTCTGCTTGGCCCGGCTCCCAAAGGAGATGACAAGACCCAGGTGAGACAATCCAGGACCTTCCCTGAAACCTTAGGAAAGGCCTCCTCTTCTGGGCAAGGGTGAGGAAGCATGAGAGGTCAGCCTTGTGAGAGTCTGTGTCCAGAGCCACTGGAACCAGCCATGCCTGAAACCAGCTCTCCAATGTTCCCTGGGCTTCAGCTAGGCTTCTCTGAGGAGCCTGAAACTGTTCCTCTCTCACACAGACCAACGGGGCCGAGGGTCTAAACTTGCTCTGATGGAAGAGGAGGGGGAGACGAGGCTCAGCCTGAGTGCCTCCAAGCACGTCCGACAGACGATCCCAGAAGCCAGAATGTCTTCTCTTCAAATACCAAGAGGTGAACACAAGTCTTCTGAACCAGAACTGATCTCTCTTGTAATTCCTTCTCTGGAGACTGTGGTTCAGGGACGTCGGCTCCTCTCGGGTGAGGGAGGGGCTGGGGTGCTCCTGGGGGCACAGCCTGGACAGGCTGGGCAGAGGGTCCAGCTCTAGGTCCAAGAGTTGCCCTTGGGAGGTTGATCAGGGTGGGGCCCAGGGACTCCAGCAGCCCTGCACCCCGACCCCCACAGCCACTCTGCCTGCCCAACACCCTGCATGCTCAGTCCCTGCCCCAATGACCTCTCACCTTTGACTGTTGTCCCCTCACCCTCCATCTGGAGCCAGCTGTAGGCAGAATTGTGTTCCTCCAACATGCAGACACTGCGGTCCTAACCCCAGCACCTCAATATGTGACTGTATTGAGTCAGGGTCTTAGAGGTAATTAAGGTAAAGTGAGGCCATTGAATGGGGCTCATCCCATAGGACTGGTATTCTTATTGGAAGAGTAGATGAGGACTCAGACACAAACAGGGAGGACCATGTGGGGACACGGCCAGCTACACACCATGGAGCGAGGCCTCAGAGAGAACCAGCCCTGCAGCACCTCGACCTTGGACTTCCAGCCTACATGAGAAAATAAATGTCTGTGATGCTTGTTACAGCATCTCTAATAAACCAACACAGCATCTACATGCCAGCAAAACATCCCAAATGTGGCAACACTGCACACCCCCCACCCATCCTGACTGTCTTCCAGGGGTGCGCCTCAGAGTCTTCCCACAGCCACCCCAGACCACGCAAAGGCTTCTCCAACCACAAGCTGGCCCCTGAGCTAGGAAGACAAAGAGACCCAGCTGTAACATCTGGGACTTCCCATGTGTCTCTCTCTCCTCACCTCCCTCTCCCTCTCTTCACCCCACTGAGATTGTGTCTTGCAGTGACTGTGTGGGGGTCCAAGGAAGCCCATGGCCTTTTCTAAGGCAGCCTTGGAAATCACCACATGAATCCTTCAGGCTCACCTGTTGATGGAGGAGGACATGAGGCTTACCCAGGTTCGAGAGGGAGGGGTGTGATCCCCTTGGGAACACAGCTTAGAGTGCAAGGACAAGTTTTAAACTACCCCTCCTCTCTCGGCACTTCAGCCCCACGCCTGGACCTCTGATGCACAGCGGCTGCCCCAGGGCCTTTGCACAGGCTGGCCGCCCACCAGACTGCTCTTTCCTCAGGCCTCTGAGAAGCAGACACCCCATTTAATGTTGCCTTCCCTCCTGATTCCCCAACTCCGCCCATCCCACCACCCGATATAAGCTGCACAGAGGTTTCCTGTGGCTGCAGTATCTGTGACCATAAACCTAGTGGTGCAAAGCAAGAAGTATTTCCTCTCTCACAGTCTGGAGGCTGGAGGTTCTGGAGACAGTTTTGTGGGGGAGTAAGCAAGGTGAGAGCAGGGCCGGCTCCTTCGAGGTCTCCCGGGGAGGCTCTGCCCTCACCGTGTCCAGCCTCTAAAGGCACCTGTGTCCCCTTGGCTCCAGGCTGCATCATTCCAACCACCACTTTCATCACCACGTGGACTTGTCCCCTGACTCTGAGCCTCCCACCTCCCTCTTTTTCCTTTTGAACATTTATTTATTTGGCTGCACCGGATCTTAGATGTAGCACACAGGATCTAGTCCCCTGACGAGGGATGGAACCAGGGCCTCCTGCATTGACAGACTGGAGTCTTAGCCACTGGACCACCAGTCCCCAGCCTCCCTCTAATAAGGACCCACTGTGAACACCCACTTCTCAAGATCTGTAACCTAATCACATCTACGAGACCCCCTTTGCCACATAAGGGAACATCCATGGGTTCCAGGGATGGGGCCTGGGTGTCTCTGGGAACCACTGTTCCACTCTGCACCCTTGATTCATCCACACCACGCCCCCAGGGCCCCTTGAGTATCATCTCCACAAAGCAAGAGGTCAGGCATGTGGCCCGGGCCCCATCACTCTGCTAGAGTGAAGGTCTCAGGCCTGGTCTAAGGGCCCCCACCTCCCCTCGGGGCCCAGCTCAGAGAAGGGATGTCCTTGAGCAAGTTGACACTTCATATCCAACACACACATTTACCCAGCTCTTCCCACTGACCTTCAGTTACACAAGCAAACTAGGAACAGCTGTTCCTGGTAAGAATGTAAAACTGCGCTGAGACGCTGAAGGCCTTGGTCCCCTCTGTGCCCTGGTACCCGTTGGTCCATGCCCCGTCCCCTGAGCAGACCCAGTAACTTGGAGGAAGATCCCCCCAAGAACCTGGCCGGGCAGAGGGATTAGGAAGGGCAGCAGGCATGAGGACCAGTGTCTGTGGACAGTGTAGGTCATGTCCAAGGGCCAGAAGCATCTCCCCACAGTTAGTCATGAACTCAGAGTTACCGGGGATGGACATCCTGAAGCCTGAGGGCCTTAGAACCAAGAGCCGCAGTGCAGGCAGCAGGAGGGAGCGTCACACCTGGACGTTGTCTGAGCTCTCAGGGATGCAGGTGGAGCTTGGGTCGTCCCCTCGCCTGAGGTCATCACCCTTTGCTTTCACACACTTCCTCCAGATTTCTTCCTCTGCTTTTACACATGTGCACACACAGGGCCAGGAAAGCTGTAGCGCACGTCCTTCCAGCTTAGCCAGCCCGGCCTACAGAGAAACTAATAGCTAAAACCACAGCCCCAGTGCTGTCTCTCAGTGGAGGATGTAGGTTGTGTGTCCATCCCTGAAACAAGCAGATGGCCAGGGGAATGGAAGTCAGCAACTGACCCAACTTGGGCTGGGGTGGGGTCAACATCACTAAACCCCCTGGGCTGACAGATTCAGAGGGGGATTTTTCTAAGGGAGATGCTGAAGTCAGAGAAAAGAAGAATGGTCGGCAGGGAAGGCTGGATCAAGGAGCTCAGAAGAGATAATGTGTGTTTGCATATGGTACAATTGGTAAATGTAAATATACAGTTGTTTTGGGAAGGTTTACCACTCTCTGCTGTTTTTTTTTAAAAAATCATTGCTGTTGTTATTCAGTAGCTAAGTCAGGTACAACAATTTGTGACCTGTGGATTGCAGCACACCAGGCTTTCCTGTCCTTCACTATCTCCAGGAGTTTGCTCAAACTCATGTCCATTGAGTCAGTGATGCCATCCAACATCTCATCTTCTGTCGTCCCCTTCTCCTCCTGTCCTCAACCTTTCCCAGCCATCAGGGTGTTTTACAATGAGTCAGCTCTTTGAATCAGGTGGCCAAAGTATTGGAGCTTCAGCTTCAGCAGCAGTCCTTCCAATGAATTTCAGGGTTAATTTCCTTTAGGATTGATTGGTTGATCTTGCAGTCCAAGGGACTCACACAAGTCTTCTCCAGCACCACAGTTCGAAAGCATCAATTCTTTGGAGCTCAGCTTTCTTTATGGTCCCACTCTCACATCTATACATGACTACTGGAAAAACCATTATCATAATTTGTTTTTTTACTCAACAACATATCAAGTTGGTACACCTGGATCTAGTCCATTCTTTCTCACTCAGTGCAGTGCTCCATCGCTGGGGTACGTTCCAGTGTGGTCAACCCAGGGCAGCCACCACCTTACACAGCACCTGTGGGTCTTACAAAAGGCGCCCCTTTCTGCAGTGAGACATAGCCCCACTCCTGCCCTCACCTTCATCCTTGACCATAGCCAGCCAGCATCACCACACACATTTAGGTGATTTCTGATTTTTTTCTTTTTTTATATTACATCTTGCATCAGCCTTCTTGTGCAAAGATGTTTTTCTAGGGCAGAAACCAAGAATGCTGGGCCATAGAAAATGTACTTTTTAAATTTTAATAGCTGCTCCCTGATGGCCTCCCAGCGAGGCTGTACCAACTGGCACCCCTTCCAGGAGCACTGAAGTCCCCTCTTCCCTCCTTGGCACATAATGATAGATGACTTTCTCAACGTTGCCCATCTGATGGGTGAAAGTGGCCTCTCATCATTGCTTGGATTCAGGCCACATTCAAAAGCCAGAATTCACTGGCAGGCTTGAAGAGAAAGCAGCAGCCGTGGTGAGCCACACAGCCCCACCACGAAGTGACACGGCCCCCCAACGTGTCCTGCACCATTCCCCAGCCACCATCTGGACCTATGTGGGGAGAACCATGTCTGCCTGCAGGTTCTGCTTATGCTTGTGACCCTAAGCCACTGCCACAAGCCCTCACTCTTCACCATTCTCAGTGCCTCCTAGAGCCCTTCAGTCAGCATCCCTCTCAAAGTTCTCCGATGCAGGAAGAACTCTGTTACACCATGGGGTTGACTGCTCTAGCATCTCTTTGGTGCCCCTTGATCCAGCCCTTCCTGCTGCCCACCCTCCTCTACTGTGATGTCAGCATCTCAAGTTTCCTTTAGATGGCAATTTCCCCTTCCTCCCCACCACCAGGGCAGGCGGTTCTGCTCCCTTCCATCCCCTGACCACAAGGTTGGTTCAGGGCTGGGCACATGGTCCACAGCATCCAATGAGAGATGGCCTCAGGACCGTGGCTTGAGAGTCAGTCTGCTGGGTTTGCTAAACTGCCTTTGCTGCTGTTTGGAGAAATGTTGCCTGAGGATGAAGCCAACACAGAGATGGAAAAAGAAACCGTATTCTGATCACGTCTTTGTGCAACTTGATCCAGCCCTGCCTGACGTCAGTGTGCTCCGAAATGCCCCAGTTTACTGAGCCTATAGATTTCCTTTCCCTGACCAGAGCCAGTGTGAGCTAGGTTTTTGCCACTAGCACTTGAGCAAAGTTGGGGGGTATGCCTGTGAATGGTCAGGGAAGGGTCCTTGCTGAACCTGATCTCAGCAGATCAATATAATGGTCTGAGCAGGTGCAGAGTCTCCATGCTCCAGAACAGGCCACTGAGGCTCTGAGAGTAAGGGTGAGGGTTGGCCGGGAGTAGGATAAGCAAGACCTTCCCAGAGGGGAGCCAGTAGGGAGGGGACTCTGCCCTGAAACCCAGACCACACTTCAGTGGAGGGGCCACCGCTCCCCTCAGACTGGGGGACGTGGGTTCAGAAGTGCCTGGGCCTCTAGAACTGGACCACAATCGACAGCAGGAGCTGAGAGTGGGGGTGGGGCGTGGGAGGGGAGAGGTTGTAGGAATTGTAACTGAGGTGTAGGGATATTTACATTGGAACCTTGGCCCCCACATGCCCTGGGGATCCTTTGATCCTTTGGCTCTGTGACCTCCCACAAGTTAGTTTATTCCTCTGAGGCCTCAGTTTCCTCATTTGAAAAATGGAATGATAATTTCTATCTCGAAAGATGTTGTGAGAAGTAAACGGGTATATACGGTAGGCGATTAACTAGTGCACGGCACACACTAACCTCTCAGCAGACTTCAGCTACTAACATTGCCCTCCCCACATCCTCAATAAGCGCAACCCCGGGTCTTCGCTGACCCCCAGTAGCTCCCAGACCCCACCAGAGTCGGTCCCACCGCCCCAGCTCTCATCCCAGCCCCTCCCAAGATCCCCCCGCCCTAGCTTCACCGCAACCCGGCTCCTCCCCCTCACCCACCCCCCGACCCCCTCTCAGTGCCCACCCCTACGCCGACCCCTCCCACACTCGCGCCTCGCCCCTCACCCGACCCCCACCGCTCAAGCCCACCCAGCCCCCACCTCCTTTCTACCACGGTGCAAAGGCTCCCCCAAGCGTTCGCCGGGCGCGCTGCGGCTGCCGCTCCGGGTCCCCACCAGTGACCGCGAATCCGTGCTCAGCTCGAGGTCCGCGTTCGCGCGGTCTGAAGGGAGAGGACGGGTCTGTCCCCCGGCGGGCGGCCCCGAGCTCCGGACTCTGTGCTCCCGCCAGCAGGCCTCCGCTTCCCCCGGGGCCGTCTGGGGACACTTGAGAAGTGCCTTCCTTCGGGCCGCCACAGCCAAGGTCCCCGTGTGGATTCGCCGGGCGGGGGCGTGTGCGGAATCTGAGCATCCTTTCGGGGGCGCGGGACTCTGGCTGGAGCGGGACGCGGACCCTTTAAGGAGGGGCGGGGCGAGCGCCGCCGGCGGTCATTAGCATATATTAGCATGTCCCGCCCCGCCGCTGGGAGGCGGCGCTGGGCTCAGTCGGGCCGGGAGCCGGGCGCGGGCGCGGGGCGCACGGGAGCGGGGGAACTGCCACCGCTGCGCCGCCCGCCCTTTGAGCGCGATGCGGCGCCGCGCCGCCCGGGGACCCGGCCCGCCGTTCCCCCGGGCCGGGGTCCCGCCGCTGCCGCTGCTGCTGCTCGCGCTGGCCGCTCGTGGGGGCTACGCGGCGCCCGCGCCCCACGCGGAGGACCTCAGCCTGGGAGTGGTGAGTGTGCGGCCGGGAGGCGGGCTCCCGCGGCCCGGGGAGACCCCATCAGGGCGCCTACGGGAACCCGGACGCCCTGGACCCATTTCCTGGGCGGGAAAGCTGAGGCTGGGTCGTAGGCTGAGTGTCTGACGCGCGCCCACCCGAATCTGGGAGAGGCGCGCTGGGTCCCTCCTGGGCTGCGTGCGCCGGGACCCCGCCGCAGTCGCAGGAACCCTCGGAGGTTGGCGGCTTACCTGACCGAAGCCCTGTCCCCGACTACGTGCAGCCCCAAAGAGGCCCCTGAGGCGGATGGGACAGCAGTCGCAGCCGCCCAGAGCTGGGCATCCCGCGTGCGTTCCCAGTGGGAGTGGCGGGGGTGGGAGGTGCGCACCCACAACAGAGAAAAGGACGGAGCTGCGGAGTGTGGGCGCCCCGGAAAGCTGGTGGTTTCGAGTTTGCTTCGTTGAGGATGTTGAGGAACAAGGGAACCGACCCCCAACCCTCCACTAAGCATGGACCTTGGCCCTATTTCCTGTTCCCTTCCACCCCCAGGACGGCCAGCCTTGCCTTACCACCCTTGTCCTCGTCCTGAACCTGATGAGGTGTCCCACACAATTCGCAGGCTCGGATGTAGCCCCACTACCTTATCCTGCGCTTCCCCCCGCCCAGTATCAGCTGTGTCCCACTGGCTTGGAAACCATACCGAGGGGCTGCGCAGTGGCCTCTTCCCACGTCCCCTCCCCCGTTCAGTCCGCCAGGCTTGGAGCCTCCTCCCTGGGACTTGGAAGATTTAGATCACACTTTATGAGTCTCCACCCCCAGGCCCGGGGAGGCCAGGTGTGGGCACATGGGGGCTGATGGATTAAGCAGATTCCTTCTGAGGCTTCCACCCTGCAGTTGCCCTCACTTGGGCTCCCTGCCTCTGCACCTGGCCCTCGGTAGTCTCCTAGAAGGGTGCTGGCAGGGCTCCGCTCCCAGGCTATTAGCATTCTCGAGCTCCAGGTGGATTTCAGGCCAGTGCAAGCATTTGGGGGGCATCCACAGCCCCGTGGTTGGCAGGACTTGGCCACAGGTTCTGGGTGAGGAACAGTCTCTGGCCACCCCCACCCAGCTGCCCTGGTCCCCCTGCAGTCATCTGGGAGGGCACAGCCACAGTCCGTGCTGGCTGCACTCGAGGGACCCCCAGAGCCGCTTCCTCCCAGCCAAACTGCTCTGAAATTTGGGTGCCTTTACCCATCTCTGGTGTCCTGAATCCCCTCTTGGGGTGCAGGCTCTGAGGGCATCAAATCTCTAGGTCTGGGCTGGGTGGCAGTAGAACCAGGCTCTTCAGGCCCCCACCATCAGGACATGGAGCTCCTGGCCCAGTCAAGTTCATTCATCAGACCCAGTGCTGTTGTGAAGCTTCTTGATGCCCACCCGGAGGGAGCGGGTCAGGTACATTCCTCCCGGTTTGCACCTCCATGCCTCCTCTGTCTGCCCCTCTGGCTTCCGTGACACCAGGGGGTCCCCCGGCCCCACACCCTGTGGGAGGCACTAGGCAGGGGATGTGGCCCCTTAGTCTGGAGCCCCAGAGACTGCAGGGCCTTGGCATCTGACCCAGCCGATAAAGAGCAGAGGTTGCTGCCCCTGCCAGGAGAGACCCCCACCAGGGGAAGGCCAGGTCTCTTCCAGGCTGGTGTGGGAGAAACCTTCCTGCATTCTGCCCCCAATTTGCGGGCAGAGGGCGGTCTCTGGTGGTCTTCCAGGGAATGACACCTCAGTGCATCAGACCCAGAGGTGCAGGAAGACCAGCAGGGATTTGCAAGGAGGAGGGGGGACCTCCTTTCTACCCACCCTCTGCAGACCGCCCCCAGGGGCCCACTGACTCTGTATATTCAGGTCTAGGGCTGCCAGTGAAGAGAAGGGCCCCTTTGTAAGTGTGACCCAGCTTCTGCCAGACAGAGCCGTGCCCAGCGGGTCTCTCAAGCGCTGGCTGCCCCCGGGAGGGGCTCCCTGGCCCAGCCGCCGCTGGAGCATCAGAGGAAAACAAAGCACCGGATTGAGGCCCGCTGCGCCGGCCCAACAGCAGGCTTTCAGGCCGCGGTGGAGCGGGACAAAAGAGCCCCATGCCCTCCTGGGGTTGTCGGCTGAGCCGCAAGTCTTTCTGGGCCCGTTTTCATTATTTTGTTTCTGAGTAAGTAATATCCACGGCAAAATGTTCAGGCCATACAGAAGGGTCCGCGGGGGCGATTGTCTCCCTCGTTTCTTAAGGATTCTTCCAGACGTTGTCTGGGCATGTAAAAGGGCATGGGGCCTCAGCCCCTTATTTCTATGGATGACAACCTGCTGTCCACTGCTGTGTGCCCTGCTGTTTTCACTTCCCAGTCTGTCTTGGGGAACGGTCGGTATTGGAACATCTTTATCTGCCTGGTTCTTTCTGTCCACCCATCGCATTTCACTGCAAGGATGTGACTGACATCCGTTAGCCAGACCCCGGCCCGGACGTGCAGGCTGTTCCTAATATTTCACCGTAGTCAGGAGCGGCCGGAACGCCCAGTCACTGCAGCGTGAGTATGTGAGGGGCTCAGCCCTGCGGGAGCCTGGTGACAGGCATGCACGGAACATGTCGTGAGCTGACAGATTTGCCGGCCAGTCCTCTAAAGTTCGGGCTTCCCTGGTGGCTCAGTGGTAAAGAATCCGGCTGCCAATGCAGGCAACGCAGTTTTGATCCCTGGGTTGGGAAGATCCCCCGAAGAAGGAAATGACAACCCACTCCAGTATCCTTGCCTGGAAAATCTCATGGACAAAGGAGGAGCCTGGCAGGCTACAGTCCACGGGGTTGCAGAGTCAGACATGACTTAGCAACTGAGCACACACCTCTAAAGTTTGTTCTCAGGTTTCTATCCCAGCAACAAAGTGTTTGAGCTCTTGTGCCTCATACCATGCGTGTTAGCAGTTCTTTTGGTTCTCTATGGTTTGTGGCTGAGAACGTGTGAGGGTGGCTGAGAATCACCAGGGCCCTCCCTCGGTGGCCCAGGGAGCTGGGCAGGGGCTGGAACACCTGTGAGCACCTGTACCCCTGCAGGAGTGGGGAGGGGGTGACAGACGTGGCCATCACCCTGGCCTCAGCCAGTGGCCTCTGGGTCCCTGCTTCTCAGTACCAGCACCCAGGCAAGCCTGTGGGCGCTTGGTGTGCTCAAAATCCGCGTCAGACCTGGTTTGGAGCCAGGAATATTCCTCTTGGTGCAGTCAGAGAACCCAACCCAAGGGAACAGGGGCAGTCTCCCTGAGCGGCAGGGGGAGAGCCTCAGCTCCCAGGTCTCCCGCCCACCCCTCCAGAGCTTGAATTTAAGTGTGAAGGTCTTGGGACCCAGCTGGTCCCCTCCCCATTCCCACCCTGCAGGCATGTTGTCAACAACTGAGGTCATTTCCCGGACACTCATTGCCCTGGGCATCTGAATGACTGAGAAGTCTTTGTGGCACTTTCATAGGGGCCCATGTGGTGTGGGCACAACCACGCTGGACGCCTGTGGTCTGAGCCCTGGGAGTGTGGACTCTGACTAAACAGGCCGGTGACCAGCCTGGCCGCTAAGGAAGTGTCATTGCTCTTTCAAGAGCTCTGGAACCAGCCTCTGGGCGAGGGTCCCAGGCTGCTGCCTACCAGTCTCGGGGGAATCTGTGCTGTGCCTCAGTCTCCTTATCTGTAAAATGGGGCCATGAGAACAGAACAGTTGGGATATTACCTGACTGATGCCCCTGAATCACTCACCACAGAGTCTTGTGGGAAGTAAGCTGCCTTCACACACTGAGGGAGAGTGTGGAAACAGGGAAGGCTGGGGAGCAGTTAGGGGCTCACCCGGGTGCTTGCCAATGCGGTGCCTTCCTGAGGGTTTCCGAGGGTGCTCTGAGCACACCGCATGGTTTTTGCTTCTTGGTTAACGGTGGCTCAGAGCTTCAGGTGAGACACTCCAGGTGCAGAGTCTGTGCTGTGCATGTGAAGGGTGACAGACGTGTGTGTCACACACTAGCTCACAGCCCTCTGGGTCCCTTCCAAACACCATCCTGCTCTCAGGAGGGAAGGACAGTCATCTGGGCAGGATGCCAACCCCACTTCCCCTCCTTACCTGGCCCACTCATCCACTTCTCCACCCTCTCTTCTCTCTGTACCCCAGTCCCACCAGCTCCTTTTTGTTTCCTGAACTTCCCACACTGGTTCCAACCACGGGGCCTTTGCACTGGCTGTTCCTACTGCTGTGAATTTTTATCTTGGCTCATCACCTAGCCAGCTCCTTCTCATCTTTCAGGGCTCTGCCCAACACCACCCCACCAATCAGCCATTTAAGGAGCCCCTCCACGCTGTCTCACTTCTATCAGCACAGGGTTCCTGGAAATAGGCCCTGAAGCTAGAGAGCCTGGGTCCCCATCCCAGCTCTGTCCTGTGCTGTGTGACTGTGGGCAAGTGTCCTGACCTCTCTGCTCCTCAGTTTCCTCATCTGTAAAATGGGCATAATAATGGCCCCTACCTATAAAATCATTGCAGCAGTTCTTTATTGAGCACCTGCTGTGTGCCAAACGTGGATTGAACCCCACGGACCGCACACCCCTGTCCTCACAGTTTCCCCCTATAGCTGCTGTGAATATAACTCAATAATCATTGGCCATTAGGATCACTTATCATAGTTATCACCCTGACACCTATTTTTCACATGGTTAGTGCTGGTCTTTCCTACGAGACTGTCCCTCCTGGGACAGCAGGGTGGGATCTCCCCAGGTCTTCGCCGTGCCCCCAGCACCTGGCACAGGGAGCCCTCAATGAGGGTGTCCAATGGATGGATGGACTGTCCGAGGGGGGGCCTGGGAGCATCCCGCTGGGGAAGATGCTGGGATGAGGGATCATCCCAACCACAAGCAGCCCCCGGAGGAATTCCCACCCTGCTGGGGGCCCCCAGGTCCTTTCTCTCTGGGTCTTTATTGGCTGGACATCCAAGGGGGTCACACACAGACTCGAGCCAGAGCCATACCATGTGACCGCAGGCCATTTCTGCAGCTGCACCTAGGAGGGCGGTGTGTGGGTGGCAGATGAGTGGGTGAAGGTCAGAGGTGGCAGCACTCAGTGGGTGCTGAGGGTCTGTTATTATTTGGGTCTGGGGGCGGGTGCTCTAAAGCCGCTGCCCACCCGCCTCCATTGTCCCTGATGCTGTGGCAGTGTCTGCACTGCCCTGGCCTGTTTCCTTGTCAGTGCCCTGGGACCAATGACACCCACTCTGCATACCCCCGCGAGGCCAGCGGAGTCCAGTCAGTGACGGAGCACAAAGTGGGTGGCGGACAGTTCAGCCGTCTGTCCCCACGGTCCCCACTGGCCCCAGGCCCCTCACAGCCCATCAGACGGGTGTCCTGGGGTCAGCTTGCTTCACTCCTGTCCCACTGCCGTCACGCAGGGCAAACCCTTCTGCGCCTCCATTTCCCCACCTGAAAATGGGGCAACAGTGGCCAGGCCAGGGCTGGGGGAGGACCTAAGGAGGCACTGCACACAGTAAGTGCCTCTTGTTTACTGGCACCATCCACATGCATTACAGCAAGGCCTTCCCTCACCCTCCAGTCCAGCCACGTGGCAGGTTGGTTTACCGAGTCCCCTGGGAGCTGGCGCTAGGGCTGTGGGTTGAAGGCTGACCCGCTGGGCGGAGGGACTGCTCAGGACATGAGGCTCAAACACGAGGCCTCTTTGTGGGGGCCATGGCCCACTTGCCTGTGACTCTGATGAGGTCAGGAGAGAGTTTTGTGGTGTGTGCGTGAAACATCGTTAGCACTGTGAACAGATACACATTGTGTCAACCAGTGATAAACAATACAGAGAAAAATAAAACCAAGCAGGCGGGGGCTGGGGGGGTTGGGAAAGCCATGGGAAGGGTGATAGGTGACTTCGTCTAGTTTGTGGGAGGGGCCAACACCCCACCCCCTGCCAGTGCCTTGAGTAGAGCACCGACATCTCTGGGCCTCAGTTTCCCCATCTGCAGTAATGGCTCAGCTCACGGGGGTCCTGGCAGGGAGGAGAAAGAGAGCACATCCTTGGCTGTTAGGGATTACCCATGATGAGGCGGCCCCTGCAAGTTTGGGGCTCCCCCTCCCACCCATCCCCCACTTCTCTTGGCCTTCTGGAAAGTTCACCCTCTGCCCACACAGCCTGGTTGCCCTGGAGACACAGTCGCCGTGGTGACAGAGGGAGGACCAGTGGGTGAGCACAGGAAGGGGCCGGTCCAGGCGACCCACGGGCTCTGTAGGTATTAGAGGACAAGGGGCGGGACTGGAGACAGCTGGCTGGACAGGAGGTCTGGGCCCCCACCCCAGGGGCTGATGTTCCAGGGGCACTACCGTGGAAGGGGGCAGGAAGAGGGGCTGCCGTGGCTCCAGGGGAGGCCTAGGCAGGGCGTTTGGCAGCCTTTGCCCTGTGCAGGGACCTGAGCTCTGAGGTTGAATTCTCAGCCTGGTTCCCCTCTGATGTTCCAGCCTGTACTAACTACCAGGAAAAAAAATTACACCCTGGCCATTCGGGAATTTTTGTCTCCCCGGAAGATCGGGATGAGCTGGCAAGTTGAGAGGGAGAGAGACAGAGAAATTAGTTTTTAGACATCCCCTCCCTCCCTGGGCTCCAGAGCTGTTCCTTTCCAGCAGCAATGGGGGCTTCTTGTGTGGACACGTGTTTCCACTGAACAGGGGAGAACAGGATGGCTCAGGGCTGAGCTGGGGTCCCCATGGGCTCTTCAGGACCAGCAGCCTCCCCCTAAACCCACCAGAGATTTGTCCTGTTGTCAGGCATCTTCTGAGGATTTCGCCCCCAGTGCCCCCCACCCCTCCAATGGCCCCACCGCCCGCCAACCCCCTTGAGCTGAGAGTTGTTCCCAGCCCCTATTCCAGCTAGTCCAGGAATTAATGCAGAAGCCCACCAGCTCTGTGGGGGCCAAGGGGAGGAGGTGAGGTGAGGGTGTGAAGAGAGGGGACAGGCTTTGTGATGGGGGAGTGGCTGCACTGGGGGCAGGTGGGACAGCTGAGCCCAAGCCTGTGGGAGGGGCCCCACCCTCCCTCCCACCAGCCCCCCAGATCCCATCAGCATGCTCTCATGCTCTTGCAGCCAGCAGGGGCCACAAATGGCAGTGCTCCGGAGCCTGGGCAGGTACCAGCAGCTGCTGATCATGGCCCAAATAGTGCCTGTCCCAGGGCAGCACATGCCCCAGTCCTGCCCTTGATCTGCAAGTGGGCACAGAGACCAGCCACTTGGACCTGCAGCTAAAATCTGCTGCTCTGCAATGTTCGCAAACAATTCCAAACCACTTGAAGAACTCTTGAAGCCTGAAGTCTGACAATGTGCATGGCCTCCCAGCAGGGCTGGCAAGACCAGAGGAAGCCACTCCTGTGTAACCCCCGTGGAGCTCTGGGAGGGCTGGGAGCAGGGGGCTGCTTGGGTCAGACACCCAGCTGTTATCCCAACCTTTAGTGTGACAGTTGGGAGGAGGGTGGTCCTCCCAGGGTGTCTCAGCCTCAGCCTGCCCAAAGCAACTGGCCTGGGTGGGGAAAGGCTCTCACTTGAGTAGCTCATTACCTGGTAGGGGAAATGGGGCCAGCATCCTCACCTAGCATCATGTGCTAAGGAAACTCTGGAGGACTTCCTGGAGGAGGCAGCCTCCTGGTGCTGAACAGCCCCCAGCTCTTTAGCTCAGGCCTGCAGTGTTAACAAAGAGCTGCAAAATGTGTGTTTGTTTTCTGACTTTCAGAAGGAAAATGGCAGAATCAAGATTTTAAAATATCTTTAAAAATTGTCCCCAAAAATGTGTAGCCACAAATACACCTCTGTCTTTTTTTTATAATTTTTATTGGAGTATAGTTGATTTGGGCTTCCCAGATGGTACTAGTGGTAAAGAACCTGCCTGCCAATACAGGAGATGTGAGAGAGGCAGGTTTGATCCCTGGGTTGGGAAGATCTCCCGGAGGAGGGCATGGCAGCCCACTCCAGTATTCTTGCCTAGAGAATCCCATAGACGGAGGAGCCTGGCGGGTTACGGTCCATAGGGTCGCACAGAGTTGGACACAGCTGAAGCAACTTAGCATGCACACATGCCCGTAGTTGACTTACAGTGTTGTGTTAGTTTCCGTTGTATAGCTATGTGAATAAAAATTCACATCTGAAACATGAAATGCTCTCTTGGGCGTTTCCAGGGCCCAGTGATTAGCCCTGAGACTCGCTCAGTAAACCTTGTTGATAACTGATGGGATACATTTTTAAATAATTGTATTATTTATGTATTTACTTTTGGCTGTACTGGGTCTTCGTTGCTGTGCGAGCTTTCCTCTGGGAGCGCTGAGTGGGGGCTTCTCTCTGGTTGCCATGCACGGGCTTCTCATTGCGGTGCCACCTCTTGTTGCAGAGCCGGGGCTCTGGAGTGCGTGGGCTTCGGTACTTGTGCCATGTGGGCTCAGTAGTAGTGGCACACAGGCTTCATTGCTCCACAGCATGTGGGATCCTCCCAGATCAGGGATCAAACCCGAGTCTGCTGCGTTGGCAGGCAGACTCTACCACTGAGCTACCAGGAAAGCCCCTGGGCTGCATTTTAATGTGTTTGAAGTGATGTGAAGGGAAGTCCTCCCAAAAGAAGGGTGCTCAGGGGTGCGGAGGCGCCAGCACCGCAGAGGGCAGAGCCCAGAGTGGAGATTGAGCCTTTCTGCCTGCTCATCTGAGCACAGGATGTCACTCGGGTGTGTCCACTGGGGGCACCCTGTGGTTGCTGTTCACTGTCCTGCCCGACAGCCTAATAGGGGCTCCCAGACCTGAGAGGGGTCTCCTGTGTCCCCCAGTTGGGCACATTCTTGGAGGCCCCCAGAAGTTAGGGAGGAAGTCAAGGAACAGAGAGAACCCCAGCAAGGATTCAGTGTTTCCTAGAAAGCAAGGGTGGGGAGTGAGGGGGGAATCCGGCTGGTTCTCTGCAGATGTATGCAAATTATATGCAAATCGTTGAGGACACTCCTGGTCAGTTGAGGCTTCTAGGCATTCCCAGAGGATGGACTCCCTCCCACTAAGCACCTGCCAGGCCCCTGGAGGTAGTGGGTATAAGGAGTCAATAGGCAGGAGCTATATACTCACCAGCTTCCTGGAGGCCATATAAGTGGTGTAAATGAATAGAGCAGAAAAAGGAAAAGGAGACCTGAGCGTCAGTACCTCTCTTGAAGCCTGATCTGGAAGGGAGTGGAGCTCAGAGAATCGCCAGAACCCTGCCTTCCAGCCACCCATGGGTCTTCCCCAGACTGACTGGTGAGCCTGCCCCCGGCACTGCGTCCACGTGGCTGAGTGCTTTTCACGGGGTTGTCACCCAGCTTAGGAAGTGGGCGCCTGCACCATTTGCCTTGGAAGAAACAGCAGCCCCCCAGGGGGTCCCCATGGATGGCATCGGTACCTCCCTTTCCCCCCAGATGGTAAAGGTGACTGGGCCAGGGAAGGGGGCTCTATATATGCCCGTGGCATAAAGGGTTGCGCCCGTTTCTGCTTCCTGCTTGGCTCGGGGGTTCCCCCAGGGCGCTTTGCAGAGACCCGTCCCCTGACAACCAGCACACACATGCTTTATGTGGAGGGTGCCTGTGTCAGATGCTGACCTGAGGGTTTCCACGTTCCAACTCATCCTCACTTCCCAGGTGAGGAAACGGCCTGGAGAGGGCACTGACTTGCCTCAGTTGCACAGTGAGGAGGGGGCTAGGTAGGATCTGAACCCAGGCAGCCTGGCTCTTAACTCCCGTGCATGTGCAGCACATGGACAGATTCTTAAAACCCGTTTCTGAGCCCACTGCCCTTCTCAGCGTGGGTTTTAGAACTGCTGCCTCACTCCCAGCTCAGGGCCTGACTTTGACACTCATGATGTTGAATAAATAACCTTTTAAAAATTTCAATTTTGTAAGTGTCCCTTGGGCATTTTGCTGTCGCAGGAGGAGGGTGGTGGGGCAGGCTGCCATGAACAGTTGTGCAAGTCGTGCACTGCTGAAGCCCATCCCATCTAAGGGGCACTGAGTTTCTCAAGACACTTCTGCAGCCTCCTGTAAAGAAATTTAAGGAAGGAGCAAGAGACACCCTGTGGGCTAGTGGGCAGGGGCTGGCGTGTTGAGCTGGGCTGGGAAAGGCCTGCCCCTTACAGCGATTGGGCCCCGGGCCATGGCTCTTCAGGTGGCTGAATCCCCCCCTCTACCGCCCCTCACTCTGCTCTCTGCCCACAGGAGTGGCTGAGCAGGTTTGGCTATCTGCCCCCAGCGGACCCCGAAACAGGACAGCTGCAGACACCAGAGGAGCTATCCAAGGCCATCGTGGCCATGCAGCGGTTCGGAGGCCTGGAGGCCACTGGCGTCCTAGGTCAGTCCTCGGGGTTCAGTGGGAGATGGGTGCCAACCTGGCTTCTCCCAAGTACCCCCGCAGACCACCTTGCTGTTCAGGGACAGGGGGGAGGATTCTCACTGCCGGGGGGCCCTCCATCATCCCCCTCTCCTCCCCATCACCATCCCCAGTGTGTGCACGCCAGTGGGTGAGTGTGCCAGCTGCACCCAGACCCCATTTTCACACTTACAGCGGGATCTCAGACTCCATGCCATGGGCCAGGCAGACCAGGTGTGGGAGTGAATTCTGGCCACCCAGGCCCCAGTTAAGCCTTGCCCCATCAGGGATAGGGGGCAGCCCTGTGCTGTCAAAACTCCCCACTTTCCAAGGGAAACCAGAAATCTGGGGTGTTTATGCAATGCCCCACTTTTTACATTTTGACAACAAATTCCAATTTTGTAAAGACTCTCAGCAAGGC
Organism: Capra hircus; assembly: GCF_001704415.2. NCBI lineage: Eukaryota > Metazoa > Chordata > Mammalia > Artiodactyla > Bovidae > Capra > Capra hircus. Next base: position 25,952,116 of record NC_030824.1, read on the forward strand.
TGGCCGATCGAAACATGTCTGTCCCCAGACACGTGTGTCACACACAGAGCCATTGGGCTGTGTGTCCTGTGAGAGGCAAGAAGCGTTGGCAATGGTCCCAATTGGAGTTGTGCCCCCTCCAGTTGCTCGGGGCCCCTGCCGTACATTAGTAAATGCTTGGGCAGCCCCCACCCTGTTCATGGACACACCCCTGGCAGTAGGGCCTGATGCAGCTGGAGACCCAGGCCTCATCCCCCCAGTCCTGGGGCGGGGAGCCAAGGGGACTGGACTGGGGCTTGGAGCCCGTTCTCAGGGAGCTGCTGGGAGTGCCCGGTTGGGGGTGAGTGTGCACGGGGTCGGACTCCTGACCTCTGCCTGCCTGCCCACCCTGCAGACGAGGCCACCCTGGCGCTGATGAAAACTCCTCGATGTTCCCTCCCTGACCTCCCAGCCGCAGCCCCGGCTCGAAAGAGACGCCAGGCTCCAGCCCTGACCAAGTGGAACAAGAGGAACCTGTCGTGGAGGTGGGCAGGGCCTTCCTGGGGCCTGGGTACCACAAGGGCAGCCAAAGTGAGCACTTGCAAACCAAGGCTGCAGAGACAGGATTTTGTCCTCTTGCTTCTGGAGATCAGAAACCCAAGATCCAGGGGTGGCAGGGACCCCTTGGAGGCTGTGAGGGAGAGTCCAGCCTGGCCTCTATCCAGATGCTGCGGGCTGCTCTGGGTCCATGGCTCCAATCCCTGCTTCCATCTCCACACGGCCTCCTTTGATGTCTGTGTCCCCTTCTGTCCCTTATAAGGACACTCCCTGGATACAGAAAGTGAAGGTATTAGTCACTCAGTCATGGCCGACTCTGCAACCCCACGGACTGTAGCCCACCAGGCTCCTCTGTCCATGGGATTCTCCAGGCAAGAACTGGAGTGGGTTGCCATGCCCTTCTCCAGGAGTTCTTCCTAATCCAGGGATCGAACCCAGGTATCCCATATTGCAGGCAGATTCTTTACCGTCTGAGCCACCAGGCCGCCCTAATCCTGGATGACCTCATCTCCATCCTTGTCCCAATGACATCTGCAAATCCCATTTCCAAATCAGGTCCCCGGTGCCCCACTCGAGGCAGAATGTTCCCAGGAGTGCACTGCAGCCTGGGCGGGGGCACTGGGCCCGTCCCTGCGGCCTGACCCCGGGCTCTGACCCCACCCACCCCAGGGTCCGCACTTTCCCGCGGGATTCGCCCCTGGGCCGCGACACAGTGCGGGCACTCATGCACTACGCACTCAAAGTCTGGAGCGACATCACGCCCCTGAACTTCCACGAGGTGGCCGGCAGCACCGCCGACATCCAGATCGACTTCTCCACGGCCGACCACAACGACCGCTACCCCTTCGACGGCCCGGGCGGCACAGTGGCCCACGCCTTCTTCCCGGGCGAACACCACACCGCAGGGGACACCCACTTTGACGACGATGAGGCTTGGACCTTCCGCTCCTCAGGTGTGTCCAGGGCAGCCCCAGGGACCCTGCATCACCCCCCAACCCCCAATTGACCCACGATGGTATAGGGAGTCACACCAGCGCCCCAGCACTGGAAACCGCCATGGCCTCCCCCTGAGCCAGGCCCCGCCCCCAGCCTAAAGCCGTGGGCACCTGTCCAACTCGGGAGGACAGCGCTGTGGTCCTCGCCCAGGCTGATCTCACCAGCTGTCTGTGGCACGGGCAGCCGACCTGGCCAACCCTGGCTGGGATGTGACTATGTGAGCCCAGCTTGTCCTCATCCTGGTCTCCACTTCCAAGATGGAATGGGAACTTGCAAGGCCTTGGCAGGCCTGGGCACATCATCACTCCTGCTAAGTCCCACTGGCCAGAGAAGTTGCAGACCCCCAGGTTCGAGGCGGGAGGAGGACAACGTGGCACAGGGCATGACCACAGACAGGGGAGGTAGGACCCTTGAGAGGGTGGTCTCTATATCAGGCTGAGGAGCCCATCCCAGCTGGAGGAACCAGCAGGGACCCCATGGAAGCTGCAGGTTCTGTGCCATGATGGGACCTAGGGAATCTGTTCAACTCTGTGGGGTTCAAGGAGCTTATAGTGACCCCTGTAACTTGGCTCCTGGTGGCCTGCAAAGCCTGAAGTATTTAACATGTAGCCTTTACAGTTTGCCAGCCTTACTGTGAGTGGCACACGTGGGGTGGAGAGACCAAGAGACCTCAGGGCCTAAGACGCCCCTGAAGATCCCATCGGGCCTCCTAAGAACCTGAGTGACTCCACAGAACCCCAGTCCAGGACTGGGGCCTCCTCCACAGCCACCCTGGTGGGCCCATCACATCCCACCCCACAGGTCCCATCCCAGTGGCCCAGCAGGAGCTGGCAGCCCCTCCCCTGACTCACTGGCTCCTGTGTCCCCAGATGCCCACGGCATGGACCTGTTTGCGGTGGCTGTCCACGAGTTTGGCCACGCCATCGGGCTGAGCCACGTGGCAGCCACTCGCTCCATCATGCAGCCGTACTACCAGGGCCCGGTGGGTGACCCGCTGCGCTACGGGCTCCCCTACGAGGACAGGGTGCGCGTCTGGCAGCTGTACGGTGAGCCCTCCCCCCGAGAGCCAGCACTGGTCACCCGGGGATGGGGACAGCAATGCTGAGGACCCCCAGAGCCCGGAACCCCATGGAGGAGGGCTGGTGCTATCTTCGCTGTGTGCCTAGCATCCAGGACCTGCACACGCTGGCTGCCCCTCAGTATGTGTGGCATGAATAAACAGGTGATTTCTGTCACCAGGGGCTTTTCACAGAGCTTGTCTCAGAGCCCCCGGGCAAGATCCCACGTTCAACCCCCAGGGGATTTCAAGTTGTGACAGCTGACATTGATGGTGACCCAGGGCCCCCGCAAAGCTCTTATATGTACTAAGTCATCCAGTCTTTACAAGCTGTGAAGTCCATACTGCACCCCTACTTAGAGATGGGAGAGCTAAGCCAGGACTGGCCCAGAGCCAGGGGTCACCTCAGGAAATGTGGCCGAAGGAAGCCGGTCCTGGGAGCTGACAGGAGCCTGGGGGTGGGGCAGTGATGGACCCTCCCCCATATACCTCCCCATCTTCACACTGGGACCCCTCACCCCCACCCACAGCGGCCAAAGCAATTCCCTTAAAGCCTGGGGCGGAGCCTTTCACCTGGCTGGGGGGAGGTCAGCCTCACTTTATGCCCCGTTGCAGCCCCTCCCCTGCTTCACTGTTGCCTTTGACGTCTGTGGACTTTTTTCCTTGAATTCATTTATTTTTTAATTGCAGGATAATTGCTTTGTGATATTGGTTTCATTTCTGCCATACATCAACATGGATTAGCCATGAGTGCACCTCTGTCCCCTCCCTCTTGAACCTCCCTCCCTAACTGTAGTAAAATTTACCATTTTTACCACTTCAGAGCAAACCATTCAGGGACATTCGGACATTAACGGTGTTGTTCAAGCATCATTTCTATCCACTTCTAGAACTTTTTCATCCCCCCGCCCCACCTCCTGCTCCTGCTTCCCCCATTAGCAGTCTCTGCCCAGCCCCTGGCAAATCCTCAGCTCCTTTCTGTCCCCATGGATTTGCCTCTCTGGACAGCTCACGTAAATGGAATCCTGCAATGTGCGGCCTTTTGTGTCTGGCTGCTTTCACTTAGCGTGTGTTTTCGAGGGTCATCCCCGTCATAGCAGGCATCAGTAATTCCCTCCTTTTCACGGCTGAATAATTTTATTTATCCATTCTTCCGGTGATGGACATTGGGGTTGTTTCCACCTTTGGGCCATGATGAATAATGTTGCTGTGCACATTCATGTGTAACTTTTTGTTTAAATTCTCGTTTTCTGAAACACTTGTTTAAGTCATCAAGGCGCCCATGCCTTCTGCTCATGCATCTCGATGCTCAGGCTTGGGTGGGGGTTGGGCGTCTCCCCTGTCCTGCTCACCACCACAGTCCAGCTCCTGACTCAGTGCAGGCGCAGCACTTGATTCCATCCTGGCAGCTCCAGAAAGGGTGGTGGGGTCTACAGGGAGGCGGGCATGCCAGGTTCAACGCAGCCTCCTTGTCTCCACAGGCGTGCGGGAGTCGGTGTCCCCCACGGCTCAGCCGGACACCCCAGAGCCTGAGGAGCCACCCCTCCTGCCAGAGCCCCCTGACAATCGGCCCAGCACCCCGTAAGCCGTGGGCCCCTGTCTCCACTCTGCAGCCAGCACCTCTCTCAGCAGTGGCTTAGAGTCCTGAGCTCCAGGGTCATCTGGGCCTGCTGAACCCTGAGAAATAGTTTCTTTTCTTATGAACAGAACTGGAGGTGTTGCAGGAAGGGGGACCCCTTCCAGGGCCCAAGAGTGGGCTCGTGTCTAACACCTGGAAATGAACTGTCTGAGGAGACACACATGCTGGCAAAGCAAGAGACTGTATTGGGAAGGGGAGCCTGGGCAGAGAGCAGGAGGGCCAGGGAACCCAGGAGAACGCCTCTGCTGCGTGGCTCCCAGTCTCGGGTTTTATGGTCCTGGGGTTAGTTTCCAGCTTGTCTTTGGTCAATCATTCTGACTCAGATTCCTTCCTGGTGGCGCATGCATTGCTTAGCCATAATGGATGCCAGTGAGAAGGGTCTTGGGAAGTGGTAGGACACATGGGATCACCTTTTGACCTTTTCCGAACTCTTCCTGTTGGTGGTGGCTCATTAGTTCCGTGTTCCTTACAGGGACCTCCTATCATAAACTAACTCACACAGATGGTTACTGTGGTGCCTGGGCAGGGTGGGCGGTTTCGGTCAGTGTGCTCCCCCTAACAGAAGGGACAACTAACCACCATCCCAGAACTGTGCAGAGGCGTTACTTTCAAACCCACGATTTCCTCTCCCCCTTTGTCTCAGTCATCTGTCGCTGTATAACAAACAGCCCTGCCTTGTGGCATCAAACCACCACGTCGGTAGACTCATGGATTCGGTGGGTCAGGAAGTTGGACAGGGCACAGGCGGCTGGTTAGCTCCACAGTGTTGGGAACATCTACTGGGGACTAGAATCCTCTGGGGGCATCTTGACTCGGGTCTGGTGCCTGGGCCGGGCTGACTCAGCTGGGCACTCCTCTGTGGCCTGTGCTGGAGGCTGGACTCCTCAAGTGGGTGTCCCAAGGGAGCGTCTGGAGGGTTGGCAGTGCCAGAGGCCAGGCGACAGCTGCCTGTCTTTTAAGGCCCAGCCTCGGATTCGTCTCGCTCAGTAGTAAAAGCGGCAGCCAGAGCCTACCTACGCTCATCCACCCCACCCCACCCCCACCCCGATGGAACAAGTGCCACCGAATCTGCAGGGGCCATCCTCATCCACCCCCCACCTCCACCCTCACAGCCTCCCTGCCCGCTTCATGCTCACACGAAACACACAAACAGAAATCTATGTATTTAGGCTTCCATGGTTCGGTTTGGTTTTCCAAGGGTGGAATGTTTTTATGCTTTTCTCACTCAGCTGTCCGTGGTGAATTTCCACTGAGGTCAACAGCTGTTGCTTTATCTTGTGTTGTTATTGTTCTTCATTGCACTTACTTATTGAATAAGTAACACTTGTCAGTGTACATAGCTCCAGAGGCACAAAAAAGTACCCGCAGTGAAAAGTTAGTCCTCACCGCTGATAGACCAGCCCACTGCCCAGGGCACGTAATTGGTGATGTGCGTGTCCTTCCAGAGATTCTACACACGTATAAGAACGTTAAGCATGTAGATATACACATGTGAACCCATTGGGACGCTCGAGTGCTGGTCTGCACCATGCCTCTGGCCCCAGGGCCTGTGGAGGCCTCTGTGTCTGTGAAGACACCTGATTCTCTGAGCTTGAGCTGCTTGATGGTGCTCATGTGCCTGTTTTATTTTTTATTTTATTTATTTTCTTGGCCACACCACATGGCGTATGGGATCTTAGTTCCCCAACCACGGATTGAACCCGGAGCCCTTGCAGTTAGGAAGCACGGATTCCTAACCACTGGACCGCCAGGGAAATCCCCTGCCCTGCCCTGCTTTTTAAGTTCTGGATCGGTGGGCATTTAAGTTCCTGATCTTTTGTCCTCTCAAATGATGTTGCTGTGAGTGCTGTCAGTGGGCAGAGCTGCAGACTCAGAACGAGGGGACCCAGCAAGTATGCTCAGCGTTTCTATAGAAAGCACCCGGCTGGCTTCTCGATGCTTCTCTGGCAGCATTGAAGGTGCCTGCTTGTGCTCCCTGACGCTCGCTCATCCAGTGATCCATCTTCACCTGAAGGGCCAGAATAAGACTTGTTTTCACCCACTTTTCTCTCTTGACTAAACTGCTGTGGTCGGTGAGCCTGCAGGCAGGATGAGGGATGAGGGGGTCCTCAGAGGAGGCTCGTCCTGGTGGCCTTGTGCAGCCCAGCTCCCCAGGGTGGCTCAGCTCAGAGTGGGGCTGCCTCCCTGCCCTTCCCTCTCTCTCTGCCCCCAGGCCCAGGAAGGACGTGCCCCACAGATGCAGCGCCCACTTTGACGCGGTGGCCCAGATCCGCGGTGAGGCCTTCTTCTTCAAAGGTAACCCCCGTGGGGTCCAGCGGCCGGTGGACGGAAGAGCGGGTCCCACCCCAGACCGGCCACCTGCAGCCCCACCCCATGTCCCCCAGGCAAGTACTTCTGGCGGCTGACCCGGGACCGCCACCTGGTGTCGCTGCAGCCGGCACAGGTGCACCGTTTCTGGCGGGGCCTGCCGCTGCACCTGGACAGCGTGGACGCCGTGTACGAGCGCACCAGTGACCACAAGATCGTCTTCTTCAAAGGTGGGCGGGCCCCTCCCCAGGTGCCTGCCGGGCATCGCTGACCGGGGGAACCGAAGCCCTCACTCTCCAGGACCCCCAAGCTTGCCTCCGCCCAGGAGCACTGGTCCTGTGGATCTAGAGCTCGGCGCAGATAGCAGCTCATTCTTTTGTGCACTCAGCCAGTTTGTATTTATTGAGCACCTGCTGTGTATCCCATACCTAGGTAGGCACTGCAGGCACACAGTGGGCAAAACAGATATATCCCTGTCCTCACTCTGGGCAGGGGGGGGACACAGTAAGCACCCACAAGTAACGAGGAAGTTAATTTCAGATAGACCTGAGGGAACAGCATTCCAGACAGAGGGAACTGCCAGCGCAAAAGCCCTGAGACAGGAACACGCTTGCTGATTGAAAGACCTTAGAAGAGAGTGGTGAGGCTGGAGCAGAGTGAAGAATGAAGGTTCAGGGGAGGCGATGCAGGTCAGGGTGACACCCGAGGAGCCGTGGGTGTCAGGCTGGATTTATTCTAAGTGCAGAGAGGAAACTGAGGACCTCCCTGGCCCAGGCCCAGCTCCCCAGTCTCAGTCCACGGTGACAGGTCCTCTGGAGGAGGGGCGTCACTTCACCCTCTAACACCCCCTCTCCTGGGCTGGGCTGGGGAGGCTGTCTCTGTTCCTGGGGAGCATGCTGTCTTTGAGGGGCAAAGGCAGGGTGCCCGCCTGCAGCAGGAGACCAACCCCTGCCAATTCTGTGGGCACTCAGGGCTCTGAGCCTTCCTCCATCTCATAGGCATGGCTGTGCGCACATACAGATGTGTTTTGGGGATCTGTAGCTCCCCAGAGTGAAGCCATCCTGCTGCCCTGATCAGGCCTCTTCAGCCTGGCCTCCCTTGAATAGGGCCCGAGTTCACCTGCTTCATACCCACCCTGGCGCCACCACCACCCCCGACAGTGGAATCACTGTCTCCCAACCTGGATGCCTAAGGCGAGCTACAGTCATGGTGGTGGGACCTGCCTGGCATCTTCTAAATAATTTGGATTATTTCTCAGCATTTAAAACTCAGGAGATCCCCGTGAGAAACCATAGCTCTGTCCTGAAATGTAAGACAGTGTGGGCACTTGGGGCCTGTGCATTTGCCTGGCAGAGTCAGCTGCAGCAGGTCGGGCTGCCCTGTCCAGGTCACCCACACCAGGCGCCCACTTGGAGGAAAAGCTCACAGCCCTTTTCGTTGTTTGTATGGGGCCCTTTCTGCAGCTGTGCCATCCTTTCCTTCAGTGATTTTCAGTCTCTGACAGAGGATTTTTTAGAAATTATTTTTAATTGTGGTTAAAAAAAACACATAATGTGAAATTTACTATCTTAACCACTTTTAAATGTACAGTTCAGGAGCATTAAATACATTCACCCTGTGTCCAGCCGTCACCTCCATCCGTCTCTACAGCTTCTTCATCTTGCAAAGCTAGCTGGAACTCTGTCCCCCATAAACACTACCCCCCATCCCCCTCTCCCAGCCCCTGGCACCCGCCACCTGACTTTCTGTCTCCATGGATTTGATCACTCTAGGGGCCTCGCACAGTGGATCCATACAGGACTTGTCCTTCTGTGATCGGCTCATTTCACTGAGCATAAGGCTCCAAGGTTCATCCATGTTGTAGCATGTGTCAGAAACGCCCTTCTTTTTTTTAAGGCTGAGTAAAATTACATTATCCTGGAGGAGGAAATGGCAACCCACCCCCGTATTCTTGCCTGGGAAATCCCATAGACAGCGGAGCCTGGTGGGCTCCAGTCCAGGGGGTCGCAGAGCCGGACAGGACTGATTGAATGTTCCGTTGTATGGATGGACCACGTTTTGTTTACTGTCTGTTGATGGACACTTGGGTTGCTCTCACCTCTTAGCTGTTGTGAATAACCATGAGTGTACAGACCGCTCTTGGAGAACCTGCTTTCAGTTCCTTTGTGTATATTCCCAGGGGTGGGGTTGCTGGATCCTGTACTAATTCCATGTTTAATTCTTTGAGGAACTGCCAGACTTTTCCACAGCAGCTGCACCATTTTACATTCCCACCAGCAGTGCCCAATTTCCCCACATCCTCAGCTACACTTGTTACGTTCTAGGTGTGGAGGGGGGAGGTTGATAATGGCCGTGCTAGTGAGTGTGAGGCGGTATCTCATCATGTTTGGACATGCGTGTCCCTGGTGATTAGTGATGTCAGAAGCACGTCTTCTCCTGTGCTGCTACCTGACCATCTGATTATCTTCTTTAGAGAACTGTCTTGTCTAGGCCTTTATCCGGCCAAGGATTTTTTTATGTTTTGCTTTTTTTCCCCAACTGTTTTCTAAATAACTGGGCTAATTTTTGCTAAACCTGAGCTGGGGTAGGGGTACATGACAACACGTACTCAAACTTATTTCTCACATTCCCACCCTTCTGTGGCAGAATAGCTAAGGATGTTTCTAGAGCTCAAAGCCCAGGATATACCCAACAAGCATCTTAATCACACCATTTTTGGAAAGTTGTACAAACAGATTTGAAGTACTTGGTGATTTCTCTGCTTCTGTGTAGTCAGACAAGGCTGCACCCAACCAGGTCCAGCTGGGCCTTGACCCAGTGCCCTCCTGCCCAGGAACAAATTCACCCACCTCACCGCAGATCTGACTGAACTAGGCCCTGCAGACCAAAATGGCTTCTCCGGGTGGGGGTGGGGACCCCCATCTGTGATGTGGCCACTTTATCAGACCCCACGTCCTCTGGCTGCTTTGGTGTGGGACCCCATCCCAGCACACAGCAGGTGCTCGGTGAATCTCAGGGGTGCGTGCACATCGGGGTGTCTGCCCGCGGGAGGAGCAAGGGCCGGGGCCCCCGCCTGGCGGGCTGGGCGAGCCCCGGCCCACGGCTCTTTCTCTCACCCCCCCAGGAGACAGATACTGGGTGTTTAAGGACAATAACGTAGAGGAAGGATACCCGCGGCCTGTCTCGGACTTCGGCCTCCCGTCGGGCGGCGTCGATGCCGCCTTCTCCTGGGCCCACAATGACAAGACTTATTTCTTTAAGGACCAGCTGTACTGGCGCTACGATGAGCACACACGCCGCATGGACCCCGGCCACCCAGCCCAGAGCCCCCCGTGGAGGGGTGTCCCCAGCACGCTCGACGACGCCATGCGCTGGTCCGACGGTGAGCCGGGCAAGGGCGAATCCCTGGCAGCCTCAGCCTCCCCACTTGGGGAGTGGGGATCCAGGGGCACAGGGGTGCGCCTGCCCCGCCTCCTTGACCACAGACCTGCCCAAGACCCCCCTGGCCTACTCCTCTGGCGCTTGTTCACCTCTCCCCTCATCCCTTCCTTGCCCCCGTCACCCTTCCAGCCGTAGCATCCTCACCTCTTGCTGCCACACAGACACGTGCGCACGCACGCGCTCAGGCACACACCCCAAGGCCTTTGCACCTGCGGCGCTTCCTCCTGGAACACTTCCCCCCCCTGCCCCCCGCCCCCCTGCATACCCACGCGGCTCCTCCCCTACCCACCTCAGTTCTTCTCGCAAACGTCCTTGCAGCGCCCCCTGCCTGCAGTGAGAAGTACACCACCTTCCTACAAGGGCTGTTCAGTTCAGTCGCTTAGTTGTGTCCGACTCTGCAACCCCATGGACTGCAGCACGCCAGACCTCCCTGTTCATCGCCAACTCCCGGAGTTTACTCAAACTCATGTGCATTGAGCCGGTGATGCCATCCAACCATATCATCCTCCGTCATACCCTTTTCCTCCTGCCTTCAATCTTTTCCCAGCATCAGGGTCTTTTCAAATGAGTTGGTTCAGGTGGCCAAAGTATTGGAGTTTCAGCTTCAGCATCAGTCCTACAAGGGCAGCTTGTGTTCTATTTTCAAAGCAATGTCCCCAGCATCTAGAAGAGTCTGGCACATACTAGGCTGTCAGTAAATATCCAGTAGGGGAAGGAAAAAAAAAAAAACAGGGTTACTTCATTCATGCCCCTGCCTCCAGGCGGCTCCGTGAGCTTTCCCAGGCCCCTTAAGGTTCTGAATGCCCACCAATGAGCTAGCCGGGGGCTGAGAGCAAGACTCTGACTCTCACCTAAGACATTTTGCATATTCTCTACTGGCCCCGCAGCTCTCCGCTCCCGGTCCTCCTGCTGTCTAGCCTGAATCCCGCGTGCTGCAGCAGCCGGAGCTCAGGTGCCCGCTCTCTTCTCCCTAGGTGCCGCCTATTTCTTCCGCGGCAAGGAGTACTGGAAGGTGCTGGACGGCGAGCTGGAGGTGGCGCCCGGGTACCCACAGTCCACTGCTCGGGACTGGCTGGTCTGCAGAGACCTACCCGCCGACCCCGAGGGCATGGATGGAGAGGCCGGGGCCCACGCGCGGCCGGGACAGCGCGACCATAGCCGCTCGGAGGATGCCTACGAGGTCTGCTCCTGCACCTCCCTCGCCGCCCCTGCCTCGCGGGTCGCGGGCCCACCGCTGGCCGTGCTGCTAAGCTTCCTGTGGACAGCGGCCCAGGCCCTGACGCTGTGACATTCGGTGCTGGCCTTCTGGCCAGGGCCCGGAGCTAAGAAGTGCAAGGACTGGTGCCCGCCCCTCCAGCACCCTAGGCAAGCGTGGCAGCAGAGCGGACCCCGCCTTGAGGCTGGGAACGGGCGCCCCCTATTCCTGGGCCGAGGCCACCAGCTGCAGCCTCCCTACCTCTGGCAGAGGCCAGCAGAGGGCGCTGCTCCTCGGGCCGTGGATGCTGGAGTAGCGCCCGCCTGGCCTTGACTGCCGGCTGTGAGCTGGGAAGACTTCTTCACGGCCCTAATGGGGGCCGGAGCTGTCTTTTTCAGCCTGTGAGTGACGGCGTCTCATGGAAATTAACAGATTAATATCTCACGGAGACTGACAGGAATGGGCAGGAGTGGGGGCGTTACATCAGGCCTCGGGGGCCCCAGCTCCGCAGGCCCTGGGAAGGGCAGCCCGGGGGTCCCACGGCCACCCCCTCCCCATCACCAGACCGCACTGCCGCCCCTGGTGCTTCCGCCCACCCGTGGGGCTTCCTCTCCTGGTCCCTGTGGGCCTGCTGGTTGCCTTGATGAGGGCAGCCTCCCCACACACAGGCGCGTCCCCAAGCTGGGGCCGTGGTGGTCTTGTGACGCATTTCAAACAAACACGACCTCTTCCTGCTTGGAAACGGCTCAGACTCGGCTCCCTGATGTGCCCAGGCGGGTGGAGAGTGGGCAGCCTCTGGGCCTGGAAGGACTCTTGCAGCCCTGACCCCAGACCACCAGCACTCTGGAGTGGAGGGGGGGGGGGCCTCCAGGAATGCCTGTGTAGTGGTCACCAACACCTTCCTGCCCAGCACCTCCTTGACTCCTCCATGACCATCCCAGGTGGTTACACCCATTTCACAGACGGACAAGTTGAGGCCCGGTTCAGGGAAACGCACCTCCTGCCAGCAGGCAGAGGTCAGGCTGGATCAGGTCTCAGAACCTGAGGTTCTGGCACATTGGCCCAGCCCTCCCTGACAGATTTAGTGCCTACTTGCACGTGCAAGTACTGCAGTCAGTATGGGACGTGCAGAACGAGACAGGTTCTTGGGTGAGGCACCTGGGATGCCATATGCCACGCTGTGTGCCCCAAGGCGTGGCCCAACAGGAAGTGTGGGTAGATGGCTTGGCTGGCCAATCCAGGGACTCCGCTCCATCCCGTTGCTCCTCTGCCCCATGGCTCCATATTCAGGAAGGCAGCCGCAAGTCCCACCCAGAGGCAGAGAGTGCGAGCTGTACCCTCCGCCCTGCAGGGGACCTTTCCCTGAAGCCCTGGCTGCCTGCCTGCCTGCTCTCACTGGCAGGGAGTGACTTTTCCTGGGGGTGCATAGCTGTGGGAGCAGGATGTTCTTTGCCCATCCCTGCAGCAGCCATAGATGCCCCAGGGTAGGGCACTTGACCTGAGAACCTCTGGCCTAGAAGAATCACTAACATCTCTTCACTGGGACTGGGGAGAGGCAAACACCTTTGGCAAAAACAGGGTTGGTCAGGCAGAGGATAAATAGGTGGGGGTGAGCATTAGGCCCTAAGATGGCGTGAAGAGACCCTGCAGGGACTGCTTTAGAGCAGGGATCTCCAGGCCGGGTGCCCAGCTGGAAGCATCATCACCTGGAACCAGCAGAAACGCAGATTCTCCGGCCTGCCTTTACCTGCTGATCAGAAGGCTGGGGGCAGGGCCATGTGTTACCCTACCCCCATTCTCTAAGTGTGAACTGCTGCTTTCCAGGGGGCTCCAGAAAGGCCTCCCAGAGCAGGGGGATGAGCAGAAACCAAGGAAGGAGGGAGGAGGAGGAGTTGGTTGTGCTGAGATGATAGAGAAGAGTCCAGAGTCCAGCCAGGGTGTGGGGGAAGTGGGGGGTAGGTGCATACATCTGGGGGTAAGATGGGCATGCTCCAACAGAAGATACTCCATCCTTTGGCCAGAGATTTTCCAGAGGAGAGTGGGAGCCCAGGAGGGCAGGGGCAGTCTTTGTCGGGGGCTTGCAGGCTGCTGTAAGGCGTTGGGATCCACTCCCCATGTCATGGGAAGTTGCCAGCCCCAGCTCTAAGGAGAGGCAGGAATGTTCCCATTTTCAGAAGAGAGCGCAGGCTCCTGCAGCTACTCAGCTCCTCCCCTACCTGCCGCGCAGGTAGCAGAGGTCAGCTCAGGGCCATCCCGGGACACATGGGCAGCATGACGCCGCAGGCAGGCAGGCAGTCTCTAGGCCTGGCTCTGTGTTTGCTGAGCCAAGCCAGGCCGCATCCCACATCCATCTGTCTGCCATCTGGTCTCTGGACCCGGAAGGGCTCTTTGCCCGTCCGACCAGACCAGATGGACTAAAGATCCCTCGTGGGTGGAACAGACTGCCTTTGCTCAACAAGGGCACCTCTCCCCACACGGTCCCACTCCTTTGCATTCTCCAGCAGCCTGTAAGGGGAGCCAGTCCTAGGCCCTTGTGCAGTTGGGGAAACGGCCCAGATAGGGTCCCCTGGGCACACAGCCCATGGGCCAGAGCCAGCCGTGGACCAGGTCTGCAAGAAGCCAGATTCTCTCTTGGTGGGTGATGGTTTTACTCTAGAGTTAAAGCCAAAAATCATTTTATAAAACTTTCCCTGTAACTCTGTCTCACATGAAGTATATAGCAGACACGTAAGTGGTGCATCTCTGTTTTCAGTCCTAAGGGACAGATTCATAGGAGAAGTAGTAGCAGCAGCAGCTGCTTCCACCAGGAGCTGAAAACTGGGAGCCTGGGCATCAAACAAACCCACGGAAATACTTGGCTTGATCCTACCTTTTTATAAAACATCCATATTTTTTAAATTTTGAAATTGTCTCATGTTTACAAAGAAGATGCAGGTAGAGTACCAGACTTTTTTTTTTTTTTAACTTAAATTATTTGGGAGCACACCAACAACCTCGGACACGTTTCTGTGTATTTCCTGCCAACCAGGACTTTCAAGTCTGTGTAAAATCAGGAAATAACAGGACACGTTTGACCCCACTTGATCTCTGCATTGGTTTCCACATCCTTTACTGACAGGACCCAACCCAGCATCACATTCAGCTGTCCTGAGGTTTTATTCTCTCTGAGCCTTGGTTTTCCTTTGAACTCCACGACCTTGGCCCCTGTGAAGGTCACAGGTTGGCTGTTCTGTAGACTACCCCCAATGCCAGCAGCCTCAAGTGTCCCCATGGTTCAATTCCAACTCTGTATCTCTGGTGGGAATGTCACAGAATGCTATTATACGTGCAGTTGCTTCAGTCGTGTCCAGCTCTTGGTGACCCCGTGGACTGTAGCCCGCCAGGCCCCTCTGTCCAGGGGCTTCTCCAGGCAAGAATACTGGAGTGAGCCGCCATTTCCTTCTCCAGGGGATCTTCCCAACCCAAGGATAGAACCCATGTTCCTTATGTCTCCTGCAGGTCAGTTCTTTTACCACCAGTGGCACCTGAGAAGCCCCGAATGATATTATGCTCACAAAAAATTTTCAGTTTTAGGTGAGTCACTATTTAAACACCTGGGGCTTTCATGTAAAATTATGAATTTTCAGTCAAAGTCTTGATTTTGACCCCACCCTGTGCTAGCTTGACTTGAAGGAACTGTGGACCCCCCCTGGGGGAGTCTGCTGCCGTGGTGACAGACCCAAAGAAACCCCTCAGAAGGAAGTCAATGAGGGCATTGACCTTAGGAGAGCTCAGCCGTGGAGTCCCAGGTGCTGGCTGACCTCAGCATGACTGGGTCCTGCAAGCAAACACTCATATCCCCGTGTGCGTGAGTGTCAAGTTTACAAAACACATCTACGCAGGTGACCCTGGGGGCCAGAACATCTATACTCTCGCTCCCACTTCACAAGTGGGGAAATTGAGCTCTGGTCTCAGCTCATGCTGTCATAACAAAAGCCACAGTGTGGGCTCAAACAGCAGCTACTGATTTCTCACAGTCCTGGAGAATGGACATCCAAGATCAAGGTGATGGCCGACTTGGTTCCCAGGGAGAGCCTGCTCCCCAGCTTGCAGGCGGTGCCTTCTGACTGTGTGTTCACACGGCAGAGAGCAAATCTGATCTCTTCTTTTAAAATTTATTTTTATTTATTTTTCGGCTGCGCTGGGTCTTCACTGTCACACTCAGGCTTTCCCCAGTTGCAGTGAGCGGGCGCTACTCCATTGTGGTGCACGGGGGCTTCTCATTGCGGTGGCGTCTTTTGTTCTGGAGAACAGGCTCTAAGGCACAGGCCCAGCAGTTGTGGTACATGGGTTTAGTTGCCCCTCAGCATGAGGGATCTTCCCAGACCAGGGATCAAACCCATGTCCCCTGCATTGGGAGACAGAGTCTTACCACTGGACCACAAGGAAGTCCCTTTTCATCTTCTTATGGGGAGACTAATTCCATCCTGAGGGCCCCACCCTCATGACCTCATCTCAACTTATCACCTCCCATAATTCTCGTTTCCAAGTACCGTCATGTCAGGGGTTAGAGCTTCCACATGCGATCTTTGGTGGGACACCAACACTTAGCCTGTAACCCACAGGGAGAGGCAGCCACAGCCCTGCAGCTGCCCCCAAGATGGGACCAAGGCCAGACCCAGATTCCAGCCACACCTCATCCTCATAGTAGCAAACTGTGGGGGCTAGGGGGCTCTGGGTGACTCCCCCCAAAGAATAATCATGATGATACAGTTACCGGTACTGTTCTGCACTTCACAAACGCACAAGAGGGAAGGCACTTAGGTCCATTTTCCAGATGCGGAATCTGAGGCTCAGAGAGGAGCAGTGACTTGCTGAAGCTCAGCCACTTAGTGGGTAGATGGTCTCGCTCTGGGGGTCTTGCTCCCAAGGTGTGGCTCTCCTTGTGTGGGGACGGGGTGTGATTATGGGATGGCAGTGTGGATGCTCCTTGTTGGAATCCCATGAGTGACTTTTCCTCCAGGGCTCTGGGGACTAACCATCACCCAGCCGGAGTCCTCCCAGCTCCCAAGTGTCCCCCGGGCCTGCCACCCCAGCCAGATATTGGGCCCCTGCTGGTTCATTTTCATGCATTGGAGAAGGAAATGGCAACCCACTCCAGTGTTCTTGCCAGGAGAATCCAGGGGACGGGGAAGCCTGGTGGGCTGCCGTCTATGGGGTCGCACAGAGTCGGACACGACTGAAGCGACTTAGCAGCAGCAGCTGGTTCTGCAGCCCAAGCCCTCTCTGAGTCAGCAAAGGGTGACAGGAACCCCGGGGGGGCCAGTCCAAAGAAACAAGAGGACCCCGAAACAGATGGGCCCCAGCACAGCCGCCTGCTCCCCTTCCTCCCCAAGGAGCTGCAGCAGCCACAGCCACCTGCCCTCTCCTGTCTCTGGGTTCTCACCTGGACTTGCAGCCAGGTGGCGGCCAGGGCCGCGTCCTCCTCCCCGTGAGGCTGGTTGGCGGTTGCTGGAGAACCTGTGTGGCCTGGGTTTCCTTGCTCTGTGGCTGGTGCCAAGGGCAAGAGTCCCCAGATAGGCAGAAGTCACAGGTCACTTCTGTCTCAAGCCTTCTGGCTGCAAGGGAAGGGAGCAGAGCCCTCCTCTCAGTGGATAATGAGAGTCGGTCCATAGTCCAAGGAACTATGTGAGGTTCAAGGACTTGCTTTACCCATCTTAGAAAACCCAACTGGCCACCCTACTCCACATGAGAAAACCAGGGGTTGGAGCACCCCAAACCTGCTCCTCCGTGGGTGGACAGCAGGCCACTCCCACTGCTCAGGAAGAGATCCTGCTCTTACCTCCTGCCCAGCTTGCCAGCTCTTCTCACCCCCTTGCTAGTCACCATCCCCTGTGCCTCCTGACTAGTCTCTCTTTTCCCCACATGACAGCCACATGACCGGTGGAAAAGTTCATCAGACCAGGTCCCTCTGGTCTCAAAGCCCTCACGTGAGCCCCATAGCCTTGTGGGTGGAGTAAAAATCCAGTCCTTACTATGGTCTAAAACTGCGCCCCCACCCTGCCCCCTCTTCCTCGTTCCTCTGTCCCCCATCTCCTGTCCCCTTCACTCCAGCCACGCTGATCCAGCCCCTCCCAGACCATAGCTCCTGCCCCAGGACAGACGCGGGTCCCCAGGCCCATCTCCAGTGCCACCTTCAAAGCAGTGCCTCTCTGACCACCTCCCTGAAATCGCAAACATCCCTCATTCCCCACAAACACACCCAGACCCTTTCCCACCTTCATTTTCTCCTTACTACCACCTGACCTATTATTTAGTCAATTTATATACTCAGCTTGAATTTTGTTGACTGTCTTTCCTCTCCACTGGAGTATAAAGATTTGGCCTATTTTGTTCAATGCCCTGGTCCAGGGTTACTAAATGTTTGTTGAGCGAATAAACAGATGGGGAAAATGCCACAGGTGGACGTGGGCCCCTCGCTGGCGTCTGGTCTAGGCCTTCTTTTCCTGTGGAGTTTTGTCTGGAGTCCCCTCTTCCTCCTGGTCCAGGAAGTGGCCTTTGGGAGAGCAGCTGCTCAGTTTGGATGAAAACCAGGACTGTCCTGTACAGACCTGGCCCCTAGATCTAGGCCAGACCAGGGGTGCAGGGCCTAAACTCCCTGGGACTTAAACAAATTCCATGCCCCCGTCTCCCTCAATCAAGCCTTCATCCTGGGGTCCATGGTGTTGGTCTCGCTCTCTCTCTCTCTCTCTCTTTTTTTTTTTTGGCCTTGCTGCAAGGTTTGTGGCATTCTAGTTCCCGGACCAGGGATTGAACCTGCGCCCCCCAGCAGTGAAAGCTTGGAGTCCCAACCCCTGGAGTGCCAGGGAATTCCCAGTCCATGGTGTTTGAATCTCTCCCCATCCAGTGTTGGTTTCAGAGGGGAGAGGTAAGCATCTTACAATCAACTATGGGGAGACCCAGAGGTGGCGCAGCAGAGACCGCCGAGCTAACTGCAGAGAGCAACACACAGACCTCGAAAGAGCACCGAGAGACAGAGTGAGACAAGGCAGGCTCAGCAGACAGAGCCGCCCAGAGGCCTCAAGATCTCCTGGCCGTTTGTTTAGTGATGAAGACACGAACAAGCGATTCCTGAACAATACGGCTTGTCGCAGAGACGCAGGGGCACTGAGCTAGAAGTATTGACTGAGCCCACAGAAGGCACGGGTGGCTCCTGAGAGGATGGCACTGTGGCCTTTACGCTCAGACCTATTTCACAATCGGGTCCAGGAGTCAACAGGTTAGGGTTATATAAGACGTGTGCTCTGCACGGGGCAGGAGTCCAGGGGGAAAAGTGAGTAAATAGAAGGAAAATGAGTGGGGACTGAGTGTGGCGGAACGGGGGTGGGAGTTCCAGAAAGAATGAAGCTTCCAGGGGTCTCTGCGGAGCAGCCAGGGCTGAGAGCTGTCTGGGGACTGTCCAGGGGGTCGTGGAATGTGAGCTCCAGGAGCTCACCCTGGTCACAGTCATGGCCAGCAGAGGTGGCCACCGGCCAGGGTTGCATCACCCCAGCGATGCCCCAGAGCCCCGTGCCACAGCAGCAGGGACCCTGATGCAATCTTCTGCCATTGTGCAGCCTGGCTGTCCTGCCAGCCTGGACTCTGCCCTTCGCGGGGCCCAGCCCCCGCTGCGGCCTCCAGCTGCCCTCTTCTTCTAGGCTCCGTCTAGAAGCCCTTGGGGTCATGGCCCTGTGGCGCCAAGCAAGCCACTTCTGGTCTCAGAACCTTCCTTTGCCACCTCCCGTGCGGCGCCGGGGCTTGAGGACCCACGTGGGGGCTGCTGGGGATGTGGGCTCCCTAGCCAAGCCCCTGTATACATCTGCTCTTCTTCTCCTTGATGGTGGGACCCCAACCAGTTACTCAGCTGCTCCATCTGTGAATTGGGTACCTGCCTGGTGGGCTGGTACCACACCTGGAGGGGAAGAGCCAGCCAGGGCACAGGTGCAGTACCAGGGTCTGCTAGTGTGATGACCGAATTCCACTGAGGACTCAGTGAACAGTTTTTCACATGAAATTAGCGATGTGCCTTAAAATTGATGAGGGGTCAAAGTACAGCCCACCGCATTCCACTTTTCCTTGTTGTTCAGTCACTCTGTCCTGTCCAACTCTTTGCGACCCCACAGACTGCAGCACGCCAGGCTTCCCTGTCCATCACCGTCTCCCGGAGTCTGCTCAGACTCATGTCCATTGAGTCGATGACACCATCCAACCATCTCATCCTCTATCATCCCCTTTCTCCTCCTGCCCTCAATCTTTCCCAGCATCAGGGTCTTTTCCAATGAGTCGGCTCTTTGCGTCAGGTGGCCAAAGAATTGGAGCTTCAATAGAAAGAGTAACGGCTGCTCTTTCTAGCAGCTTGTAAATGAACCAGGGTCTTTTCCACCAATTAGATGTGATGGAACACAGAAGTGTTACTAAGCACAGCTGTGCAGGGCGTGACAAAATCCACAGAGGGGAAGTTGAGGAAGGGCTCTGTGAACCAGGAGTGGTGTTAACAATGCCTGGGGTCAGTGTCCCCAGAGAAGGTCCTGGGCTGCACCCTGGGCACCACAGCCCCTAGACCCTTGATCCCTTTCTGGGAGTCTCAGAGACTCCAAGGTGCCCACAGACAGTCATAATCTCTCAATGCAGAGGCGGAAGAGAGGGGTGAACAGGTCAGTGCAGCCATCAATAAAAGGGGGGTCATGAGCAGTGATGATCAGTGACTGAGGTCAAGGTGGCAGGACAAAGAGGAGGAGAGAGGGCAGCTCTGAGTACGTGGGAGGCAGGGCGGCAGGTGCCTGGGAGGGGTCAGAGGGTGGCCAGCAGAGGTGTACCTTATATTGGATCCAATGCACCCCTTACCGTCACCACGGGAGGGAAGGTACAGACCAAAAGCGTTCCCAGGCCAGGCGGCCCTCCAGGTGGAAACAGGCAGCTGCGCAATGGGGGCAGTGCTGCGGGGAACCCAGGGATCCTTCCTGCTGTGCCCAAGCCCCTCCCCTCAGGATGAGGTGCTGAGGCAGCAGCCACACCCCAGCTCACACCTCGGGTTACTGATCCCTCCCCACGGAAACCGACATGTAGATTTGACTTCCCTTTTCATGTATACATGCTTTATTTCAGCTCATACCTTTTTCAACAATTGTATGATAAAATATTCATGACACAAAATTGGCCATTGGTGTCACTGAGTACACTCCCAGAGGTGTGCAGCAAACCCCCCATCCAATTCCCAAATATTTTTCGCATCTAGAGGGAAGCCTTGTGCCCACGATCAGTCACCCCCAGCCCTGTGCCACCCCCCAGCGAACACAAATCTACCTGAAGTCTCTGTACATTTGCTTATTCAGGGAACCTCTTCTGGGAGGAAATCATACAATAGTTACTATTTTCTTAAAAACATTTTTTTTTAATCTATGTATCTGGCCTGTGGGATCTTTAGTTGTGACATGTGGAATCTCGTTCCCTGCCCAGGGTTCGAACCTCAGCCGCTTGCATGTGGAGTTCAGAGCCTTAGCCCCTGGGCCACCAGGGACGTCTCAAGTCTGGCTTCCTTAACATAACGTGTTTTCAAGGTCCATTCATATTGTAGCGTGAATCAGAGCTTCATTCATTTTTACAGTTGAATCATATTCTCTTGTACGGCTGGGCCACACTGGTTTACTCATTCCTCTGTGGACACCGGGGTTGGCGGCTGTGGGTTACCCTGTTGTGAGCGTGGGTGTATGTTTCTGCTGAGCTCTGGTTTTAGTTCTCCAGGGGATAGACACAGGAGTAGAAGCACCGGCTTTACGGGGGAACCCGAGTGGGCTTCTGCGAGCATGGCAGGGGTGCACGTGGTGGCTACGCTGACTCACCCAGCCCAAGCCAGGCCTGAAAGAGCAAAGCTCCTCAGCCTCCCCCACACCCCTCCACCCAGCCGTGACCCAGCAGCTGTGCCCAGGGAGCAGGTGCTGACTGGGCCTAGCCTCTGGGCTGGAGCCAAGGAGTTCCCACCCACTAGCCCAATGGACAGTCTGCAGCTCAAAACTGATAGGACAAAGTAGATGATTAAATAGTTAATCCCACCAGGGGATTATAAGTAGAAAAATATGGGAGACCCCTGTACGTTAACGATTATTCAAGAGAGCAGGTTTGCTTAAATATAAAACCAAGCAGGCTTGCGTAGCAACAAAACCTTGCAACAGAAGCACGAGAAGTGTCCCCAAACAGTAAAACAATGGTGGCATGAGCCCCACATCCTGCCCAGTGAGCTCAGCAGGTTAATGATCCCTAGGACATGTTGTCTGCACACATGAGAAACAATTTGTGGGCCTAGCTTGAAACGTAGGAACAAGAAAACTCCCCTGCCCAACCTGGAGGAGAAACTGATGATGAAAGCCTTATGTCTTCTCAAGAAACACAAAGGCGGTCTTCTCCCCCTCCCCACTTTTCCTTTGATTATAGTCCAGCAAATTCTCACCCGCCCACTTGTGAGCCCCACAAGCATCCTATCCTAGTGTCTATGTCCTTAGGCACTCAGCGTGTCCGACTCTTTGCAACCCCATGGGCTGTTGCCCACCAGGCTCCTCTGTCCATGGGGATTCTCCAGGCAAGAATACTGGAGTGGGTTGCCATGCCCTCCTCCAGGGGATCTTCCCAACCCAGGAATCTAACCAGGGTCTCCTCATTGCAAGCAGATCTTTTTATCCGCTGAGCTACCAGGGAAACCCCATCCTATTTTAATAAATCACTTCGTCTCTTGCTGAATTCTCTCTGTGCTGAGATACACAGGATTGTGGTACTGGGGCATTTCCCCCACCCGGAAATGCCGCCCAAATGGTTTCACAAGCATAAGTGCTTGTAACACCTTTGGTCAGGTTTGTGCAATACTGGGCACCCTCCATGTCCTGCAGAGGCTCTGCTGCACCCCTGAGGGCATCTGGGTTTGAGACCTAGGAACCTGCCTTGGTTCAGGGAGGGGTAGGTTCTCCTGAAAAGGCCCACCAGATAAGTCCTGTTCCAGGTGAGACCAGGGATGCCCAGGTGTGGGCTAAGCTGGACCTGTAGTTACGAAAACCGTGGCTCTCTATGCACCTTCCTTTGCCAGGCAAAGGGGGAACACAGTAGGCTAGTGCTTCAGGAACCATACCCATCTCCATGCTGAGTAGGGAGAAGCTATATAGTCAGGTAGGGGTATGTGATAAGGATCAAGGCAGTAACAGTCTTAGTTCCTTCTTCTGCAAAGTTTCAAAACGGGGGTGTGCTGTGTGCTCAGCTGCTTCAGTGTCCAACTCTTTGCAACCCCGTAGAGCCCACCAGGCTCCTCTGTGCATGAATTCTCCAGGCAAGAATATTGGAATGGGCTGCCATTTTGTTCTCCAAGAGATCTTCCCAACCCTCATTCCCTGCATTGCAGGTTGATTGTTCATCTACTGAGCCATCTGGGAAGCTCAAAAGGGTGGGGTTGCTGACATGATTAGCGTGTGGGGGGAGGGGGAGGTGTGCTGGGTGAGGAGTGTGGTATCTTAGCTGGTCTCTATCCTAATCTTGATGAGCCTCTCTGGTCGAGCTGGCCTCAGGTGATTTCACTGCTGCTTCTCCCTTTGATTAGCCTCTGTCCTGCCCTTTGGAACTGAGAGGAAGTCAAGGAGGCTGGAGTCTTACCTATAAGGAATGGGGGATTAAAAGGCCTCCATGCCCAGGAACCCCACAAGGCCCTGCTGGGCATCACTATCTCCTTGTAGTGGGGGGTCACCTACTGTGGCTAGGGTGTGAGGGGTGTGAGAGCACAGAACAGAGGGGACCCCTGCAGGGACACTGAGGTAATTACCCCACAAAAGCCACATATGAGGCAAATTGATCTGGAGCCAGTACCAAAGTTTGGCCACCGGATGCAAAGAGCATCTTTTTCACTGGAAAAGATCCTAATGCTGGGAAAGGTTGAGGGCAAGAAGAGAAAGACGTGACGAAGGATAAGATGGTTGGATGGTATCACCAGCTCAATGGACACGAGTCTGAGCAAACTCAGGGACATAGCGAAGGACAGGGAAGCCTGGGGTGCTGCAGTTCATGGGGCCACAGAGTCAGACATGACTTAGTGACTGAACAGCAACAACCACCAGAGCTTATCACTTATCAGCATGGGAAGCAGCAGGAGAGAAGAGAGTGCCCTTCTCAAAGGGTTTGGAGAATGCGGTTTAGGTATGTGGGAAAGAGAACAGATGTCTGTTTTGTTTCAGATGATCCTAAAACATTTTGCTCCCATCAGTTTGTAGACAAAGAATGTCACCTGCCTTTTCAGTAAACAAAGGATATTGTGGCCATAAATCCTTGAGCCACTGCAGCTGACCCTGTGGTACACCCTGAGGGGAACTCAAGATGCAGAAAAACAGGATACTGGCCCTAAGTAGTTAAGATGTATATTCAAGAATGAGAGAGAAGGGGCCGGGGTGGGGAGAGACATGTCATAGGAATGATTTCAATGACTCTTGTATCTTACCATACAAAGAAAGGCACTAAACTCATTAATTTGAGGACTTTGCTGATGGAGTAATAGATAAGAATCCTCCTGCCAATGCAGAGGACAGGGGTTCGATCCCTGGTCCAGCATGTTTCTACATGTTTCAGAGCAACTAAGCCTGTGTGCCGCAACTACCGAGCCTGCACTCTAAGGCCTGCGTGGGGCAACTCCTGAAGCCTCCATGCACCACAGCCTGTGCAACGCAACAAGAGAAGCCTCCAGAGTGAGAAGCGTGTGCACCACAACGAAGCCAAGATAGATCTCGATGTAAACGCATCTGGAAAAAGCAAGGCTCATTATAACCTGGCTCTGTCCTCTGACTTTTGACCCCAAGGAGCCTTTATGACCATGTGCAGCATCTCCCTCGCCCCAGAATGGGACGTATACGACCTCTTGATGCTTTACTCACACAAGGTTTAGTCCTTGTCTGTTCCTGCCCTGACTATTATCTTAAGGTGTCCACAGGAGACAAAGCCTGGCTATTTACCGTTTCTGTCTACTTCCATTTCAGACAGCAAACAGGAGGCTGGTTGTAAATGTCTAACCAGGAGCCCATCTATCTACTGCCTGAAGGAATGTAAACAGAAGACCAGTTGTAAATGCCTAGCCTGGGGCCCATCCATCTCCTGCCTCAGTGTCAGAAAATGTTGGCTGCGTGCCTGTGTTCAGCTGACACTCATCCCCGACTTCGTTCACCGCAGAGCTATTTGTGGAGCACATACTCCCTTCCAAGAGCTGTTCCAGGCATAAGGGATGGCCGACAACCTGAGCCCCAAGGGCAGATCCTCCTCCACCCTGGCCCAGCCTGCTGAAGCATGAACAGTCACTTCACAAAAGAGGTTGGAAGGAGCTGCAATTTGAGGCAGCAAGGAGCTATTCTTTGATTAACTTTTTTATTTTATTTACTTTTGGCTGCGCTGGATTTGGTTGCTTTGCGAGGGCTTTCCCTGGCTGCAGTGAGCGGGGGCTACTCTTTCTTGCCGTGCATAGACTTACTGCTGTGGCTTCTGTTGCAGAGCACAGCCTCTAGGGCATGCAGACTCAATGGTTGTGGCTCCCGGGCTCTGCCCTGGCTCGGTAGCTGTAGTGCATGGGGAGCTCCGTGTCATGTGGGATCTTCCTGGGCCAGGAATCAAACCTATGTACCCTGCACTGGCAAGTGGATTCTTATCCACTGTGTCACCAGGGAAGTCCAAGAAATGCTCTTTGAAATTGACACTGTCCAAGTGCTGTCATTGGCCGGTGTTGAGGGATGGAGGACGCGGGGTCAGGGGGCTCTGGTGAGTGTGTGGTGGTGGTTTTAGTCGCTAAGTCATTTCCGACTCTTGCGATCGCTATCCCATGAACTGTAGCCTACCAGGCGCTTCTGTTCAGGGGATTTTCCAAGCGAGAATACTGGAGTGGGTTGCCATTTCCTTCTCCAAAGCCTTTCCTTCTCTGCAACCCTTTTGGAACATAAATTGGCATGATTTTGTAAAGTGAAACCTTGGCATACTTAGTTGCGCTGCAATTCCACCCCTCGATATGGCCCCCAGAGAAACTCTGGCAGTGGACGTGAAGGAGAATGTTTGTGGCAGCCGGTTCCAAATAGCAAAAATCTGGAAACAACCCACATGTCCATCATCAGGAAGAATCGTGGTTCTGGGGTAGATCTTACAGGGCGGTGTTAGGCAGCAGTTGAGGACAATGAGATGCTGCTGTGGGACAGTTTGGAATGGATCTCAGCAACACAATGAGAAGAGCAAGGTGCAGAAGACTGCAAGCGCTACTGTTAAAGATGATGAAGAAAGGAAAACTTAGGATTCAGAGCTATAAAAGTGAAGAGGGGTTAAAAGGTTTGCTTAAGGAGGGCCCCAGGCAGACATTAGAAATTTCTAAAGAAAATTAAAAGAGAGACTTCCCTGGGGGTCCAGGGATTAGGAGTCTGCTTCCACTACAGGGTCGCAGGTTCCATCCCTGATTAGGGAACTAAGAGCCTGCATGCCTGGCTGTAAGGTTAAAAAAAAAGAGAGAGAGAGAAAGATACCTTTATAGATAAGGAATATTGAAAATGCATATGGAAAAGGAGGAAAAATCTGTGTTTTCCCTTGGGGTGGAAGGAAGATAAGCTCTGTGGATATGAAAGAATTTGCATGTCTCTCAGTTACTGACAACTTGCAAAGTGTTGTAAAACAGCTCAGAAACAAATGGGAGCCCTGAAGCATCACTGTGTGTCCTTGATCCTTGGAATATTTTTCCATTCCTACACTTCAGCCTGCACTTGTCCTTAAATCTAAACAGAGCAGCTTATGGAAGGCAGCACATAGTTGAGTCTGGGTTTTTTAATCCATTCAGCCATTCAATGATTTTCCGTTTAGGAAGTTTAATCCATTTGCATTTATGAATTTACATTTACATTTATGTAATTGTAATCTAATTACTCTGCATTCAAATGGGTATATCTTTCCTTTTCTCCTTTGCTTTTCTCTTCCCTTTTCACAGCTATTTGAAAGGCCTCAGACAGCCATTTTGCTTTTTTGCATTTCTTTTTCTTGGGGATGGTCTTGATTCCTGTCTCCTGTACAGTGTCACAAAGGAGAGATAAGAAAGCCTTCCTCAGTGATCAATGCAAAGAAATAGAGGAAAACAACAGAATGGGAAAGACTAGAGATCTCAAGAAAATTAGAGATACCAAGGGAACATTTCATGCAAAGATGGGCTCAATAAAGGACAGAAATGGTAGGGACCTAACAGAAGCAGAAGGTATTAAGAAGAGGTGGCAAGAATACACAGAAGAACTGTACAAAAAAGATCTTCATGACCAAGATAATCATGATGGTGTGATCACTCACCTAGAGCCACATATCCTGGAAGGTGAAGTCAAGTGGGCCTTAGAAAGCATCACTACTAACAAAGCTAGTGGAGGTGATGGAATTCCAGTTGAGCTATCTCAAATCCTGAAAGATGATGCTGTGAAAGTGCTGCACTCAATATGCCAGCCAATTTGGAAAATTCAGCAGTGGCCACAGGACTGGAAAAGGTCAGGTTTCATTCCAATCCCAAAGAAAGGCAATGCCAAAGAATGCTCAAACTACCACACAATTGCACTCATCTCATATGCTAGTAAAGTGATGCTTAAAATTCTCCAAGCCAGGCTTCAGCAATACGTGAACTGTGAACTTCCTGATGTTCAAGCTGGTTTTAGAAAAGGCAGGGGAACCAGAGATCTAAATAAACTGGATTTATTTAGAGAGAAACACATTCCACAGACATCTCAGAAGGTGAGTGTGGCCTCGGAATGTGGTGTGGTTAGCTTTTATGAGCTGGGTAATTTCACAGGCTGGATCATGGAAAAAGCAAGAGAGTTCCAGAAACACATCTATTTCTGCTTTATTGCCTAGGCCAAAGCCTTTGACTGTGTGGATCACAATAAACTGTGGAAAATTCTGAAAGAGGTGGGAATACCAGACCACCTGACCTACCTCTTGAGAAACCTGTACGCAAGTCAGGAAGCACCAGTTTAGAACTGGACATGGAACAACAGACTGGTTCCAAATAGGAAAAGGAGTATGTCAAGGCTGTATATTGTCACCCTGCTTATTTAACTTCTATGCAGAGTACATCATGAGAAACGCTGGGCTGGAAGAAGCACAAGCTGGAATCAAGATTGCCTGGAGAAATATCAATAACCTCAGATATGCAGATGACACCACCCTTATGGCAGAAAGTGAAGAAGAACTAAAGAGCCTCTTGATGAAAGTGAAAGAGGAGAGTGGAAAAGTTGGCTTAAAGCTCAACATTCAGAAAACGAAGATCATGGCATCTGGTCCCATCATTTCATGTCAACTAGATGGAGAAACAGTGGCTGAATTTATTTATCTGGGCTTCAAAATCACTGCAGATGGTGATTGCAGCCATGAAATTAAAAGACACTTACTCCTTGGAAGGAAAGTTATGACCAACCTAGATAGCATATTAAAGAGCAGAGACATTATTCTGTCAACAAAGGTCCGTCTAATGAAGGCTATGGTTTTTCCAGTGGTCATGTATGGATGTGAGAGTTGAACTGTGAAGAAAGCTGAGCACCGAAGAATTGATGCTTTTGAACTGTGGTGTTGGAGAAGACTCTTGAGCATCCCTTGGTCTGCCAGGAGATCCAACCAGTCCATTCTAAAGGAGATCAGTCTTGGGTGTTCATTGGAAGGATTGATGTTGAAGCTGAAACTCCAGTCCTTTGGCCATCTGATGTGATTAGGTGACTCATTTGAAAAGACCCTGATGCTAGGAAAGATTGAGGGCGGGAGGAGAAGGGGATGACAGAGGATAAGATGGTTGGATGGCATCACCAACTCAATGGACATGGGTTTGGGTGGACTCCCGGAGTTGGTGATGGACAGGGAGGCCTGGCATGCTGCAGTTCATGGGGTTGCAAAGAGTCGGACACGACTGAGCGACTGAACTGAACTGAACTGAATCCAATTACACAAAGTAATTACTAATAGGGAAGGATTTGCTCTTGCCGTTTTGTTTGTGCTCTTGCCATTTCCTTTCATCTTTCTTTCTTATTTATTTATTTATTCTTTGGCTGTGGTATGTCTTCCTTGCTGCATGTAGGTTTTCTCTAGTTGCAGCAAGCGGGGGCTACTCTCTAGTTGCGATGCGCAGGTTTCTCGTTAGGATAGCTCCTTTTGCTGCGGAGCATAGGCTCTAGGGCGTGGGCTTCAGGAGCTGTGGCTCCCGAGCTCTAGCTCACAGGCTAAGTATTTGTGGTGCACGGGCTTAGTTGCTCCCCAGCATGTGGGATCTTCCCGGACTGTTGCAGGAAAGGGAAACCTCTTCCAGGCTCGAGAATGAGCTTTTATCTAACACTCGGACATGAATTATCTGAAGAAACACCCGAGCTGACAAAGCAGGAGAGTTTACTGGAAAGGGGCACCCAGGTGGAGAGCAGCAAGGTAAAGGAACCCAGGAGGACCGCTCTGCCACGTGGCTCTCAGTTTCCGGTTTTATGGTGATGGGATTAGTTTCTGGGTTGTCTTTGGCCGATCACTGTGACTTAGGGTCCTTCCTGGTGGCGCACACCTTACTCATGATGGATGCCAGTGCGAAGGATTCTGGGAGGTGGTTGGACATGTGGCGTTTCCTTTTGACCTTTCCCAAACCCTTCTGGTTGGTGGTCGCTTATTAGTTCCGTGTTCCTTACCAGGACCTGGGGTAAAACAGCTCACACCAATGGTTACTATGGTGCCTGGCCAGGGTGGGCAGCTTCAGTCAGTGCTTCCCTAAGAGGACCAGGGATGGGACTAGTGTCTCCTGCATCCCAAGGCGATTCTTAACCACTGGACCACCAGGGAAGCCCCATCTTATAATCACTTTTCCTTTTGCCTGCCTCCTTGGGTTTGCTGATTTTTTTAAAAAATATTGATATGCTTTAATTGCTTTCTCCTCTTTTGTATAATCCCATAGGTGATTTTTTGGTGTGTGGTTACTTTGGAATATACATAAACTATCTTAGTTATAAAACCTAGCTTTAAGCTGATAACTTATGTTCAGTTGCATACAAAAGCCCTAAGTTACCTTCCCACCCTACACACACATTTTTTTTTAATTGAAGTCTAGTCGATTGTATTAGATTGTATTAGATTCAGGTGTACAACAGCAATTCAATGTTTTTATAGATTGTACCCTATTTAAAGTTATTATAAAGCACTATTTCCCTTGTGCTTTGTAATAGATCCCTGTAGCATCTTCATTTTATTGATAGTAGTTTGAACCTCTTAATCCCCTATCCCAGTCTTGCCCCTCCCCTCTCTCTCTCCTCACTGGTAACCACTAGTTTGTTGTCTGTATCTGTTATGTTCATAGGTGTGTTTTACTTTTTAGATTCCAGATATAAATTACAATATAGAGTATCTGTCTTTATTTCACTAAGCATAATACCCTCCAGGTCGATTCATGTGTTGCAAATAGGAACATTTCATCCTTTTTTATGGCTGAGTAATACTGCGTTGTGTATATGTACACTACATCTTCTTTATCCACTTATCTATTGATTAGCATTTAGGTTTCTTCTATACCTTGGCTATTGTAAATAATGATGCGATGAACATTGGGGTGAATGTATCTTTTCAATTTTGTGTTTATGATTTCTTTGGCTATACACCCAGGAGTAAAACTGCTGGACTATATGGTATTTTTAGTTTTAGTTTTTAAGGAACCACCATAATGTTTTTGTTAGTGACTGCACCAATTTACGTTCCCACCACACACACACACATGATATGGTATTGTCACAATTTATATCTATTCATATTGCGTATTTTAACATGTTTATTAATTATAGTTATTGTTTAATACTTTTGTCTTAAAACTTTTATACTAGAATTGAGTGACTTACCACCACCATTGCAGTGACATGCTACATTTGTCTATATATTTACCTTCACCAACAAATTTCATACTTTTCTTATGGTACTGGGTTGTGTTTTTATAAACACAGTCAGTTTTATAAAACTTGAGAACAAACAAAGCTGAAAAAAAAAGAACCCGCCAACCAAGGTAGGAGACAACAGAATCGTGGGTTCAGTCCCCAGGTTGGGAAGATCGCCTGGAGGAGGGCACGGCAACCCACTCCAGTATTCTTGCCTGGAGAATCCCATGGACAGAGGAGCCTGGCGGGCTACAGTCCATGGGGTTGCAAAGAGTCAGATACAACTGAGGTGACTTAACACAGTACATGCTAAGAAGAATACTGGAGTGGGTTGCCATGCCCCCCTCCAGGGGATCTTTCCAACCCAGGGGTCGAACACGTGTCCCTTACGTCTCCCGCATTGGCAGGTGGGTTCTTTACCACTAGTGCTGGGAAGCACGTACAGACATGTGAATACATATATATCCACAGGTACATACATATGTACATTATATATATAACACACACATATATAATATGCATTAAGATTGTTTTGTGAAAGCGAGGGAAGGATGGAGTTTCGTGGGTGAATCTTATGGACACAACTCTTCCTGAAAGAAACCAGACACAGAGACTGAGCTCTGTGCGATCCATTTTCATCAAGTTCAAGAGCAGGCAGCATCGCTGTGTGGTGAAAGAGGCCGGGACAGTGGTTCATTTCAGGGGCGATGGGGGGCACCTGCGAGTTTTCTGGCGCCAGGAAAGCACCTCATCTTGAGCTGGGCAGTGGTCACACAGGTGCAGACAGTTGTAAAAATTAATCACCGTATCCTTCAGATTAATGCACTAACTGTGTTGACCAAACCCGAGGATCCTGCATTGCAGGCAGATTCTTTACTGATTGAGCCACCAGGGGAGCCATTGTAAGTTGTCTCAGTTAAAATTAAAGCAAAAGGAGGACCTCCCTCCTGTCACAGTGGATAAGAATCTGACTGTCAGTGCAAGCGACACGGGTTCGATACCTGGTCTGGGGAGATTCCACAGGCCAAGGAGCAGAAGCCCATGCTCCACAACTTCTGAGCCCACACTCTAGGGTCGTCAAGCTGCAACTATTAAGCCAGTGCATGGCAACTACTGAAGCCCGCGCTTCTAGAGCCCATGCTGCACAGCATGAGAAGCAGTGGGAAGCCTGTGCAACACAACAAAGAATAGCCCCCGCTCACCGCAACTAGAGAAACCCGTGCACAGCAACAAAGACCCAGCGCAGCCAAAAATAAAGAAAAATAAAATTATTTTTAAAATTTTAAGCAAAGGAATAATAAACCCAGGTGCTGATACCTTCTGGCTGAGGGATAGAGCAGACAGGATGGGAAGGAACACAGACAGAAATGGAAATTATTGGGACTCTTTAGCCTGGTGGGGGTTTCAAGCTTGTCTGTTGTCTGACTGTGTCTCCCATGTGTGCTATACATGTTATTTTGGATGTTGCTGTTTTTCAGTTGCGAAGTCTTGTTTCACTCTTGCAAACCCCTGGACTGTATCATGACAGGTTCCTCTGTCCTCCACTATCTCCTGGGGTTTGCTCAAATCCACGTTGAGTCAGTGATGCTGTGTAACCATCTCACCTTCTGCTGCCCCCTTCTCCTTTTGTCATCAATCTTTCCCAGCATCAGGGTCTTTTCCAATGAGTCAGCTCTGCGCATCAGGTGGCCAAAATATTGGAGCCTCAGCTTCGGCATCAGTCCTTTCAATGAATATTCAGGGTTCATTTCCTTGAGGATTGACTGGTTTGATTTCCTTGCTGCCCAAGGGACTCTCAAGTCTTCTCCAGCACCACAATTTGAAAGTATCAGTTCTTCAGCACTCAGCCTTCTTTATGCATACATGACTACTGGAAAAACCATACGTTTGACTATATGGACCTTAGCTGGCAAAGCGGTATCTCCGCTTTTTAATATGCTGCCTAGGTTTGTCATAGCTTTCCTTCCAAGGACTTAAGTGTCTTTTAATGTCATGACTGTAGTCACCATCTGCAGTGATTTTGGGGGCCCAAGAAAATAAAATTTGTCACTGCTCCCACTTTTCCCCTATTTGCAATGAAGTGATGGGACCAGATGCCATGATCTTAGTTTTTTTAATATTGTTTCAAGCCAGCTTTTTCACTCTCCTCTTTCACCCTCCTCAAGAGACTCTTTAGTTCCTCTTAACCCTCTGCCATTAGAGTGGTATCATCTGCGTATCTGAGGTTGTTGATATTTCTCCCAACAACCTTGATTCCACCGTGTGCTTCATTCAGCCCAGTATTTTGCATGATATACTCTGCATATAAGTTAAATAAGCAGGGTAACAATATACAACCTTGTTATACTCTTTTGAACAATTTTGAACCATTAAATTATTGTATGTCCAGCTCTAACTGTTGCTTCTTGACCTGCATACAGCAATCTCAGGAAACAGGTAAGGTGGTCTGGTATTCCCATCTCTTAAAGAATTTTCCACAGTTTGTTGTGGATGTTTTTCTGGAGCTCCCCTACTTTCTCCATGATTCAGTGAGTGTTGACAATTTGATCTCTGGTTCCTCTGCCTCTTCAAAACCCAGCTTATATATCTGGAAGTTCTTGTTTCACGTACTGCTAAAGCCTAGCTTGAAGGATTTTGAGCATAACCTTGCTAGCATGTGAAATTAGCTTAATAGTATGGTAGTCTGAACATTCTTT
Source organism: Capra hircus (assembly GCF_001704415.2). NCBI lineage: Eukaryota > Metazoa > Chordata > Mammalia > Artiodactyla > Bovidae > Capra > Capra hircus. The sequence goes on from NC_030824.1 coordinate 25,984,874, forward strand.
GGCATTGTCCTTCTTTGGAATTGAAAAGAAAACTGACCTTTTTCAGTTCTGTGGCCACTGCTGAGTTTTCCAACTTTGCTGGCATATTGAGTGCAGAGCTTTAACAGCATCATCTTTTAGGATTTGAAATAGCTCAGCTGGAATTCCATCACATCCACTAGTTTTGCTTGTAGTAATGCTTTCTAAGGCTGACTTGACTCCACACTCCAGGATGTCGGGTCTAGGTGAGTGACCACACCATCGCGGTTATCTGGGACATTAAGACCTCTCTTGCATAGTTCTTCTGTGTATTCTTGCCAGCTCGTCTTACTCTTTAATGCTTCAGTTAAGTCCTTACCATTTCTGTCCTTTAACGTGCCCATCATTGCATGAAGTATTCCCTTGATATCTCAAATTTTTTTGAGGAGATCTCTAGTCTTCCCATTCTGTTGTTTTCCTCTATTTCTTTGCATTGTTCACCACCAGACACATTCACAACTGAGCATCATTTCTGCTCTCCCCCAGCCACTTCTTCTTTCTGTAGCTATTAGTGACTGCCCTCTGCTCTGCCCTAGTAGAATATTGGACACCTTCTGATTGGGATGGGGGGTGGGGAGGGGCTCATCTCCTGGCACCATATCTTTTTGCTTTTTTATACTGTCCATGGGGTTCTCTAGACAAGAATACTGGAGTGGGTTCCCATTTCCTCCTCCAGTGGACCACATTTTGTCAGAACTCTTTGCTATGACCCATCTATCTTGGATGGCCTTGCATGGCATGGCTTATAGCTTCATTGAGCTACACAAGCCCCTTCTCCAGGACAAGACTGTGTTCCATGGACAGGATTTTGTATGTAATTGAATGTCAATAAACATTTTCAAAATAGATAGGAATGAATGTCCAATAAGTACTTTTTTATATCTCTTATGAAGAATTTATTTTCTGTTTGTCGTGAAAAATGTCAAGCTTAGAAAATAGTTCATTGAGTAGTCACACAGAACCTAAATTTAATCATTGTTAGCGTTTTGCCATATTGCTTCACTTATTTTTGTCCTTGCTGAAGTAATTTTACATAAAATAGACCTTGTTCCATTTCTACTGCATTTTACAAAAATGTAGACTTGCGGTTTTTTTGGACCAATTAAGGTGGTAAGTGAATTACATTACTTGGAAAACATAATTTGCTTTATCAGGAGACTTCATTGTCTTAATGCAAAAAAGTTTCAAGTTCAATGGCTTCAGGCAAGGCCGAAAGTAGTGAAGGAGCTAAGTTTTTGACATTTGTTCAATAAATATTTCCTGAGTACCTGGTAAAAGCAAGATAGTGTGTATTAGGTGCTGTGAAAGAAATCCAGTTGCAGGAGACCTGATCCTTGCTTTCACAATTTGGAAAGTGAATTAAAATATTTATGCTGTTCAGTTCAGTTCAGTTCAGTCGCTCAGTCGTGTCTGACTCTTTGCGACCCCATGAATCGCAGCACACCAGGCCTTCCTGTTCATCACCAACTCCTGGAGTTCACTCAGATTCTCGTCCATCGAGTCCGTGATGCCATCCAGCCATCTCATCTTCTGTCGTCCCCTTCTCCTCCTGCCCCCAATCCCTTCCAGCATCAGAATCTTTTCCAGTGAGTCAACTCTTCGCATGAGGTGGCCAAAGTACTGGAGTTTCAGCTTTAGCATCATTCCTTCCAAAGAAATCCCAGGGCTGATCTCCTTTAGAATGGACTGGTTGGATCTTCTTGCAGTGCAGGTATCCCCCAAACTTTAAAAATAAAGTAACATCATGACACATTATCCTAACTGCTTTGTATACCTCTCTTTCAGAATAAAGACATTTTTATATGTAATTGTGAAATGAAGTCGCTCAGTCGTGCCCGACTCTTTGCGACCCTGTGGACTATAGCCTACCAGGCTCCTCCATCCATGGGATTCTCCAGGCAAGAATACTGGAGTGGGCTGCCATTTCCTTCTCCAGAGGATCTTCCCAACCCAGGGATCGAACCGCATTGCAGGCATACACTTTAACCTCTGAGCCACCATGTAATTACATGTCAATTAAAAAGTCATTTTCCTATACGATAGCACTATCACTGTCATACTTTCCAAAACTGACAATAATGCCCGTGTCATTTCACATGTGACCATATTCAAAGTTGCCCCCTTGTCCTCCCAAATGTCTTTACAGTGGATTCGTTCAATCAAGCCTAGGCCAGAGCCATGGTTACATTTGTAAATCTCCTTTAATCTACAACACACGCTTATTTTCCCATGCTCTTAACTTGATGAGCAGCTAGGATTGATTGTCCCCAGACAAGAAGTTTTTTTTTTTTTTTAAGTTTAATCTTATTTAGTATTAGAGTATAGTTGATTTACAGTGTTGTGTTAATTTCAGGTGTAACCTATATGGTTATGACAGAATACTGAGTAGACTTCTCTGTGCTGTACAGTAGGCCCTTGATGGTTACTATTTTATATATTGTTCTGTGTATATGTTAATCTCAAACTCCTAACTTATCCCCACCCCCAACTTTTCCCCTTTGGTAACCATAAAGGTTTTTTTGAAGTCTGTGACTCTGTTTCTGTTTTATAAATAAGTTCATTTGAGTCATTTTTTAGATTCCACATATGTGATGTCATAGGATATTTGTCCAAGACAAGAACTTTATTTTTTTTTAACTTAAAAAAAATATTTATTTATTTGGCAGCCCTGGGTCTTAGTTGCGGCATCCAGGATCTTTAGTTGTGGGATGCAGTTTCTTAGTTACAGCACATGGGGCCTATTTCCCTGACCAGCCCCTTGCATTGGGAGCATGGAGTCTTAGCCCCTGGACCACCACAGAAGTCCCCCGAGACAGGTACTTTAGACAAAGTAGACCAGAGCGAAGTGATGGAGTTGGGGTGAGGGAGCATGGCTTTGCTTTAAGTGGCCAGGGATGCCCTTAGAAGAGGAGGAGGAGACACCTGGGCTGACCCAGAAGCCAGCCACGTAAATTTCTAGGGGGAGGGTGTGCCCCGCAAGGGTGAGGCACAGGCTCAGCATGTTTGAGGAGGAACGTGGAGGCCCGAGTGGGAGGGCCAGTGGCAGGAGGAAGCGCTAGAAGTACAGTCAGAGGAGCTGGGGGAGCCAGATCATGAGGAGCTGAACAAGCCAGTGGATAAGGCTGGCGCAGACATTCCAGGTGGATGACCTCCCATATCTATGAATCATCTGCTGGGCATGAGCTGCGTGCTGGGCACAACACATGCCCACCCTCACGACAGCCCAGTGAATTCCTGACTGTCAGGACTCGCTAGGCTCTGCAGCAGTGACAGACAGCTCCACAAAGCTCCGAGACCTGAAGCATACAGGTTTATTTCTTCCTCCTGCTACGTGGTCCTCCATCACAGGGTTGGCTGGGGGCTCCAGAACAAACGTTTGACTGTCTGACATCGACATACCAGGGGCAAGCTCAGGAGGGGCCATTAGAAGCTCCCTTCTGGAAACTCCTACTGATAACTCATCGGCCAGAATCCCTAGCATGGCTGTAACCCTGAGAAGGGCAGAAAGTTTGTGCCCAGGAGCTGGGAAGCTGGAAACATCCTCACAGCATTGTGGCCCCATCGTACAGATGAGAAAGCTAGTTTAAAAAAGATAAAAATGATTACCCAAGGCCTCACACCTGGTCATAGGAAAGGCAGGGAGAGTTGACCTGGACTTTGGCTCTGATGCCAGAGGCCCCAGCAGGAGGATGTGTCAGGTGTGGTGGGTGTGGCTGCTCTTCCCAGCCCTGACATGGGGCACAAGCGTGCTATCTGTCTGCCTCAGAAGACTGGAATCTGCCTCCAGACAGATTCTGGACTTGCTTCCTAGCCTGAAGACTCCCCAAGTTCCCAGGGGGCCACGCAGCTGGTGGTGGGGGCTGGGACCAGGAGCCGCCTGCCTTCTCCGCCTAGGCCTCCCACACCTGCGTTTTCTCCCCTGAGAGGGGTGTCCTGCACGCTCTCTGTGCCCCACATCCAGACCAGGCTCTGGACCCTGGACGCTGCAGCACCCAGGCTTCTGATTTCTTCTGGGTTTGGTCAAGCAGAGGCCCTCAGTCCCACCCGCTTCACAGCTTGAGCCCTGGGACCACCTCCCCATCCACTCACCCAGCTCCAGAAGCCCCTGAAGGTCTACGAAGTCCCAGCTCCTTACAGCTCTGGAACGGGGCTTCATTAACATCCAGTGAAGCTCTCCAGAGTGGAATCCTGTTTCCCGCCAGGACACTGACAGGGGTTGGTAAGGATAATGGTCACTTCATCAGGGAGGTCTGGAGGTGAGGCACAGACCTCGCACATGACTGCTCACACAACAATTTCCACGGAGTGCTTCCTGAGGACCAGGTACCAACCGAGGTTCTGGAAAACCCCTTCCATCATGGAACTCACGTTCCAGTGACGGCAACAAACACTGGATGCCATTAAGCAAGGTCCGTTAGACGATGCTAGGTTTCCTGGAGGAAAACAGAACTGTGAAGGGGGATTGAGTGTGTGGGAAGGGTCACAAGTTTAATTTGGAGGTCAGGACCTGAGGGAAGGGGTGCTGGGGGAGATCTAGGGAAGACAGATCCCTCCCAGCAGAGTGAACAGCAAGTGCAAAGGCCCTGGGGCAGAAGCGATGTCCTATGTGTTCAGGAGGAGCATGGAGGCTGGATGGGGAGGCAAAGGTGTCCAGCCTGGAGTGTGAGGACCTGGGCTTCTGTTTGGAGTTACCTGGGAGTCCTTGGAGAGGAGGTGCACTTTCCAACTTGGGATTTTCCAGAACCGTGAGCCTGCAGAAGTGAGAAGAGATTGCAGTGGGAACCAGCTAGAGGCTGGGGATATGACCCAGGAGGGAGATGCTGGTGGCAGAAACCAGCTCCTCCCACTTGGAGCAGGTGCTGTACTGGGTAGCATTGAGTCCTCAAAAATTCATGTCCACCCGGAACCTCAGAATATGAGCTTATTTAGAGAGAAGGTTTTTGCAGATGTACTTAGTTGAGTTGAGGTCATGTTCAATTAGGGTGGTTCTAAATCCAACAACTCAGGTCTTCCCTGGAGGCTCAGTGGTAGAGAACACGCCTGCCAATGCAGGAGACACAGGTTTGATCCTTAATCCGGGAAGATCCCACATGCCTTGGAGCAACTAAGCCCTTGCACCACAACTATTGAGCCTGCACTCTAGAGCTATGGAGCTGCAGCGACTGAAGCCCATGCACCTTGGAGCCCATGCTCTGCTGCAAAAGAAGCCACCGCAGTGAGAAGCCTGTGCAACACAACTGGAGAGTGGCCCCCACTCTCCGAAACTAGAGCGAAGCAAGCACGGCAACTGAGACCCAGCACAGCCGCATGGAAACAAATAAGTAAAATTATTGTGTGTGTGTTTTTTAATAAATCCAATGACTCATATTCTCATAAGAGGAAAGGACACACAGACAAAGGAGAGGAGGCCATGTAAAGAAGCAGGCAGAGATGGAGAGACACAGCCACAAGACAAGGGCTGTCTGGCAATAGCAGGAGCCTCCTCACTCCAGGGCCTCCAGAGGGAGCACAGCCCTGCCCACACCTTGATTTTGAATTTCTGGCCTCCAACGCTGTGTGGGTCGTTTGTTACAATAGCCCCGGGAAGCGAATCCCTGCGGTGGGATGTGGCAGGATTCTAGATGTGACTTGAATATAGAGGCAACAGGGTTTCCAGATGTGGGAGAAAGTGTGGGTCAAGGACACTGCAGGGTTCTGGCCTGTATAGCACAAAGGATGGAGCTGGCATCCTTCAGTTACTGGGATGCCTCCAGTAAATGTGATCTGGAGTTGCTAGTCTGCCCACCCTGTCCCGAGACCAGCAGGGAAACAGCCAAGATGCTCCTGGGCTGGGGCTGCCTCAGCAAAGGTCCCTGCCTCTCCGTGCAGCCCCCTGTGGCCCCAGCAGGTTTGCTCTGATCAAAGACCCTCAGTGAGCAGAATGCATGGTCCTCTGAAGTCCCCTGACAGGCTAGGGCCGTCCAAACCTCAGACAGCAGGGCCTGGAGCTGGAAGGAAGTTTTGATGGATGGGGAAAGAGCTGCGACTTCTCTCAGAATGCCTTTGGGCCTTCTCCTCCTTTCTGACTGGGGCCCCAGGGCCTTTGCACTGGCTGGTTTGTCTGCCCAACTCACTTTGCCACCAGCTCCTGTCCACACAGGCACTTTGACCCTACCCTGAACAGGTCTTCTCTCCCCACAGACCCAGGGTTTCCTCACCTGGAAACTGGGATAAGGGCTCATAGCAGCATTCTGTGTAATAGCCAAAGGTAGGTTAAAAAAGAGTCAGGCTCAGACGGTAAAGAATCTGCCTGCAATTCTTTACCAGGAGACCTGGGTTCAATCCCTGGGTCAGGAAGATCCCCTGGAGAAGGGAATGCAACCCACTTCAGGATTCTTGCCTGGAGAATCCCATGGACAGAGGAGCCTAACAGGTTACAGCCCAGGAGATCACAAAGAGTCGGACACAACTTAGCGACTAACAAACTCACTTAACTGTTCAATTAAAAAATGTGGAGTAAAAAAAAAAAATGTGGAGTATCATTCAGCAAGAGAAAGGAATAAGGCACCAATATATGTCACAGCATAGGTGTACCTTGAAAAGAATATACTGAGTGAAAGAAGCCAGACACAAATAAAACAATAAATAAATGAAATAGAAGAAAAAAAAAAGAACAGAAATGTCAGACATAAAAGGCCACGCATGTTACAATTCCATTCATACAAAATGTTCAGAAGGGCTAAATCCAGAGAGACAGAGAGACTAGTGGTCGCCAGGGGCTGGGGCGGGGAGTGGGTGGTACCTGTCAGTGGATGTTGGGTTTCTTTTCAGTGTGTTGAAAATGTTGTGGAATTAGATAATGATGATGGTCACAGAACTACGTATGCTAAAAACCACTAAGTGTCCACTTTAAAAGCCTGAATGTTATGGTATGTAAATTATAGCATAAAAACATTTTTAATTATGAAAAATAGAGTACTACCTGACCTGCCTGTCTCTGGGTGCCAGCAGTTGGAAAAGCAACCTGGGTTGGAGGATGCAAGGCGTCAGCGGTGCCTGACAGAGGTGTGGGGTGCCACGCCCCTGTGCACTGCCCTCAGGACATATTGGCGAGTGTGGATGCTGATCCAGAGCTGAGCTCCAGGACGCCAGGATGTGGCTCTGGGCTAGGCCTCAGCTTTCTCACCTGTAGAATGGTCCAGTGGTTAAGACTTCAAGCTGCCACAGCTAGGGGCACAGGTTCAAACTCCAGTCTGGGAACCGAGATCCCATAAGCCGAACAGTGCAGACAAAGAGAAAAAAAAAAAGAATGGGGAGGGTAATGGTACCCACCTGGGGGTGGAAGTGAAAAGGGTGTGGGTTGGTTTCCGAGGAGCACCTAGAGCCAGGCCTGAACAGGGCGCTGTGCTATCCATCCCCTCACAGATCCCTCGGAGCGCCTCTTCCCAAGCCAGAGCCCCTCAAGGTGTCTTCTCTGAGGTGCGATTCACATAACACAAAATCACCCGTTTTAAAATGAACAATTCGAGGACGTTTAGCACATCCGCAACGCTGTGCAGCCACCACCTCTGTCTGGTTCCAGGACGTTACATCACCCTGAAATAAACCCCGCCCCCATTAGCAGCCCCTCCCCCTCCCGTTCGGGCTCTGGCAACCTGTCTCTGTGCTTTCACCTCTTCCAGGTGTTTCCTATAAATGGACCACCCACGTGGGACCTTAGACTTTCCCTCGTTTGAGGCTGCCAGGAGATAAGAAAATAAAAATAGGTCCCCACATGGTTATATAAATTGTCCTTTAAAAAAAAAAATTCTAAACAAACCTCAGATGCACTATTTGGTTGTATCTTAGCTCGTAATGCAGTGTCACCAGGAAACTGGACTTATTTTATTCATGGTATAAAAATGCATGAATTCACCAACCCCCGCCAAGAACCAGGGTATCAGCAGTAACTTCTTTTGCCCGCCTCTGTGCCCCACACTGTCTCATCCATCCCAGGAACCACTGATTTCTTGTTGATGGCAGTTTTAGCACAGACAATCACCCACATGTTCATCATACATGCATCACAATGTCATGTTGAGGTTTAATTGTCTTCAGCTTTGTAGACAGGGTGTCATGTTCTAGGTCATCTTCTAGGACTCATTTTTCCCCAAAGCATATTAAGAAAGTAGAAAGCATCTTAGTTAGTTGTTGCAGGAAGTTGGCATCTGTTCCTTTTTTCACCACTGGGTAATATTCCACTGAATAATATGTTAAACATATTATAACAAAGTTGGGGGGATGGTTCCAGGTTTTTTGTGTTTTTTTTTCCTTTTATAAAGACTACTGCTGGGACTTCCCTAGTGGTCCAGTGGTTAAGACTCAATGCTCCCAACACAGGGGGCCCAGGTTCAGTCCCTGGTCAGGGAACGTGACCCCTCATGCTTGACCTTACATACTGCAACTAAAGATCCTCCATGCCACCACTAAAGGAAAAAGTCCCACGAGCCACAACTCAAGACCTTGTGCAGCCAAATAAATATTTTTTTTAAAAAAAAGACTACCGCTGTAAACGTCCTAAGTTCCCCTTTGTGAGTGTGAGTGAGGCCAGGGCAGGGGCCTGGATGGGGTTCCACAGGAAGAGAGAACCATGTTCTGTCAGCAGAGAGTAGAGGAGGGTCTCTGGGGACAGATGGACAGGCGAGCGCCTGGACACGCCCAGGCCTTGTCCCCTCCCATTCATTTGCTCATTCTTTCATCCATCAACAATAATGAATTGAAGTTCTCCTCTGCTGCTGCTGCTGCTAAGTCGCTTCAGTCGTGTCCCACTCTGTGAGACGCCATAGACGGCAGCCCAGAAGTCTCCCCCGTCCCTGGGATTTTCCAGGCAAGTACACTGGAGTGGGTTGCCATTTCCTTCTCCAATGCATGAAAGTGAAAAGTGAAAAGTGAAAATGAAGTCGCTCAGTCGTGCCCAACTCTTAGCGACCCCATGGACTGCAGCCTACCAGGCTCCTCCGTCCATGGGATTTTCCAGGCAAGAGTACTGGAATGGGGTGCTATCGCCTTCTCCGAAGTTCTCCTCAGTTCCTTTTAAATTAATGACAGATTCAAGTTTCCTGTGTTAGAGCTTTGACACTAGTGGAGAGAGTTAAGCCTGTGAGCCACAACAATTGAGCCCAAGCTCTAGAGCCTGCAAGTTACAACTGCTAAGCCCACGCATCACAACAAGAGAAGTCACTGCCGTGAGAAGCCTGCTGCACACCACAGCTAAGGAAAGCCCTTGTCCAACAACAAAGACCCAGAGCAGCCAAGATAAATTAAAAAAAGACAAAGTTCCTATAAGGATAAGGTAGGAAGAAAATGATATGGGGATGAAGGACTCTAACTTTTTAAAATCTTAAGCACTTTGGAGAGGGTGAACACTAGCTTTCTATTGGAAGTAAGTGAAACAAGGATTTAAGTTTCTCTCAACCCTCTTCCCTCAGCTTCCTAGGTGGCTCAAGTGGTAAGGAAGTGGCTTGCAATGCAGGAGATGCAGGTTCGACCCCTGGGTCAGGCAGATCCCCTGGAGAAGGAAATGGCAACCCACTCCAGCGTTCTTGCTTAGAGAATCCCATGGACGGAGGAGCCTGGTGGACTACAGTCCATGGGGTCACAAAAGAGACACCACTGAGGACACATTCCCACTTCATAGACCCTTGATTGTGTTCTAACAACAGCCCACTATCATTAGAGTGCCTGGAGAGAAGGAGCTTCTTCAGATGGAATGGCAATCAGGGAAAGCCTCTGGAGGAGGTGACCTTAGAGCTGAAACTAGCATTTGGTCCAAGACTGGGGCAATGCAAAGGCCCTGTGGCTGGGACAGGTGGAGTGGGGCTGGATGAGGGAGGTGAAGAGGGAAGAAGACAGCATTTCTCTGAGGAGTGTGGCTGAGAAGGAGGTAGCAGGGCTAAGGGATCCTGGGGTGGCCCAGGCTCCAGACAGGGGTCTGGACAAGGGTGTGACCAGTGCATGGAACTGAGGGAGGGAGAGGACAGCAGGTTGTGGTTGGGAGGCAGGAAGAGCCTGGGCATCATCAGAAGACACACTGAGGTGCTACTTAAATCAGGGACAAATAGAGGGAGAACAGGTTTGCCAGGCTGGGAGAGTAAGAGCTCACAGGATTCCGGAGCTGGGGCCCAGAGGCTTAGAGAAAGCCCCAAGTCTTCGTCCCTGCCCCAGGCCTGGTAGAGGTGTGGGCATGACTTTAAGATGTCCCACAAGGCTCCTGACTGTCTGTCATCCATCAGCAGGGTGGCTACTGTCCATGTCGGGCTGAGTCACCCACCTGGCAGTATACGAAGGCCTTGGGGCACTCTACTTTGACTTCTGCAGGAACCAGTCTGGTCAGCTGACGGCCCTGAGCCAGCCTGGGTCTCTCTCAGGAGCTGCTGACTTCCGCGGCTGGGAAGATGAAGGGTAAAGCTCGGGTCACTGGACGCAGCAGTCACTCACTCCTTCTCCCTCCAGCCTCCACTGACACTGACTCCTGATGTGTATCCTAGGGCCACACCACCAGCCCCCCAGGGCAGCATCAGTGGGCACAGTGGGAAGCCCCCATACATGTCAGCAGTCACTGCCCCTCCCCATCCCCATAGCCCCTGCCAGCCACCAGTCCTCTTTCTGTCTCCATGGATTTGCCTGTCTGAACATTTCACATAAAGGCATACAAGATGTGGCCTTCTGTGTCTGGCTTCTTTCACTTCCCAGGACGTTTTCTGGGTTCATCCACTATAGTGCGTCAGTGCTTCCATGTGGCGGCACGCAAGAGTTTTAGTCACAGCTTGCAAACTCTCAGCTGTGGCATGTGGGACCTAGTTCCCCACCCAGGGATCAAACCCAGGCCTCCTGCAATGGGAGTGTGGAGTCTTACCCACTGGACCAACAGGGAAGAGCCCCCAGTGCTTCTTTTTTAAATTAACTTTTAAAATTGAGGTATAATTCACACACAATTAAATACTTGTATTTCGGGACCTCATTGGTGGTCCTGAAACTGTTTACCTCAGACTGGGACTTGAACCTATGTGCTGGGACTCGAACCTGGCCAAAACCCAGCTTGGGGCTCTAACGCATATGGCTAAGGCTCAAACCCAGCCAAAACCCAACTCAGTCTTACAACTGAGATCACAGACCTGGTTTCAGGACCTAATGAAGCTCTGGTTCTTGATGTTCATTGCAGAAAGAATTCAGTGAGAAACAAAGTGATAGATAAGACGTGGATTTATTTAGAGAGAAACACATTCCACAGACATCTCAGAAGGTGAGTGTGGCCTCGGAATGTGGTGTGGTTAGCTTTTATGAGCTGGGTAATTTCACAGGCTGGATCATGGAAAAAGCAAGAGAGTTCCAGAAAAACATCTATTTCTGCTTTATTGACTATGCCAAAGCCTTTGACTGTGTGGATCACAATAAACTGTGGAAAATTCTGAAAGAGATGGGAATACCAGACCACCTGACCTGCCTCTTGAGAAACCTGTATACAGGTCAGGAAGCAACAGTAAGAACTGGACATGAAACAACAGACTGGTTCCAAATAGGAGAAGGAGTACGTCAAGGCTGTATATTGTCATCCTGCTCATTTAACTTCTATGCAGAGTACATCATGAGAAACGCTAGACTGGAAGAAACACAAGCTGGAATCAAGATTGCCGGGAGAAATATCAATAACCTCAGATATGCAGATGACACCACCCTTATGGCAGAAAGTGAAGAGGAGCTAAAAAGCCTCTTGATGAAAGTGAAAGAGGAGAGTGAAAAAGTTGGCTTAAAGCTCAACATTTAGAAAACAAAGATCATGGCATCTGGTCACATCACTTCATGGGAAATAGATGGGGAAACAGTAGAAACAGTGTCAGACTTTATTTTTTGGGGCTCCAAAATCACTGCAGATGGTGCCCGCAGCCATGAAATTAAAAGACGCTTACTCCTTGGAAGAAAAGTTATGACCAACCTAGATAGTATATTCAAAAGTGGAGACATTACTTTGCCGACTAAGGTCCGTCTAGTCAAGGCTATGGTTTTTCCTGTGGTCATGTATGGATGTGAGAGTTGGACTGTGAAGAAGGCTGAGCGCCGAAGAATTGCTGCTTTTGAACTGTGGTGTTGGAGAAGACTCTTGAGCATCCCTTGGACTGCAAGGAGATCCAACCAGTCCATTCTGAAGGAGATCAACCCTGGGATTTCTTTGGAAGGAATGATGCTAAAGCTGAAACTCCAGTACTTTGGCCACCTCATGTGAAGAGTTGACTCATTGGAAAAGACCCTGATGCTGGGAGGGATTGGGGGCAGGAGGAGAAGGGGACGACAGAGGATGAGATGGCTGGATGGCATCACAGACTCAATGGACATGAGTCTGAGTGAACTCCAGGAGTTGGTGATGGACAAGGAGGCCTGGCGTGCTGCGATTCATGGGGTCGCAAAGAGTCGGACCGACTGAGCGACTGAAATGAACTGAACTGAACTGAATCTCATACGCTAATGAGTGGGAGAATTATTCCAATCACTTGGGGAGAGGGGGAGATTTCCAGGAATTGGGCTACCACCGAGTTTTTGGTCTTTGATGGTCGTTTTGGCCTTGGAACTGTCGTGGCACCTCTGGATGTATCATTTAACTTGCTGATGTGTTAGAATGAGCACGCAAAGGATCTAGGTGTAGTCAAAGTTGACTGCCATACTGATCCCACTTGACTCTAATCAGTTTATCCTGTGTCCTCGGGCTATGTCATTCTTTGTGTTCTGCCCTCTTCTCTCCTGTGTCAGTCCAGGGGTTAAGAATCTGCCTTCCAATGCAGGAGTTACAGGTTTGATCCCTGATTGAACTGAAATTCCATGTGACTCCTGGTCAAAAAACCCAAGAACATAAGAAACAGAAGCAATATTGTAACAAATTCAATAAAGACTTTAAAAATGGTCAACATCAAAAATCTTTAAGAAATACTAACAATTTAAGGGTTTTGAGAACTGTATAAAGCCCTGTATCTACCACCACCCCAGTCACCATAGAACATTTGTCACCTGCAAAGTCCCACCTGTCCTTTCTCAGTCAATCCTCCCAACCCAGACAACCAACAAGTGATCCAGTTTCTGACAGATGAATTCTCTTTTTTTTTGACAGATGAATTCTACACAGGATGAGTCCTTGCAAGAGAAGTCTGTGTCTGGCTCCTCCTGCTATGCATCCAGGGTGTCGAGGTTCACCCACGCGGTTGCATGGACCAGATGCTTTTTCTCTCCACTCCAGAGTGTGGATATACTCCTCTAAGTCTGCCTTCACCTGTTGAGGGACATTTGTTTCCACCTCTGGGCTACTCTGAATAAAGCTGTAATTAACATTTACCATCAGGGACTCTTGTGTAGACATCTAGGAGTGGATTTCTAGGTAGTAAGGTACACGCTAGTAAAGTAATGCTCAAAATTCTCCAAGCCAGGCTTCAGCAGTACGTGAACCATGAACTTCCATATATTCAACCTGGTTTTAGAAAAGGCAGAGGAACCAGAGATCAAATTGCCAACATCCGCTGTAACATCAAAAAAGCAAGAGAGTTCCAGAAAAACATCTATTTCTGCTTTATTGACTATGCCAAAGCCTTTGACTATGTGGATCACAATAAACTGTGGAAAATTCTGAAAGAGATGGGAATACCAGACCACCTGACCTGCCTCTTGAGAAACCTATATGCAGGTCAGGAAGCAACAGTTAGAACTGGACATGGAACAACAGACAGGTTCCAAATAGGAAAAGGAGTACGTCAAGGCTGTATATTGTCACCCTGCTTATTTAACTTCTATGCAGAGTACATCATGAGAAACGCTGGGCTGGAAGAACCACAGGCTGGAATTAAGATTGCCGGGAGAAATATCAATAACCTCAGATATGCAGATGACACCACCCTTATGGCAGAAAGTGAAGAGGGACTGAAAAGCCTCTTGATGAAAGTGAAAGAGGAGAGTGAAAAAGTTGGCTTAAAGCTCAACATTCAGAAAACGAAGATCATGGCATCTTCTCGTCCCATCACTTCATGGGAAATAAATGGGGAAACAGTAGAAACAGTGTCAGACTTCATTTTTTGGGGCTCCAAAATCACTGCAGATGGTGCCCGCAGCCATGAAATTAAAAGACGCTTACTCCTTGGAAGAAAAGTTATGACCAACCTAGATAGTATATTCAAAAGTAGAGACGTTACTTTGCCGACTAAGGTTCGTCTAGTCAAGGCTATGGTTTTTCCTGTGGTCATGTATGGATGTGAGAGTTGGACTGTGAAGAAGGCTGAGCGCCGAAGAATTGATGCGTTTGAACTGTGGTGTTGGAGAAGACTCTTGAGCATCCCTTGGACTGCAAGGAGATCCAACCAGTCCATCGTAAAGGAGACCAGTCCTGGGTGCTCATTGGAAGGACTGATGCTGAGGCTGAAACTCCAGTACTTTGGCCACCTCATACGAAGAGTTGACTCATGGGAACAGACCCTGATGCTGGGAGGGATTGGGGACAGGAGGAGAAGGGGACGACAGAGGATGAGATGGCTGGATGACATCACTGACTCGAAGGACATGAGTCTGAGTGAACTCCGGGAGTTGGTAATGGACAGGGAGGCCTGGCGTGCTGCGATTCATGGGGTCACAAAGAGTTGGACACGACTGAGCGACTGAACTGAACTGAACTGACAGTAAATTGAGGGCTTCCCTGGTGGCTCCACGGTGAAGAATCCAGCTGCCAGTGCAGGAGATGCGGGTTTGATCCGTGGGTTGGGAAGATCCCCTGGGGAAGGGAATGGCACCCTTCAGTATTCTTGCCTGGGAAACCCCACGGACAAGGAGCCTGGTGGGCTACAGTCCATGGGGTTGCAGAGTCAGACAGGACTGAGCAACTAAAACAGCAAGGTAAGTTTATGTTTAGCGTTTCCTGCCTGGGGTTCACAGGTGTAGCCCTTCCCTCTGGACTTGGAGCTGGAAGGGATTGGCTGAGAAGCCATGGTGGGTGTGGCCCTGTGGTTCACCCAGTTCAGTTCAGTTCAGTAGTTCAGTCGCTCAGTCGTCCGACTCTTTGCTGACCCCATGGACTGCAACACGCCAGACTTCCCTATCACCAACTCCCCGAGTTTACTCAAACTCATGTCCATTGAGTCCATGATGCCATCCAACCATCTCATCCTCTGTCGTCCCCTTCTCCTCCTGCCTTCAATCTTTCCCAGCATCAGGGTCTTTTCAAATGAGTCGGTTCTTCGTGGGCAAAGAATTGGAGTTTCAGCTTCAACATCAGTCCTTCCAATAAACATTAAGGACGGATTTCCTTTAGGATGGACTGATTGGATCTCCTCGCAGTCCGAGGGACTCTCAAGAGTCTTCTCCAACACCACAGTTCGAAAGCATCAATTCTTTGGCGTTCAGCTTTCTTCATAATCCAACTCTCACTACTGGAAAAACCATAGCTTTGACTAGATGAACCTTTGTTGGCAAAGTAATGTCTCTGCTTTTTAATATGCTGTCTAGGTTGTTCACAACTTTTCTCCTAAGGAGTAAACGTCTTTAAATTTCATGGCTGCAGTCACCATCTGCAGTGATTTTGGAGCCCCTCAAAATGAAGTCTGCCATTGTTTCCACTGTTACCCCATCTATTTGCCATGAAGTGATGGGACCGGATGCCATGATCTTAATTTTCTGAATGTTGAGCTTTAAGCCAACTTTTTCACTCTCCTGTTTCACTTTCATCAAAAGGCTCTTAAGTTCTTCTTCGTGGTGTCACCTGCATATCTGAGGTTATTGATATTTCTCCTGGCAATCTTGATTCCAGCTTGTGCTTCATCCAGCCCAGAGTATGTTAAATGAGTAGTGTGACAATATACAGCCTTGACATACTCCTTCTCCTATTTGGAACCAGTCAGCTGTTCCATGTCCCAGGGGCCCCTTCAAATTCCCATCTTGCCCAATACTAAGCTTAGAACCAATACTGGCACCAAGGCAAAAGTCGTTTCACCCTGCTGATGTTTAAACAAAGTCTGAAGCCCCTGAGATGAGCCTAAGCCCTGGGAAGATTTGCTTTACATCCCCTAGGGGAGGACAAAGATCTTTCCTGGATGAGCTCACTCGCTGTCCCTTCAGCAGTGTGCTCTCTCAGCTGGAATTAGCTTGGACAGGCAGAGAGGTGGTGGCATTCTAGGGAACTCCTCTTGAGGAAGCTGGTTACCTACATTGTTCTAATTAATCCTCTTTATTATCCTGGGTGAGATAACCCAGGCTCAGAGGACCTAGGTGGCTACCCCAGTCTCCACCCTGTGCCTGGAGCGGACCCACCCAGGCAATGTCATCCATTCAGTTGCCCAACCCATGGTAGGGGGAGGGATCAGGGCTAGAGGAGGAGGAGGGCGTCCCACACACCATCAGCAAGTAGTGTTTCAGTGGAATTTGAGGAGCAGATTCATCTGCGGGCATCACGGACTGGGGTGATACAGACAGAAACTCCTAAGTTCTGTTTGTATCCTCTACCACTCTTTGGAAAAATGACCCAAAGCTTGTCAGTAATGACTTCACCATGCTCTTTTGTGGTCCTGTTGGAGCATCAGTAAAGTTCTACTTAATAATTCAAGGCCAGGGTCACCAAACTCATTTTGTAAAGGGCCAGATGGCAAATACAGCTTTGCGGGTCACGCAGCCATCTTTGCAGCTACTTAGCTTTCCAGGTACAGCTTGGAAGCAACCAGAGACAATAAATGAGCAAGTGGGTGTGGCTGTGTTTCAATAAACTTTATTTACTAAGGTAGGCAATTAATCTCCAGAAAGTATAAACAAACTGCTCAAAGGACTTCAGTAGGCATTTCTCCAAAGAAGATAAACAAATGGCCAATAAACACATAAGATGCTCAACATCACTAATCATTAAGGAAATGCAAATAAAAACCACAGTGACAAACCACAATCACTAGGACAGCTATTTTTAAAAAGGCAGAAAACAATAAGTGTTGGTGAGGATGTGGAGAGATTGTGATTGCTGATGGGAATGTGAAATGGTGCAGCTTCAGTGAAAACCAGTACGGTGGCTCCTCAAAATACTAAAAATAGAATTACTAGTAATCCCACTTCTCGGTGTACAGCTAAAAGAATTGAAAACAGGATCTGGAAGAGACACATACACGCTCATCATATTCGTAACCACAGTATCCACAATAGGTAAAATGTGGAAGCAACCCAAGTGTCCATCAATGGATGAATGGATAAACAAAATGTAGCATATGCATATAATGGAATTTTATCCAGCCTTTAAAAGGAAGGGAATTCTAACACACACTACAACACAGATGAAACTTTTGGACATTATGCTAAGAGAAATAAGGCAGATGTTAAAGACTGTAGGATTCCAGTTTGATGAAGTACCTAGAACTGTCAAAGCCACAGTGACAGAAAGTGGGATGGTGGATGCCAGGGGTGTTAGTGGATTTTTGCGGGGTGGCACATTAGTGTTTAATGGAAATAGAATTTCAGTTAGGGAAGATGAAAAAGTTCTGGAGATGATGTTGGTGATGGCTGCACAATGATATGAATTGTACACTTAAAAATGATTAATTTAAGATGGCAAATTTTAAGTTATGTATATTTTAAAACTATTAAGAAACAATAAGAAAGAAAAACGCAAGAGGAGGGCTGGATTTGGCCCCTTAGACCATAAGTTTGTGATCCTTGTTGCAGGGGTTCTGCACCTGTGTTTACCTATCTGTTGACTACAGATTGAAAGCTAAGGGTCTGTGACATTATCTCCTAGTTAACTTGCAGGTTTCTGTCAAACAGAAGATAAATGATTTCTCTGAAATAGAAAAGATAATCAAAGGTTAAGGTTTTACCCTGGGAAACAGTAACCAGTTCTGAATGTGACTGAATCCATCTTATTCTAACATTCTTCTTTTCAAATCCCTGTAAACAACCAATTCCTCAAATTTTCCCCCAGGAACCATCTTTCCTATCTGGTTGCTTCCCTCATTACTGAATTAACTAAACGTCTAGCCCACTTTTTGTGCCACATTCACGTAAGAGTTTTTAACTTCTTGAAAATTACACTGGTGAAGTCACAGTGACAGGAGCCCTCCATCTGTTTTAAGGCACAGGATCCCCTCTCCCCTCTCCTGTGACAGAAACTACTAATCAGTCACAGAACTCTTGAGAACTCTGAAGCTTAAGGCT
Organism: Capra hircus; assembly: GCF_001704415.2. Taxonomy (NCBI): domain Eukaryota; kingdom Metazoa; phylum Chordata; class Mammalia; order Artiodactyla; family Bovidae; genus Capra; species Capra hircus. Next base: position 26,003,057 of record NC_030824.1, read on the forward strand.
GTGGGGAGCCGCCTCAATCCCTTTGAAATAACACCTGTTCACTATTCTTTTCACAGAAGGTGGCAGCTGTACTGGAGCCCTGTCTGGGTAGGCAAGTGGCACCTCTATGGAAGGCGTTGTGTTTTGTGTGTTGAGTAAGCAAGTAGGAGGTGGTCTTCATTCTTTTGGCAAGTTTCTTTACTGATTGTTGGGCATTGAGCTAAGCACTGGAGGTCAGAGATGAACAGGATTTAATCCTTGCCTTTGGAGGTTTGGGGGGCTTCCCTGGTGGCTTAGATGGTAAAGAATCTGCCTGCAAAGCAGGAGACCCAGGTTCAATCCCTGGGTCAGGAAGATTCCCCTGGAGAAAGGAATGGCTACCCACTCCAATATTCTTGCCTGGAGAATTCCATGGACAGAGGAGCCTGATGGGCTACAGTCCATGGGGTCACAAAGAGTTGGACACAACTGAGCGAGTTTCACTTTTGGAGGTTTGGAGACCTAGAAGGATGAGGAGCAAGGGCTTGCAGTGGAGAGACACCACTTCCTTAGACCACAGGAGTCTACCTCCAAAGGGTTGATGCGGGCATGAGTTACTTCCTGTAAAGAGTATTGCCTGCATATAGCAAGGATAGTTGATTCTCACAGTTCAAATACTGGAAATAAAAACTGTCACCTGCCACATCCTTCAGTAAACAAAGGGTGTTGCAGCCATCAAGCCATCACATTACAGCTGCCCAGATACCGGCCCCAGATTGCTGGGGTGCACATGAAAGCAATGATTTCAATGAGCTCAGACTTTGCATCTTCCTATACACAGAAAAGTGCTAAATTCCTTAAGTTGAGGTATCTGGTTTTCCTTAATGAACAGTAATCTTTTGATGTTCCAACTACCTGGTCTTTGTTGCAAATCTCCTATATATCTTGGCTCCCCTTTTGCCTCTTTGGAGCAGTCCACTCTCAGAGTTATCTGAGATGCTGTGTCCTAGGCTTAAGTCCTCAGTTTTGTCCTTCAAATAAAGCATAACTCTCAAATTTTAGGTTGTGCATTTTTTTCAGCTAACAGTACCTATGCTCTATGAAAGCTGCCACCAATACAGGATTAAGAGATTTGGAATCTGCTCCAGGCAAAATAGAGGGTGAGGCTCCTGCCACCCTCCAATTACATTTTTGCCAACTGTTCAATCCATCATGGTGTCTTTATGTGAGTTTTTATTCTTATTTGATACAGGCAGTTGATTCATTAATATTGTTTCATTTTGAACAGCGAAATCACCAAAAGAAAGCACAGAGATTCAAGGAGTGTGGCCCTAAGTAGCTCATAGGACACCTGTTTGCAATGTGAGAGCTGCCAACACAAGGCAGTCCCCTCCCTCACTCTCATGAGGGCATGAGGGCCTCAGGAGACTCAAACGTTTTGCCCATGAAAGCATCAAAGTATGGATTTGAAAGTTATAAAAAAAAGTGAATGAACAGGCAAATTTGCAAATATGGAGCCTGAATTATGAGGATTGACTTGGCACAGACCATGGAGGTCATGTCCCACAGAAGAGGGTGGCAGCCTGAGCCACTGAGCAGGGCCCAAGGCCGTGGGGGTCAAGCATATGTAGCCTCCCTGCTTTTCCTCCCTTGAGGGCTTAGAAAACTCTTCCAGATGCATATTCCATCTCATCTGCCCCCTCCTAACTTCTACCCCATCAATTCACAAGTTAAGGGTAAAGATCTCCTTCCCAGGATGGGTGGACTCCCTCTAGCAATCTTAGCCCCTCCTGTCTGCCCTGCTCATTCTTTTCACTTTCCTGGGTTGAAACTTTACAACTCTTTCTGCAGTCATTGCGCATCTTGTTTCCCAATCCCAACCACTGAACAGCAAGGTCATAGGCCTCCCTGGTGGCTCAGTGGTAAAGAATCCACCTGCCATTGCAGGAGACATGGGTTCCATCCTTGGTCTGGGATGATCCCGCATGCCTCGGAGCAACTAAACCTATGCGCCTCAACTACTGAGCCCGTACTTTAGAGCCCAGGAGCGACAACTACTGAACCCATGCACCACAGCCACTGAAGCCTGAGTGCCTAGGACCCATACTCTGCAACAGGAGAAGCCACTGCAATGAGAAGCCCTCACAGAACAGCCCCCGCTAGCCACGACTAGAGAAAAGCCCACATGAAGCAACGAAGACCCAGCACAGCCAAAATTTAAATAAATAAATAAAACTGTATATTTTTAAAAAGGAAGGTCTTGAAGGAGGGGATTCTCTTTTTTTGTCCTGCGGCAACTCCTGGCATTAAATAGTCATTGAATGAAGTAGGGGGACGGATGAGGCGGTAAGGGCAAGCTATGGCTGACCCCGTGGCACTGCAACACCTGGTCCTTGGAGAACAAAGATAACCCATTGTCCAGTCCCGCTCTGATGGCCTCTGGCCCCAGTCTAGGGTAGAGAGCCAGCATGTCCTGAGGCTTGGAGTGGGGTTTCTCCCTGAGTGGCCTGGGAGCCTGCCCCTCAGGACTGCATTCCCACAGGCTGATGCAACCATCCAGGGCTATTACTGAAGATTGGGAGTGGCAGCAGAGATTGTTGAAGATTCTGCATTTCCAAAAGCAATACTTGAAGGTGACAAGAGCAATTCACACTAGTACTCAAGGAGTAAGGTGAAAAGGACTTTCTCTTCCCAAAGCAACTGCTATTAACATTTTCTCCTGTGAGAATCCAGACTCTTTTGTCAGCTGTGTGACCTTAGAGCCTACTACCTAACTTCTCTGGGCCTTAAATGTTCTCATCTGTAAAACAGGGATTTAATAGTAAGCACCTCATGGAATCGCTGTGAAGAATAAATGTATTAATATATAAAAAGACAATAGCCTGGCATATGGTAAGCAACAGTTAGCTGTTATAAATTATACAATGTGCTGGATATACATACGTATAGTACTAAGTACCCTATACCTGTAGGTGCTCAGTCGCTTTCATGTCTGACTCTGTGTGACCCCGTGGAGTATAGCCTGTCAGGCTCCTCTGGCCAAGGAGTTTTCCAGGCAAGAATATTGGAGCAGGTAGCCATTTCCTATTCCAGGGGATCTGCCGATCAAGGGATGGAACTTGCATCTCTTTCATCTCCTGCATTGGCAGGTGGATTCTTTACCACTGTCCCACCTAGAGAGCCCTCTATATATGTTTACAAATATAGGTATACATTTGCGGGTATTGTATACACATCTCCTTCTCCAGTGACTTTCTAAAATGACAGTGACCAATCCATTGTTCAAAATCTTGCTTTCATTGAATTATACTTTGGAGCACTTTTTTTTGCCAAGATCCATGGCATGTGGAATCTTCCCCAAGCAGGAATAAACCCCTGTAGCGGAAGGGTAGGGTCTTAACCACTGAACCACCAGGGAAGTCCTGGAGCACTTTTTATCTGACCACCTCTGCCTTTAAGAATCTGCTGTGTATTATTCCGTAGAAAAGATGCACCAGAATTGACCTAACCTTTAGGACTTCTGGGCTATTTCTTTGGTTTGGTGCAGTTTTGGGGAAAAGTTTGTAACTGTTGAGCACAATTTTAAATGCTTAACCTGCAATGCAGTAGTTGTTTTTCGAATAATTTATTCTATCCAATCCCCAGCCCTTGGGGTACGCAGAACACGTCCCAGGTATTAATGGCGACTATGGCACATGTGCACCACTCGGGTGCACAGACAAAGGACGTAGTGCAAGGCTGCTGGATGAGGACTGGCTGGAGGACCAACCTTGGCCTATGCCCAGGCTTGCAGCTCCCATGCCATTCCCAAGGGGGAGGGCCCGTTATTGTCCCCGCCTAACCATCCGATAGGTCCCGCCCCTAATAAGACCCGCCCACTATGGCCCCGCCCCACAACCGGCGCCACCACCTACAAAGCGCGGCCGCCGGCCAGGCCCCGCCCTTCCTAGGCCAGACACGCACCAGTCCCCGCCCCTTCCTGGACAGACCCGCCCCCAGGCTCCGCCCCACCCGGCGCTCAATGCGCTTGCGCGGGCGTCTCAGGCTCCGGGCCCCGGCGGCAGCGGCTCTTTTGTTTCCCCGCCGGAGCCCGAGTCAGACCCGAAGCTAGGGTCTGAGCCCCGGTCGAGACCGGGTTGGAGTCGAATCGCGTCCGCATCCCGGGCTGCCCGATGGGGTGCGCCCCCTGCCTACCGCCCCCGGTCTGTGCCGTCGCCTGAGCCCCGGCCTGCCTGGCCCCGTCCGCGCCATGGAGCCCGGTCGCGGCGGCCTGGAGGCCGTGGGCAAGTTCGAGTTCTCGCGCAAGGACCTGATTGGGCACGGCGCTTTCGCCGTGGTCTTCAAGGGGCGCCACCGCGAGGTGAGGGGCAGGCGAGCCAGGGCAGAGCCCTGGTGAGGGCGGCCCCCCGCCCCGGGGGCCCCCACCTTCCGCTCCAGGGACCCCCTTATCCTTACCACCGGGCACCCCCCACGTCCCCACCTCCACATCCCGGAGATTCCCCCTCATCCCGCCGGGGGCCCCACACGTACATAGCCAGGCGTCCCCTCATCTCCACCCCACAGCCCCGGGACCATATCCCTCTCATACGCTCCTGACCGGTCATCTCCAGGGACCTGCCAGGTGCTTACCTGGCTTGGGCAAGGCCTTCAAGGGGTTGCCAGGTTCTCGGCACTTGAGGGACACCCACGCTTCGTTTTCAGAAACACGACCTGGAGGTCGCCGTCAAGTGCATTAATAAGAAGAATCTCGCCAAGTCTCAGACTCTCCTAGGGAAAGAAATAAAAATCCTCAAGGTGAGCCAACACCAGAAGCCAGAGGGGCGAGGGTGGTGGGTGAGTCCACCTCACTCACCGGAAACTTGGCTTTCTGTCCTAGGAACTGAAACATGAAAACATCGTGGCTTTGTACGACTTTCAGGTAAGGCTTGGGGCTGTGGTTGTGGTGGGGAGGGGGTGTGCTCCCCCCAGGCTGGCCCCAGCGCAGCCTCAGGCCCTGGTGACTCCCGTTCCCAGGCCAGCTAACTGCTGGAGACCCTGTCAGGAGTAGGTTGTTCTAGGCCAGCATCTCGTGTTGGGGGAAGGAGCTGGGCATCCCTATTTGTTGGATGGGTGTTGGAGGCCTGATGGGACCTTGGAGACCCCACCCTCAGTCCAGTTCTTGTGTCTGGGCTTCCTCTGGGCCTGTTGGGAGAGCTCCCACCTTCCCCGGCCCCCTAATCGCCACGGGCACCAGCACTTTTCCACCGAGGGAGGTCTGGCTACTATGTGGCCCTCCAGAGGTGTTGGACCCAGTGGTCCCGAAGGTGGGTCCTGTCCCCAGCCCAGGCCCAGGCTTATCCTGCCGGCCTGGACCACCTGTCTGGGCTGACCGATTGTTTGTTGACATTACTCCAGTGGCCTGGCATTGGCCAGTGTCTCCCTGCGTCAGACTGGGGGAGGGGAGGAGCCAAAGGAGATTCCTTCTTGCTGGCAGTTGGGGCCAGCCACCCAGGCAGGAGGCAGGAGGGAGGCCGGCCCCCAGCTGATGAGGCTACCCCAGGCCTAGCTGGCCCAGAAAGCTGAGGCCAACTTCCCCCAATGCCCCTGGCATGTGGGCCTGGCGGTGGGGCCCAGCCTTGGCCCGGGTCTGAGACCCTGGAGACCCAGTTTGGGACCGAGGAACCTGAGGCAGCAAATCTGAGGGCCAAAGTGCTGACTAATGGTTTTGAAACCTGTTTACTGAGGCCATGGGACCAGCCCCTGGCTGAGGGGAAGTTCCCAGCCCGACTGTGTTTTGGTGGCCTCCTCCCTCCTGCCCTGTCCTCTCCCTCCCCCTTCAGAGCTGGGCTGTGGCCTTGGGTGCTGTGGCATGACATGAGGTGACTTGGGGAGGGCCCACGTCCAATGTGACAGCGAGAGCGAGTGCCTGGAAGCTGTGTCCTGGGGCTAAGAGGGCGGCCCCTGTCTCCTCCTCTTCTTCCTCCTCTCCCACTCTTCCCTACCTGCCCCCGCTTCAGACACACACATATATACACAGTTCTCTCCCTTCTTCCCATCCTGGCTGGGCCACACACCTGGTTGTGGGCAGTGCCACTTCCTCCAGGGCTGGTAATGCTGTGGCTTCCCCTGTGCGGAGGAAGTGCTTAGGGGCTAGCCAGCCTCTCCTTTCCAGGCTCCTCACCTGGGGCTCTGTGCTTTCAGCCCTCGAAGTGTAAGGTGGCTCCCCAAGTCCTTAGACACCAGTCTGAGACACGCTTTGTTTAGTTGCTAAGTCCTATCTGACTCTTGTAATCATATGGACTGTAGCCCGCCAGGTTCCTATGTCCATGGTATTTCCCAGGCAAGAATACTGGAGTGGGTTGCCATTACCTTCTCCACTGAGACACCCATGGGACCCAGGAAATCATGGCTTTAAAAAGCAATTAATGATTTGACTTAAAAAACAAAAATGAAGAAGCAGTACAAAACGGGTGTGGAAAAAGGTGACCCTACCACCCCTGTCCCAGTGAGCCCCATCTCCCCCAGAGGGTCTCACTGGGATCAGGACACATCCTCACGCACCTTCTTGCTGCCACACCATTCACTGTTCTACTATGGTATTTTTTGCTTAAGTGTATGTTTTGGAGAAAGTCTGTGTCACTCCACGTTAACTGTCTCAGTCCCGAGGTGAGAAATGACACCCCCTCTCCTCCCAGGAAAATTATCCCCCATTCCTTCTGCAAGATTCAGAGCCCCAGCTCTGAAGCTAGGTGACCTAGTTCCAGTCCTGGTTCTGCCACTTAAACTAGCTGTGTGTCCTTGGACAAGTATCTTAATTTCTCTGTGCCTCCATCTCTTTCTCTGTAAAACAGAGTCTGGAGTTGTTTGGTTGAAACTGGTGTGCCAGTAAGCACTGAGCACTGTGTGTCTTAGTGTTGTTAATGATTGTGGCTGTGGGTTCTGTTTGCAGCTGTGGGGCGTTCATGGCCCCATATTCCACAGTTGACCTCACCAATCCGCCGCTGATGGAACATGGGGTTATTCTGGGATTCTGACATGTCAGCAGTGTGGTGGTGACTCTCCTTGATTCACCTTTGCCATGTGTATGTGTCTGCAGGGTGGATTCCTAGAAGTAAGAGGATGCGTATTTTAGTTGGGAACTGTTGCCAGATTGTGGTCCATTGAGGATGGACCGTGGACACAGGAGAGCTGCCTGCGAGAGGGCCTGTCTCCCCGCATTGCTGCCAGGAGATCTGTTATCAGAGTTTCATCTTGGCAACTCTGAGTGGTGGGAAATGGCATCTCGTATGGTTTTGTTTTTCACTTTTGAGTGAGGCTCAGCATCTCTCCTGTGCCCAGGAACACTAGGAATGCCTCCTGCCCAGGGATGTATTCCTGTAGGTCTTGTGATTCCCAAGGCTGGACAGCATGGTGGTGAATGGCATGGGCCCTGTGCCATACTGCCTTTCTGGGCCCAGCTCCCCCATGTACTTACCTGTGTGACCTTGGGCAAACTACTCAGCCTCCTGGTGCCTCTCTGTTACCCAGAAAATTGGAGATTTTAACAGTACACCTGTGTTGTAGGGTGGTTGTGATGACAGCTTGAGTCTGTATATATCGAGTGCTTAGACCTGTGCATGCTAAGTCGCTTCCAGTCATGTCCAACTCTTTGCAACCCTATGGACTGTAGACTGCCAGGCTCCTCTGTCATGGGATTCTCCAGGCAAGAATACTGGAGTGAGTTGTCATGCCCTCCTCCCCTGCGATCTTTGCAACCCAGGGATCGAACCCAAGTCTCTTATGTCTCCTATACTGGCAGGTGGGTTCTTTACCACCAGTACTACCTGGGAAGCCTGGCTAGACCTGTACTTGCTACTTAGTAAGAGCTATATAAATATCATTGATTTGTAGGAACTCTTTATATATTGAAACTGTTTATATATTAAGGAAAGCCCTTCTGTGATAGTTTACAAATATTCCCCCTCAGGTTGCCTCTTGTCTGTTGAGGTGGTTTTGTTTTGGGGCCATATGGAATAGTGATTGTTGTCAGGCCAGGCTGATGTGGGTGGGTGGGTGGGTCGTAGGCACTCGGCGGGGGTGGGGGGGGGTGGGGTGGGGGATGGGGTGGTGCTCTGCAGACTTGTGGGGAGGCATCTGGAGCCCTGGCCTTTCCTTGAGGGGTAAGGCCCTCGGTCTTACGCTAGCCTGCTGTGTGGTGTCCAGATGTGCTCTTTCTGGGGAGAGCAGCCATCCTAGGAATCTGGGGACCAGCCCTGCCCAGTGTGCCCTGGGAGGAGGGCCTTCCTGAGGCCCGCACGCCGTCTGGCTGGTTCCCACAGCTGGATGACTCACTCTCGCCAGCCTGGCCGACAGAGCCAGCCTCTTGTGACTTTGGGCTGGTGGACACCTCCTCGGGGGTGGCGGGGGGTTGGTCTGCCTCCCTGTGGGAACTTTGAGGACAGTGGCAGCCCTTGGCCTTGCTTTTTTCAGAGCCCCGGCTCAGTAGTGAATGGACTTGGCCGTCCCAGGGAGGACCGTGTCGATTCCGTGTTTTCCATTCTAGAAGTGTCCTTGCTTTTCCTGAACCAGGGGCAGGCCCGGCATGTGGGAAGAAGGGGGCTGGAGAGAGCAGCCAGCCTCCCCTTCCCCCCTCCCGGGAGACGCAGGCACACAATAGAAGCTAAAGGAGGCTCCCTGAGGACGGAGGGTGGGCCTTCCTCCTCAGGGTGGGGCCGGGCATCCCTTCCTGTCTGGGCGCTGTCCAGGAGAGCCCAGCCTGGGGGCAGGGAGCAGCCTTGCTCCCGTGGGCGGCCCGCACTTTGACGCTGGCTGTGGCTTTTGCCACCTTGTTGGGAGCCAAGACAGCCCACTCCCCAGGAGGTAACTAGGTCAGTGCCCGCCCACCCACCTGCCTACCAGGCCCAGCCCAGGATCACCAGACAGAGTGGGCTCGGCCCAGCCCGGGAGCTCGGATCCTATTAAGCAAAGCACCTTAGCACCCTGTGGCGGGGCAGCCTCCTACGTGCCTGGGCGCCCGTGCCAGGCTGCTCAGGACACCTGGCCCTGACACCCAGGCCAACCTCGTCCCCAGGGCCTGTGGGAACACCACGGAGAGATAGAGAGGGTTCGTGTCATCCCGCCTTGAAGGTCTTGCCTGTTCACCTCAGGCGCACAGGTTGGGGCTCACCGCCCCCTGCCTTGGGGGCTGCACGGTGTGGTGGTCAGGACTCTGGTACCCAGCACTTCCCCTCCCTCGCTAGTTGTGTGAGAAGCAGAATTGCAGGACCTCTCTGCCCTCAAATAGGAGGACATCACTGGGACCTGCACAGTCCTCAGGTTGCCCTGGGGGTGACTGGAGTGATGGAGGTGGTGGCCCCGGTGTGCTCCCTGCAGAATCCAGGGGCCTGGGGGGGCCAGCGCCTCAGCCGCGCATGTGTGTGTGTCCTCAGCCGCGTGTGCGTGTGTGCATGCATGCGTGTGTGTGTGTGTGTGTGTGTGTGTGTGTGTATGTATGTATTCTTGTGTTAATGACGTAACAGACCCCTGAGGACAGGAATATGGCTGGTAGTGCTCATCTGCCTACCTTCTCTCGCTCTGGCGATCACTGCAGCCCCAGGAAGCAGTCAGGTGTCTGGACTGACCCCTGAGGAGGAGGCCTGCCCTCTGGAGCCCACTTGGTCCCCACTTCCTGGGGGAGTTTGTGAAGACCAAGTTTAGCTCATGAGGAGGCAGGCAGGGGCAGAACCTTTTCAGGCTCTGGGTGGGCAGCAGGCTGCCAGGGGCTGACCAGCTGTGCCCTCGAGGCCGCACTGACCTCTCTTTCCCCAGGGGCCCCAGAGAGTCGTCGTCTTCAGGGATCGGTGGGTGGTGGGGGACGCCCAGTGAGGCCCCAGGTGGCAGGAGGGCCTGGGCACATAGCCTCCTTGGAAAAGTGTTCCACTGGGGGCCCTGCAGGCCCTGTCATTGGGGCTCTTGTCGTTGGACCTGGCCTGGGGTTGGCATGAGGGGTGGCAGGGCCTTGGGCATGTTTCCTGACCTCAGGGAATGGCCGAGGCTTGTGCCAGCCGGCTGGTTTAGTGCCTTACAAGCTGATACCACTGGCAGGGAGACAGGTCCTGGCCTAAGGGGCCCTCTGAAGCTGGGCTTGAATCCCACTTGGTGAGGTTTGGTGGGTGCGACTCCCCCCACCCCCCACCCTTGACCCTCTGCCCAGTAGGACCTGAGGGGTATGGGGCAGGCCCCAGGTCTAGGAGCCCCAGGGCAGTGGGCCCTGTGGGCTGGCACAAGGGAGGGAGTGCGTCTGGCCTGGCATCTGGAAGCTCCCTGGCTGGAGTAGGTACAGTGGGTATGGGGGTCCCGTGGATTCCTGGGTGCGAAAGACAGCATGTTGTCATTGAGGCCACAGGGACATCCTGGTGAGGAGGTGATCGTGTGGTGGATGCACCCAGATTTGGGGGACGATGGGTGCATCTCCCAGCTGGCAGGCCCCTCATCCCCAAACAGGCATGGTGGTGGCAGCGTTCCTGCCAGGCCTGGGTGACTCTGGGGACAGACACCCCGTGGGCATGGATGCTGCATCCATCTCCTGTCCTTGTCACTCGGTCCCTGGCTCGGTGGGGGAGTTGGGGGCTTCTCTGGGAAGCAGGGGCCCTGAGTCCCCGCTCTGCTGCCCGTTTGGCTGCATGGCCCAGGCGAGGGACCGAGCCTCTGGGCCACTTGAGACAAGGATGCTCCCTGGTGAGTGAGTTTGGGAGCCTGCTCAGCACATCCGCAGAGGTGGCCATGGTCAGGGTGACAGCAGGTGAGGGAGCAGGTGGCCTGGATGTCACGGGGAGTGGGTGTTCCGATCTCCGGGGTTATTTCTGGGTCCTTATCTCTGGCACCTCCCTCCGTCCTCTGCTGGGTCCTCTGCTGGGAGCCTCCGACTCTGCTCCTGAGCCTCCATGTGTCTTCCTCTGTTGTGATCTTCCTCTTTCTGTCCCCCTGTCTCCCTGTGTGCCTTCCCCCCTGGCCTGGGCCCCCCCAACCAGTCCCCACGTGACCTCTTGGGACTCCCTCCCGCCCCTACCCTGAGTTATCTCTGCCCACAGCTGGCCTGGGAGGGCGGGGCCTGCAGGCAGCTCCCACGCTGTCACTCCTGGGGGGAGGGGCAGGGCCCCTGTGGACTTCTGTGGACAGAGCCTGCCCCCCTCCCGGAGGAGCCCCAGCTGGGCACTTTGGAGGCTTCTTGCATGCCTGCTGGGACACAGAGAGTAACCAGCCTGGGGAGACGGGGTGGGGACGTGTGGAAATGGGCTTGATCCGGGCCCCAGCCAGCTCTAAGAGGTTTCCATGTTGACCTCATCCCTGCTCCTTGGGGTATCTCCATCCCAGACCCACAGGCCCTCTGTTGGTAGAGCTCTGGAGGCGGGGTAGAGGGGTTTTCTTGTTACAGGGCACTGACATTTACACAGAGGGTGTCACTAGTGGCTTTGTGTCCCCGTTGATGTGGATCTGAGCCTGGAACCAACCTCCTGGGGGCAGGGTGACTGAGTCAGGGTCCTCTGTCCTGCCGGGTGGGAATGGGGACATGTCTGGGACCTGAGTAGGGGTAGAAGGCGGTGGCCCACTGCTGAGGGGTCAAGTCTATCTGGGCCTTGGGTGCCCTCCCCCAGAGGCCACTGAGACATGTCCCTCCTGCAGTCACCTCCCCCTTGGGGCTCCCCCCTTGCCTTGAGAGCTACAGGGCCAGCTCACAAACTTGCCCCCTTGCATGGGGGTCGGGGGTGGGTTAGAAGTTGGAGTTCCTGGGAATAGCGTGCTGATGAGGAATGAAGACTTACTGATTTTGCAGGGGTGTGGCGGGGGGGGGGGTTGGCGGGAGGGGCTCTTCCTGGTTTCCAAGACCCTGCAACGTACTGGTGCTAAAGGGGCTTGGGGACCTTGTCCTGGCTGGCAGAGCCCCCTGCAGTTAGGGAAAACCCCACCTGGGGAAGACTGGAGGGAGTGGTCTGCAGGAGAGCAGAGAGTTCAGGTCCACACCTGCCTGGTGGACTTGGCTCCTCCAGCCTGTTTCCTCATCGGTGACCTGGGATCTCAAGGGCACCTCGCGTGGGGACACTGGTGGGGTTCCATACCGGCCCAGGCAACTGGCCCCTCAGACTTGCAGGTGTGGACCCAGCCAAGGATGCCAGTGTCTCCTCGAGGCCATGGGTGGCCAAGGGCTGAGCCGGAAGCTGGCCTGGTGCTCCTGGCTAGCAGTGGGCTGACAGCACTGACCTGTAATCCTCTTGGCATCTTTGAGTCCGAAGGCAGGAGTGGTTGCCTTGGCCCGAGAGACAGGCCCTCATACCCCAGTTGTGTCGTTTATGTGGGCCTGGATCCCCCACCTGGTGGGTCTACTCGGCCACAACTCGCTACTCAATAGGACAGGAAGTCCCGTCAGGACCCCAGGGCTGCAGCTGACCCTGATCCTGTTGGAGTCCTGGGGTTACTAGGGCCCCTCCCTGGAGGTGGGGTCATCATTCCAGCCCTGACATCTCTCCTGGGACCTCAGCTCCTTTCCCCGCCTTGAGAAACAGCGTGATATGATTTGCTCCTCCTCCCGTCACTCAAGCTCACTTGGCCCTCAGATGTCCTTATGTTCTGGTCGCTAACCAACTGGCTGAGCCCTGATATGACCCCCGGAGCTGCTGCCTGAGCCCAGGCAGTGTGTTGAGGGCAGCTGCAGAGGTCGGGCACCCAGGTCAAATTGGGGCTAAGTCGGGCTTCCCAGACGGCTGCTAGACTTGGGGGCAGGGCATGCTCCCCACCACCTCTCACTGCCTCTTCTGTGTCCTGCAGGAAATGGCCAATTCCGTCTACCTGGTCATGGAGGTGAGTCCTGGCGGCCAGCTGTAAGGACCGGGAGGCTGGGCCCTCCTGTTTCTCAGGCCCCTTGTCATCTGGGGGTTAGAAGTTGTCCTCATGTCTGTGGGCTTATCAAGCCAGCAGCCCAGTGGCCACAGCAGGGGCTGAAGGGGTGGTGAGCGTCCCTGTTGACCTGCTTGAGAGTTGCAAGGCACGTCTGACCCAAGTGCCAAGGGAGCAGGTGTCCTGGAGTTGGGTGATGGGGAGACCTGGGCTGGGCTGCAGGGTCTCTCCTGGCAGCTGACCAAGACATGTGGCTGGTCTTTTGCAGTACTGTAACGGCGGGGATCTGGCCGACTACCTGCACAGTGAGTGGACACCCGTGGCTGGATGGGCTGCGCACTCAGGCTCACCCTGACCCAGTGTGAGAGGTGGCCTGGTGTGAACGAGCTTTCTTAGGCCTAATGGTGGTGACGCCTGCTGAGAAGGATGGGAGGGTGACTGAAGCCCTGTTAGGGTTACATGCTATGTCAAAACCACGAAGGATGGCCTTGCAGGGGAGACTTGATCTGGAAGGGTCACTCTTGAGCTGGGCTCTAGTCGGTCTGCTGGGATGTGGTGCCCTGTGGGGTGTCCCTATGGCCACTGATTGGTGGCTCTGCAGGAGACAGGCCTGTCCTGAGTGCTCTGGACTCCAGAGATCCCTGGCTATCCACAGGGGTCAGGCCTCCCCAGGGTCCTGGCAAAAGTGGGGAATTACTCTCTCACCTGTTGGATGAGCCCTTCGCTGCTTGAAGCTGGACCTGGGGCTTGTCAAGCAGCCACTGGCCATGGTTTTTACCCTGAGCAGTAGGTGGAGGAAGCTGTTGAGAGGTGGTCCTAAACTGAGAAGGGGCTGGGTGTGCTGGGCAACACCATGGAGCTGGCAGATGGGGAGGGGACACCGGAGCAGCTCAGGATCAGGTAGTGCGAAGGATGGGTTCAGAGGCCGCAGGAGCAGTAGGAGGCCCCTCACTCTGGGTGCCCGGGCGAGCTGTGCCCACCTGAACCCTGTCTCCCTGCAGCCATGCGCACACTAAGCGAGGACACCATCCGGCTCTTCCTGCAGCAGATCGCGGGTGCCATGCGGCTCCTGCACAGCAAGGGCATCATCCACCGGGACCTAAAGCCCCAGAACATCCTGCTGTCCAACCCTGGCGGGCGTCGCGCCAACCCCAACAACATCCGGGTCAAGATTGGTGAGGTGGGGTGGCTGCGGCCCAGGGGGCCCAGGGGCCTCAGCCACGCCCCTCACACATCTCTCCTTGCCTGCAGCCGACTTCGGCTTCGCTCGGTACCTGCAGAGCAACATGATGGCAGCCACACTTTGTGGCTCCCCCATGTACATGGTAGGTGGCTACCCACAGCCCCTGCTGCCTTGTCCTGTCAGAGGGGGCCTCCATCCACACGGGAGCAGGGTTCCCTCCCGTGTCCAGAGCTGAGCCCCATCCTGTGGTCTCACCTTGGGTGGCAGCTGACATGGATATACCATTTGTTCCCCACCGTGTCTCTGGCGTTTGACACTTCGCTAGTGTCTGTGTGATTGGCCCCTGGCTGGTGTCTGTTCTGATTGGCTGACACCCGGCTGGAGGCAGGCTTTGGTCAGCACAGTTCAGTGTCCATGCTCGCCATACAAACTTGTACGCCCCGCAGGCCCCAGAGGTCATCATGTCCCAGCACTATGACGGGAAGGCAGACCTATGGAGCATCGGCACCATCGTGTACCAGTGCCTGACAGGGAAGGCACCGTTCCAGGTGAGCGCCCAGGGCAGAGGGGTCCACTGCAGGTGTGTGCATGCTTGTCTCTGCAGCCTGCCATAGTCGTGGGTTGTTAAAGTCCTGCAGCCTTCCCTCCACCTGCATGACATGGTCACCCAGCTTCCCACTGTGCACTCAGTTCAGGGGCCTATCCTGCTTAGAGCCAAGGCCGGAGTCTCCACTGGCTCTGGAGCACTTCTGTGTGTGTCCATGTGTATGTCTGAACCAAGTGTCACGGCCTCCCTCCCACCCATTCTAGTGCCGGAGTGAGCCAAGATATTGATACCAGGACCCCAAATTCTGGGGTGTACCCTGCATTTGGAAGGCAGTGGCCTGTCCTGCGCTGGACCCTAGAGGGCCCATGCGTCTGAGCCCACCCCACAAACACGCGTCCTGCAGTGACCCCTTGGCCTGACCTGGTAGCCTTCTTTTGCTACCAGCTTGCCCCAGAGCCTCTGTGCCTGCCCAGTGACCTAGGCCAGCCTCCACCCCCCACTCCCTCCACCCCTTCCTGCCTACCGTTTTCCCCATGTGGGCAAGCACAGGGCTGTCCCTGGCTGGCAGGTCGGCCTTGGGAGCGTTGTACCCTCGTGCCTGGAACAGTGCCTGGCACATAGCAGGGCTCAGTGAATGATTAATGAACACGCATGTGCCAGCCATGTGTTATCAAGGGAGGCAGGGCCCACTTGGGGAGCGAACTTGCTCAGGCCCTCTTCTGGAGCTGGCGCATGGGCTACCTTTCAATTTCAAGAAGCAAACAACCAGTTACAGCAGTTACCCAGAAGTCATCCACAGCAGGTGGGTGGAAGGCCCAGCAACCTTCTCTGGGGCCCCCCAGCCTCCGCCTTTGTGCGGTCCCTGCGATTCCACAGCCTGAGTGGGGAGAGGGGGCGCCCCTTCCTTGGAAGCATGTGAGGGCTCTGTGTTCAGACAGACAGGCTGGCAGTGCTGGACCACGGACCTCTCAGGGTCAGGCGCAGAGTGGGCAGTGGGCAGTGGCCAGGTGGAGTGGGCGCTCACTCCTCACCCCCTGTCCCCGCCTTCCAGGCTAGCAGTCCCCAGGACCTCCGCCTCTTCTATGAGAAGAACAAGACGCTGGTCCCCACGTGAGTGCCCCTCCTGGTGGCAGACCCCCGCCCGCTTCCTCTCTGCCCCAACCAGGCTGCCCTGTCAACGCTGTGTTCTGTGCCCCCAGCATCCCCCGGGAGACCTCGGCCCCACTGAGACAGCTGCTCCTGGCTCTGCTTCAGCGCAACCACAAAGACCGCATGGACTTCGGTGAGTGCCAGCCTCCCGGCCCCCCTTCTCCTTCTGACAGGCCTGGGGGTCAGGAGCCCTTCTAGCTCTTGGCCCTGGACCCCTCATCCTGCACCCCCAGCTTCCAGGTCCCCTGTGGCCACAGTGAGTGGGTTTCCCCGTTCCCACAGCTCCTTTCCCAGCTGCACAGATAGAAAAACCCCCACTTGTGCAACAGGCAGCGTTGCTGGGAACTGTCGGAAGGGTGGGCGGCGCCAGCCTGGACCACACTAGGGGTGCCAGATGTGTTCAAGAGCTGCCAGCTGGGGCTCTGTCTCCCCCGCGCCTGGCGTGAGGCAGCCAGGACAGGGGCCAGAGCCTGCAGGAGCTCAGGCCCACAGGAGGGGACGGTGGGGGCCCAGCCTTCACCCGGGGAGTTCTGGTGTCGGACCCTCCTGAGCCCTGACCCAACTTTTCTCCTACAGATGAGTTTTTCCATCACCCCTTTCTGGATGCCAGTGCCGCTGTGAAGAAGTGTGAGTCCCCTGAGAGTTCTAGGACTCCTGTGCCTCCCTTCTCCCCATGGGCTTCCAGCCCCGCGCCCACTCCCAGCTCCCCAGTCCTGCTCCAGTCTGTAGTCCCCAGGGACCCCCGAGGCCATGGGGTGGGCTTGAGCTCAGCTGACTTGGTGCAGTGGGATTGGGGAGGTGGGGGCAGGGGCCTCGCACAGGTCTTCTCCCTGGCGTCCTGGAGAGTGTGGGGTTGTCATGGGCAGGGTAGGAGTGTGCAGGGCCCGGGGAGCATCCTGTGCTGACGTGCGCTGACCCACACCCTCCCCCAGCCCCTCCTGTGCCCGTGCCCTCATACCCGAGCTCGGGGTCTGGCAGCAGCTCCAGCAGCAGCTCCACCTCACACCTGGCCTCCCCACCGGTGAGTCATGCGCAGGGTCGGGGCTACGGGCTCCTCTCCCTCAGCTTTGGGGCATGTAGGCGGCTGCAGGAACCCTGTTGGGGGTTCTGTCCTAGCCAGGCCCCCACATTTATTTCTGCAGTGTAGTCTGGTGAGATGACACCAGACTTACACGTTCTGTTTGTGGACGTGGAGCGGTAGAAGTGGGTGAAGTCCCCTTTCAGGCCCCTTCTCCACTCGTGTCCCGGTGGCTGACCTGATGGCTGTCAGTGGGCTGCATCAGCTCTGAACCTTCTTGTGCATGGGTGGACACGGACAGGGGCCCCGGGCAGGATTGTGTGCAGGGGTCCCTGTGTCCTGGGATCTGATTCCTGCAGCCCACGTTCCCAGCACGGGTGGGGTGAGGTCTGCCGAGGTTGTGCATGGGGTTGGGGGCGTTGGGACTTGAACCTCCACCTGTCCATCTGTCTGTCTTGCTAGGCAGGGACCAGGGCTGGACTGGTGGTGGAGAGAACACCTCTCTGATGCCCCATCTGCTGAGCCTGGCACAGGGCTTGCGCACAGGCAGCCTTGCCCCCTGTACCTGTCCCCAGTGTGCCAGACTGTACAACCCTCCATAGGACGGAGGGAGAAGTGGAGGGTCACCTGAAAGGGGCTCTCCCTGGAGCTTGTGGGAGTGAAGCGCCTCCTCACCCTGGGGGGCAGGTGGCTCTGTGAGATGACTGTCCTTGTGGGGAAGTCAGGCGAGGCGTGACGTGGTGGGGAGATCATGCAGAGCCCTGGCCTCGTCCCCAGCAGCCCCGCTTCCCCCAGGCCCTGGGCCTGAGTCTCAGCGGGCTCCCCTCTGACCCCCAGTCCCTGGGGGAGATGCAGCAGGAGCTCCAGAAGACCCTGACCTCCCCAGCCGAGGCCGCCGGCTTCCTGCAAGGCTCCCGGGACTCAGGCGGCAGCAGCAAGGATTCATCCTGCGACACCGACGACTTTGTCATGGTCCCGGCCCAGTTTCCAGGTAAGGGGGCCCCCACAGGGTGGGCAGGGGGCTCATTGCAGATGTGCCAGACATACCCCTAAGAAGGGACTTGGAAGCTCCCACCCCAGATGCGCTTGGTCATCAAGTCAGAGCTGCGTCCTGCCTTTGGCCACGCACAGGGCCTGTGCCCCGGAGTGTCCAGAGCGTCCAGAGCACCTGCCCATCTGTATCTGAGTTGTAGCCTATGCCCCGCAGCCCTTCCAAAGCCCTGTCCTGGGGTCCTCAGTTCCTCTCCTGACCCTAGATGCTGGCGCGTCTCTCGCTGGCCCTGGCCACCAAGACTGCTGAGATGGGGCTGGGTGGGAGCCAGCCCTGGTGTCCAGTGGGGCACCCTGAGCCTGTCAGCTTGGCTCTGATGCAGAGGAGGGGCCCGGTACCCAGCCAAGGGCATCGCAAGGAGGGGGCAGCAGGAGGGAAGGTGGGAACCTGAAGATCTGGGAGGAGGGGCAGACCCAGATTGGAAGGTGTGGACACCCGGCCTGAGGTTGGCTGAAGGCTGGTGTGCAGGGGAGGTTCCAGGGTCTCCTTTAGAGCCCTGAGTCCAGACAGGCAAAGGGAGGTGGCAATGTGAGTGCCAGAACAGGGACAGGAGAGCGCTGGGGCCCCACAGGGCCCCTACCACCCCAGGAGGAGGTGTCTGGGTCCAACCTGACTCATTTCCTGTCCACAGGTGACCTGGTAGCTGAGGCAGCAGGTGCCAAGCCACCACCGGACAGCCTGATGTGCAGTGGGTAAGCATCCCCCAGCCCCGTGCCCCTTGCCCCCTGTTCTGCAGGGAGGGCAGCGCCTGCTCTCAGGTTATCTTTAGACCCTCCGGGTCAGAGTTTGGGCAGGGCCAGGTCTGCTGTGCCCAGTGCAGGGTGGAGTCTTGAGGGTGATGCCAGAGTCCGTGTGCACGTTTGTCCTGAGTGGGGACTGCCTGTTGCCCTGTCCGCAGGAGCTCGCTGGCAGCCTCCACTGGCCTGGACAGCCGTGGCCGGACCCCATCTCCTTCCCCGCCCTGTGGCAGCTCCCTTAGCCCCTCAGGGTAAGTGGGGCGGGGCCACCTAGGCTTCCCTTGGCGTCACAGGACGCCAGCCAGCGCCAAGCCGGGCCATGCAGGAAGCCATCATGTCCAGAGGCTGGGCAGGCTGCCAGGCCCCTCATGGGTGGTCCGGCGGAAGGGAGGGTTTGTGGTGGGAAGGATGCAAGGTTGGGGCTGGGGCCCACGGGGGCTGTAGAAACTGCCAGAGACCAGTGTCATCAGCCCCGCTCCCCAAGCTTGTAGGGCCACGGGGGCAGTCATGCCCAGAGCCCACAGGAGCAGCCCACTCACTTTCCTCTGTCCCCTTCCCACTGGCTGGTCCCAACCAGAAGCCACCTGAGTGCAGAGTAGCGGGGAGGAAGTGCCCACAGACCCCTGGAAGTGGTAGGGGCCATGTGCGGAGACAGGGAAGCAGGTGGCTGCAGTGGCCTCTGCCCCGGGATATTGGGCCTGGGCTTCAGACCAGTGCCCCGCCTGCAGTGACCCCAAGCTCTCTCTGCCCACCACAGCCGGACCGGCACGTTCTCCAGCAGCAGATGTGGGGCCTCTGTCCCCATCCCAGTCCCCACGCAGGTGCAGAACTACCAGCGCATTGAGCAGAACCTGCAGTCACCCACCCAGTATCAGACAGCGCGGTGAGTGCAGGGCCCCCCCACTGGCCAGGCTCGTCTGTGGTAAGAACCCCACCTGGGTGGTGCAGGGCCATCTCTCAAGCACGGTTGTGCAGGCTGAGCACTGTGTAACTGTCAGTGCCACCACTTGCTTCGTGGACGTTCTGGCACTCTAGCTGTATGGTGACTGCTTGTGTTTCTAAAACTGATGGTGATTTGTGTTAAGTTCCAAAAGAGAGTGGGAAGGGGTACTTTTTAAATTAATTCCCAGAAGCCCCTCTGAGTTGGCAGTCACCCTGGCAGGGACCGGGGATCCCCAACTGGTTTTGGCTCCTGGTGAGGCCCATTATTTGAATGGAGGGGGACAGACAATGTGGCATGCTCGTGGCCCTTGAGCGTGGCTGGGGACCTCACACCTTGTACCTGCTTGTCCCTAGGTCCTCTGCCATCCGCAGGTCAGGCAGCACCAGTCCTTTGGGCTTTGCACGGGCCAGCCCATCACCCCCGTCCCATGCTGAGCACGGAGGCGCCCTGGCCAGGAAGCTGTCCCTGGGTGGGGGCCGGCCCTACACACCGTCTCCCCAGGGTGAGCCTATATACTATACTGCTGGGAGACCCAGCATCTGAGCTGGGACTGGGTGTCTCCACCCTGAGGAAGGGGAGGGTCTTGCTCTCCATCCCATGTTGACCCTGGCAATTTCTCTTTCCCCCAAGTCGGAACCATCCCTGAGCGGCCAGGCTGGACCGGAGCACCTTCCCCTCAAGCATCTGAGATGCGGGGTGGCAGGTCCCCTCGTCCAGGTGGGTGCAGCTCCAGCCTGATTGATGGGTTTGAGGGTGGAGCTGGGGAGGGGCACAGGAGCTGGGCTGACCTCCCTGGGCTGGCCTGTCACTGCTTAGAACAGTGGTTGTCTTCCTGTCCACAACCATCTTTTTTTTTTTTAAGATTTACTTAAGTATAATTTTATTTCTTTATTTTTGGCTATGCTAGGTCTTATGGTGCTGTGCAGGCTTTTCTCTAGTTGTGGCGAGCAGTTGTGCAGGCTTCTCATTGTGGTGGCTTTTGTTGCGGAGGACAGGCTCTTTAGTAGTTGGCAGCACACAGGCTCAGTAATTGCAGTTCCTAGGCTCTAGAGCACAGGCTGATTAATTGTGATGCACAGGCTTAGTTGCTCCGCAGCACGTGGGATCTTCCTGGATCAGGGATCAAACCCAGGTCTCCTGCTTTGGCAGGTAGATTCTTTACCATTGAGCCACCAGGAAAGCTTCCATAAGACTGTTTAACAAGCGCCAGCCTTCAGGTTATAGAGGCTGACTACGGGGTTCAAATTCAGCCCATATTCCTGTCATGCTGTGTGACCTTGGGCAGGTGTCTCAGTGTCTGTGCCTGTTTCCAGGTACACAGTAAAGCATGGGTGCAGTGTGGCTTGGGTGACTGTGAGGGTAAAGGGAATCCTGAGCAGACTGGGGTCCTTCGTACACAATTGGTTGGTGGTGTGGGCCGGTCCAGGCGTCCGTGGACGGCTGTGACTGGGCCCATCCTGTCCCCTCCCAGGCTCCTCTGCGCCTGAGCACTCTCCCCACACCACAGGGCTGGGCTGCCGCCTGCACAGCGCCCCCAACCTGTCCGACCTGCATGTCGTCCGTCCCAAGCTGCCCAAACCCCCCACGGACCCACTGGGGGTAGCGTTCGGCCACCCGCAGGCCAGCCCCCCCCAGCCCTCCCACGGACTTCAATCCTGCCGGCCCCTGCGCGGCTCACCCAAGCTGCCCGACTTCCTGCAGCGGAATCCCCTGCCTCCTATTCTGGGCTCCCCCACCAAGGTATCAGGGCCCCAGACCTCCAGGGGCTGGGTGGGAGGGATGCTGTACTTGTCTCACGTGCCTGGGCCACTGGGCTTTCTCCCTGGTGGGATTCCCGCAGGACATGAGGGTCCCCAGAAGCCGGAGGTGGGCCTGCATGCTCCAGGACAGCCGGGCCTGCCCTCTGCACCCAGATCTTTTGCCCTGGCTGGTGGCTGACTCCATAAATCTCCCCATTTACACGCGGAGTGCCGTGATGAAGACTGGCCCCAAAGGCAAAACATCTCTTGGCCCTTGATGGGAAGTATCTGACCCTGGTCCAGCATCCAGAGCACCAGAGAACCTAACCTGCCGCCATGGGCAGATGACTTAGTTCAGCCCTTGCTTCAGTTTTTCTGTCTGTGAAGCGGGGCTAGTACCTCAGCTAGCTGATGGTGTCTGTGTCAGGGCATAGATGCACACATGTGTGCCCGGTCTGCATGTGTGCCTTTGTTCCAGCACAGGACGGAGTCAGCCACACAGAAGTCTCACTTCTTTGCTGTGAAGACGTGGGTCAGTGAGGGTTGGGCCTTTGCGGAGGCATGGGGCCTTGCAGATTCAGGCCAGCACTGCTAAGCCTGTCAGGATGTTAGCGTTACCGTGCAGGTCATTCTCAGCACCTTCCCTGCCCCTCCTAGACTGTGCCCGCATTCGAGTTCACCAAGACCCCCAGCTCCCAGAATCTGCTGACCCTCCTGGCCCGGCAAGGCGTGGTCATGACACCACCACGGAACCGGACGCTACCCGACCTCTCCGAGGCAGGGCCCTTCCAAGGGCAGCAGCTGGGCCCTGGCCTGCGGCCCACAGAGGACACCAAGGGCCCCTTCGGAAGGTGAGTGTTGAGGATTCCCCCAACACTGCCTGGGGAGGTGAGGCCCAGCCTGCCTGCTGTTTGCCTGCACCTCACTCCCTCCACCACCACTTCTGAGCCTCAGTTTGCACATCTGTTCAATGGGTGATAGTAACTGCCTGGAATGGGCAGGGCTGGGTACGCTGACCAGGCTGTGAGGCTCCCCAGGCCCTGCCTGTGGGGTGTAGGGGGCCAGCCCTGGGCAGTGGGTAGACTGGTACCCCCGGGGCGGCTCATGGTACCTCTACCACCCTTCGCCCTGCAGGTCCCTCAGCACTGGCCGCCTCACAGATCTGCTCCTTAAGGCTGCGTTTGGGACGCAGGCTCCCGACTCAGGCAGCACGGACAGCCTGCAGGAGAAGCCCATGGAGATTGGTGCGCCAGAGGGGGCCGGTGGGGAGTTCTTTGGGAAGTGGGGGGGCCATGGTGGGAGGAACCTGAGCGCCTCTTCTCACTCCCCCAGCGCCCTCTGCTGGCTTCGGAGGGAACCTGCACCCAGGAGCTCGCGCTGGGGGCGCCAGCAGCCCTTCCCCCGTAGTGTTCACAGTGGGCTCACCCCCCAGCGGGACCACGCCACCCCAGGGCCCCCGCACAACCATGTTCTCAGGTGAGAACTGTCTGGTGGCCTTGGAGCTGCAGTGAGTCAGTGGCCCATGCTATCCTTCAGGAAGCAGGAGGGTCAGTGGCTGATGGCACCAGTGGAGCAGGGATGATAACCCTGGGCACCAGGGCACCACCCCCATGCTGAGGCCCTGGGAGGGTCCTCCCGGTAGGGTCAGGGGTCTAGGGCTCAGAGCTGCCTCTGGGCAGGCACAGGTCATGCAGATAGGCCTCTGTAACCCCAACCTCTGAACTCGAGGGTTCCACCTACAGTGGATGGAGGCCCAGGAGTGGTGAGGCCTCCACTATGGGCTCTACTCCCTGGAGAGAGAGGAGCCGGGTGGTGGGGACCAGACTTTGTGTCTCAGAGTGGCAGAAGATTGGTGGGGAAGGGGCAGCCGTGATGGGGGCCCCTGCTCACCAGCCCTCTCCCCACAGTGGGCTCCTCCAGCTCCCTCAGCTCGGCCGGCTCCTCCTCTGCCCGCCACCTGGCGCCTGGGGCCTACAGTGAGGCCACCCTCGAGGTCCCCGCCCCTGGCCACTGCTGCAGCTTTGCCGACCCTGTCACCGCCAACCTGGAGGGGGCCGTGACCTTCGAGGCCCCCGACCTCCCCGAGGAGACCCTGATGGAGGTGAGGGCTCAGGCCGGGGTGAGGCCCGGCATGATCTCTGGGCAGGGCTGGTCACAGGGCTGTCAAGGTCCGTCGCTCACCCGCCCCATCTCCCCAGCAAGAGCACACGGAGATCCTGCACAGCCTGCGCTTCACGCTCGTCTTTGTCCAGCACGTCCTAGAGATCGCGGCTTTGAAGGGCAGCGCCAGCGAGGCGGCCGGGGGCCCTGAGGACCAGCTGCAGGAGAGCGTGGTGGCCGACCAGATCAGCCTGCTGAGCCGCGAGTGGGGGTGGGTGTGCCCAGCGGGTGCCCAGTGGGGAGGCCGCCTGGGGCGTGGGCCCCCTCTGACACATCCGTGCCGCCCTCCAGTTTTGCAGAGCAGCTGGTGCTCTACCTGAAGGTGGCCGAGCTCCTGTCCTCGGGCCTGCAGACCGCCATTGACCAGATCCGGGCTGGCAAGCTCTGCTTGTCATCCACCGTGAAGCAAGGTGAGTGCGGATGGCTCGGGCTCCCAGCAGGGTCGGGGCAGGAGGCTCTGAGCTTGTGGGGAAGACAGGGAGGGTGAGGTGATGCAGGAGGCCTCCCTAAGGCTACCTGGTGCAGGCCCCACCCAGGTGGGATAACAGCCAGGGGGATGGTGGAAGGCCAAGTGCAAAGGCCCTGAAGCAGGGCCCTGTGTGTCTGGGGGTGGGAAGGCACAGTGTGCATTGGTGGAGCAGAATGCATAGTAGGTGGGGTCAGCAAGCTGCCCCGGGGGTGGAGTGAGGGGCTTTTTGCCTGTTGGTCCCCACTCCTGCAGTCAGCCTGAGCTGCAAGGCCCCCTCCTGCAGTGGTGCGGAAACTGAATGAGCTGTACAAGACCAGCGTAGTGTCCTGCCAAAGCCTGAGCCTGCGGCTGCAGCGCTTCTTCCTGGATAAGCAGCGGCTCCTGGACCGCATCCAGAGCGTCACTGCTGAGAAGCTCATCTTTAGCCACGCAGTGCAGACGGTACGACCTGCGGGACCCTGCGTGGGGAGGAGCTGGGAGAGTGGTCCAAGGAGTGAGCAGGGCTGGTTGATGGCCACAGCTCTGCCAGACTGCAGAGGGCGTTGCTCCACCATGCTGTCTACTCTGCCAACCAGTGATACCCAGGCCCCCTCCAGCCCCAGCAGGGAGCCCAGACCTCACCTGAGCTTAAGCCCCACAGTGTGACTCCATTGTCCAAGTATATCTCTGGTCACATCCCTCTCTAAACTCAGTTTCCTTACCAGGGAAACAGGGGATCTGGTTTTGAAGTCTCTTCACAGGCGAGTTGGTTTCTTCTGCAATGGAAGAAACCTGTGCAGGCATCCAGCTTGGAAGACACAGCGTGAAGACAGCTGGGGGCATGGAGGGCCCCTGCTCAGTGTTCTGCCTCTGTTGCTCTTCAAAAAGAGTAGCTTCTAAAGCAATCTCTGGTTTTTGAAAAAAGTCACTTGTAGTAAAAGCA
Source organism: Capra hircus (assembly GCF_001704415.2). Taxonomy (NCBI): domain Eukaryota; kingdom Metazoa; phylum Chordata; class Mammalia; order Artiodactyla; family Bovidae; genus Capra; species Capra hircus. The sequence continues at coordinate 26,027,782 of NC_030824.1, forward strand.
ACGTTTGAATAAACATTTGGGGAAAGTCTGCCTTCTCATCCCCAAACTCCTGGGGTGACTGTTGCTAAGCTGTGCCATCGCTGGCCCGCACTGATAGTGACTGGGACCATGTCCGAGGGAGCCTTCTCCCCAGTGGCAGACCTGGGGGCAGAGCTAGCCACCCTCGGGGTCTGACCTGTAACCCCGACTGCCTGAGGTGAGCAAGCATCTGTTTAGGCCTCACGGTGACTTGGATGGTGCCTGCACCACCCTGCCCCATCACTCATGCCCTCCAGCCTGCAGGCAGTCAGCTCCGGGTCCTCCTACCCTGTTGGGGGACAGCCAGACCCAGCCTCTACCCTTGCCCGGCAGGTGCAGTCGGCCGCCCTGGACGAGATGTTCCACCGCCGGGAGGACTGTGTCCAGCGCTACCACAAGGCCCTGCTGCTCATGGAGGGGCTGCAGCAGATTCTCACGGACCAGGCGGACGTGGAGAACATCGCCAAGTGTCAGTGCCGCTGGGCCCGGGGGGAGCGGGAGGGGGCAGCCGGGCACCCACTCATTGGGTACTCTCTCTCCCTCCCTCACTGCAGGCAAGCTGTGCATTGAGCGGAGACTCTCAGCCCTGCTGACCGGCATCTGTGCCTGACCTCTTGGAGGCCCAGCCTGTGGTGCCGAAAGGACTGGACCTTCTCTGCAGATCCATGGGGCGGGGAGCAGTGTGCTGGCCGGGCTAAAAGAGACAAGCCTGTGGCCTTGACACTGCTTGCTGGTGCTGGGGAAAGGACCTTGGCTCCCCACCCAGCGACCAGAGCCAGGCCTCAAGCCACGTCTCCATCTCCTGGGCTCCTCTGCCATGGACTTCAGGGTGGTGGAGGGCCCCACCCAGAACCTCAGCACAGGCCAGTCCCCTGGCCTGCCTGACGGGCAGAACTCCTAGCCCAGCCAGCAATCTGAAGTTTTCTCTCAGCTGCCTTGATGGCAGGTGGGGATGCGTGGGCATCCCCCGACCCCACCCAGACCCCAGGGCTGTCATGTTGAAGACAGAGGCCCTGAAACCATGATGCCCACTCAAGCCAAAGCCGCCAGGCCTGCCCAGTGGATCCACCCAGGAAAAGGTGTATCCTCCTGGCTCCCTCCTCTGCCCTTCCCTGAGACCACCACCCAGCTTTGTGAATCACCCAGCACTTTATGCAGGCGGACTGGACCCGGGGCTGCCACTTGGTCCCGGCTGTTGCACTATGAAGCGTGTGTGCACACCCGTATTCTCATGTACGTGTATAAACAGCCCCACGAGCACATGTTCTGTGCCCGCCGCCCGGGACCCTCTTCGGGAGACAGCCGTCTTATTTAAATGTTCTTTTAGGGACGGACAGTACGAAGCACCGAGCTTCCAAAACCCAGCACAGACGTTGCAGTCTTTCACATTTTTCTCCTAAAACGTGTCTTATTTTCCGTAACTTTTTTTTTTTTAAGAAATCTCATACGAGTTGATGTTTCGTTTTGAAAGGGTGGGAACAGGGCAGGGACAGCCTTGGCAGCGATGTCGAGACCTGGGGGTCTGATGGTGCTAGGCGCGTGTGGTCTGCGCTTAGCTGTCTGCCCCACCCTCACCCTCGCTTCCTGCCTGAAGATGGTGGGCAGGTGATGACCGTTATTAGTGCAAAAGCCTCCCAGTCCAGCTTTCACAGTAGGTTTTAACATCAAGTCACCCCCCACACACCCAGGTCCTGGCCACATTTGAGTGGTTGGCGGAAAAGCCCTTGTCTAGGCCCTAGGGTGCCCTTCCCTGATCTGCCCACCGTGCCCAACTCCTCTCAAACCTGTTCACAAGGATGCAGAGGGGGCCCCAGTCCATCACCCACAGCTTTGAGATCTCACCCCAGGCCCAGGTGAAGATCCTCATTTTCTCTCTCGGTGATACTTGAAATCTTGCCTCTGTGCTTGGACTGAAAAGCCGCAAGCAGCCCTGGGACCCCTTTGTGTCTCATCACCAGTGACTTGAGTTTCTCCTCTAACACAGAATGTGTTCGTATTTATTGCTTTATGATCAGCTGGAATCAGGGCCCACTGGGAGGCCAGCGCCATGGGAGTAGCCACTTGCAGCTCTGTTCGCTGCCAGCCTCCCAGGGCACAGGGTGCGTGCTGCCAGCCTGTCCATTTCTCCATGACACAGCTCTCCCCTTGATCTACCTTAAAAGACGTTTTGTGTGACCCCCCCCACACACACACCTTTATGTTAATTGTGTAATATCAATTTAAGGAAATAAACGTCTGGATTTGTTGAGCTGCTGTTACTGATGGGTTGTCACTCTCTTGCTCTGTCACCTCTTTTCTTGGTCCCCCCCCATCCCCATGTCCTGCAGCATCACCTGGCGATTGGGGATCAGGCTCAAGGCAAGGCTGCGGAGCTCAGTCTTCTGGGGCTTCACCAGCCGCCAAACCATAACAGCAGCCACAGCATTTCCATGCCAGGAGGGTCCCCCGCTCCACATCTGTGTGGGTGTGAGAGGCTGTGGTTTTGATTTGCACTACCCTAATGGTTAGTGATCCCAAGTGTCTTCTCACAGGTTTGTCAGCAATTTCTAGATCTTTTCTATTTTAAGTTCCTTACCCATCCTTGATTTGGATGGGTTCTCTCTTGTTGAGTGGTAAGGTTTGCATTTTTAGACTACATATTGTTGCAGTAGGTTAAAAATAATTCATTAAGTTACCAAAGAGGCTAACCACAATGTGAGACAAAAGTTCCTGGAAAGGTAGCCTTAAGAGGAAGTGGAGGTGGGGCCCAAAAGGCCGGGTCCCAGCAGGGCTGCTTCAGTCTGGCTTCCTGGAGTGCATGCTCCCTTCTCGTAGACAGGAAGGGTCGTGCTGGTGGAGAGGCCGCCCCTTCCGTTCTGTGGGGCTCCCCCGTATGTTAGAAACGCCAAAAGAGGATTAAGACAGCCATGGCATTTTGTTGTCACATTAATAGACTTCATTTCTTGCAGCAGTTTTAGGTTCACAGAAACATTGTGCAGGAAGTAACAGAGAACTCGCACTACTCCCTCTCCCCCTCTGCCCCCTTCACTGCCCCATTAATAACTTGCATTGGTGGGATTCACCTGTTACCACTGTTGAACTGATATCAACACGTCATCACCCAGAGTCCACGGTTTATGTTGTGATTTGCTCTCGGTGCACATGCTGTGGGTTTGGATACGTGCACGGTGATGTACCGTTTCAGTATCATTTCACTGCCCTGAGAAATCCTCTGTGCCCTGTGTTCATTCCACCAACGTCAATCCCTATCCCTTTACTGTCTCCATAATTTTGCCTCTTCCAGAATGCTGGAATCACAGTGTGTAGTTTATTCAGAGTGGCTTTTTCATGGATTGATGGCTCATTTCTTTTCAGTGCTGATGATACCCCCATCTGGAGGTACCAAGTTTATCTGTTCACCTACCAAAGGATGCCCTCTGGCTTCTGTGTCAGTATTTATAGGTGAAGCTGCTATAAACATCCCTGTGCAGGAGCCTGACAGTAAGGAGTGCCCAGGAGGACTGGCTGGGCCTGGGGCTGCAGCAAGCACACAGGAGGGACTGGCTTGCTTTCTGTAGACCTTGCACTGCACGTTCTGGCATGCTCACAGGGACCCTCAGCTAGGAGGCCCAACTCAGGGGCCTGTCCCACTTCAAACTGTCCCCTGGGCACCTATCCCAACCTCACAGGCTTTAATGTGCACTCCATAGGTCTGAGATGGCGAGATCAGAGCTGCTGGCGTCGACGAGGGAGCAGGTATGCTTGGCACTGCCATGGCCAGTTTGCAGGAAGCCGCCTCTGTGGCCTTTTCCTTTCATTCCATCTCACCTGATGCAGGACCCGAGAGCAGGGCCCCAGGCTTCTGCGGTCCTGCTGACTCCGGCCCCCCGCCCCCAGGCACAACTCAGGGTCTTGGACCTGCCCCTGAGACTGCCCTCACCCCACCCCGGGTTTCCATTCCAGCACATTGGGCTTCTTGGTTCACTCGGGCAGGGAGAGGCTGACTGACTGATCTCCAGGACACAACCCAAAGTCCCCATCACTGAGTTTCAACAGCTCTCCTCAGCAGCTCTAGTTCCTCTGCCATTTCAGCCATTTCACACGAGCAGCTCAGCCTGGGCCCCCGTATCCATCTGCAAGTGTCAGAGCGGGGCCCACGCCTCCGGAGCTGCAGAGGCTGAGAGCGGGAAAGAACCAGCCCCTGATAATGGGTCCCTGTCTATGGTAAGAGGTGAGGGGGGCTCTGTGTGAAAGTGCCCTGCTGCTTCTCAAGGCCACTCAGCCATTTGAGTTCCTAAGACCACACGTGACCTTGACCTTTACTCATGCCTGGAATCCTCGTGCTGCTCTTTCTTCCCTTCCCCCAGAGGGATGGGCTGTCCTGGGGCCGTGGAGTCAGGGGGTTGTTTAGCACAGGTCAGCTGTCCCCTCCCATCTGCGTGAGCTCTTGTCCAACCAGGTCTGACTTGTGTGCAGAGGAGGAAGCTGAGAAGAGTTTGATCCACAAAAGAATCCCCGGCAGCAGTCACGGATCTACTTTCTTTCTTTGTGGATTTGCTTGTTCTGGACATTTCATATAGAGTTGACCTATGAACAACGCGGTCGTTAGGGTCACAGACCCCTCAAGCAGTTTGAAAATCCATATATAACTGGACAGTTGGCTCTCTGTATCCATGGTTACACGTCCGTGGATTCAACCACTGGCAGACTGAGTCGTACTGCAGTTCGGATTTAGTGACACAAACCCTGTGTAAGTGGAGCTGCATACTCAACCCTGCATTGTTAAAGGATCAACCTCACGTGGAGCCACGCAAGATGCGGCCTTTTGCGTGTGGAGGCCCCCATGTCCATGGGGACCAAGCAGGAGCAGGAGAAGGCCCGGAGTGGCTTCTCCCACTGACCGTATTCTCAGGTACCCCCGACTGTAGCATGCATCAGTACTTCTGAGTCATTCTTCACTCAGCATTTACTACCTGATCACACACTCTCTGACTGTTGGTTTGTTATGACCTGTCCCCCCAGGAATGAAAGCTTCCTGTGGACAGGGGTTCTGCTCCTCATCTATTCCCAGCCTCTGGAGGCACCAGGAACCTAGCAGGTGCTCAGTAAATAGCTGCTGACCAAATGACCCACTCAGGGAGATATGAGTCCCATGCCTTCAGCAGCACTTCCTTCCACCTTCTGTGGGTTCTGTTGCTCATTCCACCCACCCATAGTCTTCCAAACCCCACGCATGGATGAGTTTCCCAACTGTCTTCCACCAGTTCACGGGAGGTCATCACTCCCTGGAGCCTCAGCATGACTCACTCTTTCCCTGGCATTTCGGGGCCTCTTGGTGTAAAATGGGGACAAGAAAATCTTCCTCAATGTTTCATGAGGATTGAATAAGCTAACATGCATCCGAGCCACTAGAACGGCACGTGGCACATAGCAAGTGCTTTCTTAGGACAGGTTTGTGGGAAGGCGCTGGTCTGCATGCTGTTGAAAGACAGGCTCTCATTCCACATGCCAGGGCTTGCATGAAACTTCAGGCAAGGGGCTCAGCCTCTTTGTCCTTCAGGTTCCTCTTCAGTAACGGGGAGATCCTATGGTGCTTCCTCCCTAGGCTGGGCGAAAGGACTGAATGAACTGACACATGTAACACGGAGGAGCGCCTGGGAGCGTTAGCTGCGAGGATGATTCGTTCGCTCTAAAATGGTGCATTCACAGTGCCACGAACCGGACGGGAGGCGGAGGCGGCGGCGGCGGCGGCGGCGGCGGCGGCGGCGGCGGCGGCGGCGGCGGCGGCGGCGGCGGCGGCGGCGGCGGCGGCGGCGGCGGCGGCGGCGGCGGCGGCGGCGGCGGCGGCGGCGGCGGCGGCGGCGGCGGCGGCGGCCGGGAACTCGGCTCCCGGCACCAGGCCCCGCCCCAAACCACGCCCAATACCGCCCAAGCCCCGCCTAGTCCCGCCCCCGACACCAAGGTCCGCCCCAAGCCACCTCGGCCCGCCTCGCCCAGAAGTACTTTTGTCCACGTCCGGCCGCCGTCCGGCAGTGCTCTCTACTTCCGCCTTCGCCCACGTGGTCAGGTTCGCGCTCAGTCCGCGGCTCCGTGAGTGGGGCCGGGTCAGGGCGCGCCCCACTGGTCCCGGCGTGGGTGGCCGGGATCTCCCCGATTCCCGAGGGAGAGCCGGCTGGGTGGGGCGAAAGGACGAAGGGGGAGCAGGAGGGACTAGGGAGGTCAGAGGTCAGCCTGGGGGTCAGGGACGTCCGAGGTTATCAGCGGGCGGGGCTGGAGCGGGAGAGGGTCCCAGGAAGGTTAGAGTCCAGAAGGGGCGGAGCTGGAGCGTGTCGGGTGGGCAGGGGGCGCGGGGAGTTCGGGAGAGGCGGGCTGGTGTGTAGGGGCCCCAGGGAGGTCAGGGATCTAAAGGGCCTGGGAGGGTGCGTCCCGGGGGAGGTCAGGGGTCGGGCGCGTGCCCCCTCACCCCCGCCACTCTCGGCACTGCATGGGGCTCCCCGGCCTGCGGGCGGCGGCCTGGGCCCTGAGGAGAGCCTGCGGACCGTGGACCCCGCACCTGGGACCGCGCCCCCTCTGGTAATGACGGTGCACTTGTCTGTGACCCTGAGGTAGCACGCTGACCCCCACTGAGCCCGACTGCATGCCCGGCGAGCGCCAAGCCCTGATCGCGTTAAGTGCTGTCACTGCTCCGTTTCTCGGACAGTGAAACGAGGCCAAGTTAGTGGTTGGGCAAGATCTATAGTTAGTGCCCAGCTGGGGTTTGGACGCCGCGGTGGTCAGCCCAGGGTGTTTACCGGCCCATGCCGCCACCGTCACTCTTTCACTGTGTTTCCTTCTGTGTTGCTCACCGCCCCGCACCCTACCCCCACCGTGTCTTTTCAGTTTGCACCCAATGGCCGGGAACGGGGAGACCCCTGTGCCTGTGGGAGCCAAACAGGAGCACGACAAGAAGGCCCGGAGTGGCTGGCAGGGCCCCACCAGGGTCTGGGAGGAAACAGAGCAGCAGGCCAAAAAGCTCAAGAGCAGTGAGGATGGGGAGCAGCAGAGGAAGCTGCCCAAGCGGAAGATCGTGCTGCTCATGGCTTATTCTGGGAAGGGCTACCACGGCATGCAGGTGAGGGCACCCTGAGGGGCCTGCGCAGCTCTGACCTCTCAAGGCCACCATGTGCTTGGGGCAGGGACCTCAGAGTGACAGTTGCCCTGTGAGCCATCTCAGGAAATGGCAGAAAGCGAGGTCTCATTCTTCACCTATTCTATCGAGTGGTTCCCATCAAGTAAGATTCAAATGGAAGCAGCTTTGAGACTTGTGTCATCTATACATTGCTTGGATGCTTGTGGGGGGTGTTTACGAGCCTCCTAAGGTGATTAAGGTCCTAGGCCTGCTGATGACCAAGCGTTGTGGCCTCGGGCAAGTGACTGGAGCTCTCCGTGCCTCGCTTCCTCCTCTTTAAGATCACAGTCCTGGCATGAAGAGTCATTATTAGGCTGACTGATGCTGCTCACTAGGATTGGGACAGTGCCAGGGATGCTCAGAAGAGGCTGCTGTTTCTCTTTGTCAGAGTCGTGAAGGTGACAGTTTGCACGTGCATGGGCACATGAGAATTCCCTGCCCAGCCCCACCATGCAGTCCTTTCCTGAAAGGCAGAAGGGTCTGGGTGCCCCGACAGATGCACGTGGGTTTTCTTCTTGTTCCTTGTGGTCAGCTCTGTGGCTCTTACACTTTGGTTTCTTGTTCTGTAAACTTCTTTAAGCTTGACTCCCAGGGAGTAATTCACTGCTGTGTAAGTATCTAACTGAAGCAGAAGTTTAAGAAAACTACCTTACCAAGGGCTGTGGTAGCCTTTACTGTGAATAACAGTAGTAATGAGCTACTTCATTTCCTATTTCATTATTTTCTTTAAAGTACAAGGTTGCACCCATGAACCCAGTTTGATGACCACTGGTAGATTGTGACAGTGGGTGAAAACAGTGCTTCGGTCCCACTTAGTGGAACAAGCTAATCACCTTCGCTGCTCTTTGTGGTTATTTAAATGCTTTTTTGAGGGTGACTTTGATCACATGTGTTGTTGCCTTGTCGCCGACTTGAGAATTTTGCCCATGTCTCATCATGTTCAGTTTGCCTCAGTTTCCTCATTAGGGGAATGAATGAAGGGTGGAGAGTGATGGTAGCTCATATGGAGACAGGACGGGTTGTTATCCCTGTTTCCTAATACCCATGCCAATCGCTGGAGGAGCATTTACAGCTTCTTGCTGAGAGATTGGCTTACGGTGCCGTGGAGACTGTAAGGTGAACTTTGGGAAGAACCTTCCCACTGTGATGAGCCTTGGCAAAGTGCGTGTAGGACTGTGTCCCTTCCTTGTCAAAGGTTTTCTTTGAAAATGTCAGGGTGGTGATCTCATCAATGTCATGGGATCCTGCAGGACTGGGCTGGGGTTACACTGCATACCTCACCAACAGCATATTCCCATCTGTACCCACTAGATGCTGGTAGTACCCTGGGGTGGCTTCCTTCTTTAGTGGGGGGCCTGCCTCCCTGTAATGATGCAGGAGGGCATGCTCAGGACCTGAGGGGGTACCCTGGGGTGCTGGGGCAGGGGATTCCCTAGGGTGATTAGGGAGAGGAGTCCCTCTTTGGCCGGGTGCTGCAGACAGATGGGTCTTCAGCAGGAGGGTGCTGGTCTCTGACTTGTTTTTCAGTCGTGTCTGACTCTTTGTGACCCCATGGACTGCAGCACGCCAGGCTCCCCTGTCCTTCACTATCTCTCGGAATTTGCTCACATCCACTGAGTTGGGGATGCTATCCAACCATCTCATCCTCTGTCACTCCCTTCTCCTCCTGCCCTCATCAGGGTCTTTTCCAATGAGCTGGCTCTTTGCGTCAGGTGGCCAAAGTGTTGGAGCTTCAGTTTCCAAAGAATATTCAGGACTGATTTCCTTTAGGTTGACTGGTTTGATCTTCTTACTGTCCAAGGGACTCTCAAGAGTCTTCTCCACCCAGCCCTAGTGGGGTTGCCCCCTCCCCACCACAGCAGTATTGCGCACGCCCTTGACCCCAGAGGGCAGCCCTGGACCCACGAGCCCAGCAGGTGTGTGGAATGCAGACTAAGGTCTCCTGGGGTCCTACCACTTGCTTCCTCTGCTCAGCTCTAGAAGAGACAGCTGTGGCTGGTGAGGAGCTGGGGCCCCAGGCACTGACCCTGCAACTTGAGGACTTCTGGCGACAGTAGCAGCTTCAGGGGTGATGTCATCAACTGCACGCTGGCCTGGTAGTGTTGCTGACACGCTCATGACGTTACAGAGAAACTGTGTTAAGAGTTGACTTTGCCTTGATAATTACTGTGAACACTTTGTTCATTTTTTTATTCACAAACTAAACCCATAGGAGATTATAAAGTTAAAAAAAAAGTCTTCTCCAGCATCACAGTTCGAAAGCATCAGTTCTTCGGAACTTAGCCTTCTTTATGGTCCAGCTCTCATATCGGTACCTGACTACTGGAAAAGCCATAGCTTTGACTAGATGGACTTTTGTTGGCAAAGTGATACTTCTGCTTTTTAATATGCTGTCTAGGTTTATCATAGCTTCTCTTCCAAGGAGCAAGCGTCTTTTAATATCTGACTAGGTAGGGGGAAATATTGTCTCAGGTGAAGCCAGTGTTGGCTGTCTAGGGTTGGAAATTTCTAGGACCGTGGGCACCCACAGGTGGCTTTACTACTTCTCATAGGTCGGGGGACGAGCTGCAGGGTCTCTCCATGCCCACAGGTGTGGTCCCCACTTGCCAGGTGCAGGCACACCACGCACATCCCTTCCTGGACCAGCCCTGGCCTGGGGCCCCTTTCTGTGGGTCGTGACTGAGTGAAAAACAATTTTTCTTCTCTTTTCCTCAGAGGAATGTTGGGTCCTCGAAATTCAAGACCATCGAAGATGACCTGGTGTCGGCCCTGGTCCGCTCGGGCTGTATTCCTGAGAATCACGGGGAGGACATGCGGAAGATGTCTTTCCAGCGCTGCGCCCGGACGGACAAGGTAGGTGCTGTCCCCACGTCCCCGGCAGGTGTGAGCAGCACCGCAGCCTCCTGTCTGTGGTTTGTGTTTGTCCTTGTCCCACTTTCCCTCTTAGTGTCTCTATCTCTCAAGATTCTCGTGGTCACAAATGACAGATGCATAGATCTAACGAGTCTAAGTGGAAAGAAACGTGTTGCCTCGTGCGACCAAGAAGCCGGGCCATTTCCAGCCCAGGTGTGGCTGGACCTAGGTGCTTGGGGCCACAGGGCCTGATGTCCTCTCTGCCTGTACTTTCTCTTTGGCTGCTCCTGTGGATGGCGCAGTGGCCACGACATCTGCCTTAGAGCCAACCATCTCAGGCTCATGATACAAGCAGGACCATGTGGCCACAGAGGTGTAATATACAAATGGTTACTGCATTCATCCTGAGCACAGAGCTCGATCAGTTGTGTAACCAGCGACCCATCCCCAAAGGATTCCTGCTGTTGCAACTCAGATAGTGACCTCTTCATTGCTCTGCCCTGGAGTTCTGTCATCTAACTTGCATTCTCTTTTTTTCCTAAGTCCTGGAGAATCACATCCAAGGTGGGACTTTATCTCCTATCTGTAGGATGTCATAGATTTGTTCCCTAAGTTTATGTTTTGTTGAGCTTCGAAGTTCACACTTGTAATGTTTTGTGACTGGCACAGCGTTCACTCCCTTGGTATACAGAGCACTGTTCTCGTCTCTGATTATTCCCTTCAGATGCATTTCTAGAAGCAGAATTCCTCCGTGGAAAGACGCAGCGTGTGCGTGGTCCTTCTGCTGAAGAGACCAGCGTGCCGAGCGTCGTGCTCCAAGTGCAAGGCCCAGCTGGCCCTCCCACGTCTGCTTCCTTTGCAGGGCGTGTCTGCGGCCGGCCAGGTCGTGTCCCTGAAGGTGTGGCTGATTGATGACATTTTAGAAAAGATCAACAGCCACCTTCCATCTCACATTCGGATTCTGGGTAAGCCATGTGTCACCAGGGCTGCGCACCAGGTGGTGGCCAGTCCCAACAGGGACACGCAATTCCTTCTCTCGCCGAGTTTCTCTATTGTGGAGATCAGACAACAGAGCAGGTCCTTAGCGGTTGGTTGCAGTGGCTGTACGTCAGTTATAGAAAAGGACTGAGGACTCGCGTCTCCTTCAGGAAGGGACACAGCCAGACAGACAGATGCGCCATCGCTGCAGCACGTTGGCACCACATGTGCCTTGTTTTAACCAAACGCTTGGATATGAAAATCTGGATTCGATCAAATTAAAACAGGGGCAATTATTCCCTTTTGTAATAAGCCTGATAATGGGATTTCTAGGTCCTTTTCTTTTTTTAATCCAGTCTGACTCTCTGCCTTTTAGGTGGTGTATATGTGCCATTGGTTTTAATAATTATTATAATGTGTGCTGGGGTGGCTGGGTGAAGATCTTGCCTCCTGTTTCTCTCTGTCCCATCTGTTACTTTGTTCCCCTCCTCTGTTTCTCCTTCCTTTTGGATTAACTGATGTTTCTTAAAATTGCTTTTAATTATCACTTTGGGCTTCCCTGGTGGCTCAGCTGGTAAAGAATCTGCCTGCAATGTGGGAGACTTGAGTTTGATACCTGGATTGGGAATATCCTCTGGAGAAAGGAGCGGTTTGGTTAGTTAATGCTATGACTCACTCTAGTTTTGTTTGTTTTTTTTTAAGTGATTGCTTTGGGGTTTAAATTTAAAGCAAGAGTTGGCAAACTTTTTCTGCAGAGGGCCAGAGGGCCGCAAAAGTCCTGTCTTGACTCTTGCGACCACATGGACTGTAGCCCGCCAGGCTCATCTGTCCATGGTATTTCCTAGGTAAGAATACTGGAGTGGGTTACCATTTCCTTCTCCAGGGGATCTTCCTGATCCAGGGATCAAACCTGCGTCTCCTGCATTGGCAGGCAGATTCTTTACCATTGAGTCTCCAGGGAAGCCTGAATTTACTTTTAGTATAATATAGTTTTGTTTTTATTACACTGTGGTCTTTCTCTCCCTGGTAGGGTAATCCCTCTTGAAAACCTCCTCCTAGAGCCAGTCCTCTTAAAGTCCCATTTGATGCTTCTTAACAGTCATTTCCCCAGGGAATATTCTAATGTTTGCCATGGGTTATTCTCCAGTTTTGCTAAAACAATACCAAACCCTGTGCACAATTGCAGCTGTTTACACTGCTTCTATAACATGACACAACACGACCATTAACAGCCCAGCTGTATGGTCGACTGCCAGCCTCCCCCAGCCTCTTGGAGATTATGTTCCACACAATGGAAATTACGTGCTACAGCATATTTGTGATGCTTAGTGTCGACTGAGATGAATTCTTAAAGCAAGACAAAAAACAAAAATAAGATTACCCCAAATCAAACATAATAGCAGAAACAGATGGTGGCGAGCACAGGGAAGGTGCAGCCTTGAACTGGCAGTGGCGGGCAGAGGGGCAGGGGCAGCCTGGAGGCGCTGGCTGCTGTGGAGGGCTGACGGGGGGCAGGCATCGAATCACCCCTTGAAATATGAAGCCAAAGTTGGCCTTTAAGTCAGGCTCCTTGTGAGGCTGACTCCTTGCAACTTGGTTGTGCCTCCAGCGTGAGGACAGCCATGCGGTAGGGAGCATCCAGGCCACGGGGGACTTCCTGGTCCCCAGCTCCCAGAAACCATCCCCACCAACAGTTCTCGCCATCCTTGTAGAAATTTTCTGTATAAATATAGACATAATCTCTATATATGTATTCCTGTCACAAAAAGAATTCCTCTTTCTGTAGTTCTCCATTTGCTTTTCTTTCTTTATAATTTCTTTTTTTGTTGCTGTTGTCGCTCTGGGTCTCCGTTGCTGCGAGGGCTCGCTCTAGCTGTGGCAGGTGGGGACTGTACTCTCAATTGCAGTGCACAGGCTTCTCATTGCGGTGGATTCTTTTGTTGAGAGTACAGGCTCTAGGTGCGCAGACTCAGTAGTTGTGATGCACGAGCTTAGTTGTCCCGAAACATGTGAGATCTTCCCATACCAGGGATTGAACCCATGTCCCTTGCATTGGCAGGCAGATTTTTATCCACTGTACCACTAGGGAAGCCCCATTTTGCTTTTTTTTTTTCCACTTAATGGTTAAATATTTTTGGAGCTCCTGCCAATACAGTGAGCCCTCAGCCATGAGGCCCCCAGTCTGGGTGACGTGCCACCTGCTCTGCGGGCCTGCCTCTCATTTCATCCTGCAGATGTCTAGGAGCCACTGATGGCTTTCCTATTGCTGGGCTTTTTAAGCTTCTTTTGCTGTTGATCACACTGCTGCCCCCGGGCTCACCTGCAGAATGGCTTCTGACCCACTGGTTCCGAGTCAGGGTCACCGGCTGGTGCTTTGGTCTCCATGGCAACTGTTCTGGGTCCCCCTGGGATCCTAGAGGCAAAAGCAGGATGCCCAGCACCTTGGCTGACCCTGGGTTCTGACAGATGCCTGAGAGTTGGCTGTACTGGTTGGTTTGGTTCTGAGACGGAGTGTCTGGTGGACTGAGGGTTTAGCACATGGAGCCAGGTCCCGCTCGGGCTCATCTGGGTTTGGGAGGCCAGGTGCCAGCGCTCAGAGCTGGTCATGGTGTCATCAGTCTGTCCTCATCACTTCCTCTGCCCCTAGGACTGAAGAGGGTCACGGGCGGCTTCAACTCCAAGAACAAGTGCGACGCCAGGACCTACTTCTACATGCTGCCCACGTTTGCCTTCGCCCATAAGGACCACGACTCGCAGGACGAGACGTACCGACTGAGCGCGGAGACGCTGGGGCGTGTGAACCGGCTCCTGGCCTGCTACAAAGGCACCCACAACTTCCACAACTTCACCTCCCAGAAGGGGCCCCATGAGCCCAGTGCCCGGCGCTATATCCTCGACATGTTCTGTGAGGAGCCCTTCGTGCGTGAGGGCATGGAGTTCGCTGTGATCAAGGTCAAGGGCCAGAGCTTCATGACGCACCAGATCAGGAAGATGGTGGGGCTTGTGGTGGCTATCATCAAGGGCTATGCGCCTGAAAGTGTGCTGGAGCGCTGTTGGGGGGAGGCCAAGGTGGACGTGCCCAAAGCGCCGGGGCTGGGCCTGGTCCTGGAGCGGGTGCACTTTGAGAAGTACAACCAGCGCTTTGGCCACGACGGGCTGCACGAGCCACTGGACTGGGCACGGGAGGAGGCAGAGGTCACAGCCTTCAAGGAGCAGCACATCTACCCCACGATCATTAGCACCGAACGCCAGGAGAGGTCCATGGCCCAGTGGCTGAGCACCCTGCCTATGCATGACTTCAGCGCCACTGCCCACGCTGCTGCTGGCCTAGGCACCAAGGTGGGGCTGGGGGCTGGGTACCACGGGGACCATGGGGCCTGGTGCCGGCCTTCCCAGGAGCTCAGCCAGGCGCTTGTCCACACCTGTCATTGATTGCACCCATTCTATAGATGAGCAAGCGTAGGTGCCAAAAGCTGCGTCAGTCCTCCAGGGTCACAGCAGCAGCAGGAGCAAAGGCCAGGGCAGAGGTTCTGGTGGCTGGCTCACCTGCTCTGTGCTTGGTGACCCCAGGTGAGGAGCACACTCAGTGGCCTGTGTTCCCAAGTGTGAGATGGAGGTGATACTAGGACATCCTTCTCTGGCTCATGTACTTGGTCGGTATGCATGTGTCTGACTCCAGAATGTGGGATCGTTTGGGCCTAGGACACTGAGCAGCCCAGTGGTGTTCTCGCCCAGGACGGTGCTCCTATCCAGACCCATGGTGCTGCCTTCCATCTGCGGAGTAATGCAGGCTGATGCAGACCCTGCATTGTGGCCCAGCTCCCAATCAGGCTGCTCTGCTCAGCAAGCAAGGGAGCCAGGCTTGCTGTCAAGTATCTTCCAGGGCCCTGGCTCAAAGTGTGACTCATCTGTTACGTAACTACCAACCTTATGTTAGAAGGAGAATATCCATGACTCAAGGTGCTGGAGCTAAAAGTTAACATTTTAACTTTAGTTCTTAATTCTTTACCCTGCAGTGAGGGAGGTCCCCAAAGCCCATGTTCTTTTTTGGGGGCCCAGCAGGCAGTCAGAGGGTGAGATTCCCACCTGGAGCTCTGGGAGATCTCTTCCCACGTTCTAGATATCCAGAAAGACACTGTCCTTCCTCCACAGCAAGGCTTGTAAACTCAGGTGCATCCAGGGAAGGGAAGTAAGCAAGGTGGGCCAGGTGTAAAGAAAGCAGGCATGCAGGTCGGATGGTAAGTAGCATGCAGTGTCAGGAAGCAGTAGGGCTCGGTGGAGACTGGCCAATAGGAGAGTTCTTGCTCCACCTGAAGGGGCAGGTGTGGTCAGTTCAGCCAGTGGAGGTGGAACCAAGTGTTGGCGAGCTTAGGTTTTCTTTTTCCAGAAAAACGCATTCCGGGATTTTATGTGAAATATTCTACCTTTTATTTATATACTTTGGGTTGCGCTTCTACCCTTTGATGGTTGATGGTTATCAGTTTTCCCAAGCACCATGAGGCCAAGTTGAGCACATGTACAGATATGACCTGGGGCCAGGCTTGCCCTCTGCTTGATTCTGCGAATAGAGGCCTCCGGCCATTTGCCATCTGTACATACTGCTGAGGGGCTTGTACTCGTCCAGCTTTGCAGTGGCTCAGTTTTATGTTCCCAGGGTTCCACAGTAGTGGCCTCTGGGCGTTTGAAGGATCCCAGTGAAGACCTCCCTTCTTGTTCCCAGCCTCTGGCTTTCCCAGTCTTAAGACAGGTCCTTGAACCAGTTAAGAGAGACACGGTGTCAGGGTGAGCCCTGCCTCAGGCAGGTCCATCCTGGGAGGAAGTGCCTGCCCCTGGACAACATGGTTCTTCACGGCTGTCTCCTGTGTGCTGTTGCTCTGCAGGCCCCCAGCTCCCTGGAAGGCAGTGACGGGGTCGGGGACAGTGACTGAGGCCCTGGGAACATCTTGGAAGTGGCCCACGACACGTGCCGGGACCTGCCAGCCTGCTGTTGGCTGTGTGCCTTCGCCAGATGGGAGAGCCCCCGCATGCCCTCTTCACCTCAGGGTCTTGTGACCTGCGTCATTCTGAGTTTTCCTCACAGGGAGAACCTGCTGCAAATCTATTTTCAGCTCAACATGTTGACTACACACACCTGAGCATGTAAAGACTTATTTTTTTAAAGAAGTGATTTTCTTATTAAATAAGTACAAACTTGGCTTAGTCACTTCTATTCATTTTTGAGCTGCGGCACTGGGCATGTGGGATTCTTAGTTCGCCAACGAGGGATTGAACCCGGGCTCCCTGCAGAAGCCTAAGCACTGAACACCAGGGAATTCCCACTTAAGATACTTCTTTGACTTTTTTCCTCGGTCTTTTCTGTGGGTCTTGTGGAGAGAGACGGTATGTGCTGTCTTAGCAACAGGCCTGGCTCCGCCTCCACCCCGAGCTGTGAGAAGTGCGGGTTGGTCAGTGCACATGCGTGGGCTGGCTAGCCAGTGGAGGCTGGAATGGGCGGGACGCTCCTGGCAAGATGAGGCTCGGTGGCCAGGAGAGCCGCACAGACAAGAGAACAGGGCAACTGTGGGGCCATGCAGAGTGGTCCCCAGCGCCAGAGAACGTGGGTTCCTTCTGTGTCCACCTGGCCCCCTGCAGCACATAGCTTTCATCTGGATCCATACATCCCTGGCATGTTCCACACTCAGGGAAGAAGCATGAGACCCCTGTGGGAACACTGAGGGCAGAAGGAAGGGGCACATTGTTGAACCTCTCCCTTAGCGAGCTCTCCTGCCAGCAACTTCATTCCCTCGTTGGCTAGAAGTGTGTCATGTGGTTTTCTGTAGCTGCAAGGGAGGCAGGGAATGCTTTTTAAGTGATGCCCTGCAGAAGAACAGTGATGTTCTGTCAGCAAGGAAGAGGCGGTCAGGAGGTGGCAGTCGCTGAGTAACAGCAGAAGTTCATTTCAGTTCAGTCGCTCAGTTGTGTCTGACTCTTTGTGACCCCATGGACTGCAGCATACCAGGCTTCCCTGTCCATCACAGTTGTCCCTGTCCAACTCCCGGAGCTTACGCAAACTCATGTCCATCGAGTTGGTGATGCTATCCAACCATCTCATCCTCTGTCATCCCCTTGTCCTCCTGCCTTCAGTCTTTCCCAGAATTAAGATCTTTTCCAATGAGTCAGTTCTTCACATCAGGTGGCCAAAGTATTGGAATTTCAGCTTCAGCATCAGTCCTTCCAATGAATATTCAGGACTGATTTCCTTTATTTTATTTATTTATTTTTTTTAAACTGGTTTCATTCACTTTATTCCCTTTATAAATATAATGTGGTGGCTACAGCTGGGGCCTGCGTCCTCTGCACGGAGACTGGTGTGGGTCTTCACAAGATGGTCAGTGAATTCCTGATATGGAGACTTGGTGAACACCGTCTCTTTCCAGAGGTCAGGGGTGAGGTAACTGTAGGTCTTGGAAATGGCATCAAAAGTGGCCTTGGCGAAGTTGCCCAGGGTGGCGGTGCAGCCCCTGGCAGAAGTGTAGCAGTCGTCGATGCCGGCCATCATCAGCAGCTTCTTGGGCACAGGGGCAGAGACGATGCCGGTGCCTCTAGGGGCAGGGATGAGGCGCACCAGCGCAGAGCCGCAGCGGCCAGTCACCTTGCAAGGAACCGTGTGAGGCTTGCCGATCTTGTTCCCCCAGTAGCCTCTTTGCACGGGGACGATGGACAGCTTGGCCAGGATGATGGCCCCACGGATGGCAGTGGCTACTTCCTTGGAGCACTTGACCCCCAGACCGACATGTCCGTTGTAATCCCCAATAGCAACAAATGCCTTGAACCTGGTCCGCTGGCCAGCACGGGTCTGCTTTTGCACAGGCATAATCTTCAAAACCTCATCCTTGAGGGATGCTCCCAGGAAAAAGTCAATAATCTCAGACTCCTTGATGGGCAGAGAGAAAAGGTAGATCTCTTCCAGAGACTTGATCTTCATGTCCTTGACCAGGCGGCCCAGCTTGGTAACGGGGAGCCACTCCTTGTCCTCGGCCTTGCCTCCGCGAGCTCCGCGGCCTTTGCCCCGGCCGCGACCCCGGCCGCGACCCCGTCCCTGGACGCCACTACCGAAGCCTCCGCGGAAGCCACCGCGGCCTCCCATTCCGGGGCCCCCGGGGCCTCCGGGCCCTCCCGCAGCACTGGCGTCATCCGCCATTTGGTGTTTTCAGGAAGAAGAAGCTGATTTCCTTTAGAATGGACTGGTTGGATCTCCTTGTAGTCCAAGGGACTCTCAAGAGTCTTCTCCAACACCACAGTTCAAAAGCATCAGTTCTTCGGTGCTCAGCTTACTTTATAGTCCAACTCTCACATCCATACATGACTACTGGAAAAACCGCAGCTTTGACTAGATGGACCTTTTTTGGCAAAGTAATGTCTCTGCTTTTTAATATGCTGTCTAGGTTGGTCATACTTTTCTACCAAGGAGCAAGCCTCTTTTAATCTCATGGCTGTAGTCACTACCTGCAGTGATTTGAGAGCCTCCAAAAATAAAGTCTGTTACTGTTTCCATTGTTTCCCAATCTATTTGCCATGAAGTGATGGGACTAGATGCCATGATCTTAGTTTTCTGAATGTTGAGTTTTAAGCCAACTTTTTCACTCTTTTCTTGCACTTTCATCGAGAGGCTCTTCAGTTCTTTGTTTTCTGACATAAGGGTGGTGTCATCTGCATATATGAGGTTACTGATATTTCTCCCAGCAATCTTGATTCCAGCTTGTGCTTCATACACACCAGCATTTCTCATGACGTATTCTGCATATAAGTTAAATAAGCCGGGTGACAATATACAGCTTTGACATACTTCTTCCCCAATCTGGAACCAGTCTGTTGTTCCATGTCCAATTCTAACTGTTGCATCTTGACCTGCATACAGATTTCTCAGGAGGCAGGTCAGGTGGTTTGGTACTCCCATCTCTTTAAGAATTTTCCACAGTTTTTTGTGATCCACACAGTCAAAGGCTTTGGCATAGTCAATAAAGCAGATGTTTTTCCAGAACTCTCTTGCTTTTTCGATGATCCAATGAATGTTGGCAATTTGATCTCTGATTCCTCCGCCTTTTCTAAATCCAACTTGAATATCTGGAAGTTCACAGTTCACGTACTGTTGAAGCCTGGCTTGGAGAATTTTGAGGATTACTTTGCCAGTGGAGACCCAGGAGCTTTCAAGTGGAGAAGTGGTATGTGTGTGTGTTGGGCCTGTGTGGATACATGTGTCACCTGGGATGCAAACATTCATGTGCTGTGTGGTATGTGCTTACCCATGTGTATGCATGTGTGGTATGCAAGTGGTCTATACATGTGTATTTATGTCATATATAAGTGTAGGTGATGTGTGCGCACAGATACCTGTGTGTGCATGTGATACACGTGTGGGTTGCACACCCATGTGCACAATGGGGCGGATCTCTTTGAGGGGCTGTTCCATTTGGGAGAATAGATGGAGTTGGGCGATAGAATCAGGAAGACTGGCAATGATATGGGGGAGGCACTGTGGTTGGGGAGAGGCCGAGTGAGGTGTGCCTTTGGGTCACTGCAGGTGGTCCCTGGACTACTGGGACAGGAGAGAGGGTTTAATGCTGACTTGGGCTTTGTGTTTGATAAATTGATGAGCTGGGCCATTAACAGGTGGGGTGACTGAGAACAGGATGGGCTTAGAAGGAGAAATATTGGGGGTTGTCTTTAAGCATGTTAATTTTACCTGTGATAGGGCTTTGTAAGTCACTTTTTAAGTCACCAAAGCAGAAAGTAACCTAAAAATTGCTACAGTCATGGGGTTTTCCCCATGAAAAGTTACATGGTCTTGGCTTCAGGGTCAAATTGTAGACAATTCCCAAGTGTGACTCCAGGCAATTAGTGGGTAATCATTTCAGTCATCTTGGAGGATCCATAGGTATGTGATATTTTAAAATAATATGTGTTTGGAGGGACTTCCCTGGCATTCCAGGGGCTAGGACTCTGCTTCCACTGCAGGAGGTATAGGTTTGATCATCCCAAAGTCCCTAACCATCCCTTCCCCTGCAGGTAAGTCTTTAGTCTCTTGGTTGGCCATTTCTGCCTGTTTTCCCTTTGCTCCCCTTTTCCCATTTGTTTGCCAATGGCTCCATGTCTGGAGATGTGTGATCCCTGGCCCAGAGCTGAGTTCAGGGCTGGGGGTTCAGGTCAAGAAGTCACTCACAACTGGACCTCCCTTATAGGAGAGACTCAAAATTGTCAACTCCTGCCGCAAGTGTAGCCAGGAGCAGCAAGGAAGCTGCCTCCCGGTACCTCCACTCCTGCAGAGACGCAGCCAGTGGGAGGGGCTGGGACTCTGACCTCCAAGGAGTCTGAGGGGTGTAGTTTTTGAGCTTTCCAAACTCACTGAGTGGGAGGTGGAGTGAAGATTGAAAGGGCCTTCCTATCAGTGCTCAGAAACACGAAATTGAACTTTCCTGGTGGTTCAGTGGTTAAGAATCTGCCTGCCAATGCAGGGGACACAGGTTCGATCCGTGTGTCTGGGAATCTTCCTGGTCTGGAAAGATCCTGCATGCCGAGGAGCAACTAAGCCAAGCACTGCAACTATGGAAGCCTGCAGCTCGAGCTCTGCAGCAAGAGATCAGCGCCTGCCCCCCTCCATCTCCACAATTAGAATTTCACACTCCTTGTGGCTCAGTTGGTAAAGAACCTGCCATAAATGCAGGAGACCTGGGTTCGACACCTGGGTTGGGAAGATCCCCTGGAGAAGGGAAAGGCTACCCACTCCAGTATTCTGGCCTGGAGAATTCCATGGACTGTATAGTCCATGGGATTTCAAAGAGTTGGACAGGACTGAGCAACTTTCACTTTTAAAGCCCGAGTGCACAGCAATGAAGACCCAGCACAGCCAAAAATAAAATAAATGTTTTAAAAAGTAAAAGAAACATGCAATCACTCCACTCTGTTCTTTTATCCAACTAATTATACCCCTTTATGCTCCTTTATGGTCTCCCATTTATAGCCAAGTTTGTTCTTTATTTTCTTTTTCTGTGTGTTTAATATCAGAGGTGGTATTTGCATCTGCACTTTGCTGAGGAGTTGGATCACTTTCAGTTCAGTTCAGTCGCTCAGTCATGTCCGACTCTTTGCTACCCCATGAATCGCAGCATGCCAGGCCTCCCTGTCCATCACCATCTCCCGGAGTTCACTCAGACTCACGTCCATCGAGTCAGTGATGCCATCCAGCCATCTCATCCTCTGTCATCCCCTTCTCCTCCTGTCCCCAATCCCTCCCAGCATCAGAGTCTTTTCCAATGAGTCAACTCTTCGCATGAGGTGGCCAGAGTACTGGAGTTTCAGCTTTAGCATCATTCTTTCCAAAGAAATCCCAGGGTTGATCTCCTTCAGAATGGATTGGTTGGATCTCCTTGCAGTCCAAGGGACTCTCAAGAGTCTCCTCCAACACCACAGTTCAAAAGCATCAATTCTTCGGTGCTCAGCCTTCTTCACAGTCCAACTCTCACATCCATACATGACCACTGGAAAAACCATAGCCTTGACTAGATGGACCTTTGTTGGCAAAGTAATGTCTTTGCTTTTGAATATGCTATCTAGGTTGGTCATAACTTTTCTTCCAAGGAGTAAGCATCTTTTAATTCATGGCTGCAATCACCATCTGCAGTGATCTTGGAGCCCAAAAAAATAAAGTCTGCCACTGTTTCCACTGTTTCTCCATCTATTTCCCATATCACTTTAGCCTGTATCTTTTTTAAAATGGAATTGTAATTGAGGTATAATTCATGCACCACAAAGCTCATCCTTTCAAAATGCACAATTCAGTGGTATTTAGTAGATACACAAAGTGGTGCAATTGTCAGCGCTACCTAAATTCATATATATATGTACATAAACATTGGCTGTGCTGGGTTTTCGCTGGGGCGCACGGGCTTTCTCTAGTTGTGGTGAGCGGGCTTCTCTTGCTGCAGAATATGGGCTCCAGAGTATGTGGGTTCACTATTTCCAAGCATAGGCTCTTTAGTCATGTTGCACAGGCTTAGTTGCCCTGTGGCATGCCCTGCGGCATGTTCACGGACCAGGGATCGAACCTGTGTCCCCTGCATTGGAAGGCAGATTCTTAACCACTGGACCACCAGGGAAGTCCCTGTACATTTGACATAAATGGAATCATGATACGTGGCCTTTTATATCTGACTTCCTTAACTTACTGTAGTATTTTCAAGGTTCATCTATGTCAAATTCCATCCTTTTTTTTTTTTTGCTGAATAATACTCCATTGTATATATTTAATGTAATTTTATATAATATATAATATTCCATTATATACATATATTCTCAAGTTAAACAGATTCATTAGCTCCAGTGGCCACAGCAGCCAGCTCTTGGCAGATGGAGGCTTTGGGACCAGTGAGCTGCATGGATGGTCCAGTACAAACTACAGTACTGAATCAGGCCCTGAGAGAGTGCCCAGGGGTCCTTCCCTCCCTCCCTGCCCTGTGAAGAGGGCCCAGCTGGTGGGAGGCAGGCGTGGGGGCTCTGTTTCTGGTTGACTGGCTGTAGCCTGGAGGCTTCCTGGACTGGTCTTAACTGCCCTTGGCAACAGGGAGTTCAAGTGCCCACACCCAGTGACGTAGTTTATTTATTCATCAGTTGATGGATATTTTAGTTGTTTCCATTACTTGGGGATTATGAGTAATGCTGCTAAGAATATTTTCATATGTGCTTTCATGTGGATGTGTTTTTAATTCTCTTGGATATATACTTAGTAGTGGTATTCCTAGGTCATATGTTAAGTCCTAACAACTCTTTTGTGGAACAGCCAAACCATTTTTTCAAGTGGCTGAATCATTTATTTTTTTATTTAAAAAAGTATTTATGTAGGCCGTGTCAGTTCTCAGTTGTGGCAAGAGGGATTTTTGTTGTGGCATGCAAACTCTTGGTTGTGGCATGTGGGATCTAGTTCCCTGACCAGGGATTGAACCCAAGCCCCCTGCATTCAGACTGTGGCTTAATCACTGGACCATTGGGCAAGTCCCTGACTGCATCATTTTAAATTCTGACTAGCAGCAGATGAGGTTTCTGATTTTTCCAATGGGCTTGTAAACACTAGTTACCTGACTCTTTGGTTTAAGCCATCCTAGCGGTTTTGGTTTATATTTCCCTGATCCCTAATGTTGCTGAAGATCTTTTCATGTGCTTATTTGTATATCTTCTTTTGAGGCATGTATTCAAGTCCTTTGCCCGTTAAAAATGTTTTTTTAATTGAAGTATAGTTGATTTACAATGTTGTGTTAATTTCTTTTGTACAGCAAAGTGACTCAGCTTTATAGATCGATAGATAGGTAAGGAGGAGGATTATTTTTTTTTAATTTTAAACATCACAAAAGCAGTCTGGATTTCCAGCATGGTAGTAATACAGATTTTAAGCAACATCCAGTTTATACAGGTTCTGGATTAATATTTTAATGTTTTATGCCCAGTTCAATACTTTAAAGCAGAATTAAACAAGTTTCTTCATTAGAGCAAATGTTTTTGCAAAACAGTAAAACAGCAAATAGATTAACTTTTCTAAGGTAACATGCACTTTTTATAATGTAATAAAAAAAGTTGCTCAAGTAAATGTACAAGATCTATACTGTTTCAAGTCATCTGCTTAAATTAAGTATTACAAAATCTATACAATTTCAAGTTATTCCAAGTATGGGCTTCCTAGGTGGCACAGTGGTAAAGAGTCCACCTGTCACCAATGCAAGAGACGCAGGAGAACCGGGTACGAACCGTGGATCAGGAAGACACCTTGGAGTAGAAAATGGCAACCCACTGCAGTATTCTTGCCTGGAAAATTTTTTGGACAGAGGAGCTGGCAGGCTATAGTCCATGGGGTCCCAAAGAGTTGGACACGACCGAGCATACACATACACACACATATGTGTGTGTATCTGTATCTGTATCTATATATATATATAAAATCTTTTTCATATTCTTTTCCATGATGGTTTGTCACAGGATATTGAACGTAATTCCCTGTGGTATACAGCAGGATCTTGTTATCTATTCCTTTGCCCATTTTAGAATTAATTGTCTTTTAATTATTTAGTTGCAAGTTCTGTATTCTGTCCCTTATTTGGTATATTATTTGCAGATATTTTCTCTCATTCTGTGGGTTATCTTTTCTTAATGGTGTCATCTGAAGCAAAAGTTTTTTTATTTTGATGATGTCCAACCTATTTTTTTTGTAGTTATTGTTACTTCTGTTTTTGGTGTCATAAAAAAATCACTGCCTGATCTATGATACTGAAGATTTGTATCTATGTTACTTTTTGAGACTTTTGTAATTTTAGCACTTACATTTAGGTCTTTGGTCCATTTTGATTTCAGTTTTGCATAAAGCATATGGTTGGGATCCAACTCCATTCTTTATGAAAGCAGCTCTTTTGTCCCTTTCCCGTTGGCCCATTTCTGTCCCCCTCTGACCTTCAGTTCAGTTGCTCAGTCGTGTCCGACCGAGGCCTCCCTGTCCATCACCAACTCCCAGAGTTCACTCAAACTCACGTCCATCGAGTCGGTGATGCCATCCAGCCATCTCATCCTGTCGTCCCCTCCTCCTCCTGTCCCCAATCCCTCCCAGCATCAGAGTCTTTTCCAATGAGTCAACTCTTTGCATGAGGTGACCAAAGTACTGGAGTTTCAGCTTTAGCATCATTCCTTTCAAAGAACACCCAGGACTGATCTCCTTTAGAATGGACTGGTTGGATCTCCTTGCAGTCCAAGGGACTCTCAAGAGTCTTCTCCAGCACCACAGTTCAAAAGCATCAATTCTTCGGTGCTCAGCTTTCTTCACAGTCCAACTCTCACATCCATATACGACTACTGGAAAAACCATAGCCTTGACTAGATGGACCTTTGTTGACAAAGTAATGTCTTTGCTTTTGAATATGCTATCTAGGTTGGTCATAACTTTCCTTCCAAGGAATAGTGTCTTTTAATTTCATGGCTGCAGTCACCATCTGCAGTGATTTTGGAGCCCCCCCAAAAATAAAGTCTGACACTGTTTCCCCTCTTTTCCCATCTAAGAACTACTTACAGGAATGAGATCACTGGGTAATTTAACCGAACTCCTGACTTGTGCTCTCCTTATTGCCCACTATGCCTGTGCCTAACGTGTTGATTCTTTTCCTACGTTGAAAGAAGTCAGAATGAAAAAGTTAAAGAATGACTAGTTCTCTCCCCACAGCGGCTCCCTCAGCAATCCAGAGGGTAGATCGCTTGCGCAATATCTGAAGAGTCAGCCAGTCGGCACACGGAGGAAAAGGATGCAGAACCCACCCTCCAGATTGACGATTCCCTGAGGTTCTCTCCGCTTTTTCCCTTTAAAAACTGTCAAGGCTGAGCAGAATCTTCAGAGTTGGCCTCAGGACATAAGAACACCTCCTGCCTAGAACACCAGATTTCTTTTTCTTTTCAAAAATTAATTAATTATTTTGGTTGTGTCAGGTCTTAGTTATAGCACACCGCATCTCTGTCCTCTCTTGTTGCCCTGCACAGACTCTCTAGTAGTTGCGGTACACGGACTTAGTTGCCTGAGGAGGAATCAAACCTGTGCTCTCTGCACTGCAAGGTGGATTCTTAACCACTGGCAGTTCCGATTGCCAGTTTTTCTGATTAAAGCACCTTCCCTTTCTCCTGACTCTTGCGTCTCTTTATTGGCTTTGAGCAATCAATAAGCTGAGTTGAGTAACACTTACAGGTGGACACCCGGTCTCCCCTTGTCCTTTTGTTTGCTCCTGAGGCATGACTTCCTCGGCCCCGCCCCGTTTCTGCACCTCCTCCTCAGCCCTGGACTGGCCTTTTCACCTGCTTGGTCCGCCCAGCTGTCAGCCCCTCGCCCCACCCGCAGCAGTCCCAGCCAACCCCACTTCTCGGAGAGGCGGCTCCACAGGCTTTCGAGGTCTCCTCCCCAAACCTAGAGCCGGCGCTTAACGGGCGATCCGGCCGGCCGGAGTGAACGCAAGCCCGCACCGTCGTCTACGCAGAGCCCTCATGGCAACCTCCACTCTTCACAAACCCCGGACCGCTCCGCCGCCAGCCCATCGGCCCTTGCCCTCGCCCTGCAAGTCTAGCTCTCCCAGCCGCCTCGGCGTCTCCCGCTCCGCCGACGTCACACCAACGCGCAGCTGCGAGAGCGCAGCGCGCGTCCCTTCCGGCTCGCCGTAGCAGCCGCGCCGCCGCTTCTTCCGGCCGGGCCCCGGATGTGTCGAGCGGAACGGCGCTGTCTGGGCCCGGACCCCAGACCCAGCCCCAGAGCTGAGGAACGCGGCCCACACTCGGGGTAGGTGTGGGCGTGGCGCGGACGACCGACTTGCGGGTTAGATGGCCCGCGCCCCGGCCTCGGTTCGCCCTGGAGCCCCCGGCGGAGGCCCGGGGCGGCGAGGAGGGAGGCCCGGAGCGGCGCTGGCTGTGGGACGGCACTGAATCTGTGCAGGGACCGCGGGTCGTGACGGGGGCCGCCGGCGGCCGGGGGCGCTGCGGGTTCCCTGTCTGCCTCACAGGGTTCCTCCTTGTGAGCGGGGCACCTCGCGTTGTTTTTTCTGCTCGGGGTTAAAGTTAGGTCCGGTGCTTTCTTTTCACCTGGTTTTCCGGGTTCGATGCTCGACTCCTTCCTTCCACAGGATGGGGATCGCACCACTTTGCTTCTTCGCGCGAGGTTCTCCGCGCAGGGGTAAGCAAAGATGCAGAGGGAAAGTGACTTGTCAGACCCGTCGTCCAGGAACCCCTGCGCCGCTCCCTCCAGCTCCTCTCCGCCGCCCACTAGCATCCCTTAAGTGGCGAAGCCTTTTCGCCCCCGGGCCTTTGCGTTGCGCGCCCGCCCTGCCCGGAACTTACCTTCCTGCAGAGGTCTGCAACCCGCCTCTCTGCTCAGACGTCAGCTTATCAGTTAGAGAAAAATAATAGAGCGGGATGCTAGTAGTCTTTAACCCGGGCGTTATAGATACGTTTTTTTCTCTTCGTTTATTTGTGTTTTCTGATGGATTGGATTTTTATTTTTTACGTGATATATACCATGAAATAGTTTCTGTGACTTTTTTAGTGGAACCAATGAAATAGAAATAGGCTTTCTGAATGATTGGAAAAAAAGTAAAAATACATCTTAAAACTAAATCATTCAACCACCCAAAGATAAGCATAATTAACAGTTTCTTTGTGGCCTCTTGTCCTTTTCATTTATTTTTTTTTAATTGTACAATGTAATTTCATGTGCTTTTAAAAACGTAGTTAGCATGATCAGGTGCTATTAAATCTACAACAGTTGCTGTAGGTAGAGCAATATCTGTAAGCCATTGGCCATTTAATCTCTCCTATTGGATCCACCCCTTCTTGCCTTTTCCAGCCCGTGGCTCTAATATTCTTGTTTTGCCTTCAGTTTATCTTCTCTCCAGAGTATTTCCATCAGTATGCAAACTCTCCAACTACCGTTACCTTTTCTGGATCTTCAGATCTTCTTGTTTAGTTGTTAAGTCTTGTCTGACTCTTTTGCAATCCCCTGGACTGTAGCCCACCAGGCTCCTCTGTGGGATTTCCCAGGCAAGAATAATGGACTGGGTTGTCATTTCCTTCTCTAGGGGATCTTCTCAACACAGGAATTGAACCCTCATCTCTTGTATTGGCAGGTGTATTCTTTACCACTGAGCTACCAGGGAAACCCTTTCTTGGTCTTTGCTTCCTTTTATATCAGAATTAGGAAGAATCCTGAACTCCTGTCTCCTCTTCTCTCATTTCTCTTGAACATGGTTCAGGCTATTTGGTCCCACCTCTCCTCTGAAACAGCTCCTCCTGGGGTTGGGGACCACTATATTGCCAAGTCCCCCTGTTGGTAGCCTTTGGTTAGGCCTCCCATGGCTTTCTTGAATCACTCTCCCTTGGTGACCCTGGGACACAACTCAGTTGGTTGTCCTTTTATCTTGAAGGCTGCTGTCCCTAGCGTCCTTGCTGGTTCCTTCTCATCTCCTTGATGCTGCTACTGCTACTGCTAAGTCGCTTCAGTCGTGTCCAACTCTGTGCGACCCCAGAGACAGCAGCCCACCAGGCTCCCCTGTCCCTGGGATCCTCCAGGCAAGAACACTGGAGTGGGTTGCCATTTCCTTCTCCAATACATGAAAGTGAAAAGTGAAAGTAAAGTTGCTTAGTCGTGTCTGACTCCTAGCGAGCCCATGGACTGCAGCCTACCAGGCTCCTCTGTCCATGGGATTTGTCAGGCAAGAGTACTGGAGTGGGTTGCCATTGCCTTCTCCGTCTCATCTCCTTAACTGCTACAAATTGTGCTGCCTGGGAGTGGTCCTCCCACCTCCTCTTTGGTCTGTACCCTGGGGTGATCTCATCCCGGGTCATGGCTAGGTCACTTGTCAATACTCCCAGAATGTGTAGCTCTTAGCTGGATCTTCCCGTTCCAAACAGCCACTTTTACTGGTGTGTAATCTACTGATACCTTGTTGCATCTCAGTCAGAGGTAACTCCCTTCTTCCTGTTGCTCAGGACAGAGCTCCTTGTGTGGTGTGTGCATTTCTTCCAGGTACCAAATTTGATTGGTCAGCACTCAAACCTGGAGCTTCTCACTGCCTTCTTGGGTGCAGCTGTCATTTAAGCCCCCTACACCATCTTGCCTGGGTTATTCCAGTGACCTCCCTGCTCTCTACTCACCTGAGCTGAGCTGCTCTGCAGTTGACTCTTAATACAGATCTGGGTGATGCACCGCTTAGCTCAGCGCCCTCCGTGGTTTGTCATCTCCCTCAGAAAAAAAAGCCAGAGTCCCTAAGGCAGTTTATGAAGCCCCTTGTGGCTAGGTTCCTGCTGCCCCTGTGACTTCATGTCCTCGCACTCCACTGGTTGTCACCTGGCTCCAGCTACGCCCAGCTCCGTGCCTGGGCCCACATCGGCTCTGCCTGAAACATCAGGTTCCTGCGTGCCACAGGTCTGCTTCTTACTCAGTTCTCTTTTCAGAAGTTCCCTCCTCAGAGAAGCTGCTGGGTAACCCAGGGCCTTGTCCTCTCGCCCACACGCTCCTATCCCTTACCCTGACTTTGCCATTGCACGGATGGTCTGGCACTTACGGTTTTGTTCATTGCCTCACTGCCCCCTCCCCTCACCCCCAGCCTCAGGGCAGGAACTACGCTTTGTTCACTCTCCTACACACAGTGCTTCAGATACTGTCTGATGGAGTATATGCTTAATAAATGTTGCGTAAGTAAATTAAGGAACAAATTCTTTCCTAAAGCAGATTAATTTGGTAGGGACCTAGGCCTGCAGGGTATTAAAAGTTATAGGGGTTGCTGAGGAATAGACTTCACCTGCTGTAAGTTAGAGGAGAGAAGTTGGCTTTTCTAGTAGAGAGAAGCTTATGCAGGAGGTGAGGTTTGATGTAGATGTTGGGTTTCATAGGTAGAAATGAAAAGAATTGGATATGACTCCTCCAGTGGAAGATGAGAGCTCTTGAGGCCCTTGAAGGAAGGATTCAGCTGCCGGATTTCGCATTCAAGGGCCTTGTGTGAAGCTGGATGTCCCACACTGGCAGTGTGGTGCCCTTCAGAGGGACAAGATCTTCATCCATCTTCTGTTTTGAGTTCTCTTGTTGGCATTCTCTCTGCCCAGCAGGCCCCACCCCCTCCAACAGATCTGCACATACCCCCGCACCCCCACCCCAGGTCCCATGTTTCCACTGTGGTGGCAGTGAGTGCCTGGTGCATCTGCCCCCTTCCTCCAGGAGGGCAAGCAGCTGATGGTGGCTGTGACCTGCACATCTTCCTCTGGAGCCTGACTCTGCTCCTCAGCCCCCTGTAGAGGGACCAAGTACCTGTTGCCTTTAGTAGTCAAGACCCTGACCCTTAAGAGTTTTCTTCTGGGTAGAGCATCCTTTGGGCTTGTCATCTCAGGCCCACCAGCGCTGTAATTTCTGCTTTATTTCTAATCAACAGAAATTTTTATCTTGTTTTGGTGTATTATCATATTATAGAAATAAATTTTAAAAGTCTTTTATGTTCTGAGTGAAAGGGAAGGTCTTTGGACATCCTCACTTTGTTATTTTACTTAGCTGTCTTTGTTTTTAATGTATATGTGATAGTATTCACTTTTTTGGTATAGAATTCAGAGAATTTTGACAGATGTCTAATTTCCGCAATAGTTAAGAGTACAAAGAAGTTCCTTCCCTCCCAAAAATTCCCTTGTGCTGCCTCTCTGTAGTCAGCTCCTCCCTGAGTGCTCAGTAGCCTCTGACCCCTAAGTGTATGTTTCTGTTTTTTCCAGGATGTCAGTTAAAGGAGCTTACAGTGTGGGGCCTTTTGAGTCTGGCTTCTTCCACTGAGCATAATGCATTTGCGATTCATCCAGGTTGCTGCATATACCAAGAATGTGTCTCTTTTTGTGGAGGTGTGGTCTGCAGTGTGGATGGACTACAGTTTATCCGTTCACTCGTTGAAGGGCTTTGGGTTGTTGCCAGACTTTTAATACAAGTAATGAATGAACAAGTCACTGTGTTATAGTCAGACAGTAGAGAAGTACCCCGAGCATGCTAAAGTTCCTCTTTGCTCTTTCTTCTCATTCTTGACTTTCCCAAACTAACTGATTTGGTATCCACTTCTTTTGTTTTTAATTTTTTAAAAAATTTACTCATTTTTGGCTGTGCTGGGCCTTCGTTGCTGTGCAGGCTGTTCTGCAGCTTTGGTGAGCGGGGGCCAGTCTCTAGTTGCGGCACTCGGGCGTCTCATTGTAGAGCGTCCACACTGTTGTGGAGTGTCCACACTGTTGTGGAGCTCGCGCTCTAGGGTGTGTGGGCTTGGTCGTGGCTCCCAGGCTCTAGAGCCGAGGCTCAATAGTTGTGGTGCACCGTCTTCATGCTTCCTCACATGTGGGATCTTGCCGGATCAGGAACTGAACCTGTGTCTCCTGCATTGGCAGGGAGATTATTTACCATTGAGCCAGCAGGGAAGCCCAGTTTGGGTTTATTTTTAAATTAAAAAAAATCTTTTTTAAACATTGACAGCTTGCAGGATCTTAGTTCCCTGACCAGGAATTGATCCTTGGCCTTCTGCAGTGAAAGCACCTAATCCTAACCAGTGGGTCATCAGAGAATTCCTCACTATCCGTTTATTATATTTTTTAAAGGTTTATTTATTTTTGACTGTGCTGGGTCTTCACTGCTGCTGGCTTTTGCTAGTTGTGACAAACAGAGGCCACTCTCTAGTTGCTGTGGGCAGGCTTCTCAGTGTAGTGGCTTCTCTTGTTGTGGTGCTTGGGCTGAGTTGCCCGACATGTGGGATCTTCCCAGACCAGGGATGGAACCTGTGTCCCCTGCACTGGCAAGTGGATTCATAGCCACTGAACCACAGAGAAGCCCCTCCATTACTTTTAAAAGTGTATCATTGTAAACAGCATAGGAAAAGTGAGAAGTTGCTCAGCTGTGTCTGACTCTTTGACACCCCATGGACTGTAGCCCGCCAGACTCCTCTGTCAATGGAATTCTCCAGGAAAGAAAACTGGAGTGGGTAGCTGTTCCCTTCTCCAGGGGATCTTCTTAACCCAGGGATTGAACCCACCTCTCAAGTATTGCAGGCAGATTCTTTACCATCTGAGCTACCAGGAAAGCCCAAGAATCCTGGAGTGGGTAGCCTATCCTTTCTCCAGAGGATCTTCCTGACCCAGGAATTGAACCTGGGTGTCCTGCATTCCAGGCAAATTCTTTACTAGCTGAGCTTTCAGGGAAGCCCTTTTTAAAAATAAATTGAGGCATGTCACTCATGGTAGGAATACCATGTGTTTGTATATGCTGTTGCTTCAGTTATGTCTGACTCTTTGAGACCTCATGGACTGTAGCCCTTGAGGCTTCTCTGTCTGTGGGATTCTCCAGGCAAGAATACTTGAGTGAATTGTCATACCCTTCCTCCAGGAGATCTTCCCAACCTGGGGATCGAACCCAACCAAGTCTCCTGCCTCTCCTGCATTGCAGGCAGGTTCTTTACCCACTGAGCCACCTGGGAAGCTCAAGCAGCGTATAGTTGAGTCTTATTTTCTTAATCCGGATTGAGACTGTAGGATTTTAATTGGATATTTAGTCTATTTAATTTTTAAACGCTTTGGAGTAACTTTAGATGTACAGAAAAGTCGCAAAAATATGTTTCTTTCTATGCATTAGAACCTGTGTTCTCTGTGAAGGTGATATTTCCCCCACGGGGGTCAGAATGGTTCTTGGGAGGAGGGTGAAAAAAAATTAGATGTGACAATGTTTTGTGGTCTCCTGAAGGGTCATAGTTCTTCACAGAGGTACAGTATGGCTGTGGTTTAAAACTTCATGGGCGGTGATTCGGAGAGAGGCCTAAATAGGCTTCTTAGGGGGACAATAGGGGACAAAAAGACTGAGAAATAGCAGCAGAATAATAAATTGGGCTTTTGTGGCTTTATTGCCTAGAGTTTGAGGAAGCACTTCTTCAGTTTGTCTTGAATGTTCCTCTCAAACTGAGATAGAGCCTACTTACTGTAGTCCAGGGGCTCTGGCCCATCAGATTAAGGACCTGCACCAGTGCCATGATTTTGATCAGAAGGCATAGGTGGCATCAAGTCTGGGCTTCCCTGTTTTCCACTGCAGCCCCTCGAGAGGTCAGTTCTCTGTATTAGCATATGTAATGCATCCTAGACAGTTTTGTTTCATTTTTTTTTAGAATACAGCAAATTGCTTTTACTTTGATATGCATCCACATCTCAGGATTTAGTCATCCTAGACGGTTTTAAAAATTCAGTTCAGTTGCTAAGTCATGTCCGACTCTTTGCGACCCCATGAATCGCAGCACGCCAGGCATCCCTGTCCATCACCAACTCCCGGAGTTCACTCAGACTCACGTCCATCGAGTCAGTGATGCCATCCAGCCATCTCATCCTCTGTCGTCCCCTTCTCCTCCTGCCCCCAATCCCTCCCAGCATCAGAGTCTTTTCCAATGAGTCAGCTCTTTGCATGAGGTGGCCAAAGTACTGGAGTTTCAGCTTTAACATCATTCCTTCCAAAGAAATCCCAGGGCTGATCTCCTTCAGAATGGACTGGCTGGATCTCCTTGAAGTCCAAGGGACTCTCAAGAGTCTTCTCCAACACCACAGTTCAAAAGCATCATTCGACGCTCAGCTTTTTTCACAGTCCAACTCTCACATCCGTACATCACCACAGGAAAAACCATAGCCTTGACTAGATGGACCTTAGTCGGCAAAGAAATGTCTCTGCTTTTCAATATACTGTCTAGGTTGGTCATAACTTTTCTTCCAAGGAGTAAGCGTCTTTTAATTTCATGGCTGCAGTCACTATCAGCAGTGATTTTGGAGCCCCCAAAAATAAAGTCTGCCACTGTTTCCACTGTTTCCCCATCTACTTCCCATGAAGTGATGGGACCAGATGCCATGATCTTCGTTTTCTGATTGTTGAGCTTTAAGCCAACCTTTTCACTCTCTTCTTTCACTTTCATTAAGAGGCTGTTTAGTTCCTCTTCACTTTCTGCCATAAGGGTGGTGTCATCTGCATATCTGAGGTTATTGATATTTCTCCTGGAAATCTTGATTCCAGCTTGTGCTTCTTCCAGCCCAGCGTTTCTCATGATGTACTCTGCGTAGAAGTTAAATAAGCAGGGTGACAATATACAGCCTTGACGTACTCCTTTTCCTATTTGGAAACAGTCTGTTGTTCCATGTCCAGTTCTAACTGTTGCTTCCTGACCTGCATATAGGTTTCTCAAGAGGCAGGTCAGGTGGTCTGGTATTCCCATCTCTTTCAGAATTTTCCACAGTTTATTGTGGTCCACACAGTCAAAGGCTTTGGCATAGTCAATAAAACAGAAATAGATGTTTTCTGGAACTCTCTTGCTTTTTCCATGATCCAGCGGATGTTGGCAATTTGATCTCTGGTTCCTCTGCCTTTTCTAAAACCAGCTTGAACATCTGGAAGTTCATGGTTCACGTATTACTGAAGCCTGGCTTGGAGAATTTTGAGCATTACTTTACTAGTGTGTGAGATGAGTGCAATTGTGCGGTAGTTTGAGCATTCTTTGGCATTGCCTTTGTTTGGGATTGGAATGAAAACTGACCTTTTCCAGTCCCGTGGCCACTGCTGAGTTTTCCAAATTGGCTGGCATATTGAGTGCAGCACTTTCACAGCATCATCTTTCAGGATTTGAGATAGCTCAACTGAAATTCCATCACCTCCACTAGCTTTGTTCGTAGTGATGCTTTCTAAGGCCCACTTGACTTCACATTCCAAGATGTCTGGCTCTAGGTGAGTGATCATACCATCGTGATTATCTTGGTCATGAAGATCTTTTTTTGTACAGGTTTTCTGTGTATTGCCACCTCTTCTTTAATATCTTCTGCTTCTGTTAGGTCCATACCATTTCTGTCCTTTATCGAGCCCATCTTTGCATGAAATGTTTCCTTGGTATCTCTAATTTTCTTGAAGAGATCTCTAGTCTTTCCCATTCTGTTGTTTTCCTCTATTTCTTTGCATTGATCGCTGAGGAAGGCTTTCTTATTTCCTATTGCTGTTCTGTGGAACTCTGCATTCAGATGCTTATATCTTTCCTTTTCTCCTTTGCTTTTCACTTCTCTTCTTTTCACAGTTATTTGTAAGGCCTCCTCAGACAGCCATTTTGCTTTTTTGCATTTCTTTTCCATGGGGATGGTCTTGATCCCTGTCTCCTGTACAGTGTCACAAACCTCTGTCCATAGTTCATCAAGCACTCTATCTATCAGATGTAGTCCCTTAAATCTATTTCTCACTTCCACTGTATAATCATAAGGGATTTGATTTAGGTCATACCTGAATGGTCTAGTGTTTTTCCCTACTTTCTTCAATTTAAGTCTGAAATTGGCAATAAGGGGCTCATGATCTGAGCTGCAGTCAGCTCCTGGTCTTGTTTTTGCTGGCTGTATAGAGCTTCTCCATCTTTGGCTGCAAAAAATATAATCAGTCTGATTTCAGTGTTGACCATCTGGTGATGTCCATGTGTAGAGTCTTCTTTTGTGTTAAAAATTAGTTTAGTCCATTTTATCTTTTGGAACTTGCATATTTTAAGGTCTAATATGGAACCTTCATAACCTGCTCTAAGGTGGAAGAATGAAGTTTTGTTAGCAAATAGGACTTTTGTTACAGCCTTTTATTTATTAAGTGACATGTGACATTGCTATCTTAATAGATGCTAACATTCTACTATGAAAAATTTCAAAGATATACCAGGATTGAAAGAATTTTATAGTAAATGCCTGTATGCCCACCACTCGATTTTCTATTATTAACATTTTATTGACCTGGTTTATCACACATCCATCCACCCATCATCTTTTAAAAATTTGAGGGAGCAGTTCAAGGTGAGTGAAAGCATTGTTTTTAACATGTTTAAGCCGTTTTAACTCCATCTGGCAGATGTAATTGGTCCATTTTGGGGGTATCTATCAAGTCGCTTAGGCCAGCACTAAGACAGCTTATAAGAAGCCCTTGAGTACCGGTTACTAGGGAGTAGAGGGCAGAGAACGTTCTCTTTGGAGGGAAGTTCTGGAGAATGGCAGTGCTTTCCCAGGGAAAGAGGGAGATTTCATGTGGCTAGACATGGGAGGAAGGTTCTTGTGTAGCTGCCACAGTTCTGCTGATCGGGGTCAGTCTCTGTCCCTGCCTGGGCGCCCCTTGGACTGCTTTCTCACAGGAGTGAGATGTCGTGGTGGTCGCTCGGGCCTCAGGCCCCCCGGCTGATGCTGTGCACATTTCTGCCATGCAGAGACCTGTTCTGTGTGGGGACATGGCTCCCACGGTGCTGAGCTGTGAACTTCACCTTGGCCTTTCTTAACCCACCTATGCCCATTACCACACTTGCCAATCTGAATTCTTCTTGGTTTTCAGGACTGTGAGTGTGTGTGTGTCAGTAGCTCTGTTCAAGGAGAGCCCCAGGTAGAAAAGAGAAGCTTTACTTAGTCTTCTTGGATTTATTTGTAGTCCCATCACTGACATGACTTTGAAATACAAATAGTGTTAAATGAGCACATGGCTGTATTTTCAAAGATGAGAACCACTGTCCTAAAATTTCCTAACCTTTCTCTCCATCTTCCATCACCACCCCAGGAGAAGCTGTACACTCTGCTGCTTGTCCCGCAGAGCTCTCTGCTTCCACTTTCCCTCCATTCTGCCAGGATGTTATTGCTTTTAGGCCATTTCAGGAGATGGAATTAGGAAACGTGTTTTAAGGAAAGACCCATGAGTTGATGCTGACTCCTAATTCTTATTCAGTGTCGTGGAGTTGATTAGTGTTCCTTCCTGGTTCCCTTGGTGATTGCTGTGCTGTGCTGAGTCGTGTCCAGCTCTTTTGCAACCCAGTAGACTGTAGCCTGCCAGGCTTCTCTGTCCATGGGATTTCCCAGGCAAGAGGACTGGAGTGGGGTGCCATTTCCTACTCCAGGGGATCTCTCCAACGCATCAAACCTGAGTTTCTTGCTTTGGCAGGAGGATTCTTTACCATTGAACCATCAAGGGAGCCTCTGTTGGTGATTATGTTGTCCTTCTCAGAGTTTCTGTTTATATTCAGTTTTAGGGAGTTCTTCATTCTTACTGATTTAATTTTACTTTTTGAACGTGTAGCACTTTAAACCTGATTGTAAAAGTCAAAATGATACAGATGATGTACTCAGAAGCGCCCCTTCCTTCACTCTCCTGTGAGTCGGCTTGCACTCACCCCCCTTCATTTCTGGCTTATTCTTCCTAAATTTCTTCCTTTTTTGTTTTGCAAAAGTAAGCAGATGTTTACAGGGCATCATTGCTTTTGAGACTGTTAGTGGACATAACTAGGAAATATATTTTTTAAGGAAAAAATATGTATACATACATACTTATGGCAGAAAGTGAAGAGGAGCTAAAGAGCCTCTTGATGAAAGTGCAAGAGGAGAGTTAAAAGTTTGGCTTAAAGCTCAACATTCAGAAAACTAAGATCATGGCATCTGGTCCCATCACTTCATGGGAAGTAGATGGGGAAACAGTGGAAACAGTGTCAGACTTTATTTTTGGGGGCTCCAAAATCACTGCAGATAGTGACTTCAGCCATGAAATTAAAAGTCACTTACTCCTTGGAAGGAAAGTTATGACCAACGTAGATAACATATTAAAAAACAGAGACATTGCTTTGCCAACAAAGGTCCATCTAGTCAAGGCTATGGTTTTTCCAGTGGTGATGTATGGATGTGAGAGTTGGACTGTGAAGAAAGCTGAGCGCCGAAGAATTGATGCTTTTGAACCGTGGTGTTGGAGAAGACTCTTGAGAGTCCCTTGGACTGCAAGGAGATCCAGCCAGTCCATTCTGAAGGAGATCAGCCCTGGGATTTCTTTGGAAGGAATGATGCTAAAGCTGAAACTCCAGTACTTTGGCCACCTCATGTGAAGAGTTGACTCATTGGAAAAGACTGTGATGCTGGGAGGGATTGGGGGCAGGAGGAGAAGGGGACAACAGAGGATGAGATGGCTGGTTGACAGCACCGACTTGATGGACATGAGTTTGAGTGAACTCTGGGAGTTGGTGATGGACAGGGAGGCCTGGCGTGCTGCGATTCATGGGGTCATAAAGAGTCGGAAACGACTGAGCGACTAAACTGAACGTGCTTGCTAAGTTGCTTTAGTCTTTTCTGACTCTCTGCGACCCTGTGGACTGAAGCTTACCAGGCTCTCTGTCCATGGGATTCTCCAGGCAAGAATACTGGAGTGGGTTGCCATGCCCTCCTCCAGAGGATCTTCCTGACCCAGGGATCAAACCCACATCTCTTTCTCTTTAAAAAAAAAATGTTTTTCTAGTCTTTATCGAATTTGTTATAATATTGCTTCTGTTTGTTTTTGTTGTTTTGTTTTTTTTTTTAATGTTTTTTGGGTTTTTTTTACCATACATATGGGATCTTAGCTCCCTGACCGGAATCAAGCCTGCGACCCTGCATTAAGGTGAAGTCTTAGCCCCTGGACCGCCCAAGAAGTCCTGATCCCACATCTCTTAAGTCTCCTGCATTGTCAGGAGGGTTCTTTACCCCTAGCGCCACCTGGAAATATGTGTGTATCAGCTTATTTTTGCTGGAGTGTAATTGACATACAACAGTATATTAGTTTCGGGTGTCCAGCATAATGGTTTGACATTTGTATACATTACACAGTGATCACTACAGTAAGTCTAGTTACTGTCTGTCACCATAGAAAGTTACAGATTTTTGTCTTATAATGAGAACTTTCAAGATTTACTGTCTTAGCAACTTTCAAGTATGCAGTGCAATATTGTTGACTGTAGTTATCACACTCTGTTATCCCGTGGCTTATTTATACTGGGAACTTGCGCCTTTTAATCCTCTCAACCCGTTTCACCTGCCAGCCAACCCTCACTGCAGCCACCAGTCTGTTCTCTGTACCTGTGAGTTTTGCTTAGCTTTCCCATGCAAGTGAAATCGTACAGTATTCATCTTTCTTTGTCTGACTTATTTCACTTAGCATAGTACCCTCAAGTTCCCTCCTCAAGTCATTGGAAATGGAAGGATTTTATTCTTTTTTATGGCTGAGTAATATTCCATCGTCACATCCATCTCTCTCCATCTCACATTTCTTTATCCATTGATCTGTTAATGGACACTTAAGTTGCTTCCATATCTTGGCTGTGGTAAATAATGCTGCATATGAACACTTCCTGGTGGCTCAGACGGTAAAGTGTCTGTCTACAATGTCAGAGACCTGGGTTTGATCCCTGGGTTGGGAAGATTCCCTGGAGAAGGAACTGGCAACCCACTCCAGTACCCTTGCCTTGAAAATCTCATGGACGGAGCAGCTTGGTGCAGGCTACTGTCTATGGGGTCGTAAAGAGTCGGGCACGACTGAGCAACTTCACTTTCACTATGAACATAGGAGTGTTCATATCTTTTCAAATTCAAATCTTTTCATATCTTTTCACATTAATGTTTTTTTTTTTTCCTTCAGATAAAGTGGAATCACTGGTAGTGGAATTGTCATACACTGATGATATAGTTGCTAAGTCGTATCTGACTCTTGCGACCCCATGGACTATAGCCTGCCTGTCCATGGGATTTTCCAGGCAGGACTACTGGAGTGGGTTGCCATTGCCTTCTCCATGTCATATGGTAGTTCTGTTTTTTATTTTTTTGAGGAACCTCCATATTCTTTTCCATAGTGGCTGCACTACTTCATTCCACCGGCAGTGCATGAAGATTCCCTTTTCTCCAGATCTTTAGCAAAACTTGTCATTTGTCTTTTTTGATAATAGCCATTCTAACAGGTGTAAGGTGATACCTTGTGGTGTTGATTTGTATTTCCCTAATGATTAGCGATATTGAGCATCTGTTCATGTATCTGTTGGCCATCTATTTCTTCTTTGGAAAAATGTCTCTTTAGATCCTCTGTCCATTTTCACTTCGATTGTTTGCTATTGAGCTGTAGGAGTTCTTCATATATTTTGGGTGTTAACCCCTTATTAAATATTTGATTTGTAAGTATCTTCTCCCATTTAGTAGATTGCTTTTTATTTTTTTGATGGTTTTCTTTGCTGTGCAGAACTTTTAAGTTGATATCTCCCATTTGTTTATTTTTGCTTTTGTTGCCATTGCCTTTGGAGTCAGATCCAAAAACAAAAGTCTCCAAGAGAGAATCAAGAAGCTTCAGTTCAGTTCAGTTCAGTTCAGTTCAGTCGCTCAGTCGTGTTCGACTCTTTGCGACCCCATGAATCGCAGCACGCCAGGCCTCCCTGTCCATCACCAACTCTCGGAGTTCACTCAGACTCACGTCCATCGAGTCAGTGATGCCATCCAGCCATCTCATTCTCTGTCGTCCCCTTCTCCTCCTGCTCCCAATCCCTCCCAGCATCA
Organism: Capra hircus; assembly: GCF_001704415.2. Classification (NCBI taxonomy): domain Eukaryota; kingdom Metazoa; phylum Chordata; class Mammalia; order Artiodactyla; family Bovidae; genus Capra; species Capra hircus. The sequence goes on from NC_030824.1 coordinate 26,067,668, forward strand.
GAGTCTTTTCCAATGAGTCAACTCTTTGCATGAGGTGGCCAAAGTACCGGAGTTTCAGCTTTAGCATCATTTCTTCCAAAGAACACCCAGGGCTGATCTCCTTCAGAATGGACTGGCTGGATCTCCTTGCAGTCCAAGGGACTCTCAAGAGTCTTCTCCAACACCACAGTTCAAAAGCATCAATTCTTCAGCGCTCAGCCTTCTTCACAGTCCAACTCTCACATCCATACGTGACCACTGGAAAAACCATAGCCTTGACTAGACGGACCTTTGTTGGCAAAGTAATGTCTTTGCTTTTGAATATACTATCTAGGTTGGTCATAACTTTCCTTCCAAGGAGTAAGCATCTTTTAATTTCATGGCTGCAACCACCATCTGCAGTGATTTTGGAGCCCAAAAATATAAAGTCTGCCACTGTTTCCACTGTTTCCCCATCTATTTCCCATGAAGTGATGGGACCGGATGCCATGATCTTCGTTTTCTGAATGTTGAGTTTAACTACTGGTATTTTCTTCTAGGAATTTTATGATCTTTGTTCAAACTTTCAAGCCATTAAGTGGAGTTACTCTTTGCATGTGGTGTAAGATAGTGGTCCATTTTATTCTGTTGCATATGGCTCTCCCTTTTTCCCAACACCATTTATTTTCAAGACTTCTTCCCATTGTTTGTTCTTGCCTCCTTTGTCATGAATTAATTGATCATAAAAGTGTGGGTTTATTTCTAGACTGTTTCTTGTGTTCCGTTGATCTGTGGGTTGGTTTTTATGCCAATACCATATTGTGATTACTAAAACTTTGTAATATAGTTTGGAATGAGGGAGCTTGATGCCTCTAGCATTGTTCTTCTTTTTCAAGATTACTTTGACTATTTGTGATGGATGCTTTGGCTATCCATCGTTTGTATGGTTCCATATTAATTTTTATGGAATTTTTATTTTTATCCCAAAAATGCCTTTGGGATTTTGATAGGGATTGCAGTTAATCTATAGGTTGCTTTAGGTAGTATGGACATTTTAACAATATTAATCCTTCTAATCTGTGAGCACAGATTAGCTTTCCATTTATTTGTGTCATCTTCAGTTTCTTTCACTGGTGTCGTATAGTCCTTAGTGTACAAGACTTTGACCTGCTTGGTCAGAAAATTCCTAAATATCTTTATTCTTTTTGGTGCAATTGTAAATGAGATTTTTCCCCTTAATATCTCTGGTAATTCTTACTGTATGAAAAAAGTCTAAGATTTTTGCATATTGATTTTGTATCTTGCAACTTTACTGAATTCATTTAATTCTAGCAGTTTTTTTGGTGGAGCCTTGAGGATTTTCTATATATCATATGGTGTCATCTGAAGATAGTGACAGTTTTACTGCTTCCCTTTTTTAAAGAATAAATTTTATTTAATCTTGGCTGTGCTGAGTCTTTGTTGCCTTGCTCGGGCTTTCTCTGGTTGCAGTGAGCGGAGGCTACTCTTCATTGCATGGGCTTCTCATTGCAGTGGTTTTCTTGTTGCGGAACACAGGCTCTGGGTGCACAGGCTTCAGCAGTTGTGGTTTACCAGCCCTAGAGCGCAGGCTCAGAAGCTGTGGCACACGGGCTTAGCTGCTCTGCGGCATGTGGAATCTTCCTGGACCAGGGATTGAACCCGTGTCCCTGTCTTGGCAGGCAGATTCTTATCCACTGTGCCATCAGGGAAGTCCCTGCTTCTTTTTTGATTTGGATGCCTCTTATTCCCTTTCCCTGTCTGATTGCTCTGGCTGGGGCTTCCAAAAGTATGTTTAATCCAGGTGGCAAAAGTGGGCATCCTTGTCTTGTTCCTTATATGAGAGGAAATGCTTTCAGCTTTTCACTGTTGAAGATGGTATAGCTGTGAGCTTGTCATATGGAGCCTTTATTATGTTGACATATGTTTCCTGAATACCCACTTTGTGGAAAGAGTTTATATTCTAAATGGATGTTGAATTTTTGTCAGATGCTTTTTCTGCATTTATTGAGGTGATCATATGATTTTTATCCTTCATTTTGTTAATGTGGTATATCACATTGATTTGCTGATGTTGAACCATCCTTGTATCCCTGGAATAAGTCCTTGTTGATCATAGTGTAAGTAAGTAAGTAAGTGAAGTCGCTCAGTCGTGTCTGACTGTTTGCGACCCCGTGGACTGTAGCCTACCAGGCTTCTCCGTCCATGGGATTCTCCAGGCAAGAGTACTGGAGTGAGTTACCATTTCCTTCTCCAGGGGATCTTCCCGACCTAGGGATCGAACCCGGGTCTCCTGCATTGTACGCAGACGCTTTAACCTCTGAGCCACCAGGGAAGATGATCATAGTGTATTATCCTTTTAATGTATCGTTGAATTCAGTTTGCTAATATTTTGTTGAGGATTTTTACCTCTGTTCATTGAGGATGTTAACCTGTAATTTTCTCTGTGGTGGTGTGTCTAGCTTACATTATCAGTAATGCTGGCTTTGTAAAATGATTTTGGGAGTGCTGCCTCTTTTTTTTTTTTTTTGAGTGGAGATGCTGCACTATGTGTGGGATCTTAGTTCCTCTAGCAGGGATCAAACCCATGCTCTCTGGATTGACAACGTGGAGTCTTAACCACTGGACCATCAGGGAAGTCCCTTCTCTTCATTTTGTTTTTTGGAAGAGTTTGAGAAGGATAGTCAGTAAATCTTTGAATGTCTGTTACAATTTGTAAAAAGAGAATACAGGAAAGGTATATTTCTATCCTTCCATTAGTTCATCTGTCTTTCTTTTTCCCTTTCTTATACAAAGTTTTTAAAGTCAGTGTGCCATAATATAGTCAACCAGTCTCTGAGATATTATGGATGCGCAGTTTATTTCTGGTATTTTGTATTTAGAAATAATGTCATAGTGAATAAACTTTGTGCTCACGTGTTTTCATTTTGGAGGTGGATATTCCTGGTGAATTTGTAGTGGGACTGCTGGGCCCAAGGGTAAGAGCATGTGCAGTTTTGTTCAGTGGTGCCAGACCCATGTGTTGGGTTGGACAGAGCTGGGAGGGCCTGATTCCCCAGAGCCGCACGTTGTCTGGCCTTTGAATTTTGTTAGGCTGATAGATGAGAAATGATGTTTCAGCTTAGTTTTAATTCACTTTTCTGTTATTATCAGTGATGGGCTTACAAGTGAATGTGCTTGAGAAATTCAACTTCAAGTCTTACCTTGGAATTTCACTTTGTTTTACTGAAGTTTGCAATGGAAAATCCCGGTTTATAAATATAGGCAAGGAGGTAATCAAGCATTTGGTTGATTGAATTGAATCAAGCGTTTGGTTCGTTGCTTGTGAGCAGCCTTGTAGAGGCATACTGAAATAGTGTTTTGGTGTTGGTTAAGAAACCCAGGTCTGGGTTCTGGTCAATCCTGGCCACTGTGTTAGGAAGTGGACCTGGCCTTTTTTGTGGCAGGCCAGACCATCTCAGGCTTCTGTCTGCACGTCTTCACGGCCCGTGAGGGGCTCTTTGAACCACATGCTGTGCATTGGACATGGGGGCTTCCTCCCTTTCAGAAATGGCCCTCTTGATAGTGTAGTAGAAATATTTCTCCAGGCTGATAGCCGTGCTCCGTGGGCAACAAGCAGTGCCTGGCCCTGGGCATGGGTGTGGGAGGCACACTGCTGTCATGGTGGCCGCAGTGAGCCCGGCGGCCTGGAGCTTCTGCTCACTCTTGCTTCTTCTGCTGGGGGGATGTGGCCCAGTGTGGCGAGTATTTGGATTTTTCTAATGAACGAAGCTGACAACTTGCATATTATGGGAAATCTCCTGATTTAAAAATATTTGAAATAAATCCAAACTGCAGATAACATCACACAGACTAAACAAAAGTATTTTTAGAAGATATTTTGGAAAAATATTTCTGTACTGTGCTATCAAGAGGGCCATTTCTGAAAGGGAGGAAGCCCCCATGTCCAGTGCACAGCATCTGGTTCAAAGAGCCCCTTACGGGCCCTGAAGACGTGCAGACAAGCCTGAGATGGCCAGGATGCCCATGATTGCCAGCATCTCCTGAGCTACGTGAGAACTCCCCAGGTGATGGAACAACACGTTGAGCCCTGGCTCTGTGTGTCTCCTTGGTCTTGGTCTTCAGCACGCTAATGTTCCAGCAATTTGCCCATCTCTACTTTTCTTCTGCTTTCTCCAGGCAATTATTGGCTATCTGTGATGTACAGGTACTGTTCTCAATGCTGGTGGTTCATCAGTGAGCCCATTCCAACAGCTCTCCTTTACTCTAAATGCAACTGTGGTTGGCCAGAGATGTTTCTTTTAATGTGTATAGAGACAGCTAGAAATATGTATACACCCATATATATATTGTCACACTGGAGTTTTAAAAACATGCGTATACATATACCTATATTAACATATGCTACACAGATGTTCAGCTTTACTCACCTTGACCCTGAGTATTCATTGGAAGGACAGATGCTGAAGCTGCAATACTTTGGCCACCTGATGTGAAGAGCTGACTCATGGGAAAAGACCTGATGCTGGGAAAGATTGAGGGCAGGAGAAGGGGGTGACGGAGGATGAGATGGTTGGATAGCATCACTGACTCAGTGGACATGAGTTTGAGCAAACTCAGCGAGATAGTGAAGGACAGGGAAGCCTGGTTTGCTACAGTCTGTGGGGTCGCAGAGTTGGACACGACTTAGTGACTGAACAATAACAATAATTTCTAGACATACAAGTATTTTCTTATTCTTTTAGTGGCTGCTTCTAAGGCGTGGTTATACTAAATTTTGTTAAAAGTTCCCTATAGGTGAGCATTTACACTGTTTGCAAATTTAACCTTATAAATATTACAGTGAACATTGTTGGACCGTTGTATATTCCTATGACTAGGTCCTTGGAAGTTGAGTTCCCTGATCAGTGTATGTTAGCACTGTGTCAGATGACGCCACGTTACCCTCCAGCAAGCCAGCTCTCTGCTTTGCTTCCCTCGTGTGTGTGGAGGGTTCCCCATTTCCCAGCAGCCTTACTGAACCTGAATATTATCATTGTTTTGATTTTCACTCACCTGTTAAACAACAGATAGGTGTCTCACTTTATTTTGTATTTCGTTATTAATGAGGTTAAGCATTTTTGGTGTTTTTCTGTCATTTGAATTTCTTGTAGAATTTTTGGTTTATATTTCTTGGGTTGTTGGCTTTTTCTATGGGAATTCTTAAGGATGGATAACCTTTTGTCATATAGGCTTCAAATATTTTTTTTATCCATCTTTTGTATTGCAATGTTTTCTTTAGTAGAGTTGTCAGTTGTTAATGCTTTTTAAAAATAAATATTGTTTCTAGGTTTCACATCATGTTTAGGAAACTCTTCTTCAGTGCAGGATTATAAAGATATTCTCATCTGTTTTAAAATATTGTTATGGTTTGATTTCCCCGCTTTGAGTAATTTTTTGTGAAGGATGTGAGGTGTGGGGGTAGGTGGGCCTCAGGGGCCGATCTGGCTTTTCTTTTCCTTTTTTCCTTTTACTGTTTGGCCACACTGTGTGCATGTGGCATCTTAGTTCCCTGACCAGAGATTGAACCTGCGCCTCCTGCAGTGGAAGTGCAGAGTCTTAACCGCTGAACTGCCAGGGAAGTCCCTGCCTTTTATTGTTTAAAATGGATTGATCTAAGAAACTCTGGGTCTTAGTTCTCTCGCCTCACAGAAAGCTGTTATGAATTTAGTAATGCTTAAAAAAAATTTTTATTTTAAAAATCTGTCAGAGAGTCTTAAAAATGGCATCTGTCTGTAGGAGGCATTTTTCTCTTTGATCTGCAGCTCTTGGGAGGTACCCATTTGTGGATCCCATGGAAGCCTGAGAGGCTCCCTTGGTGAACCACAGCCAGAAGTCGCAGAGGCAGGGAGAGAGCCGTCAACGGGGCCTTGTGTCTTACGGCCGAGAACTGCTGGGGTTTGTGTGATGGGCTGCAGTGGAGGGTGAGGAGTCACTTCTATGAGGAAGGGTTTTCTTGTTTTTATTCTTAGTTGAAAGATCGTTGGGGTACAATATTATGTTAGTTTCAGGCGTATGATGATTTGACGTGTGCACATGTTATGAAATGGTCATTGTGATGAGTCTAGTAGCCATCTGTCCCCATACAGAGGTGTTACAGTATCACTGCCAGTGTTCCGCACGCTTCACCTGGTGCCCTGTGACTTACTGTACATCTGGAGGTTTCTGCCACTTAATTCCCTTCCCTTTGCAAATGGGCAGAACCACCCATTTGCCCCCTCCCGTCTCTTCCCTTCTGACAACCACTGTTTGATCTCTGTATCTATCAGTCTCTTTGCATTTATTGTTTTATGTGCTGGATCAGCCAAGCTATACCCAGTTCTTGCAGTTAACAGGTGCTCCCCAGGTGCCTGTGACTCCCAGGCGGGGCGGAGTGCCCCCCACACGTTTCCTGAAGTTAGCTTGCTTGTCATGCCCCCTGAGGCTTCATCTCTGTGCTCCTGTGAACCACCAAGCAGGAGAAAGTCAGCATGGCAGACAGCATGCCCCTGTTTTTGCCACAGCATGACCACTTGATTCAGGGCTGGGAGATGCTCACCAAATACTCCAGGAGGATCAGAGTATTTGGTGAAAGCGCTAATGACCATGGCATGTACCAGTGAGGGACAAGGTTAGAAAGCAGCCACAGGTAGCAGGAAAGAAGGCATGTGTGCACTGTCACATATTCAGTATTGATACTGTTTTGCGTAGATGAATTGAAGTTTAGTGATATTTATCGTTGGGCATGCCAGCTTTCTGCTGTAAATAATATAGTGAACGTCCATACTGGAATGGGTAGCCATTCCCTTTGCCAGGGTAATCTTCTCGACCCAGGGATCGAACCTGCGTCTCCTGCATTGCAGGTGGATTCTTCACCGTCTGAGCCACCAGGGAAGCCCATATTGAACACAACTCTGATGTGTTTTCTAAGGCTGGTCTAAAAGTCAGGTGACTGCGTCAGAAGATGTGAGTGTGCTGTAAGACTCTACACCTGCTGCCAAATTGCTTTCTGGAGTTTCCACTTGAAAGTATTTCCGGACACTCTTTGTGGCTTCTATCCTCTCTTCACTCACATCATGTTTTGTCTGTCTCTTCTGCCCTGAATTCATGCTCCAAGGCCTGCAACTAACACTTTCTCTAGAACTATGTGTCCAAGGCCTGTTCCACCCTCTTCCCTGTTCCCTTCTCCTTGCTCTACTCCCATCTGGGGGGCTGTTTACTACAGAGCAGAACCACCCACAGCAGGAGACTGACTGGTGGCGGGAAGGCCAGATCTGTCTTGGGAGATGTGGGGGCCGAGTGGGAGATGGCTCATGACCTGAGCTCCCTGCGTGTTGAAGGAAGGATTCCCAATGCCTGGCTGCCTGGACTCTGGCAATGCCCAGAAGAGCAACTGGGGCGGGAGGGGCTGGGGGGCTGGGCCTTAGCCTGGTGGGGGTGGGGTGAGAGCAGCTGCTATCAGGACCCCATCTTCTGAGCCCTTTTCCCCTCACTCTTTCCAATTCTCACCTGGGACCCCTGACCTGCACTAAGGACAGGGCCCAGGTAGGTATTTCTTAGGGTGGTGTTTCCCGGCACCAGATGCGCCTCTTTGTGATGCCAGCATTGTCCTGCGAGAGCAGCAGCCACACAGATGCCTGCCCCTGTCCCCACCGTGCGACACTGGTGGGCACTGCTCACGGTGGTCGGAGGGCTTGTGCCTGCTCCTCACAGGCTGTGGCGGTGCCCTGACCCAGCTTGCCAACCTTGGCCTGCTCCAGGCAGTGTGCTCCGAACTGTGAGCCAAACAGCTCACTCCAGCTGCTTCTGACAGACCTTACAATTAGGAACATCGCCAGCACCAGTTCAAAGTTGTCTTGCCTGGTGGTGGCTTTGCTTTCTGCCAGGGTATCTGTACCATATTTTGGGGGGATGCTGTTTTAGATAAGTGGTTTCTTTACATTATAGTTGATTTGGTTTGTTCCTCTAACTTGATTTGTAAGCTCACTGAAGTCAGGAACCTTTTTAAAAAGTTGAGGTGTAGTTTACATTTCTATGAATTTGGACAGACACACTCATTCTTGTAACTATCATAGCAAATCGAATGTACAAGTAGGTTCATGCCGCCAAGTTCCCGCCTGCTTTTGCAGCTCCTTCTCCACCTCTCAGACTCTGTCTTATCTGTCCCTGTGGTTTTGCCTGTTCCAGAATGTCTTGTCAATTCAGTGGCCGGCAGTCAGTGGTCCTTCTGTCTGGCCGTGCTCCTTGGCGTCCTCGTGGTGTGGGTGTGTCTGTAGCTCAGCCTTTATGAGGCTGAGGCCGCTCCATTGTGTGGCTCTTCAGGTGTCTTTGGCAGGTGACGGTCAGTATTTATGTTTCCATATATCTTAGTAGACATTTTAAATTTTGAATTTTTTAACAGTGGAGGGTTAAGTTGTGTAATTGATATTCTGCTTTTTTCACTCAATAATATATCTGAAAAACTGAGAAGGGCAACTCACCCTAGTAGTCTTGCCTGGAGAATTCCTTAGACAGAGGAGCCTGGCAGGCTGCAGTCCATGGGGTGACAAAGAGTTGGACACGACTGAGTGACTAACACTTAGGCACTTTCACGTTCTCTATCTAGAACTTGAGTATTGGATATTTCTGGTTGCTCTTTCTACTTTCACTGCATTGTTCTGTCATAAATATTTTTAAGCATAATTTTAAAAAATTGGTAGGTGAATTTCCTTAGAGGTTTACAGAGGTCACATTACTGGGTCAGAGGTAATAAGGTCTGCTTTCCCACTGTTGTCTCACCCTGCTAAGCATACTCTGAGCTCTGAGCCCTCTGACATCTGCTCTGTCTCCCTCCACATTTTTTTTTTAACTGAAGTAGGGTCGGCGTGGGCTTCGCTGGTGGCTCATTGGTAGAGAATCTGCCTGCCAGTGCAGGAGACGTGGGTTTATTCTCTGGGCTGGGAAGATCTCTTGGAGAAACGGCTACCCGCTCCCGTATTCTTGCCTGGAAAATGCCATGGACAGAGGAGCCTGGTGGGCTACAGTCCATTGCAAAGAGTCGGACATGACTGAGCAACTAAACAATAATAACAACAACAGTAGCAACAAAGTGTTGATTGACAGTGTTGTGTCAGACTCTGCTGTGTAGCAAAGTGACTCAGTTATACACGTATAGACATTCTTTTTTTAAATATGCTTTTCCATTACCCCTCCACATTTTTTCAACCTGTTAGTGATCACAGTGTATTCTCCTTATCCTATTTTTGTGTCTGTTCTACATGAATCTTCCTCATAATGCTTGTTTGAAAAGATCAGGAACAAAAGCTCAGTTTGAAAGCAATCAGCATGGGAGAGGTCCCCCTCCCAAGCTGTGTCCCCCAACTCACAGTTCCCACCTACTTTGCCGGGCTCTCTCTGCTGGGGCTAAGTGGGGAGTGGGCTCCTGGTTTGATAATTAAGGCTGTTCTTTGCTTTGGTCCTGATTTCCCATTCAGCTGTGCTTTCTGAGCTTGCCTGTGATCTTTAGATCAGAGATAGTGATCTTCAGAGATAGTCATCAGAGCAGAAAGTGCCTTCTAGTTTGAATAGGCACTGGTTTTTATGTTTTCTCAGCCTGTACTTGTGTATCCCATGAGTTCTGTAGCTTTTGATTTCATGTATATGTGTATTTTAGCCAGGCGCCCAGGTCTGGGAGCTTTCATACAAATGTGTATTTCCACTTTGTAAGTTTTGTAACTTTTGGTATTTAATGTTTTTCACCCCTTATCTGTCTTCTCAGTGAGATAATGATGCCCTCAAGATGAAAGGCATCACTTTCCTACTTTTCCCGGGGGTGTGGGGGTGGGGGTGTGATGGAAGGAACACCAGAGATGGGGAGCTAGGCATGTCAGTGAAGACTGAGAATTTTAAATGGTGGAAGGGTATTTCTGTGTCTGTGACCCAGCCACAGTGGGGAGCAGACAGGCTGAGGCTGTCATTCTCTTCCCAGTGGGGTTTGTCCCCTTGCAAGCCTCAGGGCTCTGGCCGGGTGTGACTTGTAAGCAGTCTCCCTGCTCCATCTCAGAATTGGCCCCCTCTCTCTCCATCCTCTGCTTTTTCTTGTCCTTTTTCCTGTCATTCCCTCTCCCACCTCCCCCTCTAGTCCACTGCACTCAGCAGTTTGGGGCCATAACCCCTTTAAAGCCGTGTCCCAGCTCCCAGAGAGTAGGTGAACCCCTGATCAGGACTCTCCTGGAATGGGGACTCTCTTGGAATGGGGATTCGAGTCCTAGCTGCTCCCCTCTCTCCTTAGGTTTTCTTCCTGAAATCCCCCCTTTGGATGAGCTTGTAAAGAAGGCTGAGGTGCAAGTCTGACACCCAAGCAGGGTCCTCTCCCCAGGAACACAGTGTCTGACCTGGGATGGGGGCTGTGCATGTTTATACTCAGGTTACGCCGAAGACTTAATGCTTCTGAACTGTAGTGTTGGAGAAGACTCTTGAGAGTCCCTTGGACTGTAAGGAGATCCAACCAGTCCATTCTAAAGGAGATCAGTCCTGGGTGTTCTTTGGAAGGACTGATGCTAAAGCTGAAACTTCAATACTTTGGCCACCTCATGCGAAGAGTTGACTCATTGGAAAAGACTCTGATGCTGGGAGGGATTGGGGGCAGGAGGAGAAGGGGACGACAGAGGATGAGATGGCTGGATGTCATCACCGACTCGATGGACGTGAGTCTGAGTGAACTCCGAGAGTTGGTGATGGACAGGGAGGCCTGGCGTGCTGTGATTTATGGTGTCGCAAAGAGTCGGACACGACTGAGCGACTGAACTGAACCCAGGGGTATCTGCCAGGGCCGTAGCACAGACATTTACGAAAACTCTCGGCCAGTGAAGGGTTAGGGGCTCTGTTCTGGTGACACGCAGTGGTGGCATGCGGTGAGAGTCACTGACCGCCTCCTGGGTGCCATCCCTCTTATGGGAGAGACAGGTGGATCACCCCAGCCTGGCATGGAGCAGGGCTACTCACCTCCCTGGAAGAAGTGTGCCAGCCACGAACGCCAGCTCCGAGTTAGATCCTGCTGGCCTTGAGCAAGTAATGGTTAGTTACCTTCCTCAGGAGCTGTTTGGGACCCACCTGCTCCTGCCAGGCTGTCCTGGCCCCAGGTACAGTGAGACCCAGAAGGCCCTGTCCCTCCTCTGCCGAAGGAGGTGGTCTCCAGCGCCATCTCCTCAGGAAGACAGTGGTTTGTGTCAGATGCTGGTGGGAATATCCTTTCAGAACCCCTGTCCTGGGGTGTTGAGTGGTACTGGAAACAAATAGTGATCAGATGGTTTTATTTGCCCTTAAGTAACTTGATTTTAACTTTGATTTTTCAGGAGAACGTTAAGTTGGATAAAAGAGGAGTGCGATCATGCACCATGGCAGCGGCCCTCAGAATGTCCAGCACCAGCTGCAGAGGTCAAGGGCCTTCGCCGGCAGCGAAGGAGAAGAGCAGCAGGCCCACCCCAACCCTCCCCAGTCCCCCGCCACGCCCTTCGCCCCAGCGGTGAGCCCATCTGCACCCCAGTCCCCTGGTTACCAAGTTTCACAGCTGATGAATCGGAGTCCTGTGGCCGGGCAGAACGTGAATATCGCCCTTCAGAATGTGGGGCCGGTGGTGGGCGGAAACCCCCAGATCACGCTGGCTCCCCTGCCGCTGCCCAGCCCCACTTCTCCAGGATTCCAGTTCAGCGCGCAGCAGAGGCGGTTTGAGCACGGGTCTCCGTCATACATCCAGGTCACCTCGCCGCTGTCGCAGCAGGTGCAGACTCAGAGCCCCACCCAGCCCAGCCCCGGGCCAGGGCCGGGCCTGCAGAGCGTGCGGGCAGGTGCCCCCGGCCCCGGCCTGGGTCTCTGCAGCAGCAGTCCCACCGGGGGCTTTGTGGATGCCAGCGTGCTGGTGAGGCAGATCAGCCTGAGCCCGTCCAGCGGCGGCCACTTCGTGTTCCAGGAGGGCTCGGGCCTGGCGCAGATGGCCCCGGGCACCCAGGTTCAGCTGCAGCATGCGGGGGCGCCCATCACGGTCAGCAGAGAACGGAGACTCTCACAGCCCCACGCACAGTCTGGGGGTACTGTCCACCACCTGGGGCCTCAGAGCCCTGCGGCCGCGGGCGGGGCAGGCCTGCAGCCTTTGTCCAGCCCCGGCCACATCACCACGACGAGCTTGCCACCCCAGATCAGCAGCATCATCCAGGGGCAGCTGATCCAGCAGCAGCAGGTGCTGCAGGGGCCACCACTGACCAGACCTCTGCTCCCCGGGGTTGGGGTCGGGGTCGGGGGGACTTCGGCGTTTGGGATGACGTCCCCACCGCCCCCCACCAGCCCTTCCAGGACCGCAGTGCCCCCGGGCCTCTCCAGCCTTCCCCTCTCGTCTGCGGGGAGCACAGGCGTGAGGAAGGCTCCCAGAAAGTTGGAGGAGATCCCCCCGGCCTCCCAGGAGCTGGCTCAGATGAGGAAGCAGTGCCTGGACTATCACTACAGGGAGATGGAGGCGCTGAAGGAGGCCTTCAAGGAGTACTTGATCGAACTGTTCTTCCTGCAGCACCTTCAAGGGAACATGATGGATTTCTTAGCGTTTAAGAAGAAACATTATGCCCCTTTACAAGCTTATCTTAGGCAGAATGATTTGGACCTTGAAGAAGAGGATGAGGAGGAGGAGGAGGAAGAAGAGAAGTCTGAGGTTATCAATGATGAGGTGAGAAGCAGCGGGTCATGCTATGTGGAGTTTAGTCTACGCAACTTCAAATCAAAAGTAGTCTGTGAGCCTGGGGTGTGTATAAGATGCAGTCTCATGAGGATTTCATCCAGGAGTAAAACTGAAGAATGGATTTGCTTTTTCCTTCATGGAAGGAAAGGGCTGGTCTAGTTGGGAAGACGGTGCAGAGTGATGCTGTGAGTAATGCTGGCTCCTTTAGAACAGCAACACCTCCCTGGTTTGGAGAACTAACCTGGCGTGACCCAGCCTTACCCTGTGCTCTGCCGGGTGTCGGCCATTGCTTGGCCCTGAAAGCCTGCAGAAGCCAGGGGCGTGGCCACTTTCCTGCCGATTCCCCAGGTTTCACATTTTACTTCTGTAGGTCCACCCACTAAAAACAGCATGGATATCATTTTTAAAGAAAGAATTTGAATCATCAGCTTGTTACAGTATATCAGATGAAATTTAAATCACTAGATATATTTTTAAGGTATCTTTATAAAATATGGTTATTACAGCAAAACAGAATTTTTTCAATTTGTAGATGTCTTAGATTTAAGATCATGTATTTAACTCACACTTTTGCAGATACCTACAGAATGATATTTAAGATAAGACTCCTTTTTAGGTGGTGAAATTTTGGGTGCCTGGAATGGGTGCTTAATAGGTCCTCCCCACTGAGATTTTCCGACCCCTCAGTGACTCTTCAGATGCTTTTATCTACACTCCCCCAAGAATGAAGCTGACCAGATAGGGGGACAGGGAGGTGCACTGTGATGCACTGTTTCTGTGCCTTTGTGTTGTGTACTGTACACTATGTTGGTGGGACTTACTTTGTTTTTTTGATAGAGCCAAAATGTAAATTTCTGTCAGCTCTTCTGCAAAGAAATCAGCTTTTGATGCACAAAAGCTGGCCTCTTTGCTCATCTCCTCATTGGTATTTATTATGTGTAGCTTTGCCATTTGGTGTTTTCTTTAACACCCTTTCCAGGATGAACCATTTTTTATTTTCTAAAAGGTTTATATGATTTTTTTGAGGGTTTCCCCTCTGTTGCCATGAAATAGTGAAGTTCAGTTCTGTTTATGTTTGTACACCAATGTTGTCTGTAGGCTCAGTCCCCTTTATCTGTCATTACCATTCTGACCTGCACGCAGTAGGCCAGGGTGCAAACTGCCTCTGAAGTTGTCAGGGCTTTGCTATTTGAAGACTGTCTGCCATTCCCATTTTTAAAGTTTGAAGTTAAAGAATCTAAGGATATTGTACTTGTGACTTAAATTGGAGTTTCTGCAAGATTTGCAGTTGAGTTAGGGTGTTATGTTATAAATCTGTCATAAATTAGTTCAGTGTCCTTTTACAGGATTTGATGCAAAAACATTCCATTTTTAAACACCAGACATTGGTGAGCTATCAGCAGTAAAATTCTAACAAAATTTTGAGCAGTCTTAAAAATTATGTTGCCTTTTTTTCTCAAAATATTTCCTCTCAGGTAAAGGTTGTGACAGGAAAGGATGGGCAGACTGGTACTCCTGTTGCTATAGCAACCCAGCTTCCTCCAAATGTTTCTGCTGCTTTTTCATCCCAGCAGCAACCATTTCAGGTACTTTTCGATGGTTCTAAAATGTAGTCTCATCCGAAACTTTTCCTCATCCAGATATTTTAACCTTCAATTTACTATTTGCTCTTCAGCATTTTTTTTTCCAGAGCCCATTCCTTATTTTAAAAAAGTAAAAAAGTCTTCCTGCATATAAAATTATACAACTAAATTGCATGAGTAAATGACGACACAGACCTTAATGCATTATTTTCTTGTGTGTGTTGACCTGTAACTCAGTAGTAGCTTCAGCATGCATGTCATCTAATACCTATAGTCCTGTTGAATGTGTGCTCAGGATTCCTGTGTGCTGTGTTTTCAATGTTGGTTCTTTCTTGTGTCTTTTATCTGTATTTTTGAGAACAGTGCAAACAGGGCAGAAAGAAAGATTATATAGGTAACTTGCTGTTTTCTGTAGCTGGAAGAAACCCTAAAGTAAAACATAGTTTTGAACTATCAGGACCTTAGGCTTCTAAATGGATGTTAATTGAATGCAGACTGATTAAGTTTTGAAAATTAAGTCATTCAGTTTTATGTTAATACATGCCAAGAACCTAAAAGTACAGGTCAGAGTCTAGTCATTTTGGAATAGATTATGCTAGGTTCTGAAAGCAGTTTAATCTTGTGGTGGTATGTCTTAAAAAACTTCTTAATTTTTAATTTTGATATAATTTCAAATCCATATAAAAGTTTCAATAACAGTACAAAGAACTCCCCTTGTATCTTGTACCCAGATTCACCAGTTGTTAACTTTTTACCCCATTTGCATTATTTTCATTTTCTTTCTCTCTCTCATATGTACACACAGACACATTTCCCCCCAAACTGTTTGAGAGTAAGTTGTGGACATCGTATTCATGCACTTGTATCCCTGAGTACTCAAGCAAGTAGTATCAGGCACCAGTGTCATCTGGTCTAACCACGGTATGATAGTCAGTTCTGGAAATTTTACAGTAACTTTTACTATGACTAAGCCACAGCTCTCGTGCAAATTTTATCTCTTGTTCCAGTGACTTCCCTTGTATAGTTGCTTTTCCCCAGTCTGGGATCACCAGTTGTGTTTAGTTGTCACGCCTCTCTTTAATCTAGGCTGTCTTCTTTAATGTAGGCTGACTCCTTTGTGAGGAGTCCTGGTCGGTTATTTTGTAGAATGTCCTTTGACATGGGCCACTAATCTACCACCTCTCGATGAGCCTTGCCAGCATCAGTTGTCATGAAAAAGATGGCAAAGTGGATTTTCTAACTCCATTATTCCTTCTGCATTCACTAGTTGGCATTCTGCTGCAATGATGAGCTTCCTTCTTTCTTCCATTCTTATGTTCATATGTGGATTCTTATTTTTATTTTTTTAGGTTTATGTATTTGGCTGTGCTGGGTCTTCATTGCTGTATATGGGCTTTCTCTAGTTGCCGTGAGTGGAGGCCACTCTTCATTGCACTGCATAGACATCTCATGTTGTGGTGGCCTCTTGTGTTGTGGGGCATGGGCTGTAGACGCACGGGCTTCAGCAGTTGCAGTGCGTGGGCTCAGTTGTGCACAGGCTCAGTTGCTCTGAGGCATGTGGGATCTTCCCAGACCAGGGATCGAACCCATGTCCCTTGCATTGGCAGGTGTACTCTTAACCCCTGGACCACCTTGGAAGTCCCTTATTTAAACTTGCTTAATTCAGTAAAATTCATTTTTGGGGGTGCATAGTTTGGTGAGTTTTGTCAAGTGCCTCAAGTTGTATAACCACCACCACACAAGAAACAGAGTTCTCTCATCCCCCAGGTGTTCCTCATGCTACATCTTTGTCATCAGATTCCCTCCCTCCCTTAACCTTTATTCTCTGTCTCTATGATTTTTTCTTTTCTGGAATAAAATGTAAATAGAATCATATAGTCTATGCTGCATTTTCGGTCTGGCTTCTTTCATGTAGCGTGATGCATTTGAAATTCAATTCATATTGTTGAATTTACCGATTGCTTCTCTTTTTGCTGAGCAGTAGTCTGTTGTATGAATGTTCCCTACTTTGTTTATCCATTCACCCTTTGAAGGACTTTGGGTGGTTTCCAGTTGTTGGCATATCTAGGAGACAGATTGCTGGGTTGTTAATAAGTGTACATTCAGTTTTATATGAAACTGACGAACTTTTCCACAGTGGCTATTCCGTTTCGCATTCCCACTAGCCGTGAATGAGAGTTCCTGTTGTTCTGCTTCCTCCCCTCGGTTTGTTCTTGTCAGTTTTCTTTTGTTGTTATTCTAATACGTAAGTAGTGGTTTTAATTTTTATATCTAAAGACTAATGATATTGAAAACAACTTTTCTTGTGTTCATTTGGCATTTGTATATCTTCTTTGGTGAAGTATCTGTTCATTTCTTTCACCAGTTTTTCCCCTATTGAGTCATTTGCTTTATTGTTGCATTTGAGAATTCTTTATATAATTTGGATGTAAGCTTTTTGTCAGATACAAATTTGGAAATATTTTTCTCTTCATTCTCTGCCTTGGCTTCTTTTATATTGTTTTTTTACAGAGCAAAAATTTTGAGTTTTGATGCAATCTCTTTTACCATTTCTTTCTTTTATGTATTATGCTTTTGACATTTATCTAAGAACTCTTTGCTCAACCCAGGGTCACAAAAATTTCCTCCAGTTTTTTCCCCTAGATGTTGTATAGTTTTATGTTTTACATTTAGGTCTGTGATCCATTTTGAGTAACGTGTTTTTGTTTTTTTGGTTGTATTGAGTCTTTGTTGCTGCGCACAGACTTTCTCTAGTTGCAGCTACTCTAGTTGCCGTGCGGAAGCCTCTCCCCGCAGTGGTTTTTCTTGTTGCAGGGCACAGGATCCAGCGTCCGTGGGCTCAGTAGTTTTGGCACGTGGGCCTAGTTGCCCTGCAGCATGTGGGATCTTCCCAGACGAGGGATTAACCCATGTCCCCTGCATTGGGAGGCAGACTGTTAGCCCCTGGACCACCAGGGAAGTCCTTGAGTAAAATTTTGTGTAACATGCAAGCATAGCTAGAGGTTTTTTTCTTCACATATTGATAGTTAAGCACCATTTCTTTTATCTTGTATCTGCTGAGTTGACTTTGCATCTTTGCTAAAAATCCCATCTAGGTCTGTTTCTAGGCTTTCTTCTTTTTGGCTGATCTATATGTCTTATTTTGTTGGTAATGCCATACTGTCTTTACTACTGCAGCTTTGTAGTAAGTCCTGAAATCAGTATTGTCTCTTCAGCTTTGTTCTTTTCCAAAATTGTTTTGGTCATTCTGGTTCCTTTCACTCTTCATATACATTTTAGAATCAGCTTGTCAGTATCTATAGAACATCCTGTTGGGATTGCATTGACTCGGTTGATCTGTTTGGGGTGAAGTAATATCTTGACAACATTCAGTCTTCCAGACCAGGAATATGATATATTTCTCCATTTATTTTTGTCTTCTTTGATTTCTTTCATCAATACTTTCTAGTTTTCAGCATGCACATTCTAGGCACATTTTGTTAGATTTCTACCCATAAAGTCTAGTTTTTCTGTGATTCTATAGATGGTACTTAACTTGGAAAATTATTTTCTAGTTGTTTATTGCAAGTATATGGGAATACAGTGAGTTGTACAACCTTGCAAAAAACTCATTTATTAGTTTTAGGAGCTTTTTTGTAGCTGGAATTTTCTACCTAGAGAAATCGTGTTTGCAAAGAAAGCAAGATTTATGTTTTCCTAGTTATATGCTTTTTTCTTTTTTGTTTTCTTGCTATGTTGCACTAGCATGGACCTCCGCTGTGAGGCTGAATAGGAGTGGTAAGAACAGACATTCTTACCGTGTTGATCTTGGGAGGAAAGCATTCAGTCTTTCACCATCAAGTATGATGTTAGCCATAGATTTTGTAGCTATCCATTATCAGGTTAAGGAAATTCTTTTTTCCTAGTGTTTGTCATGAATGGATGTTGAATTTTTTCAAATACTGTTTCTACATCTAGTTACCTAATCATGTGATGTTTCTCTTTTGGTATAGAAATGATGAATTATATCACATTAAGGTATGATTTGTAAGCAGGGAATACACAGATCTCAAGTGTTACAGTTTGTTGAGTTTGACAAGTGCCCATGTAACCCACGCATATATTGAGAAGTTCACTTCCATCAAGTCTTCTCATGTCCCTGCCAGCCGTCTGCTACCCAGCTCCCAGCCCATTTTATTCCTGTTTATTCTACTACTACTGTTCATTTATCTTTAAGGTGTGTTTTGACTGCACTGGGTGTTAGTTGCAGCATGAGGGGTCTTTGTTGCATCATACAGGATCTTTTGTTGCTGTGCATGCACTCTAGTTGAAGCACACAGGCTTAAGTGCTCTGAGGCGTGTGGGATCTTAGTTCCCCGACCAGGGATTGAACCTGTGACCCTGGTGGTGCTAATGGTAAAGAACCCACCTACCAATGCAGATCAGACATGAGAGACTCGGATTCGATCCCTAGGTCAGGAAGATCACCTGAAGGAGGGCGTGGCAGTCCACTCCAGTATTCTTGCCTGTACCACAGCAAGCGAGGCCATGCTCTAGAGCCCATCAGTGGCAACTGCTGGAGCCCCCGCACCTAGAGCGTGTGCCCTGCAATAAGACAAGCCAGTGCAATGAGGAGCCCTTGCAACACAGCTAGAGAGTGGCCCAACCCCTGCCTGCCACAGCTGAGCCAAGCGGGCTACAGTCTCTAAGGTTGTGCAGAGCTGGACATGCTTCTTAACCACTGGGCCGCCAGGGTAGTCCCTCTTACTGTTTATTTTGATGTTCAGTTTATCTGTAATTTGACCAATGAGAGCCCTTTCAGACAGGCTCTATATACTTTTGACACATCCTTGTCACTCTCTGAGTACTTCCTTACCTTCTGGCACAAAATATTGAAAGTTTTTCTTCCATATGCCTTGATTCAGTCCAGGAATCAGTCATTTCTGTAAGGAACCTGGTTCCACTTAGGGGGGAATAATCATTTGAACCCAGTATTTAAGTGCTTGTGGTAATGAATGTGATACATTTTCTAAATTGGAAATTGTCAGAAAATTTAATCAGTGAAACGTCTTTCCTATTAGTGCTTAGAAGAATGTAATATATCAATGCATTTATAAACCACATTGATAAATATTTTTGTAAGAACAGTGGGACAGTGAAAGGCAGAGAGTGCCCTTAAATCTAGGTGCATGATCTCCACAATGACATAAATTATACCCTCCGATTTACTACCATACTAACCAGGTTGCCAGATTAAAATTGGACAGAATCTGTTTATTTAGGTCTGTGGAAGTCTCTTCCACTGATGGGCTCTAGCATGTGGCCTCAGTTGTGGTACACGGCATGTGGAATCTTCCTGGGTCAGGGATCGAACTTGTGTCCCCTCTGTTGGCAGGTGGATTCTTAACCACTGGACCACCAGGGAAGTCCTCTCATCCACCTTTTTTTTTTTTTTTTTTTTAAATATTTATTTATTTGGCTACAGTTGGTCTTAGTTGCACCATGTGGGATCTAGTTCCCTAACTAGGGATTGAACCCAGGCCCCCTGCATTGGGAGCACGGAGTCTTAACCACTGGACTAACAGAGAAGTTCCTTCTTACTCACTTTTGATGGGAGTGTAGTGTGGAAACATTTCACATGATCTGGAGAAGGTGAACGTGGGCAGGCCCTTTGACCCAAACAGCATACTCCAACGATACTGTTGTGTTTGTGAGCTGGAAAACATATCTAATAATGTTCCCAGCAGCATTGTTTATGATAACCCCAAACTGGAAAGAAGCAAAATGTCCACCACAGCAGAATAGATCAGTTGGTCATGCACAGTCATACAGAGGAATGCTCTGTATGCATAATCAGTGGTAAAAATGAGTGAGTAGGTGTGGGTGGGCCTCAGCAACACCATGTGGAGCAGAAGGGGCTACAGGAGAGCCCAAGGGCAGCATTCTTCAGTTAAAGTTCACTAGGAAGCAAGGTGTTAGTCACTTAGTCGTGTCCCACTCTTTGTCACCCCAAGGACTGTGTAGCCCGCCAGGCTCCTGTGTCTGTGGAATTCTCAAAGTGAGAATACTGGAGTGGGTAGCCATTCCCTTCTTCAGGTAGCTTCCCAACCCAGGGATCAAACCCAGGTGTCCTGCATTGCGGGTGGATTCTTTACCATCTGAGCCACCAGGAACCTTCTTGACCTGTATGCAGGTCAAGAAGCAACAGTTAGAACTGGATGTGAAACAATTGAGAAAGGAGTATGTCAAGGCTGTATATTGTCAGCTTGCTTATTTAATACACAGTACATCATGTACATCATGCGAAATGTTGGCCAGTCTGAATGAATCACAAGTTGGAGTCAAGATTGCTGGGAGAAATATCAACAATCTCAGATATGCAGATGATTCCACTCTAATGGCAGAAAGTGAAGAGCAACTAAAGAGCCTCTTGATGAGGGTAAAAGAGTGAAAAAGCTGGCTTAAAACTCAACATTCAAAAACTTAAGATCATGGCATCTGGTCCCATCACTTCATGGCAAATAGAAGGGGAAGAAGTGGAAACAGTGACAGATTTTATTTTCTTGGGTTCCAGAATCACTGTGGACGGTGACTGTAGCCATGAAATTAGACACTTGCTTCTTGGAAGGAAAGCTATGAAAAAACCTAGACAGTGTATTAAAAAGCCGAGACATCACTTTGCCAACAACAGTTTATATAGTCAGAGCTGTGGTTTTTCCAGTAGTCAGGTATGGATGTGAGAGTTGTACCATAAAGAAGGTTGAGCACTGAACAATTGATGCTTTTGAATTGTGATGCTGGAGAAAATTCTTGAGAGTCCTTTGGATTGCAAGGAGATCAAAGCAGTCAATCTTAAAGGATATCAACTCTGAATGTTCATTGTCAAGCCTAATGCTGAAGCACCAATACTTTGACCACTTGATGCAAGAGCTGACTCATTGGAAGAGACCCTGATGCTGGGAAAGATTGAAGGCAGAAGGAGAAGGGGACGGCAAGTGATGAGATGGTTAGAGTTTCACCGACTCAGTGGACGTGAGTTTGAGCAAACTGTGAGATAGTGAAGGACAGGAAAACTTGGCCTGCTGCCGTCCATGGGGTCGCAAAGAGTCAGACATGAGTTAGCGACTAAACAACAAGGAAGCAAAACCAAACACAGCATAGAGCGGAGCGTGGCCTGTGGGTTTTGGCACCAGAGGGAAGCGGTCACCCATGGATCAGGCGGCCAGTACCTGGTGGGACAGGGGATGCCTTCATAGTGCACCAGGGCTCCAGGGCATTAAGCCTCAGGATCAGTACCTGGGTGTTATTTGTAAACTTATAAGTCTTTCTACTTTCTAGCATTTTATTATGAAAAATTTCAAATGGAGAAAAACAGTGTTTAGTGAACATTCATATCCCACTGTTTAAATTCTGTGGTAACTTTTGGGGAAGTCCCAGTTCAGAACTGTTCGTGTTATATATTAATTTCTGTTTGCTTCTCAAAGATTTTGAGGTAGTATATTTTCTTTTTGGCTGCACCATGCAGCTTGCAAGATCTTAGTTCCCTGACCAGTGAAAACCTGTCCCCACGATAGTGAAAAGCGACGAGTCATAACCACTGTACTGCCAGAGAATTCCGGAGAAGGCGATGGCATCCCACTCCAGTCCTCTTGCCTGGAGAATCCCAGGGATGGGGGAGCCTGGAAGGCTGCAGTCCATGGGGTCACTAAGAGTCGGACTCGACTGAGCGACTTCACTTTCACTTTTCACTTTCCTGCATTGGAGAAGGAAATGGCAACCCACTCCAGGGTTCTTGCCTGGAGAATCCCAGGGACGGGGGAGCCTGGTGGGCTGCCGTCTCTGGGATCACAGAGTCAGACACGACTGAAGCGACTTAGCAGCAGCAGCAGCAGCCAGAGAATTCTCCCAGATGGTTTTTATTACAGTTATTTAGATCTTAAAGAAATTCTAATTGGAGATTATTTGTCAGTGATTATAACGTTAAAGGAAATTAATAATAATTAGAGTTCTGTAACCTTATCCCAATTGATTTTTTTTTCCATTTAGAAAAATTGTATTGAAAAATAGTTGATAAACTGATTTCAGTTATATACACTTGTATATATAAATGTATATATTCTTTTTTTTTTACATTTTCTTCCATTATAAATTATTACAAGACATTAAAAATATAGTTCCCTGTGCTGTACAGTAGGTCCTGGTTGGTTATCTGTTTTATATAGAGTAGGGTGTGTATTGGAGAAGGCAATGGCGACCCACTCCAGTATTCTTGCCTGGAAAATCCCATGGGTGGAGGAGCCTGATAGGCTGCAGTCCATGGGGTTGCTAAGCGTCAGACACGACTGAGCAACTTCACTTTCACTCTTCACTTTCATGCACTGGAGAAGGACATGGCAACCCACTCCAGTGTTCTTGCCTGGAGAATCCCAGGATGGAGGAGCCTGGTGGGCTGCCGTCTATGGGGTCGCACAGAGTCGGACACGACTGAAGCGACTTAGCAGCAGCAGCAGCAGCAGCAGCAGTGTGTATATTTTAATCCTAAATTTCTAATTATCCCCCAACGATTGATTTTTTAATTCTTATATGTGTGTTCATGTTTTTGTGTGTGTAGTTAAAAGTTTATAGTTATAAAGTGGTAGCTTAACTTGATTTAATAGACATACTTGCAGAAAGAAGGCATGAGTGATTTGTTTGTGCTGTCCTCTCCTTTATGCTTACTGAAGAATAACCTTGGGGAGACTTCTTTCTAGAATCTTGAATTGAGAGACAAAGTCCTGTCTACTTACAAGTAGTTCTTTTCTTCTTTTGCAGGCACTTAGGAAGGTCATCATCTCATTGACCATGTCCTTTTCTTTCATCCAGCCCTACAGACCCCATGGTGCCACTCAGCTTACGTGTGTTGTTTAAATTGGATAGAAATTTACCCATTGGTAACCAGCTGGTTGTTAGTACAGCTGGTTGGTCTTAATTTCTTCCTCCAGAGTAACATAAGTCTGCTTTTCTTTTCTGTCAGCTACATCCCCAGTTCCTTCAACTGTTCTTTTTTATTCTCCCCATAAGTATTTTTTTTTTATTTTTTAAAAGAGTTCTAATATATGATTGTTATTTAAAATCAAATTGGTATTTTAAAGACAGCAGTGTCTTTCCCATTAAAATAGTCATGAAGACGTATAAGATGAAACTAAAAATCATTCTGAAAACCAAGAAACAGTGGCTATCAGGAATTAGGCAAAGACAAGTGTCTTTGATGACATAGTCTTTTATGTTTAATGAAGTGTAACTTGTCAGTTTCTTCATATGAATGTCCAATCTTCTAGCTCATTTGGTTGTAAAGACTTCTCATTCCATTATGTTGCTTTGGAGTCTTTAGGAACTGACAGGGTTGTGTGTGTCTGAGTCTCCCTCTGGGCTCTCTGCTCAGCTTTTTCATCTGTCATCCATCCTTAAGCAGCATAATGCTGCCCTGGTATCCACACCCTGTGGTGAGTCCTGAAGTCCAGTCCTTTTCTAGTTCTTCTCTCAAGAATCTGTTTTCAGTTCACTGACTTCTGCATCCCCACTCTACTGTTCAGCCTATCGAATGAATTTTTAAAATTTCAGACACTTTTTCAGTTCTAAAATCTCTGTTTGGTTATCTTTCTATATTTTTTGTTGAAATTAATTTATTCACAGTGTTTCTGGTGTAAAGTGATTGATATATATATATATATTCTTTTTCAGATTGGTTCTGTTTTTTAATAGTTTTTTTTTTTCTGTGAAGATGTCCTCTCATCCTTTGTAAAAACATACTTTTATGTTCTTGGACATACTTATTAAAAGCTGCTATGAAATCCCTGCTGCTAATTCCAGCATGTGAATTGTCTAGGGGTTGGTGTCATCAATTTGTTTTCTGAGTACGACTCATGTTTTCTTGTCTCTTTGTGTTTTGAAGTAATTTTGAATTGGACCGTGAGTGTTGTGAATAATAGGTTACAGAGACCCTGAGTTCTGTTAATATAATATTCTTCTGAAGAGTATTGGTGGTTTTGCTTTCGCATTTAGTTAACGTGATTGAGCTGAGGCGGTGAACCCTGTCTCCTGAGCTCTCAGTGTAGTCACGCTGGCCTGTGCTTGGAGCCTTGGCACATGTGTGGCTTAGGAGGCAGCCAGAGATCAGGCCCCAGCTGCCCCTTGTGGTGACTGCCCTCCCTCACTTCTGCTGTGGTCTCCTGTGCTCCATCCCAGTGGTCTTCAAGCCAGTGAGGCCCTCTGCCTCTGGGTCTGAGGCCTGCCTTGTGCCAAATTCCATAAGCCCAGAAGCCTCTGCTATTGATAGTTCCAGTTCCTCCATGCAAGCATCGAGTTCCATCCTGTGTCTGGCCACCTTGTCGCATTTTTTATATTTCTTTTAGAGTTTATGTTTATGTGGAATGTGTTTGGCCCAATGGGACATTCTTGGCCATTACTGAACACAGAACCCTGTACCAATTTCTTTTATTGAAAAAAACCACACCAAAACACCCTCTATTTGATTATAGAGGTAATACATTTTCATCATAAAACATTTGGAAAATTTAGAAAAAGTGCACACACACAAATTATAAATTGATTGTAATCTTGTCCCCAAAGATAACCACTGTTCACATATTGTCTGTTTTTTTATATCATTCTTTTCTCTCCTCCTCCCTCCCTTCCTCCTCCAATCTTTGTTACATGTAAACGGGGTTGGATGGGGTGGAGTGCTTACTTTCCCTTTTCATTACTGAGTCCCTGTACTATGTAAGGCAAAACCTGCTGCATGGCTGGTCCTGGTGGTGTAGTATCCATTCCTAGATGGCAAGGATCAACAACTGCTCTCACAGGCAGTTACTTTGTTCAGACATATAGAACTTGCATTTAAAATGCCTTGATAAGTAGAGTGGATATAGTTGAATTATTTAAAAATAATTAACAACTGTTAACCTCATTTTTAGCATTCAGTATCCCTGCAAGGTGGTGCAGAGATGTCAGAGGTGTAGGGCGCCCAGTTTCTGTCTTTGATGGTAGCTTTTCATTAGAACATTTTAAATAACCTGTATATATTTCATGCAGCTAATTGCAGTACCATTTTGAAGTTAGATTGTTATTAATTGGAGTTTTAGTGCCATTTCCCAGTAGGAAGACAGTTTCAACCTTTCTTCTTATCATTCAGCTTTGTGATTTTGGCGGGCTGTGTGATGACAGGTAGTATAATAATTAGGGAGGCTAAGCTGTAGTCCTAGACAAAACTAAGATTTCCTGCATTAGATTCTGCTGTCATTCTGTGTGCAAAGCCAGTTTGTTTCTGAAAGACTCTAGATTCTCATTGATCTGAAATTCCATTTAAAACCAGAATGCAAGTCCTTTTTTATTCTCCAGAGGTAAGTTAGAACATTTTTTTTTTTTTACAATATATTGGGTAGATAACATTTCTCAAAAATGATTGAAGTCAGTGTTTGGGGTAATATGACAGTTTTAGTTTACATTCATTCTTGTGATGCACTTAAATTATGAAAATCTCAGTTTTTCTTTTTTTTTTTTCCCCCAGCAGCAAGCCCTTGCAGGGACCCTGGTGGCAGGAGCCGGAAGTGCGATTGAAACGGATCCCTTTAAGAGACAGCAGGCGGGACCCCCGGCAGGTATGTCATGGAGCACAGGCTCAGGGGTCTACAGAGCCAGTTGGCTTCTTAGTTTGGGAGTTCCAGCGTAGTGGCCACCTGTTTCTGAAGCGTGGCCCTTAAAGAATTTAATTCTGGTTCGTTTCTACTTCGAAAGTTAATTTTTCTTTGGATGGTAATCAACTCAACAAAATATTCCTGTGCGTGTTTATATGTACTGGTTAGAAGTTTGTTAGTTGAATAGGTATATTCGTTTCATTTTCTGTGTGCATTTATAGGTTCATGTCCTCAAGTGTAAACCTGCCTTTTCAAATTGTCATTCATTTTTTCAAACTGGATTCTTTCTCCAACTTAGAAACTTAATACACATTTTGTGTAAAAAATTCAAACAATTCAGCAGGGTGTAATTTGAGCTCACCTCTGGTTTGGTATTCCTTCTCCATTCCCTAGCCACAGAGCTGGCTGCATTTGTTCATTTTCCCAGACAAGCATTGCTTCAGGTGTGTCATTCTGAAAAAATTAAAATGCAACCCTATATGCACTGTTACGCCTTTAATATTAAATGACTAGGTTATATTTCCCAGTCATGGACCTCATTCTTTTTGATGGCTGCAAAGTATTGCACCTGGTGCATGGATGTTTCCTTTATTCATTAAAGAATAATGTTAGCATTCATTTGTTAGTGTTACCTTTTTTCTGTTATAATAAAAATAGGATTAAACCTTTAGTTTCACATTTTTTCCTATATGTCTGTGCATGTTTGTAAAAGCAGCACTCCAAGAATGAGACTGCTGATCAGAGTGTGTGCATAGTGAAGGGTTAGTGATGCTAAGTTGCCCTCCAAAAGGATAGGGCCGGTTTTTGCCCCATTAGCAGTTTGGTTCTCTCAAATTTTGGCTATGTTATTAAGTATGACCAATCTTTTAATCTTTGTCAATCTTATGGGTGAAAAATGAAATGTTTGTTTTGAAATGGATTTCTTTCATTTCATTATGGTGGTAGTATCTCTTCACATTTTTAACCATTTGTGGATGTGTCCCTCCGCTAGCTGTTTGTGTTCTTTGCCCATTTCGTCTGTCTGGTTGTTGAGCCTTTTCATATTAATTTGTAAGAGCTTTCTGAATGTTGCCCATCATGTATGTTGCAGATATTGTCTCTTAGGTTGACGCTTATCCTTTGCCTTTTTATGATGCTATTCTTTATATTTACAAGTTTTTAACAGAAAGAAAGTGTATTTATCAACCTTTTATGGCTTCTGCATTTTGGTTCATGCATAGAAAGGCCTCTCTGTTCAAAGATGATAAAAACACTTACACATGTGTTTTCTACTACTTTTGTGGTTTTATTTTTTACATCAAACTGCACCTTTTCTGAAAATTATTCTAGAGCAGTCTAAGAGACCTCGACTTGAAGTGGGTCACCAAGGGGTAGTTTTCCAGCACCCAGGGGTGAATACAGGAGTTCCTCTCCAGCAGTTAATGCCGACAGTTCAAGGTAAGACCCAGCACCAGAACTAGCTCTCTTAGTTCAGAAAAAGGGAGAGCAGAGAGGGCTTAGGGAAGTAGCACCAGGCTGAACGTGTGCAGTCCAGGTAGCATATCCAGGTGGTTTCTGCCGCTGGGATGTTCCTCTGAGTCCCACTTAACACAGCATGAAGAAACACTGGAGACCAGCTCTTGTCACCTTAGCGGAGCCACATGCCCCACTGTCCTCAGCTTCTCTCCGGTTTTCCCTCCTGTGTATTTTCTGACTTGCTGCTGTGGTAGGGACCCTGTGGTTAGTCTGTGCCTGCTTTGCTTGGTGCTAACTTGCAAAGGCCGAGAGCCTTTCTTTCCTTGTTTGTGTGCTCATTTATCGCGTTAGACCTAATACACGCAGGTTTCCCGCCAGTTAAATTTCCCCTTTGAGTGTGTGGTGCTGTCAGGGCAGGGTCTGTGACAACGCTGGGAGGTGGAATTGAGCCCCGGAGTCAGGGGTGCTGGGTCTGCCCTTTCTTGCAGGAGGAATGCCTCCTGCCCCGCAGGCCGCTCAGCTCGCCGGCCAGAAGCAGAGCCAGCAGCAGTACGACCCCTCTACTGGGCCCCCAGTGCAGAATGCCGCCAGCCTGCACACGCCTCCGCCGCAGCTGCCCACCAGGCTGCCCCCGGCCGGCCTCCCCGCCACACCACTGCCCCCCGCGCTGCAGTTCCCCCCGCAGCCGCAGATGGCGGAGCCCCAGACCCAGCTCCCAGTCCCCATGAAGACGCAGCCGCCCAACGCTCCGGTCCCCGCGCCCCCGCCCGGTCAACTCTCCACAGCTCCCCCGCAGCCCACGCCACCCACCCTCCACATCCCGATGCCCGGGAAGGCGCAGATGCAGGCCCCTCCACTCCCGGCCCAGCCACAGGTACTGCGGGCCCTTGTTGTTCCTCAGGTTAGAGGGGGAAGAAAAGACAGGGGGTTTGTTGGATGGGACGGTGCATGGCCGGCTAACTCACTCTCTCGTAGCAGCTCACTCTCCACTGTGGAGCAGTTAATTCACTAGTTGCAACATAGTTTTGTTTGGTTCTGCAGTCCTAGTTACTGTTATTAAAATGTCAGAAAATGACACAATTCTTACTGCTGCTCTCAGTACCGAGAGCTGAGTACAGGTCAGCTGTGTGACCTGATATGCCGGTCACAATATGTCGTTGCAGCTCCTGACCATCCACCAGGCTCTGTCCCCAGGTGCCTCCCCATGGATGCTGGTTCCACAAGTGGTGGGCACGGCATAGATTTGCAGGCTCGATAGACGTTTCCTCCACTGATTTACTTCACCTAGACGCCTTTGTGAAATATGTACAGTGAACCTTGTGGGATCCCTGACGAGCAGTGAGGCCAAAAAGCATGGGCCTGGGGCCCCAGAAGGGGCAGGAAGGAGTGTTTTCAGAGGCTTATCTTAGCTGCATGTGGTCAGCTGCATAGGAAAACCACCCCGCCCCTAACTGGTTAATGAGGAGACTCCCTCGCTGGATTTGGAGCTCGAGTTCTGGTGATTGGAGAAGCTTGCTCTCCCACGTGGTGGTGGTGCCTCTCATTGCCTGCAGGTGTGGGGCGCAGAATGGCGTCACCTGCTTCCCTCCACTGGGCAGCTGCTGTGGTGGAGTCTTTATTATTGCCCTCATTAGGCATGAGAAGATTGAGGCCAGAGAGGCTGGATAACGTGACCAGGGTGGCCAGGCAGCGCTGCAGGGGCTGTGACTGGCTCCCAGCATTGACTACGGAGCCTTCTGTGTGCCTTGAGAAGGAGCCCCCCTTCTCCCACCAGGGTGGCTGAGCCTCTTCCCTGGGCAAGCTGGAGGTTTTCATGGAGATGAGTCTTTCAGTTTTGGACACGGTTGTTGAGTCCCATACCAACTTCGCGCAGCACTGATGTCTGTCTTGGGTTTGTTTCCTGCCCTGGTTGACCACATGTGCTGTGGGATGTGGTTTTAGAGTAGTTCCTTACAGAAGCCATGGAGTTCTGTTCCTTCCAGGTTAGGAGGGACCCACAGACTTCTTCTTTGAAGGGCCATAGAGAGGAAGCATACGGTATTCCAGGCTTTGTGGGCTGTGTGGTTTCTCTTGGGCCACTCAGCTCTGACCTGGAAGGTGAGAGCAGCCCCAGGGCCCACACATGTGTGGCCGCAGCCAGTAGAACTTTCCGAAGTCTGTGGCTGGCCATGGTGTACCGACCACTGAGGTGGAGGACATTTCCAAAGATGTGCAGAGAGAGGCTGCAGGTTGTGAGGCCCGTCCTTGGCTGTGGTGTCTTCACACTGCAGGTTATAAATGTGCTGTGTTTGCGCCTCTCTGTTCCCAGCCCTCTTAGTGGGGGCAGTAACTTGCCTTCCCTGCTCTCTGCACCCCCGCTTCCTCCCGACAGAGTTCCTGTGTGAAATTAACTTCTCCTTCAGTCCAGGGAGGGAGGTGAGTTCTCAGCTTTACAAGCTTGGCTCTCAGGCCAGGATTGAGGAGGGCCCCTAACCTTACGGCTTGCCTACCACAAGAGGGTCACACAGAATTTGTATTTGCCCTTCAGAATTTGGTATTTTTCAATTAAGGAGAACTACATACAATTATGAAAAAAGCAGTAAAACCTGGAGAAAGCAAAAAAACAAAAACAACTTACATAAGACATTGTGTGAGAGCACAGTTTACAGTGAGCCCTTAATGTGGTTTTGTGGACAAACAGGACTTCTTTTCTGTGGACATGGTTTAGTTTGCCTGTTACTGTGGTCTGCGGATGAGCTTCATGATTGGTTTGCGTGGCTGTGGAGAGGGGGCGTTGGTGTGTGCCTCTCTGCTGGCCTGTGGGTTCTGAGTGCAGTACTGAGCCCTGTTTCCCCTGCTAGACGGTGGCACCGACCAGACCCCCCGTGGACCCCACCCAGTCCTGCCTGCGGCCCCCGCCCTCCACCTCTACTACCTCGACTGTTGCCCCCGCCAGCGGCTCAGGCCTGGGACCTTCACCTGCACGCGCCTCCCCAGTGAATAGACCCTCCTTGGCAACCAACAAGTCACTGTCTCCGGTCACCTCCCGCGCTCCGGGGGCAGCCGTGTCAGCACCCCCGAAACCACAGAGCCCGGCTCAGAATGCTGCCCCACCCCAGGACAGTTCTCAGGATAAGCTGGCAGAACAAATAGCCTTGGTAAGTGCCTGGAAAGATGGTAGTGTGGAGCCCAGCTGGTAGAATGCATTTGATTTTACTTTCTAAGGCGGCAGTAGTTTAAAATGAAGCCCCTGATGGTCAGGATGACTGACTGAGGTATGTGATCAGGAGAGACTAAGATAACAACTGCATAGTGGGCCCTGTCCTGCTGCAGGTAGACTGGTGTGGAGAAGGTCTTTTCTGTGCTGGTGTCAACAGTTTGGGTGTGGGGAGTGGGCAAGACGTGGGGTGCCGACTGAGAGCTCAGAGCCAGCTGGAGGTTGCCCAGGCCAATGCAGGTTGCGGCCTGCACTTAGTTGATGCTTACTGTTTGTTGGGTGACGAAGCAGTTATGTGTAAGTGCTCTGCCGTGAGTGTTGGTCTGGGTGCATTGCCCCATGTGTGTGGGATGGGGCAGGATTGTAGATTCAGTGTGAATTAGTGGCACACACCTAAACTGTGTGCTGGATGCTCCTTGCAGGAAAACCAGATCCATCAGCGCATAGCAGATTTAAGGAAGGAAGGCCTGTGGTCTCTCCGACGGCTGCCCAAACTTCAGGAGGCCCCGCGGCCCAAATCGCACTGGGACTACCTGCTGGAGGAGATGCAGTGGATGGCCACGGACTTCGCCCAGGAGAGGAGGTGGAAGGTGGCCGCTGCTAAGAAGGTAGATTTGGGACACAGGCAATCACAGTTCTCAGGCAGCCTTGGGAGGTGTTATGGATAGAACGTGCTGTACATGGCAGGTCTCCCAGCCCCAGTCTCTAAAGGGTTTCTTGACTCATAATGTGGATAAAGAATATCCTGTTGTTTAGAGAGAACCTGCTCTGTCATTCCTTTCTGAGGATCGTCCTCAGGGCTCCAGCATGGGCTGCTGGGAACAGACCCGGCTCCTCTGCTGCAGTTCTGTCCTGGCATTTAGTTTCTTTTCTGGCCAGTTTCACCTGACAGTTGGCATGAGGGTGCCTTCAGCTCCCCAGATCCAGGCTTGAGAGTAGGAGGGGGAAAAGGCCAGCTGGCTGGAGGGCAGCTCAGGCACTCGTGCCTGGCCTTAGGGCTGCTGGCAGGCTGCCTGCTCCGTGCTGCCTAGTCTTCCTGTCCAGCTTCTCTCCATTTCTGCCTCAGACTTCATTTCCCTCTCTCTGTTCCCAAAGCAGGCACCCAGCCTGGGGGAGAACCTCTGGGAGGTGTTACTGCTGATGCTCGCAGTGTGGAAGGTGGCAGATTTCTAGGGCTCTTAGGTCCCAGAGCGCAGAGCAGCTGTCCTTGTGTGCCTGTGTGTAGCTCCAGGCCAGGTACTTCTCCCTCTACTGCTGTGTGTCTCTTCCTCTGGATTAGATTCATATTTCATATACTTTCAGGACTGAGATTGGTCTTATGTGCCAGACTGTCCACGTCCCTCCTCTGAATTCTTACCCTTGCTTTCTCCGCATAGTTTTGGTAGAGAGAAGCTGAGTCCATGAGGATAACTGCAGGGTGTGAATCTAAAGGGTCTTAAATCAGGTTCTTTGGTATTTCAGAAAATAACAGTATCACACTCCATTTTAGAGAAAAATATGTGTACTTGGTATAATAACACTTGTAGGAAAGTCAAGCAGCACATTGGCAGTAGTTTTTGCTGGAGTCAGCGTTTCTCCTCTGCTGTGCATGCACGTGAGGGTGTGTCTCTCTGTGAATTACGTGCAGTTATGCGCTGAGAAGATTTTAAGAAAATGTAGCATATCTTTTTTTCTGATGGCATGACACAGGGCACAACATATAATTCTTGAACTTCTGTTTACTAGCTTGTCAGAACTGTAGCTCGTCATCATGAAGAGAAGAAGCTTCGGGAGGAAAGGGGGAAGAAAGAAGAACAGAACCGATTGAGGCGAATAGCTGCGTCAACTGCTAGAGAAATAGAGTACTTTTGGTCAAATATTGAACAGGTAAATTCTGAAATTTTGATGGGGTCCTGGAATCATAGACTGTGTCAGAGTTGACAAGGCAGGCTTCTGAACCATGTGTGACTCTGTGCTGGAAAAATCCCACAGGTAGAGCCCCAAGTGTCATTTAGAAAGGCGAGGTCCCTGCACTGCTGTGGCACCTCTGGACTGTTGGCTTAGTAAGATACCTGGTTCTACCTCTCTGTTTCTCTTTGTGCATCAAAATCCCCATTGGCCACCATCTGCATGCTCTGTGATGTCTGTGAGCCTCCATGAGGGGCTTTTCAGACAGACCTCTGTTGCAGGTCACTAAAGAGCTTCCCAGGTGGCATAATGGTAAAGACTCCAACTGCCAATGCAGGAGATGCAAGAGACATGGGTTCGACCTGTGGTCGGGAAGATCTGGAGTAGGAAATGCAACCCACTCCAGTATTCTTACCTGGAAATTTCAGTGGCCAGAGGAGCCTGGCAGGCTACAGTCCAGGGGTTGCAAAGAGTCAGACATGACTGACCAACTGAGCACACACATGCAGGTCACTAAAGACTGACTCTTACTTCGAGAATGGCTCTTCTGTCTTCCTTTCTGTAACAGTTTTCATCTTACCCTCTGACAGAATTTGGGCAGGATGCAGCTGATACACTGTAATGAAAGAGTACCAAATTGAACATTTCTCTTTGAACAGCATGGGGGTGAGGCCACCAACTCCGGGTGCAGTTGAAAATCTGCATACAACTCATCATCTGCCCTCTGTGTCCACGGGTCCACGGCTGCTCATTCAGCCAGCCGCCGAGTGTGGGGTTGTCACGTTCAGCCAGCCGCCGAGTGTGCGGTTGTCACGTTCAGCCAGCCGCCGAGTGTGTGGTTGTCACGTTCAGCCAGCCACTGAGTGTGCAGTTGTGTAGGCTTTACCCCTGGAGAACATCAGTGTGCACCAGTGACCTGTACAGCTCAAACCCATGTTGTTCAAACATCAGCTGTAATCTGAAGTGAGGTTGGACAGCTGGGCTTTTGGTCTACAAATTTTAATGTTTTCATATACGGAACTTTTATAATTTACATCCTTAATAGCATGCTTATTTATTTAACTGTTTGCATTTAGGTCGTGGAAATAAAACTACAAGTAGAATTAGAAGAAAAAAGGAAAAAGGCTTTAAATTTACAGAAAGTTTCCCGGAAAGGTATGATTACTTTTTAAAAAGTCTTCCCTTTTGCGGGTTGTGTCTGCTTGGACTCTGCTCATTGTCTCTCTGTGACATTGTGGCCCTCTGTGGAGCCTGCCCAGGGAGACCTTTCTTCAGCAGCCTGGTCCTGGCATTTCAGTTCTGTTGAGATTTGCTAGTATGAGTCTGTGCCCACAGGGAGGTCAGCTTCGGCAGGCTCTGAGAACTGGGGACAGTGAGATGAACTCCCCTGGCTTCGACCCCTGGGGCCCCCATCTCTCTAGCTGTCTCACTGCTCCCATCTTGCTTCATAGTAGCTGCCTGGTCACTGGCCACCCAGGAGGTAGCCTTCACTGGGGGAGGGGATAGATTCTCTCTTTTATTGATGAAGAAACTGAGGTGAAGAGATGGTCCCTGCTGAAAGGCATGGATCTCTAAGATCATACAAATCATGAAGTAGAAACTTTGCCAGAGGGAGACTGGGTGTCTGCAGAAGCATCAGTGCTGAAAGCCAAGAGCGTGTGTGGAGGTGGGGCTCGTGCTGTGCCGCCCTTTGTTCCTGGAGGGGAGGTGGGCCTCGCCCTTGCTACCCTCTCCTTCGTGGAGGGAGCGCAGCAGAGGTGCCCTTGGTTGTGTGAGGAACGTCACCTCCTTCACAGCCCTAGTGAAAACGAATCATGTTACCTGTCTCTTTAGGAAAAGAGTTGAGACCTAAGGGACTTGATGTACTACCGGAAAACTTTCTGGTAAGTTCAGGACTGTTGTGTCACTGCGTGAGAGGACGGAAGTGGTGTGAGTGAAATACAGTGCCTGACAAAGTGGAGTTACTTGTGTCTGGAGAAACTCGTAGACATGAGTAATGTTCTCTTTCATTACGAAATCAGCCTCCCCTGGGCATAAAGCAAGTTCTTCATAGCTTTAGGCTCATCTGGGTGTTACTTTGGTGGTTTGGGGAGACATAGCTGAACACAGCAGGTGTAGACACACCTCCTCCTTAGTCTCCCTCCTCCTCTGCCTCCTCTGCACCTTTCCTGTGTCTGGTGTCGACACACCTGTCATGGCCTCTCCCACCTCTTCTAAGGGCATGTTGAATAGACATTTCTGCTTTGGTTTCTCATTCTGTTTTCAGATCACACGCTTAACGATTTTTATTCTGTGTTTCAGGATTCGGGAATATCTGGAAGAAAAAGAAAAGCGAGCACGTCTTTAACTGATGACGAAGGTCTGTCCCCTTCCCGGTGCTCTTGGCTGTCGGCAGGGCTCTCTGACAGTGCAGCTAGAGAGCTTGCTCAGTGCCCCCAAGGTGTCGAGTATGGCCCTGCCTGGAAGAGTTAGTGGTTCAGTGGCTTGTGCTGTTGGGGGCCAGGTGCCTGGGTGGATGGTGGGGATTTTGCAGTGAAGAAGTGAAGAGCTGGATTGTGAAGGAGGGAGTGTGTCGGATGGTGTGTGATGCATGCTTTTTGTTTGTAGGTAGGAGAGGTGGTTAGTGTTGAGGAGTTAGCAGGAAGGAAGGCCTGCTGTCGTGAAGGGTCAGTTCAGATGGAGCGGTGACCTGAGGGTGGGTGGAGTTCCACTGTGGGTGCTGGTGGCCTTTTCTCCACCAGGATTCGGGGGCAGGGGTGCAGGACAGGAGCTGAGCTCCAGGAATTTTCAGCTGGAGCCTCCAAAATGGCAATGGTGAATTTGCAGTGATGCCATGTAAAGCACTTGTGGGTTTTTCTGTAGTGGGCTCTGCAGGTGGACAAGAAGTTCCACGTCGCTTCCTATTTTGGCCTGAATAGGTCTGTCATGTGATGAAAAACCAGGCTCTATTTCACACCCTGAAATGGGAGAGAAAGTATAAAGCATGGTCCCTGGTTTTTTGCTCACTCAATATATACTGTCATTTCCAGATTCAGCCTGAGAAATTAGGACTTAGTTTTAACTTCTGTAATGGCTGTGTGAAACAGTTCTGGAGCCTTGTAGTGTTTCATGAATAGCTGAAGAGAAGCTGACGTGGAGTCTCTCTCTCTGACATTTGGTGATGACATTTCAGTGGAAGATGAAGAGGAGACGATTGAGGAGGAAGAAGCGAATGAAGGGGTCGTGGATCACCAAACAGAGCTGTCTAATCTAGCCAAAGAAGGTAGGCTCTGAGCAGCTTACTGAAAGTGCTTTATTGAGCATTTAAGACATTATAAACGTTTAAGAATAAGGTGTAAAAGCCCAAATATAGTGCCTTCATTGTAGCCACCTGCACTGCCAGGGTTGGGTAGAGTATGGGGTAACCTTTTCCCAGGGGTGACTGCCAGCCTGAAACTTGCCTTTATCATTTTTTTGGCTCCATTTTTCCCCTTCCAGGCACGTAAATCCTAAACTACCTACAGCTTTGCTTGTATGTTGAAACTTTGGATAAATAGAACCACTCTGGAAGCTTTGCTTTTTTCAATTCTGTTCCTGATCTTTGTCCCCTGTGGTCCTGTGTTGCTATAAATTCATTAATTCCCACTGCTGAGGTGTTGTGTGCATGCCCATGCCATGGGTTGTCGGTTGTACTGTTGGTGGGGGTGTTGGTGGTTCCCCTGCATTTGTCCTGATAGACGGTGCTGGGTGCGTCACTCTAGTGTTCCCTGTGTGCGCGGGCAGGAGCGGCTGCTTGGAGTAGAGCGGTCGGCTTGTGAGGCATGCACACATGAGGTGGTGCCCCGTCAGAGTTAGAGCGGTTGTCTCAGGCCCCACATCTCAGGAGCACCTGTTCTTGTCAGCCTGTGGTGGGGGAGCATTACTCACGAAGTGCAGTGTCTTCTTACCACTGTCTTTACCCGCTTGGTTTTGCATTTTCTTTCCTGTACTGACAGTGGCTATTCTTCGCATATTCTGGGCACATTACCTTGTCAGTGACGTTTGTCATAGTGACCTTTTTCCAGTTGGTTTGGGGTGGGTCTTCATTCTCTTTATGATGCCTTTTGAGAAATGAATGTTCTTAATCTTAGTGCAGTTGAGTTTGTCAGTGTTGATTAAAAAAACTTTTTTTAATCTCAAGATCAAAAGGATGTCTTTCCATATTGTCTAACATTTTTTTGCTCTCATATTGATGTCTTTTCATTCACCACAAATTGATTTTGTCTCTAATGTGAAATAAGAGTGCAGTTTCTCTCCCCACCCCACCCTGCCAAATAGATTACAGATTGTCCCAATGCCACTTGAAACAGCCATCCTTCCTCAGTGATGCCCAGCGTCAACTCAAATATTATGTTTTCTGATACGCACAGTTCTTTCTGGCGCCTTTATTGTTTTATTGGTCGGTTTATACCAGTACTACACTCTGTTGATTGTTCTAGCTTTATAGTAATTCTTTTTTTATATAATACTATTTTTAAAAATTACTTTTTTATTATTTTTATTTGCACTGTGTCTTCATCACCGCGCAGACTTTCTCGAGTTGCAGCGAGCAGGGGCTGCCCTTTGTGGTGTGCAGGCTTCTCACTGCAGTGGCTACTCTTGTTGCAGAGCAGGGGCTCCAGTGCTCAGGTCCAGTAGTTGTGGCCCAGGGGCTTAGCTGCTCTGCAGCATTTGGAATCTTCCTGGCCCATGCCCCCTGCCTTGGCAGGCAGATTTTTATTCATTGTGCCACCAGAGAAGCCCTATAATAATTCTTGAGGTCCAGCTAGGTTAGGCCTTCTGCCTCATTCTTCTTTGAGGAGAGCCTTGACTGTTTGGGGTTTATTTCAGTATGATTCAGAATCAGCTTATCAAGTTTCAGAGAACCAATTGAGGATTTTGATGTAAATGTAGTTGAGTTAGTGGGTGTTTGGTGAGAACCATGTGTCTATGAAGAGTTTTTTAAAACTGTGATCAAAATAGTCTCTCCATTTACGTAGGTCTCTTTAAATAGCTTCCACTAATGTTTTCTGGTTGTATATTTTTGTTAGATTTAGTTCTAGGTGCAATATATTTTTTAAAGCTGTAAAAAATGGTGTATTTTTAAGATTACATTTTAATTTTTTTACTGGTATATAGAAATGAAGTTGAATTTTATTTGTTGATCTTAAATCCAGCAACACTGCTGAATTCTCATGTTGCTTGTATTTATACAACCTCTTCATCCCCAAAGAATAATATTCTTTCTTTATAATCTTGATCCTTTTATTACCATTCTTGCAATGAAGTGTAGCAACAAAAGTGTTGATGATGGACACCTTTGGCTTGTTTTTGTTGTTTTTGGCTGTACTGCACAACTTGTGGGGTCTTGGTTTCCTAACTGGAGGTTGAACCCTGGCCCTTAGCAATGAAAGCGTGGAGTTCTGACCACTGGGCCACCAGGGAATTCCCTGGCCTTTGACTTGTTCTTGACTTGAGAGGGGCATTTTCACCTGGAAAGACAGTAACTTGTGGTGGTTGGTCATGACTGGTTCAAATTCAGTGTTCTGTTTCGCCTCTTAGTCTTTGAGCTTCACGTTGTCTTATGTTCTTATAGGCCTTTCTCATTCTTTCTCATTCTCGTGTGCATCCCTGACTTGGTAGAGTCTGTGTTAACTTGGAGCTTTAGCTCTTCCACCACTTCCTGTAGTGCAGGAATTGGGAGCAGCCCAGCTGGGTGCTTCTGGCTTGGGTCCTGCGGAGATGCGGCCATCAGCAGGCCCAGCTTCCGGTCCGTGCCCTGCCCCTCTGGCCACTCACAACTAGCTGGCTGGCTATTGGCAGGTGAGCCCCAGTCCCCTCATGTTGGGACTTCTCTGGGGTTTTGTTCGAGCGTCCCCAGAACAGGGTGGCATGGAGGCTGGTCTCCCCAGAGGAGGTGGTCCATGAGCGTCTGCATCTCCTACAGTGGAGCCTTGTAAGGTACTCACTGTCATTTCAAGCCATCTGGTGGTCACCTTGGTTAGCCCTGACCACTGGGGAAGCTGACCAGCCTGTGAGTGCCATGAACGATGTCACTGGGGGCGCGTCTTCATCCATTCACAGGGTGCCTCTTCCTGGTTGAGTCTCCTCTCACGCCCTTCACAAAACTTTCAGCACTTTCTTTATGTAGATGTGAATTTTTTTGAACTTTAATTCTAAGTATTTAAAATACTTTCTATCAAAAGAAGTATAGAAATACTTTCTGAGTAGGATTTTTTTCTTCCATTATATCTTCAGGCTAGTTTTTGTGTGTGAAAGCTGTTGATTCCATGAATTAAGTTTGTTCCAAGACACCTTCCTAAATTATCTAATTGGTGAAGTAGTTTTTCAGTTGTTTCTCCTCTTTTTTGTTCCTGCCTTGATAGCCATTATATGATGTATATGCACATTTCCCTGTATTTTGTTATGAAAACATTCAGACAAACCAAAGAAGTGAAGAACCTTATTGTGAACACCCATGTACCTACCACCTCTCTTCCATAATTTCTTCTGCTTGGCTTTATCACATATCTACCTGTCAGCCCCATGTGATGAATAGTTTAAATTGTGAGCAAATCTGTCACTAGAATATTATGTCTTAAACAGATAGTGCCTTTCCTACTGCTCTTTTGGGGTACTTCTCTGTGGCATTTCTTACTTTGACTACCAATTTTATTGACATACAGTAAATATGCAGAAAAGCTTCTGTGTCACAGATACCTAGCTCACCATGTTCTTTGCCTTGTTTTATACATAATACCATGTGGAACTGTGTTTGAACATGAACCTGAAGTCCTGGTTTCCAGTTACTTCCCCAGACAGACCCATGGAAGTGGGAAATAATGACGTTAGAGGCCATGACATTTAAAGCCCTTCAGCTTTTCATACTGGTTACCAGAAAAATAAGCCTGTTTATACCACCACCTGCAGTGTTGAGAGTATTTGACTCAGTATATCGGTCCAGAATTACACTTTTTAAGATGTTTGCTGGTGTGATGGAGGACCAGTTGTGCACTGGTTTCTGGAGAGGCTCAATTAAATACTTCATGAGCCCTTTATAGTATTTTTTGTGTGTGGCAGCTCCATATCCCTTGCCCACTGTGGCTGGGACTTTAGTTTGCTGTGTTATTTGATCAATTAGGGTGAGCTCTTTATACAAAAAGGCTAATAATCTTTAATCATCCTTTTTGAACATTTTTTACTTGTGATTTTTATTTGATGTTTTGTATTTTTATGTGTCATCTCCACCAATTATTTCCATTAGTAGTATTTTTATATTTTCATTTATTAATCTGTAAGTTGTATGTACATTTATTAGGTTGTATTTGGGTTATTTTAGGAGTATTCTTTTATGAATAAAAGTTGAGTTTCTCATTTCAAAGATCCTTACCTTACTTTATAAAGAAAATGTCTTATACTTTGTATCAGTAATGGGCAATCATTATTAGCTTTTTTAAAATAAATGTGCTTTTAGAAAATACTTTTCCCAAGGAATTATTTTAAAGCCAGGAAAAGGAATATACAGTTGAGCCTTGAACAACACAGTTGTGAATTGCGTGGATCCACTTACACGTGGATTTTTTTTTTTTTTCCAGTAGTAAAGACTACAATGCTCTGTGATCCATGGTTGGTCAGGTGTGAAGAAACCTCTTACAAGGAGGGCTGGAAGTTATATTTTCCTCTGCAGAGTCAGCACCCCAACCCCTGAATTGTTCAAGGTCAACTGTGTGTGAAAGGGCCCTTCTCCCAAAGGGCTTTTCTTCCCAGCTGACACTGTTTGTGTAAAATAATCTTTCTTCCTGCAATCCTTTCCAGCTGAATTGCCATTGATCGATTTGATGAAGTTGTATGAAGGTGCCTTTCTGCCAAATTTCCAGTGGCCCCAACCTAAACCTGACAGTGAGGAGACAAGTGAAGAAGAAGGTCTGTCTTGACATCTTTGAAGAATTCAGCGTTGAAAACAAAAGCCAAAATATCAAACAGAAGGAGGACACTTAAAATAGAGTTTAAGAATTACCTTTACTTTTTTCAGTCTAATGAAAGAAAAAGTTGAAATATATTTAATATAAAGTTTACATTAATAGTGTTATTAAATTGGTCAATTTGGCATAGTTATCAGAATATTTGATCAAGTTGTGAACAGTGTAGAAACAGTCTTCTCCAGATTGTATGTCACCTAGATTTTATGTTTATCCAGGCTGTGCTATGCTTGTTTAATTTAGCACACCAATTTTAAGGGCTTTACCTGGCTTTTATTGAATGTTCCAAGCAGGTTCACAGACTATGCCCCATAGAGTCTACTTCTTGTTTTCACCCCTCCTGTTCTGGTTGGTAGACTTGGCTGGCTGTGGGAGGTGGTGGGCGAGGGAGGGGCCCAGAAGAATTCTGAGGGATACAAGGGCCTTCTGGACCCCTCGCTGCAGCCGGACTTCAGGAGGGGCTGCTGGCCCCTTGCCCAGACTCCGCTGCTTCTGAGCCTTCCTTTCCTGACAGGAGAGGGGTGGCCACTGAGCCCTCAGAGGCCATGAGTGTGTGAGTGGCACTAGCACTAACACTGTGCTGACGTTTTCCAGCTGCACCCAGAGGCCTTCCAGAGTGCTCCTCCAGACTCTGTAAGAGTTTGTACCTGTTTGTCTGGAGAGCAGTGTTAGCTGTATAAAGTGGATTGAAAACAAACTTGCTGCTTCTTTCTGTATTTGAAGTATTTGGGTTCTGTCGACTCCTTTTTCCCCTCTTTTTTCTTCTTTTCCTTCTCTTTTCATGCTTTTTTATTTTTTTCTTTTCATGCTAAGTGGGCTCGTAATACTATCACAGCATCTCTGACCCGACAAATCCCATTTTCCCGTTGATCACAGACATGGAAGACTGCCCAGGGGACCGCGAGAGCCGGAAGGACGTGGTTCTCATCGACTCGCTCTTCATCATGGACCAGTTTAAAGCTGCAGAGAGAGTGATTGTCGGGAAACCTCATACCAGGGACATCGCAGAAGTGACCGCTGTGGCTGAAGCCATCCTGCCCAAGGGCAGTGCTCGGATCAGCACCGCGGTGAGGCTGCGCCCTTCGTGAGGGATGGTATCCCTGTGAGGGGAAGGTTCCTCCTTCTAAACCAGCTCTTTATCCTAGCGGCAAAAGTCGTCGGGAAAAACAATGACTGATCTTTCCTTTTCTGTTATCTATGAATCACCTTTGTGGCCTTCCAGTAGGCTTATCCTGTGACTGCTCTGACTTCACTTTGGAGAAAGAATTGTAGTGGTTCTCCTGAGAGGTGTGTGTTGGCCTGTCTGCCCCACAGGTGAAGTTGAATGCCCCGGCCCTGCTGTACGGTGCCCTCAGGGATTACCAGAAGATCGGCCTGGACTGGCTGGCCAAGCTCTACCGCAAGAACCTCAATGGCATATTGGCAGATGAAGCTGGGCTTGGGAAAACAGTGCAGATCATTGCCTTCTTTGCTCACCTAGCCTGTAATGAAGGTAAGAGCCTGTCATTGTTTAAATGGTCTGTGTTTGCTGAGACTGAAGCGTGAGTGGGACATCTAGCTTGAGTGTTGGGGTGGGGAGGCCTTTTTTTTCCGTTCCTTTGTTTCTGCTCCAGGACAAGGCCTAGAAGCACTCATCTCTGGAGCCAGCAAAACTCTCGTTCACAGTAGATACTACATCAAGTAACTCACAAGTTCTCTAAGTCTAATGTAATATCGGATCCAGCCAGCTGTGACTGAGTCTTTGTGACTTCCAGGGTTCTGCTGCCCACCAGTGTGGATGGCAGAGCAGGCAGCAGGGCCTCTGTGCTGCTTCTCGTTGGCATGAATCCTTTCGGCTGGGCGCTCCCTGCGGTCTGCCCCTGGGCTGGTTTGGGAGCGGCCCTCCTGGTAAGATCACTAGCACTGCCCTCCTGTCTCTCTGCTGGATCCTGCCACCCACAGGGCTTCTTTCCTAGAAGGGTTCCATGGGAGTAGCCTGGAGCCCTGTGAGGGTTCAGCATCTGCACAGCAATGGAGGGTCGGGTGTCCTCTGCCCTCACAGGAGGCTGTGCCCTCTACCCTAAATGTCCACTTCCTCAGCCCTTGGCTCTTTGAACTCACACGGAAGTTCAGCTTGGCACTGTTCACCACCCTCCGTGCCTGCGGGGCTACAAATGAGTCTGTGCCCATGTCTCTAACTAGGACGGGGCTTGTGGGCTTCCTCTCCCAAAGGAAGGGTCTGCTGGCCCCTGGGGTGGGGTGATG
Organism: Capra hircus; assembly: GCF_001704415.2. Lineage (NCBI taxonomy): Eukaryota > Metazoa > Chordata > Mammalia > Artiodactyla > Bovidae > Capra > Capra hircus. The sequence continues at coordinate 26,110,357 of NC_030824.1, forward strand.
GAGGGCAACAGAAGCTCATGGATGTTCCAGCACTTAGTCAACTCCCAGGGACCCTTCTTCTCTGTGTCAGGCGCTTTAGAGGCAGGGCAGGACTGCGTGAGCTGGAAGAGTTGACATCCTGAGTTGCTGGATAGAGGTTCCTTCAGCGCAGGAGTAGTTTCTTCCTTTGTGGCCCCTCCGGATTCTGACAGTTACCTTAGGGTCCTCAGTGAATAACTCTGCCTTGCCCTTAGTTTTGAAAGCTTACGTTTAATACAAGTGAATCAACTTCGTGACCTTTTCTTCTTGTGTTAATATGTTTGTTTTTGACCCAGTACCACAAAGTGTTCAGTGTAGTACTTTAAAATTGGTTTTAGTTATCTCAAGATAGAAAAGCTACCATGTCTCCTGTCTTGTTTAGTTGAAAAAAAATGTTTCTTATTATATTTATAATAGCGTGAAATTGGAAGCAACATATACTTCCTAAAATAGGGGATTTTATTTCATCAATTGAACAAACAAGTGACTCAGTTATTCATTCTGTAGGTGCTTACCTAATACCTACGCCATTCCAGATACTGTTGTAGTCACAGGGGGTGCAGCTATGAACCGAACAAAGCGCCCCCGACTCAGGAGGCCCGCGGCAGGCACAGTGAATAAGGATGCAGCTTATTGGCATTGTGTACTGTGTACCTCGCAAGGTCTTTGAGCAAAGGCCTGAGAACGCCGTGGCCACCTGAGTGCAGGGCTTGGGGAGGTGGGGTGGTGGGTGCAGAGGCTGGAAGAGTTGCTGATGTGTCCACAGGGCAGTGTTGAGGCTGGTGTGGTGGCTGGAGCGTACAGAGCCAGGAAGGCCCATCTGCTGGCCGGGTGGAGCCTTGGTCTTCCTCCTTAGAGGTCTGTGTTACTGCTAGTGTTGGAGGAGTCACTTGGGCACCTTGGTGCTGGAAGCAGACTGAAGGTCCAGCTACTGGGAAGCTTGACAAGTTGGAGGAGAGGCAGGTGCTTGGCAGGTCTTAGCGGGCTCTGAAGGGTGGGTGGGTGAACCTCTGCTGCCTGCTCCACTTCTGGACGGGACAGACCGAGGATGGCTCACCTTGGATGTGGCTCCCCCTGTCTGCCCTCACCCCAGGGGGCCCAGTGTCCTTGGGCTCATCATTGAGTAACCATAAAACTGTTCACCACTTCCTCAAGAGTAGTGGGGTAGCTCCAAGAGAGTTTGAGTGTGGGAGTTCTGATAAGTTCACACAATTAAAATTGCTCATAAACTCACCACCTTCTTTAGTGAGCAGTGCCGAGCATATTTTCAAGTTTCTGTTGGCTATCTGTATGTCTTCTTCAGAGGAATGTCTGTTTAGGTCTTATGCGCATTTTTTGATTGAGGTGTTTGTTTTCTTGGTATTGAGTTCTGTGAACTGTTTATATGTTTTAGATGTTAACCCTTTGTCAGTCATGTTGTGTGCATATATTTTCTTCCATTTGGATGATTCTTTTTAAGGATCAGTATAACGCTTTGCATATGAGCTGTTATGACTACAGAGGTGTGTGTTATAGATATTTTTTCCAAGTCTGCCGTTCCTGATTTTTAACTTGGTTTAGGTTTATTTTATAGCACAGGAGTTGAAATTTATGTATGTATTACTCTAGTAATTTAAACAACCTTACTTTTCTGGAGAATGAGATTGAAACTGTGTGGTTTGGGATGGGTTGGGATAGTTTGGGTGTGTTCTGATTAGCAGTTGGCAACCATCATGAACATGAGTGTTGGACCAGCGCCCATAGTGTGGGGGTGACAGCGGGCCATGCTGGGTAGGGGGGCTTGGCGAGTGCTGGGCTCAGGGCTCCTGCCTGAGGTTTCTTCCTTTCTGAGCATCGTTTTGTGTAGATGCGGGTTCCTCCCGCTCCTTACGTTAGTGGTCCATGGTTTTGAATAAATTCTCATTTTACCGGGCACTTACTTATTCATCACCTCTGTGGAGTGTGCCCTGTGGCGGTGCTGGGAGTGGAGATGCAGCATGTTGTCCTGCTCTGTAGGGAGGACGGAGGACAGCCCTCCGGCCCCAGTGATGCCTGCTCTAGTCGTGCCTGGACTCTCCCACACGCCTGCTCACCAGGCACAGTGCTGGGCGCCTGGACTGGACACACGGCTTTTGTTACAGAGGAAACTTCTGTCTCCTTTGTAGGCAACTGGGGCCCTCACCTTGTCGTGGTGAGGAGCTGCAACATACTCAAGTGGGAGCTCGAATTGAAGCGTTGGTGTCCGGGGCTCAAAACGCTCTTGTATGTTGGCAGCCATAGAGAACTCAAGGCAAAGAGACAGGTATGTTATTTTAAACGTGAAAAAGAATGAAACAGAAAAGTATCTTAATTTCTATAGAAAGCAAACTTCAAAGTATTAGCATATGCTTCTTAGTGTAATTATTGTAAATCACTCATTTGCGAGACCCCAGATCTTGTAGTTGTCTGGACTTGGAGCCCCTGGAAGCAACAGACCATACTCAGTAAACTGGCCTGCATGGGTTCCCTGCAGGTTTCCCTGCAGGTTTCATGCTCACTTTCCAGAAGTGAAGGGACCCTCCCCGGCCCCCCGCAGAGCCCAGGTGGTCTCTGGAGAGGCTGCCGTCCTTTTAAACCATGGATCTGTTGGTTATCACAGGCAGAAATGAGAAATTGTGATGCATCCTGGGTTCTGTATTATAAATCCATAAATAATTCCCATGGATGTGTTTATAAGGAGTATTTGTGACAAACAGAAGAGCTTCTGAAACAGATTTGGACTTGTATCTATTTTCTGCCCAGTAGGTCCTAGTGCTAGATTCTAAGTAAATGTTCCAGATCACAGTTATTCATTGAAGAGAAAAATTTGGCTTATAGTTAAACTCTACTGTGTTGAGTAGTAGTTACTAAAAACGTGTGTCTTCTCTGAGGTGTCTTTTCTTGGCTTTTTCTTTTTTATTTTTAGGATCTCTGGTTATTGCTCTTTAAAACCTTAAATGTAATCAGTTGCAACATAGCTATTCATGTTTCCTGTCAGCTTCTGAATATATGTTTCCCTTATTAAGATTATATACCATGAAAACAAGCCCCACTTCAGGACATGCTAATATATTTTCCAAAAGCAATTGTTAATGCCCCCAAAACAGTTTCATAATTTGTCCACATGAGGGCTTTAGCCTCCTAGAGAAAAAAGATCCTAAAAATATAAACAGCCATTTTCTATGTGGTGGCAGCAAATTATTAAGAAAAAAGAGTGGAGTGACGGTGATGGGGACAGGGTAAGTGGGTGGTGAGTCCTCCAGGCGGCTTGCGCCCGAGGAGGTGGTGAGGCCTGGCTTGTGTACTGCAGGAGTGGACGGAGCCCAACAGCTTCAACATCTGCATCACATCCTACAAGCAGTTCTTCAAGGGCTTCGCGTCCTTCACGCGGGCGCGCTGGAAGTGCCTGGTCATCGATGAGATGCAGCGCGTGAAGGGCATGACCGAGAGGCACTGGGAGGCCGTGCTCACCCTGCAGAGGTCTGACTGCCCCTGCCACGTGCCCTGTGCTCTGTGTTGCTGATGTAAAGGTTCTTTGGAGGAACCGTAGGGAATTGCAGACCCCCAAATGGCTTTTCAGCTGCAAAGACTCCCCCTCACCTCTGTCCCAGCCCTTGAGGGCTGAGGAGACCCAAGGCTCTTGCCTAATTCAGTTCATTGACTTAATTTGTGTGTGCGGGCTCCACAGGATCACTGTCCCTCTCCTTGAGCATTGTCAGAGAGAGCAATTCTGTGCCCAGCCTGAATCATCTCTCCTCCTGTACGTAGCCAGCAGCGCCTGCTCCTCATCGACGCGCCCCTGCACAATACCTTCCTGGAGTTGTGGACCATGGTGCACTTCCTCATCCCCGGCATCTCCAGGCCCTACCTGCACTTCCCCCTGAAGGCCCCCAATGAGGAGAACCAGGACTACTACCACAAAGTGGTCATCCGGCTGCACCGGGTACGCACCCACGGGCCCCCGACATAGCGTGCCTGTGACACTGTTTTTGGAAAGGAAACAATGAAGAGCTCTTTCTTTTCAGGTGACACAGCCCTTCATTTTGCGGAGAACTAAGAGAGACGTAGAGAAGCAGCTGACGAAGAAATACGAGCATGTCCTCAAGTGCCGCCTCTCCAATCGACAGAAGGCCTTGTACGAGGATGTCATCCTGCAGCCGGGGTGAGTGCACGCCCCACCACCCTCTCTCCCGCGTGGAGCAGGGCCCCCTCTGGTCTCTTAGAAGGCTCCTTTTCGGGAGGTGGGTGCCTGGAGCTGGAGGCCCTGCTCCTCTCAGACTCAACAGTCCTGTCTCCTCCCTGGTCCCGTCAGAGGCTCTGCTCATAGCAGGCCCAGGAGGAGCGCAGCATTGCGCCAGTGTGAGAGGACTCATGTGGAGTCAGGGCCTTCCCCGACCCAGACAGACCCCTGAGCTCTTCGGGACGCCTGCCCTGTTGCTCTTTGGGGGCATGCCATGGAGAGTGCCCCCACGTCTAACCCATGCCCTGGCTCTCTGGCCTCCCGTCCTCTCTCATGGGGCAATGAGCCAGTCTCAGAACCACAACCTCGTGGAGGTGGGTTGGCATGTGGCAGATTTACTCACCAGGTCAAGGGGATGCACCAGCCATGTGTTCATAAGAGTGGGGACAGCAGACGGGGAGAAGCCCAGCTGGCATGTGCTCGCACCCCTGGCAACGCTCCTGTCTCTTCCCGCATGTGCGCAGGACCCAGGAAGCACTGAAGAGTGGGCACTTTGTGGACGTGCTGAGCATCCTCCTGAGGCTGCAGCGGATCTGCAACCACCCTGGGCTGGTGGCACCCCGGCTCCCGGAGTCCTCCTACACTGCAGGGCCGCTGCAGTACCGCTCCGCCTCGCTTGTCCTGAAGGCGCTCGACAGAGACTTCTGGAAGGTACAGAGAGGGTGCCAGAGGGGTTTCCACTGAGCTCTGTTCCAGGAGCTTCTGGACATCAGTGTCCACTAACTTGTGTCCTGTGTTCTGCATTGCCGGATGCTGGGCAACATCAAGGGACGTTTGTGATGGGCCTTGCCCTGGACCCAGAACCTGCTTTGGAATGGACCCGAGGGGCGAGCCCACGATGTGAAGGATGCTTTGAGGGTTTTCCTCCCTGGCTGTTGGCTCGTGAGCACAGCAGAGTGTGTGAAGGAGAGCGGGACTTAGAACTGCAGGACCCTTGGGGTGTTTTCATAGGTGTAATTTGGGGGTGGGGACCCAGGTCTTTTTATTAAAATATTAGTAGCTATACCTAGGGCTTCCCAGGTGGCACAGTGGTAAACAGTCCAGCGTGGGTTTGATCCCTGGGTTGGAAAGAGCCCGTGGAGGAAGACATGACAGTCCACTCCAATGTTCTTGCCTGGAGAATCCCATGGACAGAGGAGCCCAGCAGACTACAGCCCCTGGGGGTCGGAAGGAGTTGGATACAGCTAGCAACTAACCATGCACACACAACTATCCCTAGGTGGAGAAATTTGGTTGTTTTTAACCAAAAAAATTATAGTTGTATACCTTTCTGTGTTTGAATTTAGAGGTAATGAAAGTTTTTGAAAACCCCAGATTTTAAAACAGAACAGATTGGGTTAGGTAAGGTGATTCCCGGCACAAGTGTGCTGAGCTCATGGGTCTCAGTGGGATGGGGCTGTGCCCTCGGGGTCGGCATTCCTACTCTGGCTTCCACACGGGAGACTGAGAGCTTGCCCTGACCAGCCAGGCCACTGGCAGGCTGGTGCCTGAGTTCCCCTTTGCTGCCTCTACCCCAGAGGACCAGGGATCAGGTCTCACAGACACTAAGGAACGGGAACAGCCCTGTGGCCTGGATAGACTTGTGCAGGTTTAGCATGCGACCCTGGGGCCAGGTCGTTATGGATGGAGGTCCCGGCTCTGCCTCGTCAGGGGTGCGGCCTTGGGTCCTCAGTTGGCCTCGGTCTCCTCACCACACCAGGCACTTGTGAGGAGTCAGTTAATGTACACGACGGTCTGAAGAACGGGCCGGTTGGTGAGCAGTTGATGGTGAGTTAGTGTGAGGGATGTGCTGCCACTAATCACTACTCTTCATGTAGGAATGTGTCCTTTGTTGAGTTAGAGAAAACCTGAGCCATGAGGAATAAAGATGAGTCAGAAGCAGGTTACCTGAAGATACTGCTTGGGTGGGGAAGTGTTTCATGAATGGAAGTCTTTATATTGTGTTTTCGTTTTCGAAACAGCCTAGTTGAGCTAACTCACTGCCATAAAGCTCACTGGTCTGAAATGTACAGTTTGTTGGTTTTAGTCTATTCATAGAATGTGCAAGCATCGCAACTAATGCTAGAACATTTCATTGCCTCAAAGAAAATCCACACACACTGTCACTCCCATTCTCCCCCGGCTCCCCACCTGTGTCTGACCCTGTGGATTCATCTAGTCCAAACATTTTGCGTCAGGGGCTTACTTCACTGAGCGTAGTGTTTTCAGAGTTCATCCATGTTGCATCATGCGTCATAATCTCTCTCCTCTGTTGTCTGGATGGACCACATTATGTCCATCTGTCCACGAGCTGATGGACACTTGGGTGGTTTACACTTTTTTAGCCAGTGAGTGCACATTCATGTACAAGTTTTGTGTGGGTGTGGGGCTCTCTTCTAGTGGGCACATGGGTGACAGGTGAAAAATTGTGGGGTCATGTGTTGAGTCCATGTTTAACCTTTAGATGAGTTGCCAGACTATTTCCCACAGTAGTTGCTCAGTTTCCCATCCCCATCCATGTGTGAGGGGATGAGGGCTTTCATGTCTCCACTTCCTTGCCCACACCTCCTGTCCCCCGCCTTTGATTCCCGCCATCCTGGTGGGAGTGAGAAAGTCCCAAGAGCAGGTGGAGCAAGCTGCCCCAGGGCTCTGGACACAACGACATGCCACATGCCCACGGCACCCGCACCAGGACACTGGGGCCTCTTCCCAGCCCGCCTTGACAAGACCGAGCATCTCCGTCTGTCTAGACCAGCATTTCCCAGGCTCGTTCCTCTCCTCTGCTGAGGCTGTCCTGTCTCTAAGTGCCGCCCTCTTCTTTCCCACTGCCTCTCGGGATGACCACATGCCATCACTCCTGTGTTAATGATGGGGAACTTGGGACTTGACTGTGGTCCAGTGGTCAAGATTTTACCTTCTAATGTAGGGACTGTGAGTTCAGTCCTTGGTCAGGAGCTAAGATCTCACGTGCTTCATGGCCAAAAATCCAGAACATAAAACAGAAGCAATATTGTAACAGATTGATTAAAGACTAAAAATGGTCCACATAAAAAAAAAAAAAAAATGGAACCGAGCGCACCAAGTCCCGCCGGGCATCTCTTGGGAAGATGGCCAGTAAGGGCCTGTCCTTCCCAGTTTGGAATCCACTTTGATTCCTAGTCAGTTATTTTTTTTCCTGCCTCATGTAGCAAAATCGTTTTCTTTTTTCCCTAGGAAACAGACCTTTCTATATTTGATCTTCTTGGCTTAGAAAGTAAAATGACTCGCCATGAGGCAGAACTGCTGGGTAAGAAGAAGGTGACGCGGAAACTCTTTGAGGAGCTGTTCACTGCGCCGCCGCCATCAAGCAGGCCGGCGGCCGTCAGACTGAAGCCCAGCAGGTGTGTGGCGTGGTGTGGAGCGGCGCTTCCTGCTCACCAGCTGCCTCTGACTGGGTCTTGGCTGGCTGTGGGTCGTGGGGTCCGGGTGGCATCCCCTCTTCCTCCTGCTGAAACAGATCCTGGCCTCTCAGGGAGAACTGAGATGACTGGGTTTGAGTTCCACACGAGAACTTGGGCTACAGCTTATGAAGAGAAAGGCTAATCATCTAATCTGGTTACCAGCTTCTCCTCGAAATGCCCAGGTGTGCTTGGTTTCTGGGATAAACAGCAAGTGTGGATAGGCCAGTGTGGCCACTCGGCTGCCTGAAGAGTAGCCCTTTCATCATTTTGGAGAAGTGCTGGGCTTTGGGAGGGCTCTCCGTGGGGAGGTGGTCAGAGACGGGGCAGTCAGACCGCCTGTAACCTGGTGCAGGCTCTAGTGGGGGCCGTCAGAGTAGGAGGGCAGAGGGGGCACTGTTGGGGCGGGATTGGGGTCCCTGAGTGCGGTGGGGGTGGGGCCCTGAGGTCTGGCAGAGGCTCCACCCGGCTACAGCATCAGGGTTAAAAAGGGACATCTTGCAGGTGCCATGAGACTAGACGAGCAGGCACCCTAGATGGTGAACTCAAAACACAAATGACTTGAGGTAGGCGAGGTAGGTGAAATCCATGAGTTGGATTTATGCAAAATTCTGGGCACCAGTCAGAAACAGGAAAAAGCAGGTTGGTGATTTAGGGAGAAACGGGCCAGCTCTGCAGTTGGCAGTCTGTTCTTACTGCCTTTTTTTTATGTGGCTTGACGACCTGGGTCCGACCGCCCTCCCCTCAGCTTCCTTGCCTGCACTCACAGGAGCCCTGCAGCCCTCAGTTAAATACAGAGCCGGGGCAATGAAGCCAAAGTCCTCTCTGGGCTGTTGCAGCCTCGTTTAGTTGCTTCTGCTGGCTGTCTCCACCTGTTGCATTGCACAGGGGTTTTGGAAATAGAAAATTCCTGCCGTCACGGTTTCCAGGTGAAAGGAACGTGAAGAGCACACTGCTTCGTGACGCAGCCAGACGGGGAAGCTGTGTTGTGGCCCTCCCTTTACAGCTTTCCCCACTGGCGCCTGCAAGGCGCCTGGGTCGTCTCTGCTGCTTCTCGTTACCCAATTGTGCACGTTGACTTGTCACTTTGCTTGACCCTTAGTCAAAAGAGTAGTCTAATGGACTTCGTGTTAGAGATAATGTTTCTAGTTCACGTTCATGGAAACCTGAAAATTGCCATCCCATTCACTCCTGAATGTTGCCTAAGCATTGCAGGGTAGAGGTACCACTTTTGTGTACTAAGCACCCTTCTCCCTGACCTTGGCGAGTGGCTGCTGCTTAATACTGTACTTAGAAATCTCCCTATTTAAACTGCCCCTGGGGTGGGCAGCCCTCTGCCCTCAGGTGGCCCTGGGTCCCCAGCGCCCGTCTAGGGGGCCCTGCCTTCGCATCTCAGCAGTGTCCCCGTCTCCCTGCCCGTGCACATGGGCGTCCAGGTTGTTCCAGCCTGTGCAGTACGGCCAGAAGCCTGAGGGCCGCACCGTGGCTTTCCCCAACACACACCCCCCCCGGACGGCCACCCCTGCCACAGCCACGGCCACGCCACAGGGCCATGTTCGAGGACGGCCACCCATTGCCACATTCTCTGCAAATCCGGATGCAAAAGGTATGCCTCTCGGGGGGCTGTGCTCTGCGTCACAAAGGGTTTTTGTGGAAGAAATTCCTCTCGCACTTTCCCTGGCCCCATGGGGATGTGTGACCACTCCTCTGAAAAGGAGTGGGACTGTCCACTCTGGCTTTCCCAGGGGACCACATGTAGTTCTTACATGAGTTTTGGTTTTTTTCATGTCTTTGAATTGTATAAGACTTTACATTCTTAGTTGAGTCGCTGTTGATGTGATGGTGAAGATGTACCTCAGCAGAAACGCTCTCTTTTATGTCGGGAAGTACACGTCAACGTCATTTAAGAAACTTCTGAGGAAGTCTGCTCTTGTGTTCAGTGCCACCACTTCAACGTAACCTGCTTGTTACTGTGAAGAAGGATAGGGTTAAACAGCAGGAAAGGTAGTAGGTAGTCTTGTAACCCTTATCTGTGGGGTCACGACCAGTGTTTTTCTGAGATCTTCGTAAATGCCAGAGCAGCTTGTTGTAAGAGCTCTTTGGGAAGCAGGGCAGCCAGTGCTGCCTACCTTCTCGTGTGGTGAGAACATGGCTCTCGCTGATACATCTGAAGGGCCGACTTTTGACACTACGTTTACTCCAGAAACACACCATGTAGCAGGGTGGTGAACGTGAAGTGAAAATAGTTAACAACATATAAAATATTAGATTTTTCTCATCCCCTAGGCCATCCCGCCCCCCCTTTTAGGGAGGGCTTCTCATTTGAGAGATGGTATGAAAGAAATACTGTTTGTTTTATTTCTGTAAAATTCGGATTTAATACTGCATTGTATGAAGAACCTCTAACAGCTTTGCACAAACCAACCTTATCAATTGCAGCGGCAGCAGCCCCGTTTCAGACCTCTCAGGCCTCCACCGGTGCTCCGAGACACCAGCCTACCTCGACCTTCAGCACAGCACCTAGCCCAGCCCATCCTGCGAAACTGCGGGCTCAGACCACTGTCCCGGCCTCCGCCCCGGGCCCACCCCAGCCCCAGCCCCAGGCCCCCTCGCACCCGGCCGGGCAGAGTGCGCTGCCTCAGGGGCTGGTGCTCACCTCGCAGGCCCAGGCGCGCCTGCCGAGTAAGTGGCCTTGCCTCTCCCTGGTCTGCCACCTCTTTGCACAAGGACGTTGTATTCAGATGAGCGGCGTGTGAAGAGCCTTGCTGTCCGCTCCCTTCATCTCCCTGACCCTGTGTCCGGTGCTGCCTTTCGCCACACTGTCCTTTCTAGCCCTTGGCCTACAGAGGGAGGCCCCACTCAGGGCCAAGGTCCAGTGTCTTGTACTCTCTCTGTCCTTTCTCCTGGCCCCGTCCATCAGCTCTGCTTCCCTCCTAGGCTTGTGCTCCGCCTTGGTGGCTGAGGCTAGCACTTCTCCTTAGTAAGCCTTGGGCTCGTCCTGTCAGCCTCCAGGGGCCCCTCAGAGAGCAAATTGCAGGGGAAGGAAAGCCTGTGAACTGCACTCCCACTTCCTGCTAGTCTCTTGGTTTATCCCCAGATTTGAAGCTGCAGTGAGTTATTGCTTAAGTGAGATGTTTTGCAGTAGATCACTGACATTTTTAAATAGAACTTTTTATTGTGACCAGTGTGATTAGCCTACTACCTCTGTCCATGCTGCAGTTGGAAATACACTGACGGAACTACCTGGGCTACACCATTTCTCAGATACCACCTGGAGCACCTTATTTGTTGGCACAACAAGCTATGTTGAGGCTTCTCTGGAAAGACAGGAGAGGGAAGTAGGGTCACGAGGAGACCCTGAGTTAATTTAGTTTTCTCTTGTGTCACGCCTCTCTCTCTCATGCCAGCAGATGAAGAGCACTTACCCTGGTTCATTGCCCAGGGCAGGAGAGCCCCTTACATGTGTTTTGCGGGTGTTTTTGGCCTGAGGTAGTAGTCCCGAGGGGTGTATTGTAGGAGCCGTGCTTAGGGGAGTGTGAGGGGCCAGGCCACCTTTCACTCTGGCGCCTCCGCTTGTGGACTGAGGGGAGCTCATGGAAGAGTCATGTTTCTATGCACAGATCTCTGCGTCTCCTTTTCCGTTTCCCCTCCCTTGTTTACGGTTTCTGTGGGCAGCATATCCTTGGGCGTTTTTCTAGTCTTTGGCTAACTATTCTTTTTATAGTATCACTAATAATTCTGGCATGAATTTTCATGGGAGGAGCATTTAGACTCGAATATCAACCATTGGGTTTAAAGAAACCTTTGAAGCTGTTGCTCAATTCCAGCTTGAAGGTAGTATCATGTTGAGTTAGGTACATATGATCTCATCTGAGTTCTGTTTGAAAGAATTTAAACAGTGTTAAATTTTGCATTTTTTCTGTTGGAATTATAGACCGAATTCTACAATCTAGTTCAAATTAGTATGAATATTGTATCATAAAGTGTGATGTATTTATGTACTTAAATACATTGCCAAATTTTGAAAAGATTATGGGCATAACTAAAGCTAGTTCTGTATTTTATATCTGTAGTGATAAAATCTCATTTGTCTCTGTGAGCTAAATTCGATATGTACTTTCTCACATTTTAAAAGTATTCTGAAAGGAAGAGGTTGATATGAGAGTTTCAAAGTGTATGGCCAGTATATTTCTGCTACTTTTGAGGTTTGCTACTTTTTCTTGTTTGGAAAGAAAAGTAAAACATTCCTTAATGGTTTGGTTAATTATTAATATCTGATACTCTAAAATTTCTACCTGTTAGGATTAAGTAAGTTGACCATTAAAACCTGGTGTTAATTCTAATTGTTTTTTCTTTTCTATTAAAATATCTTCTGAAAGTGTTAGAAAGCAATACCTAATGAATGTTCCTGTGACACTTTAGTTTGCTACAGACGGTCATTCTCTGTGACAAGTGATTGTCAGTATAGCAGTCACCAACCTTCCAAAGAATGTTCATTCCCGTTTTGTCTGCATCTCTGCAGGTGGGGAGGTGGTCAAAATAGCCCAACTGGCTTCCCTCGCAGGCCCGCCGAGCCGAGTCGCCCAACCAGAGACCCCTGTGACACTGCAGTTCCAAGGCAACAAGTTCACCTTGTCGCACAGCCAGCTTCGGCAGCTCACGGCCGGCCAGCCCCTACAGCTCCAAGGTAGGGCTCTCTGATGGGTGGTGGCCCAATAGGGGCTTGACTGGGGCGCCCCCCTGCAGCTGGGATTCTGGCCCCTTTAGCGCAGGTGCTTCACTTGGCCTAAATGAGTCTCAGCTTGTAGGTGTTCTAAAGATGAGGGAGGTGACTGGTAAATCACCCAGTGGCCTGCCCTTTGGTCCATATTACATAGAGGATAGTAATTAAAAAATTTTTGAATACAGTTTCCTATTCTAAAAATCAAAACAGAAATAATTGCTTCTTTCAGATTTTAGTGTGAGGTAAATTGCCCTCAAAACTCAAACAGACTAGCAATTTACATAGGAGAAATTATTTTTTTTTTATGTACAGACTTTAAAACTTCCAGACTGCCTCTGGCTGAGAGCGGTATGTTCCTGCAATAACTGCTTCTTGGGGGAAACAAGGGGATGCAGTTTGAGTGGGATGTTAAAATTCATCCTCAGTGACTTGGCCGGAGCTCCCAGAGGTGGGGTCCGGCCACCTCCCCAAGCAGCCTCCCGAGACATGGCGTTCATGACTCCTGTTGGGGTGGACAGTTCAGTTGTCAGCCCAGTCTGGGGTGTTCCATGTGGACACCAGGGTCACATGTTAGCAGAGTGGAGGCCCCCAAGAAGCCTGCAGCAAAAAAAAAAAAAAAAGGTTTCATTTGGTTTACTCCGTATTTCTCCAGTTTTTTGACCAAAAGGGTGAGACCATCTCTTAAGAATTTCTGGTACGCTCTAGTATTTGTAGAGTATAATTCCAGAGTACAGCACTTCAGGACTAAATCACACAGAGGCTGAAAATGGCAGGTTTCTTAAACTGTGGTTATAAAGCCACAGAGATTTTTGATATTTCTTCATCCAGTTTGACTAGCTGGCACGCACCCATGTGTGATCTGGGGGCAGGAACCACCCCCACCCACCCCCAACCCGCATGATGGCTCAGGCTTGGAGAGACAGTGAGTGGGAACCTGCCTCGCGGCCTGGAATCTGCATTGCAAGGAGTTGCAGAAGTTTTTCTTGACATTAAGCCAAGTGTCTTTGATCCTCAGAGTTTTCATTCATTGTGAATGAAGTAGTTCCATCTTTCTCTAGCAAACTGAACTTTGTGTTGCCTCATTGGAATAAATTTGATTCTGGATTTTTGGTTTCTTACCTCATTCTGTACCTTTGGAAGTGGGTGTGGCTGGGGGATGGAAGGCACAGGCACCTCGTGACTGACCCGCGCCCTTTGCTTGCAGGCAGTGTGCTCCAGATTGTGTCGGCGCCTGGGCAGTCCTACCTGCGCCCTCCTGGCCCCGTGGTGATGCAGACCGTGTCTCAGGCGGGGGCCCTGAATGCCCTGGGAAGCAAGCCTCCAGCCAGTGGCCCAAGCCCCACGCCTGTGACCCCGCCAGGTAGAGTGGAGTGCTGTGAGCTGGGGGGATACTTGGCTTTGAAAGCACTTACCAACTCTTTTTGCTTCTGAGGCAGCTGGAGGATGTTGATGGGTTCCGTAAGGCCCCATAACCCGACAGTCCTGTTTGTGGCTGCCTCTGATTTCCACAGACAGCGCATGTCTGCTACGTTTCTTTTCTCTTTTGTTCCCAAAGGTGCTCATTGAATACAACCAGCCGTCACTCACCTTAAGACTTTTTGTTTTGATTTTGCTCTAACAGGAGACTTGGAATCATGAGAAATTTTGCTTGTTCATGTTACAAATACATTTAGGGAACGTGCTAGAATTTCCCTCGGTCAGGTAACAGAACAGGGTTGTTCCTGCCAGCTGGCCAGTGCTCCTTCCAGCACCCGCACAGCCTGCTTCCTGCCAGGGTCCCTTGCTTCAGACATACCCACCCTCCTGGAGTGCTTGCTGGGGAGCCCACCCTTGCACATGGGCACTTTTCAGGTTGATGTGAGGAGGTGGCAAGGACCTCTCACAGCTAGAACCCTTGGTCAGTACACCCCATCTCTGTCAGGGCCTCTGTTGCTGGGGTGGGTGCTGGAGGGTCCTGGTCACTGCTCTGTGTCCAGCTGGACCACTTGCAGTTCTACTTGTATTTGGTTGGCTTCATACTTCAGGTTTTCTCTCCCAGAGGGTGCTCAGTCCTGTTCTGTGAGGCCCGAGACTCCCAACCTGACACCAGCCCAGCCACTGGGTTCTAGTCATCTCAACCCTTCCTCTTGCTCCCTGCAAGTGGATCCTTCACTGAGAACTGACGGCTGACCTCAGCCACCCCCTTCATAGTCCTTGTGGAGAAGTCTCTGTCAAGACAGGCAACATGGCTTGGCTGATGGGAGCAGACTGTCCTGGGCCCTGGCATCCCTCTGTCCAGGGCACGCAGGGTTGATGCTGCCGAGATGTCAAGGACAGCAGAGTGTAGGGCCCATGTGGCTGCTGCTCAGCGGGATGGTGGGAAGGTTTGAGGGGCACACAGGGCTCTTGGCAAAGAGTCAGACCCTGACGTTCACTTCAGATCATGGCCAGAGAACAGGAATGCCTCACTGTTGGTTCTGAATGATTTAGACTTGAGTTGACATATTCTAGAAATGTGGTTGTGAAAGCCAAGGATGCTCCAGGAAGCATGCCAGTGAAGGAGGGCCTCTAGAGGGCATGCCAGTAGTTTTGTGTGCCAGCTCTTTGTTTTTCCATTTCTAGTGGGTGTGCCTGGTCGAGTGGCAGTCAGTCCCCTGGCCGCAGGAGAACCCGGAGCGGCCTCCAAACCAGCTTCTCCTGTCACTGGCCCCACCCAGGTATGGTGCAACAGACCCCAGTGCAGCGTCGTGGCATCCCTGCACACGCGAAAGTCCTTCTCAGAAGCTGCCCGTCATGGGGGAGGGCTGTGATGTTAACACATCACTGCCTCTGTGAGGCGTTTGTCTATTTGCTGCTGCTGCTGCTGCTGCTAAGTCACTTCAGTCATGTCCGACTCTGTGCAACCCCATAGACGGCAGCCCACCAGGCTCCCCCGTCCCTGGGATTCTCCAGGCATGCCATCAAAAACACGGTGTCCCATTGAATTAGAGAAATAAAAACACTTTTTCTAATCCAATAGGCTTTAGAATTGTAAAAATTACCTTTCCCATTTTTTTGTATACTTCTACTAGTGTTTCAAACATTAGAAATGCTCACTGTGTCTGAAGAAATACTACTCACGTTGGCAATGAAAATGGCGCTGTTTTCTCTGCTTGCTTTTCTGTCACTGTTTTCCGTGTAGCCTGGCCCCATGAGTCTTATGTGTGCTCTATGGCCAGTTGCAATACACGCGGGACTCATAGGGCTCAGTAAGGCTGGCCATGCTATTTCTCAGTAGCCATTTTCATCCCTGTTTTTGTTGAAGGAGGAGAAGAGTAGACTTCTGAAAGAGCGGCTGGACCAGATTTATTTCGTCAATGAACGGCGCTGCTCCCGCTCTCCCATCTATGGCAGAGACTTGTTGGGGGTTTGTTCCCTGCCTGGCAGAGAGCAGGTGCCTTGGTTCAGGGCTTCTGACCGTGGTCACGGGAAGGGGGCTGGGCCTGCAAGCAGGTACACATCGCCCTCGAAAAGTCACAGGGACCTGATTTTGACGCTGACTCAACGTCAAGAATCCCTCCAGGATGTCATCGACAGGTAAGGTAGAGTATTGTAAGCATTCTTTACTCACTCACTGTTGGTGGTGGTGTTCACTCACTAAGTCGTGTCCAGCTATTTGGAACCCCATGGATTGCAGCACGCCAGGCTCCTCTGTCCTTCGCTATCTCCCAGAGTTTGCTCAAACTCATATCCATTGAGTCAGTGATGTCATCCAACCTTCTCATCCTCTGTCGCCCCCTTCTCCTCCTGACCTCAGTCTTTCCCAGCATCATGGTCTTTTCCATGAGTTGGCTTTTTGCGTCAGGTAGCCAAAGTATTGGAGCTTCAGCATCAGTCTTTCCAATGAACATTCAGAGTTGATTTCCTTTAGGACCTCCTTGGCATCCAAGGGACTCTCAAGAGTCTTTTCCAATACCACAGTTCAGAAACATCAATTCTTTGGCACCCAGCCTTCTTTATGGTCCAACTCTCACATCCATACATGACTACTGGAAAGACCATAGTTTGACTGGACAGACCTTTGTTGGCAAAGTGATGTCTCTGCTTTTTAATATGCTGTCTAGGTTGGTCATAGCTTTTCTTCCAAGGAGTAAGCGTCTTTTAATTTCATGGCTACAGTCACTGTCCACAGTGATTTTGGAGTCCAAAAAAGTAAATGCTGTGTTGCACCCCACCAACTTTTGTGGTGGTTTTGTGGACATTCATCTTACTTCTCTCCCCAGGTTGTTCTTTGGAGTCTGTTCAGAATCGATTTTGGGGTCTTCAGCTTTGGCATCAGATGGTCTCTCCACCCTCCAGGAAACCTGTGCCCTGCCCTTTGGGTTGATTCCTTCCTGTTTATCCCTCTCTCATCACCAAAGCCTGGCAATCACTGATCTTTTTACTGTCTCCATAGTTTTGCTTTTCTGGAGTGTCTTATAGTTGGAGTCACACAGTAGGCACCCTGTTCAGATGGCTTCTCTCATTTAGGAATGTGCACTGAAGGTTCTTCCATGTCTCATCTGGGCTTGATAACTCATTTCTATTTAACACTGAATAGTGTTCCATTGTCTGGAAGCACCCCCTGCGTGTGTGCTAAATCACTTCAGTCATGTCTGACTCTCTGTGACCCTGTGGACTGTAGCCTGCCAGGCTCCTCTGTCCATGGGATTCTCCAGGCAAGAATACTGGAGTGGGTTGCCATGCCCTCCTCCAGGAGATCTTCCTAATCCAGGGATCAAACCCGCATCTCTTACATCTTCTGCATTGGCAAGCGGGTTCTTTACCACTCATGCCACCTGAGAAGACTTGGAATCACCACAGTTTGTTTAAAAACATTCACATACTGGGACTTCTTGGTGGCCTGCACCTCCAATGCTGGGGGCACAGGTTTAGTCCTTGGTTAGGGAAGAAAGATCCCGCAAGCCACCTGGTGCAACTGAAAAAAATCAAAAACTTTTGCCTTCTGAAAGACAACATGGTTGCTGTGGAGTTTTGGCAATTATGAATAAAGTTGCTGCAAACATCTATGTTTTTGTGTAAACATAGTTTTTAATTGCTTTGGGTAAATATCAGGGGATGTGATTACTAGATCTTATGGTAAGAGACTGTTTAGTTTGTTAGAAATTGCCAAACTGTCTTCCAAAGTGACTGTACTATTTTGCATTCCCACCAGCAATGAATGAGAGTTCCTGTTGCGCCACATCCTTGCCAGCAGTTGGTGTTGTCAGTGATCTGGATTTCGGCCATTTTAATAGATGTGTAGTGGTATCTTGTTTTAATTTGCATTTCCATCATGACATATTATGTTGAGCATCTTTTCATGTGCTTATTTGACATTTATATGTTTTTGATAACGTGTCTCTTTAGGTTTTGATCCATTAAAAAATTTTTTAAAATTTTTATTATTACAGCAGGACTTTGTTGACTATCCATTTTTAATACCTCAGTGTGTATATGTCAATCCCAATCCAT
Source organism: Capra hircus (assembly GCF_001704415.2). Lineage (NCBI taxonomy): Eukaryota > Metazoa > Chordata > Mammalia > Artiodactyla > Bovidae > Capra > Capra hircus. The sequence goes on from NC_030824.1 coordinate 26,128,223, forward strand.
AGCTATTGCTTCCCCCATTTTTCTTATTGTTGCATTTTAAGAGTTCTTTGTATATTTTGGATAACAGTTCTTTAGCAGATGTATCTTTTGCAAATATCTTCTTCAAGTCTGTTGCTTGTCTTTTCAGTCTCCTGACTTTGTCCTTCACAGAGCAATTATAATATCATCAAATGTCTGTTCTGTATTCACATTTCTGATTATTTCATGGTTTTTGTTAATATTTGAAGCCAGAGTCACAATGAGGTACATACATAACAATCAACATATCTTTTATGTATCTTTTAATCTATAGGTTCTGTTTCCCCCTCTTTTTTTCCTTGCAGTTTATTTGTGGAGAAAATCTGGTGATCATTTCTGTTCCATTGATCTCTTTGTTCTTTGACAGTATCATGCTATTGATTACTGTAGTAAATCTTGAAGTGAGGTAGTGCCAGTCATTTGACTTTTTGTTGTTCAGTATTGTGTTGCCTGTTCTGGTCTGTTGCTTCTCCATGTAAACTTTAGATTGAATTTATCGCTATCTACAGAATAGCTGACTGGGACTGAACTGAATGTCTTGATCAAGTGGGAAGAACTGATGATGTCTTGACTATACTGGATCTTCCTATCCATAGTTATGGAATATCTCCATTTATTTAGTGCTTCTTTGGTTTCATTGATTAGAATTTTGACCACAAATGGTTTTCAGTTTGCATGCAGCAAGGGAGAGGGCTTTCCTGGAGCAGGTGGTGTCTGCAGGTTGGGAGGTGGGTGTCCAGTTGACTGTCTGGGTCCTCTGAGTCGTTGTCTTGCTGCCCTTGGCAGGGCCTCCTCCTCCCAAGCCTGGCTCCCAACCCTGGCTCCCAACCCTGGCTGGGGACGCTGTGGCTGTAGCAGCTTCAGGGCTCATACCCTCCCCAGACCATCCAGGAGACAGAGTGCTGTGTCCTGCCTCCGCACACATCCCTGTGCGCTCAGAGGGTAGGGGCAGCACTCTGCACTGCTTCTTTTGATCTGGGCAGGCCTCACTGGCCGGCACCCACTCCTGTGGCTGCTGTAATAGTGTGTTCCAGCAGCCACATCCCTCCTGGGGGGACTGGAGTTAGGCACCCTGACTCCTCTCGTGACTCCCCACTGCCAGATGGTACTGCCCTCTGCCTTCTCGAGCCTTCGCTGCCTGAGCCAGAGGGACTGCCTGCTGGAGGTGCTGTGGGTGTCACCTGTGACACGCATGCTTTCTGCTTCTCAGAGTGGTGTGCGTGATTCCGCCGGTGGTGGCCGCGCCCCCGCACTTGTGGGTGGCAAGGCCGCCCTCCCTCTACAGCCACAGGATGCGGCTCTTCCGGCACTGCCTGCGGGAGCACACAGCGCCCTACGCGCAGCAGCTGCAGCGGATGACAGCTCTGCACTCGCTGCGGTTCCCCGAGCTGAGGCTGGTCCAGTTTGACTCAGGTACCAGAGGCGTCCCGTCCACTCTGCTCCCTGTGTCAAGCTTACTCGCTTTGGATAATGAGATGCTCTCGGTGTCACTCGTTTGACAGGAAAGCTGGAGGCCTTAGCCATCTTACTTCAGAAACTGAAGTCTGAAGGACGCCGAGTGCTGATCTTATCACAGATGGTTCTCATGTTGGACATCTTAGAAATGTTCTTGAACTTCCATTATCTCACCTACATAAGAATTGATGAAAACGCCAACAGTGAACAACGGCAGGTAGGAAGGAAATCGTTTCTTTTGTTCCCGTTTATGATTTCATTGGGTTAACTTTGATTGCCAGTTTCTAAGCTGGTTTCTCGGAGCCACGCGGTCTCAGTGTTGTTGTGTTATCTAAACAAAGGGAAGAACCTCTTAATGTCTCTGGACTTTAGCTGCACCCTTTGACACTTTTTCATAAGTCCTGTAACTTGGGAAATCCAATTGGCTAGATGTCTCAGAATCAAAATTGGTGATTTGTGGTCCTTATAAGAACGAGATGATTGTCCTTCAGAAAGTAGCCACATGAAATCAGAAAAGCCCTCCTGACTGACTTACACTTTAAAATTCAAATAACATGCCCAGTTTTTACTTGGCCAGGTTAGCTGATTTTTTGGGGCTCTGAAATCACTGCAGATGGTGACTGCAGCCATGAAATTAAAAGACGCTTATTCCTTGGAAGAAAAGTTATGACCAACCTAGATAGCATGTTCAAAAGCAGAGATATTACTTTGCCAACAAAGGTCCATCTAATCAAGGATATGGTTTTTCTTGTGGTCATGTATGGATGTGAGAGTTAGACTGTGAAGAAGACTGAGCACCGAAGAATTGATGCTTTTGAACCGTGGTGTTGGAGAAGACTCTTGAGAGTCCCTTGGACTGTAAGGAGATCCAACCAGTCCATTCTGAAGGAGATCAACCCTGGGATTTTTTTGGAAGGAATGATGCTAAAGCTGAAACTTCAGTACTTTGGTCACCTCATGCGAAGAGTTGACTCATTGGAAAAGACTCTGATGCTGGGAGGGATTGGGGGCAGGAGGAGAAGGGGACAACAGAGGATGAGATGGCTGGATGGCATCACTGACTCGATGGACTTGAGTCTGAGTGAACTCTGGGAGTTGGTGATGGACAGGGAGGCCTGGCGTGCTGCGATTCATGGGGTCGCAAAGAGTCGGACACGACTGAGCGACTGAACTGAACTGACTTGAACTTAATTCCATCAGGCTTCTGGTGGGGGTGCAAATTAGGACACCTTTCTAGAAAGCAAATTGACAGGATGGGTTGTAAACCTTAAAAATGAATATATGCTTGGCCTGGTAATTCTGTATCTGAAGTGAAGTAAAAGTCACTCAGTCGTGAATTCTCCAGACCAGAATATTAGAGTGGATAGCTCTTCCTTTCTCCAAGAGAGCTTCCCAACGATTGAACCCAAGTCTCCTGCATTGCGAGCAGATTCTTTACCAGCTGAGCCACAAGGGAAGCCCAAGCATACTGGAGTGGGTAGCCTATCCCTTCTCCAGTGGATCTTCCCGACTCGGGAATCAAACCAGGGTCTCCTGCATTGCAGGCAGATTCTTTACCAACTGAACTGTCAGGGAAGCCCTTATTCTGTATCTAGAACTCCTTTACAGCACCACACTTCTTAAAGATGTATCTATTCAATTGTCTGTGAAAGTGTTTGTAATAACCCCCAGGTGGGAGCAAAGTCCACGTCCAGGAGTAGAAGAATGGGCCACAGTGGCCTGTGAGCCACAGGGCTTGTCGCTGTCCTAAGTGTCCCACAGGGTGAACTAGGAAGTCGTACTCAGCAGTGTTTCATAACAGGTCTTGGTATCATGGTGAAGTGTTTCCGAGTGCAGACAAGCTGCTGGGCTCTGCATCGCATTACCCACTTCACATCATCCAGTACACGCAGGCCTCCCTACGCTGAGAAGGCCTGGGAGGAAATACACCACAGTCTTAAGTAGTAAATTCCCTTGAGAGTAATGTAACACAGTAAGTCCCCTACATACAAATGAGTTCTGTTCTGAGAGCGTATTCATAAGTCCAGTTTGTAAGTTCACCAAAGTTAGCCTAGGTCCCCAACTAACACAATCAGCTACATCCCTGCTGCTTTTACACTGGTTTGGACATTCCGGGCTTGAAATAAAGATGATGCACCACTACGCTCTGTACCGTGCTGTACAGTGAAGTGCACAGAATCCCAACCAGTGCAAGGGTGCACGCGCATGACAGTGCACACCAGACATGTAAACTAACATGTGGCTGAACATGCGAACTCACCTTTGCATCTTTGAAAGCTAGCAACTTGAAGGTTCATGTGTAGGCGACTTACTGTAGATAGAGAATTTCTTGAAGGAAGAGGACTGGTCTGCTGAGGGCTGGTCTGCTAAGGTCTTCTTGGGCACTGAAATCACTGCAGGAGAGACGTTGTAGGAAGGAAGCCATTTCAGCTGGCGGCCCTGAGGGGAGTGGAGGGCCCTGCCCCTGGCTGGCTGCAGCTCCCTCGGCCTTACTCCAGGGGCTTTTGCTGTAAGGCTCCTGGCATTGCTGGAGGGTACATGAACAAGCACGCATCCCTCCCCAGGGAGACTCTGCTGTTCTCTGGGGCCTACACGTGGAGCTGACAGTTCAGGGCGGGAGGCTGGCTGGCGACCTTCAAACAGGGTAGAGATGTTATCTATCAATAATCGAAGAATAGTGCACATGCCTGAAAGAATCAGGATAAAATGCTAAACTCCGATGTAATTGAAACACGAACCATGCATCAAAGGAAACACACACCAAACAATTTCTAACTGATTAGCATCCGAACATGTTGGAGGTTTCCTGTCGTTGATCAGGAGCGCTAACCTGGGAGCTTATCTCACCCCAGGAACTGATGAGGAGTTTCAACCGAGACCGGCGCATCTTCTGCGCCCTCCTCTCCACACACAGCCGCGCCACGGGTGTGAGCCTGGTGGAGGCAGATGCGGTGGTCTTCTACGATCACGACCTCAACCCTGTGATGGACGCCAAGGCCCAGGAGTGGTGCGACCGGATAGGGCGGCGCAAGGACGTGCACATATACAGGTGAGGTGGCTGCCAGCGGGGCAGCCAGGGGTGGCTGCAGCAATCTGCTTCGTGTGTTTCCTTTCCTTCAGGTGGGCTGACCTTCCTGCTATCCTGTCTGTTCTTTCTGTACACTCAGCCTTGCTTGGGACATAGTTGAGTTGTTGGCAGTGGTGACTGGGTTTGCTGCTGAGACCCAGGTGCTGTCTTTCTAACGTGTACCTGTTATATTTCTTCTAGAGTCTCTGACCTTTAAGAGGGTGTCTCAGGTTTTAGGTTGTTTCAGGTGTTGTCAAATGTAAATGATTTGTTATAACTTAACTGTGGCAACTTGTAAACAGGCTACTGAAAGAATTTAAATCTTATAAGCGGTCATCCACACACGGCTGAGAAAACCAGAGGAGGCTCTGCCTGTGTGTCGGCCCTCTGTCTGCCCATCTGGTGCCCAAGTGTGCAGGCATGTGACACGCCCCTTCCTCTGTGCTCCTGCCGCCTCTGGGAGGGGTCGTTGCAGAGTGTGTGGTCCCTGGCGGCTGGCCCATGGCTGGAACCCCAGCCCAGAACCCCAGCCCCACATGCATAACCTTTACCATTTTCAAGATGTAGTCATCCACACACTGTGTTTAAATAGCTTAATTTTTTTTCATTGTAAATGTGTTACTTGTTCATTGAAAAGAAATTTAAAAAAACGACAGCAAATGGAGAAGGCAAATAGCCTGCCCAGGAGGCTGTTAGTAGCATTCCAGTGTCTTTCCAGACGTATCCCCAAGTTTTTAATATAAATTTGTTTTTAATAATGTTACTTATTTTTGCCTGTACTGGGTCTTTGTTGCTGCACAGGCTTTTCTCTAGTTGAGGGGGCGGCGGCTACTCTCTAGATGCAGTGCACAGACTTTTCATTGCGGTGGCTTCTCTTGTTGCAGAGCACCGGCTCTAAGGCGCTCGGGCTGCAGTAGTTGCAGCTCTCCGAGCTCTAGGGCACAGGCTCAGTAATGGTGGTGCACAGGCTGAGTTGCTCTGTAGCATGTGGGATCTTCCTGGATCAGGGATCGAACTCGTATCTTCTGCTTTGGCAGGCAGATACTTTACCACGGAGCCACCAGGGAAGCCCTCCCTGATTTTTTTAAATGGGTCGTGCCAGCAGTCTTACCATGTAATGCTGTTTTGTTTTAACAATATATTTAGAGCCTGTTTCCATGCAAATATATATAAATTTGGTATATTGTTTATGTAATTGAATAATGTTTCATTGTGTAATTGCTTACCGTTGGCCCTTTAGCAGTTACTAGCTAGTAATGGGGAAAACATTTTATTCTCAGTAGCCACAGTCTGTAGACACTCAGGAACAACCTCGGCAGTAAAGGTGAAGGAAGTGCAGGAGTGGAGGGTTAAGTTGTGAAAGGATATGACCTGAGCGATGTCATGAACTCAGGACATGCTCTGTTCTGGGACAAGAAGACCTGGTTCACAAAACTGTAAAGTTTCCCCAAAGTGATAGTGAAGTTTAACATCATCTTAATGAAAGCCCTGATCATGGAAGTAGGGAGCGGTTACTGCAGCTTTTCAGGTGGCATGAAGCAGCAGCCAGGGGATGCTGGTCCTTGGGCTGCAGCCGCTAGACACAGGTTCCTTTGGGAGGCGCACAGTGACTTGGGGGCATCTGCCCGCCGTCGTCAGCACTGAGGGAGACAGGGCTCAAGGGGTCCGGCGTCTTGGGGGCTCTTTTCAGGTAGAGGCCAGCGAGGGGACGTGGCTGGCCAGCATGCGTGGCGTGGGCCTCTGGGGCCAGCCCTCCTGCTGCATGGGAGGTGGTGGTGTGGCTAACCCCATGTGGGTAGCGGCCAGTCGACCCCACAGGCCTCCAGTCCCCTCTGGCCACCACACGAAGGAAGCAGCTCAGAGTGCTGCCAACATGCCGCTCCACGTGGGTGCTGTTCTGCTGGGTGGTCCGGGCACCATGGCACTCAGGCTGCCCTCAGGCTCCCAGGGACTTAGCTGTCGTGTGTGTGTACGTGTTTGGTTGTAGGCTCGTGAGTGGCAATTCCATTGAAGAGAAGTTGTTGAAGAATGGCACCAAAGATCTGATCCGAGAAGTGGCTGCTCAGGGAAACGACTACTCCATGGCATTCCTCACGCAGGTACTGTCATCCACGAGGAGGCCTGGGGCAGGGGAGGGGGTGCCACACAGTGACCAGAATGCGTGGGTTTAATGCTGCTGAGGGGTTGGTGGCTGGTGGTTTTCTGGGTGCAGAGGTCACAGGCTCAGTGGTAAGCATTTTTGTTTCAGCGGACGATCCAGGAGCTGTTTGAGGTTTATCCACCCATGGATGATACTGGCTTCCCAGTGAAGGCCGAGGAGTTTGTCGTCCTTTCTCAGGAACCTTCTGTCACAGAAACCATCGCACCCAAAATTGCAAGACCTTTCATAGAGGTAAGGATAGCTGGTGCCCCTTGGCATCATTGGATCTGGGGCTTTGAGTCTGCCGCTGCAGCACTGCTGTTCCCTCTCCCCAGGCCTTGGGCCTGATCTGTCAGCTTTCTCCATCCGTGCTTTCATTGTTGGGGATTTTAGCTGTAAAAAGAAGTGAAGGGCGTGGGAGAGAGTGGTGTGCCGCACCACCACCACCACTGCTGCCTGCTGTCACCGTTCCCACCCACGCTTCTCAGGCCACCCCGCACTGTCGTGTGTGACCTTCTGCTCCAACCCCTCGGCCCTTGCCGGCTACCGTCTCAGTGCTCCCCTGTCGCAGTGCTGCTGGGCTGAAGGCAGCCCTGGCGTGAGTCCCACGTCCCACTCTGAGGACAGGACCGCAGAGAACAGCAGCTGTTTCACTCGGCTGTCTTTGTGGGTTACGTGCTGAGATGATGTGCTTCAGGTTTATGAGAGTGAGTGAAATCCTGCCTTCTGCGTTTTTGGCCCAGACGCTTGCAGGTTGCACACTTGTCTCACAAGCTGTTGTGCAGACGTGTCACACACCCACCTGCACACCCACCTGTCAGGGCCACCTCGCTCTCCTCCCTGAGGCTCTGCTCCCGTCCTGCCTCTTGGAGGGGCTTTTGGCTACAGGATGCCTTCTCTTTTATTTTTGAAACTTAACTGTTTGATTATTGAGTAGAAATAAATGCATGTGGTAAAATCTTCAAAAATTTATGATGAAAAGTAAGTCTTTTGCATCAGGCCCTCACTTTCCTCTCAGAGACAACCACTGTCCACTGTTTCTTACATTTTCTTCTACGAGTTGTCTGTGGGTCATGTCAGGTGCATAGAAATACTTACAGCTGTTTCTGTATCTGGAGGAACAGATTGATTTACCCTGTTGTTTTTAAAATAGGTGATAGGTGCCTTAGGCTTTTAAGAAAATCTCAAACAGCATTACGGGGACTACCGTGGTCATCCAGTGGTTAGGAATTCACTTTCCAGTTCAGGGCACGTGGGTTCAGTCCCTGATCGGGGAACTGAAATCTCGTAAGCCTCAGGACAGCTAAGCCCTTGTGGCACAACCACCAAGCCTGCACACTCTGGAGCCCAAGTTCCACGTGGAAGACCTGGTGCACCCAAAATTTAAACAATAAATAAAAGACAAAACATAATTCTCAACTCGAGAACCGCCCCCCCACCCCCCCACCAACTGAAAACATCATTAACATAAACCTCGTAACAGAAACGATAGTGGGGAAACAGTAGCCTCTCCTGGAGGTAATCATTCAGTTCAGTCGCTCAGTCGTGTCCGACTCTTTGCAACCCCATGAACTGTAGCACTCCCGGCCTCCCCGTCCATCACCAACTCCCAGAGTTCACTCAGACTCAAGTCCATCGAGTCGGTGATGCCATCCAGCCATCTCATCTTCTGTTGTCCCCTTCTCCTCCAGCCCCCAATCCTTCCCAGCATCAGAGTCTTTTCCAATGAGTCAACTCTTCACATGAGGTGGCCAGGGTACTGGAGTTTCAGCTTTAGCATCATTCCTTTCAAAGAACACCCAGGGCTGATCTCCTTCAGAATGGACTGGTTGGATCTCCTTGCAGTCCAAGGGACTCTCGAGAGTCTTTTCCAACACCACAATTCAAAAGCATCAATTCTTCGGTGCTCAGCCTTCTTCACAGTCCAACTCTCACATCCCTACATGACCACTGGAAAAACCATAGCCTTGACTAGATGGACCTTTGTTGGCAAAGTAATGTTTCTGCTTTTCAATATGCTATCTAGGTTGGTCATAACTTTCCTTCTAAGGAGTAAGCATCTTTTAATTTCATGGCTGCAATCACCATCTGCCGTGATTTTGGAGCCCCCCGAAATAAAGTCTGACACTGTTTCCACATCAATTTCCCATGAAGTGATGCGACCAGATGCCATGATCTTCGTTTTCTGAATGTTGAGCTTTAAGCCAACTTTTTCACTCTCCTCTTTCACTTTCATCAAGAGGCTTTTTAGTTCCTCTTCACTTTCTGCCATAAGGGTGGTGTCATCTGCATATCTGAGGTTACTGATATTTCTCCCAGCGATCTTGATTCTAGCTTGTGCTTCTTCCAGCCCAGCGTTTCTCATGATGTGCTCCATATAAGTTCAATAAGCAGGGTGACAGTATACAGCCTTGACATACTCCTTTTCCTATTTGGAACCAGTCTGTTGTTCATGTCCAGTTCTAACTGTTGCTTTCTGACCTGCATATAGGTTTCTCAAGAGGCAGGTCAAGTGGCCTGGTATTCCCATCTCTTGAAGAATTTTTCACAGTTTATTGTGATACTATTGAGGTAATCATTAACCATTGGTAAAAATCTTACATGGATATTGTGGAAGAAAAATGTGAGGTCTAAAGGCAGGAATGTTTGAGGAATGTGAGTGTGTCACACACCCTTGCTGTTGCTTCTTATTGTGACTTAGAGACATTGGCTTGGCATGTTCTTTGAACATACAGATTCTTTGAAATGTTCTGGTGGGTTGTCTTACACTGTGTGTCAAACACTGTTCCAAGCAGTAGGGGTATAGCGTTGAGAAAAAGACCTCTCATCCTCCCTGGAGCTTCTGTTCTAGTGACAGGAGAGATGCCAGACCATCACCTCATGGAAATGGTGTGACGAGCAGTGTCTAGGAGTGTTATGGGTAGAGGGACAGCAGGAGTCAGGTGTGGCCGGGGGTCAGCGGTGATGGAGACAGGCTGCCCAAGGACATGTGGCTTAGGACCATCATCTGGCTCTGTGTGGACACTGGGCTGGGGACCAGTTCAGAGGTGCAGGTGTGGGGGCCATGTGGGCGCATCTCTGGTTGAACTGCAGCTTGCTCTTGGCTGGTGAGCTTTGTGTTCATTGGTAGTGTGGGTACTTTTCTGTGAGATGCTCGTTCGCATCTTTTTCTGTGTGTTTTTTTTTTTTTAGACTGGGTTGTCTCTTTTTCTTAATGCCTTGTTGGCATTTTTCCTACATTCTGAGTGCAAGGCCTTTGTGGGATACATGTAAAATATATTCTCCCAATCGGTGGTTTGCCCTTTTTAATACTCTGTCTCTGTGAGCAGAAATTCTTGGTCCTAATGCCACTGTCTGTCAGGTGATTGACGCTTTTGCGTTCTGAGAGGTTCTCCTTTACTTTCTTCTAGATGTTTCAGTGTTTTATCCCTCATGCTTAGATGGACAGTCTGTTTGGAAATAATTTCTGGGTATCGTGTGAGGTTGGGTTACCTTTTAAACTTTGAAAATTTGCCCAGTTGCCCTGAAAAGAGGTGCTAGTTCTTAACTGAATCCTCTAAGCTATGTGATCCCCCCCACCACTGCCCCCGACGTGAGCATGTGTGTCTTGAGTTTGCCAGCCCCTGACAGGTATACCTTCCGGCTGTCAAGAGAGGAGCACGTGTTATCTGCTCATCTAAGTTGCGTTTCTTGAATAGTGGTGCCAAGGACTGCCTTCCTGGGGGTTTGGTTTCTCTCTACGCCATGGACCAGAGCCTGTGTCACATGCAGCGCTCTCATGGTGGGACTGGGGCGGGAAGGTGGGTGTCGGGTGTGAGATGGAATGAGACACCGCGTTCTGCTCGGTTCTCTGAGACTGGGGGCCTTGATGTGTGTGTCGGCCTGTGTCCTGAGGCTCTTCCCCAGGGTGTGTGAGGGTCCAAGGAGCACACTCATTGCTGTGGCAGGGGGCTCAGTGTGCAGTGTGGGCGTGTAGTGTGGGCGTGTAAGGCTTTTTTCCAAGACCCCTTATTTAAAGTGTTCAAAGCATATTAAAGTCACCCCACGCAGCGTGCACGTCCTGCAGGCCCTCAAGAGCATCGAGTACCTGGAGGAGGAGGATGCCCAGCAGCCGGCTGAGGAGGCCGTGCCCGGGTCGCCTGACTCCAGCGGTTCCAGGTGGGGTGAGGAGCCCTCGCAGCTGGAGGAGTTAGCGGACTTCATGGGGCAGGTTTGGGCGTTTTCTCTTCTGGGTTTCTATTTCAGTTTTTCTTTATACCTAAATAGTTTAAGCACGTGACCTTTCTGTGAGGCATTTCTTGTTCATTCTTGACCAAGATCAGTTGCTGTTTTGATTCAGGTGCTGGTGGGGGGTTATATGAGGAACTAAATCCTTATGAACTTGCTATTAATTCTGTTCAAAAAATGCATTTTGAAACAGCTCACACCAATTGAAAAATATGCTTTGAATTACCTGGAATTATTCCATACTTCCATTGATCAAGAAAAGGAGAGAAGTAGTGAGGTAAGAGAAAGCACTTTTGACCATCTTCACGTGTGAGAATCTCAAATTCTTCAGTGTTAAACTGGGTTGGAAGTAAGCGTGACTCGCCCAGAATTTGAGGCATTAAAACCCTACGCCAGGCAGTTTTCCTTGGTTTTGAAGCAGCTTGGTGTTTGGTTAGAGGGTCCTGTATTGGGAAGAGGAAAAGGGGCCCAAGGACTGGGGGGCTGGGGGGAAGTGCGGGGCAGCGATGGGAATGGCCAGTCTCCCCGCAGGGTGCCGTGATGACTGCTGTGCGTGAGTGGGAGGCCCGGAACGCACGGAGCCTGCGGGAGCAGGAGGCCAGGGCACGGCTGGAGCAGGAGCAGGAGCAACTCCTCACCTACACCCGGGAGGACGCCTACAGCGCGGTATGGGCACCCCCCAGGCCTCCTGTCCCCGGACCCAGGGCCGGCGGGCTGGGCCTGTCTTGGTCCGGCGCTGGGTTAGAGGGTTTCTGTTCCCTGCTGCTGGCTTTCTCCACCATCATGCCGGCTGTGATGGAAGCGCAGTTTAGGTCTTGGTAATAGCGGTGCTGCCTGCTTGTTTCGAAGGCTTATTAACTGACATGAAGGTAGATAGTTGACCGCTCGCAGCTCAAAGCGAGGGCTGCATGGACCTGAAAAGCCTCCCCTTTTCCTGCAGGAGTTTGTCTGTGAGGGTGCCGACGGGCAGACGGAGGTCATGCCGGTGAGTGCCCGTGTCCCCACGCCCCCAGACGCCTGCTTCCCACGGTGCTGGGTCGGCTGCCCTTGTGGCCACCCAGCTCAGGCTTGTCCCTCCTGCACGCAGCTCTGGACGCCACCCACCCCCCCCCAGGACGACAACGACATCTACATCGACTCGGTCATGTGTCTTATGTACGAAACCACGCCCATCCCTGAGTCCAAGCTGCCGCCCGTGTATGTGAGAAAGGAGCGCCGCCGACACAAGACGGACCCCTCAGGTGGGCTTGTGCGCAGGGAGAGGGCTTGTGGCTGCCGGTGGCCTCGGTGACCTTCCTCGTGGCTTTTCCACTCCCCACCTTGGCCCGCTGACCCGCTGGCTGAAGCTGCTTTTCGTGCAGCCGCAGGCAGGAAGAAGAAGCAGCGGCACGGGGAGGCCGTGGTGCCTCCACGGTCACTGTTTGACCGCACGACCCCCGGCATGTTGAAGATCCGCCGGGAGGGCAAGGAGCAGAAGAAGAACATTCTGCTGAAGCAGCAGACGCAGTTCGCCAAGCCTCTGCCGACTTTTGCCAAACCGACCACTGAGTCCGGCCCCGACAACCCTGAGTGGCTCATCAGTGAGGACTGGGCGCTGCTGCAGGTGAGTCCGAGGCCCCGACCTTGGCCAGCCCCATCACTGGGACCCTTGGGATGGGGGGTGGAGGGGGGTGGGGGTCGGGGGAAGTGTCCAGCGGGCAGGGCCTTGACCTGTGGGTCCTGAACCCGATCCTTCAGGCCGTGAAGCAGCTGCTTGAGCTGCCTTTGAACCTCACAATTGTATCCCCGGCCCACACGCCCAACTGGGACCTGGTCAGCGACGTCGTCAACTCCTGCAGCCGCATCTATCGCTCCTCCAAGCAGTGCCGGAACCGCTACGAGAATGTGCTCATCCCCAGGGAGGAGGGCAAGGTGAGGCTCATGGGGGCTGGGGGGCTAGGCAGAGGCGGCTGAGGGTGTGCAGTGCTGGACAAGGCCCTGAGAGGGGGCGGCGTGGTCACAGTTACTGCCGGCAGCGGTCTGGGTGCTGAGATCCCACCTCATAGGGAGTGGCCGCACTGTTGTGTCCTCTGGAAAGTTCTGTGTGCTGTCTGGTGGCCTCAGTGCCATCCGAGGGCTTCCTCCTTCCTGGGTTGGTGAGTGGAAGGGCCCATGCTCTGTGCTGTCAGCTGACATGAAGAAGGGTCTGTCCGTGCGGCCACCTCAGTGCCTTGCTGCAGGGGATTGATGGGTGTTGGACACCTTGTTCCTAGCTGCAGGTGTCATGGACACTGACTGCAGATGTGGTGTGTTGTCATCAGGCGCAGCCCCACAGTTAGCGTGGCTGCTGAGGATGTCTCCACTGTGGCACCTTTTCTCATCCCCCTGGAACCGCGTTTGTCTCTTGCTCTTTCTCCATCTGCTCTGTCCTCAGCCTCCTGCCTTTGGGAGTGGGTCCACAGCCTCCATGTAGAAAGCCTCTGTGCGCAGTGTTGGGCCTGTGGCTGGTGGCCTTTGGGGTGATGGTCCTCACATCCAGTCACAGAGCAGGAGCGATGACCTCCTCTCTGCCTGGGACTGGCCGGGGCAGGTGTAGCAGCAGTAGACATCCTGAGCTTTGATGAAGTTTGCTCCTGTGTTTCTAGTTCATGACCATTACTTACTTTTTCTTCAACAAATCTCAAGTGTTTAATTTTCTAAAACCAGTTGTCTCTGGATAAGACATGTTTGTTTCCTCAGAACACCATTTTGTGATGCTTTCATCAATAGGGCTTCCAGTATCAGGGCCATTGGGTTTGGGAAGCATTTCTAACAATTGTCATAACTTGGATACGGTAAATGATCAAGCTGAAACTTGACGCTCTGTTACAGCTCATGTGTGAAACTAAAGAAAACGGCAAAGGTCGTTTATAGGGTTTGAAGGTGGTATTCTGAATAAACTGGAAAGCTTGTTACGTGCCTGTGCAGCAGAGCATAGAGTGGGGTTAGAAATGAAGCGTATTCCAGTGACTGGCTGGCAGGCACTCAGTGTCCAAGGTGTTTCACTCCTGCATGTGGGGATTTGCTACTTTGCGTTAGAGCGCTGCTCCATAGGGGCATCCTACATCGATGACCTGCTTGTACCCATTGAAGCAGGGATGCTCAGACGTGTTACATCTACAGGAGGGACTCACGCAGCCTCTGTGGGGCGGCCTGCAGGCCGAGAGGGACCGCCCTGAAATTCTACAGGAGCAAGGAGGTGCCTGGTTTCACCATAGGGCCCGTGGAGGAGAGAGTCCCAGGCACAAATAATGCTAGAGTCCGGGCCTTCACGTCCACCGGGGGCCAGAGGCCCCTGGGAGGGCAAGCTGGTGCCCAGGGGCGGATCACAGTCAAGGTGTCCTGGCTGTCAGTGGCCTGCCGTGTGACCCAGCCGCTTAGCCTCACTGCTGTCTCCCCAGCTAGAGGCGTCCCCTTCTTCCTCCAGGGATGGGCAAGGAGGCCTCGCACAGGCTGGGGAGTGTGGTCGTTGGATGACGGCCGCTGTGTCATTGCTGTTCTGTGTTGAGACTCAGAGAGAAGGTCAGGAAGAAGGGGCTCGGTTTTTAACCCAAAGGTTTCACATTAGGCTTCTAGTTGGGGACCCCGTTCACAGGTAAGTGTCTGACTGCTGTGCTGCCCTGTTCTGTTTCAGAGTAAGAACAACCGTCCTCTGCGCACAGGCCAGATGTATGCCCAGGACGAGAATGCCACACACACCCAGCTGTACACGAGCCACTTTGACCTGATGAAGATGACCGCCGGGAAGAGGAGCCCCCCCATCAAGCCCCTGTACGCTTCCCAGGTCCCCCAGTGCTGGCCGTGCGGAGTCAGTGGGGGCTTGTTCTCACTCGGCCTTCCCTTCCTTTGCGTTTTCCCTTGTTCAGTAATTTTTTCTCTTTCTGTGTTGCAGGCTTGGCATGAATCCCTTTCAGAAAAACCCCAAGCATGCTTCTGTATTGGCGGAAAGGTATTCTGTGTTTGTGATATAGTTTTAACTATTTGAAAACGACCTTATTTTAGGGCTTTCTTAAACTCTACAAGTTCAGTGAGTTATTGTGCAGACAGTGTGTCCGGGCATCAGCTGGGGGTGGTGAGGTGGGGAGTGCCCGGCTGGCTGGTGTCCCCATTCACCGGATGAGGAGGTGTCCTGCCTGCAGTCTGACGGCCTGATGGGCTGCAGGAGGGAGAGTGGCTTCTCCTCCTTCAGCATCTCTGCGCTGGCAGATGTCTTGTTGGCTCTGCCCTGAAAATATATGCTGTTGGGGGTGGGTGTTCTTGCTTTGAAATTTTGCAAAGGAAAAAAAAAATGACCAAGTAGATGGGTCGTGAGACTGGTCGGTGCGAGAGACCAGTGACGGAGAACTGTGCAGTCTGAGTTGCTTGGCATCTAGGTGTTGGTTGTAAAATCCCTGCCACTTTCTGTGTGTTTGCCGCCTTAAATTTTGGGGAGGAAAGAACGTGTTCAGATGGAACCTAGTTGCCACTCAGGCTCAAGCTTTCCTCATAACCAGGCAGGTTTTGCAGATGCTGCCGGACATGGGCCTGTCCCTGCTAAGAGTCCTGGCCCTCCCAGCCGCAACCAAGAGCCCAGGCCTCTGGGGCTGCTCCTTGAGTGGCCTGGCAGTCCCTGCCTCACGGCTCTGCCTTGTGGGTCGCTCCATCTGGGATGGTCTCCCCGGCATGTTGGCCTCTCCCCTTGCCTCACTGTCACGTGTCACCTTTTTCTTGTGGAAACTCACACCCCAGCCCCTCTCTGTGATCTCTTCATGGTACAGATTGTCTTTGCATCTTTACTTGAATATGGGGGCAGCTGGATGGGTTGCAGGGCAGCCTCGGGGGGCTGAGTGGACTGACATGGGTAGTCAGAGCATGGGAGACAAAGTGCTGGGCGGGCTAGGGACACATGACTTGGGAGGGCTGGAATCCAGAGATACCAGACAGGTGCACCACATAATCTGGGCCATGCTGGTGAGCCGCTCTGAGACATGGAGGGAGCGCACAGGGCAGAGCCGACCTTCCTGTGACTATCATGGGGGCCAGGGGGCACAGGAACCTTGGAAGGGGAGGACCGTCAGGTGCTCACAGTACTAGGCAGGTGACTGGCTGACCTCTCCCTTGGAGGAGGGCTGATGCTCAGGGCAGGTGGGGTGATCAGTTTGCTGTGCTAGGTGGAGGGGCAGGCATTCTGCTCTGAGGAGCACAGTGCTGAATGACCTTGTCCCTACATGCTCAGGGCCTCCTGATATCCTGGGCACCTGGCCGAGTACTGCTGCAGAGGGGAGTCAGGCCCAGGCCCACCTTCCAGAAGTTCCTGTTGGAAGGGCATCCTTTTCCCTTTCCTAGGGCCGACCCACCAGGCGCCCTGGCCTGTGGGGCTTTGTAGGAGTCGTGTCCCAGCACCTGGCAGGATGGGAAATGGGGAATTTGGGTTCCTAGAATGTTTGTCTGCTTTAGAACTTGCAATACATTTCTTTTTTTTTTTTTCGTCTTTAGTGGCATCAACTACGACAAACCCCTGCCTCCTATTCAGGTTGCGTCCCTCCGGGCAGAGCGCATTGCCAAGGAGAAAAAGGTGTGGTGCAGTGGGTGGACAGGGCCCAGAGGGGCTGGGGTGCTCTGCTGGGCCAACTCCTTCCCATGACGCTGTTCCTTCCTGCCCCTGTAGGCACTGGCCGACCAGCAGAAGGCACAGCAGCCGCCTGTGACACAGCCCCCGCCACCCCCGCCTCAGCCGCAGCCCCCGCCGCCCCAGCAGCCGCCTCCGCCTCTGCCCCAGCCCTCAGCAGCAGGCAGCCAGCAGCCCCCGGGGCCGCCTGCCGTCCAGCCCCAGGCTCAGGCACAGCCCCCGGCACAGCCCGCACCACCCCCACCAAAGGCGCCCCCTGCGATCACGACGGTGGGCAGTGCTGCAGTGCTGGTGAGAAGGAATAGGGAGGTCGGGTCCAGCACACCCTTCAAGGGGTCCCGCAGCTTCCAGCCCAAAGCCCTTCAGAGGCCCAGTCTCCCCCCTTGAGGAAGTGGCTATTTCACCTGCATCACCCCACGCAGGCCCAGCTCTGCTCTCCGGGCTGGCTTAGCTCAGTAGAGATGCGGGAGGCGAGGCCGCTCTTCTTGGTGTTTGGAAGTTTCGGATTAGGGCTTTGTGAAGTGTAACTGTGAAGAGGTCAACCTCTTCGGACTTGCAGAGCAGTTAGTGCAGACCTCCCTTTCCTGACCCTGCCCCACCCTCCCCTGAAGCTTGTGCACCCGTGAGAGGGAGGCAGTAAAAGGTGTTTAAAAAAGAATGGTAGTCTGACGGTCTCACGCAGTGTGCCCTGCCATGTGCCCTCTGTATGTGCATGGTGACACGTAAGAATCTCCCATGGGAAGACACTGCCACCCGGCGTGGGATGGCTTTGTTATACAGAATTGTTTCCTCCCCGTGTTCTTTACTGCGTTTGCCACAGTGGTGTTTTTATGGGCACTTGAGCAGCTCTGTTCTTCCTTGTTCAGAAAACTAAGCACCTGCTTGGTGTGAGAGCTGCTGTCTGCCCAGTGGTAGGTGGTCAGGAAGACTTTCTGCAGGACTGGCCCCTAGCCTGTAGCCAAGTGACACTAGTCAGAGAAGAATGGAAAATAGCAAGCACAGAGGCCCTGAGTTTGACAAATATGGGGTTAAAAGGATCAGTGTGGCTGGAGCTTGGTGACTGAGGCACAGACCCAGCAGTGTGGGAGGAGGTGGGAGAATGGGTAGGTATGTGGGGAGGACGTAGGGAGAGATGGGGCTAAAGTCGGCCATGTGGTCTGAGTAACCACGATTAAAACTTTGAATTTTATCCTGATGAAATGGAAGGCTTTAGAGCATCTGTGCAGGGGAGAACTTGACCTGAAATTAAAATGGTTTCCTTCCTTCAGCAGGCAGGAGCCATCAAAACATCCGTCACAGGGACGAGCATGCCCGCGGGTAAGAAGCCTCACGGTGAGATGCCACACCTGGAGATGAGTTCTCTCCCGTCCTCCTGCCTCACACCCTCTCTCTCTGCAGGCACCGTGAGTGGAAATGTGATCGTGAACACCATTGCTGGCGTCCCCGCCGCCACCTTCCAGTCCATTAACAAGCGTCTGGCTTCGCCCGTGGCTCCTGGAGCCTTAACGGTGAGTTGTCCCTGCTCCTGGGTGTTTTGGGTGGTGTGCATGACCTAGGATGCTGCCGAAGTTGTAAAAAGAATTTCATTGGTGTAGAAATTACTGATGTAGTCTGAATTTCATAAAATACCAAGAATATTCAGGTGTGCAGAGGATGGTTTCCACATTGTTCTTTCTGAGGGAGAGTGTATTGAAATCCCCCACCATGACTCCAGGAGGAGGAAGGGAGTGAGGGCATATCTCTGAC
The DNA here is from genome assembly GCF_001704415.2 of Capra hircus. NCBI lineage: Eukaryota > Metazoa > Chordata > Mammalia > Artiodactyla > Bovidae > Capra > Capra hircus. The sequence goes on from NC_030824.1 coordinate 26,146,502, forward strand.
CTCACGGACGGGGTACCCCACGTGCCGTACTGACAGTTAGCCTGTGAGTGGATGGTGGCCATGCACAAGTACAGGAGTGGACGGTGCTAGATGGGGCACAGGGCGGGGTGGTGGGTTTCTGGGATATCTAGGCCCAAGAGTAGGAAGCAAGAAGGGGCCAGACCTGGACAGAGGGAATGACGCAGAGTGGCAAAACCCCTGAGCACAAAACCAGAAGACAGGGCACTCACCAGAAGACACACCTGCTGGGCTGTGGTGTTTCACCATGAAAGGCAGAAGTGAGCAGATGAAACTGGCGAGTTTACGTTTGCTCCTGAGCTCTAGCTTAGTCACGGACCTAAAGATAACACGTGCCCCGAATGAGAAGACACTGCTTCAGAGTCAGCAGTGCATTTGGCAGATAGAGGGATGTTTTTCTTGGGCATTTTCTTAAATGTACTTATTTGGCTGTGCTGAGTGAGTCTTCGCTGCTATGCAAGGGCTTTCTCTAGTTGTGGCAAGCGGGGGCTACTCTCCAGTTGTGGTGCACAGGCTTTTCATCACAGTGGTTTCTCTGGTTGTGGAGCACGGGCTTAGCTGACCTATGGGATCTTCCTGGAACAGGGAATTGAGCCCATGTCCCCTGCATTGGTAGGTGGATCCTTTACCACCACCAGGGAAGGCCCTTCTTGAGTTTTGAAAAATGTCTTTGCTGTGCAGGTGTTGCTGGTAGTGGTCTGGATGCATGGTGTTGGCAAAAGGATGGACACACAGATCCATGGAGTAGGATAGAGAGCCCAGAAATAGACCCACATGTACATCGTTGATTACTTTTTGCCAAAAGTGCTGGAAGAGTTCATTCAGTGGAGAAAGGACAGTCTTCTCCACAAATGGTGCTGGAGAAATAGCAGAGCCATGTGCAAAACGATGGACTTTGACCTGTTTCACTAGTATTATATATAGAAAGTCACTCAAAGTGGGTCATAGGCCCCAAACTATAAAATTTCTAGGAAAAAAATAGAACATCTTTGCTACCTTGGTTTAGGCGAGGATTTCCTAAGATACCAAAAACCTGTGCCTTATGAAAAATTAATAAATGAGGCATCATCAAGAATTTCTGCTCTTTGGAAAACATTATTAATAAAATTTAAACAAAGGCATGGAAAATATACCTGAGAAAGAACTAGTATTTAGATTATATAAAGATTCTTCCAGGCTTTCCTGGTGGGTCAGTGGTAAGGAATCCTCCTGCCAGTGCAGAAGACGCAGGTTTGATCCCTGGTCTGAGAAGATCCCACATGATGTGGAGCAGCCATGCCCTTGAGTCGCAGTTACTGAGCCTGTGCTCTGGGGCCCAGGAGCTGCAACTACTGAGCCCATGTGCCATTACTACTGAAGCTTGTACACCCTAGAGCAGGTTCTCCACAAGAGTAAGCCACCTCATTGTTGAAAAAAAAAAAAAAAAGAGTAAGCCACCGCAATGAGAAGCCCACTCACTGAAACTAGAGAAAAGCCCATGCAAGCAATGAGGACCCAACACTAGCCCAAAATAAATGATGTGTATATATAAATATATAAAGATTCTTGCGTCAGCAGGAAGAAGATGAACAACTTTTAATAGTGGACAAAATAGTTTTTTTTAATGGACAAAAGATTTGAGCAGTTACTTCAGTTGGGATGCCACGAGGCCTGGAGTGGGTGGAAGTGGGTTCAGGGCTGCAGCTTCCACGCCCGGCTGGGGATGACCGTGGGGAGTACGGTCCTGTGTGTTCTGCGGGGATAAACATGGGCACCTAGATGGTTTCTTGGAAACCAAAGGTCTTTCGAGTGAGGACACCTGGACAGACACAGGGCAAGTGTGGTAGACGGGGAAGGGAACCTTCCTTTTCTGCATGCTGCCACCTGCTCTAGCCCAGGGCACAGGTTTTGCGCTCACAGGTCTTTCAGCACTCTGTCAGAAGGCTTCGTTTTCTAGGTTTTAGAGTTTTGTGGCCTTTTTTCTTTACCCGATGACTGTAGAGTCTTGAGTATCTCGAAGCAGCCTGACAGTTCTCTTCCCTTCACCTTTTCCAGACCTCGGGAGGCTCTGCTCCTGCCCAGGTGGTCCACACCCAGCCTCGAGCAGTTGGTTCCCCAGCCACGGCCACATCCGACCTGGTGTCCCTGGCACCGACCCAGGGTGTTCGAGCGGTCACCTCAGTGACGGCCTCGGCTGTGGTCACTACCAGCCTGACCCCCGTGCAGACCCCGACCCGGTCTTTGGTGACTCAGGTGTCCCAAGGTAAAGGCAGAGTTGGTTTCCTACATGACCCGCCCTGCTCTTACAGCTCCTGAGGGCTCAGGTGCGTGCATGTGTGTTTGGGGGGCTGCGGTCTCACCAGACAACCTCTTCAGCCACAGGGGTCCAGCTCCCGGGGAAAACCATCACGCCCGCACACTTCCAGCTCCTTCGGCAGCAGCAGCAGCAGCAACAGCAGCAGCAGCAGCAGCAGCAGCAGCAGCAGCAGGCCTCTCAGGTGCAGGTCCCACAGATCCAAGGCCAGGCCCAGTCACCAGCACAGATCAAGGCTGTGGGCAAGTTGACACCGGTGAGCATCTTCTAGAAACCCTGACACCCCTGTGTGATGATGCCTTGTTGTGCCGTGTCATTCAGAGTGTGTTCTGCACAACCTGCCATCGTCTTTATGTGGGAAGTGTGTGTATGTTGTGTTTAGAAACAACCTTGCCTGCAGGGCCACTTCCATGATCACGTGACCAGCTTGTTCCCAGCTCTCTGAGGCCTTAATCCCCATTTCCAGATGGATCTTCCCACCTGCTTGCTTGTGCTGTGTGCAGCAGCTCAGGCTCCAGGGAGAACTTGAAGGCCACTGGACCCTTTTCCCAGCCTGAGAAAATGTTGGTGAAAAGCATTCCTCTACAGTTTAAGAGCCAAGGTGGTGAAGACTTGGTTTCTCTAGGAGTAGTTCATTTGCATTATCGTTTCTCAGTGTCAGTCATTTGAGTACTGATGTTCCTAAATTTTGCCAATCGCCATATCACCTGTGCTGTTATACAACCAAATACATTCATTTTAAAAGGAAATACTGCCACAAGTGGAAAAGCATTAATATTCAACTTAGAAAGGAGCCAGAAAAACGTATGTAATAGAAACAAGATGGTATTTTAGAATTGCAGCTGGCCGTCGGAGCTGCCACAGTAAGTACCTGCCCTCAGGCCTGCCCCTTGCGGGTGACAGAGGGGCCCAGGGCCCTGGAGGGCCTGAGAACCTGCGAGCACCAGCCAGGACTTCATCCTGGAGGGGCGTGCGAGTGCACACCACAGAAACAAAATGTGACCAAGCTCAACTTTCCATCCTCCGTCACACCAGCCACAGCTCAAGGGTGCAAGGCCACACGTGGCTGTGACCATCTCATTGGACAGCCCAGCTCCAGAGTATGTCCATTGCTGCGGAATGCTGACGGGCAGCACTGAATTAGGGTTGTTCAGCCCAGCAGGGGCGAGTTGTCAGAGCGGGTCTGTGCCGCTCCCCATGCTGTTGCCTCCCCCCAACCCCCACCTCCCTGCTTCTTCCGCTCTGTGATGGCAGGGCCTTCAGTCACCTGCTTCCTGCTTCCAGCTGCTCAGAGCCCCACTGACCCACTCATGCACCTGACTCCTTTCCTCTCTTCCCTGCCCCCTCCTAAACCAGTTGCAAAGTCCTTTTCTTTTTCAGCATCTTGAAAGAGATCTGATAGTCATGAATGAATAACTCAATATCAGTTTTCCTCAATAATTTTTTATTCCCTAGAATATTTTTATCTTGTTATTTCGACTTCTTTTAAAGACATGGGTTTATTTATCAATTAAACTTTTATTTGGAGACAGTTGGAATACAAAATTTAGAGCTACTGCTTATAATACATCTTAAAGTTTCAAGAAGGACTATGATTTTAAGACTTTTAGAATTTTTTTGATGATACTGCAGATTTAAATTAACTTGTTTATGAGTGATCAGAACCTAGAAATTTTGTTACAGATTTGCTGATCTGTCAAATCACAGTTGCTAGTTTTCATCAGTGATAAACGAACACTTAAAAAATGTTTGGCAAAGGCCTGGAGGATTGTTTGCAGACTGCCTAGTAGCCACTGTTTTCTTCAATATTTAATGGGTAGTAGAACAGTAACTTAAAACCAAGATATATACAAAGTGGAATACAGTTAATGTTGATGAAAAGATTACTTTATCTGGGTTTTAGGAACACCTGATCAAAATGCAGAAGCAGAAACTGCAGCTGCCCCAGCAGGCGCCCCCAGCACAGGCCCCAGCGGGGCCCCCGCAGCCAACGGCTCAAGTGCAGGTGCAGCCCCCGCAGCCCACGCAGCAGCAGAGCCCCCAGCTCACCACGGTCACGGCCCCGAGGCCCGGCGCCCTGCTCACGGGCACCACCGTGGCCAACCTCCAGGTGGCCCGGCTCGTAAGTTCCCGTTGATACGCTTGTTTTTCCAGAGCAGCGTCTTCTTAACGTTTTAACTGAACTGTTATTGCTTGCTCAGGCCCTTGCAGGTGTGATGGTGGAGTGACAAGTAAAGACATGGTCTTTCCCCAGGAACTTTAAGTTCTCCTTGGAGAGGGCGAAGCACAGCACACGTATGGGAAACATTTACACAGTCGTGCTTTTCCAGAACATCAATGTCACAAAGCTTATGGTGGCCTGAGAGGTCAGGGAGGAGGGGAGCAAGCCAGACCATGGAGGGAAAGCAGGGTTTACATGGGGGATAAGGGGACCATGAGGCCTGGCACGTGGAAAGTATGCCGGTGCTGCCAGGTGGAGGGGAGGCTGTGGGAGGCAGGAGGCGAGCGAGTCCCCAGAGCTGGGCTACAGGACCACAGCGCTCCGTGAGCATGGCGAGATGTCGGAGATTTCCGAAGGAGGGGATGATGCTAGTGGGAGAGGGGTGTCTGGGACGGTCAGTCACAATAAGCAGGAGTCGAGGGAGTGTCCGGTGGGCCAGACTCTGTCCCACTTGGTGACGTCTAGCACTAGGAACCCTGCTCTGGGCTGGGTGCTGCCTGAGCCTCTCTGCCTGTCACCTGATTGTTGCTGAGGTGGGAGTGGGTGCTGTGATGCTAACTCCATTTTGCAGGTGCAGAAACCAAGTCACACACCTTTAGTAACACCCAGATCCTACAACTCGTCACCCACAACACAGCTGTAATTTGGGGGTCCAGGCTCTGCTTCTCGTGTGCTTCACTCTGAGTCTGTAAGAGAAGGGACCGAATAAAAATTGTGAGAGCAAGCTTGGTGTTGGCCTGTGTTCACAAGAAATGCCAATTCAAGTGAGCAGAGTAGTAATCACACTTGAAGGCCAGGTTGGGGAGCCCATTCCTTGAATGGGACTTACAGGCAGAAACTGGCTCCCTTTGGAGAGAGTTCTAGTCAGTTAAACTAAGAAACGTGCACGTTATCTTACCCAGTGATTCTATTTCTGTTACATTCTAAAGAAATAATAGAACAAGTACAAAGTGATAAATATACAAACTTGTATTGGGAATGTTAGGGGAGAGTTAAATCGCCATCACTAAGGAGTTGACTAAATAGACTGTATAGCATGCACACGGTGGAATAGTACACAGCTTTGAAAAAGGATTGTTACAAAAGGAAGAGACTCAGATGACAAAATACCTACAGTTCATCTCATTTTACACACCTTCCCAGTGAGCCATACAGATAAGACGTATTTTCTTTTTCTGAGTTTTTGTACATGTAAAAACGGGTTTATTTCCATTTTCATTTTTAAAGATACAACTTAAGGAAAGAAGTGTTTGGAAGCAGTGTGATAACAGAGTCTCAGGAGATGGGGCCCGAGGGTGGCCCTTGGGAGGCTGTGGCAGTAGTTTCAGGGTAGGGTTGTCACTGAAGGACTAGAGATGAGACTAGGAGACGTGACAGTCTGGGGCTGCTGTGAGGTTCTGAGGTGGAGGGCGAGGCAGAGGCGCACGTGCACTGTGGGGCAGGACAGGAGCCGTGGCTGAGTGGCAGTGTGCCCGGGCACACGTGGGGCTTTCTGAGCCCCGCTCTCTGCGTCTCTTGGTGATGGTCAGGTGGCATAGGCAGCCCACAGCAATATGTTTTCTGTTAGCTGAGCACCACATTGCACCTTCATGAATTTTTCAGTTTCTCACCACTTGTCCTCTGGTGGGAAATGTTTGCAGATGCATGGAATCCTGAATATCTCTGGACTCTCCCATTATTTTCATTGTCTAGACCCGGGTCCCCACTTCACAGCTGCAGGCGCAAGGGCAGATGCAGGCCCCAGCGCCCCAGCCGGCCCAGGTGGCACTGGCGAAGCCCCCGGTGGTGTCAGTGCCAGCAGCTGTGGTCTCCTCGCCGGGCGTCACGACCCTGCCCATGAACGTTGCTGGGATCAGTGTGGCCATTGGACAGCCGCAGAAAGCCGCAGGTGCCTGTCTCACACCACCCCTTGCTCCCCCCGCACATCACCCCCTGCTTACGGCCTTCAGTGGAGCTGACGAGCCTTTTCTAGTAGCCATGGCCCTCAGCCCTCTTGTGAGTGTCACAGTGTGTGTTAGCGGAGGTGTCCATTGATTTAACCGTTTACATTCTCAACTTCCCAGACCTTTGTCTGAATATTATTATGAACCCAGAAACATTTAAAGTTGTCCTAAGGGACGGCTTTATTTGTCTCAGCACCGTTTCAAGCTGTTGTTTTCTATAAAGAAATCACTGAAGCTGAACTCAGTGTGAGTCCCGAGACCTTGTTCATCCCTGGTGCTCGTGATTAAATGATCTGCTTGGTGTTCGCAGGACAGACTGTCGTGGCCCAGCCCGTGCATGTCCAGCAGCTGCTGAAGCTCAAGCAGCAAGCCGTCCAGCAGCAGAAGGCCATCCAGCCACAGGCTGCCCCAGGCCCTGCCGCTGTCCAGCAGAAGGTACTGGGTACTGGGGCCCCTAATCATCCCCTCTGCATTTGAGGTGGGCCCTGCTGCCAAGCATTGGGTGCACAGAAGTGGAGAGGGTCCTGAATGGGCCCTGCCTGGCTGCCTGGCCTCTTCACACAGGAGACCCTATGGTTGTGGGCTTGGGCAGCACAGAGGATGGTCTTAAGGTTTGCCCTGGAGGGAGAGGGACCCCCATGCACCGAGGGCTTGTGGGGGCAGCCATGATGGACTCGGTCTGTGGAATTGCATGACTGGGGAGGGGCCAGAAGGATTCCAGGACATGGGCGTAGCTCATGGTGTGTGACCCACCTGGGTGTACCGGACAGATGGAGCCAGGCCACAGCTGTCGAGCTGTCAAGAGGAGGCCAGGCAAGGACTGTGTCCACATGAGAGAGTGTGTGTACGCTGGCACTCATGCTCAGAGCATGGATGGAGGGAGGGAAGAGACAGCGGACAAAGGTACTGCAAGAGGAGTATTGTCAGTGTGTTGGTGATACCCTGACTGAGAAGGCTGGGAGGAAGCTCTGGGCTGATTCAGCTCCCAAAAGCAAGTCCTCCTTGGAGGTGGGGGTTCGGGGTTGTACTTGCAGGCCCCGTGTTGACGAGCAGGAGCAGAGTGTGAGGCATTCTGTTTCCCATCTGCTTCTGGTGGCATGAAGGCTGGCCTACAGATGATGATGTATCATCGTGCTGATTTCCGACTGCTGATGGTGAACTCCATGCTGTATCTGTGTTTTCTGAACCGGAGCTGGAACATTCCCTCTGTGTGCTGAGGGCTCTGTGGGTGCTGACACCCATTCTCAGAAACTGACACATAAAGAAATGAAGTGACTTGTGAGTGGAGAGTGCTGGGCAGGGAGGCACTGTGGCTGGACAGGCAAGGCTGGGTCAGCATGGAGGCTTAGCCAACATCTAAAAGAGAGAAGGGCTTTAGGAACATGCTGGTCTGTATGTTCATATGACTTGAAAGAAGACTTTTGAGACCTTAAAAATGTTTGTTCGTGGAGGTGACTTTGTAACCAAATATATGGTCTGTATATTACACATGGCTTTCTGAATAGTATTTAAATTCTCCTGGCAGGGAAAGCTAAAAATCAGACTAAAGGTGCAAAAATTGTGCTTATAGTTTGTTTCTATTTGTCCTAAATGTGTTTGAGTATATGTCAAATTCTTAAAATTAGATTTGAGAAATTGTGCACGTGTGTCTCCTGTCTTGTCAAGTTCACTCACTCAGTCACCTGATGAGCTGACGTGGCCCCAGGTTCTGAAGAGGATGTGGAGATGAAGCCCAGCCTGGGTTGTGAGGGGACCTCCCAGGAGAGGAAGTGATGACCCAGGACTGAATGCCGGGGGTGGGGGGGCAATGGACAGGCAGGGCTGGGAGCTGGGGTGGTCAATGCTGTGGGCACCTGGGGGCAGGCAGGGCCCGGGAGGAGGCCTGGTGGCTCTGAGACAGGGACACAGCTCTAACCCTGGGCGGTCTCTTTCCTCAGATCACAGCACAGCAGATTGCTGCTCAGGGCCAACCACAGAAGGTCACCTACGCCACCCAGCCAGCCCTTAAAACCCAGTTTCTCACCACACCCATCTCCCAGGCCCAGAAACTGGCCGGGACCCAGCAGGTGCAGACGCAGATCCAGGTGAGTAGGAGGGAGCCTGTGGACCGACCACAGACTTGGGGGACCACAGATCAGCACCCCATGAAACGCACTGTGGGGCCCGCAGTGTGGCCTGGGGACCGTGCTGAGGGCCCACCGCAGTGGCTGCCTTTGTGCTGGTGAGGCTCCTCCAGGGCTCGTGGTCGTCCCTGTGCTTCAGGAACTCGAGAGCTCTGTCCCTCTGCTGCTCCCAGTGCCACCCAGCCCAGTGTCACACATCCTGTGGGTCCTGCGTGTAAGCGCCACATGTAATGTCTGGGATGGGGTGTGGGGCTTGGGCACACACCCCGCTGAGGCACTGTGTGGTCCCCTGGCCTCCACCCACGGTGGCCTGGCCTGCTGTCTGCCTTCCTCTAGCAGCCGTGTGATTCTGTCCTTGGTGAATCTGCTGATTGTTGGGGCCCCCTTTCAAGGGACGAGCCTGTTCGGGGCTTCCCGGTGCAGTTGTACATCCTGGTTCACCTTCGGGTCTATGTCACTTTTCCCAGCTTGTAGCTTATCTTCTCACTCACTTTATGAACAGAAGTTCTGAATTTTGAGTCAGCATATTAAATGTTCATATCACAATCAAACTGATGGGGTTTTTGTTAGAATTACATTGACCCTGTAGATCAGTTTGGGGGAGAGTAAACATCTCTACAGCCTTGACTTCAGATTCACCAACGTGAGACACGCTTTACTATTTAAATCTTCTTTAAGGCCCTTCAAGTAAGTTTCTTATTTTTTTTTCCATAAGGATCTTATTGCTCATCTTGGGTTTATTCCTGAGTAATAGCGCTTTCTGCTGCTCTACTGTAAGTTCCCTCTCTTTTTTGTGGCTCTAAGGCACTGTGTGTGTTGACTTTTGAATCCTGCAGCCTCAGTCTGTTCTTCTATCATTTGTGTTGACATTGTCACCTGTGAGTCCTGGTGGCGACTCCTTCCCCTTCCTCCTTGCCGTTCTTCCTGCTCACGAGGGCTTGTAGGGCAGGCGCAGACAGGAAGCTCGGCCACATCACTCTCCTTATAGTCATTCTGCAGGGTTGGGTTTTTAAACTCATCCTTCAGCACATAAGAAAATTCCCTTCTTGATCGAGTTGGCTACAAGTTTTTGTTCCTTTGGTTGTTTGGTGTTTTGTCTTTTTTAAAACCCTCTGTCTGCACCCCTCTCCTTGTGGTCGCTCTAGTCTTGAGGCTGTGAGCCCACCTCTACTGATGAGTCCAGATTCATATCTGCAGCCAGTTGCCATTCCTCACAGGGTTTTTATTTGTTTTTATTATGTTTCTTGACTGCAGCAGGTCTTCGTTTTGGCACTCGGAATCTTGCATTTTAACGCTTGGGCTTAGTTGCTCTGGGACATGTGGGACCTTAGTCCCCAACCAGGGATCAAACCTGCATCCCCTGCATCGGGAGGTGGATTCTTAACCACTGGACAACCAGGGAAGTCGTGTCCCCCCGACCCCTGGGCACAGTTTTCATTCCAGCTGCCTGAGGATGGCTCCCTGGAGGTATGCACCTCCAATACCTGAGACCCTCCTGTGCACTGCAACTCCTCTTCCAGCCCCGGGACAGCAGTTCTGTCCTGACCTTCAGCCTTACCTGGCCCCAAACCCTCCGCTGCTCTTCACACTCCAGCCCTGGCCCAGTGCTGATCTTGCAGGGAAGTGTGCTGAGACATGGTTTGTGGTAGTGTGGGGTGTGGCTGTGGGCTCCCTTTGTCACCTCCAGGTCAGGTTTATTCTGTCAATTATGAGAGAGGTATATTAAAAGCTCCCATTCTGGGACTTCCTTGGCGCTTCGGTAGTTGGGACTCTATGCTTCCAAAGCAGGGGGCGTGAGTTCAATCCTTGGTCAGAGAACTAAGATCCCACATGCTGCATGGCCTGTCCAAAAATTGGAAGAAAAAAATCTCCCATTCTGATTTTGGATTTATCCATTTTTCCTTATATTCCTTTCTATTTTTGTTTTTATATTAGGTTTTTTATTACTGTGTGTATGCTAAGTCACTTCAGTCATGTCCAACTCTTTGTGACTCCATAAACTGTAGCCTGCCAGGCTCCTCTGTCCATGGAATTTTCCAGTCAAGAATACTGGAGTGGATTGCGATTTTCTTTTCCAGTGAATCTTCCTGACCCAGGGATTGGACCCTGGTCTCCTGCATTGGCTGGCTGGTTCTTTACCCCTACCACCACCTGGAAAGCCCTTTATTATTAGCTACACATAAATTAAACTTTTTATTTCTCTGAAGTCCTGTTTTGGTCTGGCAGCCTGCTCTGCCTCAAACTGAGAACTCCACCCATTTTGTGTCAGAAGTTTCTGGTGCATGTTTCTTCTTGCACTTTCTCTATTTCACACACATCACGGAAATGGTCGGGTGGGTGCTGCTGCACTGCCTTCGTCCTGCCTCTCAGCTTTGGTCCTCTACCTGTGACAGATTTGCTCGCCTTTGTGGCAAGACCTGGAAGGGTGGCCTTTAGCTTCCATTTTGTTTGGGTTTTCAGCTTGTTCTGTTTTCTCATTTCTGCCTTACTTGTCTTCTCTTCTTCCATTTGTCTATCTATTTTTGTCTTTCTGTTTTTCCTCCTCTACTTGTTTGAAAATCGCCTGTTCTCTATGGGTTCTCTGAAGCGGTTATCCTCAGTTGTCCATGTGCAGGTCGCCTCTTCACAGAGCAGCGCGAGCCCATCCCAGCTCTGCTCTGTGCGCTGGCCTGTCACACTGTCACTCCAGCCTTTGTGTCCATGTGTGCTGTGATCACAGTTCTCTCCTGTGTCATTGTCACTTTTGTATAAAACTACTTGTCTTCTGCTTGAAGTCCATTCTTTGGAGTTTCCTGTAGTGTTTGAAAATGCATGTATTTCACTCTTGTTCCTGAAAGGTACTGCTTGGTGTGAAATTCTAGACGAACATTTATTTTCTCAGCACATTAACAGCTGTCCCTGTTCCTGGTCTTTTATTGTTGATGAGAAGTCAGATGTCTGTCTAGCAGGTCACTGCTTCTATGTAACTTGTCTTTTCTTGTTTTCTTTTGAGATCTTTTCTTTGTCCATCTTTGTAATCTCAGCATTTAGCCCAGTGTCTTGTGTATAACTGTTGCTTGAGAAATACTGGTGGTCTTGAGACAGGCTGGGACTTGGGGCCTTTTGCTGCAATACTTGCACCTGGACAAACACTTCCTATAGCATCAAACTATAAAGAAACTCTGTGTGTGCCTGCTCAGTCATGTCTGACTCTTCGTCACCCCACGGACTGTAGCCTCCCAGGCTCCTCTGTCTGTGGGATTTCCCGATTAAGAGTACTGGAGTGGGTTGCCACTTCCTTCTCCAGGGGATCGTCCCAACCCAGGGATTAAACCCACGTCTGTTCTGTCTCCTGCATTGCAGGCAGATTCTTTACCACTAGCACTGCCTGGAAAGTGCCTTTCTATGTCTTGGGTCTGACGCCATGACGCCCTGGCTAGGTATCTGATCCCCTGGAACCTGGGCATTGGCCAGCCGTTGTTGCGGTAGATGCCACCGCTGCTCCATCTCCCGCCCTCAATGTACCTTCAGTCTTCTGTGTTTTCCTCTCATTGTCTCTTTGTGCTATATTCTGAGTAACCTGCCTCCCATTTCAATGCTTTTCCCTTTTGTTAGGTCTAATTTGCTGTTAAAAGTTTGCCCATTGAATTTTAATTTTGGTGATACTTACTTTATTCTTATTCTTTGAAGTTTTGTTTGTTTTTATCTCAGATCTGCATGGTCTGTGCAGTTTCTTGTTCACCTATGTGTTTACAGGCTGCGCAGAGCAGCGTACTATTTTGTGCACGTCTGGTAATTCCTCTGTTTGAAGTCAAAGTTCATCTGATTTTACTTATTTCTTTTCCACTGTTCTTGCCTCAGGAACTGTGGGGTTTTTGTCTTTATAGAAATTGTCTTGTTGTGATCCAGTTTCCCTTGAAGCTTGTTTGTGGGAAGGCTTTGAGGTTTGGGTGGAAGGTAGGTTCTTCTGCTAGGCTTCTGTGGGTGCAGTCAGGACCTCAGGAGCTTGTGGCTTGAGGGTTTGGCCTCTCAGCCTGTGTCTCCTCTTCCCCTGCCCAGCACTGAGGCCTCAGACAGGTGACTTCCTCACAGACCCTTTGAGTGACAGGATTGCAGCTGTAGGGGGCAGCATGAGGCCGTCCTGTTAGCTCCTCCTGAGAGGGGGCTTGGACGCGTCTCCTGTCTGCCACACCCAGGGGGTGGTGAAAACCCAGTCTAAGGCTTCACCTGCAGCACAGGGTCTTGGGAGCCTTGTCATGGCTTGGGGTCTCCCCTCTTTGCTTAGATTTTGGAGCGGGGAGCTCTGGACTATCTGCAAATTTATTGATGCATTTGAGATGTCACCTTAGGGGAGGGGTGGGAGGGAGCTCAAGAGGCAGGGGATATTTATATGGTTATGGCTGATTCCTAGTATTGTATGGCAGAAACCAGCACAGCATTGTAAAGCAACCATCCTCCAATTAAAAAAATAAAGAGGGGCTAGGGTAAAAAAAAAAAAAAAGGTGTCACCTTAGTTTTATCCACGGCATTTCAGCATATTCAGTGTCTGCCCATCTGAGCTGTGGCCCATGTGCTATAGCAGCTGACAGCCCATCTTTCCTGTCAGAGGAAGCACACAGGGTTTAGTCAGGAGTTGCTTTGATCTCAGTGAATTCTATTCAGAGTTTTTGATTTAAGTTATAGTAAACTAGTAAATGTCTCTTGACTAATTTTAATTTCTTAATGAGAATTCATATTTACTCAGAGCTTGTTATTTGCAAGTACATCATATAATTTCACATTTTCTCTAGAATTATCTTAGGCAAGACTTATTTTCATCCCTGTTCTACCAATTAGAGGCTTGAGCCGGGTTTCCATGGCCCCCAGCAGCTGCTCACTCGGGAGCCCCTTCTGCTTCTGTGAGCCGGTGCCCCTGAAGCCCTGAGTAGACAGATGGCCTGAATTGTCTTATTGTGTCAAGACAGCACGATATGCAGGTTTACAAAAAGTGACCATCAGGTGGAAAATTTTGTTTTATACAGAGGAATATCTCAGTTGTGATGAAGAAAAATGAGGAAGTAACCACTTTTTGGCACATCTCTGGACTAGGGCTGAACCGTGGTGTTGGTCCAGGGCACTTCACAGTGGAAGCACTCCTGGGATGGCACCCAAATGTTCCATCTTCCATTTAATTCTCTCATATAAACTTCCAGAAGTTTTAGTAAAAGAAAAATGTGACTGTCTGAAATATGAGACCAATAAAGCCTCAGATTACAGATGATTACAGATTAGGAAGACAATTGTTATTCAGTGCCAAAGTGCAATAACCAATTTTCTGGATTCCAGGTGAGCACACTTTGAGAGTTGCTATTTTGTGGCATCTGACTGCAGTTTTGTTTTTGTTTTTGTTTTGCATTAAGACCTGAGAAGGAGAGAAAGGGTAAGAAATCTCTTTTTGTGCACACATTGATTCGGCCTCTGTGTTTGGCCTTTTTCCTTTTGTCCAAGGTTGCAAAACTCCCTCAAGTCGTCCAACAGCAGACACCCGTGGCCAGCATCCAGCAGGTCGCCTCTGCTTCCCAACAGGTAGGGTCCGGAGACCAGAGCCACCTAGGAGGTACTCACAGAGAGAGATCTTGGTTTCATCCTGAGGAAACAGAATTTTAATTCCTAGTGAACTGCTTGTCGTTTTCATAGTACAGAAAAAGCAATTAACTTTGGGGAAAACATTTGATATCATTAATCTGGCAGGAAAAAGCCTGAACAGATGTGTTCAGACTCAGTGTCACGTGTACAGAGAAGGGGCTCATTTCTGGGCTTCTTCCTTCAGCCAGTAATCTTAGGTGTATCCTGACAGCTGAAGCCACCACACATGAGTTTTAGGGAAACAAAAGAGAATCTGCTCGTATTGACCTTGCATTCAGAAGTAGAAATAATACAGGCAGCAACCAGGGCTTATTAGGTTGGTGCAAACGTAATTGCAGTTTCTGCTTTATTGAAATTTGCTGTTTGATACCGGAATACATTCTTAATAAATGTGGTTGTGTTATACATTAACGTGCAGTTCTCGCTTTATGTTTTTTGCTAATGACTTATTACTTCCTGTTTATTTTAGATTTATTTTAGACTATGGAAATGTTAGACAAAAAGCAAATCTGAGTGATTTTTTTTTTAAATTCAAATTCAAAATGGGTCGTAAAGTAGGGAAGAAAACTCACAATATCAATGACGCATTTGGCTTGCTGCTGCTGCTGTTGCTAAGTTGCTTCAGTTGTGTCCAACTCTGTGCGACCCCATAGACGGCAGCCCACTAGGCTCCCCCGTCCCTGAGATTCTCCAGGCAAGAGTACTGGAGTGGGTTGCCATTCCCTTCTCCAGTGCATGAAAGTGAAAAGTTAAAGTGAAATGGCTCAGTCGTGCCCGACTCTTAGCGACCCCATGAACTGCAGCCTACCAGGCTCCTCCGTCCATGGGATTTTCCAGGCAAGAGTACTGGAGTGGGGTGCCATTGCATTTTCTGCATTTGGCCTAGAAACTGCTAACAAACATACAGTACACTGGTGGTTCAAGAAGTTTTGCAAAGGAGGCGAGAGCCTTGAAGATGAGGAGCGTAGTGTCCAGCCATCGGAAGTTGACAGTGACCAATTGAGAGCTATCATAGAAGCTGTTCCTATTAGAACTACCTGAGAAATTGCTGAAGAACTCAACATCAACCATTCTGCAGTCCCTGGGCATTTGAAACAAATTGGAAAGGTGAAAAAGCTCAATAAGTGATGCCTCATGAGTTGACTGCAAATTAAAAAAAATCGTTGCTTTGAAGTGCTGTCTTCTCTTACTGTACACAGCAATGAACCATTTCTCGATCAGGTTGTGACATGCTATGAAAGGTGGATTATTTTTACGACAAGCAGTGACAACTAGCTCAGTGGCTGGACCAAGAAGACACTTCAGAGCACTTGCCAAAGCCAAACTTGCACCAAAAATGGGCATGGTCACTGTTTGGTGGTGTGCTGGTGGTCTGATTTTCTGAATTCTTTCTGAATCCTGGCAAAATCATTACATCTGAGAAGTATGCTCAGCACGTCAATGAGATGCACTGAAAACTGCAGTACCTGCAGCTGGCATTGGTCAGTAGAAAGGGCCTAATTCTTCACAACAACGCCCGACTGCACATAGCACAACCAGTACTTCAGAAATTGAACAAATTGGGCTGTGAAGTTTTGCCTCATCCACCATATTCGTCTGACCTCTTAGTAGCTATTTGCAGGGAAAACACATTCACCACAAGCAGGATGCAGAAAATGCTTTTCAAGAATTCATTGAGTCCAGAAGCACAGATTTTTATGGTACAAGAATCAGCAAACTTAACTTCCCATTGGCAAAAATGTGTTGATTTAAATGGTTCCTGTTTTGACTAATGAAAATGTGTTTGAGCCTAGTACAATGATTCACAATCTGATACTGCAATTACTCTTGCACCAACCTAACACCTTCCTAACAGAGCCTAGCTTTCGGGTTCTTACCATTTTATTTACTGCTAAGAAATATAAAAGTATAAAAGCAGTGCTTTAAAATAATTTTATTTTGTTCAAAATCACACTGGCATGTAGATTTCAAGAAACCAAATGGTATTAGAATCTGAACACCAGCACTGTCAGTCCCCAGTCGTTGACTTGTGCATTTCCCCAGAGGCATCCACTTTTAGCCTAAAAGCACCAATAGTTCAGTGTTCTGACTTTTGTTTGGTTAGAAACTGGAGGTCCTATTTTGACATGGTGGGTAGTTTTTACATTTCACAGATGCATGTGTGCTAGCTAAGTTTCTAAACACCCCTCCTTCCCGCACCCAAGAATGTTTAATATTGTGTGTCACCTGACATGCATTTTCTCCACTGTGTGTTTCTGTTTTGGCTCAGGCTTCCCCACAGACTGTGACTCTCACCCAGGCGACAGCTGCTGGGCAGCAGGTCCAGATGATCCCTGCGGTGACAGCGACAGCACAGGTGGTGCAGCAGAAGCTCATGCAGCAGCAAGTGGTGACCACAGCGGCCGCCCAGCTGCAGACCCCTGGCGTCCCCACCCCTGCCCAGGTGCCAGCCACCTCCGACAGCCCAAGCCAGCAGCCCAAGCTCCAGATGAGAGTCCCTGCCGTCAGATTAAAGACGCCCACCAAGCCTCCGTGCCCCTAGTTGGGACAGAGGGGCAGCCCCAGGCGGGCTACCTGTGTGTCGCACCGTCCCACCAAGATGGGATAGACTTTATTTACTGAACCCTGGGACTGGGTCCTGTGGGATGTTCGGTACCTAGAGCAGCAGTCCTCAGTGAACACCCTTTCTGTGTTACGTAACTGGTTGAAAAAGCGACAGTGGCAGTTTTTCCTGGATGTTTGACCTTTAGTTTCTCCTTCAGAGCAATAGTGCTGGGTCTTGAAAGCCAGCTAGAATTTCTCGGTTAGTGTACAGTGTTTTGCACATTGCAAGCAGCCATTTGGAAGGTGCAGTGAGTCATAAAGTAGAGCATATGAAGCTAAAACGTGGTCTGACAGCATCTGCCTCTGTTTGGTTCTTTATTCCTATTTGGAAACACAGTATGGGAGGAGAAAAACTGTCTAATATCTAAGGTAGGTCATCTCAGAGAAAACCAGTGTGGTTTTTTCCCTCCTTTCTAAAATGTGACTTGTTTGGACCCTTAAAGGAGAGGCTTAGTACTGATACACATTGAAGCACATTCATAACGTGTCCCCAGCTGGTATTGAAGGGAAGTGACCTGAGGTTGAATTTTCATTCCAAAGAGCACAGGTGTGGCTTCCCCTAGAGTGACCAGTTTCCATGTAAGCGGAACCTTTGGGACTGTTCCCATCCCAGTGCATCCACAGTATTTTCCCAGGTTTTAGATAAACTTGTAATTGGACTTAGAGTATTGAGGCAGCTCCTGAAGATTTTGTGAGGCTCCCATCTGGGAGTGGTTCAGGGCCCAGAGTGCTGTGCAAGGGTTGTCACATTGCAGAGTGCGCTGCTGAGTGCAGGGTGGGGCAAGACGCCCACTGAGGGCAGGTAGCCTGCATCGCCCCTTTGCTCTCATGCCCAGCCCAGGCGTGACCTGCGGAGGTGAGAAGTCTCTTTGTACAGGTAGTGTGTTTATGCACCTACAAGTATAATCTACAGAAATGGATGTGGTGGCATCTTCATACTAGACTTGTCATGTCTCATCTGTGAGTAGATCTGCTGCTTGGGTTTCTGCCTAAAGCAGGGAGCTGTCCAAGCTCTTTGGGGTGGCTGCCCCATGGTTGAGGGGCAGAGAAGTGGCCCTGTGTTTGCTGCTTTTAGGTGTTTTTTTTTCCACTATGGCAACTTCAGTGGACTTGATTGGGTGATGATGTCTGCTTACCTGGAAGTGTCCACCTAAGGGAAAGGCACATGTCTGATGACACCCTCTCTGCTCTGTCTCTGTGCATATTTTACAGTTTTGGTCCTGGAGATCAGGTTGTGTGAGGTCTCTGTGTAATAAGGAACAGTTCTAGCATACCAAGAGATTTTTCATTTTAACCAATGTTTCCTCCCCCTTTATATCACTTTTTATGACAAAAAGGAAAGTGTTCTGTCCTGAATTTTCCTTATTTCCCATCAATTTATGTGGACAGTAATATGGCAATTGATACCTTCGTGAAGCCAACTAAGCAGCTCATTTTTGCCTTCTTGGCACGAAATTTGGAAAAAAGTTAAAATCAGGTGTTGAAAGTGGGAGAGATTTAATATTTCAATAAATTGAACAACCAAAACAGAACACTGTAATACCAAAACACACCAAACAGAACACTTCTGATTTGTTCATTGTGCTTTGGTACCTGCTGTGATGAGAGAGTACTGCGTGCAGGAAATACTTCATAGCTGGGTGCTGAGGAGAGTTTCTACACTTTTTTTAATCCTCAAATGTGCAGAACTAAAAAGGAATTCTCCTTTTCAGCTTATTTTAATTTGTGCAGCCGATGGTTTTGTTCTTATTTTTCATGGAGTGTTGACGGTCTCTTTGTAGATGGTGGTGAAATGTTGAGTGTTTAGAATATCCTAGAAATAGCTGCCTGAATAGAAGTCCTCTATTAATCTAGAACACTAGAAGAGAAATTTAGAAAAGTCTCTCAAAAGCCTTCTAAGAGAACAGAACTGGAGTCCGAATATTTGCAGTGTGGAACTCCTGCCCTGTCTTACCATGTGAGTGAAAGAAGTTGTTGTCCTTCGCAATTCCCTGTCTCAAGATATGGGAGAGAAAATAGTTTTATTGGTCTCGCTCAATTTAGTTAACATCTAGATGTCGCCACTGACCTCATATTCTTCAGTAGTGTCATTTGTAGGTAGAAGTTCCAGTGTATTGTTTTCTTGACCTTCTGTTTTAAAGGTTAAACTTTCCATATTTAAGTGTGAGTTTAGGGTGGTGTTTTCCAGGTTTCCTCAGATTGATACTGTTGGCAGAATCCCATATTACCTTGCAGAACCGGGTCCCCACCCCCGCCCCACAGTGCAGTGGTAATGACTGAAAGAAATCTTCAGAACATAAAACATAAAGACAGCAGCCAAACACTGTCAAACTGGAATTGGCCATCACGGAAATCAGTCACGCAGTTTTTCATTGATTCAGAGGCATTTGCTCTAGTAGGGGCTGGGCGGTGGTCAGAGGGCTGGGGGAAGCAGGAGACTGAAGTGAGCCTCTTCAGGCAGAGGCTTTCCCTTTTGCCACCTTCAGGATTTTTTGTTAACTGTTGTGTCCAGATAGCTGTTGTGTTTTAAAATATAAAGAAAGAAGACTGAAATTGTAAATACTTTGTAAACATAATCATTTGTACTTGAATAGTAGGGTTTTAAAGGGCACTGATATCCCACCAAACAAAAGGTATAATAAATTGACCTTTTTATATGCTTGCTTGTTTTGTCTTTCATAGAAAACTACTGTTCAAGTTAAAATAAGATATTAGTTGTATTTATTTCATTCATGTGGAAACAAAATACAGAGAAACCAAGTAGTGATGGAAGCTGAAGTTTTTTTCTCCTTGCCTCTCCCCCACAGGGTAGAAGGAACTAGAAGGAATGGAGTCTTTCAGTGAAATCACCAATTCTCTCCTCAGAGACCATGTGTTCCTGGCCACTGTGTTCCAAAGCCACACAGGGAGGAAAGACCTGGGTGTATTTTATTATTCATAATATTCTTGTTCTCCAGTACTACCTTGTACAAGGTAGCAGTGTTTTCCCAGCTGTGCTGTGGTCCTATTTTATCCTCTTTAGCAAATATTTATTGAAGCATATCACATGGCAGCTTTATCACTGGTGATGGAAATTGTTTTTGAAAAAGCAACACTTGGTTCATTTCTTTA
Organism: Capra hircus; assembly: GCF_001704415.2. Classification (NCBI taxonomy): domain Eukaryota; kingdom Metazoa; phylum Chordata; class Mammalia; order Artiodactyla; family Bovidae; genus Capra; species Capra hircus. The sequence goes on from NC_030824.1 coordinate 26,166,419, forward strand.
AGAAAATCAAAGCTAATGAGAGGGAAAATTATTGCTTTATTCAGCTGATGTTTATTGAGCATGTGAAGTGAAGTCACTCAGTCGTGTCTTTGTGACCCCATGGACGGTAGCCCACCAGGCTTCTCCATCCATAGAATTTTCTAGGCAAGAGTACTGGAGTGGTTTGCCATTTTTTTCTCCAGGGGATCTTCCCAACCCAGGGATCGAACCCAGGTCTCCCACATTGCAGGTAGAGAGAGGCTTTACTGTCTGAACCACCAGGGAATCCCTTTATTGAGCATACCATGTGGCAATTTGTTTTTAAGGCTCTGGAGCTAAATCTATGAGCAAAGTAGAAAAGGAGGTTACATTGTCCTACTCCAGACAGATAATAGAACAATTCAGAACAGTGTAAGTTCCATGCAGAAACAGGGACAAGGTCATGACAAGCAATCTGGATTTCATTCTAAGCAAATGGGGAAGGTTGAAACCTGGAAGGTGACTTGATTTTCAGTTTTGAAAGCTCACCCTGTCTGCAGTGCAGATGGTGTTTAGTGGCAGCAAGAGTGAAACCAGGGATAGACACACTGGACCATCTCCCTGGTCACAAGAGAAAACAAATTATCCCTGTGGACCTTTAAATCCCAGCTTAGCCTATTAGGCATTTTCTGACTCCCCCCAACTGAAAATAGGCACTCAACCACCACCTCCCTTTCTCAAGCTGCTCGGCCTGTCTGGCCTAGCCTTATTTTCTAATTGGTTATTTACTTGTTGATGTGTGTCCCCTCCTCCCTAGATTGCAGGTTCTATCAGGGCAAGGACGAGATGTGCTTCGTCAACGTTAACAGGTAATTAAGTATGTGGTGAGGGGGTGGACCGGACGGGGGAGGAGCGCACGGACGAGTTGGATGCAAAACGGAATGACTGAACGAGGGCTTCGGCCCTGGTGACCGCGGGAGAACAAGGCCGGGGGAGTGCGCAGGCGCTGACCGAGCACCGGCGCGCAGATCCCGCCCGCATCCCGCCTCTCTTTCCGGTTCCTATACCTTCCCCCAGCGCCGCTTAGCCGACGCTGCGCCTGCGCACTGGGCTAGGCCAGCCGGCTGGTAAGCTGGAAGGGTTCGGTCACCCTTTCTGCTGACGCAGCTCTTGCCCCGCTGGCGCTCGCCGTCGCGTCGCCGGGCAGCTACGGTGAGTGCAGAAGCTTGTCCGCACCCGGGCGGGGGGCGGAGGGCGGCTCATGGCGGCGCAGCTTTCAGCCCCCGCGCCCGCCCGTGGCCCCACGGTTCCCGCGGCCCACCTCACCCTCAGTCCTCCGCAGCCCCCCCAGTGACTGCCCTGGTGACTCTCCTCCCGGGTGCCCCCAGCTGACGCCTCCGGGTGCTCCGCCGGGCGCGTGCTGACGGAAGAGGCGCTTCCCCACCCCCTCTCTCCGGAGGCCTCTCACCGGAGCACCGGGTGCTCCGGTGTCTTCGGTGCTGACGCCTCCGGGTGCTCCGCCGGGCGCGTCAGTCGGAAGAGGCGCTTCCCCACCCCCTCTCTCCGGAGGCCTTCCCCAGGACCCAGCGAGAACTGCGGACACCTTTGCGCAGTTTCAGGGACGGAAGTCTGTCCCCGAAGCTGATAAGGATTCCTTCCTCACGGAAACCTGGTTTAGCTTCGCGTAGCTCGCAGTTCACGTGCAAAAAAGCTCTAGGCTCCCAGGCTGCCAGATTGGGTTATCGGTTCCCCTGCCTCACGGGGCCGGGGTCTGAGAATGAGACGTGCTGTCTCAGCGTCTGCAGAACTGAGGGCGTGGAGGGTCTCTCAAAACCAGGTTTATTTTCCAGATGCGATGTCGAATCTTAAAATCTTCCTAGGGGCTTTGTGTAGTGTAGAGATGGCCAACGCCTACAAATGACTCAGGTATTGCACACACATTTCTCTAACCTTTAGTCAAGCAAATGGACATGTGAGTTTATTTATAAAAGTGTCTACTTAATGTTGACGTCGAGGTAATAGATAAATAGAACTTTCACCTTTTAACAATATGTAGCAGATGAGATTGCAAAGAAAAATAGGTTTAATGAGAACAGTGTGATACAGAGTACTTCTGGATGTGACTGTACTCCTGGGCCTGTTGATACTGATGGTTCATAATAATTAAATATCAATGATCATCATAACAATTTCCTTTATGGATGCCCAAAAGCAGTGCAGTTTTAATATTTGAAAGTTGATGATAATAGAATGTAGGGGTCCTTGGGGAAGTTTGGGGAGGATCATCAGTTGTTGGGTGGTATAAGAATATGGTTTTCAGGAATGACCCTGAGAACTGTGGGGCACTACACGTTTTGACTAGGAGAACAAAATGATCTAAAATGATTCTTGGGCCCTCAAAGTTTTGGTGACACCGACCATGTGGAGGAGAGTAGCGAAAGACTGTGCTCGATGCAGAGTTGTGGTGCTGAGGTACTCTAAGAAGAAGGAAAACCCAGCTTTGCTGTTCTGCTGTGTTTGTTTCATTCGAGCTGCCACAGAGATTATATATTTGTGTCTGACTTTTTTAAAGTACTTACTTATTTATTTACTTCTGTATTTGGATGCATCAGGTCTTGGTTGTGGTATTGCAGGCTTAGTTGTCCCACAGCATGTGGAATCTTAGTTCCCTGATCAGGAATCCAACCCATGCCCCCTACATTGGAACGTGGATTCTTAACCACTGGACCACTGGGAAGGTCACCTGGCTTATTTTTGTATTTTGACTTACTTTTTTTTGACCACACCACAGCATATGGAATCATACTTCCCTGACCAGGGATTGAACCTGCCCTTCCTGCATTGGAAGTATGGAATCTTAACCAGTGGGCCATGAGGACAGTCCTACAGTTAGTTTTTAAATATTATAAAATATAGTCTCATAAAAATTCAAACAACATAGAAAAATAAGAATTCCTTTCTGTTCTCTGTCCTTCTTAGATCTATTTACCCCACCCCACCCCACTTTTTTTTCCTCACACAATAGATCTCCAACATCTATTCAAGTCAAGAGATAAACAACTTAATTCTTTTTATGACTAATAATAATCCACAGTGAGCATATACTATATTTATTTCATTATTCCCCATTGATGGGTTTTTCACTTAGAGTCCGGCTTTTACCACTACAGAGTCGTACTAAGGTAAGTATTTAAAAAAAAATTTTTTTTTAAATTTTTTAAATTATGAAAGTATGATAACACATTTACAGGAGACTTGGAAAATACAGAACAAAGTTACATATAGATCCACTATCACAATTATTTTTAAGTAGATAAATAAAGATTTTTAGTTGGATTTGGTTTCAGTATCAAGCTCTCAAAAATAATAGAATGAAAAAAATGATTAAAAAAAACAATACAGTATTGTAAAGTAAAAAAAAAAAAATTAATAATAATAGAATGAATAGACAGAAATGTAGGATATAGTAGACCTGAAAAATGCTACGAACCAATTCAACATAATTAAATTTATACAGTTTTCACCTAACAGCAGAATAAAAATTTTATTCAAGTTCCCATAGAGTATAAACCAGGAGACATTGCAACATATTCAGAAACATAAAACAAGGTGCAAAAATTTCATGGTATAAATGTATTAAATCATACAGTCTTTTCTCTTATCACTGTGGAATTATGTTAGAAATCAGTGTCAAAAGATATTTGAGAATAACCCACGTATTTTCAAGTGCAATGGGACATTTACCAAGAGAGATCTTTGATTTTAGTCATTGAGGTAAGTATTTTAAAATGTAGGTCGTTCTGCTTTGTTTCTATAGATTCCCATTAGTAGGAACTAAATTAGGATAATAGGTCAAAGATATACATACATAAAATCGTAATAAGGATCTCGCTGTATAGCACAGAACTCTGTTCAGTGTTATGTGGCAGCCTGGGTGGGAGGGGAGTTAGGGGGAGAATGGATACATGTATATGTGTGACTAAGTCCCTTTGCCGTCCACCTGAAACTATGACAGCATTGTTAATCAACCATCTAGTCGCTCAGTCGTGTCTGACTTTGCAACCCAATGAATCACAGCATGCCAAGCCTCCCTGTCCATCACCAACTCCCGGAGTTCACTCAAAATCATGTCCTTAGAGTTGGTGATCCCATCCAGCCGTCTCATCCTCTGTCGTCCCCTTCTCCTCCTGCTCCCAATCCCTCCCAGCGTCCGGGTCTTTTCCAATGAGAGTCAACTCTTCGCATGAGGTGGCCAAAGTATTGGAGTTTCAGCTTCAGCATCAGTCCTTCCAATGAACACCCAGGACTGATCTCCTTTAGAATGGACTGGTTGGATCTCCTTGCAGTCCAAGGGACTCTCAAGATCTGCAACACCACAGTTCAAAAGCATCAATTCTTCGGCACTCAGCTTTCTTCACAGTCCAACTCTCACACCCATACAGGACTACTGGAAAAACCATAGCCTTGACTAGATGGACATTTGTTGGCAAAGAAATGTCTCTGCTTTCCAATATGCTGTCTAGGTTGGTCATAACTTTCCTTCCAAGGAGTAAGCGTCTTTTAATTTCATGGCTGCAGTCACCATCTGCAGTGATTTTGGAGCCCCCCAAAATAAAGTCTGACACTGTTCCCACTGTTTCCCCATCTATTTCCCATGAAGTAATGGGACCAGATGCCATGATCTTCATTTTCTGAATGTTGAGCTTTAAGCCAACTTTTTCACTCTCCTCTTTTACTTTCATCAAGAAGCCTTTTAGTTCCTCTTCACTTTCTGCCATAAGGGTGGTGTCATCTGCACATCTGAAGTTATTGATATTTCTCCCGGCAATCTTGATTCCAGCTTGTGCTTTTTCCAGCCCAGCATTTCTTATGATGTACTCTGCATATAAGCTAAATAAGCAGGATGACAATATACAGCCTTGACATACTCCTTTCCGATTTGGAACCAGTCTGTTGTTCCATGACCAATTCTGACTTGCTTCCTGACCTGCATATAGGTTTCTCAAGAGGCAGGTTAGGTGGTCTGGTATTCCCATCTCTTTCAGAATTTTCCAGTTTATTGTGATCAACCATACTCCAGTATAAAATAAAAAGTTTAATAAACGATTGGTTTTAAAAATGAATAAATTGTAAAAATCTTAACAGGTATTGACAGAATTTCTCCCCAAATATAGCAACTTATATTCCTATATGCCATGTGGGGGAGGACCCTTTACATCATGAAGGTTTGTCAGTTGAGGAAGTGAAAGGGCATCCTGCTGTTGAACTATGTTACTTTTTCTTAGCTGCTGTTGCCCGCTGTCATGATCTCTTTTGTAAATGCCCTTCATACTCTTTGCCCATTTCCCCAGTAAGTTGTTTTCTTACTAATTTGTAGGGGCTCTTTTTATGTTAGGGATATTTTCCCTTTGCAGCTATAAATGAAATACTGCATATATTTCCCCCTTGATTATTTTTGTCTTTTTACTTTGTTTAGAACATTTTTACTTTGTTTAGAACATTTTTACTTTGTTTAGAACATAGGACTTGCCTGTAGCTCAAGCAGTAAAGAATCTGCCTGTGGTGCACTAGACCAGGGTTCGATCCCTGGGTCAGGAAGTTCCTCTGGAGAAGGGAATGGCAGTCCACTCTGGTATTCTTGCCTGGAGAGTTCCATGGACAGAGAAGCCTGGTGTGCTACAGTTCGTGGGGTCGCAAAGAGTTGGACGAGACTGAGTGACTAACAACACCTACAGAACATTTTTACATAGTTGTTTTTTCCTTTATGGCTCTGTTTCTTTTTGTATATAGTTAAGAAACTTCATTTCAGCCGTACACTGATTAAAAAAACGGGAAAAAGTTTTGGGGAGTTCCCTGGTGGTCCCATGGACGGAGGAGCCTGGTGGGCTGCAGTCCATGGGGTCTCGAAGAGTCGGACACGACTGAGCGACTTCACTTTCCCTTTTCACTTTCGTGCATTGGAGAAGGAAATGGCAACCCACTCCAGTGTTCTTGCTTGGAGAATCCCAGGAACAGGGAGCCTGGGGGGCTGCCGTCTACGGAGTTGCGCAAGGTTGGACACGACTGAAGCTACTTAGCAGCAGCTGGTGGTCCAATAGTTAAGACGCCATGTTCCCACTTGCCGCAACTAAAGATCCCACAGGCAGCAATGAAGATCACTTAATGCTGCAAGTAAGACCAGATGGCAGAAAAATTAAAAAAAATTTTTTTTCTTCAAATTGAGTTTGAGAATTTTTCTGCATAGAAATTCTATATCAGGGATTTCCCTGGAGATTCAGTGGTTAAGACTTCGCCTACTAGGGAATTCCCTGGTGGTCCAGCGGCTAAGATTCTGCACTCCCAATGCAGGGCGGCTGGGTTCAATGTCTGGTTGGGGAACTAGATCCCACATGCCACAAGCAAGAGTTTGCATGTTGTAACTAAGACTTGGTACAGCCAAATAAATGGATAAATAAAAATAAATATTAAAAAAAACAAAAAAAGACTTCTTCTAATGCAGGGGGTGTGGGTTTGATCCCTGGTCAGGGAGCTGAGGTCCCACATGCCATGCATCCAAAAAGCGAAAACAAAACAAGCAATTTTGTAACTTTTTTATTGGTTCACATAAAAATCTTTAAAAGAAATTGTGTATCAGATACTGTGATCTGAAAAACTTACAAATGTTTCCCCTGAATTTATATTTTGTACTGGGATGGAAGAAATGAGATCTGAACATCCTATAAAATATATTTGTCTTCAGTGCATGTACTTTATTCAAGCACATTTGGAAATAGGGAGTCATCTGTGTCCTGGGCTTTAGTCCCAAGTTGTGAAGGACTGGAAGGGCTGAAGATACCAACTGGATTTTGTCCTATGCGGGAGGCTCCCCTCTCAGCCTCAGTTCCCTCTGTGGCACATGGGATGATGCTGGGCTTGGTCTGGTGGTGTTCTCGTGAATAATCACCACATGAGGGCTGGGAAACCATTAGCACCATGTCTAAGCCCAGAGGACTGACCTCAGAAAATGTTAGCCTCACTGGAGGAACCCTTACCTCCAAGCCTCAGGCCAGCGGACCCCCCCCCACCCCGCCACCCCCAGAATGTACGTTCATAATAGAAAACCACAGTATGCATAGCACAGAGGCCTCAGGAGTGAGAGACTCATAGCTGAAGGTATGTTAGATGCTAGAATTGCTGGATCTAGAATAAAATGTGGAAAATGTATTTAATATGGTGAAAGAAGCAAATGGAGAAGAGACAGGGTCATCAGAGACCAAGCAGATGAAAACAAAAACCAGATCTAGAAATTAAAACAACTGAAATTTAAAACTTTATGGCCATAATCTCAGTCCCTACCTCATACCATACATAGGGATGGACACAAAATGGACTGGAAATGTAAAACTCAATTCTGAAATACAGGAAAAAAATCTTTGTAGCCTTGGATAAAGTTTCTTGGGACTTCCCTGGTGGTACAGTAGATAAGAATCTGCCTGCCAGTGCAAGGGACGTGGGTTCGATCCTTGATCTTGGGAGCAGCTAAGCCTTTGTGCCACAACTACTGAACCCAGGTGCCCAGAGCCTGTGCTCCACAACAGAAGCCACTGCAATGAGAAGCCTGGGCACCCCAACAAATAGTGGCCCCTACCTGCCCCAACTAGAGAAAGCCCATGTGCAGCAATGAAGACCTGGTGTGGACAAAAATAAAAAGTTTTTAATAAGATTTCTTGGATACAACACCAAAAGCACAATCTATAAAAGAAAAAAAAGTAGAAGTTAAAAACATTTGCTATGTGAAAAACATTGAGAGAAAGAAGAGAGTTACTAGGAGAAAACATTTGCAAAAGACACAACTTATGAAGTACATCAGTTCAGTTCAGTCGCTCAGTCGTGTCCCACTCTTTGCGACCCCATGAATCGCAGCACACCAGGCCTCCCTGTCCATCACCAACTCCCGGAGTTCACTCAGACTCACATCCATCAAGTCGGTGATGCCATCCAGCCATCTCATTCTCTGTCGTCCCCTTCTCCTGCCCCCAGTCCCTCCCAGCATCAGAGTCTTTTCCAATGAGTCAACTCTTCACATGAGGCGGCCAAAGTACTGGAGTTTCAGCTTTAGCATCAGTCCTTTCAGAGAACACCCAGGGCTGATCTCCTTGCAGTCCAAGGGACTCTCAAGTGTCTTCTCCAACACCACAGTTCAAAAGCATCAATTCTTTGGCACTCAGCTTGCTTCACAGTCCCACTCTCACATCCATACATGAAGTACATAGAATATATAAATAATAAAACACCTATTTTCTGTACTCACAACACTTCCGACACCAGATGCATGGGGTTTCCCACACCAAGCAGTTCTCCAGGTCCTCGTGACATTGGCCAGCTGTCCTGGCAGAACTCAGTTGGATGCTGAGAGCCCAAGAGTAGCGCAGAGCCCCTCAGACGGGCCCAGTTCAGGTGCCAGTTAGACGTTGCAGGTTGTCACCTGGCCTTTTGACCCACCAGCTATAAGTCAGGATTCCACGATCCTCAGGTTGAATCATTTGCTAGAACAGAACTCAGGAAAAGTTTACTTCTAGGTTACTGGTTTATGATTAAAGGAAGAGATTCATGGGGCAGAGTGTGGGGAAGGCGTGTGGAGTCCCTGTGCCTTTGCTGGGCTCCAGTCTCCATACCTTCCTGCGTTCACCAGCCAGGAAGCTTCCCTAGACCTGTCCTTTGGGATTCAGTGGAGGTCCCATTACTTGGGCCTGATTATTAACTCATTGTCTAGCCCTTTACTCTGCAGAGGATGGAGAGGGAGGCTGAAGGTTCCAAGCTTCTGACCATAGTATATAGTCTTCCTGGTGACCATCCTCTGGCCAGGAGCCCACCAAGAATCACCTGGTTAGATCAAAAGACCCTCCTGGCAGCCCTGCCACTCAGGCGATTTCATGGGTTCTAGGAGCTCTGTGTCAGGAGCTGGGGACAGAGACCAGTATATTATATATTTCTTATCATTTCCCAGTGAAGAACTGTGAAAACAGGAATGATTCATTTTTCTTTTCTTTCGTTTTTGGCTATGCCACGTGGTATACAGGGTCCTAGTTTCCTGACCTGACCACGGATTGAACCTGTGCCCCCTGCAGAACAACAGTGAGAGAGTTCGCCAGACTGGCCACATAGGCACAAGATACTGAAACTCACGTGGTACATTCAGGTCTGGTCTTGGCTTTGCACGAACCACCGCTTTCCTTGATGACAAGCTTGCCACACTCCACTTGCCCTTAGGCATCTGCGACAGATACTCAGATCAACTGAGAACACAAACTGAAATCCTGTAACTTCTCACTGGTTTGCGCTCCCGCCGAGGCTTGTACTGCTCCTGGACTGGTGACCTGCTTCATTCCTTTTCTCCCAACTGAAAATTTGAGCTTGCTGTTGGCAGGTGCCTGGACACACTGTGAGATGGGCCGGACGTCAGAGGACAAGCAGGATGTCTATCACCGCCTCGCCAAGGAGAATGGCTGGCGTGCCCACAGCGCCTTCAAGCTGCTGCAGCTGGATGAGGAATTCCACCTCTTCCAAGGCGTGATGCGGGCCGTGGACCTGTGTGCGGCCCCCGGCGGCTGGACCCAGGTGCTGAGTCAGAAGATTGGGGGCCAGGGCTCTGGCCACGTGGTGGCTGTGGATCTTCAGGCCATGGCCCCACTGCCGGGCGTGGTGCAGATCCAGGGGGACATCGCCCAGCTGTCCACTGCCAAGGAGATCGTCCAGCACTTTGAGGGCTGCCCCGCGGACCTAGTGGTGTGTGATGGGGCCCCTGATGTGACCGGCCTCCACGACGTCGACGAGTATATGCAGTCCCAGCTCCTCCTAGCTGCTCTGAACATTGCTACACACGTCCTGAAGCCAGGGGGCTGCTTTGTGGCCAAGATCTTCCGAGGCCGGGATGTGACACTGGTCTACAGCCAGCTGCGTGTCTTCTTCTCCAGCGTGATCTGTGCCAAGCCCAGGAGCAGCCGGAACGCCAGCATCGAGGCCTTTGCTGTCTGTAAGGGTTATGACCCTCCTGAGGGCTTCCTGCCCGACCTGACCAAGCCGCTACTGGACCACTCTTACGATCCAGACTTCAATCAGTTAGATGGCCCCACTCGCGTCATTGTGCCATTTGTGACCTGTGGGATCCAGAGCGCCTATGATTCAGATTGCAGTTACCCACAGGACCTAGAAGACGGCTCAGAATAGAGGTAGACTCCACCCACTCAGCCCCTACCCTCTCACCATCATACCAGGAGGCCTGAGCGTTGAAGAAGGGGCGGCTGACCAAGAAGATCTGCCCCCAGGACTACCCCATCAGCACAGTGGCCACATTGCCCCCGTCCCTGGCTGCCCCACAGGTCACACCCTGCTGACCTCTTAGGTGGAAGACAGTGAAATGAATTGTTCCCCTTAACACGTTAACTAAGCTGACAGTTTGATAAGGACTTGGAAGCTATTTGCTGTTCAAGGAAAACCATAACTTGAGTAGGTGAACTTGTTTTCAAATACATCATCAGTGAGTCCTGAACATACAGGCTGCAAGTGGGAACCTCCAGCAACCACCACAAACACAGCAAGGACAGAAACATCACAGAACGTACGTCTGCACTGCAGAGGGGATTCTTGAATAGGGTCCTGCCTATTCTCTAAATCTTTGCAGCTGTGTGTCCTGAATGTGTCCAGAATTTACTCTGAAAGCAGGACTTCTAAACCCTGGTAGAAGTCAGCAGTATCTGTGAAATTGATGGAAGAAAATATTACATCTTTATTTTCACGGATATAGCTGAAATTTTAGCTTTACTAGGGAATCTGAACGCTGGCAGCGAATCACAGTGGTAAAAGCAATGCCTGCAACTTTCCCACTACTACAGATCAGTTACTTTTTTGTGTTGTGTTACAGTTGTGGGCATCTTAAAATGTTGTTCACGTTGGCCACTACTTTGAATAAGATGTCATAATTAGATGTACTGATTTTTAAAAGTTCATATATTTAAAAAACAGCAGTGAGATACAAGGACACACATGTTAGACTGGCTCAACAGTGAAGACCTTGGCTCCTGAGGATGTAGGACAGCCCGTTCCCATGCTCTGTTGGTGGGCACTTGAAAGTGTAAAGCCTCTTTGGAAGCAGCTTGTTGTATTTAAACCATCATTTACTCTCTGACCCAGCAACCTTACTTCTCACTGTTCACACAGGAGGGGTGAAAACAGGCATTTACATAATCACCTGTATGCAAACATTTAGAGCAGCTTTGTTCATAATCTCCGCAAACTGGAAGCAACCCAGTCATTCACCTGGCAAACGGAGAAGCAGACTGCGTTCCCTCCAGACAATGACACAGCACTCGGGAAGCAGGACCAGGCTGCTGGTGCTGGGACGGCAGGGGGATCTCAAGTGTACTGTGCAGAAAGGAGGCGGCCGGACACCAGAGGCTGCATTCTGTAGTGCACGCACGCTCAGTCGTGTCTGACTCTTGCGACGCCATGGACTGTAGCCGGCCAGGCTCCTCTGTCCATGGAATTTTCCAGGCAAGAATACTGGATTGGTCCAGACAGCTCAATTCACCATCATCCAAAGAGCAAGCGTGTGCATGCCCAGTCACTCAAAATCCACTGTTGATCCAGGTGCTATTATGTCATGTAATGTTTTCATCTCCCAGAATACAGGTGGTTGCTTTGCTGTTGTTTAGTTGCTAATCATGCCTGACTCTTTTGCAACCCCATGGACTGTAGCTCCCCAGGCTCCTCTGTCCATGAGATTTCCAGGCAAGAATACTGAAGGGAAAAAAAAAAAATACTGGATTGGGCTGCCATTTCCTTCTCTAGGGGATCTTCCCGACCCAGGGATCAAACCCAGGTCTCTTACATCTCCTAGCAGGCAGGTTCTTTACCGGTTGAGCCACCAGGGAAGCCCCTGCATTCTGTATGATTTCATCTATATGACATCCTGGAGATGGCAAAACTATAGAGTCAGACTACAGCTTGGGAGTTTTAGGGGTGAGATGGCAGTGGGGGGAAAGGAAGGGCCATTGGAGATTTGGGGGTGATGCAAATGTCCTGTTCATAGCCTTTCTCAACACTCACTATACCATGCATCAAAAAAATTGGGGATTTCCCTGGCAGTCCAGTACCAGATCCCTGGTGGCTCAGTAGGTAAAGAGTCTACCTGCAATGCAGGAGATTCTGGTTCGATCCTTGAATTGAGGAAGAGCCCCTGGAGAAGGAAGTAGGCAACACACTCCAGGATTCTTGCCTGGAGAATTCCATGGGCAGAGGAGTCTGACAGGCTACAGTCCATGGGGTTGCAAAGAGTCGAATGTGACTGACGCTTTCACTGAAGGTCCAGTGGTTAGGGCTCCAAGCTTTCACTGCCAAAGGCCTGGTTGGAGAGCTAAAATCCCACAAGCTGCCCAGAAGAGAAAGGTGGGGGTAGTGATTTTTTACTGGATGCAGATTCCACTGCAGATTTTTGAAACCTTCATGGGAGAGTAAACAGTCCATTAGAAAATTAGTGACTGAGAGGAGTGTGGAGAAAACCTGGCTAACTTCTCAGATAAGTCTGGAAACCAGAAAGTTCTTTCTGGTGTTGGGATAAACAGAGGCTCCAAGGAGTGCCTTCCTGATGGCTTCAGGGGAGTGGCCTCTGCAGCCTTCACACCCCTCATCTGTCCCTCTGCCTGCTGTGCCCACAGTTGTCTGCTGTGGGCACAGGTCTGAGGACAGATGCTCTCAAGTGGGCTGGGTGCGGGGCTGCAGCTGCTTCTAGCCAGGTGGTGGCTTCTGCTTTGTCTCCACCTGCAGGACTCGTCCTTCCAGCTGGGAGGGCACTGGTCTGGACGCAGTTTTTGGCCACAGACCCGAGAGCTCAGAAAGGGAGCAAAGGATTGAGGAACGTTTCAACTACAAAGCTCTTTCTCATCCCATCCGTTTATTTTTGGGAATGGGATTTTTTTCGGTGTTTTGATCTGTAAACTGGAAAACAATAGAGTTGACATTGAATCCTGTGGATATAGGAACTAATTGAAGAATAGAATAGCCCCCTCCATCTGTTAGATTTCACTTTTTATATTTAGTAATTATTTACTATAATCATAGTACACTTGTCATACCAATAATAATTGTACCAGTTTATCAACCCAGATTATTTTTGAATACTTAAGAGTCTTGTGGTCAGTTTTTGAGTACATTTCTGTTGCAGAGACACAGGATCTGGGGTCTATAAAATAATTCCCCCAAAAATGTTAGGATTAGATCTGGGAGGGAATGGGATGGGAACAGGGATTCACAGAGGGGAGCATGAGCTGGACCCTTGGTTATTTAAGAGTTGTGTGGTCACACGTAGTTTTATAGGGTGATGACAAGTGTCCGATCATAGATGGAGTATTGGGTGATACCTGACAGCCCCCTTTTTTGCCTTTTCATGCCTGACTCTGTCATGATGCTCTGAGTGGAGATGCGGGTTCACACACAGGTGTTCAGAGCTGTGGCCGTAGTCTCGCCATCCTCCTCTGTCTCTTATATCAGAAGGTGGCGATGTGCTGGGGGAGAGGAAACTGGCAGGCCAGGGTACCCCCTTCACACACCTGCCAGAGAAAGCTCCCAGAAGCACCTGTGGGCACATTCTAGACTGTTCTTTAGCAGGAGGGAGCCTTTGCTGCCCCAGGGTATGGTACCTCCCCCAGCTCCAGCTCAGAGACAGCACCTGGGTCTTTGCTGGATGACAGGACCTGCTGTTGCCTTCCCTCCTCCAACCTGGCAGAGCTGCCTCGCTCCCCATCCTTACCCTGCACCCCTAGGTGGGCGAGGGCAGCAGAGCGGTTGCACTGAGGCCATGCTGTCTCCTGGCCTGACCCAGGGGTCACGTAGGAGGGCAGACCAGCCTGCCCAGGGATGTCGTGACCAGCGCAGCTGCTGGGCTGGGGGGTCCCCATCATGCCCCCTGCTCTGGGGGCCGCCTAAAACATGATCAGTTCCTGAACCTCGGGGGATGCAGCTCTGGGCTCTCAGGTCCCCCTGGATCCTTTGTGAGCTCAGTGCCCGCCAGCCCACCCTGCTGCTCAGTGGGCCCAAGCCCACTGCTGCTTGGCCATGTTCCCACCCTCTTCCGTTCTATCCTTCTTTTCCCAGTTTTATTGAGATGTAGTTGACCGACAGCACTGTGCACAGCATAATGCTCTGGCACATGCCATGGAATGATTATCACACCAAGTTTAGTGAATGTTCATCTCATGTAGATAGAACATTAAATAGAAAAGAAAATTTCCTTATGGTGAGAATTTAGGATTTACTCCTTTTAAAATAATGTATCTATTTGGCCATGCCAGGTGTTAGTTACAGCATAAAGGATCTTTGATCTTCACTGCAGCATGCGGGATTTAGTTAGAACACGCAGGATCGCTTACTTACGGCATGTGGGATCTAGTTCCCCAACCAGGGATGGAATCCAGGTCCCCTGCTTTGAGTGTGTGGAGTCAGCCCCTGGCCCACCAGGGAAGCCCATGATCCACTCTCAACAACTTTCATACGTATCATATGTAGCCCACAGCGTGTTAGTTACACGTGTCATGTACATTACATTCTGGTACTTATTTACCTAATAAATGGAAGTCTGTACCTTTTGACCATCTCCAGTCCCTGCTTCTGGTAATGACAGATCTGTCTTTTTCTATGAGCTTGTTTAATTGGTTTACTACAATGTTAATCCCTCCTACTTCACTCTTTCCTGAAGTCGTTTTTTATTTCAGATAAAATGCCTAGCAGGTCACTGTTGAAACCCAGCACCAAAAAGTGACCTGTACCTCCAGCCCTCCTGAAAACACTGTTCCCTCCCGTCTCCCAGACACCTAGGGCCCTGGGGGCCCAGCAGGTGCAGGGGCTGCTGCAGGTCGACTCTATCTTCGGGTTCAGAGCGAAGTCTAAGGCAAGCCATGTCCAGTTTCCTTGTGGTCACTTGGCTACTTCCTTGGAAGTGAGGATGCCAGCAGGTCTGGACTCAGACCCCCTCTCCCACTGCTCAGGGGTACAATTACATGAAGCCATCAGCACATGGCACCCTTGGCCCCTGGTTGAAGCCTCCTGGCCTCCCGCCCTCTCTGCTGACTTGGCCGAGAGCCTCCACTCGTATCCCTGCAGATGTACCCTTCCCACCACTTACACCCTTCCCAGAACTCGTGGACAGGCTTGGGGCCACTGTGCATACCCTGGGCCCCGCTGGGACAGTGGGGGGTGGGGCTAGCCTGGCCACCCCACAACACTCAGTAAACATGATACTGCAATTTTTTGTCCTCTTGCATTTATTACAAAACTTTCAGGCTCAGCTGTTGTCTTTAGTTACCTTCTTCTGATATAAGCATGTCTGGATGTAAAGAAAAGGGCAAGCTGAGGGGCGAGCCGGGATTTCCAGTAATCCTATCACCACGGGGCACTGCACCCACCCCCAACCACTGCCCTTGCCTACCCCTCCCCAGCCCACATTCCTTTTATTCCAGTGCACACACACTGTGTTCTCGTCCATTCAGCGGGTGATGAACACCTGGGATGTTTCTACTCCCTGGCTGTTAGGAGGAACACTGTGTCCTGCATGAACACACGTTCATTCTCTGGGGCATGTGCCCAGGTGTGGGGCTGGGGTCACACCCACCAACAGTGCCAGTGTGTGGGGCCGTCCGCACGTCAGTGTCACACCTATACTGTCCCGGCTCACTGCTGCGGGGGTGGCCTGTGTCTGGTACGCACCTCCTGGGTCATCAGTGACACCAAGCACCTTCTGATTGCTTGTTGGCCAAACCCGCCAGGAGGGGAGCCTCCGCCATGCTGGGCAGGGGTGGGGGGTGGGGTGGCACAGGAGCTCAAACACAGCTGGCCCTTATCTGGATTTTCTTAAGAGAAATGTTTCTCCATTTGCTATCTGCCCTTGGGACAATTTCTAGACCCTAAGCAACTGTTTTTGTGATCTTGTCAGTAGTTTTGTTAGGGAGAGGGTCTATGGCATTCCCCGTTCCACCTCCTGGAAGCTGATTCCAGTCAACCTTACCTTCTCTGAGCAAAAGCTAGACCCAGTCAGCAGGGGCTGTTTATTTATCAGAAACAAGACTCCAGTAATTTTGGGCACTGTTTTTCAATAAACTGGATGCATCCAACGTGAGGTTTCCTGACAAGTGACTCAGAGGCTTCTGTTTCACCACCGGCTACACCTGTGCCTCCCCTCGCCCCGGCCACTCGCGCTGACTGGTTCCAGCTCCTCAGGAAGGTGTGAGCCAAGCCATCTGTAATCGTGTCCCTCCAACACACAGACCACAGCCGGACAGCAGGCCCCTGTGCTCCCAGGGACTTTTTGCAGAAAGCAGCGCAGCTCCAGGTAGCGGCCACTGCCTCCCTGATTCGGTGACAGCGAGCACTTGGGACGCCAGGACTCGTGGGCTGGGTTGTTATACTGCCAAAACAAGTGACGCGTGTCCAGGCAGAGATGAGAAGCCACAGTTCGTCCCCGGTTTAACACTTTATTTAACGTCTGCACATAAGTCTTGGAAATGAGGCTTGCTCACACCCAGCGGTTAGTGCTCCGAAGCCATTTTCTGGATGTTCATCTCACACACTCTGAATAATCATGAAGTAAAGCATTGGTGACCACATAGCGTGTCCTCTGGTCTCTGCAATGCCTCTCAGGGAATGGCTACCAAGTGGCCAGTGCTTTGCCCCAACAGTGAGGAACCCAGGGCCACCTCTCCCACTCAGGGTGGTGGCTCACGTCCTTAGAAGAACTGAATTCCTGAAGGCACTTCAAGGCTGACCCCCAACTTACAGCCAAACGAAGGCAGACACCACCCCGTCAGTTCTGGGAGAGTGTGAACAGCTTCATTGGAGCCTTGTTTCCAGGAAGACCACCTACAGGAAGCTGACCTGACGTTGTGCCCCCTTGCCGGTCTTGGGCCTGGGCCAAGCCTCGTGTGTGTCCTGGGCCTGGTCTACGGCAGCAGAGTACTTGCGGACCAAGACTCTTGCAACTGAGGAATCCCTGTCTCCTGCTCATGCGTCTGGCAGCCACTGCTCAGGATCTTTCCAGAAAAGAGGCAGCCCTCGCTGATGAGTCCCCAGTCCTGGCCTAGGCTGCCTTCTGCTTCCGCTCCTCCTGCAGGAGGGGAGACAGGGTTGGCCCACACCACCTTCCCTCACTCCCTGTGCCAGCCCTGCCCCTCCAAACCCAAGATGCCCTGGGCCTGCTCAGAAAGTGAGCCCAGCCATGGGCCTCCCCGCCCCGTCTCCACCCACCACCTCGGGTTTCCATGAGACGAGCCCCCACAGTCGGCCCCTTACCTTGATGGCCTTCTCCAGCAGGGACAAGGCCTCCTCGTACCGCGGAACCAGTGGCTGCAGGAGTTCGCTGGGGGTGTCATGCCGCTCCAGCCCGGGCACCCCACCTTCCTCGAGCATGCGGAGGAACCTCCTCTCCTGGAGGGAAGAACACGAGGGAATGAGGTTCCTCCCTGCCCCACCCTGCGCCGCCCCGGGCAGAACCTGGCCCTGGCCTCCTGCGGAGACCACACAGACTGACCTGCACTTTAAGGAGCAGTGTGAAGGCCTGCCCGGATTTTCCTGCACGGGCAGTTCTTCCAACCCTGAAAGCAAGCACAGCTACTGCAGAGCGCTGGTCCCCAACCCCTTAGGGATCTGAGGGAAATGTGGTTCCTCCCCAGGCCCTCCCTGCCCCCAGGCCCAGGGTCAGGCCCGCACCTGTGCACGTAGGTCCGCAGATACTGGGGGGCATCGTAGTTGACCACCAGCTGCACACCCTGCACGTCAATGCCACGGGCCGTGGCGTCAGTGCTAATGAGACTGCCGGGATACAAGGGGCTGTGGGTCCTGTCCGAGGCCAGGAGCAGTGACACACCCCCCCTCCCAGTCTGCACGGGACACTCCCATGAAGTCCAGAGGCGCATTTCCTGCACAAGGAGACCTTCAGGAACCCAGCTGACCCCTGAGTGAGCACCCCTCCCCACAGCAGGACCCAGCCTTTCTCGCCAGGTACTCACAGCTGGATCTTTCCCTGCTCAAACTGCTTTAAGATGCTCTTCCTCTGGCCAGGCCCATAGCGGGAGGAGAACTCGGCCACGGTCACACCCCCGAAAGCCTGGACCAGCAGGAACAGCCTGGGAGAGAGAAGCCAGAGCCCAGTGGGCTGGGGCCAGAATGACCTCTGCCTCTGCTCCTGTCCCTGCCCTGGGCAGTCAGGCCTCACCTGTGTGAGTTCTCGCGGGAGTTGGTAAAACAGAGGACCCGTGAGAAGTTCATTTCCAAAATCAGATGCAGGACGACCAATGGCTTGAAGCGGAGACTGCAGGGCACGTAGTGATGCTGTAGGGGACAGCATGGGGTTGGCCAGGCCCGGGTGCCTAGATGCACCCCCTCCCCACCCCCAGTACCCTGCTCACCGTGAGCCCTATGGGGAAGGTGTACTTCCCACCTGAGTCCCCGTCCACGTCAATGCCAGGGTCGCTGGGGGCCCTGTACACTGACCCCGTTGAGAAGAGCCGGGGCTGGTAAAGGCTGAGCTGCTGCAGCTTTTCAGGGTTCTGGGTCAGGGTGGCTGAGAAGAGTAGCTTCTGCAGGGGCATCTGGGGACAGCACATGCTGAAAGGGAATGGGGTACTGGAAAAGCAGCCACAGCCCAACCAGCAGCCCCTCCAGCCAGCGCGGACAGCTCGAGGGACCAGCTCAGGGCAGCCCCACTGGGCCGGGAGCAGAGCGACCTCAGGGCTGGGTACCTGGCAGCAGTCACCACCCGGGGCTGCGTTCTCTGGAGCAGAGCACAGGGAACCTTGGGGCCCTCACTGGGAAAGGCAGCAGCCACCACCCGTGGCAGCCAGGACTGGTGCATGCTGTCGATCATGCGGTCAGCCTCATCAATGATCTGCAGGAGACAGGAAGCTAAGGTCAGCTTCAGCTCTCGGCCCGGGCCTCCCTCCAGGCGGGTGACCTACCAGGAAGCGGAGGTGCTGGAGGCTGAATCCTGGGGTCTGGTCGACGTGGTCCACCAGGCGGCCAGGGGTGGCCACCATGATGTCAGCCAGGCAGCGGAAGCCGTCTGCTCTGTGGAGCAGAGGGTGGCTCAGCAAGGTCCCCTGGCACTGACCCCTCCTATGCGGGGACCCTGTGGATGGTAGTCGCTCCCATTCCCCTGGGGCCAGATGGCTCCAGCTCAGCTGCACAAAGTGAGCCTGCCTCCCCGAGGTGCCCACAGCCCAGCGGGACCTACGTCTTCTGCACGAGGCTCTCCTGCTCCTTAGCCAGTGACTTCTGCCCGGTGATCAGGGCCACTCGAAGAGGAGTGGCATCCGTGTAGACGTTGAACACTTTGCTCACCTGGAAGAGGAGTGGCGATCACCAGTGTGA
This sequence comes from Capra hircus, assembly GCF_001704415.2. NCBI lineage: Eukaryota > Metazoa > Chordata > Mammalia > Artiodactyla > Bovidae > Capra > Capra hircus. Next base: position 26,185,766 of record NC_030824.1, read on the forward strand.
TCTGAGGCCCCCCTGCAGCAACAAAGACCCTGGATCTGACCTCCAGGAATGGGGTCCACGTACCTGCTGGGCCAGCTCCTTGGTTGGCAGCACAACCAGGGCACGAACCTGGCACACAGCTCGATGTAGCAGAGCCTGCAGAGGAGGACGACCGCCCGTGTCAGCAGGGTCGCTCCCTGCCTGCATGCCCGACCGGAGGGTGAGGGGTCCTTGCGCTCACCTGCACCACAGGGATGACGAAGGCCAGGGTCTTCCCACTGCCCGTTGGGGCAGAAACACAGAGGTCGCTAGGCCGGTAGCCGCCTCTGCTGACCAGAAACCCATTGGCTGTGCTCTCTAGGAGAGCAGGAATCACTGCAGCCTGCACTGGACAGGGAAGGGCGAGAGGCAGGTCATGTCTGTGCAGGGATACCCGGGATTAGCACAGGCTCTGAGGCCAGAAATAGCGTCTTCCCCATCCGTGACCTCTAGGCTGGGCTCTCCCTCAGGGTCGGCACCAGGGCCTCTAGGAGTGTCAAAGAGGCTAAAGGTGCTAAGACCAACTCCATACCCGACACTGGACGTGTACAGGGGCTGCCTGTGTTGGCAGCTGCTGAGTGAGGCCCTGCATGGCTCTGAGCATGCTCTAGAAGGAAACCCACCCCCATCCCCAGTCCACCTTCCCAGGGCTGGGGCACCTGGAAAGTAGGATGAGATGCCCTGTGCCCGCAGCTTCTTCTGCAGGTCTGGGTGAACTGCAGGGATGTCTTCGATAGGCACCAAGCCTTCAGTTACATTCTTTCCAATGCAGCTTGGCTGAGCCAACCACACTGGCAGGAAAGGCTGGACCTATCACAAAGGACAGAAGAGAAAGACCGGGTAAATTCTCCAGAACCAGCTGGGCAAGGCCTGGGAAGCCAAGAACTCAAAACACTCAGGCTAAAGAGGCTATAGAAACAGGCAAGGCTTCAAACTTCTCCCAGCTCTTTTTCTTCTGCACGGCTTATGGGATCTGAGTTGTTGTTCAGCGATTGAACCCTCAGGGATCGAATCCAGGTCCTTGGCAGTAAAAGTGTGGAATCCTAATCACTGGACCATCAGGGAGTCCCCAGCTTTTCCCAGCTTTTCCTTGACCCCTACAACTCACTCTCCATGTGACATTTAAAGGAACTGAGAAATACAATCCAAAATGTGCCACTCCCTGAGCCAAACAAACCACCCAGGGACTTACCTTCACACCTACAATAACATCCATGCTCTAAAAATATCTGTGCTCTGAGCCACAGCTCCAGGGCCCCGTGACCTGGCAGTTTCTTGCCCCCCAAGTATACAATCCCCTCCATGCTTTTTATACACTAAGCTCATTACTACCTCAGGGCCTTTGCTCCAATCCGGCCTTCTGCCTGGTACACACTTCCCTGCCCCTCTTCCCCCATCTTAACTAGGCTGATTTCTGTCTTTGGGAAAGACAGATTCCAACTCAATGTGGATCTCCCAATAAGAACCTACTCTACAGCACAGGAAACTCTATTCCATACTCTCTAATAAGCTATATGGGAATAGAATCTAAAAGAGAATGGATATAAAATGCTTGCTCCTTGGAAGAAAAGCTATGACAAACCTAGACAGCGTATTAAAAAGCAGAAACATTACTTTGCCAACAAAGGTCCATATAGTCAAGGGTATTGTTTTTCCAGTAGTCATGTATGGATGTGAGAGTTGGACCATAAAGAAGGCTGAGCGCCAAAAAACTGATGCTTTTGAACTGTGGTGTTGGAGAAGATTCCTGAGAGTCCCTTGGACTGCAAGGAGATCCAACCAGTCCATCCTAAAGGAAATCAGTCCTGAATATTCATTGGAAGGACTGATGCTAAAGCTGAAACTCCAATACTCTGGCCACCTGATGCAAAGTGCTGACTCATTAAAAAAGACCCTGATGCTGGGAAAGATTGAAGGCAGGATTGAAGGCAGGACAAGATGGTTGGATGGCATCACCGACTTAATGGACATGAGTTTGAGCAAGCTCTGGGAGATGGTGAAGGACAGGGAAGCCTGGCGTGTTGCAGTCCATGGGGTGGCAAAGAGTCAGACACAACTGAGCAACTGAACAACAAATATATAACTGACTCACTTTGCTATATAGCAGCAATTAACAAAACGCTGTAAATCAACAATACTCTGATAAAACTAAAAGAAAAAAAAAAGTGGATCTCTTCATACGGACTCTGCCAAGCCTCTCTTATTTTTCCTAGTGACTGTCACCATCCAAACACGCTTTAGCTCCAGTATTTGTTCACTGAAATCTCTTGTGCTAAGATAAAGCTGCAACTCCCAGGTAGAATCTCCTGTTTATTTGGAAAGCAAGTGAGCACAGTAGAACCTCCTTAAATGTGCACCAAGGAAGTGAAGCTGTTTAGAGATCTCTGTGACAGCAGCACAGAAACCAAGTCGATCTCATTGATTATGAAAAAAAGACAAGTTTTACAACTGAAGTAGAAACGCTGAGCTTGCACAGAACTCAAACGATTAGTAGCCACCGCAGACAAAACAGCTGAGGCGTAGTAGTCAGCCTACTCAATAATGCACTCACTGAACACAAACCTGACACCCACCAGGTGCAGGCACCGTCCTCCAAGCTGTTCCACGAACAAGAGCCGCGTTAACGACAGTCACCCCAGCTCTGCAGCCTCCTTCGGGCTTCTCACCTTTGGCACCTTGCTTCTCCCGAAGCCCCCGAGCACCAGGGAGTGGGTTAGGGGTCTAGAGGCCTCTTCGGGGGGCGGTCCGCCCCGGCCCTGCGGCGATCCTGCGGCTTCGGCGCCCACGCTGCTCTCCGCCGGCGTCTCCTCACCGCTCTCTGCGCGGCAGAAGCGGGGCCGGAAGGCTGTCAGCACCACGCGGCCCCGAGTTCAGGACCCCGCGCCGCCCCGCCCCGCCCCGCGAGGCCCCACCTGCGCCCTCGTCCTCGTCCTCGTCGTCCGTCTTCTGCCGCTTGTTGGGGGGCGCGGGCGTACTCCCCGGTTCCCTGCCGCCCTCGCGCCTCCGAGTTCTGCGAGGTCGCCGCCGCCGTTTCCCCGCCGCCGGCGCGCCCTGCGCGGCCTCCTCGGGCGCTTGCTGCGGCGGCTGCTTCTGCAGCTGCCGCTCTCGGGCCCGGCACTGCAGCCGCTCCAGCAGCGCGCGAGCCCGACCGTCTGCCTCGGCCTCCGCCCCGGCCGCCTCGGGGCCAGCGTACCGCGCGACATGGAAGAGCGCCATGCCGGCCAGCCCGCGCTTCTCCTGCTCGGCGCGCAGCGATGACGGCAGGGGCGGGGCGTGACGTCAGTGGCGCGCCAGGCGGCGGAGCGACGGGTCTGGTCTGTCCCGCGTGGGGTGGCGGCATGGAGGGGGACGCCGGCTCCGGGGACGCGCGGCGGGCCTTGGGCCACCTAGTGGAGGCGGTGCTAGGCAGCCGCGGCGAGGCCAACGCCGTGTTCGACATCCTGGCCTTTCTGCAGGTGGGGGCACGTGTGGTGTGGCGGGGGTCGCGGCCGGGTCCGCGGGTTAGAGACCAGAATGGGGGTCTCCTCGGGCTCGGACGAAGTGGGACTTGGTCTCGGATGGGGGCAGATAATTGTGAGGTGGAGTCCAGGGCTATACTGGAAGTTTTCTCCAGCTTCGCAGGGCTCTAGGTTGGAGGGTCCCGGGCGGGGCGGGGGGAGCTTTGGCAGAGGTGGGATGGGAGAGTCACGCCGGGATCAGGGGTGGAGGGGGATGGGGTTGAGGTCCTGGTCGAGAAAGGGATCAGGGGCCACAGTTCTGACCGGGTACCCTGCGAACACCGGCGTCTCCCCACAGTCTGAGGACCAGGAGGAGATCCAGGAAGCCGTGCATGCATGCAGCCGACTTTTCGGGGCCCTGCTGGCCCGAGGAGAACTGTTTGTGGGCCAACTGCCCTCTGAGGAGATGGTCCTGACAGGTGAGTGTCCAGGAGGGCCTAGTCTTGACAGGGTTGGAGAGGGACTTCGCTGACATGGAATGAGCCCCCCCAACCCCACCCTAAACTCCATCAAGGGCCATGCAGGTGGATGGGATCGGGATTATATTTGGGGAAAGGGATGGGGTTCAAAGTAATACAGACTTTGAGGCTGAGTTTAAGTAAAGGATGGATGGGGTGTGACTGTGTCTCGTGCCTCTTGTGTGATTTGACCTTCTGGAGCGTTGGCTGTTAGTACCACGAAGATTTAGGTTTATGTGGCTGGTCCTTGGGTTGTCTGGGTCTTGGGGTGAGGAGAGAGGGCCTAGGCCAAGTAGGGCCTGCCCTGCCTGCCTGTGGGAACGTGCTGGTCTCACCCCAGGTCTGGAGCCACAGTGACTCATTTCCTCTCGTTCCCTGGTTGCCCAGAGTAGAAGGCAGGGGGAGGTTGGGGCTGGCACCAGTCAGGGTGTGGGCTGACCACCCAGTCCTGCCTACAGGGTCCCGGGGGGCCAATCGCAAATACAAGATGTGGATGCGGCACCGGTACCACAGCTGCTGCAACCGCCTGGGGGAGCTGTTGGCTCACTCCTCCTTTCAGGTCAAGGTGAGCTGGGGTGATTGGCTTTGCCTCTTACCTGCATGGCTCCTGCCCCACCTTCTCTGCACAGCAGGGGTCTGGGGCTGTGACTGCAGACCCCTCTCTCGGTAAGGATGTTCTCTCTTTCTGTGGCTGGTTTCGAGGGTGTGGGTTCATTCTGTCTCCTGACTCTGCCCGGAGTGTGGTTTTGCCGGCATGCAGGTCTAAGCACCAGTCTGCAGGGGGTAACGTGTGGTGGATATGCAGCGTGGTCCCTTTGCCACCCCTCCTCCTAGGAGCTGGCCCTCAGCACACTTATGAAGTTTGTGCAGCTGGAGGGTGAGCACCCGCTGGAGAAGCCTAAGTGGGAAGGCAACTATCTGTTCCCCCACCAGCTCTTCATGGTAAGTCTCAGGGTCTCCCCCGGCCATCTGTGGGTTGTGGGGTTGAGGGGACTCTCGCAGCTCCCCTAGACTCTGCTCTGTGAGCTCCATGCCTGGGCTGCCTGTCTCGGGGGTGGGAGAGATGCTCAGTGCCCTGCCCCGCTCCCCCCATGCAGTTGGTGGTGGGAGGCCTGCTGTCTCCAGAGGAGGACCGCTCCCTGCTCCTCTCCCAGTTCCGGGAGTATCTGGAACACGATGACATCCGCTACCATACAATGCAGGCCGCCTCTGACACCGTGGCCCGGGTCACTGATGGGCGCCCTGAGGTGAGCCACCTGGGTCCCTGGGAGCAGGGAGGGAGGAGGCAGTGGGCATGCAGCATCCAGGTGCTCACCGTGGCCTCTGGCAGGTGCCCCTCACTTTCTGGAACAATGCCTTCATGCTGCTGTCCTCTGTGAGCCTGCCCCACCAGGAGGGCACCCTCTCCAGCTTCTATGTGAAGCACACAGGTGAGTGTTGGGGGTGGGACGGCGGGCAGGAGGGGCATGGCCGGGTCGCACGTCTGGTGACCCCTTGCGTTCCTTGCAGAGCTGTCAGACAAGTGGAAGGTCATTCATCTGAAGGTGAGACTCCCGGGACAGATGGGTGGTTGGCCTTCCTGGGAACCACCCGATCCTGGGCCAGCACCTTCTTCCTAGCCTTGACAGTGGGGTCACAGGAGGACCCAAGGGAGAGAGGATGCCCACAGGCATGGTTCCCGGAGGTCAGAGGCAGCCTGCCCAGACCTCTTGGGTGCTGAGTGTTATTGCCAGGGTGGGCTATGAACACCGACCCTGTGGTCCTGAGGGAGGTTTTCTCTCGCTGCGACCCCTTAAGTCCTGTCCTGTTATCAGAGGCAGGAGGAGGGTGGGGTGGCATTGAGAACATGGGGGACCTCGACCCCTGCCGCTCCCCTGCAGGAGCACAGGAAGGCCTTCCAGCAGATGTGGCTCCGCTTCCTCAAGCACCAGGTAGGACGAGGGGGAGGGACCCAGGGCAGGGCTCCAGTGTGGGGCTCTTGGGATGGGGAAGCCGGCACCCTGACCTGCTGCTTCCCACAGCTGCCTCTCCGCGTCTGCAAGAAGGTGCTGGTGATCATGCATGACTCCATCCTGCCCCACCTGGCGCAGCCCAGCCTCATGATCGACTTCCTCACCCGCGCCTATGACATCGGTGAGCAAGAGATGCCCGGCAGGCCCAGAGTGGGACCGGGCATGGGGTGGTGCTTTGCGTTCCTGGATGCTGGCATCCAGCAGGGTTGAGAGCAGGGGCCCAGCTGGTCAGCAGTATTTGTGCTGGAGGTTTTTTCCTACCTCCCATCTGGCGGATGGCCTCTGGCTTTGCTGGAATCTCATTCCCTGAGTTGGGGTGCTGTTAGGTTGGGGCTTCACAGCTGTGTCTGTCTGCAGGTGGAGCCATCAGCCTGCTGGCCTTGAATGGACTTTTCATCTTGATTCATAAACACAACCTGTGAGTGTCTGCCTGGGGGTTTGTGGGCCTTTTAGCTCTGCTAAAAGGTCCTTGACCTGAGCTGGCATTTTTTTAAAACTTATTTGTCTCTTTCTGGCTGTGCTGGCTCTCCATTGCCACGTGGACTTTTCTCTCGTTGAGGCGAGCATTCTCTAGTTGCGGTGACTTCTCTTGTTGCGGAGCAATAGTCGTGGTACACGGGCTTAGTTGCCTCATAGCATGCAAGATCTTCCTGAACCAGGGATCGAACCCTAGTCTCCTGCATTGGCAAGTGGATTTTTTTTAACCACTGAGCCAGCAGGGACGCCCGCAGGTCGGGGTTCCGATCTATTCTCTCTGTGGCTTCTCCCTGCACGTGCCCCCCTCACTTACCTCACCCCCTAGAGAGTACCCTGACTTCTACCGGAAGCTGTATGGCCTTCTCGATCCGTCCGTCTTCCACGTGAAGTACCGGGCCCGCTTCTTCCACTTGGCCGACCTCTTCCTGTCATCCTCGTGAGTACAGGGGTGGGGATGGGACTAGGGGACACCTGGCCTAGCTCAGTGCGACAGGGGCCACCTGGGCCCCACCAAGTCCTGCAGGGTAGGAAGGGGAGCTAGGGGCCGGTGCAGGGAGCAGCAGGGTCTCACACCCACTTCCCTGCCCAGGCACCTGCCTGCCTACCTGGTGGCTGCCTTCGCCAAGCGCCTGGCCCGCCTGGCCCTGACAGCACCCCCCGAGGCCCTGCTCATGGTCCTGCCCTTTATCTGCAACCTGCTGCGCAGACACCCGGCCTGCCGGGTCCTCATGCATCGGCCCCGGGGCCCTGGTGAGTGCGGCTGGAGGTGGAGGAGGCTGGGCCGCGAGGCCAGTACGTGGGGGTGAGTGGAGATCAGCCCTGGATCTTGTTCCTAGAGCTGGACGCCGACCCCTATGACCCCGCAGAGGAGGACCCAGCCCAGAGCCGAGCCCTGGAGAGCTCCCTGTGGGAGCTGCAGGTGAGGGCACCCTGGCTGCCCAGATCACACCCTGAGCTTCCTGGAGCCATCCTCCCCAGGGCGCTCCCCCTGCCCACCCGCCCAGCTCCGCCTGTGTGTCTCTGCCCAGCTCCTTCCTCTGGCCTTTGTCCTCCAGGATCCCATCTTGCCACATCACTTCGGGTTCCCAAGGGAGTCTCTGTCTCTGTCTGGAGTTTCCACTCTGTCCCCCTCCCCCAGCTGCTGAAGCGCTGGGATGTCCACTGCTCAGTGCTGCCCGAGGAGGGCTGGTGAAATCCCACGTGTCCCTCCAGGCCCTCCAGCAGCATTACTACCCCGAGGTGTCCAAGGCCGCCAGCGCCATCAACCAGGCGCTGTCCGTGCCCGAGGTCAGCATCGCCCCGCTGCTGGAGGTCACCGCCTTCGAGGTAAGGGCATGGGGCGGGGCTGCAGTGGAGAGGGTGGAGGGGGCAGGGGGATGGGGTGGCCGTGGCTGCACAGTGCAGACTGACTGTCCGTCCTTTCCTTGCAGATCTTTGAGCGGGACCTGAAGAAGAAGGGGCCTGGGTCGGTGCCGCTGGAGTTCATCCCAGCACGGGGCCTGCTGGGCCGGCGGGAGGACCTGTGTGCCCAGCACTTCACGCTGAGCTGACCCTGTGCATCCTGCTCCCCACCACCCCCCATAAGTGGTTTCATAAGAGAGCTCTTCGGGTGGGCTGGTGGGTGGGGGTCTAGGGAAGCCCACCCCCTCTTCCTTAGCCTGTGGGGCTGGGATCAGTGCTGGCAGCGTGCCTTCACAATTGTAGTGTGTTGCTAGCCTCGCTGGAACATGCTACCCAGGGACCCTCCATTCTCTGCAGCCTGGTGGGGACACAGGTGGGGGTTTATGGGGGGAGGGGGTACAGGAGCAGTCCCTGCCCCCAGGGCTGCAATTACAATCATGCTGGTTCATCCCTCCAGCCCCTCCATGCCCTGATCAGAGCAGGTGCCTTGGCCACAGGCCAGCAGCTGCTTGTGTTTCCAGGATGGTTTTGGTTTTTTTTTTTTTTTAATGTTTTATTTTTTATTTATTTTTTTTTTAAATTTTAAAATCTTTAATTCTTACATGCGTTCCCAAACATGAGCCCCCCTCCCACCTCCCTCCCCATAACATCTCTCTGGGTCATCCCCATGCACCAGCTCCAAGCATGCTGTATCCAGGATGGTTTTTTTTTAAATCTCCTGTTTTACCATGGGTGCTTGGTTCTGCATCTACAGCAGTGACCCCATTTCTTTAAAAAACTGGTTTATTCAAACACACAACTGGTGCTAGCTTACATTTGGCAGGGACTGAGCAAGCCGTGGTGGGGCAGGAGGCCCAGCAGGGAGAGATGCTCGCTGCCCCCAGCAGCCACCTGTCCCCACCGTGTTGTGGGCATACCCCTCCCCACCTTCTCCTGCACTCCTGTTCAGAGGAGCAGGGTGGAAGCTCACAGCAGACACCCTGGGAGTCACAGCAGGGAATAGTTCAGCCAGTTTGGTCTCTAGGGACCCTCACTGCTGGCCCAGGGTCCTAGTGTGCGCTCAGCACCCCGTTGGGAGCAGCACACGGCATGGCCCCACTGTCCTGAGAGAACCAGGGACGCTCCTCCTTGACCTGGAGATCGCCTTGTCCCTGGGGCGCAGGGCCTGCCTCGGGGGGCCCTCATGCACGTTCCTGGTGCATGGTTTCCAGGGTCCCGGACAGCCTGGCACCAGGAGTGCTCAGTGAGCGAGAGGCTGCCATGGCCTCATCAGGGACACCAGGGGGCAGTGCTGGACGGGCCTGAGTCCTCTCGCTTTTCTTGAAAAATAGCAGTATGTAAAAATTTTAAATAAATTATGCAATGTGAACACGTTTTCTTGGTCTTACTTGGGTTCAGCCTCCTGTGCTCCCCACAGTTCCTAACTTGGGGACGCCTGCCCACAGCCACTCTGACCCCTAGGCAGCTTCACTTTGCAATGGTTGAGGGGGCTGAGAGTGCCCTTCCCAGGGGCCATGCCATTGGCTAAGTGGCTGTAGGTGAGCAGTAAGTGGGTGGTGAGAACTGAGCAGGGCTGGAGAGGGGATTTGGGGATATCCTGCTGGGGTCTTTTTTCTTTCCCCGTTTCTGTACTCCTAGAATGACTACATCCTGTGTGCTGCCCACCCTCCAGGAGAGGTCAGGTACGCCCTCCACCCCCACCCCATGTAGACGTTTTTTGTGGCCCTGGGGACGTTATTTCCTAGCTTGGGTAGAGTTTTTACAATCGGCTTTTAAAAATTTCAGATATACAATGAATACGTTTTTGGTATAAGATACACAATGAATACGTTTTTGGTATAAGTATGCCCATCTGATATTTGAGGTATACTAATTTTGGAAAGTTGAAGTCCACAAAGCATAAAATTAAGCACTTTAAAATGCATGGCTCTGTGACATTTGTGCCTTCATGGGTGTGTGACCACTGCCTGTATCTAGTTTCAGAACTTTGCATTGCCCCATGGGTGTATATCTTGACCCCTCCTGCTTCATGATGAAGCCCATTGGAAGGCATCTGAGAACCAGAAGACCCCGCCTGGAAACCCACAAGGCAGAGGCTCTGCCATCCTCTCCCTCTAAGTTTGGGTGGCCGCCACGAGCTGGGTCAGCCCCAGGCCTCAGGCAGAAAACAATCCTGAGCGGACACGCGGGGCCCGCACCCTCAGGCAGAGGCACCTGCGCTGGGGTCTGGAGGAAGGTGGTGCCATGCCCACCCCGGGGAGTCTGGCGTCTGGTGGATGATTTAACCTGGTCCAGATCGAGGGCTGGCCTTTGTCTGGCTCCAGGAGGGACCCAGGCCCTGGGCATCCTGTCTCCTGGGATCGCTGTCCATGGGGCTGGGGTCCATCGGCGTCCCCAGTGGGGCTTTGGACTGAGTGGTGTCCACGCCCCCTCCGGAGGGGCTGTACACTTCCCTGCAGTAAATTGGGATCGTGAGAACAGAGCCCTTGAGTGCCTGGGGGAGTCCTCCCAGGCGGTTGTTCATCATGAGGGAGTTTCAAGGACCCCAGACTTGGCAGTCAGGGTCAGGATGGGGATGTTCTTGGGGAAGGGAGTGTGCATGACATTGGAGGGCCCATGAGAAAGAGGATCCCTGCATCTGCTACCCCACCAAGCACTAGGAGGGATGAGACCCCCCCCCAACCGACCCCACCTTGATAAGGATCCCCGGGTGATCCAAGCAGGGCAGGAGACACCTCCAGAGAAGGAAGGTTGGTGGAGGACCTTGGATGGCGCATCCAGGATTGCCGGAGACAGCAAGGCAGATAGGAACCTCACGGTGGGGAAGAGAGGACCAGTGGCCTCCAGACAGGATGGTGGGGAGGACGTGCCTCTTGGGGTGCCAGCCAGGACAGGTAGTGCCCTGTGTGTCAAGGGACCACCAAGTCCTTCCCCTGTGACCTGAGTCCAGGCTCCTCACAGGCAGCCCCATGGGAGGTGGGGCTCCCATACACACCTTGGCCCCCCACCCTGCCACCTGCTCAGGGTGACAGCTTCCTGTGACTCCAATCTCAGGGCCACCTCCCTCCCTGCTGGCTCTTCAGCTCTGGTCCCTGGAGCTGCTCCCAGATCAGGTGCTGCTTCTCTCTACCGGCCCTCACCCTGGCACACACACCTCCATCCTGACACCACCAGGGAAAGGGGGCACCCTGGCCAACAGAGACCCCATTTCTGCCTCACTCAGAGTTGGAGCTTGAAACAGAATTTGCATCCTGCTGCAGAAACACAGGGACGCAATGTCTCTTGCAGGTCCCATGGTCCTGCCTCTTAACTTACTGAGACCCAGTGAGCCAGGGACACAGAGTCCCCTTCCTGGATCCATGAGCAGCCCCCCACTGACTGCCCCTCCGCAGAGAGTCAGGCTCCAGGGCCTTCGGTCCAGAGTTTGCCCAGGGTTTCAGAAAAACTTGGAGGGAGGGCAGTGTGCTCAGTCACTGGGGCCGGGGAAGGGGGTGGATGCTGCCCACTGTGTGCCCAGCACACAGTCCGTATGCTGGTACATCCCGAGCATGCAGGGCAGTCCTGTCTCCGGAGCTGCCCTCCTTCTGATTCTGTCTCTCCCTCTCTCTCTCCCTGTCTGTCTCCCTGTCTCCCTCTAGGAGATGAATGAGGCTGGCCGGCAATTAAGTCGTAGTCACACAAGTAATGAGGAAGTCTGACGAGACGTGGAGAACGCTCTCCAGCAATAAGGAACGCTCAAGCATTTCACTAGCATTTAGCAAATTAGCTGCAGAAAATTGGATGTCAGAGGCGTGTCTCCTGAGACGTCAGTCAGGGCTTCAAGCTGGGGGAATGCAGCTGCCCCCCAATCAAGGGTTTCCCGTTGGACCAGGGGCCAGGGTAGGGGGTTCCCTCAGCACTGAGTCACCCTCCTCCGAGGGGCTTTTCGATTAACAGAAGCCACTCCTGCCCTGCGGCCTCAATCCCATCTTAGCAGCTGAGGGTGAGGTCACGGCCTGATGCCCACCAGCTCAGGCTCCGCTCTGTGTGCAGAAAAGTTGCTCGGACCATCCAGGTCTCAGTTGTCTCATCCACAAAGCGGGCGGTTCCAGGAGCCTCAGCTGCTCGGGAAATCACCCTAAAACTTAGTGGCACAACAACATTGATTTCGCTCGAGAGTCTGTAGCCTAGGCAGGGCTTTGAGGGGACAGCTGGCCTCTGCTCAGCTTGGCAGGAGTTGGGGTGGCTGGAACCTCAGGTTGAGCTCCCCTGAGGCCTCGGGTGTCCTAGGGTGAGAGTGGGAGCAACTGAGCTGGTGTGTAGGGCCATCAGAGGTCATACAAGGCTTGGACCACTGACATTGTCGCAGGCTTAAAGGCTTGTCCAGGCAGATGTGCTGTAATAGGGAAGAATGTTTCTCACTGCACAATTCATCCATACCCATCATTGAACTTCAGTAATTACAGAAGCAGACGTAGGTGGGAAGGGAAAAGTCGCATACAGAAAACCTGTGAGACTCTGAAATGATCAAGAAGGTTCCCAGGAGATGTCTTTGGGAGGCCGGGGACTGCGCAGTGGGACCATCTGCAAAGCTTCTGCAAAGGCCTGGAGGTTGGCTGGTGGCAGTAGCTCACCTCTGCTGCAGAAAGCCACCAGGACACAGTTGGCATGAATGCTGTGTGCCAAGAAAACTCTCTACAAAAGCAGGGGGAAAAGTCAGTTTTCATTCTAATCCATGTCATCTAACTGTTTTCTTGGGCTCCAAAATCACTGCAGATGGTGACTGCAGCCATGAAATTAAAAGACTCTTGCCCCTTGGAAGAAAAACTGACAAACCTAGGCACTGTATTAAAAAGCAGAGACATTACTTTGCCGACAGAGGTCCATCTAGTCAAAGCTATGGTTTTTCCAGTAGTCATGGATGGATGTGAGAGTTGGACCATAAAGAAGGCTGAGCACCAAAGAATTGATGCTTTTGAACTGTGGTGTTGGAGAAGACTCTTGAGAGTCCCTTGGACTACAAGGAGATCCAACCAGTCAAATCCTAAAGGAAATCAGTCCTGAATATTCATTGGAAGGGCTGATGCTCAAGGTGAAGCTCCAACACTTTGGCCATCTGATGCAGAGAGCCAACTCACTGGAAAAGATCCTGATGCTGGGAAGGATTGAAGGCAGGAGGAGAAGGTGACGACAGAGGATGAGATGGTTGGATGGCATCACTGACTTAATGGACATGAGTTTGAGCAAGCTCCAGGAGATGGTGAAGGCCAGGGAAGCCTGGCGTGCTGCAGGCCATGGGGTGGCAAAGAATAGGACATGACTGAGCCACTGAACAACAACATGGAAAACTCTCTACTAAAGCAGGGGGTCAGATCCAGCCTGCGGGCCGCAGCTTGTCCACCCCTGGTCTAGCGACCCTCCTAGGTTATATCTGTGTCCAGGTCTTCATTAGCGGACATGACCAAGGATATAGTTCTCGTCCATGGAATGAACTTGGTCTGTAGGAGGGACGGTCATATCCCTTCTGCAGGTGGAAGGGGCCAGCTTGGTATCATTTTGGGGGATTCGCTTCAGTTCTCCCGATCGGCCTTCACTTGGGTTCCCCGGGAACTGTTCGAAGTCTTTCCAGCCCCTTCCTTAATCACTGGTTAAATAGACTTTGACAGAGGCTCATTTGCATCTGCAGAGGAGTTATATTTTCCCCTTTTTATAGGAGTTGTCCATTAACGGCCCCCGGGATGTCAGTACCAGACTTGACCATGGTTACCAGCTCGATACACATCTGTCTCCTCCTCAGGATCCTTTAATTAAAAATGGCAGCGTCACATTGTAAGTCCCATGAGCCCTCACCTCCCCTGTGCCTGGGCCACGTACAGGCACAGCGCGTGCACACAGCACTCTCTCTGACTGGCTGCCCCCAGTGTCCCCTGAGTTGTGATATATTGACTTTTCATTGAATGTCTGTCATTGTCGTATTGATTCTCCTTCTGTTTTTCTTCTTTAGGCTGTGCTCTGCAGCATGTGGGATCTTAGTTCCCTGAGCAGAGATCGAAACTGTGCCCCTTGCAGTGGAATCTTAACCACTGGGCTGCCAGAGATGTCCCTCTACCCCAACTCCCCTGCACCACCGCCGTTCTTTTTTTGACCCATGAAAAGTATTTGTTCGCATTTCCAAGAGGTTGTGACAAATTTCTAGTATTCCTGGACACAACAGATTCTTGGGAAGTGGATTGAATATTAGATGCGTGTTCTGCCAGGAGGAGGTGGCATTATCTGCTCTGTGACACTTTCTGTGTCCCTCACTCTGCATCCTTGCCACGCCCAGAGTAACTCCCATGTGCCCTGGGAAGGAGCTGCCGCTGACCCCGTCATAGGGCAGGGGGCAGAGGGGAGGGATGGTCCCAAGTAGCGGGGCCTCTGCCTTGATGCCCCCACCCCCCAGGAAGTAGAGTTCAGAGAGGTGAGTTTTCACCCTGGAAATCCGAATTTCTTACCAGAAGAAGGGCCTCCTTTGTATCCCCTCCCCACCGCGTGGGACCTTTCGCTGTCTGCAAAGCCGTTCAGTGCTGCGCCCCTTCCCCAGCAATCCTGGCTGGGGTATTGAAGCCCATCACACGTTATGCTGCGTGAGCCTCCCCAAGCGGGGTGCAGCCCAATAGCCCCTGGGAGGGTGTGTGCATTTCCCCACAGGGCTTCTACCCCTCCGGTTGCTGTCAGTGTGTAACAAACTGCCCCCAAACTCAGTGGCATGAAACAGCCCAAACACCCAAGTCCTTTGGGTCAGGAATTTGGACGGGGGCCCCTGGACAGCTCACTTAGCTCCACCGTATCTGGGGCCCCAGCAGAACAATGGAGTCTACAGCGGGGCCTGGTCATTTGGAGGCAGCCAGACTCCCAGGGCTGGTTCCTCAGCTCCAGGGGCCTCAGGAGTATGAATCCCACGTGGCAGGTGGGGCTCTGAGAACATGTGGATGCTGCTTGGCTTTTTAAAACTCAGCTCCAGAAATCTTCTGGGACCACTGTCTATGCTCCCAGACTCAAGCGGGGAAGAACACGAACCTCAACTCTGAACTGAAAGGGTGTCAAACCATGGAGCCTCTGCTGACCTTGGGCTGGGGGAGGGGAAGGTCCTTCCTCTTACAAGCACAGGGAGGAGGGCTGTGCATGGGGGGAGCCATGGGCAAGTGACCTAGCCTGGCTGGGCCTCAGAGTCCCCATCTGTAAAGTGGGGACAAGAACAGCACTGATCTCATGAGAGATGAAAGCGAAAGTCGCTCAGTCATGTCCGACTGTTTGTGACTCCATGGACTGTAGAGTCCATGGAATTCTCCAGGCCAGAATACTGGAGTGGGTATCCTTTCCCTCTCCAAGGGATCGTCCCAACCCAGGGATCGAACCCAGGTCTCCTGCATTGTGGGCGGATTCTTTACCAGCTGAGCCACAAGGGAAGCCCAAGAATACTGGAGTGGGTAGCCTATCCCTTCTCCAGTGGATCTTCCCAACCTAGGAATTGAACCAGGGTCTCCTGCATTGCAGGCAGATTCTTTACCAACTGAGCTATTGGGGAAGCCCCTCATGAGAGGTAAATGAAGAAATGTGGGGGGATTAATGTCCAAGGGCTGCATAACAAGCATCACAAACTTTGAGGCTTAAAACCACAGGAATTTATTCTCTCGTGGTTCTAGGGGCCAAAGGTCTAAGATCCAGAGGCCATGGGGCCATGACCCCTCTGAGGTTTTAGGGGAGGGCCCTTCCTGCCTCTTCTAGGGTGGCCGACAGTCCTTGACCGTGGCAGCCTGCCTGCCCACCCAGTCTCTGTGGGAGGGGTGCTGTCTTCACATGACTTCTCCTTGTGTGTCTGTGTCTAACCTTATAAGGACTTCCTATATGGACTCCAAGGCTCTCCCTACTCCAATATGACCTCATCTTAACTACACCTGCAAAGGCCTTATTGCCAAACAAGGTCACCTTCTGATGTTTCAGTGGATGTGAATTTTGGGGAGATTCTGTTTAACCCATTACAGTGAAAATGTGTTGAGGAGACCCTGACCCAGCCAGTGCTCACCCGATGGTAACCAGTGTCCACCTCAAGGGATCAGTACTGTATGGAGGTGGCCAGAGATGGTCATACTGGGTAAACAGACGCTGGGGCCTGGCCTCTCCTATCCTGGGACTGGTCAACTTTAGCCCCTTAAGAAATTTGGTTGGGAACTTCCCTGGTGGTCTGGTGGATAAGAACCCGCTTGCCAATGCAGGGGGCACAGGCTCAATCCCTGGTCCAGGGAGATCCCACATGCCGCAGGGCAACTACTGAGCCTGTGTGCCTAGAGCCTGTGCTCAGAAGCAAGAAGCCACTGCAATGAGAAGCCGGAGCACCACCGCTAGAGAAAGCCCACCATCGAAGACCCAGTGTAGTTATAAATAAATGTCATTTTAAAAAAGAGATCTTGCATATGCTCATATCTACTTTAAAAAAAACATATACACGCATATGCCTAAAATATCACTTTAAAAATACCCAAGAAATGATGTTGTTGTTCAGTTGCTAAGTCGTGTCCGACTGACATGTGTTGTCCAGGGACTGCAGCGTTCTCAGGCTGCAGGTTGATTAGAATTTCAGCTGGCGCTTGGGCACCTCTGCAGAGGTGGCAAGAGAGCCCGGGGCCCCATAGATGAGGGAGGCGTGGGGCTGAGGTTTGATTTCCCTAGGGGATGACAGCTCCAGTGGCAGGGAGCTTGGGGCCTTGCTGGAAGGTGACCTGACTTCAGCAGGAGGACCTGATGGGACAGGAGGCCAAATAAAGCTCTTCTGCTTTGGGCCCATAAGTCAAGAGCAGAACCAAGCAGGGCTTTAACTTCAGGTCAGAAGTAAAGTCGGCTTCAGTTTAGGATAACTGAGGGAGGTAGCCACCAGAGGCCTGGTTGGCGTGGGCCAAGGGGGCGACCAGGCCGGGCACCCCCGAAGATGTGCCTTGATGGGCACTAAAACGCTGCTACCACCTGTCTTCCAAGTTGTCTTCCTGGCCTGTGGTTGGCATCAGCAAGGTACAGGATTGGCTACTCAGATGCAAATTCTCCTTGAAGGGAAGATACAAGGCTCCCTCATCCACCATTAACAGGGGCTCGATCCATTTATCACATCCTGCGGTGGGTAGAGCTGTGTCCCCAGAGAGCTGCTGCTGCTGCTGCTGTTGTTGTTGAGTCACTCAGTTGTGTCTGAGTCTTTGTGACCCTTGGACTGCAGCACTCCAGACGTCGCCGTCCTTTACCATCTCCCAGAGCTTGCTCAAACTCATACCCCTCGTCAGTGATGCCATCCAACCATCTCATCCTCTGTTGCCCCCTTCTCCTCCTGCCCTCAATCTTTCCCAGCGTCAAGGTCTTTTCCAGTGAGTCCGCTCTTCACATCAGCTGTGTCCACGTCCTAAGCCTGGAACCTCATGGGGCAAGTGCGGTTCAGTTAAGGATGTTGAGGTAGGGGTCTGCGCTGGATGGTCCAGGGCCCCCATGGATCAGAAGGGTCCTTCTGAGAGGAGGAGGGCCGGAGTTAGAACGCTGAGGAAAAGAGACGTTAGCAGAGGCTGGGGGGAGGTGCTTTTGAGGGTGGAGAAAGGGGCTGCCAGCCCAGGGCAGTGGGCACCTCCTGGAAAAGGCAGGGAGCAGGGGGCCCAGCCTCCACATCATCTGGGGCCTGTGGGGATTCTGGCGTGAGACAATGAGCACAGGCCTTCTCATGCATAGGCTGTGGCACCTCCCGTCGGGAGGGGTGAGGGCAGCCCCCCAGCCTCCCCACAACCCAACCTCACTCTTCACTGTGTCCCCCGCTTTCCTGCCTTTGTTTGAGGGACACAGAAGCTGCTTTGTAAGCATTTATTTATTTATTTGGTGGTGCTGGGTCCTGGCTGCAACCCACGGGATCTCCCATCTTCATTGTGGCATGCAAGATCTCCTAGTTGCCACACATGTGGGAATCTAGTTCCCTGAGCAGGGATCGAACCCAGGTCCCCTGCACTGGGAGCTCGAGTCTTAGCCACTGGACCACCAGGGAAGTCCCCGGAGAAGCTGCTTTTGCAGTAAGCGATTCTCTGGTGGCAGCAGCCTTGGACCAGGGTCCCTGGGAAGGGAGGGCCTCAGCAAAGCTGTCCTCCATGCCCCTCCCACCCCCAGACAGACCAGCATGTCCCTGGTCTGTCTGTCTCCATGGCCCCATCAGGGAAACCTCAGGAAATGGCTGCACAGTCCAGCCCTTCGATATCTGTCTCCATGTACCCTGGGCTTCGGGACTCAGAAGCTTGTGGGCTGAGTTCCAGTTTGGAAGCGGGGCTGGAGACAACTCCTCCAGCGAAGATCCCCTGGAGGAAGCTACGGCAACCCACTCCAGTATTCTAGCCTGGAGAATCCCATGGACAGAGGAGCCTGGTGGGCTACAGTCCTTGGGGTTATAAAGAGTTGGACATGACTGAAGCAACTTAGCATAGTGACAACTTGGCTCCTTTGTCCCAAGGCATGTGGCTTTTCAGCAGGGGACAGTAGGACCCTACCACCAACCTCCTTCCTGGACTCAGGCAGCCTCGGGCTGACCACTCAGCACTGCCTGCGGGACTGCTGAGGTCCAGCCTCAGCAGGGTCCAGGGATATCCTCAGGATGGACGACTTCGGCAAATAAAGAAAGATAGATAAAGAGATAAGGAAAGAGACACGGGGTGACCAGGCTTCTTTGGTGAGCGAGGCCCATTTATTTTATTCTTCTCGGGGCTTTTATACCCTGAGTTATACATACAGCAAGGTGAAAAATGCAGAGTCAACTCAACATTCCATCAGTAGTAACTTTTATCGACATCAGGTTCCTTCCTGCAAAAGTCTTGTTTTCTGTACATCATCTTTTATTCCGGAGGCCTGTTGATATTCCATGACCTCCTTTTGATAAAGGGTGGTCAGCCAGAACACCAGAACAATGATTTTCCCTTAAAGTGTTTCTTCTTAAATTCTTAGCCTGCGTCACCAGTAAAGTACAGAGTTACACTTTTATGGAGCAAAGATTCAGCCGATTACAGCAAAGAAAGAACTTATTAACTCAAAGTCTAATGTTGCTAATGCTAAGGCTATTACTTGTTTCTTCTACATCCTGACTATATGCACTCCCAGGAACACAATGGGTAAGGGATGTGAGAACTTGGCAGCAAGCATTGCATAGGCTCAACAATGTTGCAAGAGTCTGGATAAAGCTGCCAAGTAAGCTAGAATGCAAACAGGGGGTTTGAAACACTCCTTTCATGCCCAGGAGATTTAGAAACTAAAGCTCTAAGTTAACTCTTTCCAGAGAAATGTGGTCGAGGCAGCCCCCTGTTAATGTCAGAGGAGTTGATGAAAGGCATAAAATAGTAAGACAGATTCTGGTTTGGGGGTAGATGCTCGAGCAAGTTCAGGGGGTCCCTTGAGTCCTGATCTCGCCTTTGCCCATCAGGCCT
The DNA here is from genome assembly GCF_001704415.2 of Capra hircus. Lineage (NCBI taxonomy): Eukaryota > Metazoa > Chordata > Mammalia > Artiodactyla > Bovidae > Capra > Capra hircus. Next base: position 26,205,076 of record NC_030824.1, read on the forward strand.
CTTCCTCATGACCTTTGCCATGGGTGGGATTCTCCACGCTGGCTCCTGGCACGGGACCACTTTCTGAACCAGGCAGGACCCTCTGGAAGCAAGTGAGGGCCACCTTGAGCCGGTTTGTATCCACAGGAGCCCGAGGCCACATCACTGGGAAGACAGTGTTGGAGTTTCCTGTGGCTGCTATAGGAAATGAAAGGCTTGAGATTACACAGATATATTATCCTATAGTCTGCAGGACCAAAGTCCACAGAGTCTTGCTGGATGAGATCAAGGTGTGGGTCAGTTGGTCTCTCTGGGGCTCCGGGGAGAATCGCTCCCTGTGTTCTCTTTTAGAGGCACCTGTGTCCCCAGGCTCCCGGCTCCTCCCTCCAACTCAGAGCTCGTGACTCCAACCTCTGCTTTCATCCTCAGGTCTGCTTCCTTGCGCTGACCTTGGGCCCGTCAATTACCCAGGACAAGCTCCGTATTGCAAACCCCTTAATTTAATCTTGTCAGTAAAGTGATTTAAAACAAAATAAAATTTTTTATTTATTTATTTTGGCTATGTCGGGTCTTAGTTGAGGCACGTGGGTTCAGCTGCATGTGGGATCTTAGTTCCCCAACCAGAGATCAAACCCGAGTGCCCTGTATTGGAAGGCAGATTCCCGGTGAGGGGCCAGCCTCCCCGGTGGCTCCTAGGAGCCCTGCATTCACGCCGGTGCAGCCTAGGAGCAGGTTACAGCTAGGCCACCATCACCAACAGTACCTCAGAGGAGATAGCATGTCACTTCCAAGATTCAGCATGAAAGACCACGGCCTCAGTCTTCAGGGTCCTCTCTCCATCACTCACTCCTCTGGTCACCAGCTGCCAGGCCGCAAGGAAGCTCGGCAGCCTGGGGGAGAGCCATGTGAGATGTCCTGGAAGAAAAAGGTCGGAGGCCAGGTGGCCAGGTGCACACAGGATCCAGGAGGTGTCTCGGGGGGTGGTCTGTGGGGCAGATAGAGGGGCTTGGCCAGCACCTTGGGTCAGGACTAGGAGCAGGGCCCTCTGGGTTGGCTCTGCACTGCTGCCTGATTCCAGAGCTGGTCATTTTTATTGGCTGTAGCAACTGCACTCTGAGGAAAAATTACTGTGCTGTGAAATATTTCCCCTTGCCTCTGCAGTCAATTTCGGCTTCATTTAAAATTCAATAATGGCATGGCCGTCTTCCTGGGCAGTGGCAGTAATTGCCTTTGGTGGCTGGAAATGCAGAGTTAGGAGACTGGCAAGGCTCTATCACGCCTTCCCCAGCCACTGCCCCACTTCTCCTGTGCCTGGGTGAGACCTGTGAGGGTCCCAGGGGGCTGCTAGAGGGTCGTGGTCTCCGGAGTGGCTCCTGGGAAACCCTGTGCTCCAGTTCCTTCACTGTCCGGCAGTGGATTGCTTATCAATATTTCAGAGAAGACTGGGAATCCTCTCTGAGTTTGCAGTTCACTTCGCTTGGACCACAGAGCTGACCTCGTTCATTTGCTCTGGCTGCAAAAGCAAGGGCTCCAGGGGGCGTCTGGGCAGGCTTCTGGCTCCGTCTGCTCTGTCGATGCTTTTCTCTCCTGCTCCCAGGATCTTGCTGTCTCTCTCTGTATCTGTTTCCCTCCACAAGTTCTCCCAGCTATGCGCCCCCTTCCTTGCTCCCTCCTCCCTCTGACACCCCACTTGGCTGCATCCACCCAGCCAGGGGCCTTCTAAGGGGTGGTGTGATTGCAAATTCACCTCTTGGCAAGTGGGAGGCACTTTGATGCCTTTTACTTTCCTTTTCCTGAAAACATACTTGACTCACATGGGGGCACTGATGGACTCAGGTCCCTCTGGCGATGACGGCAGGGTGCTCTGGGCAGGTGGAAGGGGGCTTTCTGCTAGTTGGGTGGAGGTGGGTGGGTGCTGAAGGAAGACCTCAGAGCTCTAGAGCAGTCACCACTGTCATATCTCATCTCCCTCCACGCATTTGAGATGTCCCCTGAGTCTAAATGCCAGCAATTCACTCACAAAAACGGGTGCTGTGCAGAACTGACCCACAGAGGCTAGTCTCTGAGCTCAGCCAGTGCCTGGCCAGGCAGGAACAGCAGGCAGCCACTCCCAAAAGATACCATGCTGAAGGTTCAGGGTGTCGCAGTATTGCTCACAGAGCCAAAAATTGTTGCCAAGTCTGCTTGGCAGACTTGTGGCTGAGAAGCAGCAAGACCTCTGGAGTTTGATTATGACCCATCTCTGATGGATAAATGGCCAGGGGCTGGCCGCATCTACCCCATCAAGGGCAAACACTTTGAGGGGTCCCAGAGACTTGCAGAGACTGATCCCTGCCTCCAGGACATCCTCGATCATTGCTCAGCATGTTAAGCCCAGGACTGTACCCTCCTGGGGACCACAAAGCCCATCTCTGCCCCACAGGGCCCAGCAGAGAGTCTGGGTTGGAGATGTGTGAGGACTGGGGTGTCCCTGCCCCCACCCCAAGGCTCTGTACTACCTACTGTAAGCAAAGGGAGCCTTTTCAGTGTACAGAGCTCAGGTGGGAGACAGGGCTGAGCAGAGGCAGTGCATGGGCTGGGGGAAACCTGATCCTTCATTTTTGCTTCTAGATCCAACTGTACCTGAAGCTGAACCCACACCTCCCTCCAAGAAATCATATGAAAATGCTTTGGTTCTGCAGCTTAGGGGACCCCAAGACTACACTCAGGTTTAACAATTCATGAGAAGGGCTCAGCATGGCTCAGTGAAGCCAGAGGACTCATGATTTACTTCAGTGAAAAGCCCAGACTACAAATGCAACAGGAAGAGCAGTGCATGGGGCCAGCTCAGGAGAGACCAGCCACCAGCTCCCGCCATCCCCTGCCAGGGGTCACGTGGGTAGGGCTGAGCTCTCCTAACAGTGACATGTGACAGCGTGTGAAGTGTGGCCAACCAGGGGGCTCACCCCAGCCTGGGGGTCCAGGATTTTTACTGGAGCTTGGCCACTTAAGATGACTACACACATGGCTGACCTGTCTTGCCCCCAGAGGTCAAGCTGATACCACACAGCCCAAGACCCCCAAGTAAACAAAGACACTGATTGGACAGGACCTAGGGCCTGAGGTCACTTCCTAGGAGCTGGTCTAGGGCCAGCTCTCACTTTGAGCACAGTTAGTCTTTCACTATACAGGGTCTTCTTGAGACACTGGAGCAAAGGTGCGCAGCCAGGCACCCTCAACAATCTTGGGCACATCACTGGATCCATCCAGCCCCTAGATCGAGCCATGCCTGAAGCCAGAACCATATATTTTTTTCCTCACTTCTGAGCCAAATTTTCCCTTTATCATTTGAATCGGTGTGAAGAGCTTTTCTATCTTGATTAATTTGTCCCTAGAGCCCAACGTTATGCAGTTTCTGAGGAAGTGTGGTCTAAACCTGCCCACAAGTTCTCTGTCATACTTCCCACCCAGACTGCATGACTAGCAGGGGTCCCATGTTGGGGGTCCCACAGTCAGGAACCCCACAGGCAGTGGAGGCTCAACCACACCCAGCCCCATGAGCCATTGTTGAGAAGCTGGGTCGGCTGGGCTCTGGGGAAGGGATGGTCATTGTGGGTGGGATGTAGGGGCTGACCCGTCCTCAGGGCTGGGCTGGCCATGGTGGGGCCGGTGAGTACTGAACCGCTGCCCCCCTGTGTGTCCCACCCCTCGGAGCCTTGCCTCAGGCTCAGGCATCTTTGTGAGGACTTGTGATTTCCCTGGACTGCGGGCGGGGGCATGCCTCAGAGCCTTGCCGCAGGCTCAGGCGTCTTTGTGAGGACTTGTGCTCTCCCTGGACTGCGGGCGGGGGCGTGGTATGATGAGGTGGGGGTGTGGGTCTGGAACCTCGGCTTCCCACTCATCATGCGATGGCTCAGCCGAGTAACCAGAGCTGAAACAGCCCCTGCCCACAGGCTCGGTGGCAGTCCTTAAGCCATGTGTGTTCTGGGAGCGGGAGGCAGGGAGCAGGATTCACCAGCTGAGGGCAAGGGGTGCAGGGCTGGGAGGGACCCTAGTCTGACCGCATGGAGCCGCCAGCAAAGCTTGCCTGTCACCTGAGGCCGGGAGCTGGTGGCTGGTGACTGTGGTCACAGACCTGATCTCGCCACTGATGGGACGGGAGCTCGGGCCTCGGCTGTCCCCAACCAGAGGTTCCTCCTCCTCCTTCCAGCCAGACTTAGAGAGTGCCCTGTCCCCATGCGGAGGACAATGCCCGGTCCTTGACTTCGGCCACAGTCTGGCCCCCAGGAGGCTCGTAAGCTTGTCAGCTGAAGTATGTCCACCTGGCGCTTCAGCCTGACCTGTCTGATCAACCTTCAGATTCTTCCCTGGTGGGGAAATTATGTTCCCAGTGATTCAGCTGCTGAGTTGAAAAATAAAATTTAATACTTTCTCATAAAACACACCTGGCGTCCTTGGCAGGCAGGGCTGTCAGAGGAGCTGGTTCGGAGGCTCTGACCTGGATAAAGGCTTGTTCAGCTGGATGGAGAGGGGGTCACCTTCTGGGGGTCCAGACACAGGGTGCAGATGAGGTAGGCGTGAATCTTCAAGGAAGATGGCCCCGCATGGTCAGAACTGGCTCCTGGTGGTGTGGGCCTGGACTAGCATTTGGGAACCCAAAGACCACGGATGGCATGGGGCTGGATGGAGACTGGGGATGGAGGTGCAGGCAGACTGGTGGGAACTGGGATGAATACCCTTCGGGCCTGCACTTAGGGTCTCTCCCTTTATATTCATTCATTCATACATTTAACTATTCTTTCATTCAAGACTTACTGGCACAACCATGAGTCTGAGGCATTGCAGAGATGAGGCTGCAGCCCAAAGTCCCTGCCCTCCTGGAGCTTGTATTCTAATCGAGGCCGACAGATGGCAAATGAGACAAAATTTTTTAAATGTTCAGTGTTCCAGAAGGCAGTGAAGGGAGAGAGCACTGGGGCAGAGACAGGAGGTGAAGAGGGAGCCCTGGAGCCTGGGGGGCAGGGTGAGGGAGTGGGGAGGACTCCCAGGGCAGGGACCTCTTGGAGGCTGGAGTGACTGGACGTGGGGCTGCAGGTTGGAGCTCTGAACATGAGGTGGGGAGACCACTGGAAGCACAGGGGGATCTCTGTTTTGGGGGAAAAGGAGGGGAGGGTCTTGGGGAGGTTCGGGCAGTTCTCAAACCAGTGCACTGGGATCAGCTTTCCCCCAGCAATTAGCCACGTTGGTGACTATCCCTGTGTGTTCTCAGCTGTCAGCTGCAGAACTGGGCTTCACCCCGGGGGTGACTCAGCACAGGCAGAGGTGGGGGCCTCTGTTCTAAGGCTGAGCCCTGGTCTGCAGTATCACGGCTGTCTGGGCACAGGCTGAAATGGAATTTCCAGACACAGAGTATTGCATAAGGGAGTGAGTTTATTAAGAACAAAGAGCAGAGATAATGTGGGCACTATGAGCACAGAGCGTTGACCTCCTGACAGGCCAAGCAGCGTCGGCTATTAGAATAGTGGGCCAGCTCAAGGGAGAGCCAACCCCTTTTGTGGGTTGTGTGTGGGCTGAGTCACTCAGTCGTGTCTGACTCTGCGACCCCGTGGATTGTAGCCTGCCAGGCTCCTCTGTCCTTGGGATTTCCCCGGCAAGAATACTGGAGCAAGTGGCCATTTCCTTCTCCAGGGGATCTTTCCAACCTAGGGATCAAAGCCGTGTCTCCTGTGTCTTCTGCACTGGCAGGCGGGTTCTTTACCACTAGAGCCACCTGGGAAGTCCCCTTTTGTGGGTTAGCAGCCACTGTTTATAGCCCAGGACAAAGAAAGCTCCTGCTGAAAGGGCGGCATCAGGTGATTGGTTTGGGCACTGTAGGTTGAGTCCCGGGGTGGGTATTTTTGCCTGACATGGGGTCAGGGAGCTAGCCAGTAAGGATCAGGGATCTTTTGGTAATGGTTACAATGGGGCTCAGAAGCTTCCCAGGTGGCTCAGCAGTAAAGAACCCACCTGCCAATGCAGGAGACATAAGAGACACGGGTTTGATCCCTGGGTCGGGAAGATCCCATGGAGGAGGGCACAGCAACCCACTCCAGTATTCTTGCCTGGAGAATCCCATGGACAGAGGAGCCTGGCGGGCTACAGTCCATGCGGTCGCAAAGACTCGGACATGACTGAAGCGACTTAGCATATACACACAATGGGGCTCAGTCAGCTTTGGGGATGACCTTGGTTCTGGGCCCCGCTTCTGTGACCTTGGTACAAGGCTTTGCACCAGTGGCCTTGGGGTAGGACTCTACACCTGGATCAGTGTGGGGTGGGGTTAAGTGGAAGCTCACATCTCAGGTTTTCTCACTGTCTCTGGACCCAGCAGCCTCCTGTGCAAAGCCCATGGCTGGACCAGAAGTGGGACAAGGCCTTGCAGTCACCCTGTGTGATGGCACAGGTCAAGGGACACGGCAGGAGAGAACGAGGGTGGGATTTCTCCCAATGCACTTTTGTAGCAGCAGAGGTGGGTCTGGATTTGGGGAACTTGCTTAGCACTGATGCGCTGGGTGTTCTTTCTGTTGCAAAGGCTCTGGGTGCTGGTCGCTGCCCTGCAGGTGGCCCTGCCTTCCCGCCCTGGGCCCTCCAGGCCCTCAGCTCCTCCACCCTCTGAGCTGAACTGCCAGAACACTCTTTGGAGTGGGGAGCCTGCCTTCTCCATCGCACAGGCTTCAGAGCATCTGTTTGCCCCTCCAAATCCGCTCCCATCCTGCCCCCTCAGGGGCTATACCCAGGGCTCAGTGGGGATGGAGTGTGTGTGAGGGGGTGCCTCTCCCAGCTCCCTCCACCGCAGAGAGGCCTCAGGCTGTCCCTCAACTGAGGAAGGTAAGGGGCCCCAGTCCCAGGAGAAATTGGTGTCCCCTGGCATGGCTCTGAGGCCCTGACAGAGACAGGGACCTCCCACCCCCCATCCCTCTCTGCCCTGCCTCACTCCCTGCAGCCCTGGAGTCATTGCCTGCCCTGTCCACACAGTCTGGACGGAGGAGACAGGGTGCCCCTCACAGTCCCAGCTCAGGGTTAGAGCCCCCAGCCTGGGGTGCTTTGTCACAGGGGCCACAGGGAACTCTCAGAGACCCTATAGTGCCCAGGTGGGAAATGGCACCAACAGCAGATGGGGGGGAACCTGGGTCTGGATCCCAGCTTTTGGCCTGGATCCAGGCTGGCATCTCTGAAGCTGGGGAGAGGGTGTGAGTGCCAGGAGCAGTGTCCATCCCTCTCCCATCAAGCGGCCTGGGCGGGGGTCCCCCAGGCACACTGGTGATTAATGAGCTTTCATTCCCGAACTTTCTCCTTGTCCAGAAGTCTGGGTTATTAATGGACACTGACAGGCTTTAGCATAATCAATGAAGCAGAAGTAGATGTTTTTCTGGGGTTCCCTTGCTTTTTCTATGATCCAACGAATATTGGCAGTTTCTCTGGTTCCTCTGCCTTTTTTTTAACCCAGCTTGTACATCTGGAAGTTCTCAGTTCACATATTGCTGAAGCCTAGCTTGAAGCATTTTGAGCATAAACTAACTTACTAGCATGTGATGGGCTTGCTAGATGCTGGGCTGGCCCCAAAGAAGGGCACTCTTGTTACACAGCATTGAGATGGACTGATACCAGACCCTCACCTCTGCCCTCTGGGGCTCCAACCCCAATACAAGCACTCACTCTTCCTTTTCAATTAATAGATTGTTTTAAAGAGCGATTTTAGGTTTATAGAAAAAACTGAGAAGGAAGTACAAAGAGTTTCTATGAATGCCCATTGTTAACCCCTTGCAGTCATTGGTATATCTGTTACAATCTGTTAAACTGAGCAGGCAACACTGACTCATGTTAAGAACTGAATTCTGCTGTTCACATCAGCAGAATTCACATCAGCACCCTCTTGGTGCTGCACATCCATGGGTTCTCTGAATGCACAATGCCACCTCCCCGTCGCTGTCCCACATGGAAGAGTTCTCTGCCTTAAAAGGTCCTGATTCCTTTCTAAAAATGGGATATAATTCACTGGTTAGGAAACGCACAGAGAAATGTTCAGTTCAGAGTTCTGATGACTGTCTATACCCAGGTAACACCCACTCTAGCAATATATTTGGAGAGTGTGCCCACTTCTTCTGGGAGTTCAAAAAGTCTCTCCCAGTTCCTTTCTTTTCCCACCATCAACATCCCAACAGTGGGCAGATGTTTACTCCTCCCCAGTCCTCAACATTCAGAAAACTAAGATCATGGCATCTGGTCTCATCCCTTTATGGCAAATAGATGGGGAAACAGTGGAAACAGTGACAGACTTTATTTTCTTGGGCTCCAAAATCACTGCAGATGGTGACTGCAACCATGAAATTAAAAGACGCTTGCTCCTGGAAAGAAAAGTTACGACCATTCTAGACAGCATATTAAGAAGCAGAGACATTACTTTGTTAACAAAGGTCCGTCTAGTCAAGGCTATGGTTTTTCCAGTGGTCATATATGGATGTGAGAGTTGGACTATAAAGAAAGCTGAGCACAGAAGAATTGATGCTTTTGAACTGTGGTGTTGGAGAAGAGTCTTGAGAGTCCCTTAGACTGCGAGGAGATCCAACCAGTGAATCCTAAAGGAGATCAGTCCTGAATATTCATTAGAAGGACCGATGCTGAAGCTGAAACTCCAATACTTTGGCCACCTGATGTGAAGAACTGACTCATTTGAAAAGACCCTGATGCTGGGAAAGATTGAAGGCGAGAGGAGAAGGGGACGACAGAGGATGAGAAGGTTGGATGGCATCACCGACTCGATGGACATGAGTTAACTCATGTCCAACATGAGCTGGCGATGGACAGGGGGGCCTGGCGTGCTGCAGTCCATGGGGTCACAAAGAGTTGGACATGACTGAGCGACTGAATTGAATTGAACTGAATCCCCAAATCCGGGCTTCCCTGGTGGCTCAGATGGTAAAGAATGTGCCTTCAATGCAGGAGACTCAGGTTCGATCCCTGGGTCGGGAAGATCCCCTGGAGAAGGGAATGGCAACCCACTCCAGTATTCTTGTTTGGAGAATTCCATGGACAGAGGAACCTAACAGGCTACAGTTCATGGAATTGCAGAGAGTTGGACATGACTGAGTGACCGAGCAGGCAAACCCCAAATCCATCCTCATTTTCCCACCTCCAAGCCCCCACCCCCTCTGGCCTAAGGGAGCATAAAAGGCCACCTCCATCTCCTACTTCCTCTTTGGGACCTCCAGCCCCCAGCAGTGGTCCCTAAGCAGCAGGACCACCTTTGCAAAAGGCCACTAATATCACACACTGCTCAAATCCCACCAGCAGCCTCTTATCACCCTTGAACAAAATTCCAGCTCCTCACTCTGAGTCCCAGACCCTGCATGACCCTCACACCTTGCTCTCACGACCCCCTCCCCCGGCACTACTTCTCAGACCTGTTGGTCTCGTGTCCTTCAGACACATGCAGGTGGTCCCTACCCCAGGGCCTTTGCACCTGCACTGCCCACTCCCATAGTGCCCTGTGGTGGGTTGAAGGGCATCCTCGGAATTTATGTTGAGTCCTAACCCTCAGTAGGGCTTCCCAGGTAGCACCAGTCGTAAAGAGCCTGACTGCCAACGCAGGAGACTTAAGAGACATGGGTTTCAATCCCTGGGCCAGGGAAATTCCCTGGAGGAGGGCATGGCAACCCGCTCCAGTACTCTTGCCTAGAGAATCCTATGGACAGAGGAGCATGGTGGGTTACAGTCCATGGGGTCTCAGAGTCAGACACAAGTGAAGCGACTTAGCACAGCATGGTAACCCCTGGTACCCATTAAAACTAACTCCCCAGCCCCTGGTGCCCATCCTTCCACTTTCTGTCTCTGTGACTCTGACCTCTCTAAGGGCCTCATTTAGATGGAAGCATGCAGGATTTGTCCTTCTGGGGCCAGTTTATTTCACTTAATGTAGGAAGCTGCTAACTTTTCTGCTAGGCATAAACTTCAAAGTTCCAAAGAAAGGTCAGAGGATGCGGTTCAACGCCACGAAAGATCCTGGTGCCCTTCCTAGAGCAAAACCCCAGGAGGTGTCAGGGGTCCCTCCCTGGACTGTCCTTCCTCACTTGGGTCTGACAGATTCTGCTCTTGGTCAGCTTGCCCTGATGTCCCTGCTGCAAGCCCCAGGCTTAATGTCCAGGCAAAGAGCCTGGCCTTCCAGGACAGGCGTGCAGGCACTGCTGATACAAGGACCCCACACGCTGCAGCCAGATTTAAGCCGCAGAGAAAGCGGATGCTCTGTGGTCACTCCGGGCCGGGTTGGGGGGCACTCTCCACCATCTGTCTCCCCCACTGGGACTGATGCTCCTCCTCATGGTAGGGCTCTGTTCCCAAGCCTGGGGCCCTAGCAGTGGGTGCAGCAGGCCTCCCAGGTAGGTCACAGCCTCCCTCTCTCTCTCTCTGTGCTTTGTTCTGTCTCCTGCCCAGCCCGCCTCCCCTCTCTGCTCGTCTTTGGAACCAGTGTTAGTTTCCTAGGGCTTCATAACAAGTTACCGCAAGCCAGACGACTAAACAACAGAACAACAGAAACGCAATCTTCTGCGGCTCCGGAGGTCAGAGGTCAGAAACCAAGTCTCCTGAGATTTGAGAAGGATCCTGCCGGCTTCCGGTGTGGCCAGGAGCGCCTGGCCTTCCTGGGTGTGTAGCTGCATCATTGCAAAGGCAGAGGGGCCTCTGAGTCTCTGAGGCTTGAACCCTTCCCCAGGCCCAGTGGGGGTGGCTGTCAGTCCCTGGTGGGTGGAGGCAGAGGACAGCCTGGCATCCACCCTGGCCTGGATGGAGAACTTACATACAGGTTTGGCGGTCACTGAGTGCTGACAGCTGGATGGATTCCATCAGCAAGCCCCCCCACCCCACCCCCTGGAATTGATTTTAAGTTACATTTTGTTTCTTTCATCACCATTAATACTTGGGCCAGGTTCTCATCAGAGGAGGCTACCTGAGTGTGGCTGAGTGACAGCAGCCCCAAAGAACTGGATGCCAGATGCCTCTGCAGAGAGACCACACCCGACGTTTTCCCACAAACACCCCCGTATGAAATGCCCGCTTGGGGGTCCTTGGCAGCCTCTCTTCCCAGGTCTTCCCCACAGCTAGAGCTCACCTTCTACCAACTGGGAGGAGAGCACTGATGTAGGAGTGACTTTGGGTTATAAGTCACCACTCAACCCAGACTGTCCTAAATCCTTAAGGGAATTTTTGGCCTCATACAACTGATGAGTCCAGAGGTAGATGGGCTTAGGGGGAACATCTGTCTGGATTCTCCAAAAAGCAGAAGTTGTGTCTGACTCTTTGCGATCCTATGGACCATAGCCTGCCAGGCTTCTCTGTCCATGGGATTCTCCAGGCAGGAATTCTGGAGTGGGTTGCCGTGCATTCCTCCAAGGGAATCTTCCCAATCCAGGGATCGAACTCGAGTCTCTTAAGTCTCCTGCACTGGTGGGCAAGTTCTTTACCACTAGCGCCACTTGGGAAGCATACTTTGCATATGAGACCAGAGCTTGTGTGCACATCCTCTTTTGTCGGGGATCCTGGGATAACAGCCCACGAAGATGCCCACGTCCCAGACCCCGGATCCTGCGAATGTGGCACCTCACAGGGCTCAGCCGATGGGATCAAGTGAAGGATGCCTTGAGGTAGGGAGGGTATGCTGGGTGATCTGAGGGCCCCACGTAAGGCTCCCACAGGGACCTGAAAACCTGAGCACTCTCTTGGCTCTGGTCAGAGGGTGGCTGTGGGGAGAACCTCTGCCTTTGGGGGAGGTGCTGCTGCAGAAAGAAGGCAGGTAAGCCGACACTGCCTGCAGGAAGCAGAACCACCCACCTCTGCTGTGGTGGGAATGAGGGGGTAGAAGCAGCTGCCCTGCCTGCGGCCCTCTGGGGACATTGTGTGTTTGCAAGGGGCAGGGCAACCTGCATGGGGCGGGCAGGTGCTAATGCGGGAGGAAGTGGGCAGGCAGTGGGAAAGGATGCACGCAAGGGGTAAGGCAGAGACCTCCGGGGACACGGGCTGCTGTGGAGAGCATGTTGGACCTGGCCAGACCACCAGCGGGAGGGGCTGCAAACTCATGAGAACCTCAGCCTGACCAGCTCCTCTGGAAGTTTTTAAAGCTCTCTGTTCCATTGAGAAATAGCAGCCACGCATGACAGTTGCCCCTGGTCACTTTTTGTACCAGCAGCTGTGACTCCCTTCGGATGTCCAGGGAAAAATTCATTTGTTTCCAGGGCGCTGTGGCAGAGCTGGCCAACCCTGCTCAGGACACATGTCAGCACAGGAGTCTTCTGCTGCCTTGGGGGTCTGGGGCCACGCCCTCTACTTATGTTGAGGGTCCATGGGTCCTCCCCCACACCCTCTACTCTTGGAATGGGGCCTGTCTTCCCTGGGGTACACTTTCCACAATTCACAAACCACCAGGGCAGCAGGCAGGGGCTGTAATGTGGGTTTACTCCCAGATCCCTTAGAACCACTGGTATGAGACCATGCTGTAGATAAACTTACCCAGCCCTCTTTTGTCTGGCTTTCCTCAGCTAATATTAAGCCACAAACTTATCATCAGACTCTCTTGCAGCTGGGTTGGCTGTGTAAAGATTTACCCATGAGACAAAAAGCAGTTTCCCGAGGACTTCTGGGAAAGTCTTTGTCTTTCTGATATAGACTTCTGCTTTATCCTCCTTCCCTTTACTCTTCCTTATTGCCTAGAATGTGTATGCAATGGCTGGAGTTGCAGCAGCCCTCTTGAGATCATCAGGAAAAGATACGGGAATCAGAGACATTTGGTTCTGATTTTCTTGAAATGCTTCCCTGGAGGGTACATATATGAGAAAAATAAAGCTCCTAATCTGTTTAAGGCACTGTTTTCTTCTGGTTTACCATTTCTTGCAGTTGAATGTGGTCCTTATCTATCCCCACTCACAAAGGGGGTCTCTGCTTTCTTTGGCAAGGACACGTCCATGCTCCCACAAGTAGGACCAGATTTCTGAATCATAAACAAATGACTAGAGGATAAGTATAATTTTGTATGAAAAGGATTTGTTAGAAAAAGGAAGTCTGACCCAGGAAGGCAGAAGCTGAAGGAACTTGATCTGCTGTCTTGCCGTTGCTTCTCCTCTGAGTTTAATTAGGACTCCCAGCTCAGCTGGTAGATGTGTGCTTCTTTTTTAGTGTCTTCAAACAGGATGGTGGATTAAATGCCCTGTGAAAGGAGCGCATTAAAAAATAAAAAAGCAAGATGTCAGTGGAGACCCTACTGTTGTTTGTTGTAAATGTTAGGGAAAGAGCTATGTTCAGCATTCACCCCAGGGAGAATATTGTACTTCTTTAGAGGAAAAGCATCAGCTTGTTTGTGGAGCAGGGGCTCCCTGATGCTTACAAATACAGGATGGCAGTGAAGCTGCTCAGCGGAGCAGGGAGGGGACTGTGGGGGTCAGAGCCCAGTGCAGGGCACCTGCAGGGTGATCCTTGAGACCCACCACCCCCCAAATGGCAGGACTGCATGCATCAGAGCCTCGGGGGCTGCTGTAACAAGTGACCGTGAACTTGACATATTAAAACAGCAGACCTTTGTTCTCTCACAGCACAGGAGGCCAGGAGTCTGAGCGAAAGGTGCCTCAGGGCCGTGCTCCCCCGAGGCTCTAAGAGGGGAAGGCTCCCTGCCTCTCCAGCTTCCGGGGCTGCCGGCACCCATGGTGTCCTGGGCTGGCAGCCGGATCTCTTCATTCTGGGCCAGCACGAGGGCAGATGCGCTGCTCCAAGGATGTGGAGGCAGGGGAGGAGTTTGGGCCACGTGGACACAATTTTGGACATCAGGGCTTCGTGGCACTGGGTAAAGTCTCACAGGCTCAAAAAGAGATGAGGTTGTCTGTTGGTTGTTGTTTGAGGGACTGAAAGCTGGGGTCCAACTGAGTGTTCAAAACGGCAGATGGATGAGCAAAGTGTGGCAGGTGCAGACGGCGGGGGACAGCCGCAAGGGACCAGATACACAGACAGTAAACGTGGAAAAATGGTCAAAGGTAGGGTTTGATGGGAAAAAGCAGAGGTAATAGATCAAGATGTGGAAACACAATACGACTGATGTGACTGGAAAACACAGAACAATTCTACACATTTTGCAAGGATACGTGCTTTTTTTTTTTTTGGCCACACTGTGAGGCAAGTGGGGTCTTAGTTCCCCAACCAGGGATCGAACCTGTGCCCCCTGCAATGGAAGGCAGAGAGTCCTAACCACTGGACCACCAAGGAAGTTCTGGTGGGTTTTTAAAGATAAGTATCAGACACACTGGAGAGGCACCTGCAGGGAAGGAACTGGGAAGGAGGGTGCAGACGGTGATGACGCACCTCAGAATGAACACCTGAAGAAGTCACCTCTGCGTTCCTTGTCATAAGGTCCCAGTAGCAAGAGAAGTGACTTCCTGAGCTTCTCAGGGAGCAGGGGGCTGCTTCCCACCCCTGGTTCTCAAAGGGGCGTCCCTGGGGCAGCAGCAGCATCATCACCTGGGAGCTTGTTAGAAAACGCAATTATTGATATTATTTTAGAAGTACTTTTTAAAAAATTGTAGTAAGAACTCAATGTGAGATCTATGCCCTATGTGTGTTTCTGTGTTGGATACAGCACACCTCAGCAAGTCTTTAGCACTGAGAAGTCTAGTCAGGCATCCTGCCCATTTTTCTATTTGACTTTTCTCTTGATCTGTAGATATTCTTTGTGTATGTACTTGATGTGGTTCTTTGTTATATGTGTTAAATGTCTTTTTGCCCTAAAAACAGAGACAAGAACTGCAAATTCTGGCCCCACATGGCTCAAAAACTCTACAGCTGGGATGGCCTCCATGCTCACACAGGCACTGGTTTAGAGGCACCACGCACTCAGTGCCCTCTTGCCCTGGGCTGGCAGAGGGCCTCTGCTGATGGAGCCTGTCTGGGATGGACCCTGAAGCTGAAGTGGAGAATTTATTAAGAGGCACCACTTGGCCTAATGGCTGGGATGGGGCAGATGTAGACTTGGTCTTACTGTAAGTAGGACAGCATTTCCTAAAGCCATTACACTTCATTTTCTGGAGCGGACCTGGAATGAAGAGAGTGTCCCGAGGGGGCTGGGGAGGGGGATGACTGAAAACATCTGGCTGGAGATGAAGGGAGGTGGCCGTGCTGTGAGGACAGGGCCAGGGATCTGCTAGCTGGACCCAAGGGTCTGCTAGCTGCACCCTAGGTCTGCCTTTGAGGAGCAAGGTGGGGTCTCAGGTCTGGGGGTTCCTGCTGCCCACTTCCCCTTGCAGAGGTGGTGGCCCCCCTCGCCCCCAGAGGGTGCTGCCACTCAACCTTACAGGCCTGAGCTTTCCTAAGACAAAATGGGCCCTGCTTGGAATCACAGGTGTCACCAGTCAGGCTACGTTACCCAGACCCCGGCCAGCAGGTGGTCTCAGTGATGCATAGCTGCCCCCCGCCCCACGTCCCCCAGCTGCCAAAGGGCCCAAAGAGACCTTTTCAGTTCCTTCAGCCCAGCAGAGACCTGTGGGCCCTCACTTGACTCATCCCCGATTTAAGAAATAGTCATTTCCTTTTTAAAAAATTTATTTTATTGAAGTATAGTTGATTTGTCTCCTCAGGTGGCTCAGTGGTAAAAAATCTGCCTGCCAAGGCAGGAGACACAAGAGACACGGGTCCTCTCCTTGGGTTGGGAAGATCCCCTTGAGAAGGAAAGGGCAACCCACTCCAGTATTCTTGCAGGGGAAATGCCAAGGACCGAGGAGCCTGGTGGGCTACAGTCTGTGGGGTCACAAAGAGTTGGACACAACTGAAGTGACTTAACACATACATATAGTTTTAGTTGTAATAACTACATAATTATGCCATTAATTTATTTAAATAATTTCTATTATTTGTATTAACAATTAAATAAAATTATTAATATAATTCTATAGATATTAATTATAACTACAATCCCCAGGAGCAGGAAATGGCAACCCATTCCAGTATTCTTGCTTCAAAAATTTTACGAACAAAGGAGCCCAAAGTCCATGGGGTAGCCCCTGTGGATAAGTGGTACCACGGACGCTGGGGGTATATTTGCTTCCAAACCTTTTCACATGCTTACCTAAACGTGTTATGTGCTAAGCAGAATTATAATTTACGCACTTAAAATTCATTATTTATTTTTGGCTGTGTTAGCTCTTCATTGCTGCACAGGCTTTTTTTCTAGTTGTGGCATGGGCGTCTCATTGCAACGACTTCTCTTGTTGGGGAAAACAGGTTCTAGGTGTGGAGGCTTCAGTAGCTGGGACACATGGCTCAGTAGCTGTGGCTCTCAGGCTCTAGAGCCCAGTCTCAGTGATTGTGGCACACAGGCTTTGATGCTGCGAGGCCTGAGGGATCTTCCCAAGCCAGGGATCAAACCCATGTCTCCTGCATTGGCAGGTGGATTCTTTACCACTCAGCCACCAGGTAAGCCCATTTTATGCACTTGTTAAACAAAAATTTTCTTTGTTGAGGTATAATTTGCATATAATAAAATGCACATTTTAAAAAGTCTTTTCTCAGTTTTGCCTTTTTCACTTTGAAATGATTTGACTGGTAGAAACAGAACAAAGAATTCCCGAATGCCCTTCCTCCGGCTCCCCACCTGACATCAGCCTGCTGTCAGAAGCTGGGGGCCGTGGGGTGCAATGCAGTGACCCATCCCTGTGTCCTTGTTCTGCAATGGGACAGTCCAGTATCCTCAGGGTATCCTTGGGGCGGCTCACTCCCCTTAACTCAGCTGGCCCCTTGGTCCTCTACTTCCCTGCACCCCTATCCTTCTGAAGAGTGCTGTGCTTAGTCACTCAGTCATACCTGACTCTTTGCAACCCCATGGACTGTAGCCCAACAGGCACCTCTGTCTGTGGAGATTCTCCAGTCCAGAATACTGGAGTGGGTTGCTATGCCCTCCTTCAGGGGATCTTCTCAACCCTGGGTCTCCTGCATTGCAGGCAGATTCTTTACCCTCTTAGCCACCAGAGAAGCCCAAGAATACTGGAGTGGGTAGTTGATCCCTTCTTCAGGGGGTCTTCCTGACCCAGGAATCGAACCAGGGTCTCCTGTTTTGCAAGTAGATTCTTTACCAGCTGAGCTGTAGTGACCAGTTTTCCCTCCACTGAGTGTAAAGTTCCCGGGATTAAATCCAGTTTGTCCACTTCTGGCAAGAAAACCCCAGGAGCAATGCCTGCCTCCTCAGAAATGTGCCATTTTAAATGTGCGGTTTGGAGAGCTGGCTGGACATACACATCACACAGACCCCATATCTCCCAAGGCACCCAGGACCTGGCTTTAGTCCTCAAGGAGGGATCACACAGACCTTGTATCTCCCAGAGCACCCCAGGACCTGGCTTTAGTCCTCAAGGAGGGATCACACAGACCCCATAACTCCCAGAGCACCCAGGACCTGGCTTTAGTCCTCAAGGAGGGATCACACAGACCCCATATCTCCCAGAGCACCCCAGGACCTGGCTTTAGTCCTCAAGGAGGGCGGGAATAAAGTTCTCAGAACAGAGACCCCCAGGGCACTTGCTTTCCCCTCTGCCACATGAGTTCACAGCCAGAAGGTGCCATCTGCAGCCAGGAAGAGGGTCCCCATGAGAACCCAACCACGCTGGAACCCTGGGACCCCTGCCTCCCGAACTGTGAGGAATTCATGTCTATGATATTTGTGAGGACAGCCCAAGCCCACTAAGATGATCTGCAGCCAGGCCCTGCTGCCAAGGGGCTGGGCCGCCTCGGAGTAACCATCCACACAGCCAGCATGGACTCAGACCCTCCCAGGTCACCCAGGGTTCACCAGTGACAAGTCCTTAGTGAAGGGATGGTGAGGCTCATGGAGACTGGCAAGAGTGGGGGCGTTGGGACCCATGTTTGAGGGGCAGCTGTGTCTCCAGGCCTTGGAGAGGACCAGAGCCTGGAGCGGGGGCCACCCAGTGGGTGCTGCAGTAAGAAGGGACCTGGTTCCCAGGGAGGAGTCCTTGGTCCCCTGCTGGGGCTTTGGAAGCCATGGAGCCCATGGAGCCCAAATGCAGCATCAGCAGCAGCCTCCAGGGCAGAGGGAGGGGGTGGGTGGAGAAGGAGGGGTGCTCCAGCAGAAAGGGCCCAGTGCAGGGCTGGGCAAACAGCTGACGTTCAATCTAGGAGGTACTGTAAGCCGTCCCGACAGGCTCTGCTCCCTAGAGTCCACTGCACCCTAGGTCACAGTGCCACACCTCTGGACAGGCAGGTGGAGGCCCACTCCTGCCTGGCCTCTACCCTGGACTCCTCCGCAGCCTGATGCAAGCTCTGGGCCTCCCATCCAGGGGGGCCTGACTGTGGAATGGAGGCAGGGGGAGGGCTACATCCAGGCAGAATCTGTGCCACTCGAGCTGGGGAGCCACTTCCTGGTAGCCCAGCAGTTCCAGAGGGCTTGCAGAGAGCCCCCAGCCCTCACCTTCAGGAGCACTCTGTGGGCCTGGGAGGCCTGGCTTTGCCGGATGACCTGGGAGTCTCACAGAAGCTGAGGACAAACACCTGTCCCCAGCAGGTGTCCCTGGTCTGTGTCCCTCAGCACGTCTCATTTGTTTCTAGGCACCTGTCCCCAGCAGGTGTCTCTGGGCTGTGAGGTTTATCCCCTCAGCATGTCTCATTTGTTTCTCCATAAAATTAATTTCTCCATCCCCAGGATCTTCTTCTCTCCCCACCAGCTGGACGGTGGGGCTGCTCTGGGGCAGGTGTGTGTCAGCTGAGACCCCTCACCTCCTTCTGGGACCCACCTGCTCAGTGACACCCCGGGCTGTCAGCACTTCGAGCAGCCCTCTCGTCTCTGAGGCTGGGGGCTGGGGTGCTCCGAGGAAGATACCACCACATGGCTGGGGTTCCCTCCGTCTGCCCTCCATGCCCACTTTCAACAGGGAGTCGGTGTCTGAACAGCATGCATCTGTCGTGGTCCTGGAAGTATGGGCTCTGAGGAAACCCACCTTGACCACTGTGATGGCTAGTTTTAGGAGTCCATTCAGCTGGGCCACAGGGATGCCCGCAGAGCTGGTAAAACTTTATTTCTGGGTGGGTCTGTGAGGGCATTCCCTTGAATCAGTGGATAAAGAGAACCATCCTCTCCAATGTGGGTGGCATCATCCAGTCTGTTGGAGGCCTGGATACAGCGAACAATGAGAAGAAAGGCAAATTGGCTTTATTTGTGTGAGCAACAGCCCCTCTGACAGGGGCTCCTCTGACATTAGTTCAGCCTTTGAATTTGAACTGAGCGACACCTGTTTTCCTGAGTCTCCAGCTTGCAGATCTTTCAGACTGTGGGATTTCTCAGCTTCCATAACCACATGAGCCAATCCTTCATAAGCCTCTTCTATCTACAGATCCATTTATCATCTACCTATCTATCATCCATCCTTCCATCCATGTACCATCCATATCGGTTCAACTTCTTTGGGGAACTCTGACTAATAAATACAGCTTCTTGCTGGCTGTGGGACTTCAAGAAAGTTACCAAGCCTCTCTGTGCCGCAGTTTCCCCTTCTGCAAAATGGGGGTCAATACTGGCGTTTTCCTCCCAGGCTCCCTGTGAAGATTCGAGAAGTGAAGTACGAGAGTGCTGAGAGCAGTGAGTGCTGTGCCCTGCAAGAGCTCACGGTTGTGACCATTGCCACACTGCTATTTGCTGCCCTTCCCCACATGTGTGCAACTGTCTGTCTTTCACAGAGGCATCTAAGAGACGTGACTCCGTCTTCCTTGAACTTGCACCCTATTTATTTCCAGCTTTCATCTAGGCAGAGGTTGAGCAGGTGGGGACCCTGGACCCACAGCAGCAGCATCTACCGGGAGCATGTCAGAAGTAGAGATTCTCAGGTCACCCAGATCTGCTGAGTCAGGAGCTCTGGGGCTGGTCCCGTGTCTGTTCTCATGAGCCTTCCAGGGATCTGGTGCTTGCTCAAGAGCGGGTCCTTGTCTGAGGGTGGACCTTCAGCTGAGGGTGTCAGGAATGGAGAACTCCAGGTGGCAGGTGAAATTCCTGGCCCCTCATGCAAAGACCATCCTCCTACAACACTGACTGGGAGCCTGGCCAGTGGAATGCAGACAGAGGGGGACGTCATGGGGCCAGGTCCCCAGGGGAGCCCGTATCCTTAAACCGTCCGCAGCATCCCCGATCCTTTTAGCATCTGTAGGGTTGGTAGTGGTGTCTCGGTTCCATTCTCGATCCTGCTGACTTGTCTTCCATCTTTTCTTTCTGTCATTCTCACTAGAGATTTGTCCACTTTACTGATCTCTTCACAGAACCAGGACTTTGATGGTCTGCACTGTTCTCCTATTTTCAGGGTCTCTGATTTCTGTCCTTTATTCTCTGCTACTTGATCTGGGTTCATTTTGCTCTTTCCCAGTTTCTTGGCCTGGACGCTTAGATGATGGATCTGAAAAATTCCTCTTTCCTATGAGGGTTGGGGGCTGCACATCCCAAATGCCCCCACATCTGAGATATTGTTTTCCACTTCCATCTGGGGTGGGGAGCTGCTAGTCCCTGACGGTCTCTGTGAAGAGGACTCTGGCAGGAGAAGCAGGGCTTGGTGTTACAGATGGGGGTGGAGGTCTTGGCTCCCTGGATGGTTTCCGCTGACTCCATGGCTGGGCTTCAGTGCTTCCTGGTGGGGCAGCATGCATGGGTGTAGGGATCCAGACTTTCCCCAGCTTTTGGGTAGAGGAGTACAGTTAGTGTCTGTGCGTTTTTGGTCCTTTGGCTGACAGCAGGCTTTGTCCACTGGGCCCATCATGGTTTCTGGGTTGCTGGCTTCTTGGGCTCCAAGTCTGTGTAGGATGACAAGGCAAGAAGAAATTCACTCCTGTAACAAAGCAAGACCCTACGAGGCCTTCTCAGAATAGAGAAACCCTACTTCCCCCATGTTCTCTGCTTGCCTTTTGTCTATAGAGAAACTTAAGTCAAAGAATAAATTTAATCAGAAAAAAGAGGAAATGCAGAAAGGAAAACAGTCATGTAAGACAAAAGAATAATAAGCCATTAAGCAAAGTCAAGGACGTTTATTTCCTCCTCAAGGGCTATAGGTAATATTCTGAGCTACGTCCTAAGAGATGTTTTGCAGATGCTGAAACTCTCACAAGGTGGAAGAAGTTAACGGCATGCTGCCCATAAACACTAGACTCCAGACCAGCTGGAACCAGAAGCTTGATGATGCTGACTCCCACTTACCTCACCACCAGCCCATCAGAAGGATGTCCATGAGCTACTCACTCCCTCCTCTTTGAACCGTCTCTATGAGACTCCTCACTACCCTCTCCAGTGCTGGACACAGTCTTACAGGCATTAGTCTGCCATGGCCCCCTTTGCCTCGCAAAGCAATAAAGCGATTCTTTTCTACTTCACCCAAAACACCGTCTCTGCATTTCTATTCAGCATCAGTGAACAGAGGCTGAGTCTTGACAACACGCCCCACCCATTGCCCCTCAGGCCCGAGGCCCTCAGCCAGCCTGCCCTTCTCTCCTCCTTCCAGAGTCTCTCTCCTTACTTTCTCTGGAATGTCTTGAGTTTTAGGCTGAGCCTGTGGGAGGAATAGAAGACAGTATATCTGCTTGTTTTGCTGGAGGCGAGTGAGACTGGGCTCTTTGACCTTGAGTGCTGGTGCTTCTGTGTCTGAGGTCAGCCCCTGCCCTATAGGTGTCGGCCTGGGTTGCCAGTCAGTAAAAAGTTTGTATCACGTGTCCTCAGAGCACTGTGGACTTGTTCAACACGAGCTCAATTCATTTAACTCATTCATCCGCCTTCATCTCAGGCAACTTTGCTTTCATTACATCTTTGACCAGTTTTCCTGGCTTTTCTGTTGAAGTTTCTTCCTCTGGACACCGGGTATCCTTGGGCTGATGCATCTTTGTGTGGATTCCCAGTGTTAATCATCTTTTCGCCAGTGCTTTTCTCAAAGGGTCTTTGTTTGTTTTGTTTGTTTGTTTGAATCTCTAACCAGTGTGAGTGCCTTGAGTTTTTCTGCTGTATCAGCAGTCTCATCCTAGGTCACGCTTCTGTTTTCTTTGTTTGATTTATTTTTTCAGTTCAGTTCAGTTGCTCAGTCGTGTCTGACTCTTTGCGACCCCATGAATCGCAGCACTCCAGGCCTCCCTGTCCATCACCAACTCCTGGAGTTCACTCAGACTCACGTCCATCGAGTCAGTGATGCCATCCAGCCATCTCATCCTCAGTCGTCCCCTTCTCCTGCCCTCAATCCCTCCCAGCATCAGAGTCTTTTCCAATGAGTCAACTCTTATCATGAGGTGGCCAAAGTACTGGAGTTTCAGCTTTAGCATCATTCCTTCCAAAGAAATCCCAGGGCTGATCTCCTTCAGAATGGGCTGGTTGGATCTCTTTGCAGTCCAAGGGACTCTCAAGAGTCTTCTCCAACACCACAGGTCAAAAGCATCAATTCTTCGGCTCTCAGCTTTTTTCACAGTCCAACTCTCACATCCATAAATGACCACAGGAAAAACCATAGCCTGATTTACTCTTTAGTTTTGTATTATGCTGTTCTGAGCCTTATTTTGTTTCTTTAACTCTGAAACCAGCGGTTTTCATCTCATTCCTTAGTTTTGTGGTCTAATCTGTCAGCTCTTCTTTTGAAATCTTAGCTTCTTAGACAAACATTGTATGATATCACTATATGTGGAATTTAAAATAGGACACAAATGAATGTATCTACGCAACAGGAACAGACCCATGGACATAGAGAACAAACTTGCCAGGGTGCAGGTGGGATGGGGAGGGATGGAGTATGAGTTTGGCGTTATGAGATGCAAACTATTATATACAGGATGAACAGACAACAAGGACCTAGTATATAGCCCAGGAAACTATATTCAATATCCTATGATAAACCATAATGGAAAAGAATGTAAACATACATATAACTGAGTTTCTTTATTGCACAGAAGAAAGTAACACAATGTTATAAATCAACTATAATCCAATTTTTTTCTAAGTTTAAAAGAAAAGTTAGCTTCTCAACTTCTTCTCAAGTGAGAAGCACTTATAGAAAGTTTTCTTCTATTTTGGGGTGTTTTTTCCTAGAATGCTTTTTGTCTGTCTTCTGCCTGCCTTTCCCTCCCTTTTCTCATCCTCTACACCCTCGTTTCTTCTTCTTCTCCTTCCCTTCTCCTTTTCCTTCTCTTTTTGTGGAAGCACGTGGAGGGGTTGCTGTATGAGGCCAGGCACAGGAGGAGGGGAGATGGCGGGGCAACTGGGCCCCAGCATGGTCCTGATGGTGAGTGCCCGGTCTTTCCTGAAGCAGCTTCACAACCCTGCAGAGAACATCACAAGGATGTTCCTGATTCTGTGGGAACAGTGGGAGCAGATCCCACTGCTGTGGCTTCCAGACGCCCCACGGGACACAGGAAGGAGGGTTCTGAGGCTAGAAAGGACAAACCTTGGAAGCCACACAACTGTGACCTTCAGGAGGGATACAAAGCTGGTTTTGAAAGTCAGCACTTTTCAGGAAGCTCAGGCCAGGCTGTGCTGCGCTGAGAGGAGGGTGTTCTCAGGGTGAGGACACTGTCAGCCGTCACTTGTTACAGAAGGAAGATCACCCCGTCCATCTGTGTTAGCACAGATAAGCCATTTAATTTTAAAATGTCTATTGGGTGTCTAAAAGGGCAAGAAGAAATAAACAGGCTTCTCATCTTATTTATCACTGAGCAGTGACTTGTACGACTTATCAAGGCTGTTGGTTTAATTAACTTTGGCCTGGGAGGCAGTTCTCCTCAAGAGGAGGGGGCAGCATGGCTGAGCCAGCCCTCCAGGTCCTGCCTCTTTGCGCGGGTCTGGCTCTTCTGGGCTCTTTTTCCCGCCTCAGACCCGGAGCCTCCGGGGCTGGTCCCTCCCTCCTACTTCCAGGAGCCCAGTGCACGTGAAGATGGTTCTACAGGGAGCCCAAGAAAAGCGCATCTCAGCCAGTGCAGGGGGCTCCTCACGCCCCTCCCCTGGGCCAAGCCTCTGTGGCTACAAGGGTGTGACAGGAACCAGATGAGAGTGAGCCCTCGCAGCAGTCCCCAGGGCTGGTGAGCGTGCGAGGGAGAAAACATATCTCCCTCTTCACTTACTTCTGAACGGAAAGCAGTGTTTCCTTCAATTACAAACACACTTAGTTCTCATCCTCTTTGGGGGTCCGGCGCTATGAGGTCATGTGATTGTGAAATTAGTGGCACCAAACCTGTTCCAGGGAAAGCCTGAGCCCCTGGACACCATATTTTTGTCCGCCAACCAACAGACAACTTAATTTGATGTGTTTCTGTTTAAAGATATCTCATTTAATCTACATTGTTGACTCACAGTGCCCACAGCGCTGTGATCATGCCGGGACGAAGCCCGTCTAACACGCGTCTTCTCGGTGGCACGTCACAGCCTTCTTGTCCTTAGGACACTGGATGGCGCTTGAGCTCTGAGCTTAGGGCCATTTTAAACAGCAAAAACAACAAAACAGAAATACATACCAAAAAAAAAAAAAAAAAAACCCCCACAAAAAAACCCTACACAGACACAAAGGGTTTGCTTACACCTCAGAGCTGACATGAATCAGCTGCGTCAGCTGGTTCCGCGCCCGCCAGGAGCACATGTGTGGGGCCAGTCACGTCTCTCCTGCCCTGCCACATTCTGAGTGACCACGGAAGCACCCACCTGCTGATGCTGGGGTTACAGATAGATTTAACAAGCAGGTGCATTCACAAATACAGAATCTGTGCATGATGTGGGTGGCTGCATGGTGGCAAACCTCGCTTTTACTAGCTGCACATTGATGGCGATGTTAGTGGAATCACAGAGCTTCAATCTGCATCATTGCCACTGCTGAAGAATCGCATCTTGGAGGCCGCTGGTCCCCGCTCTCACACGTGTGGCTGCATCTTGATGTCTGAAGCATGAATATAGCAGCATAGTCTATCCTCTCACACTGTGTTTGTTTTTAATATTTTGACAACTGGCTGGATTCCAGTAGAATCGGTTTCTTCTATAATACTATGTATTTTATTCCCAAGTGGAGATGATGTTCCAAGTGGACCTCATTCTTATCCAGTCACCATGCGGACACCCTCGGCCACCAGGCCTGGGAGATCTGACTTCTGCCCTGTGGCCCCTGGAGGCAGTGCTTGTGTGCTGGTCTAGGGAGTAGGCAGGGAGTGAAGAGGAGTTAGGGTTGTGGTGTGATGCTGTGATGCTGGCAGGGAGAGGGGAGGAGTTGGGGGTAGAGGTGGGGGCATCCATGATACAAGAAACGTCAGCTGAGCTCCGGGGTTGCTGTGGGCACTGTCTCTGTCCTTCGGGTGCTGTGGGAGGGGAGCATGTCACCTCACACATCTCTGAGATGTGGTTACCTCTAATGGAGTGTATCAGTGTCCTGGGGCAGCTCTACCAAGTGACCGCAGACGTGCTGGCTTAAAACAGCAGGAGTTTCTCTTTTCACAGTCCGGGGCCAGAAGTCTGAGACCCAAGTGTCGGCAGGGCTGGCTGCTCCTGGGGGCAGAGGCAGAAACTGGTCCAGGCCCCTCGTCCACTCCTAGGGCCGCCAGCACTCTCCATGTCCTGGGCGTGTGGCTATAGCACTCCAGCTCTGCCTCCATCTCTGCGAGGCTGTGTTCTCTGTGTGTCTGTGTGTCATCGCTTCTTATAAGGACGCTGCGAGGGGATCAGAGCCCATCAACTCCTGGCTGACTGTATCTTAACTAATTACACTACAAAGACCCCAGGCCTAAAGAAGGTCACCTTTTGAGGTTCCATGTGGACCCCATCTTGGGAACACTGCTGATCCCAGCACAGGAAGTGACTGTTTCCCTGGCCCAACTATGTCCCAGGAAGGCATCCTGCCTGCCTGCTAAGTTGCTTCAGTTGTGTCCAACTCTTTGCAACCCTATGGACTGCAGCCCACCAGGCTCCTCTGTCTATGGGATTCTCCAGGCAAGAATACTGGAGTGGGTTGCCATGCCCTCCTCCAGGGGATCTTCCAGACCCAGGGATCGAACCCATGTCTCCTGCAGCTCCTGCATTGCAGGCAGATTCTTTACCACTGAGCCACCAGGAAAGCCCATAGATCGGCATTGTTTCCACCTAAATTGCCCAGAACGAGTTGGCTGTGCGGTGCTTCCCTCTGCACCCGTGGGCTCCTGCTGGCTCAGGCTGCCTCCCTGCCTACTCCATGCACCTTTGATGTTTCTGCAGCCTGTGTTTTCTGAGCCAAATTCAACTCGGGGGATTGGCTCATGTCCCCGCTTTTGTCCCCATGTTGTCCCTACTGGGATGGCTTCCATTCTCCACCCACTGCTCTGGCAGGGCGGTGGAGGGGCACTTGGGATGCTGCTAGAGACTGGACCTGTCATGGGCTTGGGACACCTTGGGCAAAGGAAGACCAAGCCTGAAAGTTGAAGTAAGTCTTCATCCCCAAGAATGGTTTCTGCCTTTGGCCAGGCTATGACTTCCTGAAGCTTGCGAGAAGTTCTCAGAAGGGAGGGAAACCAGGCTCCAGGATGGGTGTTCACAGGGGTGTCTCCTACTTTACAAGTTCCCCCCCACCGCTTGCTGCAATCCCCCAGACCTCTGCCCTCCCACTCAGGGAGCCGGGCTTGCAGCATCTGTCCACCCAACTTGGCTTCTCATCACTGTGCTGAGATGTGGATCCCACCCTGGCCCCTCCGTTCCTTGCTCTCTCTGGGGTCTTGCCTCCTGGGACCGATGGTGCTGTGAGTATCAACAGCCAGCACCCCAGCCTTCTTCCCAGTTCTTCCAGGACAGTCCGTCTGCATGAGGCCTCAGTAGGGCGGTGTCAAAGCTGTGTCTCACATGGGGGAGGACTGCATCTGGGTGGGCGAACCCGGGGGTTTGGAGTTCGGGGCTTTGTCTGCCGTCTGAGTTCTGTGGGACAGTTTATCTCTGATCGCGAACACCCCAGCCTCTGCGCTCCCCCATGCGGGTGCCTGGCTGCCAGACGGCTCTGTCTGCTGCAGAAGAAAGTTAAAGCAAAAAAAGAGAAAGTTAAAGCATCAGTGTGTGATGTGAACTATGACCCCCACTCCCAAGATTCAGTCCCTGGCATCTGCACTGGCAGCTTCCTCATGTGGAAGTAGGGCCTTTGCAGACGCCATCCAGGGAAAATGGGCAGGTGGGGGTGGGGGTCTCATCCATGGCTGTGTGTCCTCAGGAGGAGGGGGAGGGGCAGACACAAGAGTGGGACACTGGCCTGAAGGGAGGGGCAGGCAGGCAGGCAGGGTCCCCAGGGGCACCTGGGATGTGCCTCCTGAGGGCCCTGGGCACCCCTGGGGGTGATGGGCATCGGCAGCCAGCAGTGTGGTCCTGTTTTATGCTCCCCTCTGGGCCTCGGGGCTGGAAGGCGTCTCTTGGGGTCCACTTCCCAGGGGCCAAGGAAGCAGGATTCTAAACTGTCCAGGAGACCTGTCCCTGCAACCAGGGGTCCTTGCACCCACCGCATGGCCCTGAGTAACCCTCTTCCCTGCGGGAGGTCCCCGTGCTCTCTCGAAACTGTGGAAGGAGCTGTCTCAGCCTCTGGGGGTCTTTTTTCCATTGTCTACTCAGAGCCCCAGGATAAATGGTGCCCTTGCCTGCCCTGGAGGGATGGGTATGGGACCCTGTGCCGGAAGTCCCACTGGCCTGGGACAGTTTATGTCCTCATCTTTAGTCCTCTGCTGCCAAACACAGAAGACATTTTTCAAAGACAGGTGATCGATTTTTCTCTTGCTCTTTCTGCTCAGTCATTCATCTCCCTTGAAGCAATGCAGGGGAGAGATCCACGCACTACAGCTCAAAGCAGCAGTATTTTGAAGCAAAGGGGTCTCTGATGGTCTGGATCTAGGAAGGGAAGGATGTTTCCTTTTCTAAGCCTCAGGGGTGCTTCAGGGTCCCTTCCCAGGTAGACAGCAAGGCCTCCAGATGCCGTGATGGGGGTGATGGAGGCAGGGTCCTGGTCACCTGGTGGCTGAGAGCCACCCAGTAAAGCCACTCCAGTGAGAATCTCTTGTTTCCTTTTGGAGAACTTTGATGACTCTGGAAAATAGCAGACCTTGGGGCTTAGAATGCAAGGATCCACAGACTAGCTGTGCATCCCCCAAAGGCCAGTGCTCAGAAGGTGCTAATTCAGTGCCTGCCAGCTGGCCACCCAACACCCCTCCTGCCACCAGATGTGCTGTGGATTCATAACAGCTTGGCCCATAGCTCTTGCAAGCTCCAGGCCCCTCGTCCTGAATAAAGTTCTTTGTAGACTTTTGTTGAAAAAGCGCTCATAATTCACCTTGTCAGGGAAGTCCTGCATCCTGCTTCCCAACTGTGGGGGGGCCCAGTCGTGTGCTGGGGGGGTTCCTGGTACCTTTGACTCCCTGGCGTTTGCTCCCTGACTACCCACTCTCAGCCAGGGTGCTCAGAACACATTCACTGAATAAGTGAGCGAGTGAATAAATGAATAAATGGCTCAGGCAGGTGGAATTTCCCTCTAGTCATCATTGGAAGTGCATCTTGGCAGAGGCTTTGGGGGGGCGGTGGACATGTCGGGGACCAACCACACGAATTGCCAGACTCCCTATTCAATCATGTTTAGGGAACTTGGATAAGTATTAAATAAAACTGAGGCCCCTGTGAGCAGGAAGGGAGGCCCCGTGGGGACGTCAGGTGGCACCCTGCTGACTCTTAGTGAGTGTACTTGAGGACAAGGTCTACCCTCGAGAGAACGCCCTGGAGGGTGAGACCATAGTGCTGGCCCCTCTCCATGTCTGCAGTTGGGCTGAGGACCCCAGGGACCCAAGCAAAGGGTGGGTGCTGGGGGCCCCCTCATCCCGTTTCCCCTTTCAGGCCAGTCCCTCCCTCGGGGCTGCATGAGGACTATTAATGACTGTGCTGTGCTTATCTCCACACATTGGTGGGCAGTGCTTTATACAACTCTGTCTATCTGATGGTCATTTCAGCTTTCCTCTTAGTCCATCCTCAGGCACACAGTTTCTCCCCCATAATATACTTTCTTTTTCACATTTACTTATTTATTTATTTACTTATTTTTGGCTGTACTGGATCTTCACTGCTGCTCGAGGGCTTTTCTCTAGTAGTGATGAGTAGGGGCTATTCTCTAGTTGGGGTGCATGGGCTTCTCATCGTGGCGGCTTCTTTTGTTGATCTAGGTGAAAGGGCTTCAGTAAGTTGTGGTATATGGGCTTAGAATCGATCCTGTGTCCCCTGCATTGGCAAGCGGATTCTTAACCACTGGACCGCCAGGGAGGCCCATGAAGCGATTTTCTTCACTGGTATCTGGTGCTGTCCTGCTGTGGGTGGAACTGCACCCTCCTTGAAAAACCCTAACCCCAAGCCCTAACCCCAAGGACCTCAGGCTGTGAACTTACTTGGAGATGAGGTCTTTACAGAGGGGATTAGGTTAAAGGGAGATCATTAATGTGGGCCCTGATCCAACAGGACTGATGTCCTTATAAAAGGGGAGATTTGGAGCCAGACACTCACACAGGGAAAAGGCCACGTGCAGCGGAGGCAGAGATGGGCTGATGCTTCTATAGACAGAAGGGTGCTGCCCGTGGACCACCAGGACCTGGGGTAGGGGCAAGGATAGACCCTCTTGCACGGCCTCAGGAGGAGCCAACCCTGCCGGCATCTCTATCCTGGAATTCTGGCTGCAGAGCTGGGAGACATATCTATCTGTTGCTGAAGGCACCCCCTCTATAGCACTTCATCTGGCAGCCCCAGCAAACTTGTTCTCCTTCCCCAGGGCCTCCTTGTCTCTAAGACCTTTACCCATGAACCCTTCCTGGTTTCTCTTCCTGGCAACACTCACTCCTCAGTGCTCTCACCCAGTCTGACATCTTGAGACATCCCTGATCCCAGCCCAGACCTCTCCCCCAACCCCAGACTCCATTGGTATCTTCAGTGAACCTTCCCCCACCTTCACCGTCCCCAGACCCCATCTTGGTTGACAGCAACTCCATCCCTTCTAGGGCTTCTCTGGTGGCTCAGATGGCAAAGAATCCGCCTGGAATGCAGGAGACCTTGGCTTGATACTTAGGTCGGGAAGATCCCCTGGAGGAGGAAATGGCAACCCACTCCAGTATTCCTGCCTGGAAAATCTCAGGAACAGAGGAGCCTGGTGGGCTGCAGTCCATGGGATCACAAAGAGTTGGACACAACTTAGCGACTAAACCACCACCACCACCATCCCATCTAAGCCCAGATGCCTGAATCGAAAGAGTTCCCTTCTTCTCTTTCACTGCCATGTCCAATCCTGGTGGTCCCTGCCACTACAGACAGTGATGTTGCTCTGCCCGACCCCAGATGGCCCCATATCCCACCTGGAGGCAGTCCCCAAGGATCTACAGGGCTGCCCTCTCTGACTGCTTCTACTCCTCTCCCTATACCTGCCCCACCCCGTGGCACTCTCCTTCTGGCTGCTCCTGCCCCAGGACCTTTGCACAGATGGTCCCATCTGTTCTTTTCTCCATGATGTTTCCCCCAGTGACTCCTTAACGAAGTCACCCCAGCCTCGCCCTCTTCTGTTGTGCTTTATTTTTTTCTCAGCACCTACCAGCTTCCAACAGGCACTTTGTCTACTGCTTATCATCATTTTACTGGCTCTGTGAAGGTGAGGCCCAGCTCCATGGCAGGGCAGGATTTTATTCTGTTCCATTCCCTGCAGAGTCCTCAGCACCAGGGACAGTGCCCAGAGTGCAGCAGGTGTTGAATACCTTAATGAATGAAAGAGTAGATTATCGTTCACAGCAGACACATTTCTTGGCAGAAAAACAAATACATACAGACAAGAATAAGAAGCAAATAAAAAATCAAAACCGCCATGGATAAGAGTTATTTGTTTTTTTTCCTAATCCTCAGGGCAAAGTTGGGCGCAGGTATTACTTTTCCTTTTCAGGTTCAGACAGGGAAAGAATTGACCAAAATCACACAGCAAATACAATCCAGGTGTGTCTGCTCCTGGCATTCCCTCCCTAGGACACAGGGCTGATTCCCAAAGGTCCCACAGACCCCAGAACCACCCCTGTGTTTATTTGTCAACGTTGCTTCCCTCTTAGCTAGATTTTGCTCATGAACAAGGACAAGATGCTTCTCTTCGGTTCGCAGATGAGTCTCCATCCCTTGCGTCTGCTGGTTCCCTGGCCAGTCCTTGCCAGGCCTGCATCCCTGCCCCCTGGGGGCTGCTGTTCCCACCTACTCCCAGGCGTTGCGGGCTGCCTGCTCCCCTGCCTCTCTTCTGGGGACCCCACCCCCTGGGGCCAATCCCACTGCAGTCCTCTCCCTCAGGGTCACTCACTCAGTCTGAGCCATAATGAAGATTCATAGGAGTGATGAATATTTTTATTAGACAAAATTAAATTCTGGTACACATCATTTCTATCAAGAGCGGAGGAAAGGGTGGGGGGGAAACCCTGCACATTCACTGTTTTCCACCAGAAGCATCTGCTTATTAATGGTCTTTCCCAGAAACCTGTTTATTAGGTTGGGTTACTAATAAACTGTTTTAAACAGATGATGTGGATTTTTCTGAATTTGCTGCAGAGTCAATTAATAATTGAATTAATGAAAGAAGTGGGCCTGTTATTAGGTTTTATTAAATGCTGTTTGTTGCATCTTTGCCATTTAAAACAAGACTGTTGTTTAAAAAGAAAAAAAATATCCACTAGGCAGCTGGGCAGAGTGGAAAAAGCAGAGGCTTGGAGTCAGCAGGTCTCAGTGTGACCCCCACCTGCTTCAGCAAGTGTGTACTTGTGCCAGGCCACTTCACTCCTTGGGCCTCTGTTGTCCCATCTGAGAAATGGGCACAGATGTTCTCAGGGCTACTTGGGGTCATTTCAAGAATTAAGTGGGTTGGGACTTCCCTGGAGGTCCAGTGGTTAAGAATCTGCCTGCCAATGCGGGGAATACAGGTTCAATCCCTGGTCCGGGAAGATTTCACAGGCCACAGGGCAACTAAGCCCTCGTGCCTCAACTACTGAAGCCCATGTGCCTAGAGCTGGCGCTCTGCTACCAGGGAGGCCACCACAGTAAGAAGCCTGAGCACCACGGTGAAGAGAAGCCCCCTCTGGCCGCAACTAGAGAAAGCCCACTCGCACCAACAAAGAGCCCTGGTGCCGCAACAAAGACCCACTGCAACCGCAAATAAACAAACAAATAACACATTGGCTGTTAAAACAGAAAAGAACCAAGTGTGATTAAAATTGGGCATTTTAGACATATTTCTCCCTCCCTTGCTCCCTCCCTTGCTCCTCCCTCCCCCTTTTCCATTTTCTGAGAATAGGCACCAGCACTTTCCCAAGCGGACAGGGTGGGAAGTCACACAGCAGTAGGCCCTCTTTGTTCCACGTGTCTGTCCTTGTCCTGGTCATGAGGCTGAGAAGACTCATCAGGGCCCCGGGGAGAACACAGCAAGGGTGTGCTGGGCAGAGCCTGCCTGCAGGCCCTGTGACACCTGACCTAGTTTGCAGCCTGGCCAATTTCCATTTACAAATATCCCCCACCAGGGGCTATTTCCAGCTACCAACCTGCCCTCTGGGAGCGTGGAGTTGAAAAGAGGTAGCTCCCCACCGTGCCCACCACACAGATTTGTAGACACAATAATCTGAGAAGCACAGAGTATAATAAAATAGAGTAAATCATTAGGAAGGGCTGAGTTTTGAGTATTTATTGCCTTTGCTTTTATTATAATTGATTGAGTTGTAAATAGTTTGTTTTTAGTAACAGCCATGTTTGGACTCCAAGGAGATCCAACCAGTGAGTCCTAAAGAAAATCAGCCCTGAATATTCATTGGAAGGACTGATGCTGAAGCTCCAACACTTTGGCTACCTGATGCGAAGAGCCCACTCATTGGAAAAGACCCTGATGTTGGGAAAGATTGCAGGCAGGAGGAGAAGGGGTTGGCAGAGAATGAGATGGTTAGATAGCATCACCGACTTAATGGACATGAGTGTGAGCAAACTCTAGGAGATAGTGAAGGACGCAGAAACCTGATGTGCTGCAGTCCATGGTCTCGCAGAGTCGGACACGACTTAGCGACTGAACAACATTTCCCAATTGGTGCACAAAATTTCTGAGAATTTCAGCATTGACTCTTGCCAGCTACAGCGGTCCAGTTTCAGGTGAAGCTGGAGGGGATAAAGCACGCCTGATGTCATCAAGGGTGCTGTTCCGTGAGCCTCTGGTGCCCAGTCCTGGTCCTGTGATGGGGAGGGGTGTGTCCTGGGCCCTCTGGAAAGAAGGGCGACCCTCTGGCCCAGCTTGCACTTGTCAGAGTCAGGAATCCTGTCTCGTTGAGATGACCTGTGGCCACCACCTTCGAGTCTGTGCTCGAACCCCCATTCCGCCCCTATGTCCCTGCTCTGCTGCACGGAGAGTTCTGTATCCCATGATTTCTTGTCCTTCAGCTCCAGATAGTTTCAGCCAAAAGGAAACGTTGGAGAATTGGAGGGTAGAGAGAAACCAGGGTGCTTCCGTCCCCAGCTCTGGTTTCAGGAGCGTTTCTGGAAGTGCCGTGTCTCTCCCATCCCTCTTTCTGGAGTCCCAGTCCTCACAAGGGGCCCTGACTCCTGGCTCCAGTAATACTGCCCTCTCTTGGGTCCCTTCAGCCCATGGAAGATGAGTCCCTGAGATGCCTCAGCCCTTCAGTAACTTGTGTGATCAACTCCTTGTGTTGAATTCCCTTTGTTTGACAGACACGATGCATGCTGGTAACCACTGAGGTGATCTCAACTACGGACCAGTGGTTAAAAGGGGTAGAGGGTTTAGGGGGGCTGGGTTGGCTTCAGTACAGTCCATGGATGACATTAGTGGCTATTCTGAACCCAGGATTACAGGGGGGGATGATGAAAGTGCATGTCACCATGAATTAGAAAGCTCTGTGAACTTGGCCCCAGATAAGCGTATGCCTGGAGTACAGGCAGAGTCTTGACTGGCAGGGACGTCCCACCAGCTGTGACCAAGTGTCGACCACAAAACTGCAGGGACCGTTTCCAGCGGCTCCACCACGTGGCTGGCCCCACATGGCAGCATGGGAATCATGGTCCATCTTCAACTTTCTTCCCAACTGACTTTGGGCAGGGGCTCTTAGCATGGAGTTACCCCCTGGATTCTATGGCAGTTTTTCTGGAAAAGGGCCAACCTCATGAGGGATTCATGTGCTCAGGAGGCCGGTAAGGACTGGAGGCGACAGAAACAAGAGTGCTGCCTGGCCGTGTGTTAGGAAGAAGGATGCTAGATTCCATCTTGGTTCTGACAGACAGCAGCCTCTTGGCATGAGAGCATGGACGGCACTGGGCAGTTGTGGGCTGACCTGATTTAGTCCCGCTGCCCGTGGACCCAGCTACTGCCTGCCCAGTCAATGCCTTTGTCCTCATGTGTCCTGGTGGTGGCAGGCAGGACCCTGACAGAAAGAGCAGGCTTTCAAAACACGGGAACTCCCCGCCTCGCAAGAGGATGAGAGGTTTGTCAAGACGCTGAGAGGCAATTTTCCAGGTGTCAGGCTTCTGCGGGATCCTGTGTGGGCTGCAAACCACCCAGCTTTGACGGGACTGTCAATTTGCCTAATGAATTGTAACATGAGTGAGGTTTATAAGTTCGAGCCTGTGATGTTTTCTATTTTAAAGCATAGGCAATACATTTGGCATGCTAATGGCTGCTACACTGTTACACTGTTATAACTTCACTTGCCAGAATCTTCTGAATTATTGAAGACCAGTCCTTGGCCAGTGACTGTTTTGTTTTGAAATCTTTATTCAGTTTGTTACAGTATTGTTTCTGGTTTGTTTTTTTTTTTAATGTTTTGTTTTCTCAACCATGTGGGATCTTTTCTCTAGTTGTGGCACAAGGGCTCAGTAGCTATGGTCCACAGGCTTAGTTCCCCAGACAGGCATCAGACCCTCTTTCTCTGCATTTGACGGTGGATTCAATCACTAGACTACCAGGGAAGTTCCCTTTGAGCTATTTTGCAGATACTGAAACCCCCGCTAGGTGGGAGAAGTTAATGGCATTACCTCACCACCAACCAACCAGAAGAATGTCCACCAGCTCATCACATACCCCACAACCCCCCTCCCTCACCCCATCTCTAAGAATCTTGCCCTGAAAGCCATTGGGAGTTTGCGTCTTTTGAGCACGAACTTCCCAGACTCCTTGCTTGGCGCCTGCACTTTCCTTCGCCACAAACCCCGGTTAGTACACTGGCGTCACTGTGTGTGTGGGTGAGAGGACCCAAGTTTGCTTCAGTAACACTTCTGCTTTCATCTCTTTCGGAAGCTCATTTTTGGGAAAAACTGCCCCCCTCACCAACAGGATATGAGATCCCTGGCACTAGCAGAAGTGACTTTTCCTCTCCTAGGAAGAGGCAGTGCTGGGAGGCAGGGAGCAAGATGGGGGAACCCAGGAGGCAAGGGGGAAGGGCCACTCTCCCACTTCTGGGAGGACAGACTACCTGGCTACAGCAAGGTGAGAACAGAGATCTTCAAGTTCCCCCCAGCTTAAAGCCCTGTTGTTTGGAACCCCTGCCACCCTGCCTTCCAGGTTACTCTCTAAGAACGGGGAGGAGGGCTTCCATGGTGGCTCAATGGTAAAGAATCTGCAGGCTAATGTAGGAGACACGGGTTCGATCCCTGGTCCAGGAAGATCCCACACGCCATGGAGCAACTAAGCCCCATGCATCACAGAGCAACTAAGCCCTCTAGAGCCCATGCTCTGCAACAAGAGAAGCCACCGCAGTAAGAAGCCGGCACACCACAGCTAGAGAGTAACCCCTGCTCGCTGCAACTAGAGAAAAGCTCATGTAGCAGTGAAGACCCAGCATGGCCAAAAATAAACGAATAAATAAAAACAAAAGAAAAAAATGGGGAGAAACTAGGAAGTCACTGATGGTGCCCCCAGCTTCCATCCCCAGGAGACCCTCTGTGGGGGAGGAGACAGTTGGTTGGCTTTCAGCAGCTTGGCATCTCATCTGCTGTTCATTTCCACGGCTGGGTGAGCCCAGCCTGCCCTGGGGCCCTTCACTGATGCCACAGCTGAAGACACCCATCATCGGGAAGGAGGTTAGCAGCTAGGATTGGACTGTTGCTTGGCACTGGGCCTGGTGGGGGAAAGAGACAGCCAGAACTTTTTCTCCAGTTTCCCTCCCAGTGTCCTGCAATTCTAAGTGCAGTAATGAAGCATCCTCTTGCCCAGGTGGGTGTCTTGGAGGTCTTAGGACAGCCCTGGTGGGGGGTGTGCTGCTTCTCAGCTCTGGTCCTGGAGCATGAAAGCCGCCGTGGACAATACATGAACAGAGGGGTGTGGCCGTGTGCCAATAAAACTTTATTTATAAAAATAGGCAAGGGACCATGGGTTATCATTTGCTGACCCTTGCCTTAGAGTAACACGAGAAGGCGCCTGACCCTGGATTAGCCGCTAGAACAGGGATCCCTCCCTGGACTGCTGACTAGCTCCTGTGGACGAGACATCAGGTGTGTATGTTTAATTGCTCTTTCCTGGACCAAAGCAGTCACAGCCGCCTCCTCACCCAGCGCTGCCCTTGGGGTTGTCTTTGATGTCACCGCAGCTACTGCTGCCCCGCTCCCCTCACCAGCCAGGGTTTAGGTGGAGATAGTCACAGGGGCAGCCCCACCCAGGGCTGGAGACATCGGGAGCTCAGAGTTCACAGGGGGCTATTTCTGCCTGGGGGATGGACAGGGGCTCAGCACATGCAGAAGAAGTGGCCGTGGGCGGCTGGACAGGAATACCGTAGAAAAGGCACGTGATCTGGAGCTGGAGTTGGCTGTCAGCTGATGCGCTCAGGCAGAGCCGCCAGCTGAGGGAGGTCCGTGCTCCTGGAGGGGGGCTGGTCCTGGCATCGGCCTGCAGAGCACAGGGAGGTCCCTAGGTCTCAGGTGACAGGGCCCGCCAGCAGCCACGGAGAAGTCAGTACCCAAGGTGGTGCAGGCACGACCAAGGCCCTCTGGGTTCGAGTGGTGGGTTGAGTGGGAGGGCTCCACACCTGCCCCAGGTCCTCGGACTCTTCATTGGGGTGGGGGCTCAGGGTGAGGCTGGGGGTCAGTGCCGCCCTGGCTTGATCCAGTTTCTGATGGTCCATTTCTGTCCTGAGCACCTCTGCACCACCAGGCGGAGCCCGAAGTTGGCATCCTTGGACATCTCCACCTCCAGGCACCGGCCCGTGTCTCTGCTCACAATGGGGCCGCCCTGCGAGGGAGGGAGACCCAGTGAGCCCATGGGTCCCATCCTGAGAGCCTCCTAGAAGTGGGGGTGATGCCAAGGCCACCTGAGGGTCAGGTCCTGCCTCTTCCCAGCCCTCTTGTCTCCCATCCCTCTGTCTCCACTGACCATCTGCCCTCCAACACTGCCTCCCAACAGCCACCTCTCTTCTCCTGGGGTCCCAGGAATGATCAAAACAATGGACTCCAGGGCCCTTGAGATGGGTGTTCCCCCTAATATGCCCCCCTGACCCCTGGCAGGTCCGATTTGCCCATTGGCCACCTCTGCAGGCCCTCTGGTCCTTCTAACATCAAGGGCTCTGGCCTAAACCTGAGGATCCCAGGCTTGTATTCTGTTCTCTGTTCTCCAGAGGTCCTTTCCATGCACTGTGGACCTCAGTGTCCTGGCCCCAAACCCAGCCTCCTGGGGACCCTGATTTCATTGACTCTACGTGACACAGTGACAGCTCATTCCTGCTGTAACGGGAGCCCCCAGAGAGCACTGTGCACATGTCTGTCCCAGGGTCTCCTGCTTGGGAGGAGTTGGGTCAATCTCAACAAATGTTTGGGGCTTCCCAGGTAGAAGTAGTGGTAACGAATCCGCCTGGCAACGCAGGAGATTTAAGAGAAGCAGGAGCAGGTTCGATCTCTGGGTTGGGAAGATCCCCTGGAGGAGGGCCAGGCAACTCACTCCAGTATTCTTGCCTGGAGAATCCCATGGATAGGGGAGTCTGGCAGGCTACAATCCATGGGGTCCCAAAGAGTCGATAGGACTAAAGCAACTTAGCACACTTGCCCTCAACAAATCTCTGGGCAAGTCCACTTCAGTCCCACTCAATCAGCAGCTGGGGCACTCAGAACCCACCCCTTCTGCCGAAACCCTTCCCCTTCACCCCTCCAGGAAGCTGGAGGAGTAGGCAGTGTGGGGCAGCGAGCCCCTGAGGAGGCAGCCAGGGCGCTGGGACCAGCCCAGCCCTTCCCTGACCGCGACTGCCAGCAGATCCCCTAATGTCTGTGGAGGGGGTTCATGTGGGAACAGCTGATCCAGCCCCCCTGGGCCTTTAAGTTCGGCCCCCACTGCCCTCAGCTCCCCCCACGGGCTGGCCCAGAGACCCAGGTGTCCCAGCGGCCCGCTGACCTGGGTGAAGTCCCACAGCCGCTGCGCGGGCCGGGCCACATCTTCGCACTTCTTCAGGGCGGGCGTGCGGCCCCTGCCGTCATCCACCAGGCACTTGGAGTCAGGCAGGAAAGCGGTGGAGCCCAGGGGGCCCAGCTGCAGCAGGCCCTCGGCGCTGTACCGCACCAGCTGGGGAGAGGCCATGAGAGCGGGGTGCATGGGCACAAGGCGGCCCTGCGCAGGGCTGGGCCCCAGGCCCTGAAGGGGGTGGGCGGGGCATCGTGGGCGGGGCATCATGGGCGGAGCGTGGTGGGCGGGGTCAACCCAGTCACCAGGGCCAACCTTCCAAGGAGAGCCCTGAGCGCCGGGATGCAGGGGAGACCGTGTCTGGTGGCCCCACGCCCCCAGCCCCGTTCCTTCTGCTAATCCCCCCAGGAGGACCGCCTCGGACCTCTTCCCCTGAGCTCCGTGCAGACCCCACCCTCCGTAGGGCCTGCCCTTCAGCCTCGGAGGAAGAGGGTTCCGCGGTTGCGCAGGCCACCCGTCTCCCCTTGAACCACAAGCAGCCCCAAGTTTACGATCCCAGGTCACGTTTTTTGCCAAACAACGTGAGCAAGGTAAGCAACATCTGTGTGCTAATGAGGAAACCAGTGCTCCAGATTCCCCTGCGCCTGGGCTGTGTGGCTTTGGGCAAGTCACGTCACCTCTCTGTGCCTCGGTTTCCTCATGTGTGAGCAGATAATGACAGTGCCTGCCTGGCAGGGCTACCGTGAGGACCCTAGGGCACCGCACGCAGAGCGCGCCGAGCACACAGGAGTCACTGGGCTTCCCTCCTCGCCTTTCTCTTGATTGCTTTCACATAAGAGTGTGTGGGCGCACACATACACA
Source organism: Capra hircus (assembly GCF_001704415.2). Taxonomy (NCBI): domain Eukaryota; kingdom Metazoa; phylum Chordata; class Mammalia; order Artiodactyla; family Bovidae; genus Capra; species Capra hircus. The sequence continues at coordinate 26,244,291 of NC_030824.1, forward strand.
CGCAAACACACTGCTGTATTTTCCAGTACAATCTGATAGAACACCACCTCCCCGGCACCTTCACATGGCCCGGCGACTCTGACACCCCCGTCAAGCGTGAAGCCCACGCCTTCTCCCAAGTCCTCCTGCGAGGGGTCGGGGTCGGGGTCGGGGGGGGGTGGGGGTTGTGTGTGAACATCGCAGAAATGGTGCCACTAACTCTGGGGCAAGGTGTCAACACTCAGGACACCTCCTGCATCTCCATGTACCCTGCTGATGGGATGGCTGCTCAGCCGGGCAGGGTGGGGGTGGAGTCTACCCTCGGGAGGGCCCGAGACCCCAGAGCAGCCAGCCGACCCCAGCTCAGAGGGGGCCCCGCCAGCCTGCCAGGTTCCGGGGGGCGATGCTGTGCAGATGACTGGCCCTACTGCAGATTTATGACCAAAGTGGTCCTTTCAGGTCATTTTGTCTGGGGACAGGTGATCACAGATACGCTCATGCCACTTCTCTGTTAACTTTCTGACCCTGAAGAGGTTTGAATCTAGGACCTGAAGCCCATGAAATGTCCAGCACGAGCTCCAAGTGGGCTGCCTGTAGCTTCAGCCTTGCAGGTAAGGACTCAGCGGAGCCAAGCATGGTCAGTGCTCAGGAGGGCCAGCAGGGGGGCGGGGGTGAAGCTGATGGCCCATCCCTCTGCCCATGGGGGACTGGACAGCCGGAGGGTCTGGTCAGGAGGCTGCTCTGCACTAAGGAGGAGTCTCCACTTCTGTGCCTCTGGCCAGCGGCTCCCCTGGCCCTGCCTCAGACGCCCAGCTGGGGGAGCAAACTGGGCTGAGAAGGCCATGGGTGACTATAGGGCATCGCTGCTGGCTTGTGGGGAAGCCACATACTTTTTAGAGATGCATCCTCAGGAAGCATCAACTCTGGGATCTCACCCTCAGACTACTTGGGCTCTCCTGAGAGCTGGTGGGTCACAATGCCCCAGTAGAAGGGATGAGGGAGAGGATTTCAGTAATCCAGACTTGTGTGTGAATGGGCCAGTCATTGAGCACTGGCTGGGAGTGGGTTAAGCGATGTTTATCAAACTGCCAGTCAGGCAAGAATTAGGCACCTACTGTGTGCTCAATACGGTGCTGGGTCTAATGTGACTGAAGTTGCCAGACAGGAGTCCAAAAGCTCAGAGTCCAGCCCAGGACAGCAAAAGGTTCACAGGCACTTGTCTTGGTCCACAGAGGGATGAAGGCAACTTACAAAAACAAACAACAACAAAAAACAAACCCTGCAATATAACAAAACAAAGCACTGAAGAAATAAAGTCAAAGGGAAAATAGGGAGCAGAAAGATATGTTATTCCAGGAAGGAGAGTAATAAACAAATTGGATGAAAATGGTCAGGATATTAGCTGCTAAACGGGTAGATTCAGAAGAGAAGAGGGGCTTCCCAGGTGGCTCAGTGCATGAGACGCAGGAGACATGGATTCGATCCCTGGGTCAGGAAGATTCCCCTGGAGGAGGAAACAGCAACCCACTCCAGTATTCTCGCCTGGAAAATCCCACGGACAGAGGAGCCTGGTGGGTGACAGTCCACAGGACTGCAAAGAATCGGACACACCTGAGTGACTGAGCATGCACCTGATGTATGCAGAGGTGAAAAGATTCAACGTCTGCAATGTGCTTTAAAGTGACTCAGATAAAGTAGATGATACAAACACAGCCCAGTATGAACACCATCGCATCTGGATCAGGGGTGGAAACCGTGTCTGTGAAGGGCAGGGAGCAAGCAAGCGTGCTCTGTGGACACTGTCGCAGGTTCTTTTTCTTCTTTTCCCTCCATAAACCTTTAAAAAGCTAAAAACTGTTCTTTGACTGGCAGGCTGCTGTTTGCTGATCCCATGAGTGTGTGGTTGGTCATCTTAAGACTTTTCTACTTTTCAGGATGTTTGAAAATTATCAGAATAAAACCTTACGAGTTAAAGGAAGGGCCTTTAAATGACCCCCAGGCTATCGAGTCCAGCCTGGGAGGGGTCCCGTGCCCATGTGGAGGTGGACACACCTGCCCTATGTCCTTCTCAGGCACTCTGGTCAAACCAGTACAGTGGACAGAGGACAGAGGGCTGGGCCCTACCATGAAGGGTCCATGCCTTTGTCTGTGTCCACTAGCTGAAGACTGTTGATTAACAGTCAGGTGTGAAGATTTTGGTCCAAGACTGGATTTCTCTATGGTCATTGTTATAGGCTATATATTGTCATCCTGCTTATTTAACTTATATGCAGAGTACATCATGCAAAATGCCAAGCTGGATGAAGCACAAGCTGGAATCAAGGTTTCCAGGAGAAATACAATAACCTCAGATATGCAGATGACACCACCTTTATGACAGAAAGCAAAGAGGAACTAAAGAGCCTCTTGATGAAAGTGAAAGAGGAGAATGAAAAAGCTGGCTTAAACTCAACATTAAAAAAATGAAGATCATGGCTTCAGTCCCATCACTTCGTGGCAAATAGATGGGGAAAGAATGGAAACAGTGACAGACTGTTTTTTTCTTGGGTTCCAAAATCACTGCAGATGGTGAATGCAGCCATGTAATTAAAAGACACTTGCTCCGTGAAAGAAAAGCTATGACAAACCCAGATAGCATATTGAAAAGCAGAGAGAGGGACTTCCCTGATGGTCCAGTGGCTAAGACTCCAAGCTCCGAATGCAGGGGGCCTGGGTTTGATCCCTGGTCATGGAACTAGATCCCACATGTCTCATCTAAGACCTGATGCAGGAAAATAAATAAATATTTAAAAAAGAAAAAAGAAAAACAGAGACACTACTTTGCCAGCAAAGGGTCATCTAGTCGAAGCTATGGTTTTACCAGTAGTCATGTATGGATGTGAGAGTTGGACCATAAGGAAGGCTGAGTGCTGAAGGATTGATGCTTTTGAAGTGTGGTGCTGCAGAAGACTCTTGAGAGTCCCTTGGACTACAAGGAGATCAAACCAGTCAATCCTAAAGGAGACCAGTCCTGAATATTCATTAGAAGGACTGACGCTGAAGCTGAAGCTCCAATACTTTGGCCACCTGACGTGAAGAGCTGACTCATTAGAAAAGACCCTGATGCTGGGACACATTGAACGCAGGAGGAGAAGGGGACGAGAGAGGACATGATGGCTGGATAGTATCACCAACTCGCTGGACATGTGTTTGAGCAAGCTGTGGGAGATGGTGAAGGACAGGGATGCCTGGCATGCTGCAATCCATGGGGTCGAAAAGAGTTGGACACAACTGAGTGACTGAACAATTGTTATAGGCTGAACTGTGGCCCCCCCAAAGTCATGTTGAAGTACTCACCCCCCAGTACCTGTGGTTATGACCTCATTTGGAAACATGGTCATTGCTGAAGCGCTCTAGGGAAGATGAGGTCACACTGGGCTTGTTGTGGGTTAGTTGCTAGGTGGTGTCCAACTCTTTTCAACCCCATGTACTATAGCCCTTCAGGCTCCTCTGTCCATGGGATTTCCCAGGCAAGAATACTGGACTGTGTTGCCATTTCCTGCTCCAGGGGATCAAACCTGGGTCTGCTGCATTGGCAGGTGGGTTCTTTACCCCTGAGCCACCTGGGAAGCCCCATACTGGGTTAGGGTGGCCCTAATCCAACGTGACTGGTGTCCTGATAAGGAGAGAAGACATAGACACGGGAGAAAGGAGGGGGAAGATGAAGATACAGGCCATACAACCCATGTGCCAACGAAGGCAGAGACTGGAGGGAAGTGACGACAAGAAAAGAACTCCAAGGGCCACCAGAGGCAGAGGGGAATGTCCCTAGAGCCTCGGGAGGGAGCACAACACTGCTCATACCTGAATTTCAGATTTCTGGTCTTCAGAGCTGACAGAGTAATGAACATTTGTCACTTAAACCAGTGCCCAGTTGGCTGTACTTCATCACCGTGGCTCCAGGACACTAACACAGCTGGGGATTGGGGTTTGGGGGCATAGCTTGTCCCCCTTAATATTTTAACAGGCTTCATGGAGATCAAACAGACTGAAGCTGTTTGCAAAGGAGAAATTACTGTGGGTGTGTCTGGCTTGCTTCGACACAGGTCCATCAGATCTCTCCGTGGGGCTCGGCCACATGGGATGGCCTCCCCCATCCACCTGTCTCCACCTCCACTCCATTTCCGGCAGCAGCGAGGCCCCTTCTGCTGGCTGCCCCAGGGTCCCCATGTGGAGTGGGCTTCCCTGGGGAATTGAGCAGGGTTGCTGGAACACCCACCCCTCACCCAGCCATGCGAGTCCCTGCCCCAAACACCTCAAGGCCGGCCCTGCACTGCTTCTCTCCACAGCAGGGCTCAGTGGGAAATGACCATGTCCACCTGTCACCTTGTGTTGCTTCCCCTCGAGGGGGCAGACAAACAGAGCCTGTCCAAAGACACCCCACAAGACAAGGTCCCTCACTTAGGGTCTATGCCGGCCAGAGGACTCTCCTCCCGTGTCTGATGGGCCCAGCAAAGTGGATTTATTTCTGGAGGCCACAATAGCATCTCGATGGGCCATATATCATCTGGGGTGCTGTGAGGAGGTGGCAGGATGGGAGGAAGAGAGGTGTGCTCTGTTGTCATTATAGGTTCAGGGGTCCCTCCCATCCACAAAGCACCCCTGGGCAGCTGCATGGACACGTCAGCATCCATGGATGTCCTAGAGCACAGATTCAGAGAGCTTTGAGGGGGCCAAGTGTCATTTTGGGGGTTAATTTTAAAGAACACTCAACACCCATTGAGAAAAAGCATTTCTCCTACAAGCGGTCCCATACCCCTGAACCCACTGATTCCACCAGCCTGGAGTCTGCACACCTGTACCCACCAACTCCACTGGCCTGGGTTCTGGACACTGGCATGGATGTTTTTAAAGCCCTCCAGGTGACTCTGAGCTGCAGCATGGTTTGGCAGGTGTTCAGCTCTAAGAACTGGTGGTTAATGTGATACTTCCTGGGTTTTGTCTACCCTGTGGCCACTGTTTATTTTACCCTCATTTTCCACTTCAGTCCACACAACAGCCTGAGAAGTAGGTACCATGATCATCCCGTCCAACGGATGGGGAAACTGAGGCATGGATGTTAGGTGATTTGCTCAAGGCCTGTTTGGCACCAAAGCTCATGCTCTTAATTTATCTGGGGCCTGAACTCAGCCACTGTGGCATCAGGACACCACAGCCAGCCTGACCCTGTTCCCTGGGTGCTACTTCTGGCTGAGGTCTGGGCTGTGGTCCCTGAGAGACATCACCATCCTCCCTACCTGGGAGGACATCCCGTGGCAGGGGTACAGGATGGCGCGGTCATCATCCTCTGCTCCTTGGTCTAAGCAGTAGCCGCTGGCTTTGCTGTTCCTCACCTACAACCAGAAGCCAAAGGAGAAGCCCCATCATAAGGGGCTAAAGGAGGCTAGAAGGGCTTTACTCACCCATCTCCTGCCCAGGGCCAGCGGTCTCAGGAAGGGGTAGTCCTCCCAGGATGAGAGGGGACGAGGGAGGGGAGCATGGCGCTCTGGCCAGTGGGCTGGCTGAGGCCTGTCTGGCTCCTGTGAATGGCCTCCCCGAGTTCAGGCCTTTGACTGTATGACTGCAGCTCTTCCCCTTAACAGTGGTAGGGTTGGTGAGGGGTGGGTGTTTCTACTCCCGCCGTCCCCGTCTGGGCCTGCCTAGAGGCTTGCGTGGCTGATAGATGCAAGAGACGCCTGTGTGCAGCTCTGAGCCTCGGAACTCCTGCAGCTCCAACTCTGCCCAACCCTGGCTCCACCCTGAGAGCAAGCCGGGCTGCCCTGCTGGGGGTAACAGACAGGGGAAAGGAGGTCTGTCCCCCAGCACCGATCAGGGCAGGAACACATTGCTCTTCCCGGCTTTAAGGAGAGGCGGGTATGGCCATGCATGTGGGGGCCAGGTAGACAGGAGGGTCTTCCCACAGCTGGTGCCTCTCCTGGTGAGTCTCTGGGTCCTTCCGTTGTGCTCTCAACATGCAGGCATTGGTGGCACACAAACAAGGCGGTGCGTGTGACCACCTCCATGTGCAGGCCTTTGCACGTGTCTGCTCATGTTCACATGTCATTTTGTCTTGGCAACCAGTATTTGTAACGTGCAGAGCAGGCTCGATGGATGGGGTCTGTGTACATAGGGGAAGATGTATGGGGTAGCTTTTTGTATGTATGTATGTGAACAAAACTGTGTGCAAATGTGTACTTTTGTGTCTGTGTACACTTAGACGTGCATGCTTGCTTAGTCGCTCAGTCATGTTCGGCTCTTTGCAACCACATGGATGTAGCCCACTAGGCTCCTCTGTCCATGGGGATTCTCCAGGCAAGAATACTGGAGTGGGTTGCCATACCCTCCTCCAGGGGATCTTCCCAACCCAGGGATCGAACCCAGATCTTCCACATTGCGGGCAGATTCTTTATCGTCTGAGTCTCCAGGGAAGCCCAAGAATATTGGTATGGGTAGCCTATCTTTTCTCCAGAGACTCTTCCCAACCCAGGAATCAAACTGGGGTCTCCTGCATTGCAGGTGAATTCTTTACCAGCTAAGCTACCAGGGAAGCCTGCAGACTTACATATGTATATGCGATTGCATGGATCCACGCATGTGCGTGTGGGCATGTATAAGCACATGTATGTGGCACATGTACACATACACACACACGTGTCTCTGAATCTACTTTGTGACCCACGGTGGCAGGCATGCGTGTGCGTCCATGTAGCTCTTACACTGGCGTGTGAGTGTCACTGTGTGCTCTGCTGGCTGCTGTCCATGGAAATTCGCACAGGGACAGGCCAGGGAGCTGGGGGGTGGGGTGCAGGGTGCCAGCCATCCGCGGAGGCGGTACCTCTCCGTACGTGAGGGTGTCGTTGTACGTCCTCATCTCCGGGTACACGTTGTCCAGGTACCACTTGAAGCTGCGGCACTTCAGCCTCTGGCGCAGGGCCAGCCGCTCGGACACGTCCCCGAAATCCACGCCCGGGTTCTGCGAGGCCGGAAGTGAGGCAGGGCAGGCGCTGGGGTGTGCGGAGCCCTGACAACCCAGGCCATGACCCAGGGTGGGGAGCTGCGGGACCCACAGGCACCCCTCCAGGAGCGTCCCCGCCCTCAGGCTTCCTTGTCTGGGAGCCTCCTGCCCTCCCAGGACCCGGCAAGGTCCAGGGCAGCAGGGCTGATGGCAAAGGCCTGCCGTCTCTGGCCTGGTTGCAGCAGGTCCTGCTGGAGACCGGCTTGGCCTTCAGTCGGCCACTGGCGGCATGTGTGGGCCTGGCTTGCTTGTCATGCCCTGCACACTCACCTGGGATGTAACTTAGAACATCCTGAGCACTGCTGTTTACCGGGGCTGGGCCAGAGGGTCTGTACTACAGGATGATTTGTGGGGGTTGCTGTGGGCATTAGCTTGACCTCTGCAGGGACCTGAGACCAAGTTGGCACACGGAGATCAGCCACGTGCACATGAGCCCCATAAACTCCAGACGCTGACCAGTGACCTTCCCTGGTTGGTGACAGCCTACATGTGCTGCTGCTGGGAGAATTCAGCACTGTCTGTTCTTTCATCATAACAAACCCCAACCCCCATGTGACAGCTCTCCTGAGTTCTGAGTCCTTGTAGCCAAACACTGAAGCTCAGGGTGGTCTCAGAGGCCCTGGCACTCAGTGACAGGTGGGGGATGTGGGTGGGTTGGAGGAAGCCCACTCCCTAAGCCCAGGTCCCCAAGCGTTGATGCCAGCTAAGGACTGCCTGCGGGCCTGGAGAGAAGGGCAGACTCTGGACTTGGGTGCGAGCGGGCCTGGGAGATGTCACCAGATGCTGGGCTGTGATCTGACTCAATTCAGACAGCTCCAGTGAAGTTGTTTAAAACACTAGGACATTTTGCACATAATGAAGATAATTGTTGCTTCTTAACTTTCTTGTTATACACACGAAGCTCTATCTTTAAGCTAAAAATCCACATATACATGTGAGCTTATATGTGTGTGTGGATCCTAATAGAAGATCCAGCTCTTTCTGTGGGTGGATGTAAAAAAAAACCTGTTCCCAGGACAAGTCTACCCCCAGAGACTCAAATCCTCCTGTGTCCAAGGAAGCAGCCAGTGTGTGAAGCCTGGTTGTGCAGCTGGTCGGGGTTGGGGGACAAGGAGAGCCTGTCCTCAGCACATATATACATGCCCCTGTATGTACATGCATGCACATGTACACACACACGTATGCCCAAGCCCCCTTCTCAGGCTGCCCTGCCCCCCAGGCACTGGCTAGGATCCTCTGGCTCACACCCAGCTCCTGCTTCTGGCCAGCAGCAGCAGGCAGACCCCTGGCGTGGGCCCCCTGCCTCCACTCCCCGCAGGATGGGTAGATCCGGCTGCAGACAGCACACATGAGAGAAGCCGCCATCCCCAGGCCCTGAGACCCTCATGACAGGGTCCTGGGGAGGACCAAGTTACATGCCTACTCTGCCACTCATCAGCTGTGCACACTCGTGTGTGCAAGGCATGGGGTCATCGTATCACTGTGGACTCCTGCAGAACTGACACGAGAGGCTTCCGCAGGGCAAGGGGGATGCTTGTGCGTCCCAGGAGGGGCTGTGGTCACCCTGGGGGAGCCCTCTCCTCGCTGCCACCGCTGCACCCTCTTAGGGGCTCGTAATATCTAGTGAAGGAGCTCCTGTGGTGGTGTCGGGGGCTGCCAACGAGCGTCACAGCTGTTGGAAACAGGCTCTCCTCGGTGAAGGGAATGATGTTTCTGAGATGGAGCTGTCCAGCTGTGCCCTTGGATGACCCTGAGGCCGTCCCCAGGTGTTGCCCCTGCCCCCGGCCCCTCCCCGCCCAGCTTGGCCAGCTTACGGTCATGGGGATGTTCCAGGCCATGTACACGTGGGACTTGAAGCCGTCCATCCACACCTCGGCCGCTCGCAGGGCGTTGCGCTTGGCGTAGTAGTCGATGTCGTTGTTGTAGGGCTTCTTGGTGCGCTCAATGTGGGCCACGCGGGAGCAGGGCAGCACCTCCATGCTGCCACCACACTGCCACACCTGCGGGGCACCCGAGGGCCCTGGGTAGTGGCCCCGCTCCTTCCCGACAGCCACCGGGAAGGAGCAGGGCCAGGGGCCAAGGGCACCATCCCTCCCTCCCTGCACCCCCCGCCCACGGTCCCTCGGACAGGTCTTCCCTCCCTAGAGTATGAGGAGGCCTGGCTGCCTGGGCTGTTCCAGGGGAACAGGCCAACGAGAAGCTAAGGCCTTGGGCTAGGTTCACCAAAGCCTGGGCACAGGCTTGCCTCCCCTTCTGGATTTCCTACCAAATCTCATTTCTTTTGCACATTCCACAATCTAAACAATGGAGGGATTTTTCCTGGCACCCTGACACTTCATTATTATCCCTTTCCTGTGGCCCTCGCCCCCACTCAGCATTTGCTCCGGGCCCGGAGCCTGGCCCGAGAGGGGTCACTTAGCACCAGCAGCTGCCTCCACCACCTCTGAGCTGGAAAAACCAACCTATAGTCTAATTTTAAAAGAGCAGCTTCCTGTGCAAACGCCACCCAAACCACTCCAGATAACTTCAATCCAAGGGTGCACTTGCTATGCAAACAATGGCTTCAAGCACCCCAGACACAATCTCAGTCTAAAGAAAAGTCTAAAGAAACATCTACTTCCTCTGCAAATAGGGCTGCCCAAAGTCCCTCACTGAGGCAGCCTGCATCATGACCTCCTTTCATGCCTGCTTACTTCTTATACTGCTTCACCTCAACAAAACTCAGCCTTACTAGACATGGGCTGTGTTAGTCTATTCTATTCTATCCCATCCTGCCTGTGCTGGTTAAATTTCTTTTAGCGGGGGAGCTTTTCATTTTGTATTGGGGTACAACTGATTAACAATGTTGTGATGGTTTCAGGCGAATAGCAAAGGGACTCAGCCATACACATACAGTACTGGGGCTTCCCAGGTGGCCCTAATGGTAAAGAACCCGCCTGCCAACGTAGGAGAGGTAAGGGACACGGGTGTGACCCCAGCCCAGGAATCCATTTCCAATACAGAAATGGATCCATTCTCCCCCAAACCCTGCTCCCATGTAATGGTTAACTTTATGCGCTGCATGGTGCCCGGATATTTGGTTCAACGTTACTCTGAGTGTGTCCAGGAGCATGTCTCCAGGTGAGATGAACACTTAGGTAGGTGGGCTGAGTAAAGCAGATTGCCCTCCTCAGTGTGGGTGGGTCCCGGCCAATCAGTTGAAGGCCTGAGTGTACAAAAAGGCTGAGAGAGGCACAATTCTTTTTCTCTGCCTGACGGTCATCGAGCTGGGATGCTGGTCTTCTCCTGCCTTCAGGCTTGGGTTAGAAACATACCCTCGGCTCTCCTGGGCCTCCAGCTTGCCCACTGTGGGTCTTGTGCTTCTCAGCCTCCATCACTGTGTGGGCCAAGTCCTTATCATCTCTGAAGAACCCAGACTAATATCCTACCGTATCACATCCCACCCCATCCCACTGAAAGATGCTAGTACCATCCACCCGGTTGATGTCACCATGAACAAGTCAGTCTGATCAACTTGGCCCAAGCTCTCTTCAGTCAGACTGTTACCCCTAAGCCTCTTCTAATTTAGACATTTTGGAGGTGCCAGGCACATGCTCAGCACCTTACTCACTTCATCTCACTCACCCCCACCATTACCCAGGAAGGACGGGTGCCACAGGCAACATTCTCCCCTCTGTACAGAAGAAGATACTGAGGGTCAGAGAGGTTAAGCCAGTCACACGAGATCACGGGATATGACCAGGCCTGATCCCAGTTCACAAACATTTGTCCACTCAGCCAAACACTAAGAGCTGTAGTTTCTGATTGCAGCGAGGATGAGTTTTAATTCATTTCCTGTTGCCCAGTTATTAGACATTTAAATTTTCCTCCTTCAATAGATCCTTCACTATTCAAAACAATGCTGCAATCTACATTAAAAATGCTTTCTTGGGACAAACCTTCACTGTAACTTGGCAGGCATGGGTGCTTTAAGCTAAAATAATAGGGTGTCTCAGCCTTGAGCATGGGTTTCACTCGGCCACTTGCTTGGCCTTCTTCAGCCTAGAAGTTCTCCCTGATGCCCAGTTTAAGTGGCACCAGCTTCCTCAAAGCCCATTTCTCACTCACAGTGACTGTGAGGAGTGGCCTGATGCCTCCGGGCTCCAGCTTGAGCATCCAGAGCCCACCTCAGGGGCCCCTGTGGAGAGGTGTGCAAAGCTGAGCCTGACACCAGTTTGAGGCCACCCACATTTCCTGGGACCACCATAAATAAGGACCACAGACCAGGTTTGAACAACAGACACTTATGCTCCCACAGCTCCAGAGGCCCTGCTCCCTTGGGGGCCACAGCTGAGGACCCCACCTGCCTCTCCCAGCTTCCGGTGGCCGCGTCCCTCCCACCGCATGGCTTCCTCTCCGGATCTGTGTCTTGCCTTCCCTTCTCCTCTCTCTGGTAAGGACACCAGCTGTCAAATTGTCAAATTTACAGCAGTTTGGTTTAGTCACTAAGTCGTGTCCAACTCTTGTGCCCCCATGGACTGTAGCTCACCAGGCTGATCTGTCCATGGGATTTCCCAGGCAAGAATACTGGAGTGGGTTGTCGTTTTCTTTTCCAGGGGATCTTCCCAACCCAGGGATCAAACCTGGGTCACCTGCGGTGCAGACAGATTCTTTACCAACTGAGCCGCCAGGGAAGCCCTGTTGGGCTGTGCTGTGCTATGTCGCTTCAGTCATGTCCAGCTCTGCGATCCTATGGACTGTAGTCCAACAGGCTCCAGGAAGCCCTCCACACCCTAAATCCAGGAGGATCCCATCTTGAGACCCTTCACAGATTCCAGGAGGATGTATCTCTGGGGTTGCCACTCACCCACCATAGCCACCAAGCTCTCATTTCAGGAAAGAGGACAGCCTAGCCCTATTCCTCCTGTGTCCCCACTCTGCCTCCAGACAGAGGAAGAAGGCAGGAAAATCTCTCAGTGGACAGTTGATGGCCCTTCCTCACATCACCCATAGCCAAGATAACAAATCATGTCTGAGCAAGTCAGACATCGTGGGTCGGGGAGGCTGCCTGCTCCTCATGGCTCGCTGAGCATGCACCCAGCACCAGGTCCCCTGGCCCAGCTCACGGCCACTCGGGACCACTGCTCTGCACCCTGCAGAGGGCAGAGGGCAGCATCTGCCTCCCTTGCTGGATGGTGAGAACCCTGCATGCTCTGTGTCAGAGATGCTGGCTGAAGTTTATGCCTGCATTGTCTTGCTTCCACATCACTGGAGGAGGGACTGCTGCCCATCCTGGCCTGACCCTGGAGAGTTGCAGGGGGAGGGTGGAGGGCACTGCGGAAGCTTTGAAAGGCCAGGCCTGCATGTGACGCCCACCCCTTCGGCTCACTGAGCTATGCTTAGTCAATCAGTCATGTCTGACTCTTGTGAACCCATGGACTGTAGGCCTGCCAGGCTCCTCTGTCCACGGGGATTCTCCAGGCAAGAATACTGGAGTGGGTTGTCATGCCCTCCTCCAGGGGATCTTCCCAACCCAAGGATTGAACTCAGGTCTCCTGCATTGCGGGCAGATTCTTTATTGTCTGAGCCATCAGGGAAGCCCAAGAATATTGGAGTGGGTAGCCTATCCCTTCTTCAGGAAAACTTCGGGACCTAGGAATTGAACCGGGGTCTCCTGCGTTGCAGCTGGATTCTTTACCAGCTGAGCTACCCAGGAAGCCTGGCCATGACTTTGGCTCACACATTTCTATCTAATTCCAGCACAAGGCCCAGCTGCCCATGAGCCTGGGAACGCAGGTGGACACTTGGTGATCCAGGAACCTTCCAGGAGGCCAAACAAGGAAACAAAAGAAGCTCTGTAGACCTACAGGGCAAGCATCTGTCCATCTTCTGTGGCCGGATGTTTCCGAGGGGCCTCCCTGCTGTCCATCATCCCTGCCCAGTCTCCACCTCAGGCTAGAGGTTCTTCAAAACCCCTGTCCAGCCGTCCAGTCCTCTGATCCTCCCAGGACTCGCCACCCCTCACCCCTGCTCTCTCTCTGCTGGCCTCAGACCCTGTCCCACAGTCTGTCACGGCCTCTGCACTCGCTGCTGTCTCCATCAGGAATGCCCTTCTGTCTGGCTGCCTGCCCAGCTTCAACTCCTCAGATGTCACCTCCTCCGTGATTCCCTCCTGAGCACCCCATTTAAAGCTGCAGCCTCTCCTGCCTCATTCCCCTGACCAGCTTTATTTACCTATGTGACTTCTGTCTCTGTCTCACATGGGGCACCATTGGACTACTCATTTAATTTTGTCTGTCTGTCTCACTAAAACGTAAGCCTTGTCAGTGGGGTTTTCCACTGCTACGTTCCCAACTGATAAAGCTGGACCAGGAGATAGCAGTGAGGTGAAGATAAACCCCAACAATGCCACATGGGATGGGCGGGGGATTAATCTGTCTTCAGTGCAGATGAAAATGAGAACTGAGGCTCAGAGATGTTAAGAAGCACATCCAGTGTCACACAGCTAGTTCGTGGTGGGGCAGGGACTCAGAACTGTTGCACGAAGCCCCTGAAGTTGCTCTTCACCCAGGACTGTGAAAGGTGTCACGAGGCTGATCCACACGATGTAAGTGTTCTGGTTACACCCACTCTGTGTCACAACCGCTAATTATTAATATCTCAACAAAGGTGGTTAACTGCCACCCAAACAGAATAGCAGACAAGAGGCAGAAGGCCAAGGGTCAGGCCTGCAAGAAGCTGCTTGGAAGGAGGCTCAGGGCACCTGCCCACCCCACCTGAGGGATCCCCCTGCCTGCAGGGACCTGTGTCCCTCAGCCAGCAGGTCTCCTCAGCTCCTGGAGCCTCAGGGCTGGAATTTCAGAGCTGCAGCTTTCACACATAAGCCCTTCTCCTTAAAAAGTCTGGAAATAATGGTCTGCCAGCAGGGATGCCAATGAAAGCTTATTCATCCTCTAGCCCCAGCGCGAGCCTGACCTGTGCCCCAGCAAAGGCCAAGGGGGTGGGATGGTGACCTGGGACGGTGACTGGGCTGAGTGTGGCCTGAGGAAGGCAGGGTGGGCAACAGCGCCTGGTACCTTCCCTCTAAGGATGCTCATCATGAATCAAGTTGCCATTTCTTGTGGTTTCTTCTCCATCTTCTTGCACCACAATGATCAAAACAACATTCCTGGAGAGCCCTGCTATCAAAAAGCCAGTGCTTCCTGTGGCCTGAGCAGAAAAGGAAAACAGTGCCGGCCGCTTGGCCTTGGCGTTCATCCATGTAGCGGTGGGAGGTGATGGGTCTATACATCATTTTTATGGAGACGCTTCTTTGGACTCTGAGTTCATTTCCTTAACCGCACAGCCTCCCCGCAGCCAAGAGCGTGGCACGCCGCCCCTTGCCGGCCCCGATTCTCTGTAAGCCAGTCTGTCTTCAGGGCGCCGAGCCTGGGTGGGGAACACAGATGGGGTAGGGGGCCTGCAAGCACTGCCAAAACAGGGGCGCCCCAATCTGCTCCATAGTAGGATCTCCTGGTGTGGCTAAAAATCCTGTGGTCTGGGCCTCACCCCCGTCAACCTCATCAGAACTGATGATCAGATGGTGGGCTCCCTGGGGACTGGAGTCTGCACTCAGGCAGAAGGCCGTGCTGTCCCTGAGGCCTCCTGGGAGGGGGAGGGAGCAAGCCCTGTGGTTCTGTTTGGATAAAGCTGAACTCAGGGGTCCCTGCTGTTGCAACCAGGGTTTCCAACTGGGACCCTCCAGTGAGGCAATGAAGTGACGAGACCTGCAGGTTCAGCCCTGCAGCGAGACCTGCTCACACACCCAACTCACAGTTACTGCTGGGACAGCTCGCCTGTGGACATGCAGTGTCCTGTGGAGCTACCCCCGCCCCACGGCAGGGACGCTCAGGAGGGTTGCCTGGGAGCCCACCAGGGTCTCTGCTCTCTCCCAGCAGCAGTGGAATCCGAGGGTCAGGCGTCCCGGCCACCGGGACAGAAGGCAGGCCTGTGCTGACACATCAGGCCCGGAGCGGAGACCCAGCGAGTCTCAGGTCCTTGAGAGCTGGCGGCCCAGCCCACAGGCTCGGTGATTTCACAGACGCAGCCCCGGTCGCCACCCGGGATGGCAGAGGAAGCAAGGTCCAGACACCTGCTCCCCGCTGACTCAGGGTTGATCCTGAAGGTCTCAGGGGTCCCAGGGTGAAGGCTGGGGAGAGGCCAAGGGTACTGCAACTCCTTTCTCCTAGGAGTGGTCTGGGAGCCGGCCAGCAGTGTGGACAGTCAGGCCCAGCTGGCCCTCCTTGATCAGAACTGAAGTGTCTTTGGGAGACCTGGAGGGAGGTGCCACTGCAATGGCTGAGCTCCTTCTTATGCATCCGATCTCCCCACAGGCAGTTAATGACTGTCCAAACAGATGCTGGCCATAAGACACCAGCCTGGAAACAGGCACAGTCTGAGCCATGAGCGCCTCCCCAAAAGTCTGTCCATCCTTCTCGCACTTTCAGAGGACCTGGGGACTGCCAGGAGCCACACGGGAGATCCCACCCATGACAAGTTCATGTGGAAGAGAACTGTTACGCAAGGCTTCAGAACTCAAGGGGCTCCCTAGGCTTTCTCGAGCATCTACCCCCAAACCAGAATCTGTCTGTTTTACTATTTCATGACTTTCACCAACTCCTCTGACATTAACAGGGGGCTAATGGGAAAGACTAGAGATCTCTTCAAGAAAATTAGAGATACCAAGGGAACATTTCATGCAAAGATGGGCTCGATAAAGGACAGAAATGGTATGAACCTAACAGAAGCAGAAGATATTAAGAAGAGGTGGCAAGAATACACAGAAGAACTGTACAAAAAAGATCTTCACGACCCAGATAATCATGATGATGTGATCACCAATCTAGAGCCAGACATCTTGGAAAGTGAAGTCAAGTGGGCCTTAGAAAGCATCACTAGAAACAAAGCTAGTGGAGGTGATGGAATTCCAGCTGAGCTGTTTCAAATCCTGAAAGATGATGCTGTGAAAGTGCTACACTCAATATGCCAGCAAATTTGGAAAAGTCAGCAGTGGCCACAGGACTGGAAAAGGTCAGTTTTCATTCCAATCCCAAAGAAAGGCAATGCAAAAGAATGCTCAAACTACCACACAATTGCACTCATCTCACATGCTAGTAAAGTAATGCTCAAAATTCTCCAAGCCAGGCTTCAGCAATACGTGAACCGTGAACTCCCTGACATTCAAGCTGGTTTTAGAAAAGGCAGAGGAACCAGAGATCAAATTGCCAACATCCGCTGGATCATGGAAAAAGCAAGAGAGTTCCGGAAACACATCTATTTCTGCTTTATTGACTATGCCAAAGCCTTTGACTGTGTGGATCACAATAAACTGTGGAAAATTCTGAATGAGATGGGAATACCAGACCACCTGACCTGTCTCTTGAGAAATCTGTATGCAGGTCAGGAAGCAACAGTTAGAACTGGACATGGAACAACAGACTGGTTCCAAATCGGGAAAGGAGTACGTCAAGGCTGTATATTGTCACCCTGCTTATTTAACTTCTATGCAGAGTACATCATGAGAAACGCTGGACTGGAAGAAACACAAGCTGGAATCAAGATTGCCGGGAGAAATATCAATAACCTCAGATATGCAGATGACACCACCCTTCTGGCAAAAAGTGAAGAGAAGCTAAAAAGCCTCTTGATGAAAGTGAAAGAGGAGAGTGAAAAAGTTGGCTTAAAGCTCAACATTCAGAAAATGAAGATCATGGCATCTGGTCCCATCACTTCATGGGAAATAGATGGGGAAACAGTGTAAACAGTGTCAGGCTTTATTTTTGGGGGGCTCCAAAATCACTGCAGATGGTGGTTGCAGCCATGAAATTAAAAGACGCTTACTCCTTGGAAGAAAAGTTATGACCAACCTAGATAGCATATTCAAAAGCAGAGACATTACTTTGCCGACTAAGGTCCATCTAGTCAAGGCTATGGTTTTTCCTGTGGTCATGTATGGATGTGAGAGTTGGACTATGAAGAAGGCTGAGCGCCAAAGAATTGATGCTTTTGAACTGTGGTGTTGGAGAAGACTCTTGAGAGTCCCTTGGACTGCAAGGAGATCCAACCAGTCCATCCTGAAGGAGATCAACCCTGGGATTTCTTTGGAAGGAATGATGCTAACGCTGAAACTCCAGTACTTTGGCCACCTCATGCGAAGAGTTGACTCACTGGAAAAGACTCTGATGCTGGGAGGGATTGAGGGCAGGAGGAGAAGGGGACGACCGAGGATGAGATGGCTGGATGGCATCACGGACTCGATGGACGTGAGTCTGAGTGAACTCCGAGAGTTGGTGATGAACAGGGAGGCCTGGCGTGCTGCAATTCATGGGGTTGCAAAGAGTCGGACACGACTGAGCAACTGAACTGAACTGAACCCTGACCACCTTTCTCTGGAGAAAATCAACTTAGAGCTATAGCTAATAAGTCTCCTGGACATGGGAGGAATATTTCAAATCAAACCCCCTCTGTTAGCATTCTAGCTTGCTCAGCAGGTATATCCAAACTCTTACAGCTACGCACGTGATTATTTACAGCCTCCCAACTATGAAAGGCACAGAAAGCCTAAAACATAGAGCCTTTGAAAGAGTTAAAAGTTATTAGAGTAGTGCTAGTGCTGGTGTAGGATTTCATTATTGGGCCAATGCTTGTTGCTAAGTTCCCATATCTCTTATCCACTGTGCACCTGGGAGTGCATTAGTTAACATAGTGAGAATGCAAGAAAAACAAGTGTAGCCTTGAATTTAACCACATTAGATCTTTGAGCTAATTGGTTCTTTCTTGTAACTCACTTCACCTTTACTTTGTGAAATGTAACTCTGTTTGGCATTTTCTGAGGCTGACATAGATTAGAAATATAAAGAAAAAACACTTTGAGGGAAAATAAGTTTTCTGGTTGAGCAGCCTTTATCAAAAGAGGGTCATAAAATGTTCACAGGCCTCCAAGGCCAGAAGATACTATACACAACATCATTTGTGGGAAAGGTATGCAGAAAAATCCTGGTTTCGATAAGGGCAAAACTGCTGGAATGTTTGGGCTGACTCTGTATGACCTTGCATCTTTCATTTCCCTCTATGTATAAGGCAAGGTATAAAAGTACCTTTTGAAAAATAAAGCTTTTGGGCCTCGTTCATCGAAACAGCTTGGTCATCCCGTGTTTTTTCTTCTATCTATCTTTCTTTCTCTCTCTCTCTCCCCCTCCCTCTCTTTTTCAGGCTGATCCGTTGGAGCATAGAGGCTCCCTGCGTTCACTTATCTGCCCGGGTTTTTAAGACCTAAACGGGAAGACGTTCTGTGTCTTCACTCCCTCGGGAGACCGGGAGGGCACCTGTGGCCTCCGTGAACAGGGCAAACTTCTTGTCTCGGAGTTTTATTGGTTCTCTGTGT
Source organism: Capra hircus (assembly GCF_001704415.2). Taxonomy (NCBI): domain Eukaryota; kingdom Metazoa; phylum Chordata; class Mammalia; order Artiodactyla; family Bovidae; genus Capra; species Capra hircus. The sequence continues at coordinate 26,262,704 of NC_030824.1, forward strand.
AAACCAAGGAATACCAGCCTCTTTCTTTCCTCTATTTTCTTATCTACAACATTCTTTCCTTATCTCTCTCTAAATCAATCGCCGACGGCCTTTTCTCCTTCAGGTTTCCCTGGATCCTGTGGGGGCTGGACCCTGGCGGGGGACATCACCTCCTTCAGGATTATTCAAAAAGATTACCCCAAAGAGCACTGGAAAAGAAGCCATTGACTCCTGTGCCCAAATGCACGTCCATGACCTGTAACAGCTGGCTCACTAGGAGATGGCTGGCATAGCTGCATGGACTCAAGAAAGGCCAGAGGGGAGCTCTGCAGAAGGTCAGGGCTGAAGAGGGGAGAGGAGGGCTGGCCTGTGTATTAACTGTCTTTTTACTTTAAATTTTTATTTTATTGGAGTATAGTTTATCTACAGTGCTGTGTTAGTTTCCAGGGTACCGTACAGTGATCCATTTATACATACACACGTATCGATTCTTTGTCTTTTGCCTTTACTCTGGGCTTTGACATCTGGGGCCTCACTGACCCAGAGGGACTGCCTCTCCCAGGTTCCTAATTCCTGGAGGCTGTAAACCGCTCACCTGAGGCCCCTTTACCTGCAAACCAACCAGCCTGAGCCCCACCCCAAGCCCCTCTAGGAGCTCTCACACTGAGGGCAGGGCCAGTCCTATGTCCCAGAGCCTTGGAGTTACTCAACCAGCCACTGCTGGGCTCCCCTGCCTCCCCCATCCTTCCCTGGGAACCCTAGTAAAGGTTCTGACCCTGGTGTACCCCACCCTCTGCCTCTTGACCTCCCTGTGGTCCCTCCTCCTGGAAACTGGCAGTAACCCCCTCCTGTTAGTGGCCATCATCTCCAGACCAGCTGGCTTCCCCATAAGTGAATAATGAAACAGCTGGCCAGGCCTGCCAGCCACCTGGGGGCTGGGACAGCAGGTGACAAGGGGTCTTAGACCCCAATTCCCTCTCAGATTTCATCTTGCAGAGCAGGGTACACCTTACTCCATGCAGGCCCTGTTCCTATTATTATCCTATGACTGTGTTGGAGGAGGATTTTAGCTGCTGGGCAAACTCGGAGTGTCCTGCTTTGAGAGTTCAAAAGCTGCCGACTTTCACATGAGGGCCTCCGAGAGCTTTCTGCTGGTCCCAACGTCCTCATGACCTTGCTCTGGTCCAGCCTGTTTGAAGCCCACTTGGGAGGAAAGCATACAGAAACGCTGGCTCTTGGAGGTGCAGATCCCAGACACAGTGGCACCTCCCCAGCCACTTTGACAGAAGTCATCAGTTTCACCGGTGACCTGCTCAGGACCCTCGTCTTTCTCAAAAGATCTGCAAGTGACACTGGGAGGCTTTTGGTGACAGAGCTGCAGCTGTATCACACTCCTGCAGGCCGCATCAATTATGAAATTATGTGCCTGGAGATGACTCCTGGCTGGCATCTGAGCCCCTGGCCATCCCCAGGACTCTGCTGTGAGTCCAGGTGGGAAGGGTTTTCTGCGTGAGGCCCTCCGCTTCTGGTGATGCTGTTTCATAAGTTCATCCACCAGAGCCATCCTCCCTCGTTTCCCAGGGAGCTCAGGTCCTCTGGGTTCTTGGAGCGTCCACGCAGAGGGTGGCGCGGCCCAGTCCACCCCGACGGCCCCAGCTGGCTATTTAAGTCTTTGAGGCCAGAAACCTGAGGATGACGAGAACGACCCTTTTCGGTATCAGGATTGACTGATCACTTTAATCAGCAACCAGATTTCACTGGATCCGGGCAAGAGTGCAGTCTGGCTGCTGTCTGTGTGCACAGAAAGTTAGGGGTTTAGGGGGCCGGGGTAGGGCACGCTGCTCCAAGCAGCCACTCGGACCCACCGGCACCTTTCTGCGGCTCCGCGCCCTCCCAGTGGCTGTGGATGGAGAAGGAGCGCGGGTGTGGAGGGTGGCGTCGGAGAACTCACGGCTCAGACTGAAGCCGGGGAGCACGCCGCCGCCTCTCCGCATTGCCCCATCAGGGAGTTAATGGATGGTGGTGGGGGAGACCACACCCAACAAGGCTGGGCAGTGCCAGGCTCCGGGGGAGGGAGGCGCGGCTATGCGGCTCTGCAGCCAGCGGAGGAGACAGAGATGGGGAGGAAAGGGGGAAGGAAGGGGGAGGGGAGAGGGGAGGGGAGGGGGAGAGGGTCGCGGGAGGGAGGAGAGGAGGGGACGGGATAGAGGAAAGGGAGGAGGTTAGGGGGCGAGGAGGAAAGAGACGCGAGAGAAACAAAAGGGAGCGGGACCACCCGGCCTGAGTGCTCGGCCAGGTGGAAAAGAGGGGGCAGCCGCTGAGTGAAGGCTGGAGGAGCAAATGAGAAGCCCCTGGCGGCCCACGTCTCTTTGAAGGTGGAGCTGTGCCGGAGCGGGGCCAGGGGCCGGCATTCCCAGGCGTCTCTGGGGAGGGCTTGTCCGCGTGGGCTTATTACTTGGATGCACACCGGAGGCGCTGCAGCAGGGTAACAGGCAGGGTGGAGCAGCCAGAGGTGGGGTGTGGGAGCCCGGCCTGGCGTCTTGTCACTGTCCCACCCTTCGGCCGTGAACGGCATTTTCTCCGGCAGAGGGAGGCTTCTGGCAGATGTCGGTGGGTCTCCAGGCCTGTAACACGAGTTCCTGGCTTCCCTCCGATGTGTCCCGGGCCTTCACTGGCCATCTTCCTCCTGCGATCCGTGAGCCCTCATCACCACTCTGGGAAGCGGCTCCACAGTCTGTGAGGGGAAAATGCTTTCTCTCTGGACCTAAGAGCAGGGAACTAACTCACTGCAGGGCCGGAGAGAGCCCGAGGGGCGGAAGCTGATGCTTTACTGAGTGTTATTCTGAGGTTAAAGCCTGCTTTGTCCAGGCCAGCTATAAGGAGCATATTCCTGAGTTTCTCAGCTTGTCTTCCTCAGAGTAACCTGTGCTTATACATGGTGAGGAAAACTTGGGCCTAATTTAGTTTATTCTTGACTTCTAGGTTTACCTGTGATGAACTGTGTATGTTTCCTTCTGGGTGTTGGAATCCACTAAGCATGATAAGAGTTGAGTTTACCTTTAAAATACTGAGGATGGGACTTTGCCTGTCAAGCTATGGCCAACATCTACTCACATTGGCTTCTTTCTCTTTCTCTCTCTCTTTTTTTGCCTTTGTAATAATCCATGGATCCAAAACCAATCAAACTGTCCATCCATCCACCCACTTACTCATTAATAAACCCATTCATCCACCGGAGAGAGTCATTTCCTAGGCAGGTTGATAAGAAGTCTGGGGGTCCCCAAGGAGAAAGGGGTCTGGAATTCTCAAGGAGGAAGAAAGGACAAATTTTTTTCCTTCTCTACATTCCTCAGGATTATATAACAACAATGTATTATGCCTGAGGACAGTCTCTGGATTAAACCTTTTGGCTAATTCTGTAAATTATGGGAGTAGACCTGCTCTTTACAAGGATTATATAACAACAATGTATTCTGCCTGAGGACAGTCTCTGGATTAAACCTTCTGGCTAATTCTGTTATCTTAAAATATGGGAGTAGGTCTGATGAGGTCTTTACAACCTCCACACATTCTTTGGATTTACTGGAGAGTATATAACTCCATTGTTAACACTAGCAAGGGGGTACTCTTTCTGCCCCCTTCTGATGCCTATGTCAGAAGCTTTCTCTATCTCCTTTATACTGTAATAAAACTTTGTTACACAAAAGCTCTGAGTGATCAAGCCTGTCTCTGGCCCCGGATTGAATTCTTCTCCTCCGGGGGCCAAGAATCCCCGGCGTCGTAATTCAACAACCACCTTTCACACCCATCCACCACTTATTTAACACCTATCCACCACCCACTCATCTATGCACCCACCTAGCCATCCATCCAAGCATCCATCCATCTATCTGTCCATCCATCCACTCACCCACTCATCCATCCATTCGTATATTCACTCATACATTCCTCCACCCACCCACTCATCTATATTAGTCCTTCAATCAACATGACTCTAGGCGCTGTGCAAAGCTGTATTAAGAACAAATTGAGAGGCGAAGCAAGCTCAGTGTTTCTAGCCCAGACCTCTAGGGAAAAGGTTGGCTATAACACAGGCTGAAGCTGAAAAGAACCTAGATATCCTGCCTCACACTGTCTCACCTGGCACACACCCAGAAGGTACCAGCCATCATCTTCCTTTTGGCAGTACAGAATTCCTCCCTTTAACAAAAAAACTGGGCTTCATATCCACTCTGGAGAAAACCATGGGCATGATTTTTTTAGAGATTTCACATCTGAACCTAATTTTTTGAAATTATTTACAATCTGTTCAACTGCCCGCCGCCCCACCCCAACACACTCTCTGCCCGGGCCCAATTATTTCAGGAAATAATTCCTAGAGTGCAGCCAAGGCAATGCCTCCCTCTTGTCACACAAACTCCTCACTCTGCAGGACTGACTCATCTCCAGGGGCAGAATTTGACTGGATTTAGCTTTGGAAAAGCAAGTCGCAGCTCCCTGGACTCAGTTGGGCTCAATTCATAAATTTTTGACAAGAAAACATCTCTTCCTGGACTATCTCAGGCCATATATATATACACACAAATATGCTATAAAAAACAGCTGCTTCTGTGTTCTATTCTTATGCCAGATGCACAGAAACTTTCGAGCTGAGTTTTCATTTCAAATTCCTCCCACTTGTTTCACTGAACACTTTGAACATCTCAAACAAAAGAAAAGAAAAAACTAGTTTCCTTCCTTCTAAACAAGTGGTTTTCAAAGTGTGATCCTGGAGGAATTCCCTGGTGGTCCAGTGGTTAGGACTTAGCATTCTCACTGCCAGGGCCCAGGTTCAATTCCTAGTTGGATAAGGCAGCCCCCAAAAAAAAAAAAAAAAAAAAAGTGTGGTCCTTGAACCACAAGCATCAGCATCACCCAGCACTCCTTAGAAATGCAGACTCTCAGGTTGGCCTTCAGACCCGCTGAATCAGAAGCTCTGCAAGTGGGGCTTCCCTGGTGGCATAATGGTAAAGAATCCACCTACCAATGCAGGGACACAGGTTTGATCCCTGATCTGGGAAGATCCCATAAGCCTTGGAGCAACTAAGCCCATGCACTATAACTACTGAGCCTATGCTCTGGGGCCTGGGAGCCGCAACTACTGAGCCCATGTGCGGCAACTACTGAAAACCCACAAGCCCTAAAGCCTGTGCTCTGCAACAAGAGAAGCCACCACGATGAGAAACCTGCGCACCACCACTAGAGCATAGTCTCCACGTGCCAAAACTAGAGAAAAGCCAGGGCAGCAACGCAGATCAACACAGTCGATAAATAAATAAAGTTATTCAAAAAAAGAAGAAACTCTGCAAGTGTTTTAACAAGCCCTTTGGGGAGTTCAGAGGTTTGCTGGAGTTTGAGAACAGATGTGCTAAATGCTGAGTCTTCTCACCCCTCCCCTACCCCCTCTCATTAGTACTTTGAGCACTTGGCATAATCGTCTATTTCAGTAGCTCTGTCTCTTGAACACTAATTGAAGGTGACACCACGTCTTCTTGAGTTTTCTCTCCTCAAACATAAGTGAGGCTGTACTTTTTAGGTCATGATTCCCAAGCCCACTGTAGTTGGAAGAAATGACAAAGGAGATATTTAGTTAATATGGGGCTTCCCAGGTGGCTCGGTAGTAAAGAATCTGCCTATAACGCAGGAGACACTGGTTTGATACCTGGGTTGGAAAGATCCCGTGGAGAAAGAAATGGCAACCCACTCCAGTCTTCTTTCCTGGGAAATCCCATGGACAGAGGAGCCTGGCAGGGGTCCTAGTCCATGGGGTTGCAAAAGAATCAAACATGACTTAGTGACTAAACAACAGCAAGTTAGTATCATGGATATGGAAATCTTTCCTACCTGCCCCCACAAACATATAGGAATGATAGGCAAAATGGTTTTAAAAGTTAAAAGTACATATTAGAAAACAAGATGGAATTCCCCTTAGCTCAGAAAAAGCAAAAACGTGATGGTCTAGTGAGGCTGAAGCTCTAAGGCACAGTCATCTAAGCTTTATGAGGAGACAGGGGCTGAATGAGTAGCCAGGATCCTTGCAGGAAACCAGGGCTGAGACTAGGCTCCCTGATTATGAGTAGAAGCTCAAATCAGCTCTGATTGCTCCCTGGTTTTCAGCCATAAACAATCAACTGAGAGAGGAAGCAGAGGTGTACACAACATCTTGGAATCAGGTCGGTCCTCTGAATAAGAAATGAAACAGGAGATCTTAGGCTGAACACTAGAGTTCAATAAAAAGAAAAAAGAATACCTAAGCCACTTAATTCTGATCTGGGGAGTGCTCGGACAAGATAACCTGAAACTTCCAAGAACGAGCGAGTGCGGTGTGAAAATACAACTGCCATGAAAGATGAGCTGTCAAAAACTTGCAAGGCACACGAGGAAATCCAGCTCTAGGAGAGTCACCAACAAATCCAAAGATGGGTAAATTTAAACTGAAGGAAAGAGAGAGAAAAGAGTGACTAAAAAGGTCTTAAGTAGACTATTAAGATTTTCAGAGATGAAGGAGTGAGGGGAAAGCATTCATCAATAAAGACCAAGAGGTTAGGAATCAAAACAGGCAGTTATAAAAAAGAACAACCAGATATGAAAACCACAAATGGAAGATGTCATAAAGTGTATTAATTGAAATCAAAATCCAAAGCTAAAGAGGTCACCTGGACATGGCTAAAGGAAGAATTTATTCATTGGAATATGGAGCTGAGGAAATTACCCAGAACACAAGGCAGGATGAGGAAGATAGAGTAAAGTGGTTGAGATCTGAGGAGATCTGGAGGGTTGATGAGCAGCCCCCCCAGGTGCCGAGGTCCAGCCTCAGCAGGGTCCAGGGATATCCTCAGGATGGACGACATCAGCGAATGAAGAAAGATAGATAAAGAGATAAAGAAAGAGACACAGGGTGACCAGGCTTCTTCAGTGATCGAGGCCCATTTACTTTATTCTTCTCAAGGCTTTTATACCCTGAGTTATACATACAGCAAGGTGAAAAATACAGAGTCAACTCAACATTCCATCAGTAGTAACTTTTATCGATAATCAGGTTCCTTCCTGCAAAAGTCTTGTTTTCTGTACATCATTTTCTATTCCAGAGGCCTGTTGATATTCCATGGCCTCCTTTTGATAAAGGTTGGTCAGCCAGGACACCAGAACAATGATTTTTCCTTAAAGTGTTTTTTCTTAAATTCTTAGCCTGCGTCACCGTTAAAGTACAGAGCTACATTTTTTATGGAGCAAAGATTCAGCGGGTTACAGCAAAGAAAGAACTTATTAACTAAAAGTCTAATGTTGCTAATGCTAAGGCTATTACTTGTTTCTTCTACATCCTGACTATATGCACTCCCAGGAACACAATGGATAAGGGATGTGAGAACTTGGCAGCAAGCATTTCATAGGCTCAACAATGTTGCAAGAGTTTGGATAAAGCTGCCAAGTAAGCTAGAATGCTAACAGGGGGTTTGAAACACTCCTTTCATGCCCAGGGGATTTATCGACTAGAGCCCTAAGTTAACTCTTTTGGTCAGGGACAGACCCCTGCTAATGTCAGAAGAGCTAGTGAAAGACATAAAATAATAAGACAGACAGATTTTGGTTCGGGGGTAGATGCTCGAGCAAGTTCAGGAGGTCCCTTGAGTCCTGATCTCGCCTTTGCCCGTCAGGCCTCTTCCTCATGACCTTTGCCATGGGTAGGATTCTCCACGCTGGCTCCCAGCACCCAGGTATCCAACAGGATTTCCAGATGAGGTGAAGCCACATACAAGAACCCAAGCACTTTCTAGATCTGTAAGCTAAGCCTCAGGTTGATGACCTAAACCAGGACTCAAGGAGAATACAAGGCAAAGGGTCACAGTACACAAGGGATTCAGGGCCCAGGACTATCTTCCCATCCATTCCTGTGTGATACTAAACTCAACTGATGTACAGGGGGACCAGAGTTTGATCAAATGTTTCCAAAGTTCATACAAAAGAGGAAAAACAAGAGAGCAGCCAGAAAGATTCTAAAATAAAAATGAAGATACATGGACTTCCCTCGTGGTACAGTGGATAAGCTGACCCACTGGAAAAGACCCTGATGTTGGGAAAGATAGAAGGCAGAAGGAGAAGAGGGTGACAGAGGATGAGATGGCTGGATGGTATCAGTGGATTCAATGGACATGAACTTGGACAAACTCCGGGAGACGGTGAAGGATAGGGAGGCCTGGTGTGCTGCAGTCCATGGTGGTCTCAGAGTCAGACATGACTTGGCAACTGAACGCACACACAGTGGATAAGAATCCGCCTGACAGTGCAGGGAACATGGGTTCGATCCCTGGCCTGGAAAGATCCCACACGCCTCAGAGCAACTTAGCTCACGTGCCACAACTCCTGTGTCTGTGCTCTCCAGCCTGCGAGCCACAACTGTTGAGCCCACGTGCTGCAACTGCTGACGCCCACTCGCCCTAAAGCCTGTGCTCTGCAACAAGAGAGTAGCCCCTGCTCTCTGCAACTAGAGAAAGCCCACGTGCAGCTACGAACACCCAGCACAGCCAAAAATAATAATAAAATAAATAAAAATGAGGACGCATTCAATTAGGAGACATTAGCATATTTTATAAAGCAGCAGGCTAAAGAGTAGAAAGTTTAAAATAGATACAAACACTTCTAGAAGCACTTAGAATATGATAAAGAGCACCTTTCCCATCAGTGGGAAGGGGTGGACTATTTAACGGATAATATGAAAAGAGTTGTCTACCATTTAGAAACGATATAAAGGCAGATCAGAATCTTACTTATATAATGAACATATTCCAAATGGATTAAAGCTTTTAATGTAAAAAAGGAACTATAAAGTGTCAGAAGGAGATGTGGTCAAATAGTCTTTCAAATAGGCCTTTCCAAGAAGGAGAGCAAATGCATGTCATTAAAAAAAAGTACATATTTACATTAAAAATTATCTATATGAAAAGTCAACATCATAAAATTAAGAACAAGGAAAGCATTTGTCTCACACAATAAAGCATCAATATCCCTACTGTATAAAGTGCTCTTAAAATCTACCACGAGATGCCACAAGAAAATATTAGCAAAGAAAGAAAAACATACGGTTAACAAATGTCCCAAAATGTTCAAGCTCATTAGTAATTGAAGAAATGCAAGTTAACCAACAAAACATTCCCTGTGTGTCTTCCATATGTGAAAAAAGGATGATTATATTTAATCAGAGAAAAGGGCAGCAGAGGATGAGACAGTTAGACAGTATCACCACCTCAGTGGACATGAATTTGAGCAAACTCCGGGAGATAGTGAAGGACAGGGAAGCCTGGCGTGCTGCAGTCTATTGGGTCACAGAGTCAGACATGACTTAGCAACTGAACAACAACAAATATTTAATCAAGGCTCCAGTATCCTTGCCTGGAGAGTCGGGTGGACAGTGGGGCCTCCGGAACTTATGGACTTAAGTCCGTGGTCTTTATGGACTCTCTGGTCCCTAGAGTCACAAAGAGTCGGCCACAACTGGAGCGACTTAGCACACACACACGTGTGTGTTACATGCCCAGGAAACTATCTCATCATGTACCATTTGAGAACACACACACACCACCTCTGGAGGAGGAGATGGTAGCCCACTCCAGTGTTCTTGCCTGGAAAATTCCATGGACAGAGGAGCCTGGTGTGCTGCAGTCCATGGGGTGGCAAAAAGTCAGACGGAACTGAGTGCTCACACACCTGCTCACACCACCTACACACTACAAATCACACACAAACACACCACACACACCACTCAGACCTACACATCACAGACATGTAGATATACAGACACATGCCACACACCGCACACATACCACACATCACACACACACCACATACACAGACATAGACCCCCATACACCACACATAGACGTGTATACACACACGCATAGAGGAGGGATTTGGCAAATTGTATCAAAGACCATAAAAACACATATTTCAGGTGACCTAGCAATTCTACTTCTAGAAATTTTATCCCGAGGATACGGAAACCTGAAGAAAGATCCAGACAAGAGAACACGATTTCAGGGCTGCATGCGGTGTAGGGGCTGCCCCGTCACAGAACCCCGCTATCAAGTAACTGCTGCAGCAGGTGAACAAAGGACACGCATGGCGTTGGGCTGTCAAGAAATGCACACGTAGAAAACATAGGCAAGCATGCAGTGCACGCCACGCACACGTATACCTGTGCACATGGGAGACTGTTTAGAGACACACAAGGGACCTCTGGGGAGACGTCCACCCCAGCAAAGGCAGAGACAGAATCCTGGGTGACTTAATTTTGTTCCCATTAGCTGACCTTGTATTTTCTCATGAAAGTTGCTCTTATAAAGGGGAGAAAATAGTACTGCAGAAATCCTTGCGCAAACAATGAGCACTATCCCATGCCGGTTACATTTCATTTAATCCCCAGACGGCCCCAGGAGTCACGTCCTGTGTGCCCCTGGGGGATGAAAGTGGGAACCGAGGTTCAGAGTGGCCCAGGTGCCTAACGGGCAGAGAGAGCCTCCAAAAGCAAGTCTCAAGCGCCCTTTGGAAGACCCCACGTTGTCCAGGGTTTTCTCCCAGGACAGTCAGTGGGTGGAGACGTTCCCTCCCCTGCAGGCATTCATCCTCACCTAGCAGGCAGACAGACCCACTCATGACTCGAACAAGCCTTTCCTGAAGCAGAACTGCAATGGGCCTTCACAGTCTGTTCACCGCCCTCACTGAAGAAGATCAGGGACCAGCCTGAGGGCTCCCATGCCCCCCACCTCCCCCGCCTCGGTGTCTCCCTCCACCAGTAACCAGGCCACTTCCCTGCTCTGGGTCCACTCCTGGAGAACAGGTAAACCACCACCCGGCCCCAGATGGTATAGCGCTAGTGCAGCCCCTCAAAAGGTTGGAGCTGAAGGCGCAGCAGTTACCCTCAGTGCCTCGAGGTTTGCCTGTAACGCTGTGGGGGAGGCAGTGACTGGGAACAAACGATTTCCAATTTCTGCGCAGCAGAGCTTTCCTGAGCAGGCGCTCCCCGTTTGATTCTGTCCTGACCTTTATTAAACCTAATGGACGCAACGGATTCATTTCCACCTAATTGGCTCTAGGACTTTCCTCATTAGGGGCTGAGCAGTTGGCAGTTTTACAATCACAGAAATGTAAATTGGCCCCGAGACCACAGAATTACTCCTCTAATTGGACTGAATCGATCATAAGGGCTGTGTGGCCACTTGTGTTAATGGCGGATCAGAAAGTGCGGTGGTGGCCAGGCCTGTCTGAGAGGGAGCAGGGGTCCTGAGAAGGCCGGAGGAGTACACGGCCTGGGGCCACTCAGGATGTCAGCTGCCGGGTTGGCGGGGGCGCGCCACACTTCCGCTGCAGGGCCTTTGTACTTGCAGTTTTCTCCTCCTCCGGGAACACATCCCTAGTGTTGCATAACTTCTCCCCCTCCTCCTTCACATCTGCTGAGGTATCACCATCTCAGTACCCCCTTCCCCCATCATCCCATTTAAAATGACAGCCTCCATGATCCCAGATATCACTACACTGGGAATGAAGGGAATGGACGTGTGTGCCCCGCTGAATCCTCAGCACTTAGGACGGCGGTCAACACTCTATTCCTCAACAGGCGATTGTTCAGCCAATGAACACCTCGCTTCCCTTTGATGCCTCAGAACCCAGCACTTAGAACAGATGATTCATTTTTATTCTATAAGTAAACCAAACACTGTAAGGAGATCCAACCAGTCCATTCTGAAGGAGGTCACCCCTGGGATTTCTTTGGAAGGAATGATGCTAAAGCTGAAACTCCAGTACTTTGGCCACCTCATGCGAAGAGTTGACTCATTGGAAAAAACTCTGATGCTGGGAGGGATTGGGGGCAGGAGGAGAAGGGGACGACCGAGGATGAGATGGCTTGATGGCATCACTGACTCCATGGACGTGAGTCTGAGTGAACTCCAGGAGTTGGTGATGGACAGGGAGGCCTGGCGTGCTGCGATTCGTAGGGTCGCAAAGAGTCGGACACTACTGAGCGACTGAACTGAACTGACTGAACTGAAACCAAACACTGAAGGCAGGTCGCATGCAGCAGTGAATGGGACCCAGGCCAGAGCACATGACTTACATCCCAACCAGTGAGGGAGGGGAGGAGACCCGCAGTAAAACGTAAGCTAATAAGCTAGACGAGACAGTGATGGATAGAGCCACATAGAGCCAAGGAGTGAGAAGACAAGGATTAGCTTTGGTGGGCGGGGCGAAGCGGGATGGGGCGGGGCAACGAGGCGGGGTGGGGCTCTCTGCAGGGAGTAAGAAAAGCTTCGGGCTTGAACCAGGGAGGGTGGAGGCACTAGGGTGGTGCGGGTGGTAAGAGGGTGGGCACTGGGACACACAGGGAACGGGATGGGGAGCGTCACACACCGTGGAGGAAGTTTGGGAGTCTCAGGGTGATGATGAAAGAGCCTCCTCTCTTGGGTTTTGCCTAGCGTGAACAAGAAGGGTGCAGACTGCAGAGGAGCCCAACTCCAGGTGGGCTTGATACAGACCTGGATCCTCGGACTCTTTAAATCATCAGACTTTGATAAGAGGCCAGATGAGAAATTCAGGCAAGGCTTTGTTAGGACTCGAGCTGTGGCACCAGGGAGTGAAAACCAGTGACAGGTGCCCTTGCTGTTCCCCTAGATAGGGTGATGGTGGGGGTGGATTGATTGGTGGGTGGGGCTGGAGGGATGGCTTAGGTGGTCTGCCCACCCCCTTGGTGATGCTATGTGCAGGTGTCATGGGCAGGACCCTGCTTTTGCTGCCCCCGCCTCATAAATGGCAGTTGGTTTGTGGCCTTTTTGTATCTTCACAATTTGACCCAACTGAACATGGGTGCAGTTATTTTTAGTTCCTTATAGTTTCTTTGTATTCTATTGTCCAGGTGCAGCGTCCCAGGGTGCTTCCACCACTGCCGAGACTGGGATGTGAAAGAGAATCTCAGTGTCTGCCTTGTCTGCTGGTACATGGATGCTGGGGCCTGGGGCCACCACACGTGAGGAGGCTCAGCCACGGCAAGGCCATGGGGAGGCACTGTCACTTATGGCCCCAGCTGAACTCTAAGACAGGCAGTGTCCACCTCGGATGTCATGTCCTGGGGGCTTTTGGATGAGTGCAACCCAGCCACCTTCTGACAGCATCCAAGTGAAAAACCATAAGCTGAGCCCTTCCCAAACTCCTGACCCACCAAATTGTGAGCAAAATAAGAGGGTAATTTTAAACATCTAAATTGAGGAGTATTTGTTACATGGCAAGAGTAACTGGTACACAAACTAGCTGCAGCTGGGGACCCGTGTCTGTGTCCTGTGTTCGTTTCCCAGGTTGACAGGCATAGAAAGAGCTTCATTAGCGTGTGCCCGCCCATCTTTGTGTTCTCCTGGGGGAGCCCTGCTAACTCATCCAACTGCCCATACTCTTCACCCCAGGGCCTTACCACACAGCTGAGCACTCACGGTGCTGAATGGGACACATCACAGCCCAGGAGACTGCAAGCAAATGCCTCTTTGACACGCAGTCTCTAAATATCTGCTCAGTGTATATTATATGGGGCTTTCTGTGCATATTATATATCAGGGCCAACTGGGTCCCCTCATTTGGAGGTCAAGGTCAGCCTCCCTGGGCTCTGTTGTATTGACCTCAGCTTTCCTGACTCAGCGGGATCTCAGATGAGTCAGCCAAGACCAAGGTGGAGGCATCAAGGTGGGCCCTGGGGGAGGCAAGGGGCTGGTGTCCAGTGGGAGGGGCCCTGCTGCTGCTGCTGCTGTCGCTCAGTCGTGTCTGACTCTTCGTGACCCCATGGACTGCAGCCTACCAGGCTCCTCTGTCCATGGGATTTTGCAGGCAAGAGTACTGGAATGGGTTGCCATTTCCTTCTCCAGGGAGGGGCCCTGGATCTACTTAAAAGGGAGATGGAGCCTAGAATTCAATCTGAGATTTTCCACTTGAAATAATCAAGTTAAGAGAGAGAGGGGGCACTTTGGGGTGGCAGATAATTTATGTATCTATGTGGGAGAGGGTGCATCAAGGCTTACTTTTGACAAAGCCCCTGAGCTGCAGACTTGAGCTGGCAGGGGCGGCAGAGCGGAGAGAAAACACAGGAACCAGCCGCTTTCCCTGACCTGACTCCCATGCTGGCGTCCCTCAGGGTGGATTCTCAGTCCAGCCTCCTTCCTGAGCTTTGGGCAGTGTTCCGTTTTTTTCCTGCACCTCTTTGTGTCTTGTGAGGTGGGAGCCTTCTACCCAGGCCCCCGTCTTCCAGGGACACAGCTTTTCTGGGAGGTTGATGCCCAGGGCTGTGAGGCGCTCCGACCAGAACAGGAACTGCTCCAGTCATTTCAAACAGGGGTGTGACACCTGAGGGGTCACCAGTGGGCTGGGCTGCGAGGAAGACAATGCTCAGGAGGCGGCCAGCCACCAGTAAAAGAACCGAGCTGTGTGGGGGCTGGGTTGCACAGGGCACAGGCCTCTCCCCAGAAGCCGCTGGAAGCACCGAGGGTCTGTGAGGGCAGGAACTGGAGCCCCAGGGAAGGGGGAGGCATGCGCAGCCCGGCCTTGCCAGAGCCTCTCCAGGAGCTGGGTGAGCAGCCTGCAGGGGACGCGGCGGGCACCGCCCCCAGACTGGGGACTAAGAGGACCGAGAGGCCCACCCCGCCCCCTAGTGGCGGTGTGTGGAACTGCTCCAGTGCTTCCGGTCAGCAATGGCAATGGGGACACATTGCTGTGTGATGTTCAACAGTGGCTCCACTGAGAATGGCACTCAGGGAAGGTCACTTGAAATGAGTCTGATCTCTGCCCTAACCAGGAGGTCGGGAAGGCACGCCTGTTCATTCTGATCCCCCCAAGGCCTGGGCTTGCCCTTTGCTCCTCTGCAGCCTGCCGTGGTCCATGGGCTGCTGGGCTTGTAGAGAGACCCTGCCCTAAACTCAGGACTGGGCTGGACAGTCCTGGTGACAGTCCGGACAGGACAGACACTCCGGACAGGGTGGGAGACAGACAGTGGAGCTGCTGCCCTCGGGCCCACGGGTATCCTGCTGCTGGCTGTTAACAGCACAGGGCAGCCTGCAAACCGCAGGGCAGGCATCCGTCAGGCCTCTTGCTGGCCCTCCCCACCCCCAGGCCCTGTCTGCTGTGAGGACAGCCTGCTCCTCCTGGACCGGGGTGAGTCACTGTCCTGGGGTCCTTGATCCCGGCCACCGGGCTCGCCCCTGGAGGTCCAGCCTCCCTTTCATGTCTCTGCCTGATTTTTTCTTTCTTCTTCTTACTATTTATAATTTACTGTATCTTGCTGGGATTTTTCTGTTTCCTGGCAAGCTACCTTACATCTGGTCAATAACAAAAGTTTATAAAAATAGAACTACCATATGATCCAGCAATCCCACTCCTGGCCATATATCCGGACAAAACTATAATTCAAAAAGATAATATGCACCCCTGTGTTCATAGCAGCACCATTCATAATAGCCAGGACATGGAAGCAACTTAAATACCCATTGATAGATGAATGGATAAAGAAGATATGGCATATATATACAGTGGAATATTACTCAGTCATAAAAAGAATGAAGTAATGCCATTTGCAACAACATGGATGGAACTGGAGATTATTATACTAAGTGAAGTAAATCAGAAAAAGATAAATACCATATAATATCACTTATATGTGGAATCTGGCTTCCCAGGTGGCTCAGTGGTAAAGAATTTGCCTGCCGAGGCAGGAGAGTCAAGAGACTCCAGTTCAATCCCTAGGTCAGGAAGATCCCCTGGAGAAGGAAATGGAAACCCACTGCTGTATTCTTGCCTGGAGAATCCCATGTACAGAGAAGCGTGGTGGGCTACAGTCCATGGGGTTGCAAAGAGTCAGACACGACTGAGCACAAATACATATGTGGAATCTAAAATACAATCAACCTGCCTGACTTCAGGCTCTACTACAAAGCCACAGTCATCAAGACAGTATGGTCCTGGCACAAAGGCAGAAACATAGATCAATGGAACCAAATAGAAAGCCCAGAGATAAATCCACGCACCTATGGACACCTTATCTTTGACAAAGGAGGCAAGAATATACAATAGAGAAAAGACGATCTCTTTAACAAGTGGTGCTGGGAAAACAGGTCAACCACTTGTAAAAGAATGAAACTAGATCACTTTCTAACACCATACACAAAAATAAACTCAAAATGGATTAAAGATCTAAACGTAAGACCGGAAACTATAAAACTCCTAGAGGAGAACATAGGCAAAACACTCTCCGACATAAATCACAGCAAGATCCTCTATGACCCACCTCCCAGAATACTGGAAATAAAAGCAAAAACAAACAAATGGGACCTAATTAAAATTAAAAGCTTCTGCACAACAAAGGAAACTATAAGCAAGGTGAAAAGACAGCCTTCAGAATGGGAGAAAATAATAGCAAATGAAGCAACTGACAAACAACTAATCTCAAAAATATACAAGCAACTCTTGCAGCTCAATTCCAGAAAAATAAACGACCCAATCAAAAAATGGGCCAAAGAACTAAATAGACATTTCTCCAAAGAAGACATACAGATGGCTAACAAACACATGAAAAGATGCTCAACATCACTCATTATCAGAGAAATGCAAATCAAGACCATAATGAGGTACCATTTCACACCAGTCAGAATGGCTGCTATCCAAAAGTCTACAAGCAATAAATGCTGGAGAGGGTGTGGAGAAAAGGGAACCCTCTTACACTTTTGGTGGGAATGCAAACTAGTACAGTCACTATGGAGAACAGTGTGGAGATTCCCTAAAAAACTGGAAATAGAACTGCCATATGACCCAGCAACCCCACTGCTGGGCATACACACCGAGAAAACCAGAATTGAAAGAGACACGTGTACCCCAATGTTCATCACAGCACTGTTTATAATAGCCAGGACATGGAAGCAACCTAGATGTCCATCAGCAGAAGAATGGATAAGAAAGCTGTGGTACATATACACAATGGAGTATTACTCAGCCATTAAGAAGAATACATTTGAATCAGTTCTAATGAGGTGGATGAAATTGGAGCCTATTATACAGAGTGACAGAAAGGCAATGGCACCCTACTCCAGCACTCTTGCCCGGAAAATCCCATGGACGGAGGAGTCTGGTAGGCTGCAGTCCATGGGGTTGCTAAGAGTCCGATACGACTGACCGTCTTCACTTTCACTTTTCACTTTCGTGCATTGGAGAAGGAAATGGCAACCCACTCCAGTGTTCTTGCCTGGAGAATCCCAGGGACAGGGGGGCCTCATGGGCTGCCATGTATGGGGTCGCACAGAGTCGGACACGACTGAAGCGACTTAGCAGCAGCAGCAGAATACAGAGTGAAGTAAGCCAGAAAGAAAAACATCAATACAGTATACTAACGCATATATACGGAATTTAGAAAGATGGTATCGATAACCCTGTATGCAAGACAGCAAAAGAGACACAGATGTATAGAACAGTCTTTTGGACTCTGTGGGAGAGGGAGAGAGTGGGATGATTTGGGAGAATGGCATTGAAACGTATAATATCATATATGAAATGAATCGCCAGTCCAGGTTCAATGCAGGATACAGAATGCTTGGGGCTGGTGCACTGAGACGACCCAGATGAGGAGCGAGGAGGGAGGGAGGGTCAGGATGGGGAACACGTGTATACCCGTGGCAGATTCATGTTGATGTATGGCAAAACCAATACAATATTGTAAAGTAATTAGCCTCCAATTAAAATAAATAAATTTAAATTAAAAAATACAATACAAATAAACATATTGACAAAGCAGAAACAGACTCATAGACATAGAGAAAAGACTTGTGGTTGCCAAGGGTGGGGAGAGGAGAAGGATGGGTTGGGAGTTTGGGATTAGCAGAGGGAAACTATTAAATAAAGACTGGATAAATAACAATGACCTACTGTAGAGCACAAGGAACTATATTTAACGTCCTGGGATAAAGCATAATGGAAAAAATATTAAAAGAGAATATATATATCTGTAACTCAAAATGTTATATATATATGCATACATGCACACATCTGGACACAATATACACAAGTATGTGTGATTTATGTAAAGTAATATTGTATGAGCTCAGCTGGGAAAGAATCTACCTGTAATGCAGGAGACCTCGGTTTGATTCCTGGGTCAGGAAGATTCCCTGAAGAAGGGATAGGCTACCCATTCCAGTATTCATGGGTTTCCCTAGGGGCTCAGACGGTAAAGAATCTGCCTGCAATGCAGAAGACCTGGGTTCGATCCCAGGAAGATCCCCTGGAGAAGGGAATGGCAACCCACTCCAATATTCTTGCCTGAGAAACCCATGGACAGAGGACCCTGGCAGGCTGCAGTCCATGGGGTCGCAAAAGAGTTGGTCCCAATTTAGCAACTAAACAACAACAAAAACAAATGTTGTGTATGCATGTCTAGCTCTGTCATCTATGTTTGTATCTGCGTGCCGGTCTATCTATATTCAGACCTATATCTGAATGGGATGGAATACCTACACCCATATCTATAGCTACATCCTTACTTACATGCGAGTCCACACTCACCCCCACACCGAATCCACGCCTACACCTACACTCGCCTCACCTCAGTTAGTGAACTGGCCCCTGGTGTCCCACCGGCAGTGCCAACTCCAGCACCTCCCCCGCAGCGAGGAGGACCTGCCCAGTGCAGAGCCCAGAGCCCCACTGACACAGTGGAGACCCAGGTCAGGGGCATTGGGGCTGTGGTCAAAGCACCAGGGACAGACAGAGACTGGTGCTGGTCCCCTTTTGCTGGATGCCCCTTCTCCAATATCCACGAAGGTTCCTACCTTCCTGCAAACATAACCGCTGGCCTCTGCATCCCTTGCCACTGTAACCACCTGCTAGAAGCCGCCTGTGTGAGCATCGTCCTGGCCCTCCCCCTGCTGTCTAATGGCCAAACCTGCAGTGGCACTGTGTGTTCACGAAGCATAGTGAGTGCAGGGAAGGGTCCACATCTGGACTCCCTCCTGCCTCACCAGCCAGGACCAGGGGGCTCCCCAGCTCTGCCCTCCCCCTGAGCCTATCAGCACCCCGGGTCCCCCCACAGGCTCAGCTGTCCCCCAGGAGTCCTGGGCAGCTACCCCACTTCTGGGAGCCCCCTTACTGTGGGAGGCACACTGTATGTGGTATGCCTGGGCACTGCTCCTGTTATGTACGGGTCATTCCCTGCCTGACCCCTCTGTCTCCCCAGCCCTGTGCGGGGTGCCCTCTCTTCCCAGCAGGGTGTCTGGTGCCCATGGTTAGGTACCCCGGCCTCCAGCTTCTGCCTCTCCTCAGGAGATGGCCCCCCCTTCCCGTGGAGGCTCACCTCCTTTCCCATTCTCTAGGAGGATATTCCCATCAGTCTTCCTGGTGCTCCAGGCACCACCAGACGTGGAGACGTGCCCATCTCTCCATCGCCCTCTCCCAGGTGCCCATATGGCAACACCCAGGGCAGCACCTCCCCCACCCTCCATATCTAGTTCTCATTTGGACAGTTCAGGGGCCTTAGATAGACCCCGACCCTACCTTACCCCCTACATGGCCTGCTTCCTAGATTCAGGTGGTGGCGTCCAGCCTGACTTCTCTCTCCCCTGGGGTTGCAGGATACAGTTGTTGCCCTCATCCGGCTCCCAGACACCTGGTGCCTGCTCCCCTGGACCAAGTCCCCCCTGTTTCTCCCTCCCTTGTCGGCTCCTCCAGGCTGACTTCTGCCTGTCCCTGCACTGCCCCTGACTTGAGCCACTGCAAAGCGCCCCTGGAGTCTCTGCCCTCTGGCCCACAACCCCTGGCTGGTCCCACCTGACTTGGTTGGCAAGTCGACCCCAGTTGCCCTTAGCTGCCAGCTGAGTTTGGTTTGGAAGGAGACCGAAGTGAAAAGTCGTGGCGGTGCTTCTCTGCCCAGCCCTGCATGCATGCCTTGCGTCTCCAATGGTGGTTTATCCTTCCCAGGGTGGGTTCCCTCTGCCCAGGTGCCTGTCCGCTGAGCATTGTGTTCCCCCCACCTAGTTCGAGCGTCGGGGGCAGCAGCTGGGCTCCCCCATCCCCCAGGACCACTGCAGCTTCCTCGGGATCTGACTCTGCTCACTGAGCTGACATCATCTAACTCCAGGAAGGACTGGAATCCAACGCAGAGAAGGACGAATAGACCAAATACGGAGAACTGGCACTTCCTGCCAGGTTCAAGAATCATTTGCAAAGGTTTGGTCTTTAATGATGAAACCAGTTGGGAAAAGTCAGCATATTGAAGACTACCAGATTAATCCTCTGATTCCGTTTTAACATGTATAGTTGAGGGTTGATTCTAAATTCGTGGTTTAAAATTGGACCTTGTCAGAGAATTTAAAACATTTGCAAACAATCTTGAAATGCTTCAGAGAATTTGAGATGTGGTATACGTTTGATATACTAGACACAGGAGAATTTTGTAAGCACATAGGAGAGCTTCTGCAGGGATATCAGGCCTTCGAAGTTCTTAAAGAGAAAAGAAAATATGCCACATTTATAAGTGTCATTTTAAAAGGTTCAAGGGAATTTAGGCAGAAATGGAACTGGTTATTGTTTAATAGTGTTTAATATATTCAATCTGAGTTAATTAAACATTAATCAAAGAAAAGGGGAAGCTGAGCGTTCTTTTATTATATTTATAACCATGGAAATATGATCTCTAGGTTTCACTTTAAAACCTTAAAACAGGTTTGGAAAAGTGTAACTTCAATAAACTGTATATAAAATTTTAAAAATAAATCTTAAATAATCTTTCCTGTGAATAAAGTCTCCGCAGACAAAAACCCAAGTGAAACCCCAGAAACAAAACATTAAAGCCCAAGAACCCCAAATCAATCAGAGCTCAGCCCCACCTCAGCACAGCCTGGCCACAGGAGACCCCGAGGCCTGGCCTCTGGCCCCTTCCCCTCTGTCCGTGTTTATGGAGTGAGCGTAGTAATGCGCCAGGCCCTGTTCAGAGCAAGCGGCCTGCGAGCCTGGCAGGCTCACGGCCCCCAGAGTGGCAGTCGGGGTGGCGGGGTGGGCAGCTGGTTCTCAAAATGGGTTCCAGTGGAGTCAGTGGCCCCTGGGAATTTGTTGGAAATGAAGATTCCTGGGCTCCACCCTGCATACTGAATCCACATCTCTGGGGTGGAGCGCAGTGACCTATTTGTAAGGCGCCTCTAGGTGATTCTGATGCTGCTGGAGTCAGAACCAGGCCGAGGGACCTGCCGCATCCTCATGGTGGGCCTCCCAGTCCCTCCCAGTCTGCCTGCGAACCTGCTCTGCTCTCTGAGTGGTGGAGCGGCTGTCACAGCATCCTGAGACCTGCTGGAACCTGGGACCCTTTGCTGCAGTGCTTGTACCTGGACAAAGGTCTCCTTGGGCAACAAAACACAAAGAAACTCTAAGGGACTAAAAATAACTGTGAGCATGTGCAGTTGGGGCAAATTCTGGACAAAAGATACAAAAAGACTAAAACCCAATTGCCACTTCTGAAGAGCCAGGAGCAAAAGCAGGGTACTGTGCATGCCCCCTGCACACAGCACCATCTACGGGGTGGACAGACCACCTAAGCCACTCCTCCAGCCTGAACCCTGGACACACCGCTACCCTCACTGCATATAGGGAACCAGCTCAGCTCGCCTCAGGGAGCTCCACCTCCAGGAGCAGGCTAGGGAAGCTGTTGCTTGTTTTCCCTGCCTTCTGTAGCCACAGAAGCCCCAATAAAGCTTTGCCTAAATTTTTTGTTTGGCCTCTGATTAATTTCTATTGATTAGGGAGGCAGAGAACCCTGGTCAGATCATCAGGAAACAGCATCACAGATAATGATGAATCTTATCCCAAATAATGTCCTAAAAATTGGAAGTCAGTGCCCATGCTGGCTTCCTCTTATTTAAATCAGATATGGCTCTGAACCTCAGGCTCGGTTGCTGGTGGGTGAGAGACTCATGGCCAGCCCATCCACTGCTGCAGGACTTGGTCAGTTCACTGGCTGTCCCCAAACCCTGAGTCTTGGCCTCTTTGAAGAGGGGCAGGAAGGAGTGCATGGGAGTGAGGTCAGAGGTGGCAGTGTGGGTTCACATGCCTGTCAGGCTCTGGCTATCCTGCCCCTGGCAGCCTTGCTCCCACACAGCCAGAGCCTGTGGGCTGACTGTCACTTACAGGTCGTGGGAGCTTTCCTGCTTCACAGTTTGGATCCATGACCAAGCTCATTCAGCTTCCCCTAAGAGAGGGCGTCACCAACCGGGGTCATCCATAGCTCTTCAAGTTACTCTGCCCTTGGATGGGGCAACCCTGATAATTAAGAATAGTTGGAGGATTCTTGGGCAAGTGTGACCAGAGGGGACCTCCCTGGTGGTCCAGTGGTTAAGACTCCATGCTTCCACTGGAGGGGCATGGATCTGATCCCTGATCAGGGAATTAAGATCTCTCACACACCTTGGAGCAGCTAAGCCCGTCTACCACAACTAGAGAGCCCGTATGCCGCCAACGCCTGAGCCCACGCGCCACAACTACTGAAACCCACGAGCCCTAGAGCCAGTGCTCCACACCAAGAGAAGCCACTACAATGAGCAGCCTGCGTCCTGCAACCAGAGAGCAGCCCCCACTCACTGCAGCTAGAGGTAGCCCGCTCACAGCCACAAAGACCCAGCACAGCCGAAAAGAAATTTAAAAATGTAAAAAGAAGTTGTTGGCATCTTGCCTGCTGTTCTGTCCTCGTTGACCAGTCTACTGCATCAGATCAGGGTTGACAGCAGATACCAGGAGCTGGGGGAGGCAGGAGGGATCCTCCCCAGCAACCCCCAGCCATGCTGGGTCTTCAGATTGGTCTCTGGGTTTAAGCCTCCCAGTGATGGTGCTCTGTCAAGGCTAATAGATCCTGTGTCAAAATGTTTTGATTTGGGAGCTCCAGTGTTGCCACCGGGTAGAGACAGCTAACCACTGGTTAGTTAGCCTTGAGCTACTGTGAGTCTGCTTTCCAGCCCTGGGTGCACCTGGCTAAGCTGCTTCCCCATCCTGGGCCTCTGTGCACTCTGGGTAGAGCAGGGCCACTGGACTGCATTCGCGACAGGAAAGGAAGGAGTATTAGTATCCTGCTGATGCAGGAGTGAGGCAAGGACTTGGTGACCCATGATCAGGGGCTGAGGGTTCAAACCCACGCTCTCCTGGAAGCAAGGTCCTGTGGCACCCCAGGTCCACAGTCCTTGAAAGCCCTGCCCGTCCCTCTCTGGATGGGCGGTGTCATGGCATGTCAGTCATGCTGTGACCGTCCCACTGAGCTGAGAATGGAGCCCAGAGTACCAGGCTTCAACAGGGCATTGGCTCAGAACCCAATCCCATTTTATCCTAGGAGCACACTGAACCAAAGAGGTGAAACTCCAACACACTGAAAACTACAAGACAGCAAGGAAAGAAACTGAAGAGGACACTAATAAATGGAAAAGTATCCTTGCTCATGGATTGGAAAAATGTTGCTAAAATGACCATACTACCCACAGCTATCCATAGATTCAGTGCATCCCTGTCAAAATGCCAATGATATTTTCCCTCAGAAATAAAACAAATAATTCCTATAATTTCTGTGGAATCACAAAAGACTCCAAAGCAATCTTGAGAAAGAAGAACAAAGCTGGAGGCATCACATGCCTTGATTTCAAACTATATTACAAGGCTACGATCATCAAAACATATGGCATTGGCATAAAAACAGACACATCGATCGATGGGACAGAATAGAGAGCCCAGAAATAAACCCAGGCACACATCGCCAGTGAAGTTATGACCAAGGAGCCACGAATATATAACAGGGAAAAGACAGTCTCCTCAATAAACTGTGCTGGACAGGCCAGGGAAAACTGAACAGCTATATACAAAACAGCAAGCTGGACCACTATCTTACACTATCATGCACAAAAGTTAACTCAAAATGAACCAAAGATTTGAGCATAAGACCTGGAACCATCACATTCCTAGAAGACACAGATGTAGAGGACGGTCTTGTGGACACAGCAGGGGAAGGAGGGAGTGGGACGAATGGAGAGAGTAGCCTTGATACATACTACCGTGTGTGAAATAGATAGCCAGTGAGAAGTTACTGTGTAGCACACGGAGTTCAGCTCAGGGCTCTGTGATGACCTCGGGGGTGAACCGGCAGGGAGGGAGGTCCAAGAGGGTGGAGATATATGGCTGATTCGCACTGTTGTATGGCAGAAACCAACACAACATTCTAAAGCAATTATCCTCCAGTTAAAAAACAAAAATAAAGTGAACTCAAAAAGAAAATAACTAGAAGAAAACATCCTGCCTGGAGTCTTCTCTACACACTGGCCCCCTGGAGAAGCCATGGGGGCTTCTGATGCCCACAGTGCCTATGTGCACTCTGCCTTTCACCTCCACCAAGCAAGCCCACAATCTTCCTGGGTCTCCTCACCATTGATGCACAAACTCCCTGTGCTTAGTTTCCAAGCTCCCCACCAGCCCCGACTTCAGTGTAAAGCAACAGAATGAGTGGCTTAAGAGATAAAGTAAGATCTGAAATACAGTCTCTTATTACCACATTCATAATGCTTTCCAGTCCCCTCGCCACCAAGGTTTCTTAGATTGACCTAAGTTTGGGGGCTTTTACCTCCTCCTGACCTGTAACAAGCAGCTCACAGACCAGCCAGGCACAACTTTCAACAGGTCTTCTGGGCACACCATCCCCGTGAAGTGGCCCCAGCGGCTGAGCGACACTTACCCTCATGCCCAGCTCTATGTTCTCCCCGCCATACACCTCCATGCCCGGGTCCAGCAGACCAATGTCCCCGAAGTACTCCCGGTCCACAATGAAGGAGCAGCCGATCATGGCCGGGGTCCTGGGGAGAAGCGGACAGGGGCTGAGCAGGTCATCAGTGTGTGGCATGGACCCTGGCAGCCTGGGGGGGGCCCGCCACCCTCTCTCCAAGTCCTCACACATCATCCCTGAGCTCCTTGTCTTCACCTGGTCACTGTGCCCAGGGCTTGCCTCAGGCTTGTCTTTGCACCCATCAGAGATGATAAAAAAAAACCAGCATTCAATTCAGGCAACTTAGTGTAGATTTTAAAAATTTAAAAATCTGATGACCCAGTGAGTTATTTAGTTGCCCTGACCATAATCTCCCAAGCTTCAGTCACTTACCTACCCCCTCCATTATTTTATCCGTGTATCAGGAATCAGGGCTGCAACTGGCAGTCACACAGCTTGCACACTGCTCAGCTCTATGGAACCCCCTCAATATCAGGCTCTGTCTGAATGACACGCCTTGAAATTGTACAGTGTACAACCTCTGCACCTCTATGCAACAGACTGCCAGCTGTACTATATTCCTGTAATAATTCTATTTAGTGAAGTGAGTGAAGTCGCTCAGTCGTGTCCGACTCTTTGTGACCCCATGGACTGTAGCCTACCAGGTTCCCCGGTCCATGGGATTTTCCAGGCAAGAATACTGGAGTGGGGTGCCATTTCCTCTCCAGGAGATCTTCCTGACCCAGGGATTGAACCCGGGTCTCCAGCTTTGTAGGCAGATGCTTTACCATCTGAGCCACGAGGGAAGCTCAATAATTCTATTTCCATCTACACACTTTAAAAATGTCAGTAAATCTTGCCTTGCCCCAAGCAATTGTATCTGTAAGATCATGTGTCAATGTGCTAGTTATATTTTCTTCTAAGATGTATTAGCAATTTATCAATGTGGAGACCTCCACTGGACTCATGGAGCAGTGGTGATCAAAGCAGGTCGTGAATGGACAGAGTGGCAGAGAAAAGTGGGCAGTCTCACTGTGAGTGGACCTGCACACTCGCTGACTCATTCATTCATTCCTGATACACTCACATCATAAACGCAGGGTATACTGAGAACCTATTAGTTGGAGGAGAAAAAAACACATAAAGGAAAAATATCTTTCTAGCAATAGGCACAATCTCTGTTTTGTAAGAAAGCAGGACCTTCCTAGCTTTTGTTTTTAATTTATTTATTTTTATTTTTGTCTGTACTGGGTCTTCATTGTTGCACAGGCTTTTTCTCTAGTGGCAGAGAGCAGGGGCCATTCTCTAGTTGCAGAGAGTGGGCTTCTCATTGGGATGGCTTCTTTTGTTGCAGAGCACAAGTTGTAGGGTGTGCACACTTCAGTAGTTGTGGCTCCCGGCCCAGGCTCAGTAGCTGTGCAGGCTTAGTTGCTCCGAGGAATGTGGGATCTTCCCGAATCAGGGATTGAACCCATGTCTCCTGCATTTGCAGGCAGATTAGTTACCATTGAGTCACCAAGGAAGTCCCCTTCCAAGCTTTGGATGGAAGAATTTGCTTCACAACAAAGATAACCATCTTGTAGGCTAAGGGCTCAGTTTCTTCCAAGCTCTTAGAGGACTGGCAAAGGCTCCCCCACTGTCCCCAAAGGCCCCCCAAGACCCCCGAAAGACAGGGCTGCGGCTGCCCTCTCCTCTGCTTCCACTTGTGCGCACCCACTGCTTCACAGGTATGAAATCTCTCTTCAATGAAAACAATACAAAAAGTTGTTCTTAGTCACAGTTTAAAAGAACCATTTCTGCTCCCAGTGACTGGGACATCAGAAGCAAGTGCCCATGATTTGTCCAAGAGTAACAGAGGCATTAAAAGGCAATTATCCTTTTATTTGTGTAAAGATCCAATTTGTTCTGTCGTGACATTTGGGCCACAAATCTAATAGTAACGAAATTTTAATGTCATCTGTGACGTGTAGCAAGCGTTTAACTGGTTAAGTTATAGTTCACCAACGACGACAGCTATTTCTTTCATTTTCTTAACGACAACACAAAAATCTCAGGGTGATCTCTGATGAATTAAACTGCCAAGTCCCTGCCAAGTCTATTACAGCTGTAATGATTTTTTTATTATTGCTCCGAGTTCCAAAATAAACTTCACCTCACAAGGCGACGGTAGCAGAGTCAGCTGGCTCTGAATTTATTTGCATGAGAAATTCTTGCTGTGATTACAGAAAACAGTAAAGGCTGAGGGTTCTCCGGTTTGGCAGAGGAGGAACTTGGTCACCTTGGGGAGCATCCTTACGTCTGGGCTGCTGTGCTGCCTGCCGGGATACAGCCTCTCCACGAGGATGTTCACCTGGGCTCCTGCCTTGCAGAGGCCACAGACATGTAGACACACACAAACACCACACACATGCATGGACAAGCATACACACACAACAGACACACATGAATACATGGACACACACACACAACTCCCATACCCCATAAGGACAGACACACACACAATAAGCAGATGTACAGATATACAGACACACGTTACACACACAGTCCCACAAATGTACTCGCAAACACATACACACCCCAACGCACACAGATACATATATACACACATAACATGCACACACACAATACACCGATAAACACACGTGTGCACACACATAAACACAGATACACACCTGCAGCAAACACACAGAGATACATACAGCACATGCATACACAGAGATACACACAGACACACATCTAGGCATTCACACATAGGCACACATCCCCAGGTCCATGAAGCCTCGGATTTCTGTATAAATAGGAGCTGATAAAATGAAGATCACAAATGGGCTCTTCAGCTTTTGGGAGAGTGACAAGGGACAAGAGAGGTGCCTGCTCTCGATGTCTTGAAGAAGAACACAGGCTCACAGGCAGGGCAGTGCCAGGTGATCAGCATAAGCACAGGGGAAGACAGCCGACCAGGTGTAGGGGCCACATGCGCTGGTGCCAAGGTGGTGTGCATTGGCTCAACCCTCCTGGAAAAGTCTGAAGCTAAGAACAGAGAGCCAGCAATACTTGTGCAGTGTTACAAGCTGAGCCAGCTCCCTGCACACCAGCTGTGTGCCCTTGGGCAAGCTGCTCAGCTTCTCTGTGCTCAGCTTCCCTGCCAGTAATATGAGAGGCAGAATGGTGCCTCCTCCAAACGCGGTTGTGCAGATTAAAACTATATGGAGGAGAGTCTGGAGCCTGGGGACCATTTACTGTTACTACTTTATCCCCTAATTCCGTGGCTGGTATTTATCCTAGGAGACTGATCCAAAAGCTATTTGCACAAAGCTGTGCACTGCAGCGTGAGTTATAGTGGCAAAAGGGAAATCAACTTAGAGTCCATCAGTGTAGATGGTCGAATGAGTTTCGAGCCGTTCTTTTGACGGATTGTTACCTACCCAGCAGGTGAGGTGCTTATCAAGACCACCCAGTGCCATAAGAAGTGATGCTTGGGAGAGGGTAAGTGACAAGTCAGCAAGGAAAATATCACCAACCTACCACTGTGACCAGAGAAGCAATTATGTGGGAGTGTGCCTGTATGCACAGGCTTCCCCCGTGGCTCAGCAGTAAAGAATCTGCCTGCCATGAAGGAGACACAGGGGGTGCAGGTTCGATCCCTGGGTCGGGAAGATCCCCTGGAGGAGGAAATGGCAGCCCACTCCAGTGTTCTTGCCTGGAGACTCCCATGGACACAGGAGCCTGGTGGGCTACAGTCCGTGGGGTCACAAAGACTCAGCCATGCCTGAAGTGACTGAGCATGCATGCATGCACGCCTATAATGTGCACACGGATCTATGCATGGTCTTGTGTGTGTCCGTCTCTGTGTGCAGATCTATGTGTGATCTTGTGTGTGTGTGTCTCTGTGTGTGGTCTTGTGTGTGTGTCCGTGTGTGCAGATCTATGTGTGGTTTTGTGTGTGTGAGCATGTACATGTGTCTGTGGTCTTGTGTGTGTGTCTATGTATGTGGATCTATGTGTGGTCTTGTGTGTGTGTGTGTGTGTGTACGGATCTATGTGTGGTCTTATGTGTGTGTGGATCTATGTGTGGTCTTGTGTGTGTGTCCGTGTGTGCAGATCTATGTGTGGTTTTGTGTGTGTGAGCATGTACATGTGTCTGTGGTCTTGTGTGTGTATCTGTGTATGCAGATCTATGTGTGATCTTGTGTGTGTGTGTCTCTGTGTGTGGTCTTGTGTGTGTGTCTGTGTGTGCAGATCTATGTGTGGTTTTGTGTGTGTGAGCATGTACATGTGTCTGTGGTCTTGTGTGTGTGTCTATGTATGTGGATCTATGTGTGGTCTTGTGTGTGTGTGTCTGTGTGTACGGATCTATGTGTGGTCTTATGTGTGTGCGGATCTATGTGTGGTCTTGCATGTGTGTCTGTGTATGCAGATCTATGTGTGGTCTTGTGTATGTCTATGTATGTGGATCTATGTGTGGTCGTGTGTGTGTGTGTGTGTGTCTCTGTGTGCGGATCTATGTGTGGTCTTATGTGTGTGCGGATCTATGTGTGGTCTTGCATGTGTGTCTGTGTGTGCGGATCTATGTGTGGTTTTTTGTGTGTGAGCATGTACATGTGTCTGTGTGCTTGCACTTGTATCTTCGTGCTTCTCTATGCATGAGTGTGCATCTGAGAGTATGGGTGTGACTCAGACCCTCATTCCATGTTTCCCTGCTTGCGGAGGGGAGCAGGTGCTGGGTGTGGGCCCCTCCGCCAACCCCACAACACCCCCTCTTTTCTTCTAGGTTCATCTGGCCCCACTGGAAACCGACTTACACCGTGGTCCCTCTGCGTCCACCAGACATGCTGGCATGAATCTGGACTGCCCCAGGGACAGGGGTGCAAACCCACACGTGGGCTCTGCGGCCCCAGGAAGATGCAAGCCAGGTGACCCGAGGGGCTGCAGCTGCCCTCCTGGAGGCGGGGGGCCCACAGAATGCAGCCAGTGCCCCACACCTGTGCTCTGCTAGCAGCTCAGAGCCACACGGAGACAAACACGCCACTGGTCATGGGTCCCGTTTCAACCTCGTGCAGAATTCAGGAAATAGCTCCATTTCAATGATACAGTTCACGCGGGCAGCCACCTCCGGCACACAGGACCCCTGGGGCCACGAGGGCCCCCCAGCCCCTCACTGCCCTCTCTTTCTCCATCTGTCAAGGCTGAGATACTTCTCTGCAGAAATCCAAGCCTTCTTTTGACCATTTTCTTCCTTGAGCTTCCAGGATAATGATTGGCAGAGAAATTTCCTTAGGTAAATTTTCACACACCAGCCTCTCCCAGGCCAGCTTACTCAGAGCAGATGTGGGAGCTGTGTCCTTCAGGAGAAGGGCATCGGCCCCTCTCCCAGGTCCAAGGGAGACCAGAAACCCCAGAGCAGTTCTCAGGAAAGACCCTTTCAGGCCCACAGACTGGCCCCAGGGATGCAGGTTCCCAGCCCGAGGTCAGGTCTCGTGACGCAGTAAGGGACAACATCACAACGTTTGCCAGGAGCCTTTGCTGCAGGAGCTGGGGTGCCAGGGCTTCTTCTCACAGGTCTGCCACTGAGGGGAAGTTGTGGGAAGACTTCCCTGAGATGGTGGAGAGGAGGGCCATCCTCTGGATAATGACCTTGGAAGCAAAGACCTCAAGGCTGCCCTTGGAGTCTTGTCACTCCAGACTCACCAGCCCAAAGGGCATGTGAAGCAGGCTGTTGGGAGCAGTGGGGACTGCGGCACTGTCCCCCGCCCCCACCCTGAGAGCTCAGTAACAACTCAGCTCCAGTGGATCATCACCAGCTAGGAATGGACACCTGGGTTTTTCCAGAATCTTCTACTTTTCAAAGAGTAGATACCAATTTCTTGTGAAATCTCTTAAGTATAAACATTGGTTCCAAGTTTGAGACATATATGACAAATCAGGGGACATACTGAGACTCAAGTGGCTTCCTGAGAACTTGAATCACAAGGTCACGCCACTCTAGGCTCCCCGGGCACTGTGCACACTAAGAGTGGGAGATTCAGAACGCCTTGTTCTCCCCCCAAGAAGAATGGCTGGGCCTCTGGGAGCTGTCCAAGGCATCACTAGGCGGTCAGTGAGTCCCAGCATGGAGCCTGCTGAGGGCCCAGCAGGGTCTGGGGAGAGGCTGGTTGGCTTCCTCTCCAATTTGCAGGAAGCCTTGGCTGGGTGTGGTTAAAGCGATCGCACAGGCCAGCTGGCCACCAGCCCTGAAGGTGGCCTTGAGAGGCCCCTGTCAGGGTTCTGCTTCCCCAGTGGGCTGCACTCATGCACACGGAGGATACAACTTGGGGACTAGCTGTGACAGTGGCACCATGTGGACCTGAGGAATGTTTGTGATTGTCACATGCATTATTGGATGTGAACGGCCCTCAGGGTCTCATCTCCACATGGCTGTGTGTCGGCTCCGTCCCCATGGGGTCACCCTGCTGGGAGATGCCCAGAGAGGCTTGGGATCTCCTGACCTTGGAGCAGGGCTCTGCAGAGGGCTCTCTTCTGGACACAGGCATGTTCATTTCTTGCAGCTGTGAAACAAGCACCACATGAACTGGGGCTTCAGACAAGAGATATTTGTCCTCCGCTAGCTCTGAAGGTCAGAAGTCTGAGGTCAAGGTGTGGGCAGGGCCATACTCCCTCTGAAGCTCCAGAGGAGGACCCGCCCTGCCTCTTCCAACTCCTGGTGGCCAGGTGTCCTTGGCTTGTGGCTGCATCCCTCCCATCTCTGACTCCGGAGTGGCATGGTGTTTCCTCTTCTGTGTGTCTCTTACAAGGACACTTTCAGCAACATTCAGGACCCAGCTGGGTCATCCACAGTAATCTCCCCGTCACAACATTCTAACTACATCTGCAAAGACCCTTTTCCCAATGAGGTCAAATTCGTGGGTTCTGGGTGATCAGGACGTAGACATGGCTGTCTGCTGTACCCAGCCTTCCATCTCGGCCTTCTTATAAACCCTGTAGTACCTTCTTGGGAGACCATCTCTCTCCTTGCATGTACTCCCTGTGGGATGGGGAGTCTCCAGAACTTCCCCTTGGTGAAAGTCACTGGGTCCTTGGAGGGCCCTTCTCCCATCCACTTCCAGGAAAGATAGGGGCAGGGGTTTGTGACCCTGGAGACTGTCCTCGGGGCTGACTGAGGTGGAGGGGACACCCTCTTCCCAGTGTGCAGGGAAAAGTCTGGCATTTCCGCTGGCTCCTCCTCTAACTGGGTGCTCATGTCTCTGCAAAGCTGCTTTGATTCATGTTGGCTGGAATTCTTCTCTTGATAATGGAATCCCCCAGATCTCAGCTCAGAGATGCTAATTTAATGGAATGATAAGCAGCTTGGGCGTTAGAATTATTACCTTTTTGTATGTTTTAAAATTCATTTAAAAAGTCATCTCAACAGAGTTAAAGTCACGCGAAAAGAGGACACATCCGTTGAAAGTGTGTGGTTCGACTGGCCTGACTGATGGATATCCTGGGGTAACCCCGACCCAGTCCAGGCGGAGAACGTGCCCATCCCAGGGCTCCTGGGCCCTCCAGGAGCTCTCCCCGCCCTGCCTCCTCCACCAGGCGTCTGCGTTCTCTGGACTTCTCTGTACATCAATCACACCGTGTGCGCTCTTCCATGTATGACGTTTTTGCCACACTTTGAGTTTCGTCCTCATTGTTATGGGCATCACCATACGTCCCTTTGTAGTTCTGAGAAGCATCCCATTACGTGGCTAGATCACACTTCATTTATCTATTTACATGTTGATAGACATTTGGGTTCAATTCAGGACTATTGTGAATAAACCTGCTGCTATGAACATTCGCAGCTTTGTGTAGACATACGTTTTCATCTCTTTTGGGCAAATATCTGGGGTGGAACGGCTGGTCATGTAGGAAGTCTTTTAACCTCTAGGAGAAACTGCCAGGTTTCCAAATGCTCTTGCTAATGTCTGCTCCCACCGGCCACGCTGAGAGTTGCAAATGCTCCGTGTTGCCATCGGTCTATCTGACCGACATTGTATCTTATTTCCCTAGTGACTCTGTAGTGACTCTCCATGGGTGTGTTACTGTTTTGTCTACCTCCTTGTGTGTAGTATTTGTTCAAGGTCTTTGCCCGTTTTTTTTTTTTTATTTGGGGTTTTGGCATCAGGGCTTTCTAATTCTTTCCAGGTGGTGTTAATAAGGAGCAAAGTTTAAGACAACTTGCAGTCTGGCCAGAGCATTCTTTCTTCAGCTTGAGCATCCAGGCTGCTCTGAGACTTGATTTCTTGCTGAACAGCTCTTTGCTAATGGAGGGTAGGTGCCCAGAAGTCCCTCTAAGACCCTCCTAGGGGAAGAAACAACTTGTAAAGGTGCCATGATAGACAGTTCTGGTCACTCATGGGCAGAGTGGCCTGTTTCAGCAGGAACACACCAGATTGTAGAGATGAGGCAGGAGGGGTCCCTGCCTGAGGCCTTGAAACCCCAAACCCCTGTGGGGAGAACTGGCCAAGGCTCCAGGGGATCAACAGACCCTGGAGATGAACATTCACTCCAAGAAAAATACCTCCAGCCTGTTGGGCTCCCAGGAGAAAGTGGCAGCCCCAGTTGATTTTGAAGCATAGATTTCCCAGGGGTTCAACAGACCAGGGAAAAGAAGGGAGGGGCTGAAAACTGCAGAAGGTCAGTCAGTGATGGAAATGAATGAAGCAAGCCAGGTGCAAGAAGAGTGACCGTGCAAATCTGAAGGCAGAGCAACACAGAGACATTAGGGAGTGGTGGGGACTGCAGCAAATTGGAGACCTCAGCCCTGTTTAGATAGGGCGTCACTTCTCAGCTCCAGTGACTGGCTGCCCTGTGAGAACGTGCACCTTCTCATCTTAATAAAAATGCATTTTTAACATGGGAAAAACTCTCCATTTCAGGTACGGGAACCAATTCAAAATAAATAAGTGCTTTGGAGGATGTTCTCTATAGCACATCCACCATCCTGGGTCTGCTGGTTTCTTTGCCCTCTGCTCCTTTGTGACGCGCGTGGTGTTGCCTCTGTCTGGCCGTCTGTCCCTCGTTCTGTCTGGGTCTCTGTCTCCTTCTCACTCCCTCTCTGCATCCCTATTCCTTTCTGCTCCCTGGCACCGTCCTCGTTTTGTTTCTTAGTGCGCATCCTCCCCCGAATCTCTGGCTTTCTCTGCTCATCCTGAAGTAGGCAACAGATGGGCCCCAGGTTAGACATTTACAACGGGTTTCCCTATTTGCATTTCAGGGGGCTCAGGCTGGATTCCTGAGACAAGAGAGAGGTGGGCTCCAGGCATTTACCATCAGCCTCTTGTTTGCCCTCTGAGATGGAAATAACAGCAGAAACAGGGTAAATAGCCATTGTATGTCCTCTTGTAAACACCTAAAGTAATAGTCATGGCAAGGACAAAGAGGGGCAAATCCTTTACCCTGTTTGAGTAAAGGATTAAGGGATCTCTGCTTCCCCCTTTTTGGGACAAAGGAGACACTACGTACGCCCCCAAAAGGCTCCTTTATGAGAATGAAAATCAAGGGATAACGCCAGGCCATAAAGAGCCTTGCTTTTCCCACAAGCATTTACTTTACTTTGAGATCCATCTTGGCTGAGAGGTGTGTGCGCACCCAGGGGAGGGTCCCAGGGTAGGTCAGGTGTGGAAAAAGGAACCAGATAATTAGCCTGAAGGAAGACAAAGACCCAGAAGAACTGACCTATATAAATGACTTAACCACCTCTTTACTGTGCTGCTCACCACTAGGAGGGGCCCACCCTTTCTCTCCGGGCGTTTGTCTCTGCCTTGCTTCTGTCTTAACTAAGCAAACATCTTCTCCACGTGCTCTCCCACTTGTGGTCATGCTATGTCTGTAATAATAAACCTTGTACCTGCATTTATAGTTTCTGCCTCTGTGATAAATGCATTTTTCACTGGGTGCAAAGATCCAGAGAAAAATAGCTTCTAGCCTCTAGCCCTTGCTGGTCTGGTGGCTAGAATTCTTGGCTCTCATCCAGGCTTCCCAGGTTCGATTCCCGGGCAGGGAATGAAGATCGTGCTTCACACCACTGCTCACTGCTGCTTCCCTGAGATTCATCTGTCTTGTTCCCCTCTCTCTTTGCTTGGTGTCTCCCTTTTTCTGCTCTCTCCAAGTCTGTGTGTCTGTGTTCTTTTTCTCTGTCTCTTTTACTGGCTCTTTCTCTTTGGATGTTCCCTCTGTCTGTCTGTCTCCCTCCTCCCTCCTTCTCTCTCCTTCACCTGACCTGGTTATCAGTCAGTTCAGTCATTCAGTCATGTCCAACTCTTTGTGACCCCATGGACTGCAGCACACCAGGCTTCCCTGTCCATTACTAACTCCTGGAGCTTACTCAAACTCATGTCCATCAAGTCAGTGATGCCATCCAACCATCTCGTTCTGTTACCCTCTTCTCCTCCTGACTTCAATCTTTCCCACCATCAGGGTCTTTTCCAATGAGTCAGTTCTTTGCATCAAGTGGCCAAAGTATTAGAGCTTCAGCTTCAGCATCAGTCTTTCCAATGAATATTCAGAACTGATTTCCTTTAGGATTGACTGGTTTTATCTCCTTGCAGCCCAAGGGACTCTCAAGAGTCTTCTCCAACACCACAGTTCAAAAGCATCAATTCTTCAGTGCTCGGCTTTCTTTATAGTCCAACTCTCACATCCATACATGACTACTGGAAAAACCTTAGCTTTGACTAGATGGACCTTTGCTGGCAAAGGAATGTCTCTGCTTTTGAATATGCTATCTAGTTTGGTCATAACTTTTCTTCCAAGGAGTAAGCGTCTTTTAATTTCATGGTTGCAGTCACCATCTGCAGTGATTTTGGAGCCCCCTAAAATAAATTCTCTCACTGTTTCCATTGTTTCCCCATCTATTTGCCATGAAGTGATGGGACCAGATGCCATAATCTTAGTTTTCTGAATGTTGAGCTTTAAGCCAACTTTTTCACTTTCCTCTTTCACTTTTATCAAAAGGCTCTTTAGTTCTTCTTCACTTTCTGCCACAAGGGTAGTGTCATCTTTGTATCTGAGGTTATTGATATTTCTCCTGGCAATCTTGATTTCAGCTTGATTCCAACCCAGCATTTCACATGATTTACTCTGCATATAAATTAAATAAGTAGGATGACAATATAAGCCTTAATGTATTCCTTTCCCGATTTGGAACCAGTCTGTTGTTCCATGTCCAGTTCTAACTGTTGCTTCTTGACCTGCATACAGATTTCTCAGGAGGCAGGTCAGGTGGTCTGGTGTTCCCAACTCTTTCAGAATTTCCCAGTTTATTGTGATCCACACAGTCAAAGGCTTTGGCCTAGGCAATAAAGCAGAAGTGGTTTTTCTGGAATTCTCTTGCTTTCTCGATGATCCAATGGATGTTGACAATTTGATCTCTGGTTCCTCTGCCTTTTCTAAAACCAGCTTGAACATCAGGAAGTTCACAATTCATGTACTGTTGAAGCCTGGCTTGGAGAATTTTGAGCATTACTTTGCTAGCGTGTTAGATGAGTGCAATTGTGTGGTAGTTTGAGCATTCTTTGGCATTGCCTTTCTTTGGGATTGGAATGAAAAATGACCTTTTCCAGTCCTGTGGCCACTGCTGAGTTTTCCAAATTGGCTGGCATATTGAGTGCAGCACTTTCACAACATCATCTTTTAGGATTTGAAACAGCTCAACTGGAATTCCATCACCTCCACTAGCTTTGTTCGTAGTAATGCTTCCTAAGGCCCACTTGACTGCATTCCAGGATGTCTGGCTCTAGGTGAGTGATCACACCATCGTGGTTATCTTGGTCATGAAGCTCTTTTTTGTACAGTTCTTCTGTATATTCTTGCCACCTCTTCTTAATATCTTCTGCTTCTGTTAGGTCCAGACTATTTCTGTCCTTTATCGAGCCCATCTTTGCATGAAATGTTCCCTTGGTATCTCTAATTTTCTTGAAGAGATCTCTAGTCTTTCCCATTCTATTGTTTTCCTCTATTTCTTTGCATTGATCACTGAAGAAGGCTTTCTTATCTCTCCTTGCTATTCTTTGGAACTCTGCATTCAGATGGGTATATCTTTCCTTTCCTCCTTTGCCTTTCGCTTCTCTTCTTTTCTAAGCTATTTGTAAGGCCTCGTCAGACAACCATTTTGCCCTTTTTCATTTCTTTTTCTTGGGGATGGTCTTGATCACTGCCTCTTGTACACTGACACGAACCTTTGACCATAGTTCTTCAGGCACTCTTTTGATCAGATCTAATCCCTTGAATCTATTTGTCACTTCCACTGTATAATCATAAGTGATTTGATTTAGGTCATACCTGAATGGTTTAGTGGTTATCCCTACTTTCTTCAATGTAAGTCTGAATTTGGCAATAAGGAGTTCATGATCTGAGCCACAGTCAGCTCCTGGTCTTGTTTTTGTGGACTGTATAGAGCTTCTCCATCTTTGGCTGCAAAGAATATAATCAATCTGATTTCAGTATTGACCATCTGGTGATGTCCATGTGTAGAGTCATCTCTTGTGTTGCTGGAAGAGGGTGTTTTCTATGACTAGTGCGTTCTCTTGACAAAACTCTATTAGCCTTTGCCCTACTTCATTTTGTACTCCAAGGTCAAATTTGCCTGTTACTCCAGGTGTCTCTTAACTTCCTACTTTTGCATTCCAGCCCCGTATAATGAAAAGGACATCTTTTTCGGATGTTAGTTCTAGAAGGTCCTGTAGGTCTTCATAGAACCATTCAGTTTCAGCTTCTTCAGCATTAGCGGTTGGGGCATAGACTTGGATTATTGTGATATTGAATGGTTTGCCTTGGAAATGAACAGAATCATTCTGTCATTTTTGAGACTGCATCCAAGTACTGCATTTTGGACTCTTTTGTTGACTATGAGGGCTTCTCCATTTCTTCTAAGGGATTCTTGCCCACAGTAGTAGATATAACGGTCATCTGAGTTAAATTCACCCATTCCAGTCCATTTTAGTTCACTGATTCCTAGAATGTCAATGTTCACTCTTGCCATCTCCTGTTTGACCACTTCCAATTTACCACTTCCAATTAGTGGACCTAACATTTCGGGTTCCTATGCAACATTGCTCTTTACAGCATTGGACTTTACTTCCATCACGTCACATCCACAACTGGGCATTGTTTTTGCTTTGGCTCTGTCTCTTCATTCTTTCTGGACTCATTTATCCACTCTTTTCCAGTAGCATATTGGGCACCTACCAATCTGGGGAGTTCATCTCTCAGTGTCCTATCTTTTTGCCTTTTCATACTGTTCATGGGGTTCTCAAGGCAAGAATGTTGAAGTGGTTTGCCATTCCCTTCTCCAGTGAACCACATTCTGTCAGAACTCTCCACCGTGATCTGTCGGTCTTGGGTGGCCCTACATGGCATGGCTCATAGTTTCATTGATTTAGACAAGGCTGTGGTCCATGTGATCAGTTTGATTAGTTATCTGTGATTGTGGTTTTCATTCTGTCTGTCCTCTGAGGGATAAGGATAAGATGCTTATGGAAGCTTCCTGATGGGAGAGACTGGCTGTGGGGGAAACTGGGTCTTATTCTGATGGGTGGGGCCATGCTCAGTAAATCATCAATCCAATTTTCTGTTTATGGGCAGGGTTGTGTTCCCTTCCTGTTGTTTGACCTGAGACCAAACTACGGTGGAGGTAACAGCAACCTCCTTCAAAAGGTCCCATGCACGCACTGCTGCATTCAGTGCCCCTGCCCCTGCAGCAGGCCACCGCTGACCCGCGCCTCTGTCGGAGACTCTTGGACACCCACAAGCAAGTCTGAGTCAGTCTCTTGTGGGGACATTGCTCCTTTCTCCTGGGTCTTGGTGCGCACAAGGTTTTGTTTGTGCCCTCCAAGAGTCTGTTTCCCTAGTCCTGTGTAAGTTCTGACAGCTCTATGGTGGGGTTAACGGCGACCTCCCCCAAGAGGGCTTATGCCACACCCAGGTCTGCTACACCCAGAGCCCCTACCCCTGCAGCAGGCCACTGCTGACCTGTACCTCTGCAGAAGACACTCAAACACTCAAAGTCAGGTCTTGCTCAGTCTCTGTGGGGTCTCCTGGTACACACAAGGTTTTGTTTGAGCTCTTCGAGCGTCGCTGGTGGATGTGGGATTTGATTTTAAGCGTGATTTCTCCCCTCCTACCATCTTGCTGGGACTTCTCCTTTGCCCTTGGATGTGGGGTATCTTTTTTTGGTGGGATCCAACATTCTCCTGTCCATGGTTGTTCAGCAGCAAGTTGTAATTTTGGAGTTCTCGCAGGAGAAGATGAGCACATGTCCTACTCTGCCACCTTGATCACCTGGTTATCATTCAGGTCACAATATGGAGCCACCTCCCATTTCCCCGTTACACCACCATGTCCCTTTGCACACCCAGGGAAACCCTGTACCAACTGCATCCCGCCATTTCTACTCTCGCACCTGGTGCCAGGCCTTGGCTTTCTGCAGAGGACTGCTACCTGTCCCTCCAGTCCCCAAGGCCGCTGCTGCAGCCCTGCCCCACCTCACTGTCCTGGCTCTTTCCAGGGCAGGCCCCGCCCCAGTGGCCCCGCCCACCTGACTCCTCCAGTGAAGGCCCCGCCCCAGTAGCCCTAGTGGCCCGCTCACCTGATGGGCGCCGCCTCGTCGCCACGGTCCAGCCAGTCCTGGGGCGGGACGATGTACATGCACCAAAGGCCCCAGTTGTAGCCGTGGGCCGCGCTGGCGTATTGCTGCACCTCGAACGTGTCGTACTTGATGTTGTCGATGGCGGGCAGGACGATCCGCCGGCGGTCCTCCCGTATCCGCGTAAGGGCGGGCTCGGCCCTGCAAGGAGACGCCGGTCCCTGAGGAAGGGCACCGATGCCAGGGATCCCCGTCCCGTCCCCCTAGGTAGGGAGCCAGGACCCAGGCAGCCACACCCGCATCTAATGTCGGGCTAGACCAACCCTGTGGAGGGTAGATCCAAGCGCTGCACCTCTGGAAGCCCCGGAGTCGTCTGGGCTGCACACTCGCCTGCCCGAGGTCTCCCTCTGCCGGAGGCAGCGGGTGGCTAACCAGCGATTGACACTAGGGATATAAACACCATCCAGGCCCAATCTCTGACATCTCTGATGGGATGTCCTGGCTCCAGAGAGCCCTGTGAGTCAGCTCAGTCTGTCAGCAGGCCTGCCTCACAGTC
The DNA here is from genome assembly GCF_001704415.2 of Capra hircus. Lineage (NCBI taxonomy): Eukaryota > Metazoa > Chordata > Mammalia > Artiodactyla > Bovidae > Capra > Capra hircus. The sequence goes on from NC_030824.1 coordinate 26,302,661, forward strand.
TGGCTTTTCTCGCAAGCAAATCCTACTTCCTGGCAGGCCTTCCCTCCAGGGCTGGAAGGTACATTCATTTATAAGCAGGAATGGAGGCATCAATGTGCCACACCCTCTTGTAACACCTTGGAGCAAACCAAGTGAACTAGAAAAGAAAAAAAAAAATCCATGCCTCCAGGAGCTGAGGATATACTGAAGGGACAGAAAGGCTGACAAGTGCCGTTGTGCAGTGCACAACCTACACAACAGTATGTGGTGGGCCTGACTGAGTGGGTATGGGGGGACAGACAAAAATGTATAAGTAAATGATATATTAGGAGGTGATATGTATTGTGACAGAAAAAGAGAGCAAAATAAGCGTGATTTGGAATTGCAGTTTTAAATAGGGTGTTCAGGGCAGGTTGCACTGGGTGATGAGCAGAGGTGGTGCAGGATGTAGCAGCTGGTTGTTGGGGAGGTAGGTGGGGTGCTGCACACAGAAGGAGCAGCCAGCGCTGAGCCCCTGGGATATGCTGGTGTGCTTGGAAAGCAGGCCAGGCAGCTGGAGTGGAGAGATGGTGGCCGTGCAGGCGATGAAGGCGGAGAGGAGAGAGACCAGAGGACAAAGGCTGTGGGTTGTGAATTTTCAATGCAGGAGTCCCCAGGGGCAAACAGGTAGAGTTTCACTCTCGAGACGACCTTGTCTCCTGCAAGGATGAGATGCTGCCCAAGGGGCTGGAGTTCAACAGGCTCATGAGCAGCCTGCTGACTAGGGCACCAGAGAGATGAGCAGGGGGACAGGGGCCGAGCTCAGGGAGGGACAACAGGGGCTGGGGCAGGGTGGGAGCTCTCGGACTCTGCCTGGCCAGATTCACCCTATAGCCAGCCTTTCTTCCCGTCCTTCCAAGCGAGAGCCTGGTATTTACCTGCCTTTCAGCTTCACGAGGAGGATTAATTAATTACTGTTAGCAAAGTGCTTCAGAGATGAAAAGCTCTCTGCAAATGCCACATGTGCTAATAAGGCAGAATCTTTATGGAGGCAGTTCTGGGAGGGGAGGGCTATTTGCAGATGGATAACTGGGTTTTCAGTGGTAAAAATTAAAGTTACAGTAGTTTCAAATGGCATTTTGATGTGATAGACTCGTGACTCTCCCAAACATCCTCCAAATGCTCCAGGGAGTTAAACGTACACGAGAGGGACAGAAAGGCCTTCGAGTACAGCTGTGCAGGGCACAACCTACACAACAGCGTGCAGTGACCTGGTGGAGGGCAGACCATAGCGTCACTGCTGACAGAAGGTGGCAGATGTCACGGGAAAAGAAGAGCTGCTTCATGAGGGTGGCAGAGGAGAGGCAAATGGGGGCCAGCAGCGATGGCACCCCACTCCAGTCCTCTTGCCTGGAAAGTCCCATGGGCGGAGGAGCCTGGTAGGCCGCAGTCCATGAGGTTGCTAAGAGTCGGACCCGACTGAGCAACTTCACTTTGACTTTTCACTTTCATGCATTGGAGAAGGAAATGGCAACCCACTCCAGGGTTCTTGCCTGGAGAACCCCAGGGATGGAGGAGCCTGGTGGGCTGCCGTCTATGGGGTCGCACAGAGTCGGACACGACTGAAGCGACGTAGCAGCAGCCGCAGGGGAAGTCAGAACTCGCATCTCGGTCAGGCACGCTCTGGGTCAGAACCAGCCCTGAGAACACACTGGCGGTGCTGGGCTGGCTGAGATGTACCAGCGGGAGTGCAGGAGTGTGGAAGGAAAGGGCTCCATTCACCTGCCTACCAGGCACCAAAGCCCTGGTCCAACCAAAACAGCAGTTAGGAAAACCGGGAACTTTGAGAGGTCCCAAAGGCCAGACCCTCAGGGGCCCTAACGGGGGACACCTGGCCAGGCACTGTGGGACTTGATCAGCATACCCATCATGAACCCCCTCCCTATAATCCTCTCATCTCCCTCGCGGGAATATCTCAGTGAACCTCTTAGTTTAGGCTTCAGAGAGTTTAAAGATGTGACTTGGGAGATTTGGTATAAAGAAGAGTGAGTTTTAGTTTCTCTCAAAATGGGGCAAACTGGCTGCACGGGGCTGCCTTTTCCCTGCTGCTCGGCTGGTAAGGGCTGCAGGCTGCCCCTGGGTGAGGGGTTCATGCTCCCCGCTCACTGTGGAACCCTCGCATACCATACCACTGTGGGTTTAACTTAAGGATCTTCAGGTGAGAGCACGCTGGGTGACCTGTGTGTGTGTGTGTGTGTGTGTGTGTGTGTGTTATGGCTCAGGTGTGTCCGACTCTTTGCAACCCCATGGACTGAAGCCCACCAGGCTCCTCTGTCCATGGAATTCTCTGGGCAAGAATACTGGAGTGGGTTGCCATTTCCTTCTCCAGGAGATCTTCCTGACCCAGGGATCAAACCCAGGTCTCTTGCATTGCAGGCAGATTCTTTACCATCTGAGCCACCGGGGAAGCCTAGGTGGGCCCTAAATCCACAGACAAGGGTCCTTAGAAGAGAGAAGGGGGGAGGCACAGTCACACAGAGGGGAGAAGCCATGTGAAGACAGACACAGAGATTGGAGGGACGCGGTCACAAGCCCAGGGACTCCTGGAGCCCTCAGAGCTGGAAGAGGGATGAATGGTGTCCTCCCACAAAGACTGGTCCACTTGGAACCCGGGATGTGACCTTACTGGCAAACGGAGTCTTTGCAGAGGTAATTCAGTTAAAAAACCCAAGATGAGATCATCCTGGATTGGGGTGAGCCGTGAATCCAAGGCGTGTCCTTCTAAGAGAAAGGAGAGGGAGACTTGAGACCAGGACACAGAGGCGACGCCACGTGATGGCAGAGGCAGAGATGGAGGGATGCTGCCACAGCCCTGGACGCCCGGAGCCGTCAGAGCTGGAAGAGGTGGGAGGCTCCTCCCCAAGGGCTTCCTGGGAGCCCAGCCCTGCCTGCACCTTGATTTTGACTTCTGGCCTCAGAGCTGTGAGAGAATGAATTTCTTGCGTTTTGAGCCACCAGCCTTTGGTCATTGTTATGGCAGCCCCAGGACATGCACTGGGTGACCCTCCCTCCACCTGTTCATGTCCCAGCCCCTCCAACACAGGTGGTCCCCTGGGGTCTCGGTCTTCAGTCCAGCTGGGCACTTGTCTGACACCTGTGTGCTGAAGCCAGCACTGTCTACAAGCATCCCTCATGTAACCTTGGCAACAATCCAGCTCTCTAACATCACCAGTCAGTGCATGAAGAAACCAAGGCTTGCCCGGGGCTCAAACACTCGCATCATGTTGGTGGCCCAACTGTCCTGTCCCAATCCTTCCCACGGGATCGCCAAGCTCTGCCCTCCCCACCCAGTTGCCGTTTATTCCTCTTGGGTCCTCTGCAGGGGCGGGAGTGAGGGCTCAGGGGGCAACTCCTAGATGCAGCCACCAGAGAGGAAATTAGGAAACATACCAAGAGACCAGCGGGTGCTTTCCAGAAAACTTTGAAGCACATTCTTCTGTTCTAGTGCCTGAGCACCTGTTGTGAGAGCATCAGCTCACCACCTGCCTAGGGACATCAGGGTCTGGATAGAGGTGCCAGGGCCACCCGCAGCTCTGAAGCTCCATGTGGATAATTTGCTGGACAAATGATTCTGTTCTTAAGGCATCACTGGCCACCTTTGGGCACAGCCTCATGAACATCCTCAGGTGAGAGAGCACAGATCCAGGGCCCCACCCTGGGACCCTGTATCCCACAGATCTGTACTTCCTGCCAGCTCTCAGGGGCATCAGATGCCGCTGGTCTGGGGTTCACACTGAGCACCAAGGCCCTGCAGGGTCCCTGCCCCCCGGGGCACCTCTAAATCATCCTGCACACGTGCTTGGGTGTCTCTCCGGTGTCCCAGCCACTACCCTGTATCCCACCCACTCCTCGGTGTCCCAGCCACTCCTCTGGCCAGATCCCCCTCCAGGTTTCTCATTAGAAGCCCACCTTGCCCCTGAATGGATGGGTGGGGGAAAATGGGCAGATGCTGTGTCCTAGGACTTTCTCATAAGGATGAGAAATTGCTTCCAATCAGACATGGGTTTCTATTAACTGAGACCCGATAGACCACATTTCATATACACGAGACCCAACCTTGTGTGTACCTTCCTGACCTAAGGTCACATGCACATCCTCATTTGAACTGTCACCTGCTGGAGTGACTGGCCAATTCAAATTCCTCTGGGTACAAGGCGGGGAGACAGATCAGTCCTCATACATAGGCATCACAAACAGGGTTCTGGGTTCTAGGAACTGCACATGGAGTGGCCACGTGGCTGGACTCAGCTGCGCCCCCCTCACCCCCACCAGGCTCATCCTGTTTCCCCAGCTCCTGCAGGCCCTAGCAGACCCCACCAGACCCCACCCAGGGCACAGCTCCACTTGGCCCCAGGCCCCAGCCTTACCAGCCTGTGCTGAACTCCACATGGGCATCAAAGAAGCCGACAACAGGTGCCGTGGCGACCTTCCAACCCTGCAGCCGCGCCCGGATCAGGCCTTCCCGCCTGCTGTTGCGGACGATCTTCACCAGGCCCGGGTATCTCTTGCTGACGTATTGGTCCAGGTTGAGCTTGAGTTCCACTGCGGGGACACAGAGAAGTTTCAGGTATGGCACTGTGGGAGAGCCCGAGGCCACTGAGACCCACAGTCACACCATGGCTGGACGCAGCTCAAGGTGCTGGGGGGACTTCGGAGAGATAAGACCCCCACCTTGCGGAGCTGTGTTCCAGCGGGAGAGACCACAAGCTATCAAGCCAGATTGATCCAGACAGAAGCACATGTTATGAGAATAAGAGAAAACGGGGCTGAATTACTCAACTGTAGGAATGCAGTCCACGAGCAAATGGAGGGATAAACGAAGCGTGGTGCATCCACAGAATGGAATACGGTCCAGCCTTAGAAAGGAAACTGACACATGTTTCAAGGTAGCTAAACTTGAGAACATGATGCTCAGTGAAATAATCCAGTCCCCAAAGGGCAAGTGCTGTGTGGTTCCCCTTACATGAGGTCCCTGGAGCAGACGTGTCCACAGGGACAGAAGGCAGAATGGGAGGTGGGTGGGGAGTTAGTGTTTAATAGGGACAGAGTTTCATTTGGGGAAGATGAAAAGGTTCTGGTGGTGTTGGTGGTGATGGCTGTACAATGATGTGAACGTCCTTGATACCCCTGAACTCTACAATTATTTTGTAAATGGTTAATTTTACGTTATGAGAATTTCAACTCAATAAGTCACTGAAAAAAACGGATGAGGGCCCAGGAGTCTTTGTGAGGAAGCTTCCGAGGGCTAAAAGTACAAGCAACAAAATAGGTCACAATAATAGCAAACATTAGCCAAAATGAAACAAGAAAAAGGGGAAAGGGAGTGGGTGTCTGAGTGGGGCGGGGGCTTCTCCAGGTCGGCGGGGCAGGGACAGGGGCGGCCTGTGGAGGTGACACATGGGCTGTGACAGGACAGGGAGCCGGCGGGGAAGAGAGGAGGACGTTACAGGCAAGGGAAAGGAGCAGTGTGGGGACACCCTTAGCTGCCCTCAGGGGTAGGGGAGTGGGTGGGGAGGAGGTGCAGGGAGGGGCAGAGGGCTTGGGGGTGGGCTCGGGGCTGTGCAGGAGGAGCCGAGAGGGTTGGAACCAGACCCTTGCTCCTGGGCCTTTGCAATACTCTCACGCCTTGGCTATGGGGACTTCTCGCAGAAGACCTCCACCACCCAGAGGCCTTCCCCCCACACGCCCACCACCAGGCTCTAGTGGATACTCCCGGGAGGGCAGCCTGGCCCCACGGAGGGCTCCAGCTGCAGAGCCAGTGGGTCCCGAAGCAGTGTCTCTGTGCTCTGTCCTGCCCTCTCCAGGCCTCATTCTCGCTCCCTTGACAGTGTCAGGTGGGGCTCTCCTGGCGTAGACACAGAGGACAGGCGAGGCTGGAGATCCTTCAGGCCAGGAGGGCTCTGGGAGGCCTCTCCCCGCTTTCCTCCACCCTCCCCCTGCCTCCCGACATGAGAAAGAGAGACTGCAATGATGGAGAGACCCAACAGTCACAGTTCAGTGCACCGGGGCCTCGGTGTGGGAGCCGCCGGTAGTGGGGTCCATGCTCCTCTCTGCTTCTGCAGAGGAACAGATGAGGACAGGCCAGGAACCTCCAGACCCTTGTTGGGGGCTTGGAGCCCCACGTGCCTGGTGGGTGTGGATAAATGCCTGGGCTGGATGGAGGCTGACGTGGGGCCATGATGAGAGATCCCTGGGGCCCGCGCTCCAGCTGTGAGCACTGGCCCCTTCCCCATCAGCAAGCCTCCCACTGGAGTTTTGTCCACAAACAAGAAGTGAAGGTGTGATTAGCTTAGGGAGACTCAACACACGGGGGGCCTTTCTGGATGACGGCTGTAGGGGTTGCTACCCCACCCAAACTCAGGTCCACCCAGAACCTCAATTGGAAATAGGGGTTTTGTGGATGTAAACAGTTAAGGGTCTTGAGATGAAAACCTTCTGGGTTAGGATGGGCCCTAACTTCACGGACGAAGGTCCTTATAAGAAGAGGAGACACAAATATACCAGAAGGGGGAGAGGTGTGGCCACAAGCCCAGGACACCAAAGATGCCAGCAGCCGGCAGAAGCAGGAGGGATCCTCTCCTGGAGCCTCTGGAAGAAACGTGGCCCTGCCCATACCCTGAATTCAGAACTCTGGGCTCCAGGGCTCCAACATGCTTCCCTCGCTGGGGTGCTGAGCTGGCCCCACTCACCATTATCACTGTTGTCGTCCACCAGGATCACCTCTTTGAGGAGCTGGGAGGGCGTGTGGTTGACCACGCTGTGGACGGAGCGCAGAATGACTGAGAGGGCTTCATTGACAAAGATGAACACCACAGAGATCTGGGGCAGGTCGTCCGAGTAGGTCATCTGTCTGCACCTGCAGGAGAGATGGCATGGAGGGCAGAGGTCAGTGTCGGGACAGGCTGGGGAGGTGGGAGCCTGGAGCCCCCAGAGGAGGCCCACTGGGACCACTTCTAAATCCTGCTACCGATGGAAGAGCAATAGGGATGCCACGGTTAGAAAAGGAATGAGCACAGAGAGAGAAACAGAGGGATGATGTTCATCTCAGAAACCCTAACTTCCACACTCTGCCCCTGGACCCTGCTGTCTCCCTGCGGAAAGACAGGGACATTGCACCTGTAAGGGATTAATGTCCCACTGAGATCACATGGAACATTTTTTTGACACCCTTGGGAGGCATGAAAGAGAAGTGAAGGGGAGATGATCACCTCTTAGTGCAGTCCAGTGGAGGGTCCAGGAGAGCCCCAGCCTGGAGCCCACATCAGCCACTCCCCATGCCCAGCTCTATCTGTGCCCCAAGTGGTCATGGTGTTGGTGGCTGCTAGACAGAGGGCGTCTACCGGGAAGGTCCTATGCTCAAGGGACACTGTCCTCTGGAGTGAGACCTGAGCAACACTGGTGACAAGTACGCAAGTGTCTGACGAGGGTTGTTGAACTAGGAGAGATGCCTGCATGGGACGGCCTAGCTGTGGCCTCCACTTAACCTCAGCGTCAAGATGAAATAGAAGGATGAAGTATCTTCTCCAAAGGTCTTATCTTGGAAGTAGGGATGTGGGAGGGGAAATGAAGGGAGCAGGGAAAGCAGAATATTCCATAATTGAGCGTGGGATGAGGCCAGTGAGTGCCTGTTAATGTAATAATACAGTGGAATAAATTCACAAGGGAACATGGGGAATTATCAAAAATAGAGAAGTGGGGGGAAAAGGAACAAAAATTGAAGTGGGTAATAAAGTAAGACAGAAGGAACTCAAGTATGTTGGCTGCTACAATAAATGTAAGCAAACTAATTCTCTCTTTAAAATAGCAGAGGCTGTTCAATGAAGTTAGATACATACACACTAATGCACACTAATGCACACACACACACTTGCACACATTCACTCACATATTCATTCACACACAGCTCTGGTTTATGGTTTATAATAAACACAATTAAAGTAGAGTGATTTTTTTTAAAAGAAAGATTGGAAATATAAACAAGTGAGAAAGAGATGCCAGACAAATACTGCCTCTCTAAGCCAGACTTTCAGCACAGATATCACATAGGATGGAGAAGGCTCTTTATGAAGGAGACAGAATAATTATAAACTGTTATCCCAAAGTGAACTGGCACCTGGGTGTAAAAGGAAAAATTACTAGAAAAGTAAGGAGAGTTTGATGAAACCATAAGTGCGCGTCACCTTCAGACTGGGCAGAATGAAGAAGTAAGACCATGAAGGAATTTACATAAAGAAGCCCCTAATTCCTTCAGGGAAATTTTTTGTTTTCCTTAGGCTCATAGGACATTTACAGAAAGTGGTCATGTATTTGCAAAACAGAGAACTTTAGATTTTTATGAAGCAGAAATTTCACAGGCTGGGCTGGGTCTACGGGCCTGTGACCTGAGCAGTCCCATGGGGCCCACACTGGGAGGGACCCACTCCCATCACAGCCTCCTCCCCATCCATCCATGTGCTTCCTATTCTCATCAGCTAACCAGTCATTAGGTTAGGGGTCACACTGCTCCAGTATGACCTCATCTTAACTAATTACACCTTCAACAACCCCGTTTCCTATTCAGAAACATTCTGAGGTCCTGGCAGGTAGATTTGGACATCTTTGGGGGGACACACTTAGCCCATGATCAGTCATGCTTATCCCACAACTGGAGAAAGAGCTTTATTTAAAGATGGTGGTGTTGGGGGGGACTTCCCTGGTGGTCTAGTGGCTAAGACTCTACACTCCCAATACAGGGATCCTGGGTTTGATCCCTGGTCAAGGAACTAGATCCTACCTGCTACAACTAAGACCCTGTGCAGTCAACAAATAAACAAAACTAAATATTAATAAAAATAAAAATGGGGGCTCATTGTAGTTGTTGGGGGCTAAGGGTGAGAACAAGGTAGAGCTGTCTGAGAAAGATGACCAATACTGGCATAATCAACCATGATGATAACCAATAACTATAATAATCAATTATGAGAATGACCGATCATGATAATAAATAATAAGGAGGGCAACTGATACTGATGATAACCGATTGTGATAATAACTAATACTAATGGATAATCAATCATGATGACAACCAGTCAGGATGGTAGCAACAGCTGAGGGTCTCCAGCGCACAGCACTTGCTCTGTGTTTCTCAGCCCTCCAGCTCCCTCAGCAGCCCTAACAGAAATGTGAGTGTCCTGGCGGTTAACTCCCCCCTCCTGTAGTGAGCGCTGCCCTCACAGGTGGTACCGGCTGCCCCAAGCCAGCGGGGAGTGAGCCTTGAGGGGGACCCTCCCTCCTGCCTGCTCCCAGCTGGGGTTAGAGCGCCTGCCTGACTCTATGACTAAGGAGAGCCCTGCGTCACTGTCACACGGGTATGGGCTGCGGTGCTGCAGGGAGAGTTCATCACTCAGGAAAATGCTTTCTGACAAGAAGACTTCACTCCATTTTTCTGTGGAGGAAGAAAGTTGGAATGTACGATTTTCATGAACCTGCACAATGTGTAAAACAGGAAAAAAAAACCCAACACACCTTGAGGAAGGAAATCTATCTTGTGACCGCGGCTGCAGTTGCAGACAGGAAGGACGGGTTTGGAGGAGGGGTTCTTGGGGGCCTGCGGGGGAGGGGCTGTAGTGCCCCCCACTGCCTCCGCATCCCAAAGGCCTGGGGGCTGTCAGTCCTGCACCTTCTTCCCAGCCCGCCATCCTCAGGCGTCCTCACGTGGCTTCTTTAGGGTCTCTCGCCCCCCACTGCAGGCCCCCCAAGAGCAGGCTCCTTCACTGCTGCACCCCAAGACCCCAGAGCTGGTCACACAGTAGGGCTTATGAGCACTTGTTGACAAGGGGAAGAAAGAACAAGCAAATGGGTCATACGTGGCCGAGTCCTGACACTCATGGGCTCCCCCGCCCCGTCTCGATGCACAACGACCTCAGCGCAGCAGGAACCTCCACTGTGTTCAGGGTGTGGAGGAAGCTGGCGGAGTCTGGAGGGCGTGGGAGCTCTCGTCCCCCTTCCTCTCCCTCCATGACCAGGTTAGGAGGCCAGGGACCTCTCCAGCTTGGCCACTGGGCCACAGACTTCTCTTCTAAAAGACGTTTCAACCAGCAACAGCCACCTGGCGCTGCCTGTGGAGAAGCCACCAGCGTCTACAGCCGTCTCCTGGGGACGCACCCCACATGAGACTCCTTCCAGGGGCTGGAGGCCATACTGGCCAGAAGGGACGAGGTGCCCGCCCCCACGGCTTCCACTTGTGAGGGCACGGGGGTTGGGGGGTGAGCATGGAAACAAAGGTTTTGACTGCAGAGGATAGAGTGGGGTGACGGGGTGAAGAGTGGTCACAGGGAGGTGTCTTTGGACAAGGCAGTGGAGGAGGTATGGCAGTCCCAGAACAGTCAGTCCATTTGGGCCCCGGAAACATACACCCAGATATTGATAGTCCCAGGTCCAGAGGCTGGAAGGCCAAGGCCGAGGCTGGTCTCTGAGGCCTCGCTCCTTGACGTGTATACAGCCATCTCCTCCCTGCACCCCTACACAGTTGTCCCTGTGTGTCTCTGTCCAGATCTCCTCCCATAAGGACACCAGTCCTGTGGGATTAACCCCACTTTGCAGCCTCACTTTACCTCGGTCACCCATTTATAGGCCCCACCTCCACATACAGTCACACCCTGAGGTCCTGGGGTGAGGACTTTAACATATGGATTTGCGGGGACACACAACTCAGCCCACAGAAAAATCCAAAAGATAAGTAGGGCTCAGCCAGGCAGGGACCAGGCCATTCCATTGGCTGGGAGTGTGTGCGGCAGGTTTCCCATTGGGCAATGAGCTGTCTCACTTTATTGTTTGTCTACACTTAACAAATCACACCCGTTGCAAACATTTGCAGCTTACAAATTGTTATTTAAGTTAGAAATCGTGCAATAGAGGTGGCTCATTTTTCTCCAGCACAAATTTGCATAAAAATAATCTGTTTTCCTTAGCATATAATCCCCTTCTCGGTTGGAAAATAAAATTGTTTGTGTTAAATATTGAGCAGAGGGTGTTCCCTGGCGGTTCAGTGGTTAGGACTCTTCGCTTTCACTGCTGAGGGCCCAAAGTCAATGCCTGATCGGGAAACCAAGATTCCACAAGCTTTGCAGCAGCCACAAAAAATAAAAATTAAAAAAATAAATATTGAGCCGATAGAAGGGTTTGTTTATCACACACAAGTAGGTAAGATGTCAGTGAGGCAGTAAGAAACCTGTGCTAATACCCCGCTGGAGATCAGGAATGTTACCGTCCAAAGTGCAGCCTCCCCTATGCTTTTCTTTATAGTCTCTGATCCCAGGTACCCAGCCCGTAGCGCACATGAACTTGACCTTAGGCCGAGCCCCTCTGGTCCTGCCTTTGTACCAGCACAAGCTCCACTGGCTGCCGGGCCAGCCTGTCCCACGATGTGCCTGCTTCTCCTCCCAGCCGTGGCACTGTGTTTCCACATCTCTTTCTGTGCCTGAATCAGCATTCAGTTTCAGGGCTCAGTGGCCTCCCCGCCCCGCACTGGAGCCAGGGAGGGGCTGGATGTGATGGTGGAAACAAAACTGACCACCACGTGGTGGTCCTGGAATAAGTCTGTCTAAGTAGAACCAGAGGGCTCTTCTCTGTAATTAAAAGCTCTATTTCTGTCAGACAGAAAATAAGCCAAGTTGACAGAGTTTGGAAAGAGTCAGAGTTCAGCAAGAGGGCAGCTCTGAGAGCTTGTAGTCACAGTGACCCAGAATGGGCCCAGGAGTGGGGCAGATGCAGGGGACAGAGGGGCGGACATGGGCAAAGAGGGAGAAGGACCTCCATCATCCCCACCCCGGGCCTCCGGAGGGGGAGGGAGACCCAGGGCACACCCACACGCTAGTTGCTTACTGTAAAACAGGGAAGACCGCGTGATACACTATAATGATCTCAACTTGACACTGAATGTTACATCAGCATAACATTTTTATGTTCAAACCCGCAGCGGGGTGTCCCCACCCTTCCCTAGACAGTCACAGGTCAGGAGAGAACAAGGCCCTGTCTCCTGACCCCCTCCCTCCTGCTACTACCCTCTCTGCTCCCCTTTGCGATGAACTCATCCCTTTCCAGCCCCACCCCCTCTGGCAAAGCCTTGGCCTTGACTTTGGCCTCTCCCACCTCTCCCTTGACCCTCTTCCTGCATGTGCTCACCACCCACTAAGGCACAATCTCTGGGATGTGAGCTGGGTCCCCTCTGACCTGACCTCTGTATTTTTCCTCTTGCTCACCTGACGGCCCCTAATGGCCCCTCAAGAGCACAAGAGTCTGCTCCTGCCTCAGGGCCTTTGCGTGCCCTCCCTGCCTGGCACACGTCTCCCCTATGTGGCCACATCACTGACTGCTACTCTTCCCTGCCTCCCAGGCTGGGAGCCCCAGGCAGGGCTTCCAATTTGTCTGGTCACTGCCTCACCAGCACCTAGGACTGCAGATGCTCCAAAGGCTTTAACACATATCATCACAGCTCCTGGTGGATTCAAAGGTGGGCTGTGAGATGCACGTTTAAAGCTATGGCTCATATGGACAAACCTCTGGATAATTCTGAATGGGGGAAACATCAGAAGTCTAAACGTGAGTGAGGTTCAAGCTGAATTCGAGGATACGTGTGCATGTATACCCCACATGGGCACACGCATGCCCACACTCACACATGCCACACACACCCATGAGCCCTTGACAGAGGAGTTGCATACCCCCCTTGGGGGCATTTGCCTTATTCGGAGGACTCTTCAGTCCCTGCTGAGCCATGAGTAATCCATCCAGACCAGGTTTTCCCAGTCTCAGCACTCTGGAATTTTGGGGCTGGATAATTCGGTTAATTCTCTGTTGTGGGAGTCGTCCTGTACATGGCAGTGTTTAGCAGCATCCCTGGCCCCTACCCAGGCTGAGACAATCCAGAGTGACTCCAAACATCTCTAAATGTGCCCTGAGGTGACATTACCCAGTAAGGAGCCCTGGTCCAGGATCTGAGGTCTGACCCCGGAGCGCTTGAATTCGGCAACCATTCTAGAATCATCAGGCTCTCGGCACCCATCCCAGTGTGCCTGGTGACTGACACCTGTTGCAGTGCAGCTCTCTTGAGGTCCCTTCCTCCCCCTGAAAATGTAACGCCAGCCAGAGTCCTGTTCATCCTGTCTCAGGCTGAGGACATTTGCTGTGGTCCAACTCAGCCCTTTCCTCTTCCCCAGTAACACATGAAGTCCACTTCCCATCATCACATTCTAAGTCCCAGCCCCTGGATGCAGTGAGGGACGTGACTAGGTCTGAACCAGGCGTTTCACCAATAGCCTCAGAAATAGACACACAGAGCCACAGAAATGGTGTCTGAGGCCTTGGGGAGATAAGATGTGTGGCTGGAGCAGCTGCATTCATTTTGCTTCCAGTGGTCAGGATGAAGCCATGAGGCAAGAGCAGAGCAGAGAGATGGTGAGATGCCAGGTCCAGATGACATCAGCTGATCCTCAAATCCAACTTGACATGAAGCCAGTGCTTCCTCCAGACTTTGTAGTTGCAGGAATCATATGTCCCCTCCCTGTCTCTCCTTTTTCCTCTCTTTTTCCAGTATAAGACAGTTTGAGATGGATTTTCTGTCACTTGTGATGGAAGGAATCCTGATCCAGCACAGGTCCTAAAATGTGCGTGATGCAGGGATGCACTTGTCTGAAATCAAGGATGCCCCTCAGGAAGGGTCTGCCTGGCTGCAGCATCCTGGAGTCCCTGAGCATGCAGAGAGGGGAAGACAGGGGAGCTGGTGGGTTCAGTGCTCACAGGGGTTAGCCTGGCCACTGCCTTGCAATGTCCCATAGTACATTCCATCTCAAGATGTCCCTGTCCAGGTGAGCTAGGGGCTTTTATCATATTGTTGGTGGAGATGACACCAGCTGCTTCATCCTAACCCTGTCCTTGTCTGGGACACACACAGTCCCAGCTTGGAAACTTGGTCACGTCAAGAGGAGGGGAGAACCAACTGCAAACCCCCTCAGTTAAATTCTCAGCAAACTCCCATCTCCAAGATTCGGGTGTCCTCATCATCCTGTGAGGCAGAGACTGAACAAACCAAACTCTGCAGGGGCTCTGAGAAGGAGCAGGAAAGCATCCTTGCCTTTCATGGTTCACAGAAGAGACACACAACAACCTAGGACACATGAGAGGAAGCCTGCTAGGGGCCCTGGGAAGCTTCCTCTGTTCTTAAAGAGCAACAAGATGTAGGAGCGTATTTATTCTAGCCCTTTGGAAATTTGACTTATGAAGATGTGATGCTGAGAGCTGCAGCAGCCATACTGTAACCAGGAGGAGCAGAAGCCCAATGCACTGAGTGTGGCAGAGCAGAAAGTTGGAAAGAGTAGAGGTCCCTGGTGATGTCACTGAGCCACCAATGCACAGCTTTGTCCCCCCACCAAGCCTGTGGACTTCTTGTTATCTGAGATTAGGAATTCCATTATAGTTGCAGTCACTCCTGAGTTCCTGGGTTTTTCACCTGAAAGCATTCTTTCTGACATGGAACATCCATTCTTTTCAGGGGGAATCCCACTTCTACCTTGAAATGTCATCTAGCCCCTGTACCCGCAAATGTCACCCCACGACAGTCTGAGATGGGTGTTCTGGCAGATTATGCTTTCCAAAGATGCTGCAACATCAGCTCCCAACCCTCCTGGCACTTTGCCTCCCTCCCCTCGAACCTCAGGGGCTCAGCAGCCTCTTGCCAACAGAATGCAGGTAAGGGACGCCACTTGGCTTCTGAGCTGAGCCATGAAGAGCAACAAGGTTCCGTGTGCTGGGACTCTGTTCTGGGGCCAAGTGGTACCACAGAGGGAACCGGACTCTGCCCTGAATGCCAGGCTGTGAGGAGATGCAGGCCATGCAAAGGGGCCCTGTGCGGGTGCTCGGTGGACCGTACATCTGCTGGCAGGCATGTATATGATGATACCCCCAGGTGACTCCAGCCCCCATGGTTGAGCCCCCCCGCCAACATCACTCCTTCCCAGAGCAGTCCCAGAAGGCATTGCTCAGAGAGTCAATTTCCTCTGCACCCGGTCTGACCCCTTGCCTCAGAGTCCATTAACACAGCTGACTGAGCAGCAGCTGTAACCACGACAGGTATGTTCCCCAAAGCCTGGCAGTTCCATCTTTCTCTTGGACACATGGCATCCTGCACAGTGCTGGGCACACAGTGGAGGCTTCCTGCAGGCTGGCGGGCTACACACTCGCCCCCACGCCCACCAGATCACAGTTGCAGGAGGGGTTGGGCTGTGTGCTTCGTCCCCCGCCCACCAAGAGGCTCTGACTTGGCCTTTGCATGCCCCTCCTGGAGCCAGAGAAGTCAGACATTCTCAACCACCAAGCCGTTTGGCAGAGGATTTATAGACCCGGAGAGCCATGGGCGGTTATGAGCTCTCGAAGCCACTTCCGAGGTCGTGGCTGGAATGCGCAGCAGGCAGTGTCCCGGCTGGCCTCACGGGAAGCGGGGCATGGCAGCGACACTAATGGAAATTTATGGGGACGCCCTTTGTGCTGCTGGAGAGATAAATGCAGGATGGAGAGGGGATGAAGTGGCAGTGGCTTCCCAGGGGGACAGCAAGCTTCGCCTGGTGACAACAGGACACACATCCATCTCTGAGCAGAGGAGACAGGTCTGGGCTGAGCACAGGCTGGGAAGCTGAGACTGATGTTTCAGGGAACAGCTGCCAGGAGGGTTCTAGGAAGCCTGTCACCAAGGCAGTGGGATCTGCCTGCTGGGTCAACATGCTCCTGCCCTCTCAGGGACATCAAGGTGAGCCTGGAATCCCCAGCTAGCTCGGGCCACCACAATGCCCAAGGCAGGATTCTGATGGGCACAGGGGCAGAGCAGCCCCCACAGAAAACCAGCACAGATGAGGCTGCTAGGGAACGTAGGAACTGGAGACCAGCAGGATGAGAAACACCAGAGCCTCCTGCTTGGGTCGTTCCAAGACTGAGTCCATCCTTCTGTCCAGGGAGTTGGCTACAAGACCTCCCAGAAACAGTATGTATGTGCACATACACGCACTTGTGTGCATACACTGCACAGATGTATAAGCACACATGCACACAAGTAATAGTGAAGTGAAAGTCGCTCAGTCGTGTCCGACTCTTTGCGACCCCATGTCCATGGAATTCTCCAGTCCAGAATACCGGCATGGGTAACTGTTCCCTTCTCCAGGGAATCTTCCCAACCTAGGGACTGAACCCAGGCCTCCGACATCACAGGCAGATTCTTTATCAGCTGAGCCACCAGGTAAGCCCAAGAATACTCGAGTGGGTAGCCTATCCCTTCTCCAGCGGATCTTCCTGACCCAGGATTGAACCGGGGTATCCTGCATGGCAGGTGGATTCTTTCTTTACCAGCTGAGCTACCGAGGAAGCCCACACACAGAGTCAGACACGACTGAGCAACTTTCACTTTCACACAAGTAAAACACTATGCAAACACACATACACACAACATAGATGTACACACACGTATTACACACGCCCATGCGTGCATTCTCATGCGTGCACACATAGGGCACCTTGCACACGGCCGCACACCGTGGAGATGTTAACGGCTCACATTTTATTTATTTATTTATTTTTAATGATTTTTGGCTCTACTGGGTCTTTGTTGTTGATGGAGGGCTTTCTCTAGTTGCGGTAAGTGGGGTTAATCTCTAGTTGCAGTGCCCAGGCTTCTCGTGGTGGTGGCTTCTCTCGTTTTGGCTCTCCGGCTTTAAGCACCAGCTCAGCAGCTGTGGCACAAGGACTTAGTTGCTCTGAGGCATGTGGGATCTTCCCGGACCAGGGATCAAACCCGTGTGCCCCCCATTAGCAAGCAGATTTGAGGGGAGCCAAATGGCTCACATTTATTGGAGGCATCTGCGCGTGGAGCTAAGGGCAAGCACAGATCAAGTGCTCACTCTTCCACATCCAGGCCCCCACTTGCATGCAGTAAGCAGCTGCAGGCTGACTTGCACAAACCCTCGGAGAGACACATGGGCTGCGATGCATGATCTTGACACCACATATCTGAGGAGATCTGAGCACACACAGGAGAAGGCAATGGCACCCTACTCCAGTACTCTTGCCTGGAAAAATCCCATGGACGGAGGAGCCTGGTGGGCTGCAGTCCATGGGGTTGCCAAGAGTCGGACATGACTGAGCGACTTCACTTTCAATTTTCACTTTCATATATTGGAGAAGGAAATGGCAGCCCACTCCAGTGTTCTTGCTTGGAGAATCCCACGGACGGGGGGAGCCTGGTGGGCTGCCGTCTATGGGGTGGCACAGAGTCGGACACGACTGAAGTGACTTAGCAGCAGTAGCAGAGCACACACACCTTCAGAGCTCAGAGCAAAAGCCAGTCAGAAACAGAACGTTGGGCAGTGCAGAGAAAGACCCCTCCCACATCCCCCTCATAAGAGGCCCGGTGGGAGAGTCACACTTGGAATTGTGGGCTGAAGGGCATGGTTGCTATCCAGGTGCCCTGAGGCCTGCCCACACCCAGGAAAGCGAGTGGACTGCACCAGTGGCCAGGCTGCAAATCCCTGGGTGCAATGCTACAGAGGAGCCCTGGGCCTCCTGGAGTGCCTCTGCCTGGCAGCAAGGTCAATCAGGGCCCAAGTGTGCGATCTTCAGGGCCTATGACCTCCGGTCCCTCCAGGCCCTCCCTCAGACAGTTCCTGAGGTCGCTGGGCCAGAGGCCAATGACCCTTCACATGCAGGAGTCCAGCCCAGCACCGATGTCTTCATTCTGTTGCTCCAGAAGCCCCAGCAGGGCCTCTGAGGATGCTCGGTGGGCCCATGGGGAGGACGGTGGAAGGGAAGGGAAACACGGGACCCCAGCTGTTTGTTCATCCAGTCCCACATTGACTGGGCCCTGCTCTGCCATCCAGCACATCCCCAGCTAAGATGGAGCCACGGGGGAAGTGGCCCTGTTTCTCCTGTCTCCTGAAACTAATAAAGCCTTAGACCTGCTGCCAGGGGACCAGATGGCTCCAAGGAAGAGCCCAGTCTGCAGGAGAGCAAGAGGGTGGGGCTCTGTTCCCATCAGTGACCATCCCACGCTGAGAAGCAGGCTCACCTGATGGGTCCCCACCCTCCCTAGACACCTCTTTCCCTGAGCACAGACGAGGCTCCAGGGGCTCTGGGAGCTGGTGGGAGGGGAAGAGGGTCAACTGGCTGCAGCAGTTCCACCCGAGGAAAAAAGAAACCGGCATGTTTCCATGACAAGCCCACACTTTCCATCCTATCCCATCCGTCTGGGACACGCCTCCACTTGCAGAGCCTCAGCCCTCCAGCAGCGGTGTCGGAGCCACTGCGTGGAGTCGGATCGGCATGCGGGGCCTGCCTCCAGTGCCTCACAGTCGCCATCCACTAAATCTGCGCTTATTACACTTGACAGCCAAGCCGTGCGCAGCGGAGACGACTAACAGGCACTAAGTCTTCGCCAGCACCTAATGGGGGGCAGGATGGGGTCTCAGATGAGGCCATTCATTTTTATGATGCTGTTTAATTTGGGTTTGCCAGTCTTCCTTCCATTATCCAAGGCCCAGTCTTAATAATCAAGATCTATGCTATGTGCTTTGTGGCATAATTAAAGCTGCTGCTTAATTAGAAAACCTCTCTACCTCCAGACAAAGGGAAATCGATAGTGTACCTAATGGAGAAAGGTAGAGAGAACTTTGGGTTGAGAGTGGAAGGGGGTGCCAGCTGGGATTAGCACACATCCACACGTGTGTGCAGGCCCAGTGCACACATGCACACGCTCCTACCCTCGTGTGATTCTGAGGACCACACCTGCCAGAACCAGTCAGTAGGGCAGTTTCCGATTGGATGGATGGGCTCCGGGAGCTAAAGGTTGCTCAGGAAACCAAACTCTGAAAGTTTCCAACGGGCATAGACTGAGCTTGGATTTGTGTGTTTGCTCATTTAATCCTCCATGGATGTTTGCTGAGGAGGGCCTCAAAAGCACCAGGCATGGCCATGACATGTCAGCTGCCACTGTCAGCCTCGCAAGCCCCGTATCAGTCTCGCCGCAGGGCCAGGCTCGGACCTCCTCCCTCTGGCGCCAGGCATCCTTAGCGCATCACATTGTCCTCTGAGTCCCTCTCGTGGCCCCTAGAATCCTCAGGTGGTGATATCAGATCAGGTACTGCGGGCTGGGCTGTTGCGGGGCCTGGGGCAGGCGTGCTGGCTGGCGTGTCTCAAGCCCACCCAATTGCAAGCAGAGGGACACTCTCTACGCCTCTTGATGAAGGCGGGGCAGGGCTCCAGAGGAGGGTTTTGAATTCACCTTTGAAAAATGTGATATGTCAACCGGGTGATGTGAGGAAGGTAAGACCAGGAAAACTTGCCAGGCACAGGCAGCTTCCTGATGGTGTAAATAGTTCTGTGGGGTCATAGCCAAGCCTGTTCGCTTACATATCAACTGTGGCTGCTCTCAACCCTGCCCAAAAGCCTGAAACGTTTACTCTCTGCTTCATGAAATTATGAGAAATACATACTGGTCTCTGCCCCCATTTCCTGACACAGGGAGACACCCTTGGAACCTCCAGGGTGATGAGCAAAGTCAGAATGCCTACACTGAGCTCCGGAGTGCCTTGAAAGCTCCTGGGTTTAGGGTAGAAGTTTTATTCTAATGAGGTGATTCTGGGTGGGTCCTGCTTGGGGACTGGTCACCAAAAGGACCAAACCATGATTAGAAGTTAGAACACTCACCCCCATCTCCACCGTCCAGGGAGGAAGGGGCTGAAAATGAAGCTAAAAATGGACCATGCCTATGTGATGAAGCATTTACGAAAGTCTCTAAAGTAGGTGATCCAGAGTTTCTGGGTTCCCAAATAACCCATGCCAAGAGGTTGCATGCTAAGTCACTTCAGTCGTGTCTTACTCTTTGTGATCCCGTGGACTGTAGCCTGCCAGACTTCTCTGTCCATGGGATTCTCCAGGCAAGAATACTGTAGTGGGTTGCCATGCCCTCCTCCAGGGAATCTTCCAGACCCAAGGATCAAACCTGCATCTCCTATATCTACCTGCATTGGCAGGCGGGTTCTTTCTGACGAGTGCCTGGGAAGCTGGGAGGATGGGTACTCCTCCAGGAGAATCTCCTGTGCTCCGGACCCTCCCAGATGTCCCTGAGCACTCCCCATCTGGCTGTCCCTCTGTGACCTTTATCATATCTTTATTACAGAAGAGGCCAGTAGACACAGGTGTTTCCCTGAGTTCTGTGAGCAGTTCTAGCAAGTGTCTGAAGCCAAGGAGGGGTCAGAAGTGCCAGGGGCAGCCTAGATTTGAGATTGACATCTGAGTTTCACCTGTAGGGTCTAACACTGACTCCAAGCAGATGGTGTCAGAACAGAATTGAACTGTAGGACATGCAGCTGGTGTCAGAGAATTGGTCAGTGAGGGGGAAACTTACACATCTGATACCAGAGTTGTTGTTGAGTGTGGTATCGTTGTGAGAATAAACAGTGAGGGGTTTGTTTTATTTTTAACACATGGCCTTTTTCAGAAAAGATTTTCTGACACTCCTCCACCCCACTGCAGAACATAAGGCACAAGGCTACTGCATTTTATTGAGCACTTATTGCTGAACTCTCTGATGCCTCAACATCCCTTGTGGGTTTCCTAGATTCTGCCTACATCCCACCTGAGGATGCCATCAGTTTCATTCCAGGATCCTGACTGATCCTGGGGCCAACTTGAAGGCAGGCAGAGCTGATGGCAACAACAGCATCCCCTAGATCAAGTCACACCTGAAAGCCTACCATTCAGTGCCTGGGCCAATAAATTCCCCCCCCCCTTTTTTTTCTTAAGTCATTTAAAATTGGGTTTTAAGTCTTACCAACTCAGCAAACTGGGGCCCATGTTTTATGCAATGCTTGCACGATGCCTTGAATAATCCCCTAGATGCAGTCCTCTGAGCATAGAGGGAAGCTCTGGGCTGAGTGACTGGAGGCAGTAAGCTCCAGAGAGGCCCAGGGTTGAGAGTATGGGGCAGGAAGGGAGAGGGGGAAGGGTATGGGGGAGGGACATGAAGGAGAGGGCCTGGGGAGGGGAATGGGAAGGCCTCTTTTTATTTCTAGTTCCCCAGCCACATTGCCCATGGGGATAGGGGCGCCTGGTGCCAAAGACTTCTCATTTCTTTTCTGGGGGAAGAATTTGTATATAAACAAACAAGTAACTAAATAAAATCCACATTCTCTAATTCAGGGAGGCAGAGAGCTCCGCCCCTGCAGATCAGAGTTTCTGTAAATCAGGTTTCTATCAATTAAGGTGGATTGTAAATGTCAGCTCTTGCAAAGTTCGCCCTGATGTCTTCCTTTGTAACGTGAGAATGACAACTGGGATTGATCGCTCCGTCAGTTTTTATTTTGGCAGACTGAGATTCCTCACAGGTGGCCCGGCTGCTCTGTGAGGGGAGGGTGGGTCTGAATCCTCAAAGGGAAAGTCAGAATTGCTCCTGCTACTGGAGCAAATCCCAGGCCCAGCAAGACCCAGGAGGTGCTTCCGAGGACAGGAGGGTGTGCAGTGACTCACCACACACTTCAGGTGGAGCACTTTACACTTAAAAATCAGAAAGGCCAATGCAAATTTGCTTAAGCAAAAAATTTAGATATACACGTGTCGGTGTAAAGAATCCACCTGCCAAGCAGGAGACGTGGATTCCACCTCTGAGCCAGGAAGACCACCCTAGAGAGGGAAATGGCAACCCACTTCAGTATTCTTGCCTGGGAAATCCCAGGAGGAGCCTGGGGACAGAGGCTCCTGTCCTCAGAGGACAGAGGAGCCTGGGGTTGCAAAGACTTGGACGTGACTTAGTAACTAAAACAACAACAATGAATGTGTGCATATTCTAATTTACTGCAGAGTCTGGAGGATTTATTTTTTCATTTATTGCTAATTTGTTGCACGTGGATTCAGGGACAGCTGGATCCAGGCGCTCACAGCATGACACTAGAACCCAGTTCCTCCCCACCTCACAGCTCTGCCATGCCCTGCACTGGATTTTTCTCTTGGGTTTCGCAGGTGAGCCCTGGGAGTTCAAGCTCTTCCTTCCTGTTGATAATATGGTGTAGCTCCCCAGGCTCCTAAACTTGCAGTTTTACTGTAGGGTGGGGAAGCTTGACTCTTCCCTCATGGCCTCAAGCAATTCCAAGACACAACTGGTCTAGACCATATGATCTTCCTGATCCAATCACTGTGGCCAGTTGACCATAAGCTCTGATTGGCTTAGCCCTGGGTCATGTGACCAACTCCAGCAGAAGTGGGACGTTTCCATTGGTCCCCACATTGAACCGGGAGCTACTGCCCGAAGAAAGAGAAGCGGATTTGGAGGAGGCAAAGGACAAGTCTGTTACAGGCAGATTCTCATCTTTTCTATAACTGCCACTGCTCTGATGTTTGGAGAGGTAGCAAGACCATTGGGAGACCCCTGAGGTCCAGTCACCCTGAGCCCTGAGGGCTGGGACCACTTGGAAAGCAGGCCTGGGGGAATCAGCACCGCTGTAACTTCTTTGTGACCGAACACAAGCCCGATGCCTATTGGGCAAGGGGTACAGCCATACAGAGGCCGCGTGGAAGGGTTCTAGAAGGTTCCACAGAACCACAGAAAGGATGTGGTAACTGGGAAACAGGGTAAGAAAGGGCTTTCTTCAGTCATGACAACGAATGCTATGAGGCAAAGGAACAGATGCAACAGGGGAAGGAACACTCTCCTACTGTCTCTGACCCGCGTCCAGTGGCTGCAAGTCCCCTGGAGTCACAGGGACAGGGTCCTGTGACCCGATATTCCATGTGACTCAGGGAAGTGGAGCATGGCGCCACCTCTGAGCCAAGTCAGCTGAGGTGTCCTCACTAGGACCACGTGCACGGGGAGAGGTGACAGGAGGGAATCTGGCTTGTCCACGCCCTGTGAGGTACAGGGAGGTGACCTCTGAGCCCTTGGAACATCCTGCTTGAGGAGAGGCCTGGAGCCTCGCAGGGTAATCTTTGCTGCAAGCAAGTTAATGTGGGGCCTCAGCTTGACCTCTGCAGGAGCTTGGAGACTGAGGTCAGCCAGTAAAAACCCAGATACCAAGGCTCAAGGGCGCCCCTGGTGGCAATACGTCCCCGTGCGCTAACACCTCCCTGCGGGGAGAATCTGGCACTGTCCCCGCGAGCCCCACGGCTCTTAGGGGCATCTGGGACTCCTTCCTGTTGTCCTTCAGTGACAACAAGCTGCACCACATGTCTAACAGCTCTGCTGAGCCCTGCGAGTCCTTTAGTGAGTTATTGAAGCTGCCCTTTGGGTTCCTCCGAATGACACCATGGCTGCCCAGGGGCTCAGAGCCAAGAATGGTGCTAAATTCCAGCAGCTGTGCTGACTGGATAACTGGGGTCATTCTCCAAAAGTCAGGACACAATTGAAGGGTGGGGGGAGGGTGGCTTTCAGAAATGAACGCACACTGGACCACAGGCGCACTCACACACGTTCTTGCGCGAGCACATGCGCGCGCTCATGCACCCTCAGAGCACAGACTGGCGCTTCCCAAACCTGACTCATTCAGGTCCGTGCCTGTCTGCTGTCAATCTCGGCACCCCTTGCCTTATTACTTACTTAGGATATTTCTCCAAATTGGGCTTTTTACACCTAAATGCACTTTTTATTCAAAAGGGGACCTTTATGTCATCCCTGCAAATGGAAAGAGGCACTACTTGTGCTATTTCAGTGGTAACCGTGAAAATAAATGTGATCAAAATAAAACAGCACCGTCACCTGCAGTGGTGATGGAGCAGGTGGAAGCCGCCCGCTCTAGGCTCTCTGACTGTAACGGGGACAGAAGGGTAATTTCCTGGTATGGAGTCACGAGGGAGCCTAACCTCCTACCGTGTGGCTCCAAGCTGTCCAGGGAACACACCAGCACATCTAAGGGACAGGGTGGGGCGAGTACGTGGAATCAGAATGGGGCAGACAGGCTGGTTACCACGTCCCAGGCCCCAGCACTCCCTGTTGCAGCCGCTTGCTCATACCAGCCCTGCCCCACACCGGTAAACTGGTCTCTGGGCATCTCACCTCACTGCCCCTGCAGCAAGCCCTCAAGTCTGGATGAATGAGGAGTCTGTGAGAACTGCTTCTCGTCCTCCCTAGGCTGGGATAACCCCGAGGCCAACTCCATAACTGCCCCCATCCCCAGTGGCACTGATCTGCCACCATCCACCTGAACCCACAACAATGATGCACCCTCTCAGGGTCCAGCCCTTCCCTGTCAGCCTTCCATTCCCTCCCAGGGGTTCTGGGTGTGTGTTTGTGCTCAGTTGCTGTCATCAGACTCTGCAAACCGGTGGAATGTTGCCTGCTAGGCTCCTCTGCCCATGGGATTTCCCAGGCAAGAATACTGGAGTGGATTGTCATTTCCTTCTCCAGGGGATCTTCCTGACCCAGAGATAAAACTCATGTCTCCTGCATTTCCTGCATTGGCAGGCAGATTCTTTACCACTGAGCCATCTGGGAAGAGCTTCTGGGACCACTTTACAAACCAGAGTCCTGTCTCAGAGGCCACAGCAGGAAGAGGGGTAAACCAAGACAGCAGCTAAAAGTAGATACACTCCCACCCCCCATCTGCCTTTCCTGAAAGACTGCTTCAGAGGCCAAGGCACGACCTGTCACCATCTCAGGACCCACAATATCAACTCTGACTACATGGCTGGTCAGCCTGGCCTAGGCCTAAACTCCGGTCTCTGCTGGAAAGGTGTGGCTGAAAGTGTTTTGCTTGTTCTAGGTTCCCAGCTGTGGCTGGAGCCACAGCAAGGAGTCTGGCCAAACTCTTCATTCATGCCCAGTGCCCAGGCACCCTGCTTGGCCGATTTATTGAAGCAATGAGGTCCACTCAGTATGGCATTTTGTTCCAATCTCACCTCTGCCAAAGGACCTAGTGAGCTTTAGTACAGGACGCAGTGGTCTGAGACCAGGAATCAGTCAAGGGACCGGAAGGCAAGGCCACAGCCATCCGTGGGTCTGACTTTTCTGACTCAACTGCTGTGGCTTTGGGGATCAGTGGACCTGGGGTTTAGAGGCAACTGACAGACATGGGAATATCTTTTAGACATAGGCAAGGCTCGTTTCAGGCAGACTTTCCACCCACCGTCGCAGTTCCTGGACCAAAAGCAGGGAGGACAAATGTACTTGGCAGAGTCTGATGCTTCCAGCTTGTGTCACTTGTCACTTGTGTCATCTAAAGTGGTGGCACCTGGAGCATCAGCTAGTGAGGCCCAGCTTTCTGGGCAGGTCCAGACTCAGTCCTGTGGTGGGCACCTGCAGAGGACACCCAGGGCACAGGGGGCAGGACGCTGGGGGCAGAGAACCCAGAGAAGGCAGATGGGGAGGGCCCTACCAGCCAGGGCGCCCTTCCCTCCGCTCTGCCCTGTAAATGTCTGGATGCCAGGAGCCTGGGCCTGCAGGGGTGCTGCTTGGAGGTGCCTGTGGGAGAGGCCGTGTACTCACTTTTTGGGCCTATAGTCCGGGATGGTACGGTCCAGGGAGATGCGGTCGCTGAGCTGTGCATTGTACCCGTATTCCTCGAACTTGCCTTCCGTCTCCTGGCTGTCATCCCGCAGGGTGGCTGCCATGCCGCCCTGGCCCAGGCCTCCTGGCCCCTCCACCAGACCAATGGGCTTGGCAAGACCTGGTGGGAAAAAAGAGGGAGTCAGGCAGGTCCCAGGCCCTACCATGTCCCTCCCCCACCCTCCTCCCAGCCTCGCCCTGACAGCCCCTTTCTTTCAGATGCAAGCACAGCCAATTCCTCACATATTGCAGAATTCCAACTATAGGACATTGCAGGAAGGCAAAGCCGTGGGAACAGTATAAGGACCAGTGCCAAGGTTTCAGAGTAGGAATGAACAGACAGAGCACAGAGAATTTTTAGGGCAGCAAAACTTTCTATGATGATGGATACATATTAACATAAGTTTGTCCAAACCCAGAGCAAGTAGGACACCAACAATGAACCCTCATGTAAATTATGGACTTTGAGTAATTAGGATGAGTCAGTGTAGGTTCATTAATTGTAACAAATGCACCACATTAATGCAAGCTGTGAACAACAGGGTAAACTGAGTCAGGGGAGGGGCTACACGGGAACTCTCTGTACTTTCTACTCAATGTTTCTGCAAACCCAAAACTGTTCGAAGAAGCAAACTCTATTGGTTTTTTTTAATGTCAAATAAAAATAAGTGAACTTTAAAAATGTAAAGCAGCTGCTCCCAATCCTTAATATTGTTGATCTTCGTAATTCCAACTAGTTGCACATCCACACAGTGTAATGCTGCTTCGGGATGAAAAGGAAGGAACTACCAAATATGCAACAACCTGGATGAGTCTCAAAAGTATTGTTGAGCAGGAAGCCTCCCAAGGCACAGAGGAAAACATAAGTACAATTCTATTTACCGTCAACTACAGATCGGCACTTGCCATGGGCCCTTGCCACCTGCCTCTACAAGGATTAAGTCATGTGCGGCTGCAGATGCTGACCTTCCACACGCCCCAAGGGAGTTCAGGGTGGAGAGCAGAAACAAGGCACCCTGTTGAGTCCTGCCCCAAGACCATATAAGCAAAGCCCAGAAATAAGGTCCTCGCTGGAACTGCCTGAACCCTCTTTGTAATCTGCCGAAAGCCCCTCTGATCACCACCAGCAGGCTTCCTGACTCCAAATTAGGCAAAAGTGTCCATCCTGTTACCCACCCTACAGCACCCTAGCCAGTCACCTGATGCCAACCTTCCAGCAGGCATTTTCTTTGTCTTCAGGCTATAAAAATTGGCTATTAACTCATGAAAGCTGTCGACTCTCCCAGGCCTGTCAAGAGGTTGGCCCGCTACACTCACAGTGCCCACATTATCTCTGCTCTTTATTCTCAATAACCTCACTCCCTTCTGAAATGCTCTGTGTCTGGAATTTCTTTTCCAATGTGTGTTTAGATCACCTCAACACTCTGGGCTCTGGGAAAACCAGCAGGACAGGTCTTCAGATAGATATTCTCAGGAGCTGATCTTATGAGCCCAACTCTTGTATCTCCTCATATCTAGAAAAGCACTAA
Source organism: Capra hircus (assembly GCF_001704415.2). Lineage (NCBI taxonomy): Eukaryota > Metazoa > Chordata > Mammalia > Artiodactyla > Bovidae > Capra > Capra hircus. The sequence goes on from NC_030824.1 coordinate 26,329,751, forward strand.
AATCCTTCATGGTGGCGACTGTTTCTTGGGACTAGCAGAAACTTCATGAGATAAGCAGAAAGTTCCTACCAAAAAAAATATATAAATGCTTGATTGCCTGTACTCCCCCTTCACCAAAATCACATATATACTGTCTTTCCCCACTACTTCCTTGGAGCAGTTTCTCAGAAGTATCTGAGGTGCTCTATCTGGGTCGCAGTCCTCATTCTGCCTCAAATGAAAACCTATCTTGCAACTCTCTTGCTGTGCATTTTTTTAAAGTTGACATTACGAAAGTTCAAGAACAGATGAAGCTACTCTCTGGTGACACCAGGAGACCTCCAGGATGAGGGTGGCACTTGCTGAAAAGGAACCCTCCTGGGGTGACCAGGGCAGGGATTGGGAGAGGGCTGACCTCCATCTTCCACATGTCCGAGGGTCTCCTCTGCTTACCGGAGCCAAGGACCTGTGAGTGCCTGAGAAGGACAAGCCAGGGGAGTGGTCTTCTGAAATGTTCTATGTGGGCACTTGTGCCAGGAGAGGAGACATCATCCCAGGGGGAATCAGGGACCAGAGCAGTGCCCACCAGGCAAGGACCACACATCTTGCTCTCTCTGGGATGGACGTCTGTGGGGCATCTTGGCTGTGCGAGTGAGGTCCAGGGAGCAAAAGCTTAAGACAGAAAGAGTTGAAGTGAACTCCCATCCCAGAAATGCATTTATTAGCTTTCACAGAGAAGTTTCTGGTCTGGAAGTACAAACTCTGAGAAATATCTAACACTGATGTCACATGCTGCTCCACACTGGATATCAGTTTGTTCCCTTGTGATATTCACTCCCTCCTTAAGGTTTTAAATTAATTAAGCAAGAAGTCCACTTGGCTGGGGGCTTCTAATGCATGGAACCTATGCAAGTAAACCCAAACCTAAGCCTGTGAATACCTCAAGGTTAGGAAATGGAAATCCCAATCACACACAGCCAATCACAGCTAACTACACAAAGCTGGGGTTTAAGCCCTACCAATCAACAACCTCCTTTGTTTCTACACTTTTTCTGTATACTTTCTCCAGCTCCTGGGGGTGAGGTGCTCTACCACTTCCTGCTGGAGGTTGTCCCATTCCAATCAATTTTTGTCCAAACATGATCTTTCTTTCTTTCTTTCTTTCTTCCTTTTTTGGTCCAGTGGCATTCAGGATCTTAGTTCCCCAACCAGGGACCAAACTGGCACCCTTTGCAGTGGAAGCATGCAGCCCTAACCACTGGACCGACAGGGAATTCCCCAGCCTGAATATAATCTTAAAATTTGTAATCTGCCTCAGTTTATCTTTTAACACTTCCCAGTCAGGGCAGGAATGTGGGGGCCTGACCTCCCTCCTCCATACACCCAAGGGGCTCCTGTGCTCACCAGCGCCATGGCCACAGGCTCCAGGGACCTCCCATGATCCAGAATATTCCATTTTAAATGACAAATGTAGCCTTGGTATCTATGTTGAACTGAAGGATACTCGTTGGATGTAAAATTGAAAAATCACATGACGCAAATCACTTCGTTATTTTAATACTGCAAAATATATATAATCATGCTGTTTTTAAACGTCTGTACTGTACTTGCAGTTTTCTTCGAAAGGTCTGTAAATAGATGTCTCCCATGGGCACATGTACTTCCAGACCTAAAGAGAAAGTCTCACGGCTCATGGGGGCCAGCTGTGTGTAGGGGGGCCAGGGTAGGGTCTGGCCCTGCTGACCCTGACCCGCTGTAGTCAGGCCCTGACAGTGGCAACCAGACTCCTTCACACCAGTTTCCGCTTACAAAAGCAGAAAGCACACACTGAAAAATTCAAACCATCCAGAAAGTTATAAAACAAGGACTTAATGTTTCCTGTGCTGTCTCCCTCTCTTCAAAGGAAATGATTTTCTTCTGGTTTTAGGCTTTCTCGTTTTGTCCACTGCAGGCACACATAATAATTTTATGGGTCTAGTTCTTGCTTTGCCAGCCTGAGACAATTTCCCTTGCCTTCCTGGCATGAAAGATGAGGGTTTAGTCCTACCGCCTACATCCTTGTCCCCTGTCCTCCCTCCCTTCCTTGATTTTTCTTAGCTATGTTATTATTTTTAGCTATTCTCATGGTTACTTTTGTGACCTTAAAAGGAACACTTAAGGATCTATTTCAGGAAATATCAACTTTAGCTGCTGTCTATGGACTCCCTACCAGGTTAGATGAGAAATTAGCATACTCCCAGGGTTGCCGTTCAATGATATGAAGTTTCAGTATATATATTTGTTTCAGGGGTACATATATATCTGAACAAACTTGGAGGTCTTCTGCAGAACACTGTGCCTAGTTAGCAATACTGCCTTGTGCACTTAAAAATGTGTTAATGATTCACTTGGCTGTACACCTGAAACCAATACAGCTTTGTATTCAACCACACTCCAGTTAAAAAAATTTTTTTTAATGTGTTAAGAAGGCAGATCTCATGTTCAATGTTCTGACCACAATAAAAATGAAAACATTAAAAAAAAAAACCCATAAAATGTTGAATGGCAAAAAACAGAAAAGACCTTAACATACTTCTCTGCATCTTCCATTTAGCTTTGCCATCACTTTTATGGTGTCAAAGATCATTTGAGGACTTCTCTGGCGGCCCAGTGGCTAAGACTCCGCACTTCCAATGCAGGGGGCCTGCGTTTGGCCCCTGGTTCAGGGAACTAGATTCCCCCATGCAGCAACCAAGACCCAGTGCAGCCAAATAAATAAGTTAGTTTTTTTTTTTTTAAAGACCATTTGTAACATCTACATTTTGCTCTGTAACTACAATCGAGCTTTCCGCAGATTGGTCCATGTGTTGATTCTAAAATGAGAGAGGAGGCCACATTTGCCACATGGTGATGATGTAAATACTATTCTCTGTGGAGTCAGGCAATGTGGGTCCATGAGGACCAAAGCGGAATTCTATCGGTAACTGCACCTGTGCACCTAGTGAAGAATTTTCAAATGTCAAGACAGTATTGATGGCTTTTTCTGACATTCTGTTAATTTCCCCCAAGTATGCATATTTTGGTTTGCATCTCTTTTTTGGGTTTGCATCTTGACTTTCTTTTTTAAAAAAATATTTGTTTATTTGGCTTTGTCAGGTCTTTGTTGTGGCACATGGGATCTTTCATTTCATCTAGAGGGCTTTTCTCTAGTCAAGGTGCAGGGGCTTAGTTGCCACAAGGCATGTGGGACGTAAGTTTGCCGACCAGAGATTTAATCCACATCCCTGGCAGTGGAAGGTGGATTCTTAACTACTGGACCTCTAGGGAAGTCCCTGCATTGTGACTTTCTGTACAGCATTATAGGGCCAAAGTAGAAGAAAATGGCGACCTGTTCCAATATGCTTGGGCTTCCCTGGTGGCTCGGTTGCCTGCAATGCAAAACACGCAAGTTTGATCTCTGGGTTGGGAAGAGCCCCTGGAGGAGGGAATGGCAACCCACTCCAGTAACTTGCCTGGAGTATCCCATGGACAGAGGAGCATAGTGAGCTACAGTCCATGGGGTTGCAAAGAGTCAGACATGACTGAGCATTTAACACACACTTGACCAATATTCTTGCTTGGGAAATCCCATAGACAGAAGAGGCTGGTGGGCTACAGTTCATGGGGTTGCAAAAGAGTTGGACATGGTTTAGTGACTAAACAACAACAAACATGAGGACGATAACAGTAACAGTCAGGTAGCATGTATCTTTTAGATAGGAACACATTCATTTCCCACAATACCCCTGTGAGGTAGGGCTATAATGCACCCCATTTTGCAGATGAGTTGACTGAGGCACAGAGAGGTCAAGTGACCTGCTCAAGGTCACACAGTTTGCAAGCACCAGAACCCGCATCTGCAGGCAGGCAAGGTGGCACCATAGGAAGGTGCTTTGCCGCTGTGTGCTGCTGCCTCTCCAGAGCTTCCACACCCCTGCCTACAGAATGGGGTCCAGCTTCCTCTCACAGATTCCCCTCACAGCAGGGCTGGGACTAGATCAAGGTGCCTGGGGTGCAGGATTCAAGGAAATCCCTGCTGTGAGGGTCCCCCCTCTCAGAAAACCCTCCATGTCTTTACTCCCTGAATCAGCCATCTGCCAAGTGCCCACATCCACAAATGACCACAAAAGCACCATGCGTGTTGATCTGGGGGTTATAAATAAAGTTTACTGAGCAAGTGGGTTCACAAATGCAGAATCTGTGAATATCAGAGCAGGGCTGCCCTTCGATATTGTCAGCTACAAGTTGGCACTTGCCAGCTACCTCTCCAAGGATTAAGTCATGTGCTGCTGCAGCTGCTGACCTTCAACACCCTGAAAGGAGTTCAGGGTGAGAGCAGAGATAAGGCACTCTGTGCCTGAGTGAGGGGACAACTGGGAGGACAGGTCTTCAGATACTTAGATATTCTCAGGAGCTGATTTTATGAGCCAAATTCTTGTATCTCCTCATATCTAGAAAAGCATTAAGATCCTTTATGGTGACGACTGTTTCTCATGATGAGTAGAAGCTTCATGAGACCAGCAGAAACTTTCTGGAAAAATATGTGTTTCATAGCATGTATTCCCCCTTCACCAAAATCATATATATATTTCAGTTTCAGTTCAGTCGCTCAGTTGTGTCTGACTATTTGCAACTCCATGAACCGCAGCACACAGGCCTCCCTGTCCATCACCAACCCCCAGAGTTTACCCAAACTCAATGGCAGCACTCCAGTACTCTTGCCTGGAAAATCCCATGGATGGAGGAGCCTGGTAGGCTGCAGTCCATGGGGTCGCTAAGAGTCGGACATGACTGAGCGACTTCACTTTGACTTTTCACTTTCATGCATTGGAGAAGGAAATGGCAACCCACTCCAGTATTCTTGCCTGGAGAATCCCAGGGACGGGGGAGCCTGGTGGGCTGCCGTCTATGGGGTGGCACAGAGTCGGACACGACTGAAGTGACTTAGCAGCAGCAGCAGCAGCTTGTCCATTGAGTCGGTGATGCCATCCAACCATCTCATCCTCTGTCATCCCCTTCTCCTCCTGCCCTCAATCTTTCAAATGAGTCAGCTCTTCGCATCAGGTGGCCAAAGTATTGGAGTTTCAGCTTCAACATCAGTCCCTCCGATGAACACCCAGGACTGATCTCCCTTAGGATGGACTGGTTGGATCTCCTTGCAGTCCAAGGGACTCTTAAGAGTCTTCTCCAATACCACAGTTCAAAAGCAAAAATTCTTCGGCACTCAGCTTTCTTTATAGTCCAACTCTCACATTCATACATGACTATTGAAAAAACCATAGCCTTGACTAGACAAAACTTTGTTGACAAAGTAATGTCTCTGCTTTTCAATATGCTGTCTAGGTTGGTCATAACTTTCCTTCCAAGGAGCAAGCGTCTTTTAATTTCATGGCTGCAGTCACCATCTGCAGTGGTTTCAGAGCCCCCCAAAATAAAGTCAGCCACCGTTTCCACTGTTTCCCCATCTATTTGACAGGAAGTGATGGAACCGGATGCCATGATCTTAGTTTTCTGAATGTTGAGTTTTAAGCCAACTTTTTCACTCTCCTCTTTCACTTTCATCAAAAGGCTCTTTAGTTCTTCACTTTCTGCCATAAGGGTGGTGTCATCTGCATATCTGAAGTGATTGATATTTCTCCTGGCAATCTTGATTCCAGCTTGTGTTTCTTCCAGCACAGTGTTTCTCATGATGTACTCTGCATATAAGTTAAATAAGCAGGGTGACAACATACAGCCTTGACATACTCCTTTTCCTATTTGGAACCAGTCTGTTGTTCCATGTCCAGTTCTAACTGTTGCTTCCTGACCTGCATACAGATTTCTCAAGAGGCAGGTCAGGTGGTCTGGTATTCCCATCTCTTTCAGAATTTTCCACAGTTGATTGTGATCCACACAGTCAAAGGCTTTGGCATAGTCCATAAAGCAGAAATAGATGTTTTTTCTGGAACTCTCTTGCTTTTTCGATGATCCAGCGGATGTTGGCAATTTGATCTCTGGCTCCTCTGCCTTTTCTAATCATAGTATATATATATACTGTCTTTCTCCCCTACCTTTGGAACAGTTTTCTCACAGCTATCAGAGGTGCTGTCTCCCAGGCTGCAGTCCTCATTTTGTCCCCAAATAAAACTTAGTTTGAGACTCCCATGTTGTGCATTTTTTTCTAATTGACAATATTTTAGCCTCCACTGTGGACATGCTGATGGGACCAGCTCGACCTGGTCACGGTTGGAACCAGAGCCCCAGGAGCCTTGCTTGTGTTCTTCTTTGCTCATCTCCCAACAGCCATGGAGCCTGGAGGGGACATGAGCTGGTAGAGTGAATGGAGGAATGACTGAGCCTGGCAGCTAGGGTGGGCAGCGAACCAGCAAGCCAGCTCCATGGGTGCACACCCCTGAGACTGAGCCCTGGAGGAGGGAGGAACAGCGGCCCTTAGAATATCGGTTATCAATATAGAGCAGCGCCCCCTGGAGGACACAGGCTGCAAGGACCCACCCAAAGTATCTGATTATGCTGGTCCAGGTGGGCCAGAGAGCTGGCATCTCTGAGAAGCCCCTAGGGGATGCTGATGCTGGCTGGGGATCCCACGTGGAGGACCTCTGCCGTGCGTGGAACAGGGGCTCATGGCCTTTCACCTTTTCAAGGGTACACGATGGACTGCAGACAGGAATAATGTACACACACTGCTTCTGGGCTCTAGAGGGGCTGAGAGCCAGGGCAGGGTCCTGGGTGGGTAACTTCTGGGCCTTGCCCTGGCCCTGGCCCCTGCTGATGGCTGACCCAGAGGAGGCAGCAGGGGCTCTGAGAGGCTGGCCCTCCAGAGCATCCCTGCAGCCCCTCAGGGAGGCAAGCCCCGCCGGCCTCGGATCTCTGATAGTCCTCATCACAGTTCTCTGGAGCAGGAGACATCTGTCACAGCTCCCCTGATTGAAAACCCACGGATCCGATTTCGCTTTGAAGGAAAGTCATGCACATCGGTGCTTCCCTGCAGGGTTCCCGGAGCTCTCATCTCCCCTCTTTTCTCACATCCCAGCGTTGACTCACATCTTTTCTCACAAAGAATTCCTTCTAAAGAGGCAGGATTGATTGATCCCCCCAGGAAATGAGGGCAAACGGAGAGAGAGGGAAATTGTAAAGATTAAAGATGGCTCGGCCGTTACTGCGGGATCTGAGGCCCACATTTCCCTGAACCTATGGTCAGGTAGGGCCTGCCAAGGCCTTCTGGAGTCACACCTGCCGTGGGTTTTCCTCCTCACATCTGCCAACTCTCAGTTCCATCAAGTAACCAGCACAGGGGGTAGGGGTGGGGGTGGGGGACAGGCAGGTGCCCTTCTTCTCACCCTGCCTCTGGGGGCTCCTGTTCCAATTAGTTGTCCTTGGTTCGAGGGCCCCTGAAAAAGCAAAAGGCCAGATTCTGCAGACGGTTGTGGGTTGAACCATGCCCCCCCATCAAAGATACGCTAAGGTCCTGACCCTGCTGTAACTAGGACCTTATATAAGATGGAATTTTGGACACACACAGAGACAATGGCCAGCAGAAGCGGTGACAGCAGTGATGTGGCCATGAGCCCAGGACACTTGGGGCCGCCAGGAGCTGAAAGCGGCAGGAAGGGTCTGATGGGGGAAACACTGACTGAAACCACCCATGCTGGCCAGGCATCCCAGTAACCATTTGCGTGAGTTATTTTATGACAGGAGGTCCTGGTAAGGAACACGGAACTAATAAGCCACCACCAACCAGAACTGACTCATTGGAAAAGACCCTGATGCAGGGAAAGACTGAAGGCAGGAGGAGAAGGGGATGACAGAGGATGAGATGGTTGGATGGCATCACAGACTCGATGGGAGATGGTGAAGGACAGGGAAGCCTGGCATGCTGCAGTCCATGGGGTCGCAAAGAGTCGGATACGACTGAGCAAATGAACTGAACTGAACTGTACTGAACCAGAAGAGTTCAGGAAGGGTCAAAAGGTGACACCACGTGTCTTACCACCTCCCAGGATCCTTCTCACTGGCATCTATCTTGGCTGAGTGACGCGTGCACCACCAGGAAAGACCCTAAGTCAGAATAATTGACCAAAGACAACCTGGAAACTAATCCCATCACCACAAAACCTGAGACCGGAAGCCACATGGCAGAGCAGTCCTCTTGGGTTCCCTGACCCTCCTGCTCTCTGCCCAGGCGCCCCTTCCCAATAAAGTCTCTTGCTTTGCCAGCACATGTGTCTCCTTGGACAATTCATATCCAAGTGTTAGACAAGAGCCCACTCTCAGGCCATGGAAGGGGTTCCCCTTTCTGCAACAGATCTGTCCCTGGAGGCTCAGAAGAATCTCAGCCCTGCTGACACCTTGGTTTCAGATATCTGACCTCCTGGACCGTGAGAGGGCAATGTCTGTTGCTTCAGCCATTGGGTTTGTGGCATTTTGTCAGAGTGGTACCAGGAAACCTACACACAGATGCAACCTCACCCCACCCGCGGGGACAGGGATCCCGAGAACCGGGCATGCTGGGGTGGAGCAACAGTCACATCCCACAGGCGCTCAGCCTGTTGTCCGGCTGATCTGTGCCCATGCAGGTGCAGATTCAGAGGCGCTGGGCCTCCTTAACAAGAGCGGAAGGGTGGTTTTTCCTGTTTTGAAATCCTCCACTTCCTCCTCCAGGGGAGGGTGACCCAAGCTTCTCATTTCATCCTTGAATAGATGTGATTTTGAGAACAATGGGAAATTTGCATTCATTAGCTCAGCCTTTGAAACTTCTGTCGGACAACTTTTCAGACAATCCAACAAAGGAGACAAACAAAAGCCAGCATCCTCTCTGCATTTCTGGGACTGGAGGTCACTGCAATGGCCATGCCATGACAGGTGCGGCCCTCATCTGTCTCCTTTACCCGCCAAGGGGCCTTTCTGTGCCGAGTGCTTTCATTCTGCCCACTTCACAGAGACCCCCAAGGGTCTCCCTGGCCACCCAGCCTCTTAGCCACATGCTCTAAACTTCTGGGTATCTCAAAGAAGCATCTTAGAGAGGACTCATAAAGGTCATCTGTTTTTCATTTTGACACCAGGGACATTTTAATTACAATTATTACTATTCCAAAATCACTGCGGATGGTGACTGAATCCATGAGAATAAAAGACACTTGCTCCTTGGATGAAAAGCTATGGCAAACCTAGACAGTGTATTAAAAAGTAGGGACATTACTTTGCCGACAAAGGTCCACATAGCTATGGTTTTTCCAGTAGTCGTTATAGATGTGAGAGATGGACCATAAAGAAGACTGAGTGCCAAAGAATTGGTGCTTTTGAACTGTAGTGTTAGAGAAAACTCTTGAGTCCCTTGGACTGCAAGGATATCAAACCAGTCAATCCTAAAGGAAATCAACCCTGAATATTCATCGGAAGGACTGATGTTGAAGCTGAAGCTCCAATACTTTGGCCATCTGATGCAAAGAGCTGACTCATTAGAAAAGCCCTGATCCTGGGGAAGATTGAAGGCAGGAGGAGAAGGGAGCGACAGAGGACAAGATGGGTGGATAGCATCACCAACTCAATGGACACGAAACTGAGCAAACTCAGGGAGATGGTGAAGGACAGGGAAGCCTGGTGTGCTGCAGGCCATGGGGTCTCAGAGTCCGACCCAATTGAGCGACTGAACAACTCTTACTACCATCTCAAGAAAGAAGGGGCTACACTAAACCCTGGGCAGGAAGGATCCACCCTCATGACAGTATACTAGTGCAGGGCCTCTGGCTGTCCCTTGGCCCAGGCTGGTGAACAGCATGGGGGTGAACACCAGGCCCTCACTACAGATGAGTGACAGAAGGCTTCAGGGGCACCTGCTGGTCCATGGTGCTCCTGGCTGCATGATTCCCCTCCAGGAGGGTAAAGGGCTCCCTCTGTGGGGCGGATACCAGCTCTTTCCCCTCTCAGTTGGGGTTAGAGGTAAGGATGGTGGTGGGAACACTCACAGATAGCATAGCTTGAGGACCAAGTGACGGTGGATAACCAGCATGGCCATGTCACATTATCTAGATTGAATACAAGCCTGGTCAGGGGATCCGCAGAAGCTCTCTGCGTGCCCAGTAGGGCATCACATCTCACTCAGACAATGAGCTGCCAGCTGGCGTTCAGGAAGCTTCTCCAGCTCAGCGGGAAGGCCAGGATGAACAAGGCTTCCTGGGCACCCGCTGGCTCCCGGCTGCATCGCCCTTGCAGAGGGGTCAGGGGAGCACAAGGGGCAGAGCGGCATCCTGCTTTTGCTGCCACTTCAAGTTACTGTCAGGACTTCTCTGTTGGTCCACTGGTTAAGAATCGGTCTGCTAAAGCAGGGGACGTAGGTTTGATCCCTGGTCCAGGAACTATGATCCCAACTAAGTTGCCTTGGAGCAACATAGCGCACATGCTGCAATTACTGAAGTCTGAGAGCTCTGGAGCACTTGTGCTACAACTGAAGAGTCTGTGCACCACCATGAAAGGTCTCGTGTTAATGCAACTAAGACCCCATGAAGAAATAAATATGAAAAAGAATAAAGTTACTGTCAGTGTCTCCCACAGTTTTATGTGAGTCAATAATAATTATAATTAATAACCATCTTTTAAACCACCATGATATTTAAATATTTACTTAACAGTTCCTCCATGCTTATACATTTACTTATTTTACATATTTAGGATCATGTTCTTATTTCAGAAACTGAACCACTGGGTCAAGGATTAAACATTTTTGGGGATCTTGGTGCCAAATTACTTTCCAAAAGGATCAGATTTGCTTTATACTGTGGCCAGCAATATCTGTTTTTACTTTTCTAATTAGAAAGTGCATTTCTTCTGATTGAAAAGGTCATAAATATTTATCGCGGAAAATTCTGAAAACATATACACACAGAATCACCCAGGAAAACCAGTATCAGTATTTTAGTGCCCTATATTATTTTTGTAAGTTTACATATAATAGTTTCAAACAAGTTTAATAAATACACATGATGTATATATAAGTCCATGTTCTGTTCTTATCACTACATCTTAAGCATTTTCTTATGTCACTAAAAATTCTACATAAGTGTAACTTTATATGGCTGCAAACATAAAATCTCATCTTGTGGTTGTACCATTTATTTCTTCATCTGTTCATTGAACATATATGATGTATCTCAAATGTCAAGAGCTGTGCCAGGTGCTGGCCATCTTTGTCTACACAAAGGGAGGTGGCCCACTCAGTTGAGCTCTAGCCCAGGTAGGTAACCTGCTCAGATGTACTCAGCTCAGTCCAGGTAGACAGGAGCTAGACTCACCAAGGCAGAACAGGTGCCTGAGGCCCCAACACAGAGGCCTGGTGGGTGGGTGGCTCTCCTAGGAGCCCAGATTACTGGGAGCCCAGGTGCGGGAAACAGAAGTGGGTCCCGGGCTAAAGGAAGCAAGTGGTCAAGGTTGGGTTCCAAGGGGACAGGTGCAACTCGTGGGCCCTTTTCAAATCCAAAGTCCCACCACGCCCCTGCAGATGGAGTGTGCGTCCAGAACTCTCTCTGTTCTGGTGCTCTTGTCCAGAGCCCGAGGTGACACTTCCGGGGAAACACATTTGGTTTCTGAGGCAGAGATTGGACTTTCAAGAGGAAAAGTGGCTTCCATTTGAGGATTGCAGTGACGAGAGGGCCCTCCCCTCTCAAATTCATCATCACGGCTGTAATTGGCAGAGATTGCACACGGATGTGAAAGGCTGCTGAAGGCCCACAGCAATTCTACTTTTATGGAATAATCATTGGAAGTTCCTTTCCCGTGACCTGAGGGAAGGCACTTTTCTAATTAGAAGAGATAATTTGGAAGACACCATGGGGAGGGGAAGACGGCTCTATCAGAGCATGGGTGTGAGATGCTATTCATGCCGTGTGGGGGGAGGGGAGACTGACTTGGATCTGGAGGCAGGATAGTGGGGATCGGGGGTGGGGAGGGGGGAGTGGCTAGGAGGAGTTTGGATCCTGTTTCCCAGATGCTTTCTCTTGTGCCCTGAGAAAAGTGACAACGGCTGTTAATGATAAATAGGACTGTGGCGTGCGTCAGGGGGCAAAAGGGAGTGGTGGGGATGGGGTGAATGGGTGCACACACCCCGCGTGCAGCAGCCACTGCTCCAGATCTAATGGGTCCAAAACACTAGATTTTCTAGACTTCCGAGAGAAGGCAGCAGCACATATTCGTATCTCTAAATATTAGCAACTCATTCAAAAAATCACATTAAGTTAACAAATGGAGTCTCTGTCTGTTAGTTAGCTGGGACGGGTGTGGTGGGCTGAGTAATGTCTCCCAAAGATATCAGGTTCTAATCCCCAGAACCTGTGAACGCATTGTATTATATGAGACTTTGCAAGTGGGATTAAGGTATAACCCTTGAGACGAGAGATAGATGGGTTACCCAGGAGGGCCCCAAATGCCATCACAAGTATCCTTGAATGGAGAGGGCGGGGGAATCTGACACAGAGAGGAGGCCTGTGGCATGGAGCCTTAGCCAGCAGCGAAGGCGCAAAGGAAGGGACACCTGGGCCCCCAAGAAGCTGGGAGAGGCAGGAAGGAGCCCCCTGGAGCCTTCAGAGAGTGTGGCCCTGCCCACACCCCGATCTTAGCCCAAGGAAACCCATCTTAGGCTCCCGCCCTCTGTAACCGTGAGAGAAAACTATCTGTGTGGTTTTAAGCAACTCCCAGCTGATGAGTTGTCACAGCAGCAGTGGAGAGGTGCAGAGGACAGAAGAAGCTGCTGTAACAGCTTCAGACATTCACATCCTGGGTGGTCCCTTCCTCACTCCTCTGCCCCAGGCCTGACGTCCTGACATCCTCAGGGTGGGGCAAGGGACCCAGCAGAGAGCTGGGTGGAGGCAGGGCCAGGCCTGGAGGCCAGCTGTCCCGGGTACCCTGATCCTGGAGTCCAGAGGGATGCTCCAGCCACTGGGCACCTCAGAACCTCAGGGTAGCCAGCTAGAGTGCAGGAGCCTGGGTCCTGGGGTGCCCAGAGGCTGGGTGCACCTCAGGAAACTTGGGCACTGACCCTCAGCAGAGGGCCCAGACCCTGCAGGGGAGCAGCCAACAGGAATAAGGGCCCGGCATGGGGATCAAGTCCCAGAGGCATGCCAAGTCCCCACGTGGTGTTCGTAGAAATCAGTGCAAGCAGGTCTTGCGGGAAGCCTTCCTTTGGAAGGATCCAGCAGGATGGCTTCCTAGGTCTGCTTCTTCACAGGCTGCAGCCTAGGGCCCCACCCCTACATAGGCAGGGCTGCGGCCCCACCCTCGCTGCGGGTTCTGCACAGTGCCCTGAGGAGTCAAGAGCTTGTGCCCTCGGTTTAGGCGAATGGACAGGGATGGTGGGCTGAATGGTGGCCCCAAAGCCCTGTCCAGAGGGAACCTGTGACCTTGGCCTTATTCAGAAACAGGGTCTTCGCAGATGTTAACTAAGCTCAGAACTCTGGGTGAGGTCATCTGGATGAGGTGGGGCCTAAATCCAACGATGAACATCCTTACAGTTCAGAGAGACACTTACAGAAGGAGAAGCCACATGAGGAGGGAGACAGAGATCTGAGTGAAGTGCCTACAAGCCAAGGATCGCCAGGGAGCCAGGACTGCCAGGAGCTGAGAGGAGCTGGAGAGAAGCCTGGAACAGAGTCTGCCTCAGCGCCTCCAGGAGGATTCAACCTGCCAACACTTTGATTTCAGACTTCTGGCCTCTAGGACAGGAAAAGGATAAATTGTGGATGTCTACAGCTACCCTGTTTGGGGTCATTTGTTATATAGCAGCCCCAGGAAACTCATACAAGAGGGAAGGGGGAAGGGGAGGAGGGGGGGAATTGTAAGAAAAAGGCCAGCGGCAGACCCCATGGTTGCTCGGCTAGCACCTACTCTCTCCATCCTTTTTATTAGTAGAACCACAATTTGTTTTGGATAGGAAAAAAAAAATTCTAAAGCGCTTCCTCCCTGGGCTGACCTTGAAGCTAGAAGTGGCATGTGCCCAAGATCTGGTCATTAAGATCTAAATGGAATTTTCTGGGTGGAATTTCTGGGAAATGTGTCTAAAAGGCACAGACTCAGCTAGTATATGTGGGGTTTGTTTTTGGTTTTTTTTTTTGCCTTTTATCTACTTTCTTTCTCCTACCTGGAATGAGGCCTCAATGCCTGGGGTCCAAGCAGCCATTGTGTGACCATGAGGTAGACTGTCACACAAGAGGAAGGCGGGGGCTGGAACTTAAATAAGATTGGGCTCTTGAGGGTGTCTATCATCCTCTGGATTTCATGTTCCATGAGAAAAACAAAGCATAATGCAGTTACGTCATATCAATCAGGGTTTTTTCAGAACTCTGAATTCTCCACCCAGAGAAGTAAGGGGGTCCGTGTTAGGAATAGGAGGACGCCACAACAAGAAAGACCAGGCCACCTTCCCCAGTGGACTCTCACCCAAGAAGGACTTGGTTGCCCATCCCGGGCCAAGAACCTTGCAGGTACACAGATGAAGCCACCAGCTCCAGAGGAGCCCCTCCAAACTTCCTCTCCCCCAGCAAAATCATTCACACTTGGCCAACTCACTCCTTCCAGCACAGAAACCTGGGCTATGTGGGCGGCTGTGATTTTTCAACTTGGAAGGAAGCGAGGCTTTCAAGCTTCCAGCTTGCCTTTGAGTCACTGATTTCCATCTGTCACGGCGACTTAAGCCAATATTCCGGGAGAGGAAGCCGCCCAAATGAAGAGGCTGCCGGTCACAAGATAATCTGAGAGGAAGAGGTTGGATGGAGACACCTTCAGGAAGTCAGAGGCTGTCCTCACCAGAAGGTCGGGCAGGACACCTCTGGAGACACACAGCAGCTGGCAGCCCAGATAAGGGGACTCCATCAGTAAGGGGACTCCATCAGTAAGGGGACCCATAGGGACAGGCCAGGCCAGTCAGGCCAACTTGCCCCCTAAAACCACCTAAGAATGTTAGATTTAAAACAAAGTAGCAAGATCAATTGTGAAAAAGCAGTAAGTATCTGACTTATTGATGGGAAGAAATTACTAGGACAAATTTGAAGAATAGAAGGGATCTGAGAGATGACTGAGTCCAGAACTTGCTTTTTCCCCTGAGGATGCTCTGAACACGGGGAACTTAGGGACACAGAGGGGAGGAAGTCAGAGGCCCTGATGAACCCCTGTGAGGGGCACATAGCCTCTGGGCGGGCTGGGGACCCACAGGCCGTGAACAGGTGTGGGAAGGAGGGGCTCTACTAAAGACCTTCCTTCTCCCAGCCCCTCACCCCCATGAACCTGGAGGAGGAGATGCAAACTTACCCTTCCAGGCCTCCAATGAGACCATCAATCCATGTTTTCTGAAGATGATCAGCACACAGCAAACATACTGGGATGCTCGAGAAGAACAGACAGACTCCAGGTGGTGGGTCCTTACACTCCCCTGGGATCAAAGAGGCATCAGGGGATTTTGCTGGTGGTCCAGTGGTTAAGAATCAACCTTCCTCTGCAGGGGACGAAGATTAAATCCCTGGCTGGGGAACTCAGATCCCCCGTGCTGTGGGGGTGATTAAACCCACACACAACAGCTAGAGAAGCCCATGCGTTGCAAAGACCCAGTGCCGCCAGAACAAAACAAAGACGCCATCAGTCTCCTCTCCTAGCATCACCCGGAAAGTGGGACTCCACAGTTTGCAGTGGAGAAACACACCCTACCCCCCATGACCCACTCGTCACCCACCAGGCTCCTGACAGTCCTCCGTGTGCCCGTGACCTTGACCACAGGCTTCACGGAGCGTGGGTTTGGGGGTTGAGGGGTGGCAACGATGGCAAGCCAAACATCCCACCACCCTGGCTTCCCTCTCTCTTCCCCGGTGAGAATTGAGGCCGATTTTATGCGCTTGGCTATTAATTTTAATGATTACAAAGCAGAGATAAAAGCAAGAGCCCCTGGTTTGCCTTTGAAGATAACGTCCCTCCCAGTTTCCGTTTTATCCACTCTCTCCAAACACAACGGGTAATTTCATTACAGACAGGTCTTTTAAGATTCCCTGGGGACTCAAACCAATAACATATTGTCAATAGCGGGAAGACTGACTGCCCTTCTGAAACTATGAAGTCATGAAGATTTCGCAGGACACGGCAGTACCTGTAAAATATATTCTCACTGAGACTAATATAATATTTGATAAATCTTCCCACATAGTACTTGTGTTCAACTAATATGAATATTTATGGGACCAAAGCAAGGGAGATAAGGAATGACTGGAAATATCTGGCAAAATGGATTTCCTGGTTCCTTCACTTTGTTAAGTACGTGGGGCCGTGGAACATCCCTCTGTCAGCTCTGTGCAGCTCTGTCCCTGGATTTGGGTCTGCTTGCTACCGGGGAGCAGGAATGGGGGATGTTTGGGTGCCCTGTCACTTCAAGGTGACCTGGCTCTGAGTAAAGCCTCCTGAGACCGTCAGGGTGGCCAGGGCCTGACGCCTCCACGCCCATGGCATCAGACTCCAGAGTCTCCCAGGAAATGCTTGTCCCCTGGGCCAGCCCAGCTCTGGGGGTCACAGGCAGGAGGAGACCTCGGAGGCTACACTCGGGTCCTTAGGGAGCTGAGAGCCTGGGTGGCCCAGAGAGTGAGGCTGACTCAGTGTCCCCAGCCCCACTGGGGACAGGGCGCAGCCCCGCCCTGGCCTGCTTGCTGCCCTCCGGGGCAGTGGCTGCCTGCCATGCTCAGGCTGGAGCCCCAGGACCTTGTGCATAGTAGGTGCTTATGAATGAATGAAGGGATGAGTGCATGAATGAATGGGCCACTGCAGACTCCCAAGGGAAGGAAACAGAATGGGAACCAGGAGTACTGCCCCTGAGCTCTGTCCTGGAAACAGTGACCTCCAGACAAAGAATGATGGATAAGCATGAGAGCTTCTGTTGACCTCGAAAAAGCAGAGTGCCCCCTCCCAGTGTGGCCCCCCAGCTCAGTCAGCTTAAGCTGCATAACAAGTACCACCAACAGGGGCCAAACAGCAGACATTTCTTTCTCATGGCTCTGGAGGAAAGAAGTCCAGATCAAGGCAGTGGTTTGGTTCCTGATGAGAACCCTCTCCTTAGCTTGCAGAGGGCAGCCTTCCTGCTGCGTCCTCAGGGTCCTTCCTTGGTGTGTGCATGCACAGAGCATGAGATTCCCATCCTCCTCTTCTTAGGAGGCCAGTGATCCCATCACGGGGGCTGCCTTCATGACCTCACCTAACCCTAATCACATGCCAGAGGCCCCACCAGGGTTAGGGCTCCAACATAGGAATCTGGGGGACACAGACATTCAGTCCATTGCATTTCACCCCAGCTCCCCAAATTCTCATTCTTCTCTCATGGAAAATACACTCACTCCATCCCAACAGCCAACAATATGTGAGTCATAGGCCCACTGTCAAGTGGGTTTGTGAAGATCCACCTGTCTGTCATCCATCATCCATCCACGTCCATACTCATCCACTCATCCATTCAAGCATCCTTCCTTCCTCCCTCCCTCCACCCATCCATAAGTTCACCCATCCATCCAGGGAACAAATATTTATTGAGAAAATGTTATGTATCAGGCATCATGCTACCCCATCTGTTCAAACTGCCCCATTTCAATTCTTTTCCTTCCATTGCCTTTGCTTACATTTCTGAGGAGTTACTATGTGTCAGGCACTTTCACAGGCATCACCTTGTCTAATCTCAAAATTCTTTCATGGAAGGGTGATCCTGTTTCCCACTTCACAGATGGGAAAAGCACAGCTCAGCAAGGAAAACTGGCCTGACATGGTCATCCAGTTGGGGTTTGGAACCAGGTGCATCCAGCTCCAGTGTGCTGCTCCAAACTCCTCCTCATCCCTCCTGACCTTCAACACAACCCATCAACACAGTGCTCCCTTTTGTCACTGATACTCAATGTCTTAGAGGACAGAGAATGCCATTTGGCTGCCTCTTTCCCACTTCACTGTAAATTCTCAGAGGAAGGCACCCAACCTCCGAGCTTTGGGCACCCCTCCTGTGCTCTGCACAACAGATCATGTTCTGTGAGTAAAGTGTTAACTGGATTAAGCCATCTCCCTGATCCCCCTTCTTCAACTTCCCGTGGACATCTTGGAGCATTGTGTTTTTCTGCAGGGGTGGGGCTGCATAAGAAACAGAACCACAGGGCTGGTGGAGTTGGGTGAGGGGAGGTCAGAGAAACTGTGGACAAGCAGAAACCAGAGCTGGTGCTGAACCAGGTCATCTGAGCCAGAACCACATGCCAGGCGTTACCTCCACGAGCTTATATGCTTCCTCCGCTTACTTCTAAGAATAAAACCAAGAGACAATTACTATTTCATCCCATTGTACAGGTGAGGGAACTGAGCAAGGCTGTGAAGGAACCTGCACAAGGCTGCAGGGAGCAGGGCTGCTCACCTGGGTGTTTTGACTCCACAGTCACATTGCAGCTGCAAGGCTCTGCCCCATCAAGAAAGATATAAACTTGTTTGCTTCCCTGTGTCCACTGCAAAGTGCTCAAGCACACAGAATATTAACACATTTTCCACAATATGCTCAAATAGTGTGAAAACAGTCCCAGGCACTTTCTGTTATTGTCTTTCTCTGGAATAAAATGGAAGCTTGCTGGGTTTCAGATGGGGGCTGCACATAGAATCGATTTGACTTAACTATTCTGTTAAAAGTAAAAGTAGTCCTTTCTGCTAGCGCAGGAGGTATCAGTCCTCACCACCGAGCTCACTAAGTTGATGTCTTCCCAGCTCATCATCGGGGAGGCGAGGTAGGGCAGGGACCCTGGCACCAGTGTGCCTGGGTCTCAGTCCCACTGCTGCCAGTGGGGGCTGACCTTGCTTGGCCATGGTCTCATCAGCAAACTGAAGATAGATTATCTCCTGCACAGGCTGTTGTGAGCGCCAAATGTGGTCACAGACCTCGAGCGCCTAGCATGGTGCATCCACCTTGGTTACTGTTACCGTCAGGTGAGTGCGAAGCATCTCAGAATGATGCCAACCGACGGCTGGGACTCAACTCTGGAGCTGTGAGCAACCTTTGTCCTGGGGTCTCCCCCAGAAACCTGAAGGCTGGGAAGCAGGGCTCAGGGTGTGGGAAGGAGAGCAGCCCTTCACCTGAGAACACTCTGCAAGAGGTGGAAACATCTACAGGGTGGAGGCAAAGGATGGAGGGGGTGACAGTGCCAGAGAGGAAGGGGTGTCCAAGATGAGGATCCCGGAGGAGGCACAGCTAGCCGGGCAGCCCCCCACCAGTGCCCATTCGCCTTTGGAGCCAGATGGATCTTTCCTAAACTTTCCCCCTGCTCCCCAGAAAAGGCCTGGGGATGAACCACCCTTGAAGGGAACAGGGGGAGGAGATCAGCTCCCCTCGAGGCTGGGAGGTGACAAGGCCCCTCTCTGCCCAGGCCCTTGCAGCCCCCTAGGCCTCTAGCGGCCTCTCCCAGGCTCCTACCTGCCCTGTGAGGGGCTCCCACCTTACAGACCAGGGGTTCTCAGCCCCACCAACTCAGTGTTCCTATTCACAACACACATCTGTAGTGGTCCTTATTCTGAAATAGGATGTAGATAATACATAACCAGACATATATTTTTTTAAAAACCCATTTAATAGTATGTGTGTGCTAAGTCACTTCAGTCGTGTCCGACTCTTGGCGACCCTATGGACCATAGTCCACCAGGCTCTTTTGTCCATGGGATTCTCCAGGCAAGAATACTGGAGTGGGTTGCCATGCCCCTCTCCAGGAGATCTTCCCAACCCAGGGATTGAAACCTCAACTGATAACTTTATTTGCTGCCTCTCTGAGAAAATGGAAAAAAGAGAACACCCCAGCTTCCACCCCACCCGGCTAGCTCAGCTACTGTCCCTCTACCTCAGAAGCAGGAGCAGGAGGAGCTGTCCGAGGTGCTGGCCAGGCCCCAGCTCCTGAGCTGGGGTGCCACCCTCTCATGGACTCCAGGATGGGCTCTGGCACCCAATCCTTCCCTCTCAGCTAATTCTCATCTTGGAAATAACCCCCTCTGTCAGCCCCATCTCCCTCTCCAGGACAGACCCTCATCTCATCCTCCTTCACAGGACTGGTTCTCAGTTGGGGGAGGAGATGCCCCCCGGGGAAATTGACAGTACTTCTCCACGTCCCACATTGCACGGGGGTCCCACCACCAATAGTCATCCAGCCCCCAAATCCACAGTGCTTTGCAGAAAGGCCCCATGTCTGCTGCTTCCAACTTCACCCCCCAACCCACATCTAAGCTGACTTTGTCCAGGTCACCCCCACCCTCGGAGCAGCAGTCAGCTCTCAGTGCTCATGGAGTGTGACCCATCAAAGTACTCAGCAGTGCTGGTCCCCTTGACTCCCAGGATCAGACACTGGCCTGCCTCACCTCTCTTCTGGCTACTCCTCATCTCCTGGTAGACTGTCCCAGCTCAGCCAACCTGCCTCTTCCCCCGCACTCACTCCCTAGTCTGGGTGAGACCATAAGGCTATGTGGGTTTCGATAACATCTGCATGTGGATAACTCCTGCTATGGGCTCAACTATGTCCTCTTAAAAGCTGTGCATTGAGGGGACTTCCCTGGTGGTCCAGTGGTTAAGAATCCACCTTGCAATGCAGGGGACATGAGTTTGATCCTGATCAGGAAACTGAGATCCCACATACCAAGGAGCAACTAAGGCTGCATGGCACAACTACTGAGCCTGCGCCCCAACTGGAGAGTCGGTGTACTGCAACAAAAGATCCTGCATGTCACAACCAAGACCCCAGGCAGTCAAATAAATAAGTACTTAAAAAAAAAAAAAAGAAAGTTGTATGTTGAAGACCTAACTTCAATGTGACTGTATCTGGAGAGGGGCCTTAGGGGGGTAATTAAGAATAAATGAGGTCACTGGGGGACCCTAAACCAATGGGGCTGTGGCCTTACAGAGGGAGAGACACCAGGAATGCTCATGCACACAGAAGAAGCCATCCACAAGCCAGGAGGGAGGCCTCATCAGAAATCAGCCATGCCAGCACCTTGATCTTGGTTTTCAAGCCTTGGGAATTGTGAGACCATGAATTTCTGTGGTTCAAGCCCTCCAAGTGTGCTGCTTGGTCACAGCAGCTCGAGTAGACTCATACAGCTCCCAGTGTGAGTCTCCAGCACGGACTCCCCAACCATCACTCTAGCCAACCCTCCAGCACATTCTGTGCCTCAGGACTCTTGCACTTGCTGGGCCTGGAGCTCCCTCCTTCAGATCTCTGCATGTCACATCCCCACCCTTACTTTCAGACTTCACTTAAAAGTCGCTCCCTAAGCAAGGTGAAAAGACAGCCTTCTGAATGGGAGAAAATAATAGCAAATGAAACAACTGACAAACAACTAATCTCAAAAATATACAAGCAACTTCTGCAGCTCAATTCCAGAAAAATAAACGACCCAATAAAAAAATGGGCCAAAGAACTAAATAGACATTTCTCCAAAGAAGACATACGGATGGCTAACAAACACATGAAAAGATGCTCAACATCACTCATTATTAGAGAAATGCAAATCAAAACCACAATGAGGTACCACTTCACACCAGTCAGAATGGCTGCGATCCAAAAATCTGCAAGCAATAAATGCTGGAGAGGGTGTGGAGAAAAGGGAACCCTCCTACACTGTTGGTGGGAATGCAAACTAGTACAGCCACTATGGAGAACAGTGTGGAGATTCCTTAAAAAATTGCAAATAGAACTACCTTATGACCCAGCAATCCCACTTCTGGGCATACACACCGAGGAAACCAGAATTGAAAGAGACACATGTACCCCAATGTTCATCGCAGCACTGTTTATAATAGCCAGGACATGGAAACAACCTAGATGTCCATCAGCAGATGAATGGATAAGAAAGCTGTGGTACATATACACAATGGAGTATTACTCAGCTGTTAAAAAGAATTCATTTGAATCAGTTCTGATGAGATGGATGAAACTGGAGCCAATTATACAGAGTGAAGTAAGCCAGAAAGAAAAACACCAATAGAGTATACTAACACATATATATGGAATTTAGGAAGATGGCAATGACGACCCTGTATGCAAGACAGGAAAAAAGACACAGATGTGTATAATGGACTTTTGGACTCAGAGGGAGAGGGAGAGGGTGGGATGATTTGGGAGAATGGGAATTCTAACATGTATACTGTCATGTAAGAATTGAATCGCCAGTCCATGTCTGACGTAGGGTGCAGCTTGCTTGGGGCAGGTGCATGGGGATGACCCAGAGAGATGTTGTGGGGAGGGAGGTGGGAGGGGGGTTCATGTTTGGGAACGCATGTAAGAATTAAAGATTTTAAAATTAAAAAAAAATAAAAAATTAAAAAAAAAAAAACACCCTGGAGGAATTATAAAAAAAAAAAAAAAAAAAAGTCGCTCCCTTCCTGGGGCCTTCTCCGGACGCATGATGGAGATGCCAGGGCCTCTCCCCTGACACTTCATCCTTCTGCCTTATTTTGCCCCCCTACCATGTATTCATGTTCAGTAGTCCGTTCAGTTTACTCACTGCGATCGGCAGAATCACGGACCCCAAAGGTGTTCACATCCCAGCCCCCAGAACCTGGGAAAATGTTAGGTTACATGGCAGAGAAAATTAAAGGTGTTCATCAGCTGAGTTTGAGCTGGATTATCCAGTGGGCCCCTGTGATCATAAGGACGCTTAAAGGTAGAAGAGGGAGGTGAAGAGGAGAGTGGGGGTTGGGATGTGGCTTTGGGAGGATGGCACAAAAAGGCGAAACGCTGCTGGATTCGGAGATGGAGGCCGGATATGGATGCAGGATATGGGTGCTGAACCCCCAGGAAGGGCAAGAAAACAGGCAGGAAAAGCCTCCACAGGGCACCCTTCGCAGGAGACCCATGTCAGCCTTTGACCTGCAGGAGCCTGAGAAGAATGCTTTCATCACACACCTCTAAACACGCTGTGTTCTCAGACCAGGATGTCTGCAAGAACCAGTATTTCTACAAATTCCTTGATCTTTCTGTGAACGGTACAACTACATTGCACTCCAGTGTCAAAAGCATTAACTCGTTACATACAAATGTCTAAAATATATGACTATTTTGGTAACTTCCTGTTGAGATTTCTTCCATTTTTAAAGAAATATACTTAGAGGCTCATGAACCAGCTGTGACCTGAGCCTCTCAACTTCCAGGAGGTCCTGTCTGGCAAGTCAGTCCACACACAATTGGGACAATCAGGACCTCCCCTCGTCCCAGCCATTGTTCCCCTGTACCAGCCCTGTGTCTAGCTCTGGGCACACACTGCCCCTATAGCCTTGAAGCCAAGCCTCACTTCTAACCAGGGTGGAAAACTCAGGGAGGAGGAAGGGGTCTACTCTGGGCCAGCCAGGAGGCTACTGGAGCGGCTACCGGGGCCAGGATCCATCACAGGCCGGGCACCTGTAGATCTTATTTCTCTGGCATACTGCCAGGCCCGGGATGGCATATTAAGAGCCATTGTACTTGGGCTCATTTACTTAAAAATAAAACCCAACAGCTGAGGCTTCTGAGCAAGGCCCCTCTCTGGAGGACCGGAAGGTCGAAGGTCACTGCCTTGAGCCAGGCCAGAAGTGGATGGCGGACCGCCCCCCCCCCATGAAGCAAGGCAGGGTGGGGGTGCTGGGGAGCAGCCCAGGGGTGTGGTCAATGCTGCTGCCTTCTTTTCAGGACCCAAGAATCAGGGCCATATCTGCACAAGTGGGTTATTCTATTTTTATTTGTGTTTTATCAAACTCAAAGCTTCAGAAAGCCTTGGAAAGAGCACGGATCCAGAGTCCAGCATCTCCCTTCATTGGTTCTGAGGCCATCAATCCACAACCCCAGGGGAGACCACTTTCTAAGACCAGGTGCTACAGCTCGGAGCCTCGAGGGCCATCTATGACAGCACCCCCACACTGGTCTTTCTTCCAGCCTTCCTGCAGTATCCATGTCTCTGTAAACCACTCAATTCATGTTACTTAATAGCCTCCTTTAAACTGATGCACTTTTGAATTAAGTGAATTTGCTTCTTAAATAAGTGATGTATTGATACGCAAGATAGGAGACCTCTATCCTTTGCCCAAAATGTTAATCAATAGAAAATGAAACAGCATTTGGCTATTAAAGTCTAGCTGGATACAGAGCCAGCCAAGGATGCTGAGCCTGGGGGTGGCACTAAAGGTAGATAGGCAAGTTCAGAACATGCAAGAGGCATGTTGCCATTGAGTTGAGACTGTCTTGGTACAGTCAGCAAGGTCAAAGAGGATGCATGGGGGACAGCCTTCAGAATGGCAATCTGCCTGTGCCCAGCAGGATCCCGAACTTCGGGCAGTGTGGGTTAGCCAATTGCACTGGACACAGGGATGACTCCCTTCACTCAAGCCAATTCTTTTTGCCTCTACAAGGTTCTGCTGAGGTTGGTGTTTCCATCATCCCCACTTTACAGATGAGGAAACTGAGACTAGAGGGGAGAGACTGACTTGCCTGAGAGGTGGAGCCAGGTATGAACCCAGCCAGTCAACCCCTATGTTCTAGACAGAAGGTAGGGATCTCCACGGGAGTTTCCTGGCCCCCAGGGGACACTTGACAACGTCTCATGCTGCAGCTGGAGGTGGGAGAGGAGAGGACTACTGGTATCTAGTGGGTGGAGGCCAGAGATGCTGCTCAACAGCTTACCAGCACCCTACCACCATGTGCAAAGATTACCTGGCCCAGATGTCAACAGCAACATGTTGAGAAGCCCTGACGAGGGACCCCAAGGCAGGCCACAGGCTGAGCAGGCAGAGAATCAAGACTGTCCTGACCCTCAGGTGGCTGGAGAGACTGTGTGTTGTCACTGTCATTTCGGTCCCTCAGATCTGCGTGAGATCACAAATGTGCTTTAAAAATCCAACCAGCTAGACAGAGGCACAGACTTCCATGGTTGCAGACGAAGTCCAAGCATTCCTGGCACACAGGACATTTATGGTGTGTGAGCACACCTTCCTAAGAGCACAGTCCCATGTCCTCCCTGATAGCCACACACCACTCTCCTCCTTCATAGTGCTCTCCACTCATGTAGGTTGGGCAGATCCCCTGGAGGAGGGCATGGCAACCCACTCCAGTATCCTTGCCTGGAGAAACCCCATGGACAGAGGAGCCTGGCAGGCTACAATCCATGAAGTCACAAAGAGTTAGACTGAGTGACTAAGCCCAGCACCACTCACGTGGGGCTGGCCCCTGCCCAGATGCCCTTCCCCAATCGCCTCACAACTCACTCACATCTGAGTTTGATCATCACAGAGGAGCTCCCCACCCACCTTTGGTGTCAGTGTCCCAGCACACACAGCCACGTGGTCCTCTGGTGGTCAGCACTCAGGGCATCATGGTTACACTCCCTTTGGAGGCTCCAGGAAAGGGTCCTTCCTGCCTGTTGCAGCCTCTGGAGTTGCTGGCATCCTTGGAGTGCTTGGGTTGTAGACGCATCACCCCAGGCTCTGTCTCTGCCTTCTATCTCCTATGTCTGTGTCCCTCTTGATCTCATAAGGACAATATTACCCTTACAAATCACTGGATCAGGGCCCACCCTACTCTAGTACAACCTCATCTACGTACTTCTGCAAACGGTTACATTCTGAGGTTCCCGAAGGACATGAATCTGGGGAAATGCTATTCAAGCCACACCCTATCTGAAGCGGGACCCCGTCCCACCCACCCACTCTCCGTCACTCTTCCTCTTGGTGGCCTTTCTTTCTGTCTGGAGTTGCCCTGTTCACACCACTCGTTGCTCACCTGCCTCCCTCCTAGGACGTCAGCCCTGAGAGGCAGGGACCTGCGTCTCCTTCACTCCTACACCCTGACTCAGCATCAGGAATATACGAGGGGTGAACGATAAGGATAAAGGAGATACTGCCTTCATTCCAGAGAATGAGAGAGCTTCAGCCTGCAGAGCAGTTTCCAAGGACACATCTCACCATGAATCAGCCTCTCCCCATCCCTCATTTGACACCTGGCTATCCTCCCTTCGAGGGTACCTGTGCTTTTTGAGAGCAGAACAGAAAAGCTGACCAAAGAGCAGAAAGCTGGATCCCAGGCAGTAATGTCCCCAGTAGGACATGGGATATGGAAGTGAATAGAGACTTATTTTTGTCAAGTTACCAGCCAACGAAGGATAAACCGTCCTTTCAGAAAATAGTGCCGAACCTCTGAAATATGCAAATTGCTGAGCTGAATTGTAAATGCAATCACTCAGCCCCAGCAGGCTCCCAAGGTGGGGGTCATGGTTGGCCTGAGTTATTCCTAGAAGTGGGGCCCCTGCTGGATTGCAGAGTCTCTGGATAGAGCTAGCCTCTCCAGAGTGAGATATGCTCCTCCCCGGGGAATTGCGTGAGGGGTGTTTATCTCAGGGTGAAGCACCCCTGCCTCTCATCGCCCCAGATGCCAAGGCCCAGGACTGCACAGCGCTAACCTCTGTGACCGGAAGTGGCTCCGGCTGTTCTAATATGGGTGGTTGGTGGTTGGACGGGGTCACAGGCAGACCAGCAGGCAGAGGAGCACAGGCAAAGAAGGGGGAAAAAGGCAAAACCAACACGCTATTAATCTTCTCAGGGTGAGTGAAATGTAATTGCAGGCAGCTCCCATGTAGGAGAATGGAAAAAGCCATTTGTGTCAAAAGCCCCCCCGCTGGCTGTGGTTGTGTAAAAGCCTGGGCTCTGGTTGGGAGCACCAACTATTTTTTCACTTTCTGTAGTAAATCAACAACAGTGGGGGATGTGAGACAGATGCAGGGGGAGAGGCCAGCCAATTAATGACCTGGGGTGGGGGCGGGGGTTGGGGGAGGAAATGGCCAACCAATTAATTGCTGCCATTCTGAAGCACGACCTGCCAGGACCAGTGATTAAATCCTGAACGAATGGCAACTATTTCTCCGCCACGGTAGCTTTGACTGCTGGGATCAGCAATGCAGGACGTTTTAACTCATAAAGCAGATTCGAGGAAGATGGAGGAAATTGATGAACTCGAGCTGGAAGGGCCCAGGAACCAGTGGGGAGCTACTTCTGGAATTAAAATTCGCAATGACTAGGGAAATCTTTCTGATGAAACACACACGCCCTGCAAGTGGAATATCTTAGGCGTCTTCAAAACCGAGCTGCTCGTGCATAGCAAAGGGCTTGAAAACCCTTCTTGTGAATTCAGCACCTTCTACGCCCACGGGCTCTCAGGAGTGGGCAGACTGGGACAGGCATACCGCAGAGGTGAGGAGTGGTCCAGAGGGGCAGCCAGCCCCTCGCTGTCCGCAGGAACCTTCCAGGCCCCTCTCAGACACCCACCCCGCCCCTCCTCCACCAGGCTCTCCTGCAGGCTCCACCCACCTGTGGCATTCATCCTTTGGTCCCTTGAAGGGCACTGATAGGGCATCCACCCCATGCCAGGGTTTGAGGCACTTGCTGTCCTCACATGGTTTGTGCTCTCATGTGATATTTGAATTCCCACGCCAGGTGGGGACCGTTTGGACACCTCCCCAAATTCAGCTTCTCAGCTGTGACACCTGCCTACCGCCAAAGCAAGCACCACAGTGCAGGAAAGACAGTTCCACACCGAGGGGTCTGTTCCCCCTGCAGCCCGAGAGACCAAGGCAAACACAGGGTGACTGCCTGGCATTCTCTCCATCTGCCTCCTTCTCGCCTCTTCCCAGGCACCTCCTGGTCTCAACTCCAAAATTCTTCGATTACTAAAACTCAGGGTGGGGACTTCCCTGTCAGTTCAGTAGTGAAGACTTTGAATGCAGGGGGTGTGGGTTCAATCCCTGGTGGGGGAGCTGAGATCCAATGGAGGAGAACAGAAAAAGCGATTCAAGTCAAACAACCCCCTCCACGCCTTATGGCCAAAAAAGCAGAAGGTAAAAACAGAAGCAATATTGTAACAAATTCAATAAAGACTTGAAAAAATAAAAACACCACTCGTGGTGCTCAGACTATTGTTAGGATTTCAGCTTCCTGATCTGGGCCCCCTGCAGTGGATGCAGCCTCAGGGACAAGTGCCCCTTAGCAATCTGACAGCCACTTCCCCACTCTTCCCACCCAATTCACACCCCCCATCACATCCCCTTAAGCAATACTCTGCTCCAGACCCGGGCTTCCCAAAGTGTGCAGTCAGAATCCTGGGAGGACCAGCACATGGGACAGGATTGTTGGCAGAAAACGAACGCAGCAGTAAATAACATTGACTCATGCCGTGAGACTTATCCCCTCTAAAAGGCTGTCTCAATCCCCTGATTTCTTCAAGGAGAAAGTCTTGGTTTCATGCCAATATATCCCCCACACTTGAGACTCTCCCTTCTAACAAAGAGAGGGCAGGTTTCTGGCTCAGAGCCTCTGCTGACAGCCCTGTCACGCTGGAATTAAAGAGCATGATTTTGTTTTCATTACATTCATTCGCCTAGTCCCTTCCTGCTTACGGGCATGGTGGTGACTTGCAAATGTCTTTTAAAATAAATTTATTCCAAACAAAAACAATCAATCGTTTAGAGAAAGATCCACTCACTCTCTCATCCAACAAATATTTCTGGAGCATGAACTGTGTTCAAGGTACCACCCAAGACCCTTGGCATTAGAACTATGAATAAAACAGACAAAAATTCCCACCCTCGGATGAACAATAGAACAGGTGTGGTGCACAATTTCTTTAGTTTGAGAGAGCAGGGCCAGCAAGTACCTCTTCCCAGTGGACGGGAAGTGGTGTTGGCAGAGCTGGTGGGAGGCGACCCCCACCTGAGATGTACAAGGCCATCACCCGATAGACCACAACTGGACCTTCTGTTATTTTAACTTGAACTTTTGTTAAGTTAAGAAATGTAGATTCTAAAGTAAGTATGCTTCTAGCAGCTGCTAACTTCCTAAACAACCTTGAGCAAGCCCTGCTGTCTCACCGGCCCTCAGCTTTTCCATCTGTACAAAGGATACACGGCTTTGACCTTTGATTGTGAGGGACTTGGCTGATTAGAGGGTCAAGTTAGAGGGAATTAACACACATGTGTCTGAGTTTTTAAAAGCAGCCAACCAACCCAAATGGAAACCTCCCCCTCCCATCCCCAGCTCGAATTCAGCCTCTGCTCCTAAGGGGTCATAGAAGGCAGAAGGGCTTGAACATATGACCAACTGAATGGGATTTCCTCTCCCTTCTCACTGAGCTTAAAGTGAAATTGAAAGTTGGTTGCTCAGTCCTGTCTGACTCTTTGCAACCCCATGGACTGTACCCCACCAGGCTCCACTGTCCATAGAATTCTCCAGGCAAGAATACTGGAGCGGGCAACCCAGGGACTGAATCCAGGCCTTCTGAATTGCAAGCAGCCTCTTTACTGCCTGAGCCACCAGGGGAGCCCACCGAGCTTAGAGGTTCTCCAATTCCAACTTCATAAGACTCACTGTGCCAGTTGCAGGCATGAAACCAGGATGCTGTACTTGATGTGCAGTTTAAGATATTTGGAAGGATGATTTTTGCCTATAAACATTTTTTCTTTTGCCTTGAGCACAAAACTTAGAAGCAAACTCTCAGGTACATACAGCGTGTGACTATATTGCATTTCCTTAAAGAAAATCCATGCCCGCCCCCACCCCCCGCCCCAGTCCTGTGAATTTGAATCTACACACACCATTAATAAGTCTTTGCTGAGTCAACAAGACATTTCAAGTAAAGGGCACTGGACCAGCTAAAGAAAGGCTGTGGGGGGTGTTGGGGAGGATGCTCTGTTTCTGGGCCCTGCTCCCCAGGGACAATCTTTCCTTCCCACCAGCTCCTTCAAGCCAGGAGAAGTGTTTCTAGGAAGCAGTCAAGGCAAAGGAAATATAAGCAATAAATCAATTTTGTTGGGGTTTCTCTCTCTCCTTTCTAATCTCAGCTGAATTCGTATCAAGCAGAAACTCCTAGGAATCCATATCCTATTTCTTGGATCTAAAACACAACAGACACTAGTGTAAAGGGCTGTGGCTTGCCTCCTCTGGGAAGCAAGCTCCTTGATGTTCTTCAAAATCCTTTAACAGAGGAATCTGTTCCAGTTTGAAGGGTGAGCACTGTTGGGCTTCTTATGAACAAAGGTCAACCAGTCCTGCACTGTCCTCTCCTTAGTGACCCATCCGGGCTGAGTGCTAGATTGGGGCTCTCTTGTCATGTCCAGAAACAAATACTGAATGACCCCTGGGTAAGACGCTATGCTAGGCACGTGGACTGAGATGGGGATGCAAGATAAAGAGTGGGATTGGTGGGAGAGACAGAACAGAGATTGGAGAGAGACAGAACAGTTGGGCTAAGGGATGGGTAAAAAAAGGAGAAGAGAGCAAAATTGATAGGAGGAAGAGATTTGGTGAAGGAATGAGGGAGAAAAGATTTTAAAAAGGAGAAAGGGGTGGGAAGAGGAGTAGGAAGAAGAGGGGAGGGAGGAGGAAGAAGCCAGGAGAAGGGAGGGGGAGAGGCTGGGGTGGGCCTGGGAATGACACTCCACTTTCCCAAAACACTTCATCCCCCATCAGTCGGTCGAAGGTCCTGGCTTTTCCTGCCTCCAAGAATCCCGGCTTCTTCTCACCTTGATGTGGGGGAGGGGGGAGAACAGCTCTCAGCGCTGAGCTGGCCGTCAGGATGTTACACAACCCAACATGCTGCCAATGTTTTTATATAATCCTCTACTTCTCCCCATAAAACAGACCATAACACCCTGGCAAACACACTTCAATAAAGCTGTGTGCTATTACCGGGGCACACTGCCTTCCTGGAGATGAATCACCACTGGAATGGTCAAGTGACAGCTGAACTAAACTTTTCTCCCCTCGTGGTTTCAGCTGAATAGGGAAGATCAGAAAAGCCGAGCAACCCACCAGAACTACCTCCAGAAAAAACCCAGGAGTTCAGGGGTGGTGAGAAGGCACTTGGGAAGCCAGAGGTTGTGCTACTCTCCCAGAGAGGGCGGGCATGGCTGCAGACAGCTCCCATATCCCGGGCATCACCAAGCCTCGGGTTCAGAGCTGCTGCTCCAAGGCTGGCTGGGCATCCAGAAGGAAATCCCAAGAGGACCTCCACATTGGACTCAGTGATGTGCGGAACAGGCCCCGTCTATGTAAGCTGGCTCCCAGACAGCTCCTGCTGGAGCCTGTTACTGATGCTTCCTAAAGAGCATTGCCAGGGGCTGCTGGTACAGAAACCAGAATAGCACAGGACAGAAGGGGAAAGCCTACTAATGGGGTAAACATAAACTTTCCTCTTTCCTCCTTGCACACTGGCACAGAGTAAGCCCAGGGAGCAGCAGTTGCTTTATTCTGCTCTACTGCAACCCAATGTGGAAAAGTACTCCTCCTCCCCCACCACCTAGCTCCATATTGGCCCTGACCCTCCTTGACTCCCACACTGACCCTCAGGGTGACTCACATCCGCTTGGGATGAAACAAGGAGTCCACCTCCAGGAGCCATTTCCTGTAGAAGCTTCCAAGGACTCCAGGTTCCCAGGCACCATGGCTCAGGGTCCATTTAGGTAATTAATATCTGCCAAGCCCCTGCCAGGACCTAGACTCTATTTGTCCATGAGTCACAGGTTCACAGCCTCATACTTGCCACAGCACCTGGTTGATTGAGCCCAGAGCATCCCCAGGATAGGGAACTGAACAGCTCCAGTGGTTGGGGCATAACTCTTTGCAACCCCGTGGATTGTAGCCCACCAGGCTCCTCTGTCCATGGAACTCTCCTGGCAAGAATACCAAAGTGGGTTGCCATTCCCTTCTCCAGGGGATCTTCCTGACCCAGGGGTTGAACCTAGGTCTCCTATATTGCAGGCAGATTCTTTACTGTCTGAGCCACTAGGGAAACCCACTTTTCTCCACCAACATCTAACGAACACCTCTGAAGGGCAGCATAGCCATCCTGCCTCTCTCCACTTCTTCCTCAAGATAGAAGAGTGAGTCTGGGCTTAGCCCTGATGCCCCACAGCTCCTGAAGCAGTATGGCAGACTCCCTTGCTCTTAGATCTGGGCACCACCTGCTCTTAACACAGGTCCTACAACCTCTAGAAGTTCTCTCAGTTCCTCAGGGAACAAGGTGGAGTCCCTTCATGTGTACTGGTGGGTTGGGGCACTCAAGTGTCCTCTGGGCACATAAGTGTATGCGTAGTCATTCAGGCCAGCATCCTCAGCTACACAGAGGCTGTATTCCCATCTGCCTTCTACCTGACTCACTCCCCAAGTAACAGGAACTCGATCCTAGCCCTGGTTGGCCACCAGGTCCCTGGGGTCCTCGCAGGTTGTAGCGCCAGGGACACAGTTCAACGTCCCAAGCCCGGAAACAATTCTTCCCCAACCCACTCTCCCAGCCTCTTTGTCCCGAGTGAGGCGCTGGCTCAGCTCACCATTCAGCTGGTTGTAGACTACCTCCTCCAGGTGGTCGAGGCGCTGCAGGATGGCTTCGCGCTCCGCCAGCGCGCCCACCTTGGCGTGCCGGCTGCGCACCCGGCGGTCGGCGCTGCGAACGATCTGCACCAGCCCCTCTGAGCGGTCCTGCAGGCGGCAGTACACGGAGAAGAGGATGATGCCCACGAACACCAGGATGTTGACCGTCAGCAAAGTTTTGATCTTCCTGGCCACCGCCATGAACGCGGTTGGAAGCTGGGGGCTGCCTCACCCGCGGGGCATCCCCGTCGGCCCGGTGGACACAGGAGCCTCCGCCTGGCCCACTGCTTCGGGGACCATGAGCCACCCCAGCTCGCGGCGGGCTGCGGGCTGGGGGTGCTGAAGGAGGGAGGCTGCGGGCCGGGAGCTGCAGGCAGGGGCTGCAGGCGGATGCTGCGGGAGGGCTGCGCGCTCTGCCGCCCCGCCCGGGAGCTGTCCCTTCAGCACCACCCGCGCCCTCTCAGCGCGCCCCTCTGCCTCCCGGGTTCCCCACGCGCAGGGGCTGCCCGGGGCCGTGGGCGCAGGGGGCACTCGGCATCCTCCTCAGAGGGGCGCGGCCCCCTCTCAGGGGAGGCGGGGAGGGCCTCGGGGCCCGGAGAAGCGAGGGAGGCTCGGGCCGGCAGGCACTCGGCTGGTGTGCGGCTCTTGCCCGCCCCGCAGCCACGGCGCCGGTGCGGAGTGACGCGGCCGCCCAGCTTATCAGCATGCACGCGGGGCCCCGTGCCCGCCCCCTCAGGCCCGCCCCTCCGGGACCGCCCCCTCAGGGACCACCCCCACCCCACCCCACCCGATGGGGCACGAGGTCTGGCGCGCGCTCTAGGCTCACGAACCGGGTGGGGCGGGGCAGGGCCTCGCGTTCAGGAGACCCAGTCCAAGGGCGTCCCGGCGGGTGCGGTGGGGCGGAGCGCGAGAACAATCTCTCCACACGCCCCCTCCCCAAACTTGACCAGCGGAAGCAGGATCTTGGAGAGTGAGTGTCTGGTCAAGGCGGTGTAGTCTGCATGGATGAGCAGGGGTAGGTGGGAGGGGAGGCTCTTTGTGAGAAGGAGGGGGGACAGTAGGGTCAAAGCCTCCTTGGTGGTTTGTCTCACCTTTCCCTCGCTCAAATTGAATCAACCCCCAGCCTCCCTCCCCTTCCCTCTCTGCAGGGCAGAGGGCTGGGAAGAGCTGAGTCCAAGAACTGGTGCCCCGGGCTTGAGAGTCCGTGGTACCCAGAGACACACAGGCAGAACCGCAAAACCCACTGTGGGGACGCGGGAG
This sequence comes from Capra hircus, assembly GCF_001704415.2. NCBI lineage: Eukaryota > Metazoa > Chordata > Mammalia > Artiodactyla > Bovidae > Capra > Capra hircus. Next base: position 26,363,391 of record NC_030824.1, read on the forward strand.
GCGCAGGCTCTTGGGCGTCCGGTGCTCCAGGACGCGGTCCTCACACCTAAGGGAACAGCAAACCTGGCTGACCCCGCCTCCAAGTCAGTCTCTAATACAGCCGGCGTTTTATAGTTGAGACAGCTGAGGTTCAAGAGAGTAAAGACCCAGCTTTGGACCCTGAGCACCAAGAAGGCAGGAGGCTCTATCTACTTCACACTTTCTCCCCAGTGCTTGATGCTTGGTGCTCAGTAAATATTTGTTCAGTGAATAAATGCAGGAACATTCATTAAGAGCTGGTTTCTGTTGGTCGCTCACTACAAAGAGATGAATAAGGACCTTTGGGCTTCAGGGAGCTCTTGGTGTGCATGTGTGTGTGTGCATATGCACATGTGTGTATACATGTATGCATGTGTGTCTCTGTGTGTGCTCCTGGGTGTCCATGTATGTGCGTTTATGTGTTCATTAGTGCATTTGTGTGCATCTATATGTGTACATGTGTGTATTTGTCTTGTGCGTATTTATGTGTGTGTCCATGTAAGCATTTGTGTGTATGTTCATGGGCATGTGTCTATGTATGTGCCTGTGTGTGTGTGTGTATCCATGTATGAGTGTATAGAGGGACTTGGGGGTCTTCCAGCTCTTAGTTAAATGTTCTTTTTGCAAACATGCATTTCTAGACTTCAGCCATACCAGTCTATCCAGCTTGGAGGTTTTGTGCCTCTGGATAGATTCTCTTGAGAGCTGAAAGATTCCTTGCTCCTCTCCCTCATCAAAACTCTCTTTTCTTTCTCAGGACATCAGTCCAAGACATTCAGAGGACCATCACCAGGAAGAACATAGCCACTGGGACTTGAGGCCAGCTGTCCACAGGGTGCTCACCAGATAAATCACTTCCTTTGCGAGGAAGCTGGATTCTGTTTTCATCATCATTCCAGGAGAGTCTCACAATGCAGCAAGTTAGATAAACACTGGTCTGTTTTTGACAAATAGCCATTCCCCTGTCTCTCCTTAAGAAATATTGCGTTTTTCCTGTTTATAAAATGCCGAGTTCTAGGATGTCTCCCCATTTTACAAGGGTGGCTTTTGGAATAATAATATAAACAGTTAACATTTAGGCAGTGGTAAGATTTTGCCAGGCCTTGTTCTAGGTCCTTTGTGGCCATTAACTGATTAAGACAAATAACATTACAGAACAAGCTGGCATGATCTAATTAAACTATGAGGAAACTGAGGCATCAAGAGGACAAACGCCTTGCTCAAGGTCACATCAAGGGCAAAGCATGAATCCGGGCTTCAAGGCCAGACATTTTGACTCCAGAATAAAATTTATTAGCCACTGTCACTCAAGAAAAAAAAATCAAGCACTTTTCATTGTATGTCTATTGAATGTTAAAGTGGTTTTGCTGGAGGAAACATAATTTTGTCCATGTAAATATGTTCTTCTGCATTCTAAGGTTTAGTAGGATATGATGCATCCAATATGCATTAATATTCGGTGACATTTCATTTGAAATATAACCACACTGACTTGGGAAAGTTGGGGGGGGCTGCTTTTCAGTGAGGGGAATGCATCTAGTAGGCTAGCAACCTGGTATTCACTTGATTTTGTAAAATATACTAAATATATTTTAACTATGAGCTGTGCTACCAATAATGTGGATCTGAGGCAGGACCATGGAAGGAGAAGCACCCCACCCCCTTTCCACCACCGCTGTTTTCCCTCTGACAAAGCTCTGGCCTCCCAGGTTTCCCTCAGATGCCAGCCCTTCAGAAGCTTCAAGGCCAGAGTGCTGGTTTGCTGGCCTGGGAAAATTCTCACTGGTATTCAGATACCACGTTGGAAGGTATGCATGGGACTAAGGGAGTCTATTTCAAATCCTGAAAGATGATGCTGTGAAAGTGCTACACTCAATATGCCAGCAAATTTGGAAAACTCAGCAGTGGCCACAGGACTGGAAAAGGTCAGTTTTCATTCCAAGCCCAAAGAAAGGCAACGCAAAAGAATGCTCAAACTACCGCACAATAGCACTCATTTCACACACTAGTAAAGTAATGCTCAAAATTCTCCAAGCCAGGATTCAGCAATACGTGAACCATGAACTTCCAGATGTTCAAGCTGGTTTTAGAAAAGTCAGAGGAACCAGAGATCAAATTGCCAACATCCGCTAAATCATGGAAAAAGCAAGAGAGTTCCAGAAAAGCATCTATTTCTGCTTTATTGACTATGCCAAAGCCTTTGACTGTATGGATCACAATAAACTGTGGAAAATTCTGAAAGAGATGGGAATACCACCTGACCTGCCTCTTGAGAAATCTGTATGCAGGTCAGGAAGCAACAGTTAGAACTGGACATGAACAACATACTGGTTCCAAATAGGAAAAGGAGTACGTCAAGGCTGTATATTGTCACCCTGCTTATTTAACTTCTATGCAGAGTACATCATGAGAAATGCTGGACTGGAAGAAACACAAGCTGGAATCAAGATTGCCGGGAGAAATATCAATCACCTCAGATATGCAGATGACACCACCCTTATGGCAGAAAGTGAAGAGAAACTAAAAAGCCTCCTAATGAAAGTGAAAGAGGAGAGTGAAAAAGTTGGCTTAAAGCTCAACATTCAGAAAATGAAGATCATGGCATCTGGTCCCATCACTTCATGGGAAATAGATGGGGAAACAGTGTCAGACTTTATTTTTGGGGCCCCTCAAATCACTGCAGATGGTGACTGCAGCCATGAAATTGAAAGACGCTTACTCCTTCGAAGAAAAGTTATGACCAACCTAGATAGCAAATTCAAAAGCAGAGACATTACATTACTTTGCCAACAAAGGTCTGTCTAGTTAAGGTTATGTTTTTTCCGGTGGTTAAGGATGTGAGAGTTGGACTGTGAAGAAAGCTGAGTGCCGAAGAATTGATGCTTTTGAACTGTGGTGTTGGAGAAGACTCTTGAGAGTCCCTTGGACTGCAAGGAGATCCAACCAGTCCATTCTGAAGGAGATCAGCCCTGGGATTTCTTTGGAGGGAATGATGCTAAAGCTGAAACTCCAGTACTTTGGCCACCTCATGCGAAGAGTTGACTCATTGGAAAAGACTCTGATGCTGGAAGGGATTGGGGGCAGGAGGAGAAGGTGCGACAGAGGATGAGATGGCTGGATGGCATCACTGACTCGATGGACATGAGTTTGAGTGAACTCTGGGAGTTGGTGATGGACAGGGAGGCCTGGCATGCTGCAATTCATGGGATCTCAAAGAGTCGGACACGACTAAGCAACTGAACTGAACTGAAGGTAGTCTTGTGGTTGCAACCTTGAGGAGCATGAACATCATGCTGGTGCAGACCATGAGAGGGTGGAACCATGGAAACATGAAATGGACCCCCCAGAAGGGGTGTGCTGGGTCCTCTAATGTCCTTGAAGTCAGCCTCTCTTGCGAGGTCCACCTTGAGACGACACTAGGGCCTGAACAGAATTCACTCTGAGTTGGGTCTTGCCCCTTCGTGGACCACAAATGGAAAGTCGGGACTCCCTGATGATTCTTTCCTGGTTCATGGAAAGGACAGGTCCTATTCAGGATTCAGCCTGAGTATATGGCATGCTGTGTTTTATTATCTGAAGGTATCAGTCAGGAGAGGCTGGGTGATGTAGAAACAAATGCCCAAATCTCAACAGCTCAAACAATGGAGAGCTATTTCTCAAACATGCTTTACATCTATGGGGATCAACAGGGGCATTCTGCTAACCACTCACTTCAGGACCCAGTCTTCAGAGAGTAGCCACCTTGAGCGTTGCACACGGCTGTATGGAGGGGAGAAGGTGGCTCAGGAGGGCCTCACGAGGTCATTAAACACCCAGTCTAAAAGTGACGCCTGCTATTTCCACTCAAAATGTATCATCCAGAAAGCATCATGTGGACCACCCAGCACCAATAGCTGGGATAGAAGTGAAATTCTACTGTGCTCTTGGAAGAGGGCAATCTGGAGATATTTGGGTAAAGGGCGCTCATGATCCACACAGCAACCTTCCAGAAAATCAGGATTTTATTCCAAACTCCCCTCCAGCCACACTCCCAATCACCAGGCTCCCGAGGGTAGCAATGCATGATTGTTGTCAAATTAAAATTTAAAGCAACCATTTTATAGAAAAGAAGATGAAGGTGGAAAAAAAACATGTGGTGAATTTTGGTTAAGACCAGATTCATTGATGAGGTTGGATCTCACCCGTCTGCTCCTGAGCCAAGATCCTCTGAGAATTGAAATTTGAGCTTCTGAATCATCGTTGCTCCTCCCGCTGGAGATTCTCAGCTGGCAGTGGCCTGAGGTGAGGGCAGAGGTTGTGCTGGCCAAGTTCTCCCTGAGTAATTGACCTCCAAACTCTGAGCTGCAGAAACACCCCGACAGCTCCAGTTCATGCCCAGAGATGAAGTGGGGAGCTAATGACACCCCAGGATTCCAACTTCAGTCCTGCCTTCCCGACTGAGACTTGACTAGATTTGACTCTAGGAAGCTTAAAAGAGTCAGCAGAGTGGCTCAGTGGTAAAGAGTCCCAGGTGGCTCAGTGGTAAAGAATCCACCTGCTAATGCAAGAGGCACGGATTCGATCCTTGATCCAAGAAGATCCCACGTGCCATGGGCAACTAAGCCTGTGCACCACAACTGCTGAGCCCGCGCTCTAGAGCCTGGGAGCCACTACTGAGCTCATGTGCCGCCACTACTGAAGCCTGTGTGCCCCAGAGCCCATGCTTTGCAAAAAGAGAAGCCCCCACAATGAGAAGCCAGTGCACTGCCACTAGAGAGTAACAAAGACCCAGCACAGCTATAAATAAATAAAAGTATTGTTTTTAATGGTCTGCATCAAAAATATCTTTAAAAAAAATCAACAGAGATGTTGGCAGTCTATTCATTAGCACAGATCCCCTCTTGGATGCCCTCTCCATGACAGCTGGTAGACCCACAGCCCATTAGCTACACAGATGGACACATCAGTCCTCAGGCAGGTGATACAGGCTCCCAGTGGGCAGGAGAGGCAGGGAGATTTGAGATCTGCAGGCCAGGCCACCACCTGCCTTCACTGGGCAGAATGGCCACGTTTCACTGGGTCAAGAGAGGAAAGAAGCACAGGACGACAGGAAGGTGCATGTAAGGCGAAGGGAGGAAGGTCAGAAGGATGTGTGAGAGAGATGGAGAGGGAGAGAAAGGGGGGAAAGAGGTAGAGAAAGATTTTGCTGGGAGGTGGGGAACAAGGAAGCGTTAATCCGAATGAAAGATGTTGGGTACTGTTCTCCCCAAGACATTCTAAAAGGGTGATAGAATTTGTGAGTGTCCTCACAGCTGAATCACCTCTATCTCTTGGGTCCCAAAGCTGACACAGCTTCACAACTGCTCCAGCAGAATAGCATCGTCTGTTTCCCAACAGCAATTGTCAGCAGGTTCAAATGTCTATTTCTCACTGGTATCACACAGAAAAAAACCTCATCTAGGAGACTTTCAGTATCTGACTCTTAATTTATTTACCAAACACGTAAAGAGTGTTTGACCACATGCCAGATGCTGTCCAAGCACTGTACAAAAGGCACGGACTTAACCCTCATAGCAACCCTCAAAGGGAGGCGCCATCATGCCCATTTTGTAGATGTGGAAATAGAGGCACATAGAGGTTTCATAATCGCCTAAAGTCACACAGATACTAGAGATGGAGGTGGGATTCAACCCAGGCCATCTGGCTTCAGCTTTTAAACTCTACACTCAGCTGCCTCTTCTGCCTGTAAAGTACCCTAAAATATATTCTTTCTTTTGCCATATTGAAGGTTAATCTCTCCTGTTTCCTACTGACCCATGATGCTAACTTCACGATGTCCCTTCATCAGAGGCTAGGGCTGTTGAATCATTACTCCATCAGGGTATTCAAACCACCACCAAACATCAGCTTAAATCCACAGCATTCAGTCTCTCAGCAGGTGTGTCTACAACCAAGGTAGGACTCACAGAATAGGCTCATCTCTGAGGCCCCTACTGGCATTAAACAGTGGAATGGGGTCATCTGAAGGCTCATTTGCTCAGGTGTCTGTAGTTGTGGCCAGTGGTTGGCTGGATCTGGGGGGAATGCCTGAGCACCCATGCTGGCCCCTCCTCTCATGCTGGCCCCTCCTCTCACGCTGGCCCCTCCTCTCACACTGGCCCCTCTGTGTGGCCTGGGTTTCCTCACAACATGAAGGCTGGTTCTGAGACCAAGACTTCTGAGAGGGCCGGCCACACTGTCTTTTGTGAACTAGCCTCAGAAGTCACACAGTGTGGCCTCTGCCACCCAGGTTCAAGGGAAGGACACAGACAATATTTCTTTGTGGACACCTGGAGGGGGCCTCTCCATAACCAGTCTGATGAAATGTCTCTTGCTGCACACCTCCCAGCTGTTGGAAGGATGTGGCTCAGGGTCAGCTGCTTGGAGGACTGACCTCTGGTGGGTCCGAGAGTCTCCTCTGAATGGGAACAACTCTTGATTGCTTTTAGGTTTTAGCAACTATACCACCTGAGTAGGTGAGACTAACTGGAGAAGGCAATGGCACCCCAGTCCAGTACTCTTGCCTGGAAACCCCATGGATGGAGGAGCCTGGAAGGCTGCAGTCCATGGGGTCGCTGAGGGTCAGACACGACTGAGCGACTTCACTTTTGCTTTTCACTTTCATGCATTGGCGAAGGAAATGGCAACCCACTCCAGTGTTCTTGTCTGGAGAATCCCAGGGACAGGGGAGCCTGGTGGGCTGCTGTCTATGGGGTCGCACAGAGTCGGACACGACTGAAGCGACCTAGCAGGAGCAGCAGGTGAGACTAACATCATAAACCCTGGGCTGATGTCTCAGCGGGGCAGATGATGTCAGTTGCTACCCAATCTGCTTTCCTTCCCTGATGTAAGAGCAACAGCAAATGCCTCTTGGCCACAAGCACCTATTTCAGACCAAGAAGTGAATCTTGATTAGTTGATAGGTCTATGATGGTCTGTGGTCTGAATGCTTGTGTCTCCCCAAAAGTTCAGGTGTTGAAGTCCTAACCCCTACAGGTGACGGTATTATTAGAAGATTTGGCCTTTGGGAGGTGCTTAGGTCATGAGGATGGAGCCCTCATGGTTGAGGTTAGTGCCCTTATTAAAGAGGCCCCAGAGAGTTCTCTTGCCCAGTCCACCAGGTGAGGGCACAGCCAGAAGTCAGCAGTCTATGGCCCATGAGAGGGCCCTCACCCAGCCACGCTAGTGCCTCGATCTTAGACCTCCAGTCCCCAGAACTATGAGAAATAAGGGTCTGCTGTTTATAAGCTACTCAGTCTATGATATCTTGTTATAGAAAGAATGCACCAAGACAGGTGGTCATATTAGCCAATTGTGGCCTAGAGTGTAGACAGAAGTCTGCAGGCTGCAGTTTGTAGAAAGGATTTCCTTCTCAGTTAAAAGGCACTGATTCTACTGATCTGGCCAATATTCCCCTTGCCCTTTCTGCTGTCCTCTCTGGAGCTCAATGTGATGCCTGGAGGAATAGCAGCCATTTGGTGACCACGAAGCTACAAGCATACGGATGAAGGTCAACACCCATTAAAGAAGGCAGAAGAGGAAAAATGAAGGAGGACGGTCCCTGACAGCATCTCCAGGCAGCTTCCCAGGCCTGGGTTGCTTGCCTGTGGAATCTTATTATGTGAGACAAATGAATTGCTGTGACTTGAGCCACTATTAGCCAGGCTTTGCGCCCTGCATTCCTAGTTGACACACCTAACAAGCTGCTCCACAGTTTGGGGCTGGCTGAACCACTCAATCATCCACCACAAGCACAGCTTCTGTGGTCGCCTGACTCATTAACCCCCATGAGCATCTATCATCCTTACTGGAGAACAAGGGTGATGCATCTTCCCATTCTTGTGTTGTGAGCAAGGAGCTTTTAGTGACTGTCACTTGCAAACCCAGCACTTCTGACCAGGATCTGCCCTGAGCAATCGTGGCCTCTGCTCAGAGCCGGGTACAGCCAGCATCTTCACTTTGCCCAGGGTACCCAGAGCATTCCAAGGCCAGAAGCTGCTGGCAGCTTGGTGCCCTTGTTGTGAGAGAGGCAGCAAGGGAGCTCCCCATGAACTTGGTTGGCCTTTTCCTCAGAGCCAGTTGAGTGTCCTGCTGGTCGAGAAGGGGAAACTTCACTTAGGTGGGAACACTGCTTCAGGCTCTGCCAGGGCCCACAAGGCACCCCCCCCCTCCTACCTATGCCCACCTTGCATGGGCCTGGCTCTGCCCACACCTGCTTCTGTCTGCTGGGGCGCCTCCTGTGGTCCATGCTGACCTGGAGTCTGGCCCCTGTGAAGTAGAGAGACCCCAGGGCCTCCTGCATCCCTGTCCCTCCCTTCTACTCTCGGCAGCTGAGCTTCTTGGTGCAGCTGCCTTCACTTCCTGCTTGGATTCACATCCTTGGTTCTCCCTTTGGTGGTGCCCCCATGTTTCCACCAGAAGGCTTTTCGTGAAGACACTCACCAGACTCAGGGACGTCCTCTCAGCTCCTCCTTCACTGCTCTCTTGAACTGTGCTGGGAAGTGTTTAGCAATTGGCTCTGGAGCACAGCGGGGAGGACCAAGTGCAAGGTTTGCCAATTTCCATGCTGTCAATTCTCCCATCATGGCTGGTTTCAAGCTGGCAATGCGACACAACTGAACATACAGCTGGGAAATGTCCAGACTGGCTTCGTGCGCTGGTCGGAGCCACTCTGGCCCAGCCCATCTCGGCAGCACCAACACCAGGGCGCTCGCCTTTCTCGGAAGCTCTCTTCTCTGGCTGGAGAACCAACCTTCCTTGCATTCCCTCCTGCCCCCCGTGGCCCCACCTTCCCCGTCTCCTCTGGGGACTGGTCTGCCTGCTCGGTTCTGCAGTGTGGCATTCCTCTGGCCTTGTTTTCAGATCTTTCTGCAACACAGTCCACCAACTGTCTCCACACTCGCTTCTGTTTCTGTCCAAATGTCCCAAGTTGGCATCTTCCCATATTGTGGAGCTTAGGAGAGAGGCCTGCAGATACAAGCCCAGAATAGAAGAGACCTCCATGAGATGGATATGCCCAGCTTCCTGTGTCTATCCAGGTGAGTAGTCCATCCCAGTCTCCATCCTTCCTGTGGTTTGGGGGTCCCCACTTTGTCATTCCTTATTCCCACCACACCCTGCTTTCCTTCCCAACCAGACCACATGGCACAGGTCTTCATCACCTTTTAAGTTGGTTCCCTTGACCCCAGTCCCTTCTGCCATCCATCACCAGTAGTGGCACGAGAATTCCCTCTAAAGCACAGCTCCATCCAGGGCACCTCTCTTCCTCACATGCCTCCATGGCTCCCTAGTGCCTCCAGGATACAGTCTGCCCCCAGCCCCAGGCCTTCTGCACACTTGCCCTCCTCTACGTTCCCAGCATCCTCTTGTTTCTCCCCATCACCCCATCACCGCCTTCAATAAGATGGAAACTGGCACAGTTTCCTCAACACCCTGCCTTGTGCCCCCATGCTCCAGCTCAACTGTTCTTTTCCAGGAACTCCTGGGAACCAGGCTGGCAAGGGTGTTGTCACTCTCAATTTTCAAATAAGGAAACTGAAGCTCAGAGACATGAAGTGATCAGCCAGGCCACTCGATGGGGGAGCCACACAGCCCAGATTGGCATGAGGGCAGTTATACCCCCAGTTATATGCATACCCACGTCTGCACCCCCACCAGCAGGCTCTGCCTCATTGGAAGCAAGCTTGAATCTCAAGACATCCTGAGTGAGGGGTCTTGGTTATGCAGGCCCAGGGTTGCCACCTCTCCCTTACCTGAAGGGCACATTTCAAGATGCTGCTCTTCTGCCAGGACAGGATAAAGGAGGTGGGGGCTCCAGCCAGTCCCTGAGGCCCAGGGAGGACCACGACAAAGGGCCTTTGTCCTGGGTTCCTGCTGCTGTCATGCTGCAAAGTGCTGTGACCTGGGTCTGCGCATCATCAAAGAGAACCAGACATCTTTGCATTAGGAACATGAAATTACCGTCGTTCCCAGAGGGAGATCTTTGATTTCCCTCCTGCTATAGGTAGAATTAGCTCAAAGCTTACAGAGAACATTTCAGCTGGAAAAGGCTGTTACTGGATGCTGTTCTTTCTGTCAGAGGAAGAAATATTCATCAAACAGTTTTCATTCTCATCGACTTTCAGGCTTGGAGTAGACCTGTAAGCTGGCCAGCCCTCCTTTATTGGGTTCTTCAAAAGGTTCTAATAACCCAGGCTGACTTGAAAATACACTGTTCTCGGTTTGCAGGGACCCACAGCTCCCAGTGGATTCACTACCCAGCCTTTGTGAGGTCCTGTCCAAGCAGAGGGAGGCGTGAAGCCTTTGCGGGGGGCCACCCCAGTGCAAACCAGTGGGTCATTGACAGCCTCAGTGTGTTACCCATGTAGTTGCCAAGGCCGGCCGTCAAGGGCCGAGGCTCTCAGAGCAGCTTGGGGCTCAGGTGAGTGAGTGACAGTGGCCTCACGCCATCCACAGCCCTGAGAGGCTGGGATTGTTCAGCCTGGACATTCGTGGCCTGAAAGCTTGAGAACACACAGTGGCACAGGAGTGAGGAGCAGGCCTGCGGGAAAGGGGCCCTCTCCTGGAGGCGTGCCCTGCGGCTCCAACCTCAGGGCAGAGCTGAAGGACGTAGACACAGAACACGCACACAGTAAGCTAAGGCGTTTTCCCAGTTTGCATGCTGTTCATGCTCAGTTGCTTCAGTCACGTCTGACTCTTTGCAACCCCCGTGGACTGTAGCCCGCCAGGCTCCTGTCCATGGGATTTCCCAGGCAAGAATACTGGAGTGGAGGAGGGCTGCCATGCCCTCCTCCAGGGGATTTGCCCAACCCAGGGACTGAACCCATGTCTCTTGTACCTCCTGCATTGGCAGGCGGATTCTTCACCACTGAGCCACTGGGGAAACTCCTTTCCCAGCTTATTGGGGTATAATTGACAAAAATTGTAGATATTTAAAGTATGCAGTATGATGATTTGATGTGCGTAAGCACTGTGAACCAATCCCCACAGTTAAGTTAATTAGCACATCTATCACCCAATGTCAGTACCATTCTACACATGCCATGAGAATAATTGATATTTACTCTCAGCAAATTTCAAGTACACAATACAGTATTGTTAACTGTAGTCTCCATGATGTACATCAGATCCCATCTTGCAGCTGAAACTGTGTACCCTGTGACCAGCATCTCCCCGTCTCCCCTACCTAAGCCTCTGACACCAACCGTCTAGCTCTTGGCTTGTATGTTTTCAGCTTTTTACAGATTCCACCTGTAAGCAAGATCTTACAGTGTTTGTCTTTTTGGGTCTGGCTTAGCTACTTAAGTCTATCCATGTTGTTGACAGAGGATGAGATGGTTGGATGGCATCACCGACTTGATGGACATGAGTCTGAGCAAGATCCAGGAGTTGGGGATGGACAGGGAGTCCTGGCATGCTGCAGTCCATGAGGTTGCAAAGTGTCAGACATGACTGAACTGAACTGAACTGAACCGATGTTGTTGTAAATGGCAGGATTTCCTTTTTTAAGGCTGAATCATATTCCTTTGTACTTGCATGCACATACACCCACACCACACATTTTCTTAACACAGTCTTTTTAAACTACATGTGAAAACAAGAACTATCTTAAAAGGTCCCCTGGCTGCTCAGCAAGGCAGCTTTAGCAGAGGCAACTGGAGACTGATTGCAGAGTGATTTCTGGAGACTCACTGATTTCACTGCTCACCTATCACCCCTTCTTCTGGAAATGGTGTCTGTTTGGGAGGACCTCCCCTCATTCAGCCTCATCCAGGGACTTGCATGACTGGGTCATGCAAGAAGTCTTGGGTCAACCCTGGCACCAGGCGGGCATCAGGTGGGTGGATCAGATGGTGTGTTGTGCTGGTGACTGTGGTCAGCTCACAGACGGACACTGGCTGAGCTATCAGATCTGGTCAGAGCTGACCCAAGACTTCTGCTTGAGTGACCAGGAAAAACAGATTTGGGGGGCTGTGAGCTGTGACTCTGGAGCAAACCGTGCCATTGCAGGGAAATAACCTAAAGGACAAGGCAGCCAAGCCCCAGGGAAACTAGAACTTTGGGTTGGGAAGAGCTAAGACCCTGAGACAGTGATTGAGCTCCTGGATCAATCTATACCTGAAGCCAGTGTAAGACTAGGAACAGTTCTGTGCCAAGATGACAGGTACAGCATATCTGCTGGAAGAAGTGCCTGCAGAGGTGGGGACAGAGAAAGCCAAAGTGGCAGAGATGCCTTCAGACCAGGCTGGCACCTGCAGGACAACAGGGGGGAGGAGCCCCAGGGCTGAGGAGCCCTGTCTGCGGTGCAGCTGGAATGTCTCAGCCAAGCTGACTGTGTCCTTGAGCCAGCGTTGCCCTGTATCCTACAGGAAGGCCTGCACCCATCCTAGAAACAGAGTTCACAAAGGAAGAAAGACAAATGGCCAACACGTTTATGGGGAAACAGCCTCTCTGGCAAAGAAATCCAAAATAAAATATCCATAAAATATCTCTGCAACCACTAATCTGACTGGGGCTTAAAGAACACATTAGGTTGTGGGGAGGGTGCAGGGTGGGGACTGCGTCTCCCCTGCAGGGAAAGTAAGGGGGCACTTTCTGGGGGTGACTTAGCAACACCGACCCAAGTCCCTGCAATTACATCTCACCTTTGACAGTAAAACCACGCCTAGCAATTTGTCCTTCCAAAACGTGAACAGAGACAAGTGTGCAAGGAGATTGTAGTGTTGTTTCAGGATGGGATAGGGACCCCTTTTTATCAGATATGTGCATATGTGTTTGAGTGGGCACTGTGTGTACGTGGGGTGCGTATTGCGGGTGGAGCTGTGTTGTATGTGCTTGCACACACATGTGGCGTGTGATTGTGTGTGCACATTCCTGTATGCCTCCCTTTCATGGTGAGGACCTAACTGATTCAGCAGGAGTGGGCAGCGCTGCCAGGTGGGCAGGGAAAATGCTGTTTTGCACAGATTACCAAGTCTGCTTTGCAGAAAGGAAAGCCAGAGTCAGAGGCTGTGAGGCCCCAGCGCACCATCTCGGGATGAAAGCTTGGTGTTTGGGTGGATCTGGGTTCTTCTGAGCACGAAGGATGGGTGCCATGCCTGGGCTATGTGGAAGTGACTGCATGCCTCCCATGCCCTGAGTAGGTACAGCTGAACAGAGAACAGAGCCGGGGTCTGACCTTGACAGCCTGGAAGGGTCGTCAGGCCGTGGAGACGTGAAGCCTGGTCTGAAATTGGACTCACCTCTCAGGCGGCCTGTGTTCAGGCGCATCGCTCACGTCTCGTAATCCTGGGCTCAGGCTGCCCAGCGCCTCTCAAGGGCCCCCTGTCACGAGCATCCACCCACCCCACCTTCCCTGTGCTGCCATCATGCAGCCTAAGTATCCCAGGGTGGCTGTGAGCGCCCCCCCGCACAGGCCATCTGAGTGCAGAAGCCTGAGCCCTGCCTGAGGAGCCACGGGGGTCCCAGCACCAGCAGAGGGGGCCCAGCCCCTTCACTGAACCAGACGCAGACGCTGCCACCCCCCACCCCCCACCCACCCCCGCCGCCGCTCAACCCTCAGAAGCTGGAGACCAGCCTCGCTCACACAGAACATCGGATCCTGCGGAGCGAAGAGCTCGAGACTGTGCACAGCAGAGGGGATCAGAGTAAACAGCGGGGGCCCCCAGCTCCCTGGAGAAGAGGCGGAACAGGGGGCCCTGACAGGTGAAGAAGGTAAGGGTCATCCCAGGAGGGCTCAGTGAGGACGGGCGCTACGTGGGGTCAGGGAACCTTCCGGTACCAGAACAGGCTGGAGCAGATGAGCCTCCGCAAGAAAGGGGGAAAGGGCGTTCGGGACAAGGCAGGGAAGCCAGACGTGTGCGGCCCATGGCAGGGCTTGAATGTGTCCCGGATGGGAGGGGCACGTTCTAATCATGGAGGGCATCCTCACGCTGTATTAGAAAAGGTCAGGCTTTCTGCGGTGCGGCAGGTGGTCCAGGGGACGCGGAGCAGAGTGAGAGCTCATCAAAGGAGGAGAAACCTGGGTGTTTTCTATGTGGCTGGGGAGTATTCCACGGAGAGGTTGGACTTGCAGGAGAGCTAAGAGAGGGTGCAGGTGCTGCCAGAGGGTGGGGCTTCCGAAGCCAGGAGGAGGCTCCCGGACAGGGGACGCTGGGGGGCCCCCAGTAGAGAAAAAAGGCAAGGGCGGGGCTGGGGTTTGGTGGCAGGAACTGCAGAGGGTTGTGCTTCAGGTTTCTCCCTGGAAGAGGTGCACACTGATGTCCAGGAAGAAGGAGCAGAGGCGGGGTTTGTTGTTCTCCTGGGGATTCGGGTGACCCTGAGCCTAGACTGGGAGCAGGGGTGGGGCGCAGACGTGGCTTCTCCTCTGAAGTCTCTGCACTGCCTTCCAGGGGCCTTACTGAAGCAGGAGAACGGGGCGGGGGGCGGGGGAGGTGGGTGGGCATGGGCAGCCTGAGGCCCAATGGCCTCTGATTACAGTAGCTGAATGGCAGCCCCCCAAAGACATGTCTATGTGCCAACCCCGGGGGCCTGTGGTGACAACTTTTGGAGACAGGTTCTTTGCAGATGGAATTGGAGTAAGAATCTTGAGATGAATCATCTTGTGTCAGGGTGGGCTTTGCAGCTGCAGCAGCTCCCTAAGAGATGAGAGAAAGCGGGCAGGGGCTCACAGGCTCACAGGAGGAAGGCCAGGAGAGTCCAGAGCAGAAACCAGAGTGTGTGGTGCACAGACCCAGGACCACCCCCACTCCAGAAACAGAGCCCGGGAGGAACCAGCCCTCTGATACCCAGGTCTCGGGCTTCTGGCTTTGAAGATGAGAGGATAAACTCCGGTGGTTTTCAGCCCTCAGGAAACACATATGCAGACTATAAAACAAGCTTCAAATATAAACAGTAACAATTGACATCAGAATAAATGAAGAAAGTCTTGTTTTCCTGTATAGTCTATGGTGGTCCCTGCCATCATGAGATTAGACAGGGAATGTCTGCAGGGGTGGGAGGAGGGAGTGACTATTTCATTTGATATTTTTTTTTGGTTGTGCTGGGTCTTCCTTGCTGCATGAAGGCTTTCTCTACTTGTGGCAAGCGGGAGCTGCTCTCTAGTTATGCTGTGTGGGCTTCTTATTGCAGCGGTTTCTCTTGTTGCAGAGCACAGGTCTAGGCACTCGGGCTTCAGTAGTTGTGGCACAGGCGCTTAATTGCTCCAGAGCACATGGAATCCTCCCAAATCAGGGATTGAACTCATAGCCCCTGCATTGGCGGGTGGATTCTCATCCACTGTACCACCAGGGAAGTCCCTCACTTGATATGGTCCTCACTGGTGCCAGGGATTCACAGATCTCACGGCTGGCCAATTGTGGCCCCCAGTGTTGTCAGAAATTCCAAAGTTTTCAAGGAAACTAGAAGTTTCAAATTCCACGTGGAATTTCTCAGTGTTTAAGTGTCAACAAGAAGCAGCATGTGTTTAAATGCTGGGGGTTGACATTGTGTCTGAGACACCTGGGGCAGCTTCTCTGGAGACCCTACGGGGCTCACGCCTGTTCTTCACCTGGAGCAGCTGCCCAGTAAGTGGGAACACAGTCAGGCCAGGAGCCAATCACTCAGTTCTCAGGACTCTGGGAGCTGGTTGACATCATGCTGGGGGGCTTGAAACTGGTCACGGCAGTAGTGTTCATACCACAGACGCCGGCAGAGGTTACAGATCCAGCTACCCCAATACCTCAACCCCACAACCCTGGTCCCTTGTTAACCCCTTGCTCCCCATTACACCGGCATTCAGGCCCCAGATGCCCTCCCCACTATGGCCAGAAACAAGGCCCTTTTCCATGTAATGAGCACAGGAAGGCGGGCTAATGTCAGACTCTCCCCACCTCTAATCCGTGGGCCCAGAAACCAGAACCCAGGTCACATGGGCTGACTCACTGTCTGTCTGGGGTGCAGCGGGACACCCGCCTGGCTGTGGCTGGAGGGCTGCCTGCACTTTCTGTCTCTGCTGGGGTCACTAAGAAGAAGAGATGTCTATCTGGGGGTCCTGCTAGCAATTCCAGAAGGGAGCCTGCCTGTGAATATAGTCAGCACCCAGGGCAGCAGAACAGAGGGCTGGAGGGAGGGGAGGAAGAGGGAAATAAACACAGACAACACAGCGTGTAGGTAATCCATGCACCATGCATTCACCCACATGCATGCATTCACTCCCCACCGCTGAAGGGTTCTGTACTTGCAAATGTGCCTGCCCAGCAGAATCCATCTATCAATACCATCTATCAACCCACAATCAATACTGATGGTTCTTGCTAGTCACTCAGAACGTGACTGAGCAGGAGAGATGAGACTGGCCCCGACACGCATGTTCCTGGCAGGGGTGAAGCCAGGTGACGCTGCTATTTTGTGTCAGCTCTGGGACTGTGAGCAAGTGCCCTTCGTGTTTATGGCCATGTTTTTTCCATTTTTGTGCTTTTTGTGGGTGAGTTCACTGTTTAAAACAGCCCCAAGCACAGAGCTGAAGTGTCATCTGGTGTCTTAAGGATAAGAAGGCTCTGACGTGCCACTGAGAAAATGCATATTAGATGGATTTTGTTCTGGAGTGATTACAGCCTGTGAATGCCAGGCCCGTGTTTTGGAATAAACAACGCAGATTAAAGTATCTTGAACACCAGTGGTAAAGAAGCTGCCTGCCAATGCAGGAGATATGAGATGCAGATGTAAGAGATTCCTTGGTCGGGAAGATCCCCTGGAGGAGGGCAGGGCAGCCCACTCCAGTGTTCTTGCCTGGAGAATCCCAGAGACAGAGGAGCCTGGTGAGCTAGAGACCATAGGGTCACAAAGAGTCGGACACGACTGGAGCGACTTAGTGCACAAACAGAAACATACATAAGCAAGGTTATATGTTGATTAGTTGATGAAAATGCTATGCCCAGAAGTTCACAGGAACCTAACTCTGTTTCACCCCTAAGAACAATAGTTCAGTATCCACTAATTCAGCATTTGCAGTGACTTTATAGAATATAACTACTGAGAATAATGATAATAGACTACACACACACACACACACACACACACACGTAAATTGTAATGACATCATTTAAGCCCCTGGATCCAGCTATTCCTGAAGCCCTGGTTCCATCATACAACCCCTGGTTCCATCATACAACCCCTGGTTATATAAATCAGCACCTTTCCTGTTTTGATTAAGCTTGTTGGACTGGGACTGGTGCTTGTTAACAACATTTTCCTTATAGAAACCCAGCTGTATTGTGGTTCCAAGAGGTGATTTCTTGGTTCTAAGAGAGAGCCTCCCCAGGAATCACAAAAGGACCTTTACTTCCCAAGCACTTTGTCCAAGCTGGTGGCAGGAAGGCTCAGCACTGTTGGTGACATTGAGGAGCCATGCAGCGGGAATCGGGGTAGGACGTGGGCTCCCCTGCAAGCTCTGCCATTCCTCTGCCCTCTGAGCAGTCTCCCCAACTCTTTTCCCCAAGATAGGCCAGAGAACAGAGCCATCAGCTGGGGGATTTACGACCATCGTCTGTACATGCATGTGCTCTCGGACACAGTGCCCCAGCCGCTGCCTTTCACCTCATTTAGTGTGAAGGAGTGACCTGGTCCCAAATGCATGTATTCATTGCTCATAAATCAGACATCTCTGAGCTCCTCCCGGGACAGCCAGCTCTGGGCAGGTGCTGTCATTGTCATTACCCTGCTTCTGGCTTTCTTCTCGCCAACAGGAACAGTCCCAAGAACCAGTGGATGGGGAGAACACTTCCAAAGTGCAGAGGTGGGTATCAATGCACCCTCTGTTGTGCATAAAGGGAGGAAGAACGCTTAAGTGGGCGTCCACATGCCCACAAGCTATTCATCTTGTTTGTCTCAGAGGCCTAGCTCCAGGCGCCCTTGATCTGCTGACTGCTATGCGTGGTGTTTATCTGGCTCTCCTGTCAGGCCCCAACTCCAGTGTCCTGACCCCCAAGCATGCCCTGACCCCCATCTGAGCCCCCACATTCTGTTTCTCTCACTGTCCTTCACTGTTCTTGTCACAGAGAAGAAGGATCTCAGGGGTCCTGGGTGTGTGTGTCTTGGCTTTGCCTCCAGCTCAGACTCTGGGCTTCCTGAGGGTGGGGACAGTGCCTGGCACTTGTTTCCTGGGACAGAGGAGAGGTGAGCTGCACAGTTCCTCAGAGAAGCCAGCGGACACACACACACGGGGTGGCCAGTGTAGACCTGACCCCGGACCAGCACCCCTGCTGAGGATCTGAGGGTCTCTAGGGGACCCTAACAAGCTCCTGTCAGGGTGGGGACCTAGTCCTGAGGTGGGGGCTTACCCCTGAGAAGTTGCCCTGTTGAAGTTTCGGAGTGTCTGCAAATACAGATCCAGAAAGGAGGGGATGGAGCCAGCTTGGGCTGCTGCTGAAGGCAAGCTGGCAGTGAGCTCTAATCAAACCCTCAATTACTCACTGAGTTAACAGAGAAGGGGGAGCTGGAGCAGACAGCAGAGAGAGAATGTGGGTGGCTGAATTGTTCCAAGCCTTGAAGGACACCAGGCTTCCCACCCTGTCATAGCTCTGAGTTAATTTTTAGGGTCAATCAATGCTTTCTTGTGCTGGGAAAGAAAACAGTTGTGCAGTTCTTCCCATCGCCCACCCAATGAGGTCATATTTAGCCAAAGGGGTACCTAGGAGGGCAGCAGATGGACAAGAGGGTGCTCCCAGACCTCACTTGTCCTCTGCCCACAGCAGCAGCTGCAGACATGGCCCCACACACCTGCACACATGTCCCCCATGGGCTCACCCCATGATGCTCCAGGCAATGGTCACTGGAACCAGCAATGTGGGCCCCAGGTCTGAGACTTTGCTGAAGGAGATCACAGCAGTGGGGGCGACTGGGGCCACCTGTATACAAAGTTACCTGTTGTCAGAAAGCTGGCCATTCAGTGTTCCCCCACGGTGGTCTCTGGATCTCTAGGGGCTCAGCCATCTGCAAGGGTGTCCTGAGAAGGTGGCAAAATAGGAAAACAGACAAACAGTGGGGTTTGCACCTGGACCCCTTCTGCTGGGTGTGCATCATAGAGTGACTGCCAACGCTGTAGTTACAGGGTGCACACACCACCGTGAGCCTTGTCATGTGACCCCACCCCCCACCCGGACGTCCTGAGGCCATTCAGAAACAGGAATGCCCCCTGCATGTCATTCCACACAAGCCATCTAAAATAACCTGTAACAGTCTCATTAGGAAAAAAAAAATCTGTGCTGCTTCAAGGCTTCCGGAGCCAGGAGCGTGGGCTTCTTGATTCTGCAAGCTCCGGCCTGGGGCTTTGCCAGCTTTCACTACTATATAATTTAATCTAATTGATCAATTAAATCCAAATAATTTTTAAACAAGCTGTAATAACAGTTATATAATTTCAGTACTACATATAATTTTCTTAACGACTTTATCAAAGGAAATTGCTCACTGGGACTTGCTCTGCGTGTGGAAAACGTCATCCCCACAGCTCGGAGACCCACGCAGCTCTGGGGAGCAGCCAGTGCTCAGAGCTTGCTGATGGAATGGCCCACGGCCCCCTCACTGGAGGAGGTAGCTTCCTGGATCCAGAGTCTCAGGGCTGGTTCTCTGAGGCTCCCCCAGGGGCTGCGGGCAGTCCTTGGTGTCCTTGGCTTGGCGCCTCACCTCCTCTGCACCTGTCTCCATGTGGCCCTCTCCCTGGTGCATGTCTGTGTTCAAACCTCCCCTTTTTCTGAAGACACTAGTCTCATGGACTAGGGCCCACCCCGCTGCAGTATGACCTCATCTTAACTTGCCTAATTACATCACAAGGACTCTATTTCCTAGTGGGGTCACATTCTGAGCCACTGGGGTTTGGGCTGTCAATGTGTGCATTTTAGGGGGGAATACAGGTGTGATGCGGACTTCCCAGGTGGCGCTAGTGGTAAAGAACCCGCCTGCCAGTGCGGGAGACATAAGAGACATGGATTCTATCCCTGGGTTGGAAAGATCCCCTGGAAGAGGGCATGGCAACCCACTCCAGTATTCTTGCCTGGAGAATCCCATGGATAGAGGCGCCTGGAGGGCTACAGTCCATAGGGTCTCACAGAGTCAGACACGACTGAAGGGACTTAGCACACAGGGGTACACGCACAGTGTGACCCACGATAGCCAATGAGGGGCTCATGGCCTTGAGCAGAGCACTTCCGCTCTCTTGACTCCCTTTCTGGGACTGAGAAACGGAGATTGCTTTCTACCTAACGTTGTGAGTTTTTTTTTTTTTTAATAGAAAAGAAGCAATGCATTTTTATTTATTTACCTGTTTTTGGTCAAGCTGGGTCTTTGTTGCCGTGCAGGGGCTTTCTCTAGTTGCGGTGAGCAGGGGCTACTGTTGGCTGTGGTGCGGCGGCTTCTCTTGTTGCAGAGCACAGGCTCTAGGGTTTCAGTAGTTGTTGCCCACGGGCTTAGTTCCTCTGGGCATGTGGAATCTTCCTGGACCAGGGATCTAACCTGGCAGGCGGATTCTTATCCACTGGGCCACCAGGGAAGCCCAGGTTGTGAGATTTGAAGGATAAGCACATGTAGGCTTTCCAGCCTAGCCAGCACCTGCAATGACCGACTTTCTCCACGCATAGTTGAGGGCAGTGTGAGCCACACTGCAGGCTGCCCTCTGCCTAGAGAATTGCTCCTCCCAGGTCACGGAAGGACACAGCAAGCCGGAAGAGGAGGTCAGGAGTAGCCAAGAGCTCCTGCTATCACCCATGACCACTGGCAGGAAGAAGGAAACGTTCTGACTGAGGGCTCCATCAGCTCCATCCAGGTCAGCATTGCTGTGCAACAGGCTGATGAGGTGGAGAAGATTTTATGCCACAAGTTCACGTGCTTCATGACGACGTGAGCAGAGAGTGGCTGCTGTTTCCCCTTGTCTGTCAGTGCAGTGCCTGAGCTAGAGGTGGACAGGTGAGTCCTCCAGAATGTCCCAGCCAAGGCCTCCCGCCTGCTAAGGCGCCTCTGCTCCCACTCTCACTGTTCCTTTTCTTATTAGTAGATCCTTCCTCCTCTAATTAAAGTCTGGGGCTGCAAAAAAATAAAAAATAAAAAAAGAATGAATGAGTGTAAAAGGTAAATTACATGGCTGGGCCCTTTGGAGGAACCCAGTGTGTTAATATTAATACATCAGCCATCACTGGTTACTAATAAGGATGAAAATGGAGCCCCCAGCTCCTGGCCTGCTTTATCTGCCACTTCAAGTAAACTCCAGCTCATCTGTTGCCATCTCCCTAACCCAGAGTTCCCTCCTTTATTGGCCGTGGCCCAGGGAAGGGGCATTCCTCTCAGTCCAGCCCAGCGAAGACCACCTTTTAGGGCTCTGTGGGTGTGTTCTCAGTCACTCACTTGTGTCCGACTCTTTGCAGCCCCATGGACTGTAGCCCGCCAGGCTCCTCTGCCCATGGGATTCACCAGACAAGAATCCTGGAGTGGGTTGCCATTTCTTCCTCCAGGGGATCTTCCCGACCCAGGGACTGAACCCACATCTCTTGCGTCTCCTACATCGGCAGGTGGATTCTTTACCACTGGGCCACCTGGGAAGCCCCTTTTAGGGCTCTATGTCCTCCTCATTCTCTCAAGGGGCTGAAGTGGGGGCAGGGTGCTTTTGGAGAGCTTTGTAGTAAAACTCCCAAAATTTCTCCCGAAAACAGCAAGAGAGCTTTCTGTTATTGTTCCATAAGTGTGAGTGTTCCCACAGGCTTCAATTACAGGCTTCTGTGGAACTAAGGTTTCCCAAACATGCTCCATTTCAATGTGAACACCGGATTCCTCACACAGCATACTGCCATGATTCCCACCGAGCCAGGGAGAAGAGGGTGCCCTGGGGACCCTGGGGTCTGGACCCCCAGGCCTTGGAAATGAAGAGGAGATGGACTTGGGGGATCAAGAAGTCCCTGGAGGCTGGAGCCCTGGGAGAGACCTTGTGCCGCCTCCCTGGACTGGGGCGGTAGAGGTTAAGGGTCTTCTTGCCCACAAAGCCCTGCTGATTTTACTCCACCTCCGTCACTACAGCTTCATTTCAAAGAGTGCTTACAAGTGTTCTCAGCAGATCTGTTTTCTCTTGTCCACTCACATTTCTTCAAAAATTTGAATTATTTTGCCAATATTTGCAAATCAGAATATTTCACATTAAACGGGATTTCTGGTTTCTCTAGAAGTACTGAGAGACGTCACCATATAGGGCTCCTATTTCCTCACAGAAAAAGTCGATGGGCCTGAGCAAGTACTACTCCTTTTAGAAGGATGTGCAAAGTTCAGTTTGCCACAACTCCCATCTGGCCCACTTCAGTCGGTTACTTTACCTGTTTTTTTTTTTTTTTTGGTTGCAATGGTTCTTCACTGCTTTGTGTGGGCTTTTTCTGGTTGCAGAGAGCAGGGGCTAATCTTCACTGTGGTGCACAAGCTTCTCATTGTGGTGGCTTTTTCTGCTGCAGAGCACAAGCTCTAGGTTCATGGGCTTCAGTAGTTGTGGTGCATGGCCTTAGTTGCTCTGAGGCATGTGGAATCTTCCCAGAGAAGGGTTTGAACCTTCATGTCCCCTGTATTGGCAGGAGGATTCTTATCCATTGTGCCACCAGGGAAGTCTGTTACTTTACCTCTTAAGTTTTGGATCACCTTTATAGAATCCTTGCTGCTAAGTCACATCAGTCGTGTCTGACTCTGTGCGACCCCATAGACGGCAACCCACCAGGCTCCCTCGTCCCTGGGATTCTCCAGGCAAGAACACTGGAGTGGGTTGCCATTTCCTTCTCCAATACATGAAAGTGAAAAGTGAAAGTGAAGTCACTCAGTCGTATCCGACTCTTAGCGACCCCATGGACTGCAGCCCACCAGGCTCCTCCATCCGTGGGATTTTCCAGGCAAGAGTACTGGAGTGGGGTGCCATTGCCTTCTCCCTATAGAACCCTTACTGCTCTTCAAATCTGCTATACCAAGAGCAAATTGTTACCACCACCATCATCATCACCTCCACCATGACCACCACCATCACCATCACCATCATCACCATCATCACCATCACCACCACCATCACCATCATCACCTCCACCATCACCATCACCATCATCACCATCACCACCATCACAATCACCACCACCACCACCACTGCCATCACCACCACCATCACCATCATCACAACACCATCAACACCATCAACACCACCACCACCACCACCACCGCCATCACCATCATCATTACCATCATCATCACCACCATCACCACCACCATCACCACCATCACCACCACCACCATCACCACCACCATCACCACCATCACCACCACCATCACCACCATCACCACCACCATCACCACCACCATCACCACCACCGTCACCACCATCACCACCATCATCACCACCACCACCACCACCACCACCACCACCATCACCACCACCACCACCACCATCACCATCATCACCACCACCACCACCATCACCACCACCACCACCACCATCCCCCACCATCACCATCATCATTACCATCATCATCACCACCACCACCACCACCACCATCACCACCACCATCACCATCATCATCACCCATCACCATCACCACCACCATCACCACCACCATCACCATCATCTCCACCACCACCACCACCACCATCGCCACAACCATCACCATCATCACCACCACCACCACCACCACCACCACCACCACCACCCCCCCACCATCACCATCATCATTACCACCATCACCACCACCATCACTACCATCACCATTACCACCAGCACCATCATTATCACAACCACCATCACCACCACCACCATCACCATCATCATCACCACCATCACCACCACCACCACCATCACCACCATCACCCATCACCATCACTACCACCATCACCACCACCACCATCACCACCACCATCATCACCACCGTCACCACCACCATCACCACCACCACCACCACCATCACCACCACCACCACCACCACCATCACCTTCACCACCATCACCACCACCACCACCATCACCACCATCACCACCATCACCATAACCCACCACCATCACCATCATCACCACCATCACTATCATTACCATCATCATCACCACCATCTTCACCATCATCATCATTATCCCATTATCACCATTAGCATCACTATCTCCATCACCATCATCATCATTACCATCACCATCATCATCTCCACCTCCTCCACCAATCTACATACACATATGCGTGTGTACACACACAGAGGGACTCTCTTTTTCTTTCACCAGATTCATTTCTTTACCTCTGACCTCTTTGGAGCTCTTTAAATGTATCCAAGTGTTCCTGGCTCATGCAAGTACTAGTTAGTGCAACTGGGTCAGAGCTGGTGGGGGTGAGAGCAATAGTGGGTGAAGGTGGAGTTGAAATCCTGTGTTAAGAATGCGCATCTTGCACAGACCTGGGAAAGATATGTTGGTGAAATTTGCTCACATGGTGCATCTCACTTAGGCTCCATGTCTGGCTATGGAAGGATATTCATTGCCATTGTTTTCTGTAATAGCTATCTGGTAATGACTGGGCATCCAAGATTTCTTCAAGGAACTACCTATTCTCAATCCACTGAGAGGTGAGGTAGACCCCACTTCCAGCTCCAAAACAGTCCAGGGCCCCTCCAGTCAGTCAGTATATTCCATGCCCTTGGCCCAGGGGCTTGTTTGAAGGTGGATACTGAGCCCATGACAGGTCAGCACAACCCAATTCTTGGACTTGCTTGTGAAAGACTGGCTAATGGTGCTTTTTGCCCAAGGAGTTTGCACATCTGATGGGCTAAGGTGAGGAGTGGCTGGGGATCATCTTCACAGCAACTGGGGAGCCTGGCTGAGAGTGAAGAGCTCAGCAGGGGAAGGCAGGGGATGGGCAGGGGGGTAAGCCCCAGGGCCCTGTACTGAGCCATGCCTGAATCCACTCTCATGACCAATAAATCTGCTCTTCTGCCATTTTGAGTTGGGTTTCTGTCACTTAAAATCAAAATAGCTTTAGGGGGGCTTCCCTGGTGGTCCAGTGGTTAAGAATCCACCTTGCAGTGCTGGAGATACAGGTTTGATCTCTGGTCAGGGAACTAAGATTCTACATGCCATGGTAAAACTAAGCCCCTGATCCACAACTGCGGAGCCCAAGCCCCACAGCTAGACAGAACAAGCACTGCAGCAAAAGATCACACGTCATGCACGAAGATTCCACAAGCCACAGCTGAGACCCGAGGCAGCCAAATAGATCAATCAATAAATATTTGTTTAAAAATCAAAATAGCCTTGAAATATTCCATTCCTTTCCTTCAAGATGTTTCTGGAAATGTTCCAGCCCAGCCTGGCTTCTAAAGAGTTCAAAGGTCACCTTATCCTCTCAGCTTCAAGCTCCTGCCCCAAGAAATGGGGCACGTGTTCTTACCTTGATGAACAGCACAAGCTGTCACCCAAGTTGTCTCTTCCAACATCTGTAAGAGGTGGACACTCTAGGGTCTGGGCACTGCCTTGCCCCCACCCACTGAGCTCTGGTTGGGGTTCCTGGGCGAAACGGGCAAACCAGCGTGTTCTCCTGACCCTGGGCCCCGCCTCACCATGGGGCGGGGGGGGGTCTGTCCTCCAGGATTCTCAGCTAAGCCAACTCTGCCCCTCTGGGGGTGAGCACTGGTTTCTTGGGAGTTAAGGCTGGGAAAGCTTGGTGGCCTTCCAGACATGCTGATACAGCCCCAGAGGCAGCCATGGGAGTGAGATTACGGGACCATTTCAGTCCCTCTGCCCCAGGGACTCACATGAAAACCCAAGACCCCTGTCTCACATGCCAAGGAGCCCTCCCTGACCAAGCTATCATCGTAAGACTGTCAGCCTCCCAGGTATTGTGTTTTTCCTATTGTTGTTTCGGATGTACTGGTCCCAGAAACAAATGTCAGATTTTCTCATCTGTAAAATGGATGTTAAAAGTCTGAAGGTGAAAAGATGAGAGAGAGAGTTTGGGCCTGCTTCCCACACACAGTTCACACACACTGGCTGCGACAGAAATCGCTCGAGATGTACAAGTGCGAGACAAGAAGCAGGGGGATTTCACTGCAGAGCTCACTTCCTTTGAGGCTCTCAGTTGCCATAATAGATAAATAAGGTGGTGTGTGTGTGCTAAGCGGCTTCA
Organism: Capra hircus; assembly: GCF_001704415.2. Classification (NCBI taxonomy): domain Eukaryota; kingdom Metazoa; phylum Chordata; class Mammalia; order Artiodactyla; family Bovidae; genus Capra; species Capra hircus. The sequence goes on from NC_030824.1 coordinate 26,389,564, forward strand.
GTCGTATCTGATTTTTTGCGACCCTATGGACTGTAGGCTCCTCTGTCCATGGGATTCTCCAGGCAAGAATGCTTAAGTGGGTTGCCATGCCCTCCTCCAGGGGATCTTCCTGACTCAGGGATCGAACCCATGTCTCTTATGTCTCTTGCATTGGCAGGTGGATTTTACCACTGAGCCACCTGGGAAGCCCAGATAAGGTGGAGATTCCAGTAATTTCATAGGTGAAACTGGCACCAAGAGACTGACTGACTTACAGACACTGAAAATAATGAGAAGCAGATGTAAAAACAGTGTAGGTGCACCAACCCTCTCGCTGCATCACGAGTCAGACTCCCTCAGATTCCTGGCTGCCTTGCCCCGAGTCTCCAAGCCAAGAACCAAGGGTCCCCATTCCTCCTCTGACCCTGTCCAGTGCCCAGGAATGCCCCCTCTCCTTCCTTCCTCCCTCCTCCATGGACTGCCCCAAGGCCCCCAGGACTACACTCTGTGTCCCTGCAGGAAAGAGGATCAGGGACGGTGACTGAACCAGTACCGTATGTTCCTTCCCAAAGAAACTCTTTCTCAAGCAGATGAATTTAAATCTCCACTCCTCCTGCCAGTATCCCCACGCCTAGCAGTTCCAGAGCTGCAGGTCCTGAGCTAGCGCAGGAGGGAAGAAGGAAGTGAGGCAGGAATAGAAATACAGAAACTGACATATGCGAGAAGTGAGTCTATGAGTGGGCTTGGGCCTCACTTAGACTCTGTGTTATTCTGATTATTATCCTTTCACGTTTTCTGGACCAGCCTAGAGAAAGAGACGGAATTTCTGCAAACTGGCTTCTAAAGCTCACTAGCCACAATGAAAACAGGACTCCCAAAGGGTTGTCATCAAGCAGCTCAGGCTCTGAAATGACTTTGCTAAGCTTCTCTCCCTCTCTAGGCAGCCATGAATGTCCTCAATAACGCAAACAAGTCCGCCTCCACCACTCCACTTGGAAATATTTGATCTATCAGCTTATCAGTGGGAACAGCTTCCCTTTGATGTGTGCCTTGAATGTTTTCCACAAAAACGTGACCAGATTTTTTTCAGAACTTTCCACATGCCTCTGTTAGTCTGAAAATGTTCCAGATGTGGAATGCTATGTAATAAGGGTTGAATGGTGAGAAATTTGGGGCAGGTCAGCTTGACATCCGGGGTTGAGAAGGGACAGGAGGTGTGTCCAGCTCTGGGCATCATTCATCTTGTAGCAAGGAACAAACCCACAAATGGGCAGATCAAGGGAGTGGAGACTGCCTTCTCTCCTCTTCTACACGGACGCACAGCTGAACTATGTATCCCAGACTCCCCTGCTGCCAGGTGTAGCCACGTGACTGAGCTCTGACCCATGGTGTATGAGCAGAGACGATGCACTTCCCTTCCAGGCCGGGACCTGACCCTGGCTCTGTCCCACCTCTGACTGAATGGAGAAGATTCAGAGGTCAGAGGACAGAGCTATAGGACACAGCAGGGTCCTGGGTCACTCCATGACCACTCAGGATCAAGCCACACCTGCCAACCAGCCGCTGGTGACCTACACTGGATAATAACAGAACTTTTTTTTTCCATTATTTTTTATTGAAGTATAATTGATTTATAATGTGTTAGTTTCTGGTGTACAGCTAAGTGATTCAGTTATTTATATATATAGACATGTAGGGGCTTCACAGGTGATGCTAGTGGTAAAGAACCTGTCTGCCAATGCAGGAGACATAATATGTGCAGGTTGGATCCCTGGGTCAGGAAGATTCCCTGGAGGAGGGCGCAGCAACCCACTCCAGTATTCTTCTCTGGAGAATCCCATGGACAGAGGAGCCTGATGGGCTACAGCCCACAGGCTGCAGAGTCAGACACAGCTGAAGCAACTTTGCATGCATGCATGCACATATATATGTATTAATATGTATACACACTTATATATATTCTTTTTCATATTCTTTTCCATTATGGCTTATTATAGGATATTAACTATATTTCCTGGTGCTATTCAGTATGACCTTGTTGTTTATCTGTTTTGCATACAGCAGTGTGTACTGCTAATCCCAAACTTACCCCTGCTCTAGTTCCTTTCTGCTTTGGTAACTGTAAATTTGCTTTCTATGTCTAGAGTCTGTTCTGTTTCTTAGATAAGCTCATTTGTGTCGTGTTTTAGATTCCATGTATAAGTAATATCATACAGTAATTTGCCTTTCTCTGTTTTACTTACTGCACTTAGTGTAATAATCACTAGGTCCATCCATGTTGCTGCAAATGGCATTATTTCACTTTTTATGGCTGAGTAATATTCCATTGTATATAGAGAGACATGAGCTCTTAATGCAGTAAATATTTTTGTACTAAGCTTCTGAGAATTCATAGTGTAACTCTCCCAGCAGCTAGCATGTTTGACATTTGCTGATGTGATGCTCTGAGGCAATATTTGGTGGGTTGGTCAGAACTATTTATTTGGCTGTGCCAAGTCTCAGTTGCGGCACATAGAATCGTTGATTCTCATTGCAGCATGCGGGATCTTAAGTTGTGATGTGTGAACTATTAGTTGCCGCATGTGAAATCTAGTTCACCTACCAAGGATTGACCCTGGGCTCCCTGCATTGGGAGCACAGAGTCCTAGCCACTAGACCACCAGGAAAGTTCCTGATCAGGACTTTATCTGTGACGAATAACAGAAAACCCAAGTTGGAGGGGCTTGAGCAGCATAAATGGAATTTATGAGCTCCTGTAACTGAGAAGTGAGAGGCAAGTGGGGTTCAGGCATCGCTTGATCAAGGATCAAAAAATAGCACCAGGAGCACACATCTCTCCCAGCACAGCCCCTCCACACTGGCTCCAGGTTGGCCAAGCTCACCTCTGTGGGGCTGGAAATGCCTGGCCAAGCCCAGCAGGTGCTGTCATCCCAGAGTCCTCTTCTGTAGAAGGGTCACATATGCAGGGGGACGCAACCTCTAATTGTCCAGGCTGAGGCACACTGATCCTTTAGTTCAGAGTCATGAATGGAGATGGGCACAATCACTGGAGAATCCTGGGACAACTCTGATTGGTTTCAGGAAAGACTATGGTGCCTGAGCCAGCAGATGCAGACACTGGGGAGGGTAGAGGGGCAGAGCAGATGTTGGATGCAATAAAGCTCACCCACCTGCTTCCCATGGGGACTCCCTCCATCCCACCAAATGGCCCCAGAGCAGCCTCCACTTCCACACACAACTCATGCAGATTGACCCAGCCCAGAATAAGTGCTCTCCTGAGGTTTTTATTCCACGGCGAGGGCATTGGGGGACTATGGGGCGGGGTGGGGGGGGGGCAGAGACCAGAGTGAGCCTCTGGACCCTGAGGGCTCTGAGACTGGGGTTGTTAGCCTGTCCTCCCTGGGAGGGAGCCGCTTGTAGCAAAGGATCAGAGCTGAAAGCTGCACTGGGAGGGCTGGAGCCCTGCCATCTGTCCCTGCCTGGGTCCCCGAGGCAGCCTTCAACACACCCCTTCTTTGCCAAAGGGAGTTCAAGTCTATTTTTCACCACTCAAAGCCAAAGGAACCTGAAAACACAGACTTTTACAGACATACTTCTTCCTTCTCTATTGTGTGTGATGAAACTTTCAATTTACCCGAAGTCCTTTCAGTTAGTCTGTGACCTGAAGTGAGACCTACACATGCCCGGGGATGGACCCCTGCATGCCATTTGGGGCCAAGCCATCTCAAGAATTCCAGAAGTCTGGCCTCGCGATGCTGCCAAGGGTCCTCAGATCCCTTTCACCAACCCCCATCAACACCCTAAACCTGCTCCCAGTAAACATAACAATGGGATCGAACCTTGACGCGAACTATTGACATTTCATGGGTGTTAAATGTTCTCAATCTTACATAAAAGTAGCTTTAGAAAAAGTGTCTGGTTCCACTGGTCTCTAACATACAATGCCCATGTGCTCTCCCCACATATTTAAAAGCAGACAGAGCCCCTGCACCCTACTGTCGACTGAAAAAATTCACAGCCTAAAAGTTGAGACTATGTTTTATTCAGCAGACAAAACTGAGAAAGCAAGCCCAGGACACAGCCTCTCAGAAAATTCTGAAGAGGCAAGGGAGGGACCAGGATATGTAAGAGTTTTTGCAACAAAGATCTGGTAGTGGGAACATCAAAAGAGTACTGTTGATTAAGGAAAACCAGATCTCAAGTTAAGGGATTTAGCACTTTTCCATGTATGGGAAGATGCAAAGTTTGGGCTCGCTGAAATCGTTCTATCTGAGGCCAGTATCCTGTGTTTTCTCATCCTGAGTACCCTGAGGGTGCACCGTCAGGGTGGCAACAGCTGTTGGCTGCTAGACGGGAGTCATCCTGCCTCCATCCTGAGTTCCCTCAGGGTTTGCTGTTGGGGAGCCTGTAATGTGACGGCCTGATGGCTGCAACATCATTTGTTTATTGATATGCAGGAAATATCTTTCATTTACCCTACCCTGTGGGTGCCCTGGAGCTGCCAGATCTCCGAGGACTCTGGAACCGTCTCAACTTTGATCACAGGAAAACTCGGTGAGCTGGAAGAAGTTAGTGGATCCACAGTCCCACTCATCAGCAGCCCCTGAACGGGTGGAATTTTGGAAACTTGGTGATCCTGCATGAACCTGCAGGTGAGAATCCAGCCAGGACCATTCCGTGGCGCACAGGCTCTCACTCAACCTCACTCCCTTCATAGGAAGAACCGCCAGGCCCAGGCACCCATATTTTCATGTCCCCAAGGAGGCAGGAATGCTGAAGGTTGGATCTGAGTCTCATGGTCCTTCTCTGCTTCTGTTGGACTCTTGGGACATTCGGAGAAGAGGAAGGAGAATAGAGGTGGGAGCTCCCCAGGCACCGCAGAGAGTGACTCAGGAGCCTTCTGTTCAGTGGGGAATGTTCCAACTTCCGAGGGAGCCAGTCCCACCAATTCAGCCCTGCCATCTGGAACATTCCATCTCTGATCCACTGGTGTTTACTTTCTAAAACTTTGCATTCCTGGGGTCTGAGATTGGGAGCAACTGTGTGTGGAAAATACACGCTTCCTTTCATATGTTCCTGTGACACATAACAGCTTGCTTTCAGTCCTTTAAAAATGCAAACCAAAAAAAGAAAAAAGAAACAAAGAAACGCTTTCACCAAACACTCCCCAAAGAGAAGAAACGCTACGGATTCTAGAACAGAAAGGGCTCTGAGAGGTGAAGACAGGTGTGACTCTGAGGTACCAAGTTGGTGCAGAGGAAGGTAACTGGTGAGGGTCAGGTAAAGGGCCTTTTGAACGGGATGAGCAGGGTCCAGACTGGCAGGACCCACCCTGGGAATTCCACAAAGCAGCCTGGGACATCAGACTGGGGTGAGGGAGGTGGGGAAGCTGCAGAGTCACAGAGGAGGGTGCAGGGCCTCAGCTCTGGGCTGACCCTTTGGCCCCACATGCTGTTCAGGCTGTTGCTGGTAAGTGGAAGAAACCCACTTGAACTCACTTAGTTGGATGCAGTATATATTACCTCATGAACTCTAACTTGGAGATGAATGGAGCAAACCTTGGGTGATGGAAACCAGAGTTGTGGGTCCTGCCAACCCTTTCTCCATCTCATACCCTGGGTTCTCTGACTTCCTCTGCCAACTTTCTCCTCTCCCTGCTTCCTTCATGTTAAACTCCCAAACCCACACTCCACAGACTGGGTCTCTATGGCAAAGTCTGAGAGCAGTTCATTTTCCAAATCTCTCCTCTGGGTCCCCTACCTAGTGACAGAACCCAGATAAAAACTATATTTCCCAGCCTCCCTTGCAGCAAAGTGTGGTCACGTGACACATTCTGGCCAATCATCTGTGACAGAGTGATGCCAGCTCTCCCAGGCAGATGTCCAACAGGAAGTCCTCTCTTCCCAGTTGGAAGGTGCACTTGGTGGAAAGCCATCCTTAGAACAACACAGGTGGAGACAGAGAAGACACATCTGACAAAGGAAGAAAAATGTGCTGGGAGACAGGTTTGGCCTTCACAGGTCTTAGACACATCATGGTTGACCTGAGAATGGCCCATGGATCACAGGTAAACCAGAGAACAGTCATCTTAGCATCAGTTGTCCCCCAGGTTGTGACAGCCCAGAGTTCAGGGACCCTGAAGGCTTGGCATGGAACACAGGTCCCACCCAGTGATCCCCTCTGCCTGAGCCCTGTCCAGCTGCTGGTGTCCTCTTCTCTCCAGACCAAACCTTCACTCCCTGGGCTGACCTCTCTGGGGCCCTGCTTCCCACTGGGTGATGATTTGGGTCCCTGGGAACCTGTCAAGTTCTGTCTCCCTCCTCTCAGGTAACCCAGTGACCTGCTTCATGAGAAAGCACCTGTGTTTGTTTAGTGGGTGCCGAGGGAGTGATGGGTCGCTGGGTAATTCAGGCAGGTGGTCCCCCCAGGTGTGGCCACTGGATGAAGAGCCTTCCCCAACTCATGCCTCGATTTCCCCCCTCATCTGCACAATCATTCCAGTCTTGCTGTTTCTGCCATCACACCTTCTGGAGAGCCATCCCTGTGGATGGAGAAGCAGCAGCGCTCCTATGAGCCCAGTGTTCTCAAGAGCGTACCTTGAGGTTCAGCTGAGTATATCTCACACTCTCCAGGCTCCCCTACCCCTCTTTCCTCATGGAACTTCTCATCCACATGTTTGCTTCTGGCTCCAACAGTCCCAGTAGCCCCCACTATTTTGAGGATAATATTCATGTCCTTGCTATTGTCCCCAAGAGGCCAGGGATCCAGGCCTGCTGCCCCTCACCTCTTCTTGTTGCCACCCAAAATCTTGGCCTTCTCTGCCCACTGAAGCTGAATGAAAAATACGGAGACAGAGTTTGGGGGAAATAGAAAGGTGGATTTTATTCTTAGCTGGTGGAGAGGGGAACATGGTAGGCTCATGCCTCAAGAACTGTGCCCCTACTCCAGGAGAAGTCTAGGGGTTTATATAAGGCAAGGGCTCACAGTCAGGAGTCAGTGATGAGGAACAAAGGTGATAGGATCTTGACTTCTTCCTCTTGCATTGTTTCAAAGACAGTCATAAGCTGGCTTCAGTAACCCAGTCATTGAGTCTGGCAGTTGGGTGGCTCTGTGGCCTTCTTTAAGATATGTAACTGCAAGGGGAAGGGTGTTGTAAGGATAAACACCAGATACGGGATGGATTTAGCATAGAGTCAAAGGAAAAAATGTGAATTGTATCTCCTGCCAAGTTAGGGGGCAGAAGAGCAAACTTAGTTACAGAATGCAAAGTTAGGAGCAGTTAAAGTTAAACAAACAAACAAACAAACTAGGAATATTCAGGCCTGCTTACTGTTCTCTTTATCTTCTTTGTTCTCAGGAAAGGGAAAGAGAAAAACTAATTCCTCCTTTTTCCTTTTCAGTGCAACAATCTTGCACCTCTTCCCCCTTCTCACTGTGCTCTAACTAACTGCCTGGTCCTCGTGTGGTTCCTTGGACGTGCCAGGCCCTCTCCTGCCTCAGGGCCTTTGCACTTGCTGTTCCCTCTGCTCCATCTGCTTCCCTTCCATCACCTTAACTGCTGCTCATCTTTCAGTTAGCCTCCCTCCCAGCATATCAGGATTTCCTGTTTTTCTCTCTATAGTCCCATGTGCTTTCCTTCAGAGCATTTAGCAAAGAGTATAGAAATGTAATCATGTGCTTATTCAATTAGCATCTGCCTCTCCTGCTACAGTGGAAGGCCACTTGGACATCCCCACCCACCACTGCATCTTCAGAATACAAATGTTTGTTGAATAAATGAAAGATGGAAGGTCACACACAGGCCACGTGGACACAGATGACATAGATGGGCTCTCTGTGGTTTCCTCCGTGAGGACTGATCTCCAAACAAGGGATTCACTCCCAAATCAAAGAAATTGTCAGAGTGGGCATGTTACCCTTCCAAAAGCTTCCGTCTGTGATCTTGACACTGTGCTGGATATACAATCATTTTTAATTCAACCCAAATTGCCCATATGGAAGAGCCAGGAAGCTTGGCTTCAAGGAAGAATTCATCAGACAGATGTATCCTTTTATGTCACCTAAGACAAAGCAGTTTAATTGTTTCCATTATCTTCGAGTTTTTATTTCCCTGGTTATTGATCTTCCCTTTTAATGAAGCCCATAATTAAGCAACTAGGAGGCTATGCTTGGTCTTAATGAGTATGCTGTCAGGTTCGGCTCTGCCAAGGAGCCCCCATAGCCATGAAGGAGAATCACCTTCTCCTCCCATCTCTTGACCTCTCCTGTTCCTTGACGACATGAAGGGCAAAGGTAAGGGGGCCCCAAGGACTTTCCTGGGGACATTGTCATTAGTAGTATAAGCAGGAGCCCTTAGCCGGCACACAGAAGGGCCTGGTCCCACCCCGTTGGGACCAAAGCATCAGGAAGGAGGAGAAACAGGGGAGGAGGTGGACATAGACTGGCAGTTGGAGCAGGAAGCCCTGTTTCCAACAGAGAGAAGTGGCAGCAATGCCCATCTACCAGTGCCGAAAACAGAAGATGACACGGCTTCTCTTTGTCTCCAGCTGACCATCCAGCAGGCAACTGACCTCATTCCTTGTGTGACGGATGCCTGTGTTTCACCCTCTCAGAATTCAGTGCGCCTCCTGAGGGGGCCAGCAGCACAGCTTCCCGGGGGGAGTCACCCCCGGCTCTCAGTACCCAGGCTGTGAGAGTGAGGTCAGCCTCACTATCTGCTTCCAGGATTGTCTCCTGGCCAATCCACACATTCCACCCCTTGGCCCAGGGATTGGTTCAAGAAAGAGGACACAACCCAGTCAGGCAAGGTCAGATACATCTGGAGGATCTTTGCTGCAGCGATTGAGAGAGAAAGACCTCCAGAGGCCACTTTATGGAGAGAGCCTGCCTAAGGATGAAGCCAAACCCAGAGAGGACAGAGCTGGGGAGAGAAGACTCCTGAGAGCATGATTTCAGTGCCTGGATAAAGCTCTGCCTGAAGTTCCATCTGTCCTCCAGTTACATGAATCTTCAGTTACATGAGCCGTCTGGGACTGGATCCCAGTTCAGCTGAGTTTCTGCAAGTTCGGACTGATATATGATTCACTGTGGTCACAGTCAGTCTGTTGTATCTCTCTGGAGGCTTTCCCAGCTGCCACAAACCACAGTGGTAGTGCGGGGTGGGAGGTCAGTTCAAAGGAGCAAAGCCCTGTTTCCAAATGCTGGACAGAGAGCGCAAGTGGGATAGGGCCTAGTGCCACCAGGTGGCACTGTTGAACGCTAGTCCTGCGCAGTCCTGTGGCTGCTGCAGGGCGCTGGTCCAGGCCCACAGAGGCTCTGGGCTCTGTACTGTGATCCAGACAGTTGGCCCCCAGCCATGATGCCATGCTAGTTTGGAAGGCAGCTAAGGAGATTTCCACTCCTGCCGCCAAGTATGCTGGAAGGAGCCCTGTCCCTTGTTATCCAAGCTCCCAGTCCCGCCCCCCCCCCCACCGACTCCTCCACCTGAGGCTTCCTTGGGGGTTGCTGCATAACTAACAAACCACTTAACGACATACAGTGATAGCAACCATCTATTTTGTTCACAAACATGCATTTGGGCTTGGATTGGTAGGGAGGGCTCATCTCTGTCCCACAGGGCATCAGTTGGATGGCTTGGCACGAACCGGGAGACTGGTGAGCTAGAGCTGGCTGTTGGCTGGGGCCTCAGTTTGACCCCATGTGGCCTCTCTGTGCACAGCTTGGGCTTCCTCACAATGTGAAGGTAAATGTTCTGAGACCATGTACCTCAGAGACAAGCCTCACCTTTATGACCTAGCCCCAGGAGCCACGTGATATCACTTCTACGTAGGGAGGGGGCTGGAACCCCCCCTCTCAATGGCAGCAATGGACAATAGGAGTACTGTTTGTGCCCTTCAGAAAAATAGGATGGAGTCCTACCCCAGTCAATGCTGTATTTTGTCACCCTGTTTATTTAACTTCTATGCAGAGTACATCATGAGAAACGCCGGACTGGGTGAAGCACAAGCTGGAATCAAAATTGCCAGGAGAAATATGAATAACCTCAGATATGCAGATGACACCACCCTTATGGCAGAAAGCAAAGAGGAACTAAAGAGCCTCTTGATGAAAGTGAAAGAGGAAAGTGAAAAGGCTGACTTTAAACTCAACATTCAAAAAACAAAGATCATAGCATCAGGTCCCATCACTTCATGGCAAATAGATGGGGAAAGAATGGGAACAGTGACAGACTTTATTTTCTTGAACTCCAAAATCACTGCAGATAGTGACTGCAGCCATGAAATTAAAAGATGCTTTCTCCTTAGAAGAAAAGCTATGACAAACCTAGACAGCATTAAAGAGCAAAGACATCACTTTGTTGACAAAGGTCCGTATAGTCAAAGCTATGGTTTTTCCAATAGTCATGTATGGATGTGAGAGTTGGATCATAGAGAAGGCTGAGCACCGAAGAATTGATGTTTTTGCAATGTGGTGTTGGGAAAGACTCTTGAGAGTCTCCTGGACTGCAAGGAGATCAAACCTGTCAACCCTAAAGGAAATCAGTCCTGAATATTCATTGAAAGGACTGATCTTGAAGCTGAAGCTACAATACTTCGGCCACCTGATTCAAAGCACTAACTCATTAGAAAAGACCCTGATGCTGGGAAAGCTTGAGGGCAGGAGAAGAAGGGGACGACAGAGGATGAGATGGTTGGGTGGCATCACCGACTCAATGGACATGAGTTTGAGCAAGCTCCAGGAAATGGTGCAGGACAGGGAAGCCTGGCATGCTGCAGTCCATGGGGTTGCAAAGAGTTGGACACAACTGAGCGACTGAACAACCACCTACCCTAATAGGTCAGATGTGACCTTATTTGGAACTAGGCCCTTTGTCGATGATCTGGTTAAGATGAGGGTGGGCCCTAATCCAATACAACAGTGTCCATATTAGAAGAGACTAGGTCATGGGACAAGCATGTGTGCACACAGGGAGAAGACGGCTGTCTACACACCAAGGAGAGTGACCTCAGGAGACAGAGGCCCTGCAGACACTTCGATGTCAGACTTCCAGCCTCCAGAATTGAGAGAGACTCTCGATGTAAGTTGTTTAACTCACTCAGTCTGTAGCGCTTTGTTACCGCAGCCACAGAGGCTGATCCAAGGAGATACATTGCAGCCATCTATGGAAAATGCCTCCCACCAGAGCGGGTGTGATAGCCTTGAGTATTAAAAGAGAAAGGGGGCAGAAGCAGGAAAAACCAACATATACAAGATATAAAAGGCCTGGCTCTGCCCAGGTAGCTCGGAGTCTAGGGGCAGGGCGGGGAAGGGGATGCACTTTGGCTGGTGGGGAAGCAGTGACAAAAACAGCAATGTCACCAGGTCCGACCCCTGATTGGTTCACCTTGCACATTTGTCCAGCAAGAGGCATTTGCTGTCATGGGCTTCCTCTACACCTTCTCATTCAAGTTTCCCAAAACAGGTTATCTCAGCAAATTGCTAAAGAGAGTCCAAGTCCGAAAAATGGGCCTGGCAGTACATGTTCTCCCAGAACCGCCCTCATCACTCCCACGCACCTCCTCCTTGAGATTCCAGGCTCCGTGCATCTGTCACCGCTTCCCTGGAGGCGGTGCTGTCCTGCCCACCCTCAAGCCTCAGGAGCCCGTACACTCACAGCCCCATCACAACCAGAGGCCACCTCAGTGAGTCCTCCCCGCAACACGAGGGCTTGCTCCAAGTGATCGTTTGCCCAAGATGATCGTTCTGGCCACCTGAAAAGGGAAGAGCTCCCACTGCAAATGGGATGTGGCACTCAGCCAGGTGCCCAGGCGATGTGCACGTGAAGGCAGCCCACAGGACCGAGAGAACAGAATGCTTGGCCAGATCTGGGGATGGGTGGTGGGGGCGGGCAGGTCTGGCAGTGCCACAAAGTCCAGACCTGGGAAACACCCCCGGAAGGTCCCACAGGATGGCACTGAGAACCCTGCTCCACCCCCTCCTCAACCCAACACAGTCCCCGCATGCACTCCCCAGGCGCCTCCCAGAAGAGCCTCTCAGGTTCTTCGGGAGTCCGGGACTCCCTGCAGTAAGAGATGGTGCATCTGTCTAAATCGCTACTGCAAATTGCAAGGCGAGTACATGATTACTTCCCTCCTCAAATTATGGGTAATTACACCTGGACTAAGTGTAATAATTACAGACAAAGCGCTGTTGATGCAACTGTCAGGTACGATGTTTACTCAGCAAACACGGCCCTGCCTTGGAAAATGAACAGGCATATTGGAGCAGCAGAAGAGAAGAATAAAACTACATCTGAAATATTTCTCCACCTCTGCCGAAGAGAGAACAGGCTGTGACATCCCTCTGTTGGGCAGGGCTGGCTTGCTCTGCCTGGTGACTGCTTCCTGACGAGTGAGCGGGCAGGTGGGTCATGAGATGGGCTCCCCTTCCACCCCAGGTTCCCTCTACCCCAGCAGAACTGGAAGCTGCAGAACCACCAGGAGAGGGCTGACTGGGTCCCAAGCTGGCAACACTTTCAGCTCCTCAGATCTTGCTTCCAGGGCCATCTCAGGCTCAGGGCACATCCTCTGTCCTGCTAACCCTACCTCCATCCCCACGGGGGTCTCTTCAGTTCTGCACAGAACAAGGACTCCAGGTTCAAGCTTGGATCAGCCAGATTGAAATCTAATCCTGGGTAGCCAGATGGGCCTGGGCTCACATAGTCCACATCTCAGTGCCTCAGTTTCCTCTCTTGTGAACTGAGCACAACCTTCCTTGTGGGTTTATTATTATTATTTATTTTTGTTTGCTCTGGGTCTTCGTTGCGGCAAGAGGGCTTTCTCTAGTTGTGGTGAGTGGGGGCTACTCTTTGTTGTGGTGCGCAGGCTTCTCATTGTGGTGGCTTCTCTTATTGTGGAGCACAGGATCTAAGTGCTCGGGCTTCAATATTGCAACATGCAGGCTGAGTAGCTGTGACATGCGGGGTCCAGTAGTTGTGGCTCAAGGGCTCTAGAAGCAAGTGGAATCTTCCCAGACCAGGGATGGAACCCGTGCCCCCTGCATTGGCAGGCAGATTCTTATTCACTATACCACCAAGGAAGTCCCCTCATGGAGTTTTACGAGGATTAAATAAACAGAGTGAGCACTGGTCCAGGCAGTGCAGTGAAACACTTCTGTATGATGCTATGATGGCAGAGACACGACACTATGCTTTTGTCAAAACCTATAGAATGTACAGGGCTTCCCTGGTGGCTCAGTGGTAAAGAATCCACCTGCCAATGCAATAGACACAGGTTCAATCCCTGGATTGGGAAGATCCCCCAGAGAAGGAAACGGCAACCCACTCTGGTATTCTTGCCTGGAAAATTCCACGGACAGAGGAGCCTGGCAGGCTACAGTGCATGGGGTCGCAAAGAGTCAGACACAACTGAGCAACTAACACTTTCACTTCACTTTCACAGAAGGTACAGCACAAGGTGAACCCCAGTACGGACTACAGACTTCAGTTAATAGTTGTGTATTTGTTCATTAGTTGTAACAGGTGTACCCACTAAAGTAAGATGCTAATAAGAAGAGAAATTGTGGGGAGGGGCTATGTGGGAACTCTGTACTCTCCCCTCATCTTTCTGTAAACCTAAAGCTGCTCTAAGAAGTAACGTCTATTAACTTTTTTTAATGAACCAAAAAATATCCATTTTCACTTTTTACTATTGTTCCTCTCATGCTGGCCTTCCGACCTCATGCCTAATGCCCCCTCTCCTGGCCCGTTTCAGTGGAAAACTTGGTTTCATGGTCTGATCCAACCTGATATAGTTTCTCCCCAAAGTGTGTGTGGCAACAGCAGCCAGGTGTCTACCTAGATCCACTCTCCCCCTCCTAATAGAACCCCAGTTTGGTCTGGGGGGCAGTGGAACAGCTTTAGAAAACTACATTTCCCAGGTGCCCTTGCAGTGAGGCAAGGCTATGCCGCAGAGTTTGGGCCAATGAGTAGAGATCTCCTGGGTATTTCTGGGAAAGCTTTTCTTTCTGACTTGATGTGTCCATCCCCTTTTCCTTCTTCCTGTTTTGAATGTAGACATAATGCTTGGAGGTGCAGCAGCCATTTTGTAGCCATGAGGCGAAAAAACACACACGCTAATTATGGTGGAGCAGGGAGTGAAACTGAGTTCTCCATGACATCCTCAAGCAGTTGTTCGAGCCCTACACTACTTTTATGTCCCTGTTTGCTTAATCGACTTTCTGTTAGGTGCGGCCAAACATAATCCCAATTGCTATGTGCTGCCTATGAGACTAGCCCCTGCAGGTCTATACACCATAGCACATGGGCAGGTGGCCCTACACTCACATGTGAAACAGATCGCCAGTGCAGGCTCGATGCATGAGACAGGGTGCTCAGGGCTGGCGCACTGGGATGACCCAGAGGGATGGGATGGGGAGGGAGGGGGGGCAGTCCAGGATGGGGAACACATGTACACCCATGGCTGATCCATGTCAATGTGTGGCAAAACCACTACAATATTGTAAAGTAATCCCAGGGCTTTACCAGTGACCAGGTTAGTGCCAAGGAAACCTGATGACACAGACTTCCAACCAAATAATGAGAAGTGCCAAGTAATCAGGACTCAACACAAGAGAAAGACAGGCTTTCTCTGGTGGGAGATCTCTCTAGAGCTGGGGTACAAGCAAGCATCGAGGTGGCCCTCGATGGGCCTCAGCCAGCATGAGAAGGGGGGAAGCTGCTCATTCCAGCTTGACCCAGAAACTCTCCTGCTCAGCCTGGAGGACAAATAGACCTGAGGAGCCAGGCCACCACTCCCAGGTCATCCGAGAAGGCGGCAGGCAGAGCTGGGGAGGACCTTCCTCTGAGAGCAGCACAGGTGCCGGCAGCCTGGGCACCGCAGGACAGGTCCCTGTCTCGGGCAGCGCAGTGGGGAGGGAGATGCTCCCGTGGGCGCCAAGGGCGTGCTCATGGTGCCAGCAGACAGGCATCGGCCCCACTTCCTCTTAATTTGCATAATTCAAACAAAAGGAACTTTTGCATTTTCTCTGAACATTTGTGCATCTCAGCCCGCCCCCTCCCCCGCTGCTGGGCTCAGAAGCCCAACAACATCACGGGTTCTCAGCACAGACTTCTCACTTTCCTTCTCAGATGAAACCTCTTATTTCAGAGCAGCTCACAGGTCAGGGAGGGGGAGGGCAGAGGGAGGCCTTGACCTTGAGGTTTTGAGGCCAGTACTGCAAAGATGACTTCAAGAAACTGTGCCTGCCTTTGAACCAGTTGTGAGGTGAGGGCTCCCATATTCTTCCTGAAGCCGCCAGGGGATGGAGGAGGGGCCCTCCAAGGTTATTCGTCAGTGGCAGCAGGATGCTCCTTCCTCCCCACAGGAGGGCCCGCCCTCCCACCAGCTATGAGGAGAGGCTGTCCATGGCAGTGTGCATGCTCCCGGGGGGCTGCAGATGTGGGTGGAGGCACTAGCCTCTGTGGGCCAGCAGGGCACGGAGCAGGGGCTCAAGGAGGCACAACTCTGCCTCCGGTTCCACCACTGGCTCCACCACGAGGCCCTGGACAGCAGGCTTCTCCTCCCTGAAGTTCAGGTTCTCATATTAAAATGGTGTAGGTGGGACTTCCCTAGAGGCCTGGTGGTTAAGACTATGCCTTCCAATGCAGATGATATGGTTTCGATCCCTGGCCAGGGAGCTAAGACCTCACATGCCTCGTGGCCAAAAAAACAAAACATAAAACAGAAACGGTATTGTAACAAATTCAATAAAGACTTTAAAAAGGGTCCACATCAATTAAAAAGGTTTAAAAAATAAGAAAAATATTTTTTAAATAAATAAAATGGTATAGTATCATCAGCAGGGCTTGTTCAGTCACTATAACTGGCAGTCACACCCAATTGAACATGACTTAAATCAGAAAAGAGAATATATTGGTACATATGGCCAAATGGGGTATCATGAACTTCAGGCACATCTTGATCCAGGTGCCCCACCAAGGTCATGGAGACCAAGTCTCTCCTGACTCTGATTCCACTGCACTAGCTCTGTGTCTCTCCCATCTCTCCCCTCCTGGTGACCAGATGCCACCAGCAGTGTCCAAGCACTTGGGACAGAAGAAGCCTCTGATGGGAGAGCTCTGATTGGTTCAGACTGGGTCACATGGCTTTCCCTGAGCCAATTGGTCAGAGGAAGCTGAAGCTCTGATTGGCCAGGCTGGATCACATGCTCAATTGTGGGTTCAGGGATTATGTCACCTGAAACACTAGGCTGGAAGAGGGAGAGAAGGGACCCTCACAGGAGATCCAGGGTGCTATTAGCAGAAGGGGCAATGCTGGGCACTGGTCTCCTCATCGCTGACCCTTTGTGACTTGATGGACACGATGCCTTCAGTCTTGAAGACCACAACTGGCAGCACTCCAAGGTATTATGGGCACAAATGCCTGCCCAGGTGAGTGAAGCTGGCCCTGGCAGCCTCCTAGGCTGCCAGTCTCAGACACCTGTTCAGTGACCACAGGGGAGGGAAGGGCAGGCTCACAAGCCATTAGACCTCAGGAGCTCTTAAAAAAGTTGGGCTTGAGGGTCATAAGCCCAGATGCGCTGAGCAGGTAGGGGCAGCTCCAGGGAGCAGGCATCTATGCTCAGTGGGTTTACCAGGCACCCAGAGTGTGCCATGCCTGCATCTGATAGGTGCTCAATAAATAGCTGTTGGGTGAATGAGTGAGTAGAAAAGGCTGAGGTGAGGGGAAAGCCAGCACAGGTATTATGAATGTCAACTCTGCCCATACTGGTGCCAGGGCATCTGGAGTAGTAGTGGGGACTGCGGCAAAGCGGGGGATGCCTACCCCACAAAAGGCAATAGCCCTCACTTAGCCGCAGCCAGCCCTAACCATACTTCAACATTGCTAGAATGTTGGCTTTTAAAGAAAACCAGAAACCCTGGTTTTTAAGAAAAATCTGAGATTTTTAAATACTTTTCTAACACACTATAGAGACAGGAAAATAAAAATATGTCCTGTGACCCAGATGGGACCCATGCTAGACATTTTGTAACCTCTGATCTGGTCCAAACTTTGTTCCAGACAAATAAAATGAGAGCTGAACTACCTTCTTCTAACCCAGCCCAGACAGGCGGGCTCTGCAGGACTGTGCCAAACTCTGCGGGGAGACCAGAGCATCTCCAGCCCCAGGCTGGGGGTCCATTTCAAAACCTTGACGCCCAAAGCAGTTATGGCTGAAGAAGGAATTTGCAAATGAGTCTCCAGGGGTCCAGGGAAAGTGTCCAGCAAAGGCTGAAATCCACTGGTAGGTATGCCTTGTTCAGCTGGGGGCAGCCAAAGCCTTGCCTTGCCTTGCTTGTAAGAAAGAGAATTTTCATTTTATTCACACCATCCCTGAAAAAGGAAAAGAACGAAGCTCCCATGGACTCCTTTGATGCGGCCAGCATCTGTTTGGTAGGAAAGTGGACAAAGTGATATGCCTTCAAGTTAGGAATCCTTAACTCTGGACTGTGTGTAAAATTCCACACGAGATGTTCTCTGTTCCTGGACCCACCCGAATGCTCTCAGCTGGAACAGAAAACCAACTGAAAAGCCCCTAAAGAATGAGGGATTAATTATCTCTTATCCAAGCACTGTAAAAGCCGGCTGGTTGTGGGCAGATCCATCTGTGTGGCTTAATGAAGATTTCTTGGGACTACACAGCCTCCTCCAAGTTCCAGGCAGCCCATCCTCATGTGTCAGCATCTAAAATCCTCCAAATGTGAGTCGCTCAAACGTGTCTGACTCTTTGCAGACCTGTGGACTGTAGCCCGTCAGGCTCCTTTGTCCATGGAATTCTCCCAGCAGGAATACTGGAGTGGGTTGCCATTCCCTTCTCCAGGGGATCTTTCCAAACCAGGGATCAAACCCAGGTCTCCTGTATTGCAGGCAGATTCTTTAACCTCTGAGCCACCAGGGAAGCCTCCAGGAGCCAGTCTTTTCCTTATGTCCTTTTTAAGAGTGCAGTCAATTTCCCAGCAGCTCCTGGCAGACTCTCCCTGAGTCCCATTGGCACGGTGGCCTGTTGGGCCGCTTCCGGGCTCTCCAATCCCGGCGTGGCCAACTGATCTGTAGGACTGGCTGTATCCGCTGCAGACCAGGCTGGTATGGCACCACCTCCCCCAAGCACATTGCTGCTGCCCGAAGCCTGAGCGAAACTAGGGCTTGCTTAGCCAGGGGGAAGGTTGCCTGGCAACCAACAGTGTCAGCCACCTTTTCGCCAACTGCTGTTGGTTTGGTTGGACACTGCCTTCAAGGGGCAAGGCCAGGCCTGGGGCAGCATGGTGGCCCCACCAGGAGGGTGGGTGGCCACTCCCAATGAAGCTTTCCTGGGCACCCAGGGCCCAAGCCCATCCAGCTTGGTGCCATTACCACTCACTCTTTCTGTCCCAAAGAGCAGAACCTCCACAAGATCCTGAGATGGACCCCGGGGGATGGCTTCCATCTTTCCTGAATGCCAGCATACCCGCCTCTGCAGCCAAGAAGAGCGAGGCCAGGCCCAGGGCCCCATCCAAACACAGAGGGCTGTCCTGCTGGTTCACCCTGGTCTGCCCAGAGACAGGTAGAAGTGGAGCAAGAGGAGAGTTGCATTCAGTAAATACCTGCTGCACGCGTGCACACACACACACACACACACACACGCACACACAACACATACACACATGTGTACATGATACCGTGCAGGGCCCTATGGGGCTCCTGGGCACAAGGCCTTTCTGTGTCTCCCATTTTGTTAATTTAATTTACTTTATTTATTTGTTTTTGGCTGTGCTGGGTCTTTGTTGCTACATGCTGGCTTTCTCTAGTTGCAGTAAGGAGGGGCTGCTCTCTAGTTGCAGTGAGCAGGCTTCTCATCCAGGTGGCTTCTCTTGTTGCAGAGCTCAGGCCCTATGGCAAGCAGGCTTCAGTAGTTCCAGCTCCCAGCTCTAGAACGTGGGCTCAATAGTTGTGGCACGTGGGCTTAGTTACCTCGCAGCATGCAGGAATCTTCCTGGGCTAGGGATCGAACCCTCGTCTCCTTCATTGGCAGGCAGATTCTTTACCTCTGAGCCAACAGGGGACCCCTCCACCATTTCTTTGATTATAGGAAACAGCCTTCCTTCACCCTCCATGACCTTCCCTGAGTTCCAATGTGCAGATTCAAGCAGTTGTTAATTGGGGACGGGAGGGGATGCAAGACCCAGGGGAAACAAACTGTCAAGTGCAGCTTTGGGGCAAGGTCCTATTTCCCCAGCAACAGATGCACAACAATATCTCTGAGCTATTTTGCACATATTGAAACCCCTTCCAGGTGGGGGGAATTAATGGTGTGCTGCCCACAAGCATATAGACTCCACACCAGTTAAACCTGAAGGTTGGTGTTATTGACTCCTACCCTGCTTACCTCACCACCAACCCATCGGAAAAATGTCCATGAGCTGATCACGCCCTCTTTTTCTATAAAACTTGTCATTATTGTCTCCAAATGGGAACACGGGTTTTGAGGGGATTAACCCCCCTGTGGCCCCCTTTGCCTGGCAAAGCAGTAAAGCTACTCTTTTCTACTTCACCCAGAACTCCTTCTTGGAGATTTGATTCTGCCCCAGTGTACAGAGAAGCTGCTGAGCTTTCAGCATCACACACGCATGTGCATGGACACAGAAATAAACCTGTGCGTATACCCGCACACTCACATGTGCAGGTGCACAAACACAGCACACATACCCCTCCTCACCTTTGGATCCAGCCCCACAAAAGAAGCAGCTAATCTATGCTTCCAACTATAATTACATTTCTGAATGCATTAGCGTGACTATTCCACAAATGCATGACTCACCATGTGGCAAACAGAGATGAAATTCGTGATTGCAGTTGAGCCAGTGCTGGGAATCTCAATTTTTATTTTACTTGAAATTCAACACCAAATAATAACAGCGCCACTTGGATGAAACACATTTCCACATTCAATTAAAAGAGAAGCGATCCTTCTTAGCAGAACCCCTGAGGCAGTAGGCGCGGAGGTTGCAAAGCAGAGAGATGGTGAGGGAAGGGGCCCAGGTTCACCCGTCAGGAAGAAATCTTTGAGGATGGGAGAGGGTGGGCATCAGGAGTGGAACACAGGTGTGTGGCCGTGGTTCAGTGTTGGTTGGGACAGGTTTCTGGGGGCAACAATGTCCACCAGCATCTGGCTTTTCAATGCCTCCCACTGGCCCCAGAAACAAAAGGCAGGCCTCAGGGATGCTGTCCCCAGGAGGAAGCCAAGACCAGGGGCCGTGGCTCCCTGAGGGTCAGCTCCCGGGGTCATGGTCACTGGTCCCTAGGGCTCACCTTCTATAGGTGTTGGGGGAGGGCTGGGGGGTGAGGGGTGGTGGGCTTGCAGCCCACTGGGACCTGCCGTCCCACCATGCTCTCCTCTCCCCTCTCACTGGGTCACCTCCGGTCCCCTCTAGCCTTGTGAGGATGCCAGGGCCAGACTTGTCAAGGTGAGTCTCGCCTAAACCTTTCCCAGAGAGAGTAGACAGAACTGTGCAGGAGTGTGGGATTTCAGCCATGTCAGCACAAGGATGTGCCCACCTCCCCCGTGGGGCTGGCCGGTGCTTCAGGGGGTCTTTATGCGCCAGCTCCGCCCTTGGCTTTGGTTGCTCAGCGCTGACCTCTCCAGTTTTGGTGGTGTGGTTTAGTCGCTAAGTCGTGTCCAACTCTTGTGACCCCATGGACGGTAGCCTGCCAGGTTCCTTCGTCCATGGGATTATCCACACAAGAATACTGAAGTGGGTTGCCATTTCCTTCTCCAGGGGATCTTCCTGACCCAGGAGTCAAGACTGGGTCTCCTACATTGCAGGCAGATTCTTTACCAACTGATCTATGAGAGAAGCTGTAGCTGAACCCAACTTCCCTTCTAGGAATCTGACCCTTTTCCATCTCTGCATACTCAATTTTTGGTCAAAACCAGTCTAGTTGTTGCTAGAAAGATACTTTTTTAGATGTGATTAGCATTTTTTTAAATTGTGCTAAAAAGCACATAATGTAAAATTTACCATTTTAACCATTTTTATGTGTGCAGTTCAGAAGTATTAATTATAACCATAAGGTGAAGCTATTACCACCATCATCTCCAGAAAGTTTTCATCTTCCAAACTGAAACTCTGTCCCCACTAAACACCAACTCCCCCTCCCCCTCCTCCAGCCCCTGGCGCCCACCATTCTACTTTCTGTCTCCATGGATTTGTGTGCTATTGGGACCTCAGATACGTGGAGTCATGCAGGATTTGTCCTTTAGCAGCTGAATTAGTTCACTGAGCCTGTCCTCAAGGTTCATCTGTGGTGCAGCGTCAGAATTTCCTTCCTTTGAGGGTGAATGATATTCTCTTGTGTGTGTATACCACATTTGGCTTATCCATTTATCTGACCATGGACATTTGGGTTGCTCCTGTTGTTATTCAGTCTCTCAGTCATGTCCAACTCTTTGCAACCCCATGGACTGCAGCACACCAGGATTCCCTGTCCTTCACCATCTCCTGGAGTTTGCTCAGATTCATGTCCATTGAGTCAGTGATGCTATCTAACCATCTCATCCTCAGCCACCCCCTTCTCCTTTTGCCTTCAGTCTTTCCTAGCATCAAGGTCTTTTCCAGTGAGTCCATTGTTTGCATCAGGTGGCCAAAGTGTTGGAGCTTATCTTTTGCACCCATCCTTCCAATGAATATTCAGGGTTGATTTCCTTTAGGGTTGATTGGCTTGATCTCCTTGTAGTTCAAGGGACTCAAAGTCTTCTCCAACACCACAGTTCAAAAGCATCAGTTCTTTGGCTCTCAGCCTTCTTTACGGTCCAGCTCTCACATCCAAACATGACTACTGGAAAGACCATAGCTTTGACTAGACGGACCTTTGTTGGCAAAGTGACATCTTTGCTTTTTAATATGCTATCTAGGTTTGTCATAGCTTTCCTTCCAAGGAAAGCGCCTATGTTTTAGCTATTGTGAACAAATGAAGCTGTGAATAATAGTGAACATGGGTGCACAAATATCTCTTCAACACTCCTTTCAGTTCTTTTGGATGTATGCACACAAGTGGAACTACTGGATCACATGGTGGTTCTATTTCCATTTTTTAAAGAACCGCCGTATTGTTTCCCACAGAGGTTGTGCCATTTTACCTCCCACCAACACTGCCCAAGGGTTTCAGTTTCTCCACTTTCTCCCCACCACTTATTTTCTTTTTGGGAGTAGCAGTCTTAATGGGTATGAGGTGGTATCTCGTTGTAGTTTTGATTTACCTTTCTTTAACGTTGGGCTGGAAGAAGTACAGGCTGGAATCAAGATTGCCAGGAAAAATATCAATCACCTCAGATATGAAGATGACACCACCCTTATGGCAGAAAGTGAAGGGGAACTAAAAAGCCTCTTGATGAAAGTGAAAGAGGAGAGTGAAAAAGCTGGCTTAAAGCTCAACATTCAGAAAACTAAGATCATGCATCTGGTCCCATCACTTCATGGGAAATAGATGGGGAAACAGTGGAAATAGTGTCAGACTTTATTTTGGGGGGCTGCAGATGGTGGCTGCAGCCATGAAATTAAAAGACACTTACTCGTTGGAAGGAAAGTTATAACCAACCTAGATAGCATATTGAAGAGCAGAGACATTACTTTGCCGACTAAGGTCCATCTAGTCAAGGCTATGGTTTTTCCTGTAGTCATGTATGGATGTGAGAGTTGGACTGTGAAGAAAGCTGAGCACTGAAGAATTGATGCTTTTGAACTGTGGTGTTGGAGAAGACTCTTGAGAGTCCCTTGGACTGCAAGGAGATCCAACCAGTCCATTCTGAAGGAGATCAGCCCTGGGATTTCTTTGGAGGGAATGATGCTAAAGCTGAAACTCCAGTACTTTGGCCACCTCATGTGGAGAGTTGACTCACTGGAAAAGACTCTGATGCTGGGAGGGATTGGGGGCAGGAGGAGAAGGGGACGACAGAGGATGAGATGGCTGGATGGCATCACCGACTCGATGGATGTGAATCTGAGTGAACTCCAGGAGTTGGTGATGGACAGGGAGGCCTGGCGTGCTGCAATTCATGTGGTCACAAAGAGTTGGACACGACTGAGCGACTGAACTGAACTGAACTGACCATTTGAATATCTTCTTTGAATAAATAGCTTTTCAAGTTCTTTGTCCTTTTTTCAATCAGCTTGTCTGTGGTTTTTAGTTAAGTTTTAGAAGTTCTTGCTATAATCTGCACACTAATCTATATAACTTAGAAATATTTCTCCCATTTTGTGAGTTGTCTTTTCACCCTCTCAATAGTATCCTATCACTCTCAAAATGTACAAAGTTTTTTTTTTAATAAAGTTTTTTTACTTCTCTATCCTATAATCATATGGAATCTCAATGGACACTGAATAGCCAAAGCAAAACATCTTGAGAAAGAGGACCAAAGTTGGAGACTTGGAGTAAAGCAGATTACCCTCCATAAAGTCAGTTCACCTATGGCAAGATAGGAGCATCTCTCACTGTTGCTCATGAGTTGAAAGGGAGGAAGGAGAGGGAAGAGGAGAGGGATGCAAGGTGGAGGCAGGTGGATGGGGAGAGGATATGGAGAAGGAGGAAGAAGGATGGACACCAGCTGAGTTTACTACCTTGCCTGGCAAGAAAGAAGGAGCCAGTGAGGAAATCCTGAGTAGTCATTTAAAGGGAATATTTGTGGATTGGGGGCATTTGAAAGAGGGGTTCGTATGAGGGACTGATGGCCAACACTACAGATGGATGGAGGAGGGAAGGTTTATGTGATTGGACAGGACAAGCTCCCGCTCACTGGTCAGTCTTCTCAGGGTCTGGCACCCTGGGTCACTCTGCATTCACCATCAATCCTCAGGTTCAATGATTGAATCAATTAGCATGAAACTCATCCGTGGTGTCCAGCCTCCTGTGTGGCCCCAGAAAGTCCCACTCCTGCTGGTCGTGTCCTGGGAAACACCTCCCATGTTAAATCAGGTCGATGTGTGACACCAATAGCATCTGGGAGAAACAGTGGAGCATGACTTCCAAAAGCAGATCATAAAAAACGTGGCAGCTTCCCCCATATTCCATATCCTGTGGGACTGCTCACTCTGGGTGGAAGGAAGCGGCCCCACGGAGCCCCGTGAGAGCACCATCTTGGAAGTGGATCAGCCTCAGTCATTCTTCAAAGGATGAAGTCCCTGCTAGCAACTTGAGTGTAACCTCAGGAAAGACCCTGAGCTTGGACACCCTGCCAGGCCTCTCCTGAATTTCTGATGCCAAAAAAAAAAAAAATGTGCAGGATAGTAATTATGATTTAGGCTGCTAGTTTGGCGGGGGTGGGGTGTGTGTGTGCTGTCATTTCCGTCATGTCTGACTCTTTGCAACCCTATGCACTATAGCCTGCCAGGCTTCTCTGTCCATAGGATTCTCTAGGCAAGAATACTGGAGTGGGTTGCCATGCCCTCCTCCAGGAGATCTTCCTGACCCACGGATCGAACCTGTGGCAGGTGGATTCTTTACCACTAACACCACCTGGGAAGCCTTTTGGCTTGCGGGGGGAGGGATTTAATTTGTTACACACTGTTGATATACTTCCTAAGCATTCACAACCACAAGAGAAAATATTCTCTTTTATATGCTTCTGAGTTACCCTTGATCAGAGGGGCCCCAAAACAGGATGGCATGTGCCCCAGTGTTTCCCAGTGTGATGAGGAGCAGGAAAATTTCTTATTTACAGGCTTTTGTGGGTTGGACTGCGTCCTCTCAAAATTCATATGTTGGAGTCCTAACCCATAGAAACTCCGAAGGTGACCTTGTTTAGAAATAGGATCATGGCAGATATAATTGGTTAAGATGAAGTTGTTCTGGTCATCCTAATCTTATACAGCTGTGTTCTTATTAAAAGAGAGATTTGGGGACTTCCCTGGTGGTCCAGTGGTTGAGAATCCACTTTGTAATGCAAGGGATACAAGTTCAATCCCTGGTCTGGGAAAATTCCATGTGCCACCGAGCCACTAAGTCCCTGAACCATGACTATTGACCCCAAGCGCTCAGGAGCCCATGTGCGTTACAGAAGACCCATCATGATGAACAAAGATCGAGTGTGCCAAAATGAAGACCCGATAGCCAAATAAATATTTTGTTAATTGAAAAAATAAGTGAAAGATAAATTTGGACATAGAGACACACCCAGGGAGAAGCCGTGTGGCTACAAAGGCTGAGGCTGGAGGAATGTGGCCACAAGCCCAAGGATGCCAAGAGTTGCTGGACCCAACCAGAAGCTAGGAGGGGCAAGAAAGGCCCCCCATTAGAGTGCAGACCTGCAGACACCTTGACTTCAGACTTCCAGGTTCCAGAACGATGGAAGAATAAACGTCCACTATATTGAGCCTACTCTGTGTTGCTGTGTGATGGCAGCCCCAAGACACTGGCACAGGTGGCACAATGAATCTACACAAGGGTGTGTATCACCGTGCTCTTTACAACGGGATAGATTGCATGACTGTCCCCAGATATTTCCTCGCCTCTATGAGGAGTTACGTATCTCTGTCTCCTGATGGCATGCTCTGGTATGGTCTCACCTGGGGCAATGAGGTGTGAACGGAATCTTCCAGAGCTCTTGAGTGGCAGAACCCACTCCCCTCTGCCATGCCACCAGCAATGGCCCGGTCAGGCCTTGCTGCTCAGCACACTGGGCCCAGAGACAAGTGTGAAATGGCCCTTTTTTGTTGTAACCATTGGTCTATAGGACAGCTGCCCATAGGAACACATCACCGAGACTCACTCAGCACTAACACCATCAGAGAGGGGAGAGTCCAGGGATAAGAGGCTGCCCAAACCAGCGGGACCCATTTCACAAAGGAATACATTTTGACCATTAAAATCATGTTGTGAGAAATACAATGTTCAGGATATGTTGCGTTTTTAAATTATTTATTTATATTTATTTTTGGCTGCACTGGCTCTTCATTGCTGTGTGCGGACTTTCTCCAGTTGCAGTGAGCAGGGTCCACTCTCTAGTTGCGGAGCATTGGCTCCAGGGCAGGAGGGCTTCAGTAGTTGCCGCTCACGGGCTCAGTACTTCTGGCACAGGGGCTTAGTTGTGCCACGGCATGTGGGATCTTCCCAGATCAGGGATTGAACCCACGTCCCCGGTGTTGGGAGGTGGTTTTAACCACTGGACCACCAGGGAAGTCCTAGATTGCATTGAAAATAAAAAACATGTCATGTGGAATTTGGGCTGGATTTTGTTAATGCAAGGAGCACTGTTTGCACTGAAATGCAAATGGAATCTCTGCTGAGTTACAGCCTTACAGGCAGCACACATTCTCTTATTCACACTTCTATTCATTTTACAAATCATCCACAATAAAGCTAAGTTTATTGTAACCTGATCAGGGAAAAGAATGCTTTACTTCTGCACATATTAAAACACAAAGAATGGCCCATATGTCACCAGTAATGTATCTTTTTACACACCACATGTTTAAGCAGCAGACCCTTTAGCCTTTCTGCCAGCCCTCCAGCAGCTCTCCTAAGCTGGGCAACTCACCCCTTCCTAGGACCACATCTCAGCAAATGTTTCAGGCTGGACAGTTAAAGTTTCACTGTAAACCAAGAGGTTCATCTTTGTTTCTAGGCAACTTATTTAAAAGCCTCCTAAAATCTACTAACTTCCAGGACGAAAATCATTATGCCTGCTGCCTCCCCCAGCCACTCAAAGCTGGACCACCACCAGCAGAGTCTCCTGAGTCTGTCCTCACAGCAAGAGATGCTTTACAAGTGCCTGCAGAGTGAAAGTGACCACATGACCCCACTGGACTCCTCATTGCCTCCCAAGCCTCACTCTGCACACCCCACAGGCCACCTGAGGTCAACTCCCCATCATCAGCCCTCTCTGATTCTGCCTTGGGCAGTCAGTTAGCTTCTGACACAGTCGTCATCTTAACAAGTTACCCTAAAACACAGTGGTTTTCAGCAAATATTCCTTTGGCTCACCAGTCAGCAGATCCGTGAGTAAACTGGGCTGTGTGTGTGAGGGGGGCTGGTTCTCCTGGTCCAGCCTGAGCCCCTTCTGTCTTCGGGGGTGAGACGGCTGCTGGTTGGTCTAGACTGGTCTAGGCTGGGATGGCTGGGCCCTGCTTCATATCTCTCATCCTGCAACCGCAGCCCTGGATGTTGTCATGGTGACAGTGGGGGGAGGGAAGAAAGCAGAGGTGCAGGCACTTCTCCCAGGCTCTGCAGTGTCCCATCTACTGTCATCCTATTGACCAGAGCAAGTCCCACCTCTCTATGGGATCACCTCTGGACAGGATGGGCAGCCCAGTCAATGGCAAAGGAGGGTAGGGTCCCGGGCCTACAACACAGCTGGTCCCCCACACTGACCGCTGTGCTCTGGGACCTGGCCGAGTCTGTCCCTCCTCATGACATGGCCCAGGCCGAGCCCTTGGCCCAGGCCACTCTTACCACCTCCTCCAACCACATGTGACACTCAGGTCAGGCCTACTTCCTTGGAGAAGCCGCTATGCACACCCCAGACCTAGAGGGGCCCCTGGTCTGCACCCTCCCACTCACTTTGACCCCTTCCCTCTAACTCTTCCACAGTGTAGAACAGCAGACAATGTTTTGATGAGCCACCCTTGTCCAGAAGCCCAATGAGGATGAAGGCCATGTCCATGAGGGGACTTCCCTGGTGGTCCAACGGTTAAGAATCTGCTTGCCAGCGCAGAGGACACTGGTTTGATCCCTGGTCCAGGAAGATGCCACACACCGTAGGGCAACTAACCCCATGCGCCACAACTGCTGAAACCCGTGCACCCTAGAACCCATGTTCTGCAACAAGAGAAGCCACCGCAGTGAGAAGCCCGCACACCTCAACAAAGAGTAGCCCCTGCTTGCCGCAACTAGAGAAAAGCCTGAGCACAGCAGTGAAGACCCAGAACTGCCAAAAATAAATAATTAAACATTTTAAAACAAAAAGTCCACAAGACTTTTATCATGTTTACTCCCAGCACAGAGAGCGATGTGGCCTTTGCTCACTGGCCAGTGGGTGACCAGGTGAATGAGCAAGCTGAGTTAAGAATCCTGTGGCTTTGTTAGGTAGGAAGTTAGAAATGAGCAACGAGGGGAGGCCTGGCTGAAAGGGATGCAGGCCCATCTCTAAACTCCATCCCAGGCACACCCAGGAGAGCTCACAGACATGCTACAAAATAGCCACAGAGACTTCTTCAACTCCTGCACATGCCCCCTGGGCACACAGTGGGTACAAAATGACCACAGGGGCTTTCCCAAGTAACCTTAGGCAGTTAGGAACCCATTAAGGGCTCAGGAATATTCTACATCTAATTATAACAGATGGAGTTATGAGAAGACATAAACAATGCAACTTGCTGTTATATAATCTATAATTGCTAATCGGCCTTGAGCATATATCCATTTGCATTCTCTTTCATTGATTGGTGGTGGGTACAAGCCCTACTTTGCACCAGGCATAACCAAAAGGAGGAGACTGGAAGTATAAAATGGGGAAGCCAAGCAGGATCAATAAGAAAGATGAGGAGGACTCCTTTGGGAGTGTTGGACTAATAAAAGATCTGTCTGCTTGAGCTGAACTGAGCTGTAACTTGTCTGTTCTACACGTTTTGGTCTCTTGCTCCAAATTTTTGTTATGACAAGACAAAACCAAGGAAAAGAAATAAACCAACCTGACAACTTGAAAGGGCCAAAGTGGCTAATTGCATATTTGGGTGGTTTGCTGTATTTGGTTTAAGCCTCAACAATGGGTGTGGTGATATCCTTGTCCGTTTCCTTCTTCCCAGGGGTGGAGACTGTCCAGAGAATTAGCAGTGGACCCCTCTGACTGCACAGCTGTCTTCCCTGATCCATCTCAGCACATGTCTGATGGATTCAACTCATAACCCAGTCCTGTGCTTAGTTACTCAGTCATGTTTGACTCTTTGTGACCCCCCTCCATGGACAGTAGCCCACCAGGCTCCTCTGTCCATGTGGATTCTCCAGGGAAGAATACTGGAATGGGTTGCCATGCCCTCCTCCAGGGGATCTTCCCAACCCAGGGATTGAACCCAGGTCCCCTGTGTTGCAGGTGGGTTCTTTAGTGTCTGAGCCACCAGGGAAGCCCCAACCAGTCACAGAGACTTGATTTGTGGCCCCGTTCTTCTCTCTCTCCAGCTAATGCTGAGAATCTCTGCAAAGCAAAGACAGGCCTCTTTGTCCAGTCTGAGAGTAGCAGCTGGTCCTTCCAGACGGCATGGGCTCACTACCAAGACCAATGCGCCAGAGGGAAACTGATGATGGGGATGAATTATATGTGCTCAAAAAGATAAATGGGTGGTGATAACTCACTGTAGCAGCTTCAGAGCAACGCCTTCCAAATTTCCATTGTCATTTTGATACTAAAATAAATTATTTTAAAGAGGAAGACTAGTGAGTTAGCAAAACCCCAAGACTTCTCATAAACATTCCCAATCTGGAAAGCAGCAAATACTAGGACTTTTTCTGTTTCTTCCTTCTTCTAGCTGAGATCTGAAGAAATGATGGCCAGTGACACAGGTGAGACTGTGAGATGGAACTAAATCTCCAGGACCCCACACAGAGCCCATAGCCCAAGTGAAATGAAACCGGCAGGGAGCTCACTCTACGGCAGGAGGTGACAGCAGAGCCCACACACTTTGCAGGAGTGTGCCTTCAGCTCTGAGTACCAGAAACGTGATGAAACAGTGCCTAAACACTGGCTACTCAGAGGGTGGCCCATGCTGGCAGCAGCAGTAGCACCCATGAGCCTGGCGATACAGATGCCCAGGCCCCTCCCTGGACCTGCTGAACCAGAATCCACATTTCAACCTGATCTCCAGACAGCTCATACATACAGTAAGGGATCTAGAAGTGGGCAGTTGCTTGGCCTTGCTTTGATGGTCTTAGGATGTCACGACTGAGAGTTCTGCAAGAGAGTGTCTCTGATCTCTGCATGGTTGCAAGATGGATGCTATAGCTCCAGCCATCAAACTATGTTTCAGGGAGAAAGGAGAAAGAGAAAGGAGTAGAGAGAAGGATAGCACTTGGATCTGTAAAGGAGACTACCCATAAATTTGCACAGACCAGAACCATGTCACGTGGCAACCCTTGCCTACAGGGGAAATTGTGGATAACAGTCTGTTTTTAGCTGAGCATGTTGCTTCCCTGAACAAAATCAAGGTTTTTTAAGAAAAGAGAAAGATGAGAGTAAATATGTGATAATCATGTAGTGGCACCTGCTACATCAAATATGCTATAAAAGGGTGCACTGTCCTTCCTAACCATAACTCCATCTCCCCAGAAGAGCAAATCTCCAAACTGAAGCCGGAGACCAGGGGCATCACTTCAGAGAAAACTGAGGGTCTGGGAAGTTATGGCCTGGATACCTGGGTCAAGTTAAGCCCAACACACTACAGGGGAGACAGAGAGAACACACACAAAAGACAGGCAGAGGCGAGCACAAAGAGAAAAAACTAACCTAATTCTAGGATTGGAGGAAGTGTCTCATAATTTTTTCCATGGGAAAACAACGGTAACACGAGTTCAACAAGCAGAATTAAGGGTTTAAGATGAGATAATAAAATAATAAAGTGATTTGAAAAGAGACTGCAGATCTAAGGAGACAAATTGAGGACCAAAATAACACCGTTATGGGTCTAATAAGCAAGCTAAAAGTAGTAAGAGATATAATAATAATAATGAAAATTGATTTTTTTTTCAGAATTTTGTACCCTATTCTTATTTGTAAAATAACTCTTTTATTATTATAGTAGTAGAAGGCAATGGCAACCTCACTCCAGTACTCTTGCCTGGAAAATCCCATGGACGGAGGAGCCTGGGAAGCTGCAGTTCATGGGGTGGCTAAGAGTCAGACACGACTGAGCAACTTCACTTTCACTTTTCACTTTCATGCATTGGAGAAGGAAATGGCAACCCACTCTAGTGTTCTTGCCTGGAGAATCCCAGGGATGGAGGAGCCTGGTGGGCTGCCATCTATGGGGTCTCACAGAGTCGGACACGACTGAAGTGACTTAGCAGCAGCAGCAGCAGATATGTACAGCAGAACATTAGGAAACACAAGCAAAAATTTTAAAAACTGAACTTCACATATCCATCATCCAGCTATCTCTATTGTTTACACCTATAACATCTCTTTCCTTCTACGAAATACCAAATTGAGGCCATGCTGTACTCTGTCACCTGTTTTTATCAGTCAATGGTTTTCATCTTTCCATTTCACTATCTGTGTCTTAATCTCATTGAATAGCCAGACCATTTTTAAACTTTCTGAGTTGACCTAAAATTATCCCATTCAGCTGGCTGAAACAAGTATCAAGAGCTACACATCACACTGGGTTCTTATGTTCTTGATTTTTTTTTTTTCAATCTAGCAGAGTCCCTTGTTGAAGAGACTCAGGACATTTGTTCTGCAGAATGCCTTGACTTCCATATTTCTGGTTGCTTTCTGAAACTTAGCTCTTTCCTCTATCTCTGGTGTTATCTATAAGCTGGAAGCTGCATCATGCTGTGGATGAAGAATATCACCTGCCATATCAGTTTAAAAAAAAAAAAAGGATGCTGCAGGCTTCAAGCCAGCAGCCACTGCAGCAGCACCCTTAGTGGGTTCAGGATGGAGAAACCAGGACACTGGCCCCAGAGAGCTAAGTGAAAGCGAAGGTCGCTCAGTCACATCCGACTCTTTGCAGCCCCAAGGACTATACAGTCCATGGAATTCCGCAGGTCGAATATTGGAATGGGTAGCCATTCCCTTCTCCAGGGGATCTTCTCAACCCAGGGATCAAACCCAGGTCTTCCAAATTGCAGGCGGATTCTTTACCAGCTAAGGTGCATATCAAAGGAATGGTTTCATGAAGTCAGACTTTTGAAATTCCCCATACACACTACATTCTTTAACCTGAGATGTCTGATCTTTTTAAATTAACAGTGATTTTTTGATATTCCAATTACCTGTTTTTTGGTTTTTTGTAAAACTCCTGTATATTCTGGCCTCTCCCTTACCTCTTCAGAGCAGTCCCTCAGAGTTCTCTGAGAGGCTGTCTCTGGGCTTAAGTCCTCAGTTGTTGTTGTTCAATTGCTAAGTCGTGTCCGACTCTTTGCAACTCCATGGACTGCAGCACGCCAGGCTTCCCTGTCCTTCATCATCTCCCAGAGCTTGCTCAAACTCATGTCCATTGAGTCGGTGATGCCATCCAGCCATCTCATCCTCTGTCGTCCCCTTCTCCTTCTGCCTTCAATCTTTCCCAACAAGCCCACCAAATGAAACTTAATTCTCAACCTTTGGGTTGTGCTTTTTTTTTTTTTTCAGTTGATGATGCATTCAAATGAAAACTCTGGAGTGTTCCTACTCCATAGACTATTTTGTGTATTTCTTGTTGAATCACAGGGTAATGTCCTACAGTTAGGGAGGTGGAGATTAACCCCTGATTTCAGACTACAATCTAAGCCTTCCCTTTTCACTTATCTCTTCAAGCTCCCATTCAGAAAGTATTCTTTATGGTGTGACTTTGCCACTTTATGACTACACAGCTCCTCACTAATCATTCACTGAGTCATTTTAACACCATTTTATAATCCTTGCCTGGAGTCATAATTTTATTAGAATCTGCTAATGAGACAGAGCAGCATCCTGTGAGGCTTCTGGATACAAATCCTCTTTCCATGTCTCCTGCTTTTTGTTTGTAGTAAATAGGCTTCATCCATCCTCCATGACCTTCCCTGAGTTCCAAACGGTAGACTCAAATACTAGCTAATCAGGAAAGGGAGGGGTTGCAGTAACAAATGTTGTTGTTCAATCACTAAGTCGTGTCCAACCCTTTGCTACCCCATGGACTGCAGCATATCAGGCTCCTCTGTCTTCCACTATCTCCCAGAGTTTGCTCAAATTCATGTCCATTGAGTCCAAGATGCTATCTAACCATCTCATCTTCTGCTTGTGCCTTTCTTCTTTGGCCTTCAATCTTTCAAACATCAGGATATTTTCCAGTGAATCAGCTCTTCCCATCATGTGGCCGAAGTATTGAAGCTTCAGTTTCAGCTTCAGCATCAGTCCTTCTAATGAATTTTCAGGATTGATTTCCTTTAGTACTGACTGGTTTGATCTCCTCTCTGTCCAAGGGACTCTCAAGAATCTTCTCAGTTTAGTTCAGTTAAGTCACTCAGTCATGTCCGACTCTTTGTGACTGTAGCATGCCAGGCTTCCCTGTCTATCACCAACTCCCAGAGCTTGCTCTAACTCATGTCCATCATGTTGGTGATGCCATCCAACCATCTCATCCTCTGTCATCCCCTTCTCTTTCTGTCTTCAATCTTTCCCAGCACCAGGATCTTTTCTAATGAGTCAGTTCTTCACCCCAGGTGGCCAAAGGATTGGAGCTTCAGCTTCATCATCAGTCCTTCCAATGAATATTCAGGACTGATTTCCTTTAGGATTGACTGGCTTGATCTCCTTGCTGCCAAGGGATTCTCAAGAGTCTTCTACAGCACCACAGTTCAAAAGCATCAATTATTTGCTGCTCAGCCTTCTTTATGGTCCAACTCTCACATCCATACATGACTATTGGAAAAACCATAGCTTTGACTATAAGGACCTTTGTCAGCAAAGTGATATTTCTGCTTTTTAATACAATGCTAGGTTTGTCATAGCTTTCCTTCCAAGGAGCAAGTGTCTTTTAATTTCATGGCTGCAGTCACCATCTGAAGTGATTTGGGAACACAAGAAAAAAAATCTGTCACTGCTTCCACTTTTTCCCCTTCCATTTGCCATGATCTTAGTTTGTTTCATGTGAGTTTCAAGTCAGTTTTTTCACTCTTGTCTTTCACCATCATCAAGAGGCTCTTTAGTTCCTCTTCACCTTCTGCCATAAGAGTGGCAGCATCTGCATATCTGAGGTTGTTGGTATTTCTCCTGCCAGTCTGGAGTCCAGCTTGTGATTCATCCAGCCTGATGTATTCTGCACATAATTTAAATAAGGAGAGTGACAATATACAGCCCTAACATACTCCTTTCCCAATTTGAAACCAGTCCGTTGTTCCACTTCTGGTTGCAACTGTTGCTTCTTGACCTGTATACAGGTTTCTCAGCAGATAGGTAAGGTGGTCTGGTATTCCCATCTCTTTGGGAATTTTCCACAGTTTGTTGCGATCCATAATTAAAGGTTTTAGCATAGTCAATGAAGAAGAAGCAGATGTTTTTCTGGAATTCCCTTGATTTTTCTATGATCCAGTGAACGTTGGCATTTTGATCTCTGATTCTTCTGCCTTTTGTAAACCCGACTTATACATCTGAAAGTTCTCAATTCATATAGTGCTGAAGTCTAGCTTAATGATTTTGAACATAACCTTATTAGCAGGTAAAATGAGCACAGTTGTACAGCAATCTGAATGTTCTTTGGCATTGCCCTTCTTTGGGGTTGGAATGAAAACTGACCTTTTCCAGTCCTTTTGGCCACTGCTGAGTTTTCCAAATTTGCTGGCATACTGAGTGCAGCACTTTAACAGCATCATCTTTTAATGACCCAAATAATCATATAGCTCAGCTTGGAATTCCATCACCTCTACTAGTTTTGTTCATAGTAATGCTTCTTAAGGCCCACTTGACTTCACACTCCAGGATGTCTGGTTCTAGGTGAGTGACCACATTATTGTGGGTATCCGGCTCATTAAAACCTGTTTTGTATAGTTCTTCTGTGTATTCTTGCCACCTCTTCTTGATCTCTTCTGCTTCTGTTAGGTCCTTACTGTTTCTGTCCTTTATTGTGCCCATCTTTGCATGAAATATTCCCTTGATATTTCCATTTTTTTCAGAGATCTCTAGTTTTTCTCATTCTATTGTTTTCTTCCTTTTTTTTTTTTTTTTTGCAATGTTCATTTAAGAAGGCTTTCTTACCTCTCCTTGCTATTCTCTAGAACTCTGCATTCAGTTGGGTATATCTTTCCCTTTCTTCCTTGCTTTTTACTTCTCTTCTTTCCTCAGCTATTTGTACAGCCTCCTCAGACAACCACTTTGTCACTTTGCATTTTTTTCCGTCGGGGATGATTTTGGTCACTGCCTGCTGTACAATGTAGAAGAACCCCCTAGTTCTTCAAGCACTCTGTATACCAGATCTAATCCCTGGAATCTATTTGTCACCTCCACTGTATAATCATAAGGGATTTTATTTCGGTCATACCTAAATGGCCTAGCAGTTTTCCCTACTTTCTTCAATTAAGCCTGAATTTTCCAATAAGGAGCTCATGATCTGAGCCAGAGTCAGCTCCAGATCTTGTTTTTGCTGACTGTTTTTCCTTCTCCATCTTCAGTTGCAAAGAATATAATCAATCTGATTTCAGTATTGACCATTTGGTGGTGTCAATGTGTAGAGTCATCTCTTGTGTTGTTGGAAAGGGGTGTTTTCTATGACCAGTGTGTCCTCTTGACAGAACTCTTTTAGCCTTTGCCCTGCCTAGTTCTGTAGGAACCAAGGCTTCCACCCAGGTAGAGGATGGTAACTTCAGACTGAGCACAAGATTCCTGGAGCCCCACCCTGTTACCTCACCAACAACCAATTAGAAGAAAGCCTGCACACAGCAGAAGAGAACAGAAACTCGGACCCTGCTTCCCAAATGACTCTCCTTTTACAAACTTTCATGACCAAGCAGAATCTTCACATTTGGTTTGTGGACATGAGTCCACCTTCTCCTCAGGTTGCTGGCCTCTTGAATAAAGCAATCTTTCCTTTCCAACCAATGTTTGTCTCTTGAGTATTGGCTTTCAAGCAGTGAGCAGCTGAACCTAAGTTCGGTAACATAACTTAAATTTTTTTAACTCGGTTAACATTTCTATATGTATTACTTGCCACTGAAAATCAAATTATTGTCATAGATGAAAGGCTTGAGATAAGCAGAGTTAAATATAGACGAAAAGACAATTAAGAGGGACTTCCCTGGTGGTCCCATGGTTAAGAATTCTCCTGCTCTTGCAGGGGACTTGGGTTCCATCCCTGACCTGGGAACTAAGATTCCCACATACAGTGGGCCGACTAAGCTCACACGTGCCACGACTACCGAAGCCGGCTGTGCTCTGGAGCCGGAGCTCTGCAACAAGAGAAGCCACTGCAATGAGAAGACCACACACTTCAATAAAGAGTAGCCCCCACTCACCACACCAGAGAGATAAAAAAAAAAAAAAGCCCACACCCACCAATGAAGACCCAGTGCAGCCAAAAATAATTTTTAAAAGAAGACAAGAGAGAAGCTAATCAATATGGAAGATGTACAAAGAAAATTCAATATAAGAAAAATTGATTTCCCTGAAGGCAAGAACCCAACATGTGGAAGACATAATGTCTTCAAAGACAGAACCCAAGAAATTGCCCTGAGGTAATGGTGGTAAACCACACTGGACATGCAGATCTAAAGAGGATATTGTTTCCCAGGAAATTCTGATAGGAAGTAGCCCAAACTGCAACATATCTTATTAATAGTTAAGCTAAAGAACACCAAGGGTAAAGAAGAATCTTTTAGGCAGTAAAAAATAAATCATTTACAGAAAAAAGAAAAGAAAAGTCAAAACTGCGTCAGAGGTTCCCATCAACCTTTAGCCAAAAGAGAGCAGGAAAACCATGACTGAGGCTGTAGGACCCACAGAAGTCACACCAAGGGGATATACTCAAGTACACAGGCAGAAGCATGCACTCCCCAACATGAAGAACTGAAGCACCCACAAACCCTTCCTGAAAACACAGACCCTCCCCACCAATGCAATCCAGAGTGGAGCCAAATTTCAGCAACAAAATAGCTGCAGCAACAGTGTTAGTGGTGAGCGCTGGAGCCACTGAAAGACATGCCTGTTAGAGGAAACATTGGCTGAAACTGTCCACACTGGCCAGGCCAGATAGTAACGATTTGCATGAGGTCTCTTACAACAGGAGGTCCTGGTAAGAAATGGGGAACTAACTAGCTACCACCAAATGGAAGAATTCAAGAAAGATCAAAGAGAGGAGACATCAGTCCATGTGATACTGAGTAACTCAGATTGGGACTTGAAGCCACTGTCTTTTAACTGAGATCACATACCTGGTTTCAGGACTTAATAAAGCTCTGATTCTTTCTTTTTTTTTTTTTTTTCAGCTAAGACAGCAAAAAAGATGCTTTATTGCACACGTCACATTCAGTCACAACTGAGAAGATAACTAGTCCATAATATCACAGGTCCAGGGCAAAGAACCAAAAGGGACCGCTTTGATACAAGCAAGGTGAGTCTCTCCAAGGTGGTCAAGGTGATCAGAATGGCCATAGATGTTCCAGATCCACTGAGACAAGTTCTAGTTTATAGGCATGCAGTCCAACAATTTGTACCAGCATCCCTTGCCTCTGGCTTCCCTTCTTTCTCCTTCTGTGGCTTCCGTGGGTGTACAAGTTTACTTGGACCTCTGCCTCATCCTTCTTCTTTTGCACTTGAGCCTGTGCACTTGCTTCTCCCTCCTCTTTGCTCTCATGGTACGGAGATTGTGGTAAGGCTGAGAGTGAAGCTCAGATCCTTGATGTCTCATTGCAGAAAGAATTCAGTGAGAGACAAAATGACAGGTAAGAAGTGGATCTATTTAGAGAGAAACTCACTCCACTCCACTGTGGAGTGGAACTCACTCCACACTCTCAGAAGTTGAGAGTAGCTCCAAAATATGATGTGGATAGTTTTTAGGAGCTGGATCATCTCATAAGCTAATGAGTGGGAGGATTCATCCAGCTATTTCAGGGAAGGGGCGAGGGCTTCTGGGACTTGGGCCACCACCCATTTTTTGATCTTTGATGGCCAGCCTTGGAACTGTTACCGTGCTGGTGGGTGTGTCATTTAGCTTGCTGATGTGTTACAATGAGCATATAGTGAGGTTCCAGATCTAGGGGAAGTTGGCTCATCTGCCACCTTGAACCTATTTGGTTCTATTCAATTTAAACAGTGTCCTCAGACTGTCTTTCTGTTTGTGCCCTGCCTCCTTCCCTCCTGTTTCACATATGTCTTACCAACCTCCCAGAACCCTTTTCACTGGAGTCCATCTTGGATGAGTAATGCATGCAACAGCTGGAAAGATCCTGAATCCAAATGATTGGCCAGAAACCAACCCCATTACTATAAAATCCAAGATGGGAGCCACGTGGCAGAGCAGTCTTCCTGGGTTCCCTTATCCTGCTGTTTGCCACGTGGGTGCCTGTTCACAATAAAGTCTCTTGCTTTGTCAGCTCCTGTGTCTCCCTGGACAATTCACTTACAAGTGTTAGACAAAGGCCCGCTCTCATGCCCTGGAAGGGGCCCCCCTTCCTGCAACATTCCAATCAGAAGTTATCTTATAATTACCATTACAGAACAGAATATCAGTGTTATAAAGTAGAGTCTTCCCACGTGGCTCAGCGGTAAAGAACCTGCCTGCCAATATAGGAGATTCAAGTTTGATCTCTGGATAGGAAAGATGTCCTGAAAGAGGAAATGGCAACCCACTCCAGTATTCTTGCCTGGGAAATACCATGTACAGAAGAGCCTACTGGGCTACAGTCCAGGGGGTTGTAAAGAGTTGGATATGACTGACAGACTGTGCATGAAAAGTGGAACCACATAAAAATGAGAATATAACCAACAAAATAGAAGGTGGAAGGGCAGAAGACTGTTCTCTAATGAAAGAAAAACTGTTCCTTCTTTTCCTTAGCCTCTCCAGGCACCACCTCCCAGCACCTGGACTGTTCACCCACCTGGGAGCTCTCCAATCCTCTCCTTTGGCAAAATTTTTTTTTTTTTTTTTTTTTTTTTTTTTTTTGAGGCTTTGGGCTTCCCTGGTGGCTCAGATGGTAAAGAATCTGCCTGCAATGTGGTAGACCTGGGTTCGATCCCTGGGTCAAGAAGAACCCCTGGAGAAGGGAATGGCTACACATTCCAGTATTCTTGCCTGGAGAATTCCATGGACAGAGGAGCCTGGCGGGCTACAGTTCATAGGGTCACACAGTCAGACACGACTGACAGACTAACATTTTCTGTCTTTTCACTTTTCATTATGTGGACATGATTGGCTACATAATCAGCCATTGGTGACTGAACTCAATCAACCTCTAGCCCTCTCCCCCACCCAGGGCTTGGGGGGTGGGGCTGAACAGTCCAGTCCTGTAGTCACGTGGTTGCTCCCTAGCCACCTGCTCCATCCAGAGGCTCTCAGAAGTCCCCAGCTGCTGGTCATCCTATTAATACACAAAAGACACTCATCATTGCAGAGGTCTCAAGGGATATTTTAGCAAGGACTCAATACATATATTGCCTGGAAAATCCCATAGATGGAGGACCCTGGTGGGCTGCAGTCCATGGGGTCGCTAAGAGTCGGACACAACTGAAGCGACTTAGCAGCAGCAGCAGCAATATATATATATTTCTTGTTATGTCACACTAATTCTTCACATGTTACAGCCACATCATCTAAAACTAAGCCATGTATTTCTAAAAAAGGATGCAAAGCTTTGACTGTTCTTCATAAACTTTTTATTTTAATTTTTAACTCCTTTTTAGTATTTATCTATCTGGAGGCTCTGGGTCTTAGCTGTGGCATGCAGGGTCTTTGATCTACCTTGTGACATGAGGGCTCTTTAGTTGCAGTATATGAAACTGTTAGTTATGGCAGGTGGGATCTAGTTCCCGAACCGGGGATCAAACCCAGGTCCCCTGAATCAGGAGTGTGGAGTCTTAGCCACTGCACCACTGGGGAAGTCTCCCTCATAAACTCTTTAAAAATGAAAAGAGAGATCTTTCAAGAAGTAACAGTTGACAAAGAAAGAAATATTTATTTGCATTTCAAAAACTCCTTAATTCCCATTTCTGGCCTTAAATTCAAGTGCATGAAACACAGCTCTTACTGAGAATAATATCTGCAGTCGAGTCACACTTGCACCAGTTCTATTTGTCTCTCTCTCCACACAGGACCTACCTGGAGTAACAATCCTGAATATTAACTATATTAACAGATTTTCCTTAGCAAAAGCTTGGAGTGAGTTTTTGCATTTTTATCTTTGTACTTTCTGCATTGATTAAATTCTTTGTAAGCAAACCTTCCTTTTACATAGAATACCTTTTTGCAAACCAGTCAATCCTAAAGGAAATCAACCCTGAATATTCATTGGAAGGACTGAAGCTGAAGCTCCAATAATTTGGCCACCTGATGGGAAGAGCCGACTCCTTGGAAAAGACCCTGATGCTGGGAAAAATTGAGGGCAGGAGGAGAAGGGGATGACAGAAGATGAGATGGTTGGATGGCATCACAAACTCATCAGACCTGAGTCTGAACAAACTCCAGGAGATGGGGAAGAACAGGGAAGCCTGGTATGCTGCAGTCCGAGGGGGTCGCAAACAGTCGGACACAACTTAGCAACTGAACAACAATCACCTTTCTGCAAAGGACAAATGCAGAAGGCCTAAGGAGCATGAGCCAAGCTTTGACCAGTTGTTAATACCAGGTTACAACCTCCTGAATCTCTGTGTATTATTCTATCCTTTCAAATTTTCAGAAGGCAAGGGGGACTGCTTCTGGGTCCTTCAGACTGTTGTCCTTTGTGTCTCATTTTGATGGATTTTACCTCAGTCCAGGAGTCTGCTGCAGCATTGTGGGAATCACCTCGCCCCAGAAAGAGGGACCCTCTGAAGCTGCCCTTCCAGGTGCTCCACTGACCTCTGCACACCTGGGTGGCCTGGGTAGCGTGGAGGCAAATCAGCGAGGCCATGAGGGTCCTGCAGGGAGTTCTGGGCCTGGGGGTCTCCATCGCCATGGCTGGGAAGTGGGGGGGGATTCTGTCTGGCAGGTGGACCCAAGGTTCAGCCACCCCTGGGCACCAGGCCCCAGCCCGTATGGACTAGCATGTGGAGGGGGTGGGTGGAGGAAAGGAAAGAGGATGTCGGGGTAACAAGTAAGGCTCTGCCGCCACTGACATGAAGCCTGGGAAAGCCTGTTTCTTCCCAGAGCCAAGGCTGCACCTTCGCCTCCTTTCTCTCTGTTCCCCCTTCCTCCCCGGCTGCCCACTGCGGACAGACAGACCAGCAGGAGGAAGCGGTGGGCGCTGCCACCATGGAAGCGAACCCACGGACGTGATTCCTAAAATCGGAGGAATGCAGGAGGCCCCGACCTTGATCCTACACAGCCTCTAAATGAGGCCTCTAAGTGAAACCTGGAGGCTGGGCTGGACAGGACAGCAAAGGAACCTCCCGAAGCCCCGCGATAAATCTCAGGCTCTTGGCAGTGTTTCGTTCTCACATTGTGCGGGTTTCTGGGTGGCCCCATCCCATGGCCCGGAGGCCCCCAGAAGGGGGCCCTGTGGTTCTGGAAAACCAGCTGCCACCCAAGTAAATTGCTTTATAATGGATGTGTGAGAACAATGGCAATTTGGGCGACTGTTCTCTGTCCACAAGTTGAGATTTGATTACTTTTTTTATCACTAAATTAAATTCTTTCTCTTGCTTGTCTCGTTACATTAAATCTCTTTAAATCTTAATAGACTACAGTTTCTCCCTGCAGCTTCAGGAGCTGATAACCTTGTGGGGGCCCTGGAGCCAGTAGGCAGGGAGGGAGTGGGTGCTGGGCAGGATGGAGGAGTGGGAGATGCTGGGGGCCCCTAGGAGACAGACGGTACGGAGGCTCGGAGTTCCTCATACCCAGACATATTGCCTCTCAGAACAGCTACAGCCAGGTGACAAGCCTGGGCCTTGGGACTCTCTGGGGTCGAAAAGGAACAGCTGGCCCCACAGAAATGGCTGCAGGTTCTGAACCACCCTCCTGCCTGACTCCACAGCTGTGCATACGGCTTCCTGACAGCTGCCCCTTGGCCAGCTCAGCTGGGCAGAGTCCACTTCCTTGCTCCACAGTCAGGGGCACCTCTGATAAGACGTCCTGAGG
This sequence comes from Capra hircus, assembly GCF_001704415.2. Taxonomy (NCBI): domain Eukaryota; kingdom Metazoa; phylum Chordata; class Mammalia; order Artiodactyla; family Bovidae; genus Capra; species Capra hircus. The sequence goes on from NC_030824.1 coordinate 26,431,478, forward strand.
GCCATCTAGCTGCACAGGAGCTTAGGAAATCCCCCACGAAGCTGGCTGGAGTGGGGGTCTTGGGAGCTCACTGCAGGCATCGACAATGAAACAGAATCCCATCTGGAAATTTGAAGTGTTTCCCCTGACAAGTGACAGGCCAGGCAGTGATGGGAACTAAGCCTGTTTCTCAGCACCCCTCCTTCTTGTCACTGAGCTCAGAACTTCTACACTGCATCCCGGAAGCCGAGCCTGTCCTGGGCTCACATGCATGAAGGAACCCATAAACATGTGCCTTCATCTCCACGACAAGGACTGCATGCCTCCTGAGCGTTTGCTGGCCTCTTCAAAGCCTCAGCAGTTTCAGGAAGAGTGTCAGCTGAGTGGGCTGAGCTGCTCTGCAGCTGCAGTAAATCCTGAATCTCAGTCGCTCCAAACTGCACAGTTTCTTTCCTCCTCGCACTGCACGTCCATTGCGGCTGAGGCCTCGATCTCACTCCAGGGACGGGACGTGGGTGGTGCCAACCCAAAACTCTGCAGTCCGTCCCAGCAGGGGAGAGATGGGCTGGCACCAGCATCGGGAATCAGACGCACTGAAGATGACCCGCATCGCCTCACGACTCCCTGGCTATTCTGGCCGCATGGCCCCATCCAACTACGAGGACACAACTAGCTGCTCACTGAGGGTGTTGGTGAAATCAAGTACTGGGCAGTCACACACCGAGGGACGTTTTGAGCTGCTTGCTGGCTGGGTCCATGCAGAGCTGCAACCAGGAAGGTGTGGCTGGGACTATTTGTCTCCTGGAGGTGCTGCAAGAGATGACCACCTGAACTCCAAACCACTGCCAGTTTCAAAAGACAAGAAAGCAATTTTCCTGGGAGGATTCAAACCCACAATGTCCTTTCCACTTCCAGCCATGTTGGAATCCCTAGAACAAATGTGTCTGTGGCCATCAACAACCAGAGAACCAGACAACATATATGAGACAACTATCTTCAGACCTCAGGCTAGAGGCACTGGGCATGCTCTCCAGGGACCCGCACAGAACGCAGCTGGCTGGCTGTGTTGGGGAGACAGAGATTGTAGAGGAAGGCAGGATTCATAAGGTGAGTGGAAAGAAAAGGCTCCTGAAACCTGCACAGGGCTTCCCTTGAGTCTGGCTGAAAACTAACTCCTGTAAGTGGGAGGGGACACCCTACAGGGATGGGCCAGGAAGCGAGCAACCAGGGAGCTGAAGCTGACAAATCCAGTCACTGCCTGCACACCACCACGATGTCCAGCATCTAATCACAAATTAGTAGATGTGCAAAGAAGCAAGAGTACATACCGCTGGACGTGGAGAAAAACCAGTGACTAGAAACTTGTCCCCAGGAAGCAATGGTGCAGCAGGTGCCCATGGGCCCTGGGGATGGGCAGCTGTGTGTTGGGACCACATTTGGGGTCTGAGTGGGGTCAGCAGAACCCAGAAAGTCACACAGTCACGCTGACATGAATAATGCCTGGATATGGGATTCCCATCCACCAAGTAACTTTGAGTTTCAGCACCAGTAGTCATTTCCCCTCAGCAGCAACTCTGACCTCAAGACTCCAATCACTGAAAATTTAGCTGCACTAATGGAAAATGACTTCTGTGCCTGTCTAAAAATAAATGAGGGCCAATTTCTTTCTGAGGTGAGTTTCCAAGATTTCCTCCCCCACAAGGGTTCCTCTGCCTTGGCTGGCTGCTTGCACTCTGTATGTCAGAACAGAGCAAAGAGGCTGAACTTTGCACAGTGCAAGTGGGTCCAGGAGCAGTGGGGTGTGGTTTATGTCTCTGGGGCCCCTGTCACTGTGACTGTGGGTAGGAAACGGGCGGTCTTGAGCCAAAGACTAGTTGTAAGTTGTTTTGTTACTCAGAGGTGGCTAGTTGCTGAAACATCAAACCCCAAGTCTCAGGGTTTAACAATAAAAGCTTATATCTTGCTTATGCAAAGCCCTTTATGGATGCTGTCAGGTGGTGTACTGGTTTTCTAGGGTGACCATAAAGAACCACATCCTGAGGGACCCGAAACAGCAGGAAGGTATCCTCTCACAGTCTGGAGGTCAGAAGTCTGAAGATTCAAGTGTTGGCATGGCGAATGTTGTAGACTGAACTGTGTCCCTCAAAATTCACAGGTTGAGGTCCTAACCCCCAACACCTCAGTATGTGGTGGTACTTGGAAATGGGATATTTACAGAGATAATCAAGGTAAATGAGGTCATACGGGTGGGCCCTAATCCAGTGTGACTGGTGCCCTTACAAGAAAAGGAGATCATGGGACTTCCCTGATGGTCCAGTGGTTAAGAACCCACCTTCCAATGTAGGGCATGTGGGTTTGATCCCTGGTCAGGGAACTAGGATCCCACATGCCACGGGGCAACTAAACCAAAACAAAGAACCCACGTGCTGCAATGAAAGATCCCCCATGCAGCAGTGAAGATTCAGAGTACTGCAACTAAGACACGATGCAGCCAAATAAATAAATCTTTTTTAAAAAAAAAAGAAGAAAAGGAGGAGAAGATCAGGATGCAGATACACATAAAGAAAGCAAATGAGGTCACAGCAAGGAGACGGCCATCTATACACCAACCAGAGAGGCCTCAGAGGGAACTAGCCTTGCGACACCTTGATCTTGGACTCCCAGCCTCCAAGACATGAGACTCCAAGTGTCTACTGTTGAGGCCACCCCATCTGTGTGTGTGTTGTGCAGGCCCAGGGCACCAGTAGGGCCTTGGGGAATCTGGGTGTTTCTAGTTTGTGACGTCACCATCGTCACAGTGCCACCCAGGGTGGCGTTAGTCAGGACTCACTTGGCGCTTCTAGTACATGTCCTTCTGGAGCCCTGAGTACAGCGGCTTCAACCAGGAAGGAGAGGAGACAGAGCGTGCTCTTCTGCAGGCTGAGATGAGAGCTACTTTGACAAATACATTTTTCTTCCTTCACTTCTCTCCGGTGTTTTTACTCTGTGGATTTATTTTAGCCTCTTTTTCCAATAAAGTAGGTCAGAAAAAAAAAAAAAACTGATTCTTACGTGAGAGCTGGAAAATCCTCAGTGCCAACAAACAAAAATGACAACTTGAGGAGCTCTGGTCCTTCAGGCACTCAGCCTGTGTACAGACGGGGAAGCCCTGTGTGCTGGACACAGGTCTTTCTCGAAGGTCAGGCCCTTGCTCTCCTGCCCACCACCAGCCTCGAGCTTATGTGACAGTGGTCCCCAAACTATGGGAGGTGTACAGAAGGGGAGAAATGGGTTTAGTCATTTTCATCTCATCAGTGACTTCATGTTGAAAGACATCCTCGGTGAGAGTCTAGGTCTGGGATCAGAGCTCATGGAGGAGCTGATGTTTGAGATGGGATTGGTGGGCTGAGCAGGGTTTGCTCCGTGATGTGGGAACAAATGGGACGTTCAGATCGGGGAGGCATGTGCAAGCTGTGTGTGGTGGGAGTGAACAGGGACCCGGGGGTTGGGGGGTGTTAAGAGGCCAGGAGTAGGAGTCAATCTGTTCAAAATGTGGACTGTGAAGTGCTGGAGAAACAGCCCTTCTCCATGGGGGCGCTGAGTGAGGATGGCTAAGCATGGTGCAGCTAGACACAGATGGAGCAACAGAAAGGAGGGAAACAGGGAGAGAGGCCCTGAAAAGACAGCAGGGCTGAGATCCAGGACCAGAAAATGTGCCTGCTGACAGGAGAGTTACCCTTTCCATCAGAGCAGGAGAGAAGGCAGCATTCCCTGCAGCCACCACTCTCCTTCTTCCTTGCAAATAACCCCAATTTTGTCCAGGACAGCAAATGTCAGGACCTGTGGAGTAAATGATAGTTTATTTATGCATTAAGCCATCATTAAAATAAGAATCCACTTCCCACTGATGAATATGAACTATTTCAAATTTTGCTTGCAGCTAAGCATTGCTGTACTGTGCTTAGTCGTTCAGTCATTTCTGACTCTTTGTGACCCCATGGACTGCAGCATGACAGGCTCCTCTGTCCATGGGGATTCTTCAGGCAAGAATACTGAAGTGGGTAGCCATGCCCTCCTTCAGGGGATTTACCCAACCCAGGGATCAAACCGAGGTCTCCCGAATTGCAGGCAGATTCTCTACCTTCTGAGCCACAGGGAAGCCCAAGAACACTGAAGTGGGTAGCCTATCCCTTCTCCAGGGGATCTTCCTGACCCAGGAATTGAACTTGGGTCTCCTGCATTGCAGGTGGATTCTTTACCAGCCAGAGAAGCCCAAGCATTACTAGTTATGTTCAATTGAACCTACAAAGAAGTCTGTTGGAGGATTCGAGAAGAAGATTTACCCTGAGGGGAAACCTCCTTTTCCATTTGGCCCCTTTCTCCTGCCTTAAATGTCATTAAATGCGAATGTGACCTTAGGAGCCATGGCAACTATTTTGTGTTCATGAGGCAAGCACACTGAGAATGAGGAAATGAAAACAGACATGTGACAGTAATTGAGCTGCCTCACCAAACTTAGAATTGCTTCCCTTTAGACTTATAATTTAGACATTAAAATGTGTGATGATATCAAAGTCTTCATTCAGTGACATTTCAGGGATGAGAAGAAACATGCCCTATGTGAAGGTGATGAGGTGTTCATTTCCTGGAGGGAATTGGATACTAATCATCAGTTCATTCAGTCACTCAGTCGTGTCCAACTCTTTGCAACCCCATGGACTGCAGCACACCAGACTTCCCTGTCCTTCACCATCTCCCAGAGCTTGCTCAGACTCATGCCCATTGAATCAGTGATGCCATCCAACCATCTAATCCTCTGTCATCCCCTTCCCCTCCTGCCTTCAATATTGCCCAGCATCAGGGTCTTTTCAAATGAGTCAGTTCTTCAAATCGGTTGGCCATAGTACCGGAGTTTCAGTTTCAGCATCAATCTTTCCAATGAATATTCAGGACTGATTTCCTTTAGAATTGACTGGCTGGATCTCCTTGCAGTCCAAGGGACTCGCAAGAGTCTTCTCCAACACCACAGTTCAAAAGCATAAATTCTTCAGCGCTCAGCTTCCTTTCTAGTCCAACTCTCACATCCATACATGACTACTGGAAACACCATAGCTTTGACTAGACTGACCTTTGTTGCCAAAGTAATGTCTCTGCTTTTCAATATGCTGTCTAGGTTGGTCATAACTTTTCTTCCAAGGAGCAAGCGTCTTTTAATTTCATGGCTGCAGTCACCATCTGCAGTGATTTTGGAGCCCCCCAAAATAAAATCTGTCACTGCTTCCATTGTTTCCCCATCTATTTGCCATGAAGTGATGGGACCAGATGCCATGATCTTAGTTTTCTGAATGTTGAATTTTAAGCCAGCTTTTTCACTCTCCTCTTTCACTTTCATCAAGAAGCCCTTTAGTTCTTCTTTGCTTTCTGACACCATAAGGCTGGTGTCATCTGCATATCTGAGGTGATTGATATTTCTCCCAGCAGTCTTGATTCCAGCTTGTGCTTCATCCACCTCTTCTTAATACCTTCTGCTTCTGTTAGATCCATACCATTTCTGTCCTTTATTGTGCCCATCTTTGCATGAAATGTTCCCTTGGCACCTCTAATTTTCTTGAAGAGATCTCTAGTCTTTCCCAGTCCGTTGTTTTCCTCTATTTGTTTGCATTGATCATTGAGGAAGGCTTTCTTATCTCTACTTGCTATTCTTTGGAACTCTGCATTCAAATGGATATATCTTTCCTTTTCTCCTTTGCCTTTAGCTTCTCTTCTTTTCTCAGCTATTTGTAAGGCCTTGTCAGACAACCATTTTGCCTTTTTGCATTTCTTTTTCTTGGGGATGGTCTTGATCACTGCCTCCTGTACAATGTCACAAACCTCCATCCATAGTTCTTCAGGCACTCTATCTATCAGATCTAATTCCTTGAATCCATTTGTCACTTTCACTGTATAATCGTCAGGGATTTGATTTAGGTCATACCTGAATGGTCTAGTGTTTTTTCCTACTTTCTTCAATTTAAGTCTGAATTTTGCAATAAAGAATTCATGATCTGAGCCACAGTCAGCTCCCAGTCTTGTTTTTCCTGACTATATAGAGTTCTCCATCTTTGGCTTCAAAGAATATAATCAATCTGATTTCGGTGTTAACTACCAGGTGATCGCTTACTACTTGGAAAAAAAGTTATGACCAACCTAGATAGCATATTCAAAAGCAGAGACACTACTTTGCCGACTAAGGTCCGTCTAGTCAAGGCTATGGTTTCTCCAGTGGTCATGTATGGATGTGAGAGTTGGACTGTGAAGAAGGCTGAGCACCAAAGAATTGATGCTTTTGAACTGTGGTGTTGGAGAAGACTCTTGAGAGTCCCTTGAACTGCAAGGAGATCCAACCAGTCCATTCTGAAGGAGATCAGCCCTGGGATTTCTTTGGAAGGAATGATGATAAAGCTGAAACTTGACTTTGGCCACCTCATGTGAAGAGTTGACTCATTGGAAAAGACTCTGATGCTGGGAGGGATTGGGGGCAGGGGGAGAAGGGGACGACGGAGGATGAGATGGCTGGATGGCATCACTGACTCGATGGACGTGAATCTGAGTGAACTCCGGGAGTTGGTGATGGACAGGGAGGCCTGGCGTGCTGTGATTCATGGGGTCACAAAGAGTCAGACATGACTGAGCGACTGAACTGAACTGATCTCCACATGTAGAGTTGTCTCTGGTGTTGTTGGAAAACGGTGTTTGCTATGACCAGTGAGTTCTCTTGGCAAAACTCTGTTAGCCTTTGCCCTGCTTCATTTTGTACTCCAAGGCCAAATTTGCCTATTACTCCAGGTATCTCTTGACTTCCTACTTTTGCATTCCAGTCCCCTGTGATGAAAAGGACATCTTTTATGGGTGTTATTTCTAGAAGGTCTTGTAGGTCTTCATGGAACCATTTGACTTCCGCTTCTTCAGCATTCCTGGTTGGGGCATAGACTTTGATTATTGTGATATTGAATGGTTTGCCTTGGAAATGAATGCACTTTTCTCCAGAGGCAGCTTGGATTTATTGTGCACGAAGTATTGATTGTGAGAAATACTTCTCCCTCTTGTGGAGTTCTCCAGGTATTAGCCTGAATAATGTGAGATTTTTATAAGGCTCATTAAATTCTTACTCTTCACTTTCATGGACTCCTGGGCCTTCCCTCTATCGAGACAGTTTTCTCAGGCTTTCTTTTCAGGAAAACTAGTTCCTAGACCAGCTTGACCTCACCCTACACCCAGAGGCTGTGTACCCCGCCTGCCCCTCCCCTGGCAGCAGTGACCATGACCAATTTGCAAATTTGAGGCAGTTAGAAGTTTGGAGCCACACCTGATGTCCTTTGCATCTCATCAATGGACAGAGAAGTCCACAAGGCGCAGCTTACTCCCCTGGGGGAGAGGAGGAGCCGGGATCAAAGGCCTCTTCCTCTGAAATGGCCCATGTGTATAGGGGGAGGCCCCAAGGATGCCTGTGCAGCGTGATGGATCTGCAGAGGGGCCTGGCCACATGGGGAGCTGGGGAGCTCTGCCCACCTCCACCTCCCAGCACAGCCCAAGGCTTCAGAGGAGGGGAGAAATGTCAAGGCCACTTGTGATCAGTTGCCAGCTTTGACCACCACCTTGATCCCATACCAGCCATCCCTAATGCAGTGTCCCTTCATCTACCCCACAGCCCCCCTGCCCTGTGAGTCAAGGGGCTCCCAAGGGTCACCCCGGAAGTCAGACTGGCTCACTCTCACGACATCCCTGGGTGGAGTCAAGCCTCCAGCCCCAAATGTCTCAAGTCCTTCTATAAATATCAGAGGGAGTTCTGCCATTGTCTCCATACAGATTCCTTTCTTGTTGAGCTGAACAATCTCCTTGGATCCGCCCCCCCACCCCCCACGTGGCCCCTGTGTTCCCAGGGACCCCAGTCTGTGCTCAGGCCCCTTGGCGCTGGGAGGTGTGGGGCACGACCACCTGGAGTGAGGCATTCTCAGGACGCATTTGCCCTCAGGCTGCTCTCCACCCATCACCTGCCGCATCTGGCCCCACAGCACCCTGTTCTTACGGGTCAGGGACCCTTCAGCGTGCCCAACATGTGCGGATGAAGTCACCAGAGGGGTTTAGGTTTGCCGTTGAATCCCAGTTGCTGTCCTTCCCAGGCCAGGGCACAGCACCTGCCCAGCAAGAGCCAAGACGCAGGACCAAGGGCGCCCAAGAGGTAGGACCTCAGCGTGAATCTTCAAACAGCCCGAGGGGTCCAGGTAAAATGGATCTGAATCCATCGTCCTTTCCTTTCTTCATTTATTATTTATACAGCATCTATTTCCAAATAGAATTTGAGACCGATGAAAAATGGGATGGAGGACAACATTTGGGGAGCTCTCTGATGGGCTTCCCAGGTGGCACTGGTGGTGAAGAACCTGCCTGCCAATGCCGGAGACATAAGAGACGTGGGTTCGATCCCTGGGTCGGGAAGATCCCCTGGAGGGGGCCATGGCAAACCACTCCAGTATTCTTGCTTGGAGAGTCCCATAGGCAGAGGAGCCTAGTGGGTTACAGTCCACAGGGTCACAGAGAGCGGGACACAACTGAAGTGATCAGGCATGCACGCACAGACTGAAACAGAACTTCTGAATCGACAATTCAGACAGAAGTTTGGAGATGCTTTTCCTCCCCCAGCTCCTCTTCTTGATAAAATTTCTTCTTTTACTTTGTCCTTACTTCCCCTCCCCTCAAACTTTTTTCTTTTTTTGAGTTTTTAATTGGAGGATCATTGCTTTACAATGTTGTGTTGGTTTCTGCCATAAAACACAAACCAGACATGCCCTCCCTCTTGACCCTCCCTCTCCACATTGCCCACGAATCCATCACTCTGGATGTACCTGATCTGGAACGAGTCAGTGCAGGTGGGGAAGATGAGGAAGAGGGGGCCTCGTGGCCCCACACAGAAGCCACCTTCCTGGGACCAGCTGGGCAGCAGAACTCACCATCAGGGGAGCAGCGTGTCCATGGGGATCGCATCTTCTCCCCTGCTCTGCCGGGCCGTGCCCATGCGGGTCGCACCTTCTCCCCTGCTCTGCCGGGCCGTGCCCATGCGGGTCGCACCTTCTCCCCTGCTCTGCCGGGCCGTGCCCATGCGGGTCGCACCTTCTCCCCTGCTCTGCCGGGCCGTGCCCATGCGGGTCGCACCTTCTCCCCTGCTCTGCCGGGCCGTGCCCATGCGGGTCGCACCTTCTCCCCTGCTCTGCCGGGCCGTGCCCATGCGGGTCGCATCTTCTCCCCTGCTCTGCCGGGCCGGTGGGGGCGCACTTTGTGCAGTCACCACCCTTTCTCCCAGCAACAGCCCCCATTTCCCTCTAGGGTTTGCTTCTCCCTCATTGGGCCATGTGGTCCCAGCTTGACCCTTACCCTAGAGGCTGGTCATGTGACCCAGCTTGGAGAGTCTTCGGCTGGTCACATGACCCACTGGAGCACTGTGGACTGGTTCACAGTGGCTGATGCCCTCGGCTGGCCCAATGGGACTTTTCAGGAAACAAGAGGACAGAGCCCTCCACATAAGGAGGAAATCTGGCCGCTCCTGCAGCCATCAGTGACAGCCTGGGACAGCCTGAAGCGGCCTCAAGAATGCAGAGCTGAGAGGTGGTTTCAAGATACATCAGAAAATTCCAGGGCACCGTCCCCACAAGAGGCAAGATCTGGGGAGCTATGCCTGTGGCCACATCCCATAGACTAGCAGGGCAGAGAGGGTGCTGTCAGACTTCTGGTGGCCCCTGAGGGGTCTGTGGCTTCACGCCCTCTGCACAGCACCAGGCCTGTGCATCCCTAAAGCGGCAGGGCCTGGCACTGACCCTCTGAGCCAGAATTGGGTATTTTCCAGCTGCTGCCCACACGGGGTGTGCCCTTTGTGATCGATGCTCATAGACCTGTCTGACTTTGCCAAGGCCTGCTGAGCCAGCAGAAACAGGGAGGAAGTGGGAGGCGGAGGAGCATGCCCCGGGAGACACCTGCCTGCCCAGCCTTTCTGTCCTGATGAGTCCTGACCCCATGGCCCAGGGAAGGGCAAGAAGAAGGAGCAGGGATGAGGGACGCTGGTTTCTCTTTCTGGAGAAGCCGTTTCACCGAGTTGAGGTGAAAGTAATTCAAAATATTAGCAGACTGAAAAAAGAGAAAATGGTATGGACCTAACAGAAGCAGAAGATATTAAGAAGAGGTGGCAAGAATACACAGAAGAACTATACAGAAAAGATCTTCATGACCCAGATAAGCACGATGGTGTGATCACTCACCTAGAGCCAGACATCCTGGAATGCAAAATCAAGTGGGCCTTAGGAAGTATCACTATGAACAAAGCTGGTGGAGGTGATGGAATTCCAGTTGAGCTATTTCAAATCCTAAAAGATGATGATGTGAAAGTGTTGCACTCAATATGTCAGCAAGTTTGGAAAACTCAGCAGTGGCCACAGGACTGGAAAAGGTCAGTTTTCATTCCAATCCCAAAAAAAGGCAATGCCACAGAATGTTCAAACTATGGCACAATTGCACTTATCTCACACGCTTGCAAAGTAATGCTCAAATTTCTTCAAGCCAGGCTTCAACAGTACATGAATCATGAACTTCCAGATGTTCAAGCTGGATTTAGAAAAGGCAGAGGAACCAGAGATCAAATTGCCAACATCCACTAGATCATAGAAAAAGCAAAAGAGTTCCAGAAAAACATCTACTTCTGCTTTATTGCCTATGCCAAATCCTCTGACTGTGTGTACCACTACAAACTGTGGAAAATTCTTCAAGAAATGGGAATACCAGAGCACCTGACCTGCCCCTTGAGAAATCTGTATGCAGGTCAGGAAGCAACAGTTAGAACTGGACATGGAACAACAGACTGGTTCCAAATAGGAAAAGGAGTACGTCAAGGCTGTATATTGTCACCCCGCTTATTTAACTTCTATGTAGGGTACATCATGCAAAATGCCTGGCTGGATGAAACACAAGCTGGAATCAGAATTGCCAGGAGAAATATCAATAACCTCCGATATGCAGATGACACTACCCTTATGGCAGAAAGCAAAGAAGAACTAAAGGGCCTCCTGATGAAAGTGGATGAGGAGAGTGAAAATGCTGGCTTAAAACTCAACATTCAGAAAACTAAGATCATGGCATCCAGTCCCATCAGTTCAGTTCAGTTCAGTTCAGTCACTCAGTCGTATCCGACTCTGTGACCCCATGAATCGCGGCACACCAGGCCTCCCTGTCCATCACCAACTCCCGGTCCCATCACTTCATGGTAAATAGGTGGGGAAACAATGGAAACAGCATCAGACTTCATTTTGGGGGGCTCCAAAATCTCTGAAGATGGTGACTGCAGCCATGAAATTAAAAGACCCTTGCTCCTTGGAAGAAAAACTACTACCAACCTGAACAGTATATTAAAAACACAGAGACATTACTTTGGCAACAAAGGTCAGTCTAGTCAAAGCTATGGTGTTTCCAGTAGTCATGTATGGATGTGAGAGTTAGACTAGAAAGAAAGCTGAGTGCTGAAGAATTGATGCTTTTGAACTGTGGTGTTGGAGAAGACTCTTCAGAGTCACTTGGACTGCAAGGAGATCCAACCGGTCAATCCTAAAGGAAATCAGTACTGAGTGTTCCTTGGAAGGACTGATGCTGAAGCTGAAACTCCAATACTTTGGCCACCTGATGCGAAGAACTGGCTCATTTGAAAAGACCCTGATGCTGGGCAAGATTGAAGGCAAGAGGAAAAGGGGACGACAGAGGATGAGATGGTTGGATGGCATCACCGACTTGATGGACATGATTCCGAGCAAGCTCTGGGAGACGGTGAAAGACAGTGAAGCCTGGTGTGCTGCAGTCCATAAAATCTCAGAGAGTCAGACACAACTGAGCAACTGAACTGAACTGAAAAAGGAGGAGGAGGACTTCGCTGGTGGCTCAGTGGCTGAGATTCCACTCTCACAATGCAGGGGGCCTGGGTTTGGGAGCTAGATCCAAATCCCTGGTCAGGGAACTAGATCCGGTATGCCCCAACTAAGACCCAGCACAGCCAAATAAATAAATAAAAATTTTTTAAAGAATAAAATTAGAAAAGGGGAGTTCAAAGGTCTCCTTTTCAGCCCCGCCCCCTCCTGTGCCCATAACCTCTCCTCTTTGTATACAGAGTCACATACAGCAGCATCAATGGTCAGATTTCTGCCGGTTGCAAGCTCACATCCTTTGAGAACAAAGGAGGATGTGGGGAAATGCAAGGCAAACTGCTCTCCCCAAAGCCTGTGTCGGAGAGCATCAGGGCACAGTCAGAGGACATCGTCAGACGCCGGCACCGGGGCCTCGGGATTCTGCTTTTGAGAAATTCTCCTTCTTAATGCTTGCTCAGAAGGCTGGAATCATTGTTTCTTTATTCCTAATTTTCCTGTTTCATATTTCAGAGTGAAATTCTTCTCTTAATAAAAGCCCCTTTTTCAATGAAAGAAGAAAGAAAGTGGTATCAATTGCAATGTTCGGAATGCAAATTCAGAGTGGGAAAAAACGCCCAGTGCTACAAAAGATGAGCATTCCAGCGAGTGCAAAGAACTGCAACCTCCATCGACAGTGTCTCTCTGAGATGACAGCAGGTGAGTGCACATCATCACCCGGAACCATGAGCATGGCATTCCTGGCACAGTGCATGGGATGAAATGTTGCCAAGAAGGCTTTGCTGACTCACCCATCGCTCCTGCAATGGATCATCCATCCTACGCACCAAGGCCACCATCTGGCTGCAGGACGGGAGGGACTGAGGAGGGGTCCAACCCCCACTCGAAGCACTGGTTTGAATTAGTCACGTGGGCACACCTGGGTTTGAGAGGGGCTAGAAGGTGGGAGTCAGAGGGTTTGTGACTGTGGAGGAAAGGAGGATGGAGACTGGTGACTCTCCACCACAACCTTCTCAGAAGATGGGGGTGATTCATTACACACCAAGCAGAAAGCGAGCTGGGCTCATGTCTGCTATAACAGCTGCTATAACAAAACACCACAGACCGAGTGGCTTATAAAACACCGGACAGTTATTTCTCACTGTTCTGGAAGCTGAAAGATCAACACACCTGCAGATTCAGCATCTGATGAGAACCTGCTCATAGTTGGTCCTCACCTGGTGAAAGGGGCAACAAGGCAGTTCCCTGGGGCCTCTTCAATAAGGGCACTAACTCCATCCATGAGGGCTGCACTCTCCTCACCTAGTCACCTCCCAAGGGCCCCTTCTCCTGTCACCATCACATTAAGGGGTAAGTTACAACATCATTCGGTGCACAGCAGACCAGACTCTGAAGGAGATCACTGTGCTGGAGTAAGCCTGAGCCTGAGGGTGGAATGGTACTTGAGACCCTAGAGAGAATCCAGAAAGTTTAAGCCATCTCCTCTGTAAGCCCCTGGACCAAGCAGGTCATGGTTGAGGTCCTGCAGCCTCGGACATCCCCAGATGCCACTTGGGTGACAACACTCCTGTGGCCTGTCTTGCATCTACTTCCACAGCTGAGAGACTCCCCCTGCCCCAAGAACAGTTGTTCAGAGTAAGTTAGCTAATTGTGATTTACGAATGAAAAACAGAGTTTTGAACGCAGCGTTTCATTTCCTCTCCTAATGTGACAGCACAAACCTAAAAAAGCCCAGGTGCATCCAGGTGAGAGTTACCTGCTGCCTGCCTGCCCAGCATCCCTCCTCCCTGCAGCAGCTCCCTGGCTTCCAGGCCACTCTTGTCCTGCGGCTCTGGGATGGCCACTGAATCCAGGCCAGGCTAATCAAAGTCACAATGTCGACTTGAGGATGGACAGGATCATGGTCTGCAGCCACTGGAGTCATCCCGGGACTGTTGCTGAAACTTCGAGGAGCATGGACTTCCTGCTGCGGGGCTGTAACCCTTGGGGACCACATGCGCCCCTGCCCACAGCTTGCTGGGAGTGAAGCCACCCCAGAAGAAGAAACTCCGCAGATGGAAAGCAGCAGGCCTGCACACTCCATGAGGGCCTGAACCAGTCCTCCAAAACCCTGTGGGCTTTCATTGCTCACTCACTCAGTTGTGTCCGACTTTTGAGATCCCACGGACTATAGCCTGCAGGCTCCTCTGTCCATGGAATTTCCCCGCAGAATACTGGAGCAGGTTGCCATTCCCTTCTCCAGGGGATCTTCCTGACCCAGAATCGAACCTGCGTCTCCTGTGTCTCCTGAATCGGTAGGTGGATTCTTTACCACTGAGCCACCTGGGAAACCCGGACTTTAATTACCTACTCAAATAAATTAACCCTTATTTCTTTTTTACTTAAACCACCCTGAGCTATATTTCTGTCCCTTATAATTAAAAGACATCTGGTGGATTCTAATGGCTCTGTGACCTCAAGAACTTAATACCTGTGCAATGACAGAGAAATCCTCCCGTTTATGGAAGACATCCTGCACCTGGAGAGTGGGGCCGGCGTCACAAAAGATGCTCCAGGGTTTAAAACATGGAGACAGCAGGCGGGCACCCAGAGCACAGGCTCCGATGGGACCTGGAGCCTTCGGCTGGAGCTGAGCGAGGGGAGTCACTCTGCACATACAGGCAGCACATGCGGGAGGAAAGGGTTTGTTTAAGATGCTCATGTTATGAGAAGTTCAACATGGTGCCTGAAGCTCCCATGGGAGGAACCTGCTCACTTGGGCCCCAAACCACAGCACAAAGGCCAGGTAGCTTATCAGATAGGTCCATCCTCACTGCTCGAGGCAGGAACCTTCTCTTAAGCTGGTCTAAATGAAACAAGGGAAGTCATCGGCTTGTGCGGGTGGGAAGTCCCAGGTGGTATGGAGGCAGGGCCTTGTTCACCAAAAGCAGGAAGGGACCACCAGATGTCTTTTAATTACAAGGGACAGAAATAGAGATCAGAGTGCTTTAAGTAAGAAAGAAATAAGGATTAATTTCTTTGAGTAGGTAATTAAAGTCCAGGCTTCCCAGACGATTCTGTTCTCCAGCTCCAAGGTCCAGCCAGGGTCCTGCTATTGGTGCTTACTGATCGTCGTCTGCTACCTTTTGACACTCACGTTCTGGACGATGGAACGGACTTGGGAGGTCAGGGCTGGAGCGTGATGATCACCAGAGGTGCCCCCCAAACACTGGTCTGGGTGAGAGAGCTGGACAGATCTCACCCACTCCTCAGGACTCCATGGACCCTCCTCCTCCTCCTCGGGCCCACTCCTCTCGCATCAACTCTGCTGAATGGGAACATGGGCATGTCACTGGCATCTCTGGTTTTGCCTGACACCTCCATGCTCATCTCTCCCCAACTAGTCCACCAGCCCTCCCTGCTCCCGGTCATTCTGTCCACCTGCCCCAGACCTCAGGACCGAGAGGGCTCAGGGAAGATGCTGAGGAGAAGCAGGGACACGTGGTGAACCAGCCTCATCCCCCCATGCCCTTGGGGCCAAGGCTGAGGGCACTTTCCAGAGCAATGGGGCGCCCCTGATACAAGTAAGACCAGTAGAGGGGGAAGGGTGTGGGGCTGGTACGGGTGGAGGACACCTCAGGCTCTTCCTAACTCTGGTTACCCTGAACACACACACACACACAGCACACAGTGTAGCGAATCAAGTGACTTCCAGAACAAAGAAAATCCACTCAAAGATAATTTGCTGCCAATGTTTCAAAGCAGCTGGCAATTTTCAGACGGCAGCTTCCTTTAATTACAAACAAAACTAGAGAGCTGCCAGACTGCCCAGCTCTGCCCCAGGCAGGTGCCCTTGCTTATGGAAGGCATTATGGGTGAATCATTCAGCCAGGCTGGAATACCATCCATCCAGGAACTGGAGTTTGTCTTGAGGCTTTGTCAGCCAGAGATTAGGGGTCAGGGGTCAGGGGACATCAGTCAGGAGTCAGGGACAACAGCCGTGGGTCTGGAGATGTTGGACCAATCACACATGGGCTTCTCGGCAAGGCTGCTCAGCATGTCTCAGGGACAAGTCAGAAGTGTCACAAAGGCACGAATACCAGGGCCTGGGGTCTGACCCGGAGCCCATGGCCAGGGCCAGTCCGGAGCTGGGACACAGCAGGGCCCTCAGCCTGTGGAGCTTTCAGCTGAACTCCATGAAATAATAGACACTGGAGGTCAAGTGGTAAAATGAGGACCTGGGCCAGCTGCCGGGTCTGCATCCAGACTCTGCCTGAGGCGGCCCCACATGCTTGGCCTTGGTTTCTAATTCGTCTGAGGAGAGTGTGATTCCAGAAGTGCGGGGGGTCGTGCACTGGACACGTCCCATGGCTGGGCTTGGACATAGGACCCAGTGCCCAGGGGAGGGGCAGGAGGGCTTGAGTGTCACTTAACTACTGGACACACGTGTGGTCAGCTCCTGTCCTCCAGCCCAGGTCTGAGCGCTGTCACCCAGCAGCTCCCCCAGTCCCTACAACAGCTCTGCCCAGTAGGATGGCTCTCAGCCCAGGGGGGAGGAGGAGACCAGACGCAGAAAGTGGGCACCTGGCATTCTGCTCCGATGGCCTAGTCAGGGTCTGGTAGAGGGGCCGGGATGTCAGGAGAGAGATAGACAGAGACAGAGAATGAGAGACAGAGAAACTGAGAATCAGAAAGACAGACAACAGTCACTCGGTGCCAAACCTCCTGGAAAATGCAGGTGTCAGAGCGGAAGCTGCCCCTCCTCCCCCCACCCCACACACACACGCGCCCAATCCCCTCCCTACCCCACTGCTCTCCAAATCAAGACTCTGCCCTTCTTAGCTGCTCGTCCCCACAATCCTACCTGGAAGGGTGGCAGGGACCACTTACTACTAGCCGGACCACCCCGCCCTTCTCCAGGATCAGGGGAGGGTGTCCAGGCTGCAGGGCGCTGATGCCATCTAGTGGTCACAGGGGGTCCTGCGTGCCCTGGGAGCTTCAGCCCAGTTCACCTGGATGCCCTACCTCTCCGTTGACAGGTGGGTCCATGCCTGTGGGTAGGTTCACACCTCACCTCCCACGGTTCACGGTCAAAAGGAAGGGGGACCATGGCACACTGCCATCTAGCTGTGTTCCCATGGTTTGTCCAACCTTGACAGCTCGGGGGAACAGGGGCTTCCCAGACCATCCCTCCATCCACATGCTCTGAAGCTTTCCCATGACTCTCTGCAGTGGTGGCTTTGGGGTAATTGCACAGAGGAGAGGTGCCTTCCCAGCATGTAGCACTGGGGTGCTCATTGTCAGTGTGACTTGTTGCCTCTGACCTTGACCCCTGGGCTAATGTGTCGGCCAGGCTTCTCCTTTGTCCAAAAGCGGGTCACTCAGTCAGCCCACCCTCAGGGGAGGGGGGCCTGTGACCCCAGGCCTGTCTCGTCACTCCTGTCTCGTCACTCCTGCTGGGCCCCGGGCAAGTTGCCCAGTTTGCTGGGTCTCAGAGCCGTGGTGAGAATGTGGCTGTCCTCACCAGCAGGTCCGCCACCTGGAGAAGGCACAGGCAGGGCTGAAGACCCGAGTGGGCGCAGGAACAGACCAGGTGGGAGCAGGAAGAGCTGGTGGCCGGTGTCTGGGGAGGACCTCGGCAAGACCCACCTGAGCGAGATCCCAGATAGCTGCCAGGAGCCAGGAAGGAGGCGGAGCATCCCAGCCTGGGGGACTCCCCCACGTCCCCCGTGAGACCCACCCTCACCCAGCTGAGGCCACAGGACACCCCCCACACCAAGCATGCTTGAGGGTCCCAACTCTCCATCTCCTGGGGCCAGGCATGCACAACTTTGGGCAAAAGCAGAGCCAAGCCCCTTGTGTCCAGGGCCAGGACTTGATCTCCAGATGGCCCAGCTTCTGTGCTCTCTCTCTGGGGAAAGAGGAGAGTCCTGAGTCCTGAGTCCTACGGTGGTCACTTTCTAGTGCCTGCTCCTGCCCTTTTCTCACCCGCCCCCTGCCCCCCCACACTCCCCCACCCCCCCCACATCCCCCACACCCCCCCACCCCCCACCCCCCCACGCCCCCCACCCCCCCACCCCCCCCACACACACACAGAAGGCACTGGGAAAGGCAAGAGCCACTGGGGCTGGGCAGGCTGAGGGGGTCTACCCAGGGTGAGGGAGCCGTAGGAGCAATGTCCCCTCTGTCCACTAGGTGTCATGCTTGGCCATGCCGTGTACCAAGCCACCTAGAGCAGAAAGGACCCTAGCGGCTGGAGCTTCACACCACCAGCAAGCCCTTATCCCTGGGGGGTCTGTCTGCTGATCATAGAGAGTGGTTCAGACTGGAGCCCATGGACACCACCAACTCCTTCACGGATACGTAGGCAAGTGTCTCCCCAGCTCCTCTTCAGACCTCAACTACCCAGAGTGGGGAGAGGGGACGGGCTACAGTCCTAATAGGCTCCTGGGTGCTTCGGCTGTTGTCGTTGCCCTGGAAGCCCTGGAGCAGCCCTGACTGGTGGCGGCAGGGACCGCCATGCAGAGCCACAGTCCTGTTCCCACCTCATGCGGACGCAGTGACCTGAGAAGGACTCTGATTCTTCTGGTCTGAGGCGGGGGGGGGGGGGGGGGGGGGCAGGAATTCTCCTGAATTCCTAGTTCAGGTAGGAATTGGGAACTGGAACCCTCCAATTCCCTGTACCCCTGCTTATCCATCCGGGACAAGGTGTGAAAACTCAGCCCCTGATCCAGGGAATACTTGCTCTCAGAAGAGAGGAGGCAGCCCACCCCTGTGAAGACTCCGGAGCTCTGATGTCCTGAACCTGGCTCACCCAGTCAGTCCACAAAGCTGCCTAAAATCACCCTTTTTTGAGGGGAAGGGACCTAGGGGGCGACGCCGCAGGGTGCCATGGGTAGAATGCCTTGCCTGTGTCCACCTTGAGAGTCAAGGACCCCTTAGCACCCTCGCCCGTCTCCACCAAGAGAAAGTCCCCAGGGTGCTGATGCCTTGTTCTCCGTCGGTGAGTGTGGACAGCAGCTCAGAATCCCAGCCCTGCCGCCTAGGGGCTGGGCGACCACAGCGCTGGCTCAGCCTCTCTGTGCCCAGTGTCCTCACCTGAAGGTGGGGAGCCGCGGTTCCTAGACCACAGGACCCCTGAGGGGACAGGCGGGAACATTCTCAGGACACAGAAGCTTGCCTGACTGGCAGAGGGGGATCCATGAGTGTCTGCTGGGAGGAGTGCGTGGAGGAAAGGAGCATTTGGAAGCATCAGCCGTGTCCCACCTGCCCCTGAGGACTCCCAGAGCAGGGCTGGTGAGGAGGGGGTGGATGTTTCTGTGGACCCATGTGGGGTGTTGGCTGTGCCCTGCCCATGTGGCCTTAAGACTCTGGAAACAGCAGTCGTCTCCAGGCAGGGGCTCGGGTGCATCAGTGGCAGAAAACATGCCACGTTGCAGTTTTCTCTTTGTCCTGCTCACAGTTTTTAACCAAGTCTATATTACTTTTTCCAATTAATGATAAAGTTGGCCCTAGGGTTTGCAGGGGAGGAAATGGCACCAGCCAGTGCCTTCTGCATCCTAGGACCTGCCAATGGCTTGGCAGTTTGGGCAGAGCTGTCTTCTGACAGGGCATCAAACCAGCGCCGTCATCTCAGGGCACTGCAGGGCAGCTGGGTCGCCCCTTACGATCAAAGGTACCTCCCAGCAGCAGGCCCCGCGGAGCTCCCAGCCAACAGCAAAGGAGCGGTCTCTGGATGTCTGGCCCGTCCTGGGCGATGCGCACAACCCACCTCCATCCTAGTCACACGTTTGTCCCTGGTGTCCTCCTCTTCCTCCTGCCTGGCATCCAGGAAGCAGAGACCTGTCCTCTGGTTTCCAGCCACTTCCCAGCTCCTATGACAGTACCCAGCACACATTGGGGGTTTAATAAATGCTTGGGTCAAGAACTCACTGGCTCCACATTTCTTTAAGTTTTAGGTTTTAATGTATTTATTTTGGCTGCTCTGGATCTTCGCTGCTGCACAAGAGCTTTCTCTAGTTGTGGTGAGCGGGGGCTACTCTCTAATTGTGCGGCACAGGCTCCTCACTGTGGCGGCTTCTCTAGTTGCAGAGCGTAGGCTCAGTAGTGGTGGCGCACGGGCTTTGCTGCCTCGAGGCATGTGGAATCTTCCCAGACCAGGGATCACACCCATGTCCCCTGGATTGGCAGGCAGATTCCTAACCACTGGCCCACCGAGGAAGTCCTGGCTCCGAGTTTCTGAGCATGAACCTGCAGAGCACAGCCTCCTAGCCTCAGGGGACCACTGGCGCTCACTCCCAGGGAGGACTGGAGGGATGGCACCGGGAGAGGGCAGAACCTTAACGGGCCATGGAGCCTGGCCCACCCAGGGCCCCTGGAAGCCCGCGTGCACTGCTCCAACAGTTGGCTGGGACCACGTCATGGTGAATTATTCACTTAACCAAAAGGTATTCAGCAGAGCTGAGCGGCAGCTTAAAGTCCAAGGCCTGCTGATCCATCAGGGACTCTGCCTCTGCAAAGCTGCTCCGCCCTGGAAATCTGCCCAATGCACATTTCCCCGCACTAACGGGTACAGATGCTATCGAGTGAGTTACTTGGTGAGTAAGGCTCTGGATGGATGTGAACCGGGGGGACCCCAATCATCCCACTTCAGCACTCCTGGAAGGGAGAACCTAGCCCTGCACCCGCAAGAATCCTAAGCAGGGGAGCTGGTCATACGGGGTATTCCTAGAGGAAGAGGAAGGAGAGAAGGCAACAGGGGAGCAGTCCTGGAAGGCTGCCTGTAGGAGGCAAGACTGCAGCTGGACCTGCTGGGGGAAGGGCAGTATAGATGGAAGGAGAGGACCCTTTAAGCAGAGCACACCCTGGGGAAAGGTACAGACAGGCAGCGCTATGATGGGAAGAAATGGACAAGGCTGTGGGTGCCATGTGGGCACAACCAAGGAAGGCAGGTGTCCAGGAGCTCAGACACAACCTCCAGGGCAGCAAGTGAGTGACCACAGGCAGGAGAGACTGTAGCCCAGGATGTCAGGCAGGCTGCCCGCAGACCTCACACGACACAGTGACAAGGAAGCTGATTCTCCAACCGAAAGCCAGGGCGAGCCCCACAGTTTCTGTCCCTCACACGGACACTGGGTCCCCGTTTCTGCTTCCTGCCCTCAGGTGGGCAGGTGGAGGTCCATCCTGGTGCCCCCTGAGATGGGAGGACACTTCTGAGCAGAAGGCAAGGGGGCCACAAGGACCTTGGGCTGCCTCTCACAGCCCCGCCTGCCCATGAGGGACACATGGGCATAAGGGTGTCATCCCTCCATCCTCCACCTAGGTCTGGCCCCTTCCCAATCCTGCTGCTCCCAAGCCACCCCTGCTATCTGGAGGGACACCCGGGATCCCCCAGCCAGCTGAGTGGCCCTCCCTGATGACATAACATATTCCACCACCGAGGGGTCCTGCCTCAGGACCCCTCTTGTCCACCTTGGATTCATCTTGGTTCATCTTGATTCATGACTGGCATCAGGTAGTATTTCCCTCCCACTGCCTAGGCCCTGACCCCTGTGAAGACGAAACAAACCCTGGTTGACCCAGTCCTCAGCTCAAACTGTCCCATCAGTCATGGGGCAAGCACAGGGCAGCCCAAGGCTCAGCCTGTCACCCTCATCCTGAGATGAGAGGTGAGAAACGGAGAGAAAGAGACAGAGATGCAGGAAGGAAGGCTGAGAGAGAAGGAGCGAGGCAGCAAGAGCGATACAGGGGGAGAGAGACGAGAGACGGGGAGGCGGAGACAGAAGCGATGGGGGAGAGACAGGGACAGGTGCGGAGGGGGGCAAGTGAAGAGACCGGGAGGTTGGGGGCGAAGGGTGACTCCGCTGCCTCCCACTGCCCTCCTGGGTGCCGCTGATCCTGGTGACACCCTCCACGCTTTGCAGTCACTGCCTCCCAGAAAGGCAGCAGGCGTGGGCCGGGGCTCCTTTGCACTGCAGGCCGGTGTGGCTGCCCTGGATGTCACACACCAGCATGTGTCCCCCCTCCAGCTGCTCAAGGCCGCTGCTCTAGCCTCCGAGGGCTCCTAAAACCACAGCCACCCCCTCCCCACCAACCTGTGCTCTTCCGGTTGGTGGGTGCTTAACTGGTCACCAAATATTCTGACGATCATTTTTAGGTGTAATCACCCCCATTTCATTAAGGAGAAAGTGGAGGTATGAGGAGGCTCAGTGTTTTCCCAAATGTGCCAGAGCCCTTGGTTGAGACCCAAGTTCAAGCCCAGGCATGAGATGGTGGCTCCGGTCTCTCGGGGAGAAGCACTCCAGTGGCCGAGCACATGGGAAGGCGCCCCTGAGCTGCTGGCTGGTGCTCCCTGCTCACAGGGAGGGCTTCCCTGGTGGCTCAGATGGTAAAGAATCTGCAGATCTGCCTGCAATGAGGGAGACTGGGTTTGCAGGAGATCCCCCTGGAGAATGGAACAGCAAACCACTCCAGTACTCTTGCCTGGAGAATTCCAGGACAGAGGAGCCTGGAGGGCTACAGTCCATGGGTCGCAAAGAATCAGACATGACTGAAGCAACTAACACTTTCACTTCCCCCCATCACGGGGAAGCTGGAAACGGGCCATCTGGGAGTGTTCACACCAGGGCCGTTAGCATCTGCCACCAGCCAGGCCAGAGGACCTGTCTAGACTTTAAAAGGTGAACCATGCAGATCAAACCGGGAAAGGTTTGTAGCCATTACATTGTGAGTAGCACCCAGAAGCCTCGCAATATTTGTCCAAAGTCTACAGTTCATTCTCAGTTCAGCAAAGAAGCCACACGTGTCCTGACAGGGGACTTGGGGACGTTCTGCCTTCAGCATTCGTGGCTGGGCTTCCCTCTCGCTCCTGAACTCGAGCAGGTGTCGACGTCACCTTCCAGCCACACTCGCGGCAGACGAGAACATGGGCCAACCGCGGCGAGTCGGGAAGACCTGCAAAGAGCTTTGTGTGGGGACCTGCTGGCTGCGGCGTCAGGAGGACGCGGTATGTGGACCTGATTTGCGAGCTGCGTGCTACCACACCCCCGTCAGGAGCGCAACACAAGCGCACGGTTTAGGTCGGCATCCTCCGGAGAGCCGGCTTTGGAACGGCATCAGCAGCACAGTCCCAGCCCCGAGATGGGCAGTGGGGAGGTGCCCCTGAGAGTGGGGGGCTCTCAGCACTCCCATCATCTCACCAACAGCCCTTCTCCCACTTCCTCTAAAGTGCTCATTATCCTTGGAAACCTCCACCCCATCCTTCCTTTATTGAAGTAGGCAGGGACTATTATGGGCCATTTTGTCACTGTGGCAACCACTGTGGTCTGAAGGGTTTGGAGAGCCCTGATTAGGCTGGCAAGGCTGCTGTGATGGCAAGTGATGAGGACAGCATATGAAGGGGGCGCTTTTATGAGGCTGCGGTGAAGCCCGCACCAAACCTCCTCTCTGCTTCATGGGGAGGGCTCCCACTGGCAGCTGAGTCCAAATGGAAAACTAATGAGGCAGCGTGACCCATGGGCCCTTGCCGATATCCTAACAAGCCCGTTTAGAGGGTGAAAGCAGCAGAGACCCACCCAGGCCCCTCCCGGGGAAAGGATGTGGGAGCTCGGCGTGGTCGGATCCCCAGCCATGCCCTGGGCACCTGAGGGGTAAGTCCTCACACAGGGAAGGCCACTCCCTACCTCAGGACACTGGAGGGTCTCAGGTGGAGCTGTCCTCAGGAAGGCCACACATCTTCCAGGAGCTCATACCCTATGTGTGAACTCAGGAATGAAAACAACACATATTCTGCAAAACTAATGACTGCTAATTACAGGAAGGCTTCCCCTGTCCTGCTTCTAAGTCAAATTATCACCATCCTTCACTTCAACTATAGCTTTTTCAGATAAAGCAATAGCTAACACTTGCTGGGTTTTTCCTCCATGCCTGCCATTATTTAAAGTCTTTTCAGTAGTTATCTCAGTGGCACCAGGGACCAGTTTTGTGGAAGACAATTTTCTACAGACCTGGTGGGTGGAGGGGATGGTTTGGGGATGATTCAAATGTATTGCAATTATTGTGTGCTGTATTTCTATTATTATTGCATCAGCTCCACCTCAGATCACTAGGCATTAGATTCTGGAGGTTGGGGAACTCTGGATTATTTCATTGAATCCTTCATAGGAACCTTAGGAGATGGGTACAATTAGTCTCTCCATTTTACAGATGAGGAAACTGAGTCCCAAAAGGTCAATAATGCTGTTAACGCTGCGTGGTTAGTAAGGGCAGAGCAAGGACTGGAAGCCTGAAGCTTATTTTCTGACATGATGCACTCATGGACCCCAGCAGGCCAGGGTCAGAGTGAGGCGTAGTCCCACCCAGTGTCCAGCCCCAGTGCACTGTCCGCCCCAGCCTCAGCCTCCCACAGGTGAAACGAGAGGGGAATGGGGGGCTGGGAATAGCATCTCCCCAGGGGCAAGTGAACCCCCTGCAGCCCACCCAAGCAGGACCCTCACTCCAGCTTCCCTCCCAGAGTCTGTGGCACCATACACACCTCATCTGCAAACCCTCCATATCCCCGCCACAACCAGGTAGGTCAAGCTCCGAGCTCTGCCCAAGACGAGAGTGTCTTGGGCTCCAGTTCTCAATACACTTTCTCTGTTCTACCAAGTTCCCCACTCTCTGGCTGATCTTCTGCTCTCAGTTGGCAGGATAGTAAATTAGGGTCCCAAACAAATCAGGAGGGAGAAGATGTCTCCACAGACTGGGTCACCACATCCTTAAGGAGGAGCTACTGACATCCTGCTGGGGCTTTGGGGGTCGTGGCTGGAGTAAGACCTGGCAGGCCCACCAGTTCCTGGCGTGAAGGCTGCCTCCGAGGCCTGCAGAGTAAGGCCTCATGCGGGATCGGGGCTTGGCTGACAAGAAAGCAGGGGTAAGGTCCTCCATCCAGCCTGGATTCCTGTCCTGCCAGGATAGGGCCATGATGAAATGTTCCCAACAAATCTGGGGGAATGCTATTCCCAGCCCACCATGGGCAGGCTTTCACGTTCCTAACTGCAAATGCACAGGCTATTTCTGACTGTCCCAAGTGAGACTACGCAGGTGGTCTGGGTATCCACCTCCCCACCGCCCGCATGATCCTGTTACAACGCCTCCTTTTCTTTCACACTCCTCAATCTTGAGTTTCCCTTGTGATTCAAATGGTAAAGAATCTGCCTGCAATACAGGAGACCCAGGTTCTATGCCTGGGTTGGGAAGATCCCCTGGAGAAGGGAATGGCAGTCCACTCCAGTATTCATGCCTAGAGAATTCCACCAACAGAGGAGACTGGCGGGCTACAGTCTATAGGATCGCAAAGAGTCAGACATGACTGAGTGACAAACACTTTCACACTTTCGATTTTGAGTGGGGAACAAGTGCAGGACAAAAAAAGGGAGTTTTGATTGGAGAGGTTAATTGTATGCTCAACAGAGGAACTGGGTTTTAGGAGGACTTGGCTTCAGCTTCTCCATGTAGTCTCGTCTTATGGTCTTACCACGTGGTCTGGGTAGCTAACTTTCTTACATGGCAATTCAGGGCTCCCAAAAGTGCACATGTGGAAGCTGCCAAACTTTCGTAACTCTCTGCTTTCTTTTGCTTAAAGGAGGGACTGTATCTGAGCAGGACTTAATGGGGTCCCCCCTACACCCTCTGCTGTAGCTCCTCTCTGAAGTCCTCAGATAACAGTATCTGATGCACACTCCCTGAGTTGTTTTACAGATGCTAAAACCACAACCCAGTGGAAGAAGTTAACTACTCGATGCCCATGAGCACGTATCCCCCAAAACTACTGATGCCTGAGGATTAGCAGTGTGAACCCCCATGACATTACCATCAACCAGCCAGAGAACTGTGCACGAGCTGATCACAAATCCTGTGACATCCCCCCCACCTGGCCTTTTTAAATGCCTCCCAGTGACTTCCTTGGTGGCCCAGCAGTTAAGAATCTGCCTGCCAATGCAGGAGACACGGGTTTGATCCCTGGTTTGGGGAGATGTCACATGCCACAGGACAACTAAGCCTGTGAGCTGCAACTACGGAAGCGTGTGTGCCCTAGAGCCTGTGCTCTGCGACAAGAGGAGACACTGCAATGAGAAGCCCACACTCCGCAACTGGAGAATAACCCTTGCTCACTGCAATTAGAGAAAGCCCATGCACAGCAATGGAGACCCACCCAGTGCAGCCAAAAATGAATAAATTAAAATTTTTTAAATGCTTCCTGGGGGGGACATCCTTGGTAATCCAGTGGTTAAGACTCTACAGTTTCACTGCAAGTGGTGCAGGTTTCATCCCCGGTTGCGGAACTAAGATCCCACATGTCACAAGGCCAAAAAAAAAAAAGATTTCCGGAAACCCATCAGGGAGTTCATGTCTTTTGAGCATTAGCTGTCACTTTTCCTTGCTTGGCACCTGCAATAAACACTGCGCTTTCCTTCACCACAACGCAGTATCTTTAGACTGGCTTTACTGCTCATGGGCAAGCAGACCCAAGTTCGATTCTGTTCAATGAACAGCCTGTGTCTTGGGAGGCTAAACGTTCCCTAGACCCACCTCAACTGCTCCCAGTCCCCCTCTCTCCCAGATTCATAGGTTTTCCAAACACACCCAGGACCTGGTTGCAGCATGGGCTGGACTTTGTTCTGGTGGAACACACCCAGACACTTGCCTTCACCAGGGAGGTCCTTCAGGGCTCAGCTTTTCTCTAAACATGCATAGAAGAGGAAATGAACAGGCCCAGTGAGGCGAGCACAACCAGGTCTCCTAAGCAACCACCCATCTGCTCGGCTCTGGTCAAATCCTAAATGGTGAGACTCATTAGACTCATTATCCAGGAGCTCAGGCCGGGTAATCAGGGTGTTGCAACTAAATGGTTCTGCTGGTCTCCCTACCCGAGCCTCTCTGGCAGGTGCTAATTAAGAGAAGGTAGGGGCTTCCCTGGTGGCTCAGTGGTAAAGAATCCACCTGCCAACGCAGTTTGATCCTTGGTCCAGGAAGATCCCCCAGGCCACAGAACAATAAGCCTGTCCACCACAACTACTGAGTCTGTGCTTTAGAGCCAGGAACCGCAACTGCTGAAGCCCGTGGGCCCTAGAGCCTATGCTCCGAAACAAGAGAAGCCACTGCAATGAGAAACCCAAGATCAGCAGCAAGAGAGTGGCTCCTGCTCACCGCAACTAGAGAAAGCCCTCGCTCAGCAACAAGGACCCAGCACAGCCAAAAATAAATAAAGAGAAGGTGGGATGCTTGACATGCACACCTTGTTCTCCAGGCTCTGTGAACAGTTTTGGTGACCGTGTGTGCAAGTCCCCCCAGGAGTCTCCTACCTAGCCCCACTAGCACACTGTACACACATGCACACGTGCACACACGTGACATATGTGTGCGTGTACATGTGCACATGTGTGTGCATGCGCACACACACACACAGGAGCAGATGTTTACCTCAAAGCACTAACAGCCATACAAATGCTTAGGCAAACAAGAAGTTACATTGAATAGAGTCTCCGCTGTATGTCAAGCAGATACCTACCAAGTGAAGTGCACTGTCAGCAGGCAACAAAACCCTTGTGTCAGCCTATGAAAAGGAACAAAGAAACATAAGTGTATCCAAAAGACAAGAGGAAAATGAGAGGCTGGCATCTTGGAGGAAAACGAATTTGCTGTGAGATAGAAGCGACACTTGAAAAGAAACTTGCTGACAGTGTCAGTGCTGATCTGCTGCAAATCTTTCCTCCATCTGTAGGGTCAGCGCCCAGTGAACCATGGGAGGGGCACTGCAAGCAGAAATCAAACTGTTACCTTTCTGAAAACAAGAGTTTCCCCAGAACAGGAGAGATGAACAGAAACGTCTCCTCTTGGAAAGAGGTGGAAAACCTTCCACGCTACCTAGGGGGCTGGGATCTGGAAACCAAACTCCGTCTGGTTTCCATCCAGAGCTCTGAAACCCGTCCTTAACCTGAGCGTGCCTGATTTAGTCCCTCCATCACTCTTGCTGTCAGATGAACTGGTCACCTCCCTCCCCATAAACCCAGCTGCTGGGGAGGGCAGGGAAGAGAGCGAAGCAGCCTGGGACAGAAGACCTGGATTCACTTACTCTCTAGCCCTGTACTTGTTCATCTAAACACAGAGGACGAGCCGCGGTGCGCACTGCCTGTGGCAGCTGAAAGGGCTGGACTGGGGGCATGTGTGAGATGCACTCAGCCCCGGTGCCTGGCCACCTGTATATCTGCCATTAACATTGTAACTAATGTTATAACTAACAGGGGGCCCAGACTGTTAGTTACAGCCCCACTCACACCACTGTCATTTGGCAGTCAATAATAGGAATCTGACCACTGAATAGATGGACTGGTTATAGGTGACAGAAACTCAACTCAAATTGCTTCAACAAACAAATAAATGAAAGCCAAGGAAGAGATCATTCACATCATTTATGAGGGGCAAAAACATCTGGGCCTCTGTCTGTCTCTGCTTCTCTTTATATCATTTTTCTCTTTTGAAACCAACATCTAGGGACTTCCTTGGCGGTCCAGTGGTTAAGACTTCACCTTTCAATGTAAGGGGTGTGGGTTTCGATCCCTAGTTGGGGAGCTGAGGGACTTTCCTCGTGGCTCAGTGGTAAAGAATCCACCTTCCCAAGCAGGAGATATGACTCAATCCCTGGTTTGGGTAGATCCTCTTCAGGAGGAAATGGCAACCCACTCCAGTATTCTTGCCTGGAGAATCCCATGGACAGAGGAGCCTGGCGGGCTAGAGTCCATGGGGTCACAAAGAGTCAGACACGACTTGGCAAGTGAGCACCCACAACCACAGGGCAGCTGCGATCCCTCAAACCTTGTGGCCAAAAAATCAAAGCATAAAACAGAAGCAATGTTGTAATAAATTCAATAAAGGTTTTTTAAATGGTCCACATAAAAAAAAAATCAACATGGACAGTAGCCTGTCAGGCTCTTCTGCCCATGGAATTCTCCAGGAAAGAATACTGGAGTGGGTAGCCATGCCTTCCTCCAGGGGATCTTCCCGACCCAGGGATCAACCCACGTCTCCCTCATTGCAGGCAGATTCTTTACCATCTGAGCCACCAGGGAAGCCCTATGTGCTATTAAGAGATGGCCATAAAGTGCAACTGACCTCTTTCTTATAGCCTTTAATTCCAAGTGAAGAAATCTGGGTATCTTTGATCTAATCTCAGTTTATCCCCTCACTGGTCCTTCTTCAGTCAGTCAAAAGGAAGGGGAGCTCTCATTTGCCACCCTGGAGGTGAACCCACCTGAAAACTATGGGATGGATCCACATAAGAAAGAGATGGAGGGGTGACCCTGTTCCCAGAACAGGTGGGCAATTCCATAGACATTAAAAACATCACCTGCCCTCTGTGTCAGGGTGGTGGGAGAGAACCTGACAAGGAGGAAGGGGCTAACACTTCCCTGGCAACATGGTATCAAACCCTGGTGACTGCAATAACGGGAAGGTTTGCTCTGACAAAACGAAGGTTTTCTAAAGAAATTGATTCCAATAGTCTGGAACGTGCTTGTTGATTCCTATAGTCTGGAACATGCTTGCTTTATGAACAAGTGCTGAGGATGTAAAAACCCACAGCCTGGAGGGGCAGAGTCAGGCTTCCTCCAGTCTCCCCCACCCCTGTCTCTCCTGACCTTCCTCACCACAGCCCCCATCTCAGTCCTCTCCTCTCTTCGGCCAGAGAAGATGGGGGCAGGGAACTCCATTGATTCAGCAGACACCAGAGCCTCAGAAATCCCATTAGAGAAGGGCCTTGGGTCTTAATTACCAAGGAAGGGACAATGTTTCCTGGAAAGTGAGAGAAGCAAGAACTCCACAAGGATGAATGTTTTGATGAGGCTGGATAGAAGGAGGCTTGCAGGGTGGTGCTGCCCAGGGGAGGGTGTGTTTGCCAGAAGTGGTGGTCAACTCCATGCCTGATCCCTCCACCACTAAGCACCCAGAGCACCATTGGACCCCAATGGCGCATCCTCCCAGTTCCTTACAGGGCAGCTTTGTCCATCTCTTTGGACGTGTGTTGATCAGCTCATATTAGGTTGTACTGCGGTAGCTCACGTGCATAGCTTTATCTTGCAATTTTGTTCTATGTTGGTTGAAGGTTGGCTGCAGTTTCACTCCCATTTGTTCTTCATTCCAGGACTCAGGCAGGGAAAACAGCCAGGCAGGAGCATTCACTGTCATGGCAAAGAGCAGAAGCGGAGCCAGGCTCTCAAACCTCTACTTATAAGAGGTCCATCACCTCCTCGGTTTTCATTAGCCAAAGCAAGTCCAACAGCCAGGCCCGGTGTCCGTGATGGGGAGAGGCATCCTCTCATGGGAAGGAGCAGAGAAGGTTCTGGAAAAGCACAGTCTACCAAAGGACAGCAGCCTCTTGGTCCCTGCACCCCCTCTCACCTGAGGAGACTCTTTCATAGGCGTCACAGGGACTCATCACCCCCAGTTCCCGAGGCCTGAGACAGGGTAGGCATTCCTCCATTTCCTCCTGGACACACGTGCCATGGCTCCTCCAAGCTCTGACGGCACCAGGCTCTCCTTCAGGCATCTCCAGACCAGAAAAGAGCTCTGGTCTCTGTCTACTGCAGTGATTCTTTCTCTATAAGAAACAGCCTAGGGGTTTCCCTGGTGGCTCAGTGGTGAAGAATCTGCCTGCCAATGCAAGAACATGAGTTCGATCCCTGTTCGATCCCTGTCTAGAAAGATCCCACGTGCAGCAAAGCAACTGAGCCTGTGCTCTAGAGCCCAGGAGCCATCACAATTGAAACCTGAGTGCCTAGAGCCCGTGCTCCGTAATAAGAGATGGCACCACAATGAGAAGCCTACACACCACAATCATAGAGTAGACCCCGCTCACGGCAACTAGAGAGAGCTCACATGCAGCAACAAAGACCCAGCACAGCCAGTAAACAAATACAATTGTATTAAACAAAGAAACACCCTAAAACTTGATGACTTAAAAGAATCATTTTATTTCACAGTCCTACAAATTGAGAACTGGACAACTCTTAACTAGACAGTTCGTTTGCTCCATGGGCATTGATTGGGGTCACTCACGGGGCTGCAATCAGCTGGGGGCTCGTCTAGGGCTGGAAAGTCCATGGTGGCTCAGAGTCCTCTCTATAGAGCCTTTCTCTTCAGCAGGTCGGATTCCTTGCATGGCAGCCAACATCCAAGAGAGAGCATTCCAAGTAGAGAAGGTGGAAGCTTGGATCTCTTAAAACCTAGCCTTGGATGGTGACTCATACACCACATTTCGTTGGTCAGGCTCCACAGGGCCAGCCCAAATTCAAGTGGAGGAGAAGCAGGCCCCACCTCTTCACTGGAGTACAGGGGCTTTGCAGCCATTTTTCAGGGGCTTTGCAGCCATTTTTCATCCAATCTATTCATTCATGTCCCCAAACTTTACATGGCACATAGCAAGAACGTTTTTACCACATTGTGCTGTAGCCACACTTTGAGTGGCATGTAGGTTTCTTCACTCTGAAAGCATCAAGCCACAGAATGCATGGCGGACTTCCCTTCCGTGAACAGCTGCTCACAACATGCTCTCTCAGAGCCCCTGATGTCACTTGGAGGAAGGGATCCTGCATGGCCCCAAAGGTCCCTGACCCTGACCCTTTTACTTGGACTCACTGGGCAGGGGGATGGTGATGGTAGGACAGGATGCACTCCTCTTGGGCCAGTCTCATCTCCTGATAGCTCATTGATTCTTTCAAATAGGGGGGATTTGACTCTTTGTTCTAATTCTTGGGTCTTAGTTACTTCTCTAGGACAACAGGAGAAAATTCACCTCAACATCCTGTTACACTAGCTTAAGATCATGCAGCCTTATGATCACCATCACCATCACCAGCATCCTCACCATCACCACCATCATCATCATCAACATCCTCACTATCCCATCACCATCATCGTCACCATCATCACCACCATCCTCACCATCACCATCATCAACATCACCATCACCATCCTCACCATCACCATCATCAACATCACCATCACCACCATCATCATCACCAACATCCTCACTATCCCATCACCATCATTGTCACCATCATCACCACCACCATCACCATCACTGTCATCATCACCACCACCCTCACCATCACCACCAACATCATCACTTTCATCACCACCAACCACATCCTCACCACCACCATCACCACCATCACCATCAACATCATCAGCACTGTCATTATCACCATCTCCATCAGTAGTAGCACTACCACCAACATCAGCCCTATTTCACAGCCAAAGAAGCCAAGTCACAGGGAATCAAGTGATCCCCATGGGATAAAGAGATTACATTAATCTAAAGTTCACAAGGGGACGACAGAGGATGAGATGGTTGGATGACATCACCAACTCAATGGACATGAGTTTGAGCAAACTCCAGGAGATGGTGAGGGACAGGGAAGCCTGGTGTGCTGCAGTCCATAGGATTGCAAAGAGTCAAACGCAGCTGAGCGACTGAACAACAGCAAAGATCACAATATCATTTTTTCCTGGGTCCTCCTGGGCCAGAAGGAGCAGCAGTGACCCCAGGCTAACGGCCTCATTTGGCCAACGGATGGGGAAAATGAGAAAGGTTCAAATAATATTATCAGAACAAAATCTTCTCTCTTTCTGCCTCCCTCCTCCCTTTCTCTCTCCTTTCCCCACTTCCTCCCCTCTCCCCTCTTCTCTCCCTTGCAGCCCTGTTTGTCCCATGGCTCCCTTCTCAGCCAGGACCTCCTCCAGGTGACTTCCAGCAGCTCTCCTGATGCAATGCCACCTGCTTGCTGCCCCCAGGCCTCTCTTCCAACAGTGCCACCCAGAGCTCCAGGCCCAACTTTGGTTGCTGCAGCTCAGATCAACAGCTTGTCCTGCACCTAAACCTATCTCAGCTTCAGGGAGAGGAGTCCGGCTGCCAGGCCTGGTGCAGGAGCCAGCGAGCAGAGCTGGGTAGGGGATGTGACGGTTCTGAATGGAGACAGTAGGACTGCAGAAGAGGGAACAGATGCACTCACAAGATGGTGTGGTGCCTCCAGGGCAGGAGGGGACTTGGACAAAGACTAGCGGGAAAGAGTCTGAATTGCTCTGGTTCTTGCTAGCTGTGTGACCCTGGGTGAGTCACTCTCCCTGTGTCTGTTTCCCATCCATGCTGCTGCTGCTGCTGCTAAGTCACTTCAGTCGTGTCCGACTCTGTGTGACCCCATAGACGGCAGCCCACCAGGCTCCCCCGTCCCTGGGATTCTCCAAGCAAGAACACTGGAGTGGGTTGCCATTTCCTTCTCCAGTGCATGAAAGTGAAAAGTGAAAGTGAAGTCGCTCAGTCATGTCCGACTCTTAGCGACCCCATGGACTGCAGCCCACCAGGCTCCTCCGTCCATGAGATTTTCCAGGCAAGAGTACTGAAGTGGGGTGCCATTACCTTCTCCATCCCATCCATAAAACGGGAATAACAATATACCTACATCTCAGGGATGGATGTTAATGCACTGAATGATGACTGCGTGTAGATGCTCAGACATGGCTGTGTGACTCTAGGTTATCGTCCCAACCTGGGGAAAAATTCACCTGGAAGTAGATGGGGCTAACTTGAACACCTCAGACACCCCTGATCCCCCAGAAAAGACACTGGAAACAGCTCCTGCTAACCAAACCCACCCCACCCCTGCCCCCGCCACTGAAATGCAGGGAGAAAGCGTCCAAGGCTGACCCTGAGAGGTGACATGGACTCAGGCAGGCTGCATCCCAGGACGTGACCTCCACTGCCCAGGCCTACTTGTCGAAGCTTTGCCTCTCCTTCATGCCTAATTAGATCCTGTTGTAAAGAGATAAAGGCTGTTACTGTGTATCAGCAAGGCATCTTTTTCTGTAGGATTGAGTCCCTGAAAAGGGGGGGAGACTGCCGAGAGAGAGCCGGGAAATGGAGGAAACAAGCCGGGTGTTAATAGACTTTGGAATAAAATCCTGACAGACTCAAATTGATTCTGCAGCCTGAGAAAATTGAGTGCAGAGGGAATTAGATTTATGCGCTGTTAAATGTAACTGCCTCCTGGTGTCTATACCAAGAGCTGTTAAAGTGGTAATCTTTAAAGATGTATGGAAATCGTGTGTGAACAGATCCAGAATCCATCCAGGGAGCAGCCTTCTTCCATGGGGAGGTACATGCCCGGCATCATGATTATTAACAACCTGGTAAACACGATGCGCTGTGGGTAGGATTTAATCAGAGCATCTCAAAGCATGACCAAAGCCGAGGCTCCTGGTGACTTCTGTAAGAGTGTGATCCCTCGGGAACTCTAGGGGCTGCTCAGGAAGGTCCATCGCCCCGGGCAGTGGGTGGACTAGGGGGTCCCTCAGATGAGGGTGGGAAGGGCAGGATTCATTGCTCATTCATCAGCCCCAATCCAGAACATGCTCAGGAGAGGACTCAGGCCTGCTACTCCCTCATGACAGAGCCCTGGAAAGCTCATCATCCCATTTTTCCAGACTCCTTGCTCTCACAGCCAGGGCTATGCCTCACCACAGAGCACACCTGGAGACTTTCTTTCCATTGTCTCTGACAACCTCGAAGTAAGGTGTTTTGAACCTCACTGAGAAGCAGTCCTGTGCCCACTCCACCCGAACCAAGAGCAGAGTGACAGCCCCTGTATTCATGTTCAACAGAGTGTATCAGTCAGGCTAGAACAGGGTTTGCTGTGTAACCAACATCCCCCCCCACCACATCAACAGCCAAACACATCAAAGGTACATCTCTTGCTCACACTATGTGTCCAGCATGGGCCGCAGGGCCCTCAGCTCTAGGTGATCACATGGGGCCAGGAACCCAGGGTGACCCACACTTCTACAATCACCAAAGCAGGAACTAGGAAACACCATAAACTGACCTTTAAAGGCTCAGGTTTCGTTATCCAAAGCAGGTCACATGGCCAGGCCACACTTCAAGGGAGCAGGGAAGGGGAATCCTCTCAGATGTCTGAAAAAGGAGACAAAATAATTTGTGAACAGCCTGGATGACTTCAGGCCAGCTAATTCTACTCTCTGTCTCTCATCTTCCCAAGCAAGATGACCCCAAAATTCCAGCCACATACAGCCAGGGCTTCTGGGCAAAGCCTGTGGGTTCGTACCATTGTACCCTGTTCACATGGGGCATCTCTGCATCCGAAGACCCTGAAACTAGAAAGATAAATAATTTCCTTGCACACACTCAATGCTGCATGGAACAAAGACAGGAAAATGACCGTAAACAGGCCCAGCCGTCATAGGAAAGGGAGCCCTCCGGATGAGCCCCTGCAGTGTGTGTTTCTCCCTGCTGCGCAGTAAGGATGTGTGGAGCATCTATGTTTCCAAGCTTGAGAGGGCAGTTGCTGCTGGGCTGACTGGATTCATCCTTTGCTCCCTTATTCATTCATCAATTCAATCAACAAATGCTTATTGAGGATTTGCTGTATGTCATACACTGATTCGGGCCATAGGGATTCAGCAGGGAGAAAAAATAGGCACACACAGAGAAATCGCTCTTCTCACGGCCCACACATCCTAGCAGCAAGTGAGGGGAGACAGGAAAGAGTGCTGAATGCTGACAAGGAGGAGGAAGGGACAGGGCAGTGGGAGGGGGTGGGGTTAAGCAGGGGGCCACGTGAAAAGCGAGAGGGTGACCTAGTCATGTAGCTCAGGGAAAAGCATCCCAGGCAGAGGAAACAGCCACTGCAAAGGCCCTGAGGCAGATGCAGTTTGGAATGTCCAAAGAACAGCACAACACTCATGAGGCCAGAGGAGAGGGGCAAAGTGGTGGCACTTGAGTCCAGATCAAGGGGTGAGGAGTGAGGTGAGGCCATTTGGCTGCTGCAAGGGCTCAGGTCTTTGTTCAGAGTGTGAAGGTGACCCTGGGGACTGTGTGCAGACAAGTGATGTGAGTAGTCTGACTGCTGGCAGAGAACAGAGTGTGGGGCGTGTACTAGCTATTTGTGGCTGCGTAACAAATGACCCCAAAATCAGCAGCTTAAAACTTGAGTTCACTACCTCACATTTTCTCAGGTCAGGAACATAGTGTGGCTTAGTGGGCTCGCCCACTCAGGGTCCCTTGCAGCCTGCAGTAGGAGTCGGTGGGCTGAGGTTTCATCTGAAGGCTTCACTGGGGATGAAGCCTTTCTGGCTCACTCACGGCTTCTTGGCAGGACCCTTCCTCCGAGGGCTCAGTTCCTGGCTGGCTTTCAGCAGGGAAGGGCCGTCCTTGGTCCCCTGTGACATGAGCCTCTCCACAAGGCTGCTCTCAATGTGGCAGCTGCTGGCTTCATCAGCGAGAGCAAGAGAAGGGCAGGAGATGGAAGCCAGAGTCTTTCTACAACCTTACTTACAAGGGCTTAGAAGGGGACCTCTCATAACCTTTGCCGTTTTCTACTGGCTGGAGGTGAGTCACAGGCCCACTCACACTCCAGCAGCAGGGATCACATGGGGCGTGACCACCAGCAGGAAAAGTTCATTAATCAGCTGGAAGCCCACACAGAGGGTAGGAGTCGAGATGGGAGAGTAGCTGCTGCCTACTGCTCCAGTTCAGGTCAGGATGGCAGCAGCACGGAGCAGAGTGGAGGTGGTAGGAAGTGGCCAGATTAGGCTACTTTTTGAAAATGCTGAAAATGATCTTTGGGCCGGGAGACTGTGAGGTGTCTTGGTCTGATTGCCTTTCAGCTTGAAGATGAGGTTGTCCTGACCTAAGATGGGACTATCCCAGACCCCTCTCTGGACAGGGATCCCTCCCACACTCTGGGACCCTCCTACCAGCAGAGGAAGGAAGTGAGGAGATTGCATGGGAAACCCCAAGTCCCAAAGCCCTCTGAGAGCAGATACCCACCCACACCCCAGCTCCAATCACCCCACCCTTTACACAAGCAGCCTCTGCCCCGTCTGTCACATTTCCCAGGTACTAAGTGAGTTAATTGCTACGTAAAAGGGGAGCACAGATGCCTCGACTGAGTCCCTAAGCCAGCTAGCCCTCCCACTTAATCCGCTTTAAGACTGAAGGCGCAGGGGGAGAGCCAGTAATCAGTTTTTAAGGTTATAGACAACATCCCCACTCCAGCGGTTGCCCGGGGCAACGGTGCAAGGCTGAGCACCAGGCCTGGGATTGGATTACTCACCCTGTGGATTCATCCATACACTTTATCCCGCTCCACCTGAGGCCAAGAAGGGATTTGTGGCTGTGTCATGAACGCAAAGAAGGATTTATGTGGGAAAAAACACAGACCAGTGTCAGGAATTCATCTCAGCTAGTCTCAGCTTCCTCATTTATCTTTTGGTTTAGGATAGTCCCTGAACCGATTGTTCCTGACAAGGATCCAACTAGCAGAGAAGATGCTCAGCACCTCCCCAGGGAAGACTAGATTCCACAGGAAACTGATTCAAGAGATCATCAGTCTCTGCTCTCTGGGGAAGCAGTTTAAGGCAGGCCTCCAGAGACCAGAGAAAACCACCCTCTACCAGAGCTCATTCTCTGAGGGTTCTCCCAGGGAAGGAGACTGCACATACCCCCACGGGCTTCCACAGTTCTCAGGACCGCTTGTAAGGCCATCTCCCCCTTTCCCTGACCAGGTGAACTTCTGTCCTCTGCATTAACCACGCTTGCCTCTGCCTCAGGGCCTTTACACTTGCCAGGCCCTCCTTCCCCCTTTCACATGTCTGGGTGCCCCTCCGCAGGTCTCAGCTCACTCATCACCTCCTCCTGGAACCCCATCTGAAGCATCACACACCCAGCACTCTGTAGCCCATCTCAGGGTACTCATCACTCCCTGAAATTAACTTATAATGAATCTCTTTACCCAGTGACCAACTCCCTCCCCAAGATGGAAGTCCCAGGTTACTGGCCTTGGGTCTGTGTTTTTTTCTGATCTGGTGGGGGGACAGTGGGCAGTGGCTACTGGATGAATGAGTGGATGAATGGGTGAAAGAATTGGGAGGACATGTGGGGTCAGGACTGGAGCAGGTGGAGAGGCAGAGTGGTGTGGTGCCAGAACGGATCAGGAGCCAGCATGCTAGGCATCACCTTGGCAGACCACGAAAGGCAGTCCAGACAAACAGCACTGAGGTCAGGGGCAGTTGAGGCCGCTCACACCTCTTCGAGGACACAAGACCAGTCACCATCTCAGTTTGTCTTGCTGGGCCCCTACCCCACACTAGCTGGATGACCCCTGCACCCTGGCTGAGGATTCTACTCAGGCGCCTGTCGGGGAGGGAGAGAGCTGCTTGGGGAGGCAGGAAGTCCTCCCGGGCTATGGCAGCTTGACGGGGCGGCTTCCAGGACACCAGCTTCCTGGAAGCATCCTCCCGTCAGTGGGACTTTTTCTGTGTTTTAGGGGCAGGGTCTGGGTAAAGAATCCGCCTGCCAGTGCAGCAGGCACAAGAGATACAGGTTCGATCCCTGGGTCGAGAAGATCACCTGGAGAAGGAAATGGCAACTGCTCCATTACTCGTGCCTGGAAAATGCCATGGACGGGGAGGGACGCAGAGTCAGACACAGCTGAGTGACTGAGCATACATGTACTGGGTGCTTCTAGCCCAGAGGTGCCTGCCCTTCTTCAGTCTCCAAACTCTTCCCAATAGCTCCTGAATAATAGTGCCCAGAAGAGGATGGAGCAGAAGGTAAGGGAAGCTGGGAGATGAGGCATCTGGGCCAGGCCAGTTCCTGTGCCCTGTGAGACACTAAGACATGCACCTGAGGGCAGGGCTCTGGGCAGGGACCCCCACTGAGTCTGCATCCTGGGCCGGTTGCAGCCACAGGTGTGTTGGGGCCATCCTGGGCGGGCTGGCATGTCCCTGCGCTCCCGGAAGAGACCACCAGGTGGCAGTGTAGGACATCCGCCTGGGCCGGAAGAGACTGGTGTGGCAGAGTTGGGGAAAACCCCTGTCCGCTTCCTGGGCAAGTGGTCATAAGACGTTAGCAGACCTCCCACACTGGACCTGAGGCTGCAGAAGCCTAAGGTAAGACAAGCTGAAGCGCCTGGACTCCTGGGCCTGGCACCCCCCACACCTGCATTCACCTGAGTGCACACCTGCACACATGTCTGAACACGTCTGTGCACACCTGCACACCCCCCATGCTCTTCTCATTTGGCTGCGGCATCTTTCCTGACAGGCTACCAAAGCTGAGGTCACAGGAGAAAGTGAAGAGGCAGGTTTCAAAAGGCATTGTAAGGCAGGGGAAGAGCCTGGTGTGACCTCAATGGGGGTTGGTAAGGACTGCGCCAAGTCAGACCAGGAGCCCACTTGTAGGGGCGGCCATTCCACACAGCACCAACTGACCATCACCCTGCAGAACTGACCAGCCTGACACATCCGATCCTCCTAGAGAAGCTGCAAGCCTGGCCCTGGGGGTGAAGATTCCATTTTTAGAAACATCCTGCCAGCCAGGCAAAATGTGTCTGTGAGCTGGATGTGGCCTGAGGAGCCCTGGAGTGTGACGTCTGTTTCAGGTGGCATCCGGGTTCCATGTTTGCACTGACCACATCCTGAGCAGAGGGCCAGGCGACGTCATCCCCTGACCAGGCAGCCTGCTGGATGACAATGATGGTGCAGATAAAGGCCTCACCTGTCCTAGGGCCTGGCACACAGTCAGTGCTCAATAAACCATTTCGTGTTTGAGAACATAGGCTCTGGATCTAGAAAGCCTGGGTTTATACCCAGATTATAGGTAGATTGCATCAAAAATGGCCAACTCAGAAGCCTCTGGTGGCTCCGTGGTAAAGAATCTGCCTGCCAGTACAGGAGACACAGGTTTGCTCCCTGATCCAGAAAGAGCCCACACGCCATTGAACAACTAAGTCATGTGCCGCAACTACTGAGCCTGTGCTCTAAATCCCGGAAGCCACAACTACTGAGCACCAGAGTCCTGGATCCTGCGCTCTGCAAAAGAGGAACCACTGCAGTGAGAAGCCCACGCACCGCAACTAGAGCAGCCCCACTTGCTGCAGCTGGAGAAAAGCCCAATAGCAACAAAGACCCAGCACAAGCCAAAAATAAACAAATACATAAAATTATTTTTAGAATGGCCAACCCAATATTTTCTATCCCCCATGTGCTTCCAGAACCTTGCAACCTGCCACGCACCGATGGTGGAGCCTCGTCCCCTCCCTTTGAAACTGGATGGGCCCCTGTGGCTGCCTCAGTGAGGAGAGCGGTCAGAAAGGATGCTTCAGCCTTCTGAGGCTCGGTTGTCAAGAGCCAGAGTCTCCACCTGGTTTTCTGTCTGCGCTCTGGATGCTTGCTCCTGACACCAGCCGCCACTCTGTGAGGAAGCCCAGGCAACATAGCGAGGCCAAACCTGGGAGATGACCTCAGCCCCAGCTCCTGCCAAGTGAGCAGTGACCAGCGGTGCTCAACAAGACTTGCCCAAACGCAGACTCACAAACGCACACACAATAAAAAAATCAGTGCTGTTGTAGTTGTGTGCCGCTAAGTTTAGGTGGTTTGCTACTCAACAGCAGGGAGTTGAAAAGTGTCTGCTCCCTCAGGGACCTTGGACAAGTCACTTAGTACCTCTGTGCACGTTTCCACATCTGTGCGTGTGTGCGTGCTAAGTCACTTCAGCTGTGTCCAACTCTGCAACCCTATGGATCATAGCCCGCCAGGCTCCTCTGTCCATGAGCTCCTCCAGGCAAGAATACTGGGGTCGGTTGCCATGCCCACCTCCAGGTGATCTTCCCGACCCAGGCATCAAACCCGCCTCTCTTACATCTCCTGCATTGGTAGGCAGTGCGAGAGGATAAACTGCCCTTGTTTCCAGTGGCCTGGTTTGTGGTGACATCACAGCAGACAAAGGCTTGAAAGGCTTGTCCCCGCCCCCCTTGGACAAAGGCAGAAAGTCTTCACTGTTACTCGCCAAGCACCCGGATCTGCCCCTGGATTCCAGCTGGGTGAAAATGTTCACTTTAAAGTAATAATAAAATGAAATCCCACTTGCTGCAGGCCCACTGGCTCCTAACGAGATTCCTGGGACGAAACCTTCTAGCGAGCGTCTGCTCCTTGGCGGATAGGGCTGTTCTCGCGAGAGTTGGCATTGAGTGCTGGCACCACGGGCATAGGCGCGGAGGGGAGAAGACCAGTCCCGGCCCGCCCCCGCCCCGGCCCAGGCACACACTGCTGCCGGCCGCTCTCCGCAGCTGCCCTGTGCCGAGCCCAGGTCCCCAGCTGGAAAGCTCAGCCAAGGCGTGGGCACGGCCCTGAGATCCCACATCACCCCCCAGGCTCTGCTTCCTGCGTTGCCTGGTGGAGGGAGGGGATTTGCATTTGCAGCCCAGCAGCCACCACCTGCCTTTCCAGAGCCGGCAGCTCTGAGGCTGTTCACCACTGCGGAGAGATGTTGCCAAGTGGGGCCCGGGGCAGGGCTGGGCTGCAGCTGTTCCAGGCCTTCTCCTCCAAAGCGTGGCCTTCAAGCCTTTGCTTCCTCCCTGCCTTCGGGAGTTTTGCCAAAGACGTTTAAGAGAGGAGCCAGCCTCTCTCCCCACCCCCACCTTCCAGAACAGAAGCAGGGTTGTTCAATCCAAGGGGAGACAAAGACCCCCCAGAAGCCTTGGAGCCAGGCCCTGCTATGTGCCCAGGCTGTGTCCTCCAGCCTGTCTGTGAGCACATGTGCATGCCATGTGGACACACATGTGGACACAGCACATGGGCCCACAGGAGCACACATGCACAAGGAGATACAGGTGTGTCTGCAGGTTCATACATGTCTGCCTCTGCTTATGGACACGGAGGCCCATGAGGCACGTGCATTTGCTACTATTTGCGTATGCAGGGCTGGAGTCAAGCATGTGAGTCTGAGTCCGGGCACCCATGTGTTTGTGAGCGTCTGGAAATATGTGTGGACGTCTATGTCTGAGTTGCAGCTGGGCCCGGGTAGGCGTGAGTGTGTGTGGGTGTATGTATGTGAGGGGGTGTTTGCATGTGCTTGGGTGTGTGTGTGAGAGTGTGTATATCCATGTGTGCTTGTGTGAGAGTGTGTGTTTGAGTGTGTGTGTGTATGTGAGAGTCTTGTGAGTATGTGTGTGCGGGTGTGCTCATGTTTACCTTGGCGGTTTCTACATTTGAAGTATACGTGTGGATTTGCGTGTGTCCTCCTCTCCATACCCATGTGTGTGCTCGTGGGATGTGCAGGATGGAACAGCGTTAACACGAGGGGGTGGGCAGAAGTTGCACCTGCCAGGGGCGGGTCTTCCGAGGTGGGGAGTCTGTCCTGTGTTGCCATCGGAGGGCTGGTGTTGGGAGTGACCTGGACACAGCCTCTCCTCTCCTGCGCTGCCCTCCCAGGACAGGTGTTTCTCCAGTGGGTGCATAGATAGGGGTGGGGAGGTGGTCCCAGAGGCCAGCACCGGGTGAGAGCTCACTGGTCCCCCTGCAGAGGTCCCCCAAGCTCCCAGCATCTGTCTCTCTAGCTCAGGCCCAGGCTAGAGGAGAAGCGAGGTAGGTACAGAGAAAGAGGAAACCGAAAACCCCCTGGAGAAATGGAGCACGTGCATCTGAGAGCAACTTCTGAAGGGCTTGCTGCCCTGCCAGCGGCCCGAGTCCTGCTGGTCCAGCCTGTTTCCTCCTCCAGGGCCCGAGTCCCGCCCCAGCCCCGGATGGAGGGAACAGCAGCCCTATTCACTGCCTGAACAGTCCCCATTACAAGCTTCCCTTGGAGGAACCTGAGGTCTTAATGCTGCCACTGCGAGAATGGGGTTAGGTCACCAGTAAGAGGAATTTGCGGCATTTGAGACAGGTCTAGCCTAGGCAATGGCACCCCACTCCAATACTCTTGCCTGGAGAGTCCCAGGGACGGAGGAGCCTGGTGGGCTGCCGTCTCTGGGGTCGCACAGAGTCAGACACGACTGAAGCAACTTAGCAGCAGCAGCAGCAGCAGCCTAGAGCTGGGGAGGTGGGACAGAGCAGCGCCTGCAGGCCGGGTAGGCTGAGTCAGGAGGCTGCTGTGAAACCAAACAGGAGGGCTGTGGTGGGGATGGAGGGTTGTTTATTGAAAAACAACAAAAACAAAGGAGTTGTTGGTGCCTTAACACTGTTTCTTGATCGCTGCTGATCAACCATCCTCAGCATGGGACATGGGCATCATGAGACCCCAGGTCTGGGCCGGACAGGCCTTCCCTGAGGTCTGAGGTGGGGGCTCAGCTCCAGAATAGTAGGGCATCGGCTGGGGGGGCTTCCAGAAGAAGAGCTTGAGACCATGGGGACCCCTCTACTTGCTTTCTTTCCACATCATGACCCATGTGCACCCAAAGGTGGCTGGGAACCCAGCACAGTGACTGGGGCTCAAGAGCACTTGCCGAGAGCACCATCCCCAAATTTGCTCCAGGTTTTCCCCACAAAGGTGCAGGGATGCGGGAATGGTCCTCCCTGGGCTGGGTGCTGTGTGACCAGTCA
Organism: Capra hircus; assembly: GCF_001704415.2. Lineage (NCBI taxonomy): Eukaryota > Metazoa > Chordata > Mammalia > Artiodactyla > Bovidae > Capra > Capra hircus. The sequence continues at coordinate 26,474,773 of NC_030824.1, forward strand.
GTGTGGGACCCACCCTACTGCCCAGTCCAACCTCCGTCCTCAGTCACCTTGCCAAGGGGGAGACACCTTGACAGCTGCACCTGCTAGGCCCCCCGTCCACTGGCTTCTGCTCCGGCCGGCCAGCCAGGAGGGCGTCCCCTCCCAGTCCCCAGCGCTCACTGCACTTTCTTTGGAGGTGAAGCCCCCCATTCTGGCCAGTTCCGGCTCCTCAGCACTGCTCTGCCTTGCCTGCATGTCTGTAAGTCGTCTATTTACAAGTTTTCTTTGAATTCTGTTTCCAGCTGGTAGCCTGGATGATACAAGCAGAAACCCAGCAGGGCTCCACCACTGCCTGGAAAGAGCCCTGAGCCTAGACACACAAGAGCCAGAGATGAGGGATGTTCCTGTGAGTCCTTTTCCTCCAAACAAAGCAGACATCCCCACTGCCTCACCACCATCACTGTCACCAACACCCACAGCATTATCCACCCCACCCCAAATAGAGCAGCACCGACTATTGCCAACACCCAAAATACTGGTACCTCCACAAATGAAGCACCCATCTGCTGTCTGGGGCTTCGGAAAGTTCCCACCCTTGGGTAGCTTCCGTTCCAGCAGTGTGGAGCAGATGGTGAACAACTGTCCATGCAGAGGCACGGCACTCGTGGGCTGGCTACCCAATCTGTGGGGCCCAGGGTACAAATTAAACACCAAGGCCCCTTGTTCAAAACATGTGGGAGGACTTCCCTGGTGGTCCAGTAGCTGAGAATCTGCCTGCCATTGCAGGGGACACAGGTTCGATCCATGGTCTGGGAAGATCCCACATGCTGCGGAGTAACTAAGCCAGTGGGCCACAACTACTGAGCCTGCTCGCCTAGAGCCCACCAAGGGCTCTGCAACAAGAGCATGCGTGCATGCTTAGTTGCATCCAATTCTTTGCAACCCCATGGGGTGTAGTCCAGCAGACTCCTCTGTTCTTGGGATACTCCAGGCTGGAGTGGGTTACCATACCCATCCGGGGATCTTCCCAACCCAGGGATCAAACCCAGGTCTCCTGGATTGCAGGCAGATTCTTTACCATCTGAGCCACCAGGGAAGCCTGCAACAAGAGCAGCCACCACAGTGAGAAGTCCACACTCCGCAATGAAGAGTAGCCTCCGGTAACCACAACTAGAGAAAGCCCACACGCAGTGATGAAGACCTAGCACAGCCAAAACTAAATAAATAAATACGAATTTAAGAAAAGAAAAAGAAACTTTAAAAAAACACATGGGAAAAGTGTTGTAGGCACTGAACAAGACTTTTTCTTTCTTTTCCTGTTTCTCTGATTGTCATGGTGTTTTTCATTTGCTATTTAATGATATTCTAACTAAATAAAAAGTTGACACTATTAGCATGAATTTTGTAAAAATTTTCATTTTTACATCATGTAATGCACATGCCAGAGCATATAATCCAGGTACAGCATCACCGTACGCACATGACGTATGTGGCTCGTCCCTCAGTGGACCCAAGAGAAGATACAACCCAGACCAAGAGAAGTCAGAGGGGGAAGAGGGGACCCACAAATCTTGGAGGCTGTCTGAGCGATGTTGTAAAATACAGAGTCCTGATGGGAAACGTGAGACGCCACCAGGCCGGTGGATCAGATGACAGCCACTAACAGGAGGGGATTACTCCCAGGAGGAGGGGCCATGGGGTGATCAGGAAGCAGAGGGCAGGGGAGCCGGGGTCAGGGCCTTACCTGGGGTTCCCAGGGAAGGATGGGGGAGGCTGGGGAGCCCAGCAGTGGCTGGTTGAATCACTCTAGGGCTCTGGGGCATGGGACTGGCCCTGCCCTCGGTGTGAGAGCTCACAAAGAGGGTTGGGGTGGGGCTCAGGCTGGTTGGTTTGCATGTGACGGGGTGCTCAGGTGAGCGGTTTACAGCCTCCAGGAATCAGGAACCTGGGAGAGGCAGTCCCTCCAGGTTGGTGAGGTCCCAAATGCTCATAATTACAGAAGATGAAGGGTGTGGTTGATACTCGGAGAAGTCCTAGGCATGGGGATGACTGTGGGGCCTGTTCCTGCCACATGGGTGTCCTCTGGGACCTAACACCTGACGATTCTCCTCCTAAGGTCTGACAGCTGGGAGAGGGTCTCGGGGAGGTGGACCAGGCATCTCCTCTTCCCCCAGGTCCGCACCCCACAGACCACGGCAGACAAGTCACCCCCAGGGAATTAACATTTCTTCACTGGGACCATGTGGTTCCCCATCAGGATCCCAGGAAGCTTGCACCCACCTGCTGCCAAGCTACCATCTGGGCAGGACAGCCACCCCCACCCCACGCTGAGTCACTGCAGGGTGGGCTCCAAGGACAACCTGCCCCTCTGCTCACACCAGGCCCCATGGAGGGCGGGGAGCCAGGACCTGGGATTCTGGGGTGAGGGAAGGACCTTCCATCCCATCCAACTCCACTCACAAAGCAAGTTAAAAGATAAAATCATGAGAAGTTTCAAGACAGGGACCACAAAGCATTAAACTTAAGTGTGGTCCCTTGGGTTGGGGGCCCGGACGCTGCTCACGTGATACTCTGTGAGGTCAGCCCTAGGCTTTGGAGAGAGTTTTGATCAAAGAAGCCCAGGGAGAGAGCTGTGCTGTTCAGCCCTAGGAGGAAGGTGGTTCCCTGCTGAGACCCAAGGAGGGAATGTGGTAGGCATCCTGGGAGACAGGGAGGCTGGTGTGGTCCCAAGAGATGAACAGGATAGAGGATGAGCCAGAGAGAATGCGGGGGAGGAGTGAAGTCAGCCATGGACAGACAGGAGGTTAGAGAAAGAAAAACAGAAGCTGGGCGGATGAGGGGTGGGGCTGACAGAGTCATGTGTGCAGATAGAAGATCTCCTAAAGAGAGATTGTGGACGATGCAGAAGAAAGATGGTTGCTGGGACATCGAGGGACAGGTGTGAGGGATGCTCAGCCCCAGCCCGGGGAGCCGGAGGAGCCTGGCAGCCGGCCCCTTGTGGGCAGGTGGGCTCACAGCAGATCAAGAAGTAGGCGGATGCCATTTCTGGGGCTAGGAAAGCCCTCTTCCAACTGCTGAAATAGGAGAGCGGTGGTGGGGCAAGAGCGAGTCTGGGGAGGAAGTGCCTGTTGTTGGAGAAGAGAGGAGACTGCTGCTGCGGTGGTCAGGACAGAGTCAGAGAGAACGCATCTGGGCAACGCAAGACTGAGTTTCCGGATGTCCCTCCTCGAGGATCAACGGTCATGAGTTTAAAGTGAGAACCATCAGCACTTCACTCTTATCTTCCTCGCAGCCAACTTCAGCTGAATGGTGCAGAGAGCAGGCAAAGGGTTGCATTTAACCAGAGGGATAGATTCTCAGCAAAGCACGATGAAGGGAGAGCACGAGGGAGTCAGCGCATCTGTGCAGAAGTGACCCTGAGGTTTACCTGCCAAGGAGCAGTGGATGAGAGAGAAGTGGACAGTGAGAAGGCAATGGTCACGGGGCTGGAGGCTGTAACTGGTGCAGCAGAGGAAGGAGAGGGTACAACTGGACTAGGCTCTGGAGGTGGGGCTTGAAACTGAGGTGCAGGATATCCTGCTGCAGGATGAGGCGGAGCATGGGGTGAGGTCAGGGGACCCGGGCACGCACGTGCTGGAAGGGTCACTTCTGTGGACCCAAAGGGGTGGCTCAAGTACAGTGGACAGGTGTACGGGTGTCGGGGAACCAGGAGCTGAACATCTCAGGGAGTGAGGGGACACCCAGGCAGTGGGCAGCCCAGACCCCAGTCAATCTGATTATGTCGTGTTGCCTGGGACACAAGATGCCATCCTGCTCCTACCTGATCCACCAGGAGGCCCCATGACACCAACAGCAGCAGGCGGGCACCTGAAGGGCGCCAGAGCTCATGTGGCAAAGACTCCAGGCTCCAGTGGGCTCAGGTCTCCAGGCTGGAAGAATCTGAGGTCGCTGCTACCCATGTGGACTGCAGCGAAGCAGCGGGGAATAGGCGTGTCCCCAAGTCTGGTCCTCTGGAATCAGAACAAGATGGAGGCAGATCCCACACACAGCAGACCAAGACCTTGAACCTTCACATGTGAGATTGTGGATCCATCATTTCACAGTGGAAGGACCATTTGATATGAGGAAGCGGAAGCACCTTCTTGTGCTCGGGCAAGTCCCTACTTGAGTGGGGTGAGGGGCAGCCCCCATCTCACTGTCTACCGTAAGTACAGATGTTGCCTCTCAGCCCCTGCAACACGGGACCCAGCTCTGGCCACCCAGACGTACTTGTGCCTGGTTTTGACACAGAGCAGAAGCCGTGTTTAGAGCAGTCATGGGCCGGAAAGGGTTAACTCAGAAAGTCCCACTTGTCCCCAGTCCAAAAGCTCCCAAGGTCCTAAGGACTGGCCCTTGCCAGCTTCAGGGAGGTGACCTCTGAGCGCTGGGGAGGTCCTGCCTGATAAGAGTGTCTTTGTTTACCTGGGACCAGTCTCTCCTACTATCTGATTTACGGTCTGGCCTTTGGCCACACAGCATCAGCCTGACCTCTGGAGGGCGGGATGTTAAGGTCAACCATGTGGGCAGCCAGCTATGTCTACATGGCCAAACCCAATGAGAACCCTGGACCCCAAGTCTCAGTGACCCTCCCTGGTCGGCAGCACTGTGCCTCTGATGAGCTGTCGCTCGTCACAGCTGGGAGAATCTAGCGCTGCCCCAGGGAGGGCAGGACTGGGAGCCCACACATGGCTTCCCTGGGACTTGGTCCTGGGCATTTCTTCCCTCTGTGGGTTCCATCCTGTACCGTTTGTTGTAATAAACTGTAAGCCCGAGCATAGCAGCTTTTCTGAGTCCTGGGAGTCCTAGCAAATCATCAAACCTAAGGGTGGCCTTGGGGAACCCCAAACTTTCAGAGGATATCAGATGTGAGCTTGTCTTGCGGACCCCACACAAGCAGGAAATGTGCAAGGATTTCCAGGTGTGCAGCACCCAGAGTCAGCAGGGAGGCAGTCGAGGGCTCTGCCTTCAAAGGCAGCCTTGGTCACTCCTCAGCAGCCTGTCCTCTAGCTCAGGGAACTAGTCACGCTCTGGCCTCTTGACTTCCCAGTGTACCTTCCAAACCTGAGAACTAACCAACATCCTCTGGACTACACTCATTGTCTGCGTAGATCATCTGGAGTCTATTTCTGCTACTCCAAACCCAGAATGCTGACTGATCTAAAGGAGGCCATGCTGGCTGGGACCCCAGATGGGACGGCTGAGGAAGGTCGTTTGCCAACGGTGACTCCACCTGGAGACCAGGAAGGAGCAGGTGTGCAGCCTGTGAGTGGGACAGGTGTGCCACCTTGGTGATCAGCTGCAGGTGAGCCAGCTGGTCTTGCTCTTTGAGGGGGAAGGAGGGGCAGATGTGAAGTCCAGGATGGGCTTTCTCAGGACTTTCCTGCAGGTCCAGTGGTTAAGGTTCCCTGCTTCCAGGGACAGGGATGTATGTTTGATCCCTGATTGGGGAACTAGGATCCCACATGCCATGTGGTATGGCCAAAAGAAGCAAGAAACAACAACAGCAACAGAGTGGGCTTCTCACTGAGACACCAGGCGCCTTCCAGCCCACGACAGACGGATGCACTTGGATGAGGGCTCAGCACTGAGGCTTCAGTCAAGGTCAGCTCAGCTATTTTATCTGATTCCTTCCCTGTCGTCTGCATCTTGGGGCTCCCCAGGACCTCCTTGCCCTGGCCCTGATTCTTTCCAACAATTATGCATAATGTATGCTCTTGCCTGGAGAATCCCATGGACGGAGGAGCCTGGTAGGCTGCTGTCCATGGGGTCGCTAAGAGTTCGGCACTACTGAGCAACTTCACTTTCACTTTTCACTTTCATGCATTGGAGAAGGAAATGGCAACCCACTCCAGTATTCTTGCCTGGAGAATCCCAGGGACGAGGGAGCCTGGTGGGCTGCCGTCTATGGGGTCACACAGAGTCGGACACGACTGAAACGACTTAGCAGCAGCAGCAGCAGACTCGCTTACTTATTGTCTGTTTCCTGCACAGGAGCAGCCACTATGGGTTGGGATCCCTCTGAGTTACATGCTGCTGGGTCCTGAGTGCCTGGCGAGGACTTGGGGAAGGTGGGGCGGGGAGGCCAAGCTCCCATGGCTGAGAACCTCCCCACTCCAGCCTGATACGAAGGACTTACCAGGGGTGACAGGCCCAGGGCCCAGCCAGAGCCTGGAAGGTGCACGCCAGCACCCAGAGGGCTCACTGAAGGCCCTTCTGACCTGCAGGTGTGGGGTAGGGCTGGGTCTACATGGCCGACTTGCATTCATTGGTAAACGGTCCCACCCAGCATCACCACACCCTGTGAGGAGGACGCCCCAGATTTCCCTGTCAGCCAAGTCGTCTGGGTGGGGCTTGTCAGGCACTTGCCCAAACCTAAGGTATTGGTGCATGGCTCTCCTTGGCTGTGTGACTGTCCTGGGATAGGCACTATCCGAGCTAGTGTGATGCGTGAACCGCAGGACTTGGGAGACGGCTGGCACGAGGGCTTCCTCTTCTAGAAGCATGCTCCAGGCTGTCAGGGCCAGTGCCTCCTGTCCCTCTCTCATGGCCTGCAGCCCTCAGCCCTCCCATCACTCTGATGGCAGCCCCCTGCATCCCGCTCCACTATGTGGACTTCCCCCTACAGAGGTTCCTGACTGACAGATTCCAGACGCAGCCCCCACGAGGAGTTCCAACGCCTGCCCTTGAGCTCAAGGTCACCACACCTCCACTTCTGTGCAGCCAGCCCATTTCCACCCAGCACGAGGGCCACCCCATCAGGTCCTGGGAACACAACCCTTGAGAGCTCTGCAGAGGATGGCTCAGTCCTAAGCCCCTAGGGGAAAAGCTACTCCACCAGCTCCTAAGTGAGCACACGGGGTTAAGCTGCTGGTCGCCACTTGGAGTGCCTGCCGGAGGCAGAGGTGGGTATTCCATCTGCCCAGGCAAGTGTTCCAGCTGCTTCCTAGTACCTGCTGCACATGACTGAGAAGGCAGCAGAGCTGCCTCGGGTTCTTTATTCAGACACTTCTGACCAGTGGCAGGAGGAGGAGGGACCAGAGAGGATGTGGTCCTCTGGTGGGGGTGGGACCTGGAGGTGCCCGGGGGAGTGATGCTATTCCAGCAGGAGCCACAGATGCTGAGCACGGCCAAGTTGAGTGAGAGGTATATGGCCCAGAGTCAAACTCCTGGCAAATCCTCCAAAGTTCAAGTTCAAGGGCATCCTGCTTCCACTCAGCTTGGAGATCTCTAGGAAGTAACAAGTGACCGCCTTGGAGCTCACCGCCCAGAAAGCTGGATCTGCCAGCAGGGCCACTTGAATGGGAGGCTTGTCCCAGGGTTGATGTAAAGGGTGCAGGATGTATGGGTCTTGGGGGTCAGACCTCCCCACCCCCACTGCCTGGACACACCCTGGAAGGGAGTACTTTCAAGGCAGGCCCTGCAGATACAACCATGGACACCCCAAGTGCCCCCATGGGAAGCCCCACCAGGAGCCAAGAGCCAGGCCTGATTGCCCCTCAGATGCCTCTGGGCCTGTGAGAAGAGGTCACACAAAGCCCAGTTAGAGAGGAGCACGGGCCTGCTGGGCAGTCCTCCCCAGATGAAACAGAGGGTACCCAGGAGGCCAGGCAGGGCTGAGGGGTCCTCCCTCAAGAGACCAATGGGAGGAGGGTGAGCCCGACCGGCTCAGGATGACAGAGGGCCTTGAGGGCCGCCCAGGACCACCTGGAACAGCATCCCTCCCCCAAAGCCTCCAGATCCCACTGCCTTCCCAATCTCTCCTGTTTAAGAGAGTGTTCTTCCTCCTGATGCTGCAGAAAGCCAACGAAACCCTCAGTGAACCCCCAGAGACCGAGCACCAGGAAGTCTTTATTCATTCACTCCTGACCAGCGGCAGGAGGAGGGGGGACCAGAGAGGATGTGGTCCTAGCTGGGGGTGGGGGGGGCACAGCACACACACCCTTCCTGCTGGTGGATGAGCAGCTACATGAAGGGACCAGCTGGATCAGGGTCTCATAGTTGACTCTGGGCCCCCTGAGGACCCCAAGGGCAGGCTCAGAGGCCAGGCCAGGACCCCTACAGCCTGAAGTGCATGGAGACCAGATGGACAATGGCCTTGAGGTCAGGCCCGTGGGTCAAAGGGCAGGACGACCACAGCTGGCGAGGAGCTGGCTAGGTCTGGAAGGGGCCATTCCAGAACCCTCAGAGGGGCTGTGCTCCGCTGCTGGCCCCTTGGGTCCCCTCTTCGAAGCCTTTGGGTCACTGGGGAAGGTGTCCAGGGCTGCAGATAGGTCCCCCAGCTAAATGAGATGTCCTGGGGCAGCTGTGGTGCATGGAGGGAGGGAGCGTGGCCAGGCCCGGGGTCACCCCAAGCTGCCCCCACCACAAGCTGCTGTGATTCTCGGGTTAGGACAGGTGTGTGCTGGGGACCGCCAGGGTGACTGGGGCCCATGCAGGTGTGTGAGGGTGTGTATGAGTGTGTCACAGCCCCTGTCCTGCTCCACCTCCCCCACTCCCCCAACAGGCGGACCCCAGACCTCCAGGCAGCTCTTGCTGTCAGGGCAGCCTAGCTCCTGCACCCTCTCTATCTGGGCTGCTGGCTCACCCTTCTCAGCCACAGAGCTTTCACCAGCTCTCCCTTTTCCAGAAAATTCTAGAATATGGACATCTACCCACCAGGAAATAGCTATGGCTATTTCACGAAGATAATTTCTAAAAGTGAAACCACCAGGTCAGAAGGGTCTGAGCCACTAACAGCTTGCTCCCAAGAAGGGCCAGGAGTGTGTAATTCATCTGCTGACTTGTGTACTGAGTTCCTGAGCTAAGAGCCAGAAACCCATCAGAGCAGCCCCGTTTCTCCCAGCCCTCATGTCCCTCCATGGCTGGCACTCGCTACTTATTTGTATATTTATGGGTGTGTTTATTCATCCTTTAGAGGCTCCAGGGAGGCCTCCTCCCCCTCCTCCAGCTTCTGGCAGCTCCTGCAGTCTCTCTGCCTTTGTCTTCATGAGGCTTCTCCTCTCTGTGTCTCCATCTCTCTCTCTCCTCTAATAAAGACCCCAGTTGCAGAGTTCAGGGCCCACCCTAATCCCTTACGACTGCATCTTGACTTAGTTACATCTGCAAAGACCCCATTTCTGAATGAGGCCACATTTTGATGTCCTAGGAGACATGAATTTGGGGGGGTACTCTTGCACCCAGCTCATTATGGAAAACAAAACCCCTATAAACAGCCTTGGAGGCCTGTTCCCTCAGCTCCCCCACTCCCCACCGTGTGCTCCGGCCATGCGACCCTTGGGCTGTGGCCAACACTCTGACCCTGTGTCCACGGACCTTGGCACAGTCCGTTCCCTTTGCCCTCTACCCCCAAGTTCCCAGGGCTTGCTCCTCACCAGATTCCAACATCACCTTCCCAGTCACCCAGGAAACAAGGAAACCAGCTGTCCTGGGGCTTCTCTGCCCATCTCGAGGCACCAACCTCTGCATGACACACAATGTGGCTTCAGGAAGGCACCCGTCCTTCTGACCAACTGCCCTCTGACTGGATGGCACCCTCAGGGCAGGGCTCCATCTCTGCTCGCCCCAAGCCTCTGAGCAGCAGCTGGCATGGGCCTGTGGGGAGGCGGGGAGGGCCCCAGGCAAAGCCAGCAGCTGGCAGGTCCCTGAAGGCAGCCGCAGCAGCTGGGCTCCTGATCACCCGGCCCAGAGCGGGTTGCTCCACACGCCCCACAGCAGGACGATGGCTGATTTAATTGAATTCCAGAATCCCTGCAATAAGCCAGGAAATTTATACCTGCAATTTGTGCGGCTGAGCTGAACAGGCAGACACCTCAGGCCTTGTTACACATCCGATGGGAGGATTTATTAGGCCCAAAGGCGCTGCAGCCCGGCTCAGCTCCAGCCAACCAGTTCGCCCTGAGCGGCCAAACTGCAGGTCCGGGGCGCCCACTCAGCCCTGCCCTGCCCCCACTCAGCAGGCCTCGGCGGGTAATGGTGAGTACCCAGCCAGTCTGGGTCATTCTCTCAGGCCTACTCCTTGTCCTGTATGAGAAGGGGTTACAGAAACATCTGTTCTGCTACTCAGTTGTCCCGAGTTCATCCAAGGGACTGAGCGAGGGACACGCTTGCCAGTTGGCAGGGCAGAGCTGGCACAGGGCTCGATCTGCAGGGTAACCAGCATCCCCAGGCAGACGTGTCAGAGCCCCAAGTCAGCATTCAAGTAGCTGTGAGGCTGCACCCCGCCTTCAGAAGTTTCTCTCCCAGCTCCTGGGCCTAGAAGGACCAGACGCAGCCTCCCACCACCCAGGGAAGAATGCCTGGCAGAGGGAACCACCTGCGCAAAAGGCCAAGGAGGCCACGTGGCCGGAGCACAGGGAGGCGGGGACACAGAGGCTGAGAGAGAGCAGGGGCTTCCAGGCCATCTGCAAAGACTAGCTTTTACTCTGGGAGATGGTGTGCTGGGTGAATGGGTGAATGAGCTGCCTATTGTGTGAAAGTGAAAGTGGCTCAGTCATGTCCGACTTTTTGTGACCCCATGGACTGTAGTCCGTGGAATTCTCCAGGCCAGAATTCTGGAGTGGGTAGCCTTTCCCTTCTCCAGATCTTCCCAACCCAGGGATAAAACTCAGGTCTCCCACATTGCAGGCAGATTCTTTACCAGCTGAGCCACAAGAGAAGCCCAAGAATACTGGAGTGGGTAGCCTATCCCTTCTCCATTGGACCTTCCCAACCCAGAAATAGAACCGGGGTCTCCTGCATTGCAGGCCTACTTGTATGACCCCCAACTTTTCCGACCCCCAACTTTTCCAGGCCCAGTGATCCACACCCCTTCAGGTCTCTGCTTTCTCCTCATTGAAGCAGGTAGTAACTGCTCAGAGAAGAGGGAGAGGAGCCAACCAGTACGGGGTCTGGCCTTTTCTCTGCTCAGAGGCCCAGGGCAGGAGACAAGGATGTGCCTGGGGATCAGCCCAGGGACAGAGGGGGCACCAGGAGGGACCAGAGGGGCTTGCCTCACTGGGCATTGCTCTGGCACTCTGAGAGGCGAAACGGGAGAAAGGACCCATTAACATGGAATAAATACGGGTGTTTGGGGGTTTATGGGTTACAGCCTTTATAGGGAAAGCTCTGGGTCTGGGTGTGAGCCTGTGTGAATGTGTGTGCACACATGCGTGTGTGACTGAGTGTGAAGGTGTGAGTATACGTGCGTGGATGTGTGAATGGTGGGTGTAGGGTGTGCGTGTGCAGACTGACTGGGGGGAGCTAAGGTGACCCCCTTCCTGAAGTTCAGAACGAAGTGAAACGCCCCACTTGGCTGCGGGGCGAGGCTGCCTGTGTACCAGGAGACGCCGAAGAAGACCCCAGCAGCCACACTCCACGCCATGGACTGTCTTCCTATCAAGGTAGTGGGGGAGGTATACTTCCCATCCCCCGGGATCAGGGCTGGCCCATGTCTCCCCCAGACTGTCAGGATCAAGGAGTGTCATTGCTTGAGTCCCGGACTCAGATCTCTGGAGGCTCCAGCTTCCGAGGGGCCCCTAGGGAGGCTTCACAGGAAGACAGAAGACCTGGGCGGGCCAGCCGAGGACCAGAGGCTACATCACGTATCCCCCCCCACCCCCCCACCCCCCTCGCCTCATAGAGCCCTGAACAGAGCTAGAGCACCACATGGGCGGGGCTTCCTTCCCAGCACAGCCGAGCAACAGAGAAGGTTCTGGGGGAAGGCGGGAGGGGGAGGCCACCCTGTGAGGATGATGGACTCAGTGTGACCTTGCGGCCAACATAGCACAACGCTGGAGGGCGTCAACACTCATTTAAAGACTTGTCACGAGTTGAATTGCCTCCCCAGACGATGTGCCCAAGCCCTAACCTCCAACACCTGCAAATGCGACCTCATCTGGAAAACAATCTTTGCAGTGTAATCAAGTTAAAATGAGGTCTCAGGGCCGCACTAATACCCAGGACCAGTGAAAGTACTGGGTTACACAGCAGGGGGAGGAAGGTTGTAATCAGCTGGCCTGAAAATAAAATGATCCTGGGTGACCTGGGTGGGCCCAGCTCCATCATAGTGCCCTCCACACGGGGGACAGGGAGGCAGAGCTGAGGCTGCAGAGCGGGTGCCACCAGCCCCGGTGTGGAAGTCAAAAATGTCTCCAGACGTTCTTTGGGGGGCAAAGTCACCCCAGCGAAGCTCCTGTCCTGGTCTGAGAGGTCAGCTGGGCTTCCTGCCATCCACATGTCCCATACCACACGGAGCGTGCTGCTAGGTGCGGGGGCGGCGGGCAGAACACAGAGCAGGTGCCGGGGACACGCCCTGGGCCCCCAGTGCCGCCTGTGCACTTACTGAGCACTAACAGCGTGTTCTCAGTGTGCTAAGTGCTCCACATGGGGCCTCGGTTCTCTGCCACCGCCTGACAAGTCACCCAAACTGGGTGGCCCAACCCAAACAAATGGCACTCAGTTCTTTTGCTCATGCACCCACAAGGTGGGCAGGGCTCAATGACCACACTCGCCCCTGCTCCACGCCTGGGCACCTCGGCTGGGCAGGAGAACCCACTTCTGAGAAAGCGCCTTCACATGGCTGGAGGTCAAGAGGCCTCTCCACGTGGCCTCTCCCCATGTGAGCTGCTGGGGCTTCCTTACAGCATGGCAGCTGGTTCCAGCACCAACATCCAGCGTTGCATAGCACCCAGCGCCACCTGCACCATGCTGTGTGGGCCAAGGCACCCACGAAGGCCTGCCCGGCTCCAGGGCAGGGAGCAGGACTGGGGAAGAGCACTCAGGGGGTGATATTATGCCTGCATCTTTAGAGACTCCCCAGCCACATGTGGATCGTCTCCCTGTAACCCTCCCCACCCCTGCCCCGTCTGAGGCAGATCTGTGTTCCTGGTAAAGAAACGGGGATGCAGAATGGTTAGTAACTTGCCCAAGACCACGCACAGTGACAATGGCGCTGGGACGACACCCAGAGCATCCATCCCCAGGGGGTGGACTTTCCCATGCTACAGATCATTGGAATCTTCTGCACGATAACCTCATCATCCAGCACTATGACAGCCATGAGGTGGATGAGCGTCCCCTTGAGATCCCCATATACCTCCAGGATAAGCAAAGGGGTGGGTCTAGGTCAGCTCTCACTGTGGTCCAGCAGTTACTGCCTCCCTCAGCATCTAGCCAGCATCTTCCATTTGCCACAGAAGAGGTTGAAAGTCTGACCAAACGTCCTGCTAAAACTCACACATGTTTCACCCACCACATTACACCTCGCTGGTATGACATGGGGCTGGTAGCAACCCCCCACAGCCCCCCGAGATACTAGGTTCTAATCTCTGGGACCTGAGAATATGTTACCTTACAAGGCAAAAGGGCCTTTGAAGATATTGTAGATAAAGGTTCTTCAATGAGGAGATTGTCCTGGGTGATGACAGTGGGCCCAGTGTCATCACAAGGGTCCTTATGGGGGGCGGGGTCAGCAGATGTGACGATGGAAGCAGAAGTTGGGGGACTGGCTTTGAAGCTGGAGGAGTGGAGAGAGGCGCTTCTAGAAACTGAAAAAGGCAAGAAAAGGATTCTCCCTGGAGCCTCCGGAAGAGCAACTTGCCCAGACCTGACCCCAAGAAACGAGAATTGAGGGGAGAGGGGAAGGTGTGTGGTTTTGAGCCATGAGTTTGTGTGATTTGTTGTGCCCATAGGGAGCCTGCCACCCGGTGACTGCTCCCCTTCTCTGAGGGTCTCCAGTATCCACTCTGAAATTCATGGCCAAAGTCATGTCCATCTCAGAGGTCCGAGGGCTCAGCCCCAACCCTTGCATCCTTTTGGAAACTGAAATCTCACTTTGTCTGGTCCCCAACCTCGTCTCCTGGCTGTGAGCACTCTCCTCTAGCTTCTGGGTGGGACACAGTGAACACTACCCGGCTGGAGGTGATTCCCGGAAGGCTTCGTGGAGCAGTGGGTGGCTCCGGCCATCAAACCACATCAGTCCAGTGTTTGCTGGGAGGTGGGGGGCTGGGTTCGCATTCCATGCTCTGATGCTCATAGGTTGGGTGGGTGGGCACAAACTGGGAGGCAGAGCAGGAAGCCAGTCCTCCTCAGGGCCAGGGCCCAAAACAGCAAACCCTGGGGACCCACAGGAGGACTTCCTTTCCCTAGGAGAGAGGACCATCAGGTCTGTTTCTTTCACCCATGACCCAGCTCTCCCAGGTCAATCGCCTCCTGTGCCTATAGTCAGGCCAGCTGACAGCCATCCCCCACTGGCCCCCCGAAACAGGCCTGGCTTTGCGGGGACATCGAGGTGCTAGTGTTTGCATCTCTCTCTCCTATTTGTAGGTCACACTTGGCATTGAAATCTTAATCTGCATTTAATTACCATCATTGCCAGGTATTATATGCTCAGAAATGAAGTCTAAGATGGAATGAGATGAAAATTGAGGTCATCCCCCTGACCTCCAGGGGCTTCCTTGATGGCTCAGACAGTAAAGAATCCGCCTGCAGTGCGGGAGACCCAGGTTCGATCCATGGGTCAGGAAGATCCTCTGGAGAAGGGAGGGGCTACCCACTCCAGTATTCTTGCCTGGAAAATTCCATGGACAGAGGAGCCTGGGGGGCTACAGTCCACGGGGTTGCAAAGAGCCGGACACAACTGAGCAACTAACACAACACAACAACCCCAGCCTCCAGCATCCCCAACTCATCACAGCCCTGAGAGGTCCTGACAGAGCAGACTCCTGATGTACAATGAAAACAGCATCCATCTAGCACTACATATATCACTCTGCTTTTATGAATTCATTTATTCCCGGGCTGAGGGACTGCTGTCCTCCTGAATCCCAGCTTTCTCACTTTCCACTTGGTGGTCCCCAGAGATGTGTCCATCAGACAAGGGGAGGAGACACACAGAGAGGTGAGGTGATGTGACTTGTGGCTGGCCACAAGTGCAAGGCATCAAAGATGCCGACAACTCCAAGAGTGGGAGGAAGCCTGGACCAGATTCACCTGAGTCCCCAGGAGGAATCTGCCCTGCGACCTCTGAGCCTGGAATTCCAGCCTCCAGGCTGTGAGAGGATAAACTCTGCAGTGTTCAGCCCCTAGTTTGTGGTCATGTGTTTCAGCCGCCCTAGGTGACCAGCCCAGCTGGATGCGGAAAGCAGGTACAGCCAGGTCTGGGGGATGGGCTGTGGGAGTCTGCCCTGGAACATTCTTACAGCCTCTCCATGGGTTCAAAAAATTTTCATAACAAAATGTTAGAAAAATAAAAATCTGTCTCTTCCCACTTAAATCTGAATAAATATTTAAAGGTTAACAAAGAACAGCAAAACTCTGTGCGGGGAATCCTGGCCAATCAAGTGTCCCCCCTCCCCATCCCCGCTCTACCTCACCTCTGCTGCCCCCAGCCCTGCCTGACCCCCACTGGGTCACCTGTCCTTGTGAGGCTTCAGCAGGAGCACATTATTGCCCTCCAAGGCTGGACGTTTTTGTAGCGAGGGAGGGCCGGGCAACCCGCAGCAGAGCCCTGGAGCAGTACAACTCCAAGGCAGCAGAACCTCCCCATGTCTGGACTCTGCCTGCTGTCGGTGCCCAGAACAGGGCCTGACACACAGACTACACACAGTGAGCATCTGTCCATTCAAATGGACAAGCGAACAACAGCATCAGCCACCACCCAACAGCCTCCTCTGTCCCAGGGACGCCGTGGTGGACACGCGGCCTCTCACAGCCATTTAGGTGAGTCCCTGTTTCAGGCAGACAAAATATCTCTTCGCTCTTTTCATGTCAATATTGGTGTTATTCAACCAGAATAAATATGACCAAACACCAGCTGGAGGCTGGCCTCCTGCCCGCCGCTCCACGGAGCCACTGGGCCTCTGCCAAGGGCGGCCCTGGCTCCTGCCCCCTCCCCTTTGCGATACAGCCTAGAAGGAGGACACAAGCCTCTATTTGGACTTCAGCACCAAAACCTGCTGCCGAGCTCTCTCAAGCCAGTCGCTTTGCCTCTCCGGCCTCCGTCTTCAGCATGAGATGGGCGCAGCACCGCCAGCCATGGGGGCATCAAGAGAGCCCCGATGTCATGCGGATGAAGTGCCACAGAGCGCCTGCAGTCAGTCAGACATTTCTGTTATTGTTATTCTGATGACCACCTGGTGTTAGATGTTTTCTCCTGGAACAAAGTCCATGTAGGGGGGTTGCTATTGTTTAATCTCTAAGTTGTGTCCAACCCTTTGCGACACCATGGACTGCAGCTCGCTGTACTTCCTTGTCCTTCTCTATCTCCCAGAATTTGCTCAGACTCATGTCCATCGAATCAGTGATACCATCCAACCATCTCATCCCCTATCATCCCCTTCTCCTCCTGTCTTCAATCTTTCCCAGCATCAGGGTCTTTTCCAATGAGTCGACACTTTGCATCAGGTGGCCAAAGTATTGGAGCTTTAGCTTCAGCATCAGTCTGGTTTCCTATAGGATGGACTGGTTTGATCTTGCAGTCCAAGGGACTTTCAAGAGTGTTTTCTAACAACACAGTTTGAAAGCATCAATTCTTCGGCACTCAGCCTTCTTTATGGCCCAGCTCTCACATCTGTGGGGGGTGAAGGAGGGGGAATACCTGTTGAGAGACAAGCCATGCCCACGGAGACAGAACCAGGTCCTACTTCCAGGCCCTGAGTAAGCAAGCAAGATGCTGGGAGGGGGCCTGCATCCGGAAGAGGAAGAGGATGGGAGGAGGGCTGGGCAGAGGAGGAAATCCAGGGGAGTACAGCTCAGACACAGGAGCGATGTGACCACAAGCCGGGGACACCTGGAGCCACCAGCAGCTGGAAGAGGCAAGAAGGGTCCTTCCCTGGAGCCTCCGGAATGGAAAGAGAATGCATTCCTGCTGTTTCCAGTCTGCAGTGCTTTGTCACAGCAGGCCCGGGAAACAAGTACAACACCCCAAACCTGCCCCTTCCACTGCGTCCCCCACTTGAGAAATGACTGCTCTTTCCTGGTTGCTTAGGCTGATAGGAGAATCTTCTCACCTTCCCATGTTCTTGTCCACCCATTCACATCCAGTTCATCGGCACGTGCTGGCATCTCGGGGCCAGTGCTTTTGACCAGGAAGAGGACACAGCCGGACGCACCTCTGCAGCCCCACCTCTGCTGCCCAGGTTTGCAGTGGCCTCAGCTGGACTCCTGCTTGTACTCACGCATTCATTCATTCATTACAGGAATTGGCTCACGTGCTTCTGGAGGCTGGGAACCCACAACCTGCCATCTGCTGCCCAGCAGCCCAGGTCAGCGGGTCGAGTAAATCAGTCCAAGTTCTAAGCCCTGAAAGCCAGAGCAGCCGATGGTGTGAACCCCAGCCCAAGGGCAGGAGGAGCGGCTATGGATGTCCCCGGTCATCGGCGAAGCAGGAAAAAGAGGCGTGTTCTCCTCCCTGCACCTTGGGCTCTATTCAGGTCCCACTGGGTTAGAGAGGCCCCACACCAGAGAGGCGTGTGCAGCAGAGGCCGCCACCCAGATGCCAATCTCGCCTGGAAATGCCCTCACTGACCTGGAACAGTGTTGCTTGTGGGAGCTGATAGCCAGGCAAGCTGACAGGCGTGGTAGCCACTACTGGCTCTGTCCCTGCCTCTCCTGCCTCCTGAGTCTCACGTCCTCCCCACACAGCAGTGACAGGCGACAGTCCCCACACACATGCCCCAGTGCTTCCCCTCCAGCCTCTCCCCCCACCGCTGGCCCTGAGCAGCCCGCTCACCCCCGTCAGGTAAGGCACCTTTTTAGCCAGCCCTGCCCTGCCCTTTCAATACCTTTGTTTCCTACCCTCTTCCTGCCTTACTTCTCTGTCTGTGCCGGACAAGACATACAGCAGGCAGCTGCATGTAGCTGCACCCCAGGCCCAGAACACCAGCAAGGGGCAGGTCCCTGAGCCGTGTCACCTGAGTGACTGAGAGCCGGAGCCTTAGCAGCCCCACACCATGTGATCACTGGGTGTGTCCCCTGCCCCACCTGGCCTGGAGCATGGTGATGGGCCCCAGATAGCACTGTTGGCAGTTATAACTGTGAGTCTCTGCCTCATGGAAGGATGTTGAGAGGCAGGCACTGCATTCTGACCCCTGCCATGGGGCTCCTCAGTCTGCTCCAGCCTCAGACCCTGAGAGATGCCCACAAAAGCAAGCCAGCTCCACAGAGGGTGTGGATTTAACCCCCCTGAAGCCCAAACTGAGGGCTGGCCTATGTCAGGCTCCGAATGGGACCCCAGGTTCCGGTGTCCTTTCTACTGGGAGGACTGTTTATGGGGCCAGGGCCATCAGAGGCCCTGATGGGGTTCACGACAGGGTCTGCTCCCTCTCCAGAGGGGTTGGACACTGAGGGCAACCACATGGGCCCTGCAGCCCCGGTAAAGACTGGATGCCAAGGTGAGGAGCCCCTGGCTGGCAGCACCCCATGTGTGCTGCCACACATCAGGGCCGGGGAGTCAGCTCTGTCCACAGCCCCGTGGGAAGGACACCAGGGGCTCATGTTTGGGGATCTCTTGGGTCTGCCCCAAGCCAGTCCTTTGGCTGATGATAATCCTGCCCCTTGCCTACAGCTAACCTGGACAGTGAGAACAGACCCCTGAGGGGCTGGGGAGGCCTCCCAGGGGATTGTCCAACTTGAGGGGATCTCAATGATCTTGGACTTGCAGGTGGTGTCAGAACTGGGGGACTTGTGTGCACTGGGCTCCCCCTAACTTTGAGGTTGGCTAACTCTCACAGAGGGCTTCCCTGGTGGCTCAGTGGTCTCCTGCCTGCCAACGCAGGAGACGCAGGTTTCATCCCTGGGTCAGGAAGATCCTCTGGAGAAGGAAATGCCAATAGTCCAGTATTCTTGCCTGGGAAATCCCACAGACAGAGGAGCCTGGTGGGCTACAGTCCACGGAGTTGCAAAAGAATCGGACATGACTTAGCAACTAAACAACAACAACCCTCATAGAATAAGCCGCACAACTGCTATCCAAACTCCTGTGGGGGAACCTTCTCTTCTTGGCCTCACCGCACTCTGGTGATAAGAACAGCACCCAGCACAGAACAGGCGCTTCATCAGTATCACTTGGAATCAGTGAATTGCCTGGCAGGATGGGAGTTTGGAAGAGAAACGGGGGTACCTTCCAGATTCCAGGGGTGCTGTCCGGGCCTAAGGAGCCGGGTACTGGGCCATGACATGGGCTGACCCCCTCTTCTGGCACCTGGCCCCTTGCTGCCTCCCTGGGAAAGTGCTGGCCCTGGAGAAGGAAATGGCAACCCACTCCAGTATTCTTGCCTGGAGAATCCCATGGACGGAGGAGCCTGGTGGGCTACAGTCCACAGGGTCGCAAAGAGTCGGACACGACTGAGCGACTTCACCGTGGGAGCTGAAGGTGACCTTCCATCACTTCCGTGTGCGCGGCGGGTCTTTCCTAGGCTGCTGGGGCTTCCCGCTCCTGCTCTGAGGGCTCCGTCCCAGGCCTGGGTGTGCCTATGATGAGCCAAGGGTCCCTCAGTGCATGGGTCTGACCTTGACCCAGGCTACAGATCACACCCAGGGGACATAGGGGACGTATGCTCGGCCCATGGGGTGCTGGACTGTCCACTTGTACTCTCAGCCTCTGCCCCCAGCCTAGTGGTGACCGCGTGTGCATGTGCTGTCCCCACTGGCACAGCGGGGCCACTCCTAGGGGCTTTACCCAAGTTTCTGCTTGAAGCCTCCCCGCCCCCGGCTTCCTAAGCTTCCTGGACTCCATCTTTGCCAGCCCTCACCATCAACTGTCAGCCATCCAACTCACTTACTGCGTCTCATTGGGGTGGGGGCTATGGCCTGACTGCAGGTGGCCCTCAATAGCAGGGTCCAGCTGGGTGCCTGAGTCCGTGGGGCAGACACCCTCCTGGGGCACCCTGCCAACCCCCGACCCCCGTGGGACCCCAGGCTCCTGACCTCCACACTGAGAAGTGCCTGTGGGGTGGCCCTCGGCTACAGCAGCCAGGAAACCACACACCAGGCGACAGTTAGAGTACATCCACCCCGCGGGCTTTGCCAAAATCAGTCTTGTTTGAACAACAATCCGAATTCACCCTCCGACAGAGCCCTGGAGGGGCTGTGAAGGGGCTGGGGGGATGAATCAGACGGAAGCGGCTGTCACCAACAGCTGGTGGGTGCCAGGAGCCTCCCTGCTGCCCCCAACCCCACAGCCCCTGAGAGGCCCGGGGCTGACCCCAGCCGGCTGGCCCCAGTGCTTCCCTGCTGCTCCCCGCCTGCGGTCGTTGGAGGCTGTGGGGTGGAGAAGGATTGGATTTGTCAGATGAGTATCGTCGCTGATTAAATTTGCTGGGCTGGCTGTTGGCACACTGCCGCCGTCTCTCCCTGGTGGGCAGAGAATCTGTTTGAGGTCGGTAAAAAGACGGTAATTGAAACATCCTGAGGACTAGATCCAGCAATGCGAGAGCACAGCCTCTAAGGGACACAGTCCCCGCCCATCACTTAGATTCCAGACCCCCAAGCGGAGGGGTGTGGGGAATTAAAGCCCAGGAATAGAAACAAGCATCCTAGCAGCTGGGGTCGGGGGGAGAGGGGGGAGGAAGTAGGGGGCAGCAGGTCACCCATCTGTGCTTTTCCTGGAATTTCTCTGCCCCAGCCTTCACCATCCTGCTCTGGGCCTGGAAAGGACAAGTCAGGGGCTCCCTGCTCTCTGACCACCACTGAGTCCAGCCAAGGGAGCGCCAGGAGGAGAGCAGGGCCAGGGGCCAGAGAAAGAGGGCCCCTGACTGTGGCCCTCCACCTACCTGGACCACAGCTCCTGCAGGCGCCCTGCCCAATGGGGTCCCCTCCTTTCTCCCTCTCAAGTGTCTGTCCCGCTGTCTCTGCTCCTGCATCTGTCCCCTCCCCTTTGCCCTTCAGTCTCAGATGGGACCCTCCTTCCTGCCCCCTCCGGGGACACCTGTGCCCCAAACACACCTGTGTCTCTTTGCAACACAGCAACTACACTTCTTGTTAAAAAAAAAAAAAGTTTAGCAGTTGCCCTAGAGTTTGCAATGTACATTCACAACCAATCCAAGTCCGTTTTCAATAACACGGCAAGCAGCACGTTTTCAATAACACTGGCTGGTTTCTGCCTCCTCTCCAGAGAACACTGCCTTGTTCATGTCCCCATGAACTATAATCACCCAATACACTCTGCTGGTATCATTTTGAAGAAACTGTTATCTGTAGGACAATTAGAATAAGAAAAAGCAAAAATTTTATTCTGCCTTCATTTATTCCTTCTCCAACCTTCTTTCCTTCTGCAGACCTGAGTTCTGACCTAAATTATTCTTTGTCTGCCTGAAGGCCATCGTCCAGCATCTCTTTTGAGGCCGGTTCCTGGTGCCTGTCTCTTTCTACAACTTCCTCCAAAGACCCAGGTGGAGAGTGCCTGACTGATTTTATTTCATTTAAACCTACAATTTTCAACAACTCTATGACATTGTTCAGTCCCTCAACCATGTCCAGCTCTGAGACCCCATGGACTGAAGCACAGCAGGCATCCCTGTCCTTCACTATCCCCTGGAGTTTGCTCAAACATGTCCATAGAGTAGATGATGCCACCCAACCATCTTATCCTCTCACCCCCTTCTCCTCCTGCCTTCAATCTTGCCCAGCATCAAGGTCTTTTACAATGAGTCAGCTCTTTGCATCAGGTGGCTAACGTATTGGAGCTTCAGCATCAGTCCTTCCAATGAATGTTCAGGACTGATTTCCTTTAGGATTGAGTGGTTTGATCTCCTTCCTATTCAAGGGACTCTTAAGAGTCTTCTCCAGCACCACAATTCAAAAGCATCAATTCTTCAACGTTCAGCCTTCTGTATGGGCCAATTCTCAAATCCATACATGGCTACTGGAAAAATCATAGCTTTGACTATACAGCCCTTTGTTGGCAAAGTGATATTTCTGATTTTTAATACACTGTCTAGCTTTGTTATAGATTTTCTTTCAAGGAGCAATCATCTTTGAATTTCATGGCTGCAGTCACCATCTGCAGTGATTTTGGAGCCCAAGAAAATAAAGTATGTCACTGTTTCCATTGTTTCCCTATCTATTTGGCATGAAGTGATGAGATCGAATGCCATGATCTGAGTTTTTTGAGTGTTGAGTTTTAAGCCAGCTTTTTCGCTCTCCTCTCTCACCTTCATCATGTCCTACAGATGAAGAAACTGAGACCCAGACTGCTAAGTGCAAGCATTTGCGGTCATTCACCCACACGATGTCATGCTGACTTCAAAGCCAGGCTCTGAATCACTGCACCCGAGCCCAGGAGACCCTGCAGGATCAGGGAAGGTGAGCTGGTTCCAGCCCTGCCTGGCCCTCCTTGGAGTCCCAGGCTTCCTCCTGCCTGCTGGCAGCTATGTCACTGATGCATGCCATGGAACATGCCCTGAAGCCTGGCTCCCTCCCTCATCAGCATGCAGGACACAGCCTCACAGCCTCTGAGAGGCTCGTGAAGTGCCTGCCGAGCTGCCAGCTGGCCCAGCTGTTGCCATGGAAAAGCCCAGAGCATGTGGGCCTCCTGGCAGCCTGACACCTGCTCCCCTGGGACCCCCCAGCCAGGCTGCGGGACCAGCACCCAGAGTACACACGTGAAGGGGACCTGCTCCTAGCGGGCCTCAGTGAGAATAACTGGGGCCTTCCCTGGGAGGGGCTGACAATGCCAGGCCTCACTGCCTCTGTTAGAGCCAGGGGAACCCCACTGTGGGGGTGGAGCTCTTTCTGCCTCCCCACGTCCATTCCCCCACTTTTTGCTAAAGTCAACTGAGCCTGCTTTGAGGAGCAGCCTCCCCCTATGGGTACAGTCTCCGGGGACCCACCCTCACTTTGGTCAAACCCAGATCTGATCTGTCAGCAGGTATCACTCCCTCTCCCTCTGCCCATGTCAAAAATTGGTCCAGGTCTGGGCAGTTAACCTTAGTCAAACCACTGATACTCCTGGATCTGTGCCAACACTCAGCAAAGGTGAATGGCTGAACATAGAGTCAGGGACACCCAGATGTGTTGGCCTGGGTTGACCTCTTGATCAAGCCATACCTGAAACCAGTGTCCCTGGCATCTCCAGTTGTCTGAGCTAGCACAGTTCCATTTTTATTCATGCCTCATTGGGTTGGGTTTTTGTCACTTTTGATGAGAGCCCTCCCTAACACTCTTTGGCTCGTAAAAAGATTCCTACAAGTGGGCTATGTCTAGGCTCCACCCTAACCTACCCTGTGTGACTTTGAACAAATCTGTGTCTCTGTGTCATGGGAACTGGTGCCCACAATGGCTCCTCGCTCTGAGCATCCCCCATTTCTGTGCCATCAGGAGGAACCCCAAAAGAATTTATTTGTGATGTCAGCCTTTCTCCATTCTCAGAAAAGTGCCAGGGCACACAGAGAACCAGGAAGGGCTGAGTGTCATCTCTTTAACGGAAGTTTAAGCCTCCTGCATTGCCAGGGCAAGAAGAGCTTTATCTGTGCATAGCCAGCCAAGAAGCTTCTTCTTATGTCCACCCTTGTGTTTCAACTTGTGCCCAGCTGTTTGCCCTGGGACTCTTTCTTTGCCCAACCCTGACCCTGCAGATGGAGCCTCCTAGGCTGGCTTCTGCCTGGGCTCAGCCAGAGTGAGCCTTGAGTGGGAGTCAGGGTATGTCCATCAGCCTGGATAGGAACTCGTGGCCCTCAGCACTCCCTGTAAGGCCTGGTGTGGGTGTTCCAAGAGGGGTTTGAGGGACTGGGAAGAGGTAACCTGCAGAGCCAACTCTGCCTTCTTGTAGGAAAATTTCACAACTTACCCCAACTGTAGGCAAGTCCTCACGTCCCCCCAGCACACTGCATCTGTGAGAAGAGACCCTGCAGAGAAGGTGAGCCTGAAGCCAATATATTGACCCTTCAGTAAAGGCTGGTCCTGGCTCTGAACTTTCCAATGTGCTCCCCTGACTCTCCCCATGCAGGCACACCCCACTCTTGCCTGCATCTGGGCTGGAGACCCTGG
This sequence comes from Capra hircus, assembly GCF_001704415.2. Classification (NCBI taxonomy): domain Eukaryota; kingdom Metazoa; phylum Chordata; class Mammalia; order Artiodactyla; family Bovidae; genus Capra; species Capra hircus. Next base: position 26,498,752 of record NC_030824.1, read on the forward strand.
TGGTCAGAGAACTCTTCCCTGCATCCCTCACCACTGTCACCACCTCCATCTCCACTTTCAGTATTGGGGTGTTGACGATGGTGCTGTTGACAGTGATGATGAGGAAGAGGAGGAGGAAGATGGTGAAATAGGTGATGAAAAGGTGAAGGTGATGACGATGGTGATGATGAAGGTGATGGTGGTGATCTGGGGTCGATAATACCTGGTTCAAGGCTTCCTTCATAGCTGAGTTGGTAAAGAATCTGCCTGCAACGCAGAACACCCTGGGTCAATTCCTGGGTTGGGAAGATTTGCTGGAGAAGGGATGGGCTACCCACTCCAGTATTCTTGGGCTTCCCTGTGGCTCAGCTGATAAAGAATCTGCCTGCAATGTGGGAGATCTGGGTTCTATCACTGATTTGGGAAGATCCCCTGGAGAAGGACAAGGCTACCCATTCCAGTAATCTGGCCTGGAGAATCAATGGGTTGTATAGTCCATGGGGTTGCAAAGAGTTGGACACGACTGAGCAACTTTCAGTTTCACTCTGGCTGTTGATGAGCACTCAATAACTGCTAACTATTATTGTCATTGTCACATCCCCCTAGTCACAGTGTTTGATCAAGGATAGGCAAATAACCCAAGTGGGTCCGATCAAAGTGAACCCTAGGATTTTACAAGGACCGTCTCACTGGGGTCACTGCCCTGGTAGAATGTGATCAGGGAGCTTCTGTTTTAAGCCATTTTGCTCCCCATCCTGCTCCCTAGGGTGTGAGCCTGGCCAAGAACAGGGCCAACACAGGGGACAGCAGAGCTGATGGTGGGAGGTGGAGTCCTGGCAGATTATCTGAAACCCTAGGTCAAGCTGTATCTGTCCTTTTCAGCTACAGGAATAAAGTCCTTTCTTTCTATGTATGCCAGTTGGGTTGGGTTTAGGTCCTTCACAACAGAAAGAGCTCCAGTGGATTCTGTGAGTCTCTGCAGAGCCCCAAAGGCAGTGGCAAGTGAAGGATGAGCCATGCAAGGTCTGAAGAGTGAGAGAAGGAGGGAAAAGAAGACCTGGCCGTGGGCAGTGGCCTGAGCTTCCTCACAGCGTGATGGCCGAGTTCCGGAACTGGCCTATCTCAGTCTGTTCCCTGTACCACAGACCAGGGTCTCCATGTACATTCACACAGGTTGTACACTGCACAACTCCAGGAGATGCCAACCTTCAGCACTCAGGCTTTCCAGTCTGTATTTGGAGTGAAATTTTTCAACCTGAATTTCTAAGGGTCAGCCAAAGTCAGGCCAAGTCATCATTTCTCTGGAACTATCTGACACTAGGCTTAAAGAGTAACTTGAACAAGCAGATAAGGAAATCCAGGGCAACAAATATCTGTGGAGACAGGCAGGAACCAGATGCATGAGGCATGTGGGTAAAAGGGAATAGGGAATGGTGGGGATTGTAGCAGGGGAAGATTGGACTCTGCCTAAAGGTGTTTAAATGCCTCGACCTTCCACCTGTCAGAAAAGTGAGCCCACAACAGAATTCAGATCAAGTTTGGAATCTTTGAAATGGAGACGCTGTGCCTCAAGCAGGCATGGTGTCTTATGTCTCCCACAGAAAGCCTGGTGCAGAGTGGGTGCTCAGTAATAAGGCTGACCTGGTTAACCTGAGACTCCAGACCTCATGGGATCTATGAAGGACCAGAAAATAGGGCTTCTGCACGTGAGTCCAGAGAGTTATAACAGCTGGTGCTTAGTGACTCCTGTCTATACTCCAGTGCTTGTAAACGCTGTTGGAGAAACATCTACTGCTTATAAATACCTGTGAGACCCTCTTACTCCAAGCCCCTTCTTGTGTTTTGGGGACCCAAGTGTCTGTCTCCCCTGTGTGACTTCAGGGCCACCACGTGATGAATTGGCATTCCCTCTCAGCTCTCTCACATGGCTGGGGCAACCGACAGTGTTCTGGGCAGCAGACCCTCCACCAGCCTTGGTCCCTGAATGATCACGTGGAGCAGGAATACAACGATACAGTGTGGACATCCCTGGTGGTCCAGTGGTTAAGAACCCACCAGCAAATGCAGGCGACACGGGTTCAACCCCTGGTCTGGGAAGATCCCACATGCCACAGGGCAACTGAGCCGGCGTGCCACAGCTACTGAGCCTGCATGCCTAGAGCCTGTACTCCACCCGTGCATTGCAACAAAGAGTAGCCTCTGCTCGCCGCAAGTAGAGAAAGTCCACATGCAGCAACAAAGACCCATCGCAGCCAAAAAAAAAAAAAAAAGATATGGTGGTAAGCACTGCACTTCCAGAGGTCATCTTACACTGCAACCTAGCCTGTTGTGACTAAGGTCTAGTGTTTACAAAGAGCTTGAGGTAGTAGAAAGGGAAGCAGCTCTGAGAGCAGCCACCACCCCTCGGAGCGTGGACGTGCACCTGATTCCCCATTCCAGAGGGTCCTGAATACCCCACCCCACCCCCCATGTCCTCCCTACACTCCTCCTGCCCAAGTCAGTGGAAGCTGAGCTTGAGTGTCTGCCACTTGCAACAACAGCCAATGAAAATCTGACAAAGCCAATGAGAATCCTGCTCATCTCTGGGTTCTCCAGGCATGTGTGCTAAGTTGCTTCAATCATGTCTGACTCTTTGCAACCCCATGGACTGTAGCCCACCAGGCTCCTCTGTCCATGGGATTCTCCAGGCAAGAATTCTAGAGAGGGTTTTGCTATTTCCTCCCCCAAGAGATCTTCCCAACCCAATGATCGTACCCACATCTCTTACATTTCCTGCACTAGTACGTGGGTTATTTACCACTAGCACCACCTGTGAAGCAGGTTCTCCATAACTAAAGATAAACTCTGGAGTTCCAAGGAGCTCAGGAAACTTTTGCTGGATAAACAAAGAAGCCATGGGCAGCATGGTGTCTGAAAGCTGCTCAGAAGAGACACTTCAGGGGCCACTTCCTGCCTGAGGAGGTGGGGGGTGGCATCAGTCCTGACTGAGGGGTGCGTGGGCTCAGTAGTGGTGGCACGTGGCCTTTAGTTGCCCCAAAGCATGTGGAACCTTCCCAGACCAAGGATCCAATCTGTGTATCCTGCATTGGCAGGCAGATTCTTAAACACTGGACCACTAGGCAAGTCCCTTCATGGGCTTTTGACAGGTAACGAGATCATTTCAGATGGGCACTTTCAGTAAGATGTGGTTGTGGCAGAACCACACTGGATTAAGCAAAAAAGGAATATGTTGAATCATGTGTATGTGAAGTCCATACATAGAAACTGTTTCAGGTACAGCTGGATCTGAAGTTAAAAATGTCATTAGGTCACAGTCCCCTCAGTCTCCTTGCTCATCTGTCCCCATGTGGGATCCATTCTCTGGAAGGCACTCCCCTTGGATGGTGAGACTCCAGCTGACACCTGCCTGCCCCTGAGACCTGAGGGAAAGAGGGAACTCCCTTCCATGGTTACCACCAAGGCACTGGGTCGTATGCCCACTCCTGGACCAATCACTGAGGACAGAAATGAGTGGTTCCAACTGCAAAGCGTGAGTGATACACTCGCATCTGGAGTCAGAGATGGAGTTCACACTCCTTAATTTCATGGACCGAGTACAGAAGAGTAGGGATTTCCCAGAGGGAAATCAGGGTGCTATTATCAAAGACATGATAGACAATGTATGATGGACTGTGCTCACTGTCTGCCAATAGCCATCCATGTCCCTCTTCCCAGCTCACAGAGCCCCACTTTGTTCCATAAGAAGCAGAAACCCTGGGACCACAGGAAAGTCGACCCCCTAACCCAGCCTTATAATGAATCATATTTGGTCACAGAAAGTTATTAGTAAATCCACCCCCTTTTCCAGATTTTCATTTTTCCCAGCCTCCTTTATAACAATTAATGACTATGAAACACTATTCTGATAAAGAGAACTCCAGGGATTGGTACCACTTTTGTTTTCCTCTCCTCAGGGAGTACTGGAGTGAGGGCATGATGGCTGGAGCTGCAGCAACCATACTGTATCAATAAAACATCAAGTAAGAGAAATAAAAGCCAATGCTATGAATAATATTCTATTTCTTGACTGTTAACACAAGTAACGTGGAACACATAACATTTTGTAAGAATTCCCTGAGCTTTTCTGGCTGGGAACAATTAAGAATTGCAATTAAGAACTGGAAACCTGTCATAACAACACCTACCAACTAAAAGTCTTGTGTTAGCTCAGCTAAGAGATTAAATAAGTTAACACAGGAAAAGTATTTGGAACCACATCTGTAGATAAGTTTTCCAAGAGCGATGGTCGTTAGTGTCCTCATCACCATCACTACTGCTGCACCACCGCATGTTGCTTCCTCCATGGGGAACTTCTCTTGGCCCCACCTTCCTCTCTAGGTATGGTATGGTCCCCTCCATGTCGCCCTCCACTGTCACACTTATTTAAAGAGGTGCCTATGCTTCCTAACCCCACACCCACAGCCAACTAGCTATGGCAGAACCTGGTAACTGGAGGTGTAATGACTTGCTAACTACTCACCTCCACTGCTGACTGCAGGCCCCAGCAGATGAGGGCTGTGTCTCTCAAAGTCACCACACCTCTGCTGCACAACTGTAGTTGTCCTGACAGTCACTGCAGAACCAACAGCTGGTTCCCACAGGCTTGCAGAGCAGAAACATTTCCCTGACTGCTGTGTTCATCACAGATCATGCCTGCAGCACCCAGCTGTGGCTGAGGAGCTATGTGACGTCTTTTCTGAGCCTGGCTACAGATTCCACCCTCCTCATCCTTATCTGCATCAGTCACCTAGTGCTGAGTAACACACAGCCCCAACATCCCAGCTTCTTTGGACAATAAGTATTTATGGTTCATGTGTTTGGAAGTTGGCTGAACTGCTCCCTCTGAAGGCTCTGAAAAGATTGCCTCTTTGCTGTTGACCTCAACGTAGCAGCAGGAGGCTGCTGCACCCTTCTCTTCCCTAAGTGAAGCCAGCCTAAGTCCAGTCTGATCTGAGGTCCAGGAGCACATCTGAAGCTCCACAGCTGAGGAAGCCAGTCCAGGTGTGGGTTTCTGATCCCTTCGAATGGAAAAGTCCAGAGGCCCCTTGTGGCCCTGTCCTTCCTCCCACAGGCTGTCCCCTCACCTGCTGTGCACACTGCTCAAGGCCAGGTTGGGGACACAATGACCACTCAGACAGGACCTCACTGGCTTGCAAATGTCCTTTTCTTGCACAGGCCTCCCACTCCTCCTCGAAGGCTGGACCTGTTGGAACACCTCTAAGGAGAGTCAGGAAGCCAGGACTACTGGGTGCCTCAGACAAAGGACACTCAGGGGCCCACTGCATGCCGTCACTGAGTTAGGCCCACAGCTGCTCTCCTGGAGCTGATGTGCCCATGAAGGAGAGAAGACCAAGAGGGCACCTGTGCCTGGAGAGGCCTCAGGCCCAGAGAGGTGCACTGTCTGTGAGGTTGGGCACCAAAGCCGGGCCTTCCACGATGGGCAGATGGGTTGGCAGAGACAGCCCTACCGGGCGTTGTCTGCGTGTCTCCAGGGTGGTCAGAAGGCCAGGTGGCAGCTATAAAGATGCAGAACCTGGACACACCTGAGCTCCAGAGGGACTTCCCACAAAGCCAACCCTTCCTCAGGACTCTAGCGGGTGGCAGGAGATGCAGGAAGCCCCTGGGGCTGCAGAAGGAGCTGTCTGAGCGTCTGGAGATGGGGAATGGTGGATTCCGATCCATGCATAAGGGATGGTGGCAGACCGGGCACCTTTAGGAGCCCCGGAGGAGAACTGGGCGCTCTCGCTGTCACTTCTGCCTGCCAGAGCTCACAAATTCTCACGTGGGCCATCTCAGGGGAATTCTGAGAAACGTTCCCACTCAGCTGAGCCAACCCAACACGGAGCCACCAACTGGACTTTGGGGAGAAGAAACATCTGAGTTAGGGCCGATAAAGAGAGGTGAAGTGGACAGAGCAGGGCAGGTGGGGTCAGCCTGTGGAGCAGCAGGGGGCTCAAAGCTCCAGCACAGAGAAGATCCTGAGGTGCAAGAATTAGGGGGGGCACACTTGGGATGACTATACCCCAAATTTCAATTCCTTGGATACCCAGGTTAAGACAGATTCTAGGGAATCTCCTGGCTGTCCAATGCTTAGGAATCCACACTTCCACTGCAGGGGGCACAGGTTTGATCCCTGGTGGGGGAACCAAGATCACACAAGCTGAGCAGCATGGCCAAAAAAAAAAAAAAAAAAGATTCTAATTTCAGCACAGGACACTGAATTGGTATGTGGGCCCTCTATTGTGACAAATGGGAATATAGTCCCCAAATCTTTACCTCCTCTCTGTAGCAAGACTCCACACCCACCCCCCTGCCACATGACTACAATGCAACCCTCCCGCCTTCCCCACAATGGACTGGAAGGTATCAACTTCCTTCCCCATGGTTGACAGTCTTGGCCAAGTGACATGCTTTGGACAGGATGCAAGCAGACACAATAGGCTTAAAACACAGACTTCCATCCATTGTGCCTTGAAATATGGCTTGGCCCTGTGAGTTTTGCAAAGAAAATGCCTCAAGTAGCTCACCTCTTGCAGGCTGGGGCCCAGAGAGAGACCCTTAGCACAGACCTGAACCTGACCCACAGTCTGAAGCAGAGCCCCTCCAGGAAACTGCAGCCTTATCAGCAAAAAAGAAATAGTTTATGTTCTAAGTCACAGACATTCTAAGGCTGTTTGTCACACAGCATTGTTGCGGAAACTAGGACACCTGCCTCTTCTTTGGTTAGGAGAGGGAGAAGCTTGCAGTGAGCTGTCTGTCCCTCCCAGACCGCATCCATCGAAATAGGCTAAGTGTCCAAAGTACATTGAAGCGCTGCTGCCAGAAAGAGGTTGCATGGATACTGAAAAGGCTGAAACCAACATTTCTCACCATGGTGGAGCAAACAGCTGTTCACAGACGTTGCACTAGGGGCTGGCCTGTGAGCCAGAAGTCATTTTCTGGCTGTCACCCGACAAACAGAAAGTGTGCTTGAACCCCAAAGGAGCAGCTGACTCTGATGATTTATAGGGCCTGAATGGATCTGTGAGGGCAAATTGAATTTTGAATACAATTCCATGTCAATTAACATTGCTCAGAGCCTGACAGAAGAGCAGTGACTCTAAAGCAAAGCCAAACAGCAAAGACTGATGGGGTTGAGCTCCAGGCCACCCTGGAAGCAGATAATTTTCATCACTGCCTCTCAGAATTCTTCTGGGGAGGACGCTCTGCTGCGTGTGGTGACCAGGTGAGGACTTGGCTCTGGGGGTGGGATCTGGTGAAGGCTGGGATTGAAATCATACTGCACTGGGCCAGCAGGCTGGGGGTGGGGTAAAGCTTCTCTTTGGCAGTGTCTAGCCTGTGGGAAGGACCCATTTCCCCTATTGTACTGGAGGAAGGATGAGTCCTCAGGATGGGATGAGATGGAAGGAAAGACCTGGGCTGGCTGCAACTGAGCCCCAAGGGCCCCAAGGGGGCTAGTGGGAAGGCAGAGAGGAAGGAGGAAACCTAGTTCACTGGGATCCAGGTCCAGAAGCAGAGTACCTCTCTGGAGAGGCAGAGCAAGGGGTGAAGACGTCCATTCTCTGGGACACTGGTGTCTACATGCAAACAAGAGGGTTTCACAACCTGTGGTCTCCAGACTCGCAGCCCCAGCTTGCTGGAAATGCAAATCTCAAACCCAAAGTAGGACCAGGAACGGAAGAGTCTCTGGTATGTTAACAAAACCCCTGGCCCTTGAGTGATTCTAGGTGAATGTTCAGACCACCCACAACAGGAAGCATGTCATCACCACCCCGCCCCACCCCACTCCAGGTTTATGGAAGGGACAGCTGAGGCAGAGAAGTCAGACCATCCGCTCACAGTCTGAAGAGAGGAGCTGAGGTTAGAGCCTAGGCTCTTGAACTGCTCTGGCCAGCATGGTGGCCACCAGTCACAGGGGTTATTTCATTTCAGATTGAAGTTAATAAATAAAATGCACAGTTGATTTTTCTAGTTGCATGAGCCACATCTCAAGCTGGTGGTTTCTGGGCTGGACGGCATAGATCTAGAAAATACCACTAGCATGGTCTTGAAGCTATCCCTTAGCCACTGTTGGTGTCTGCACTCCAAAGACCCCCCATCCCCCTCCAGGAAGAAGAGAGCAAATGTGTGTGCAAGAACACATGGAAAGTGAGCAGAACAGCAGTCCTGCCACCCCTTATACCAGCAGGGAGTGGAGGTGTCAGCGCTTAGCTCTGCAGGCTCCTGGAAACCCTGAGGAGCAGGTTTAGAGCCCTGGGAGAGGCACCCCCATGGACTCTAGCCTGCCAGGCTCCTCTGTCCATGGAATTCTCCTGGCAAGAATACTGGAGTGGGTCGCCATGCCCTTCTCCAGGGGATCTTCCCAACTCAGGGACTGAACCCAGGTCTTCCACATTGCAGGCAGGTTCTTTACCGTTTGAGCCCCTATGATGTGCATAGGTGGTGACGGGGGGGATGAGCACAAGGCAGGCAAGCAGGCTTTGGCCTCCTCCCACCTAACTCTGCCTCTCCCCTGAAGGGAGGTTTCCTGTGCCCAGGATCCTGAGGAGATGGCGGCTGGTCCCTAAGGCACTGGCCAGCCACCTGGAAATGAATCGAAGGAGGGAAAATCCTTGAGGGGCTTCTCCCCGGGAGAGTTAAGAAACCCAGAGAGGAGTCCCCACAGGGAGTCTACAGTGATCCCATCCTTCACCCTGAACACATCCAAGTGTCTTCAAGGGGAGATGAACAGTCATTCCTACACTTGAAAACCTCAACACCAAAACCTGGGCCTTCCCAAGCATTGTGCTAGAGGGTAGGAAGGGGGTGACAAGAAAGGAAGCCCCTGCAGTCCCCAAGATCAGCTCAGCAGCCCAGGCTGCAGGTCTCTGAGGACTCCGGGCCTCTGGAGCAAGTGTGGGGCCTGGAAGCCCCACTGGGTATGGGCAGGCAGGCTCAAGGGCCTGTTTCCCAAACGAAATCCTTAAGTATTACCCCTGGGACCACCCCCACCTCCTGCCCCTGCAAACACAAATTTTCAGGCCTTCCATCCTCAGAGGAGAATTAAGAGTAGGAGCAATGCCAAGGAAGCTTTCCGTCTTTCTAACAAGGCTCTTAAAAACCAAAGGGGATGATGCTGGGGAAGTCAGAGTGATAACAAAATCTGCAATGGGAAAGGGAGAGGGGAACTCTGCTCCCACCCCCAAGGAGCCTAGGAGAGGGTGGAAGGAGGGCCCAGAGCAGAGAGAGCTGGACAGAGTAGGCCTGGGTGAACTGGAGGTTGGCAGCTTTGGGGGCTTAGGCTCCCCACCCCCTGTATCAGGATGTTTGGAGTACTGCCTTCCCCACTGTCCCCAGGGACAACCCTGTCAACAGCCTGTGACAACGCAGACCACACACCTCCCTGCCCTGCTCACACAGGGGCCCCTGGCTCACTGGCTTCTCATCTGGCAGGTCTCAGCTCAAATTACCACTCCTCTGAGAGGCTTCCGGGACCACCCCATGCCCACTTCCTATGACAACTCCCTCTTCAGTCATCTTCAGGTTACCCTTCAACATTATTTTACTTGGCTCTGTGTTCAGGTTCTCACTCATTTCTAAAAGGGCCCTTTGTCTCATCCACTAGAGCAACACAAACAGTGCCAGTTGCAGGGCATTTAGTAAATAAATGTTAAGTGAATTAATGATATTAAGATTTGAGGAAGACAGCGGTCCCTCCCCACACGCAGTGGGTCCTTAACCGCAGTTTCCCATGGGTGAAAGAGGAAGTTCCTCCTTTTATCTTTCAGCTCTCCAGCTGCCCCCTCTCATCCGCTCCTGCCACCATGCTGCCCTGGAAGGGGAGCAGCCCCCGCAGCCCAAATTGCTGTCTCTATGCAAACGAGGCATCCCGCGGGGCCTCCCACCCAGAGGGGTGAGGTGAGGAACTTGACCCAGGAAAAGATAGAGGGAATGCACTTCATGTAGAAATTCTCCCTCCCCATAATAGAGCCCAGAGGTCAGGTGCCTGGGCACGGGGTGGTGGAGAGCAAAGGAAGCCATGGAAGGACAAGACCAGCCTGCAGGAAGACCCTTAACGAGAAGCACGAAACACGCGAAGAAGTCCTAGACTGGGGTGCAGGACAGTGAGGGAATGAAAAACCCTCATCTTTAACATGCCCCCTCTCTGGGCTGAGGTGGTCTGTCCCCCTCTGAGAACCGAGTAAACCCCTTACCAGCCCCTGTATCTGAAAGGGCGTCGAGGACTACCCACCCTTGGGCCTCCCATCGCGGGTGGGAACCTGGACTCCCCAACTCTGTTCACCCTCCCCCAGGTGCGGGGGCGGGGGAGGGCGGTGATGGTGAGCGTGCCCCTCCGCGCATATGTCTCGCTTGGCTGGAGAGGCCCCCACTTTTCCGCTTATGAGCTCCCATTGATAGATTCTATCGGAATGAGGCCGCGGCTGGGGAGGCGCAGTGATGCACCCCCTGCCCCTCCCCAAACAGGCAAACAGAGAGCCACGGTAGCACTTCAGCTCCCTACACCTCCCACGTGCAGGGACGCCAGGCCAGGTGCTTGCGGAGGGGCGGGAAGGGGCGCGGCCTCCCAGCTCCCTCCCCCAAGGGGCGGGGTAAGGGCGGGGCGGGCCTGTGGGGCGGAGCGCGGCTTGGTGGGGCGGGGCCGGAGGCGGGGCGGTAGGGCCTGGCTGAAGGGGCAGAGCGCGGCCTGGCTGGGCCGAGAGGGGCGGGCCCGGGGCGGGGCGGGGCGGGGCGGGGCGGGGCTCGCATCGGCTCCGCTGAAGCTCCCACTTCCTCTAGCGCCGGCTGCCTGGCGGAAGTACGTCAGTTGTTATCCGCTCGGGGCGCCGCTGCCACCGCCGCCTCACGAGCCCCGGCGCCTCAGCCCCGGTCAGCGCCCCGCCCGCCTGCACGCCTGTCGGGCCTCAGCCCAGCCTTCGCCCGCCGCCAGTTGCGCATGGGGCGTGCCCTCGGGGCCGCGGCCTACGGCCGCTGAGCGCCGGCCGCCCCGCTAATGCGCGCGGCGTCCCGCGCCGGGGCGCCCAGGCCGCGCAGGGCCCGGGGCTGAGGCTACCCGCGCGGCATGTCCGGCCCGACCCGCCGCCCGCCGCCGCCCAGGGCCCGAGTCCGCGCGGACCGCAACAAGCCCGGCGGGGCCGAGTAGCGCAGCGGCAGCGGAGCGGGAGCCCGACGGCGCGGCCGCAAGGTCACCGCGCGCCATGGAGGCCAAGGTCCGCCAGAGCCGGCGCTCGCGCGCGCAGCGGGACCGTGGCCGGCGCCGGGAGGCGGCCCGCGACGCCCGCGACCAGAGCGCGTCGTCGGGGGATGAGCCTGAGCCCGGGCCCGGCAAAGAGAACACGGGCCTGCCCCGCGCGCCCCCGCCCCGCGCCGCCGCCGCGCGCCCCCCGCGCCGCCGCCGCCGCGAGTCCAGCTCGCAGGAGGAAGAGGTCATCGACGGCTTCGCCATTGCCAGCTTCAGCACGCTGGAGGCCTTGGAGGTAGGTGGGCCCCCGCGAGCATGTTGCCGCGGAGTCGCGAAAGAGAAGCCCCTGGAGCATGGGCACACCCACCCCCTTAGGGCTTCTAGGGCTGTGTGGGCCCCACGCGCCTAGAGGGTTGCTCCGGGAGGACCCGGCCCCCCCGCGGGGGGTGCGGGCCTGTTGGTGTTTTAAGGAGCTGGGGAGAAAAATATCTAAATTATACTGTCCAAACTGGGGGCTGCCTGGCTGCTCAGTCTTTTTCCAATTGTGTTTATGTTGCCAAAATATCACTTGATTCGGTTCAGGATGTGCTAGGGAGGTGAGCACTGCTGAACTTGCATGGAGGCCGTGATAAAATGGATACTTGAGGGTTCTTCCTGTTCTCCTCCTCCCTCTCCTCGAGGTTTCTGTTCGCATGGGAAGAGGGAGGGTCTTATTTTAGCCCCCTCTCTCTGCCACCGCTGTGTGCTGCGTGGTTATTAGGATGGCAGAAAATATTGCTTGTCTGGTTGAGTTATCGTGGACAATATTTGTTGAGCAAATAACGTCCCTTTTCGCCTGAAACCAAGTGAGTGGAGAAGGAAATGAATGCTGTCAGAGCTGGCAAGTAGACTGGTCGGGAGTTCTTGTCTCCTAGAACTGGCCTGGGTAGGAATGCCGCCTGGCCTGGGAGTCCTGTGAGCCCCAGTCAGCTAGCCAGCCCCTTCACCCTCCAGGGGCCCTAGACAGCACTTATTTGGGGGGACCAGCGTCTGTGGGGTTTGGGGTCCCAGGAAATGCTTAGTTAACAGCTCCCCTTTTCTGAGGAGTTGGGGCCAATGGCCTAGGACTCCCCAGTCTCAGAAGCTAAGCTTTGGAGGAGGGGAAGTCCCGACACTGCAGGTCCCCTTTCCAGGAGTAGCCTGCCTCTGTAGAGAGCCTCAGGGTCAGGTGCTGGCAGCCAGGGACAGGTGGCCCAGGCACAGGTTTGCCACTTTTTGTCTGGACGCATGGATGTACCTGTGTCAGAGCCTGGGCTAACACTGCCCCAGATCCTCTGTTGCGCTTATCTGGGAAGCCTGGGATGGCTCCTGGGCCTAGGGGTCCTCAGCTAACACCCTCTGTCAGGGTGTGGTATCGCAGGCCTAGGCTCTATCCTGGGGAGGGGAGGCCCCAGGGCTGAGCTTTCAAGCCAGGTCCTGCCCTGCGGCCTCTGAGAGTGGATACACCAACCACCTTCCAGATGCGTAACCGCCCTGTCAGGTGGGGTAAAGACAAAAATGCTTACTGTGTCCTCCAGGGCCCTGCACCCCATCAGCTGGCCTCTGCCACCTGACATCCTCTCACACCAGCGTATCAGCCCCTTGCAGGTTCTGCCTCAGGGCCTCTGAACTTGCTGTTCCCTCTTTCTGGGCTGTTCGGCGCCTTCATGTCTCAGCGCAAATGACACTCGGAGAGGCTGTCTCTGGGCATGGCCTGAAGCAGCATCCCTTCCCCCCAGCTGTGCATCTCCCCTTGTTATTTCACACACTCTCTTTGCCGCCAGTTCCAACATCTCTCTGAAGCTGTCTGCTGTTTTGATGCTCCAGAACTTGTAGCTGGAAGAGAGCAGGCACCGAGTCTGTGTGTTTCCCCTGAGGGTCCTAGTGCCCCATGTTCCTGGAGTGAACCAGTGAGATGAGAAATGGAGGTTCAGGGAGGCTGCGCCTCGGGTCACTCAGCGCCCCACACACTGCCTGCAGTGGCTCTGGCTGTACCCTCCTGCCTCGGGATGCAGTGCGAGGGGACTTCTGTGGGCTCAGACCAGCCCCAGCCAGGTCGTGGTGAGAATGAGCTCCTTTTTGCTTGGCATTCACGCAGCCGCATCACGCAGGGCCCCTCTATACACCTTTCTCTGCCTTTCTGAGCCAGGGAGGGGTCTGCCTGTCTTGGAAAGTACGGGGCTTCTGGACAAGTCAAAACTTCTAGATCAGCCCGCTTGTTTGGCCTCATTTCTTGCTAAAGTGTAGTGGTTTTCCCCCAGAGTTCAGATAATTCATAATGAGGCTGAGTGACAGCATGCAGCGAACGAGTAGGTGCTGTTCTGAACCTGCTTGTCCCCACGGCACAAATGGGGACACTGAGGCCCGTCGCCTGCCATGTCAGGACCTCAGTGTGCCCAGACTCAGGGTTCTGCCAAGCCCTCGCGAGTCTGTTTTGGCCTCCATGTGGATGCAAGCTGCCACCTTGGGAGCATAACCTAATGTCAGGTGTGGGACCCTGTGCAGAGTGCCAGTGTCCCTCAGGGCCTCCTTGCCTTTGTCCTGAGGAGGCACGCCCCACCCCCAGTCCCCTCCAGGCTCCCTCTCCCTCTGTGTCCTGGGAAGGCCCCCTCCACCCTGTGTCCTGGGCAGGTCTCAGGCCCCCTCACCCTCTACTCGGTGTCCCTGTGTCTGCTCCAGAGGAAGGGTGATACAGGTGCCTGCCTCAGGGCAGCTGGGAAGATCACTGGCCACCTCTGTTAAGTGCTGTGGACCCAGCAGGCGCTCCATAATGTGGCGGGGGTGTTGTCAACTGAGGAGGGGCCCCAAGTCTGTCTGGCTCAGGACATGTACACAATCCTGGGGGTAGGGTTATCTCCATTGGAATCCAGTGTCGGAGCTGAGCGTGTGCAGAGGTCATGATCTGGGCACGGGGTCGCACACCTAAGCCCTTGTCCCCTGTTGGCTTTCCAGTTTTCCGTTTATCCATGTGGGGACAGTGAGCAGGTTGCCATGGGATAGGGGCCCTGTGGTTGGGGCGGCACAGGGCATCTTTTTCCCAGGGCTTTCCCTCAGGGCAGCCGGCCCTTGCCCTCCATGTTCCTTCGTGTTCTCTGGGTCTGGAGAGAGCATTTGACAGTAGAACCACTCTTCTCGCTTGGCATCCATATGATTTCTTTGTTCATTTGCTTTTCAAACAGCAAAACATTTTTACCTGGATCGAGTCAATTTTTATGAAAAGGTATATTTTGAAAAAAAGTAGCACCAGACTCAGTCTCCTTCAGTAACTACTGTCCCCAGCTCCTGGTCTTTGTAGAGCATGTTACGCAGCTATAACCATACTTGTAGTCTTGCGCCTCTCCTTTTTGCACAAGGAAAAGGTTATCTGCCGCATCTGTACATGTCTGGGGCATGTGTGCCCGGGAACAGAGATGGAAAGGAAAACGCCCCAAATTATAGCTGTGCTCACAGGCGACTTCCCTTCTCTAATTCTCTGTTTCTTACATTTTGATCAATACGTGTAGCTTTTATAATCCACAAAATGTACACCTCAAGCTGTACGTGACCTGCACCACATAGAGTCGTGCTTGAGAAACCATGCTCCCACCTCTGACACGGCGGCAGGTGGATAGTGGTGTGTGGGCAGCTGGTCTTGGCCCGGCCTCGCTGCTCCCAGCCTTTGGGGCCATCCAGGGGCTCGCTCTGTGTTTCCCCCCAAAATAATGGAACCCTTCCCAGCTTAGGATGTGAGCCTTATGCCCACTGAGGGGTGGGTTCAGGCCTGGACATGGCCCCATGGGGGTGGGGAGTCAGTGAAGGGTGCCAAGACACCCCTTTCCTGGGCCACATTACGGAGGGTCAGTGGTGGTGATCCGTCTGCGAGTCAGGTTTAGTCCCCCCTCGGGGCAGAGAGCTCGTGGTCTGTGCTAGCTTGGTGCTCAAGGCCAGGCGTGTGGGGAGTTGAGATGTAGCCCCAGCAACCCATGGACAGAAGCCCATGCTGTCAGTTAACCTGGGGGGGCCACGTGCCCAGCCCAACCCTCAGACAGGAGGAGTGAGAACTGAGAATACACGGATGATTGGGTGCTGTGAGGAGAGCCAGCAGCCAGAGAAGCCTTCAGCATGGAAAATGTCCAAGTCTCCAGGACAGAGCACCTCCTCCAGGCTGCCTTTTGCTCTTCAGATGGGGAAATTGAGGCCCGTGGTGGGTGGATGGGGCTTTGCCTGCAGTCATAGGCTAGAGGTGTGGTGCCGAGCTTGGAACCTGCCTAGGATGAATTAGGCTGCTCCCCCTGCCCCCACTCCACAAGGTCCCACAGCTTGCTGTGAGGTGTGCAGCCTCCAAGGGGGACCCTGGCAGCCAGTGAAAGCAAAGCCACCGCATGGCCCCTCAGCCCACCTGGGTGTCCACCAGCCCAGGGCAGCACCGGTTTTGCTACTTGTGGAGTGGGAGGAGCTCTGGGCCTAGCCTCAGTCAGGCCTGGCATCTCTGTACCATCACTGTCTCCTGTCGTGGGGAGCTCATCTCGAGCTTTGTGGGAGCAGTTTTGACAATAGCAGCTGCTGAGAGCCTGTCTTGAGGACTTCCCTGTCCTCACACACCCACTTAGTAGAGAAGAAGCTGAGGCCTGGGGAGGCCAGATCCTTGCCCAGGATCTGCCTGCCTCTGTCCCAGGCCACAGAAACTGCAGATCTTCCCCTGAAGTTGGCTGCATTTTTCAGACACTCTTTGGGAAGAAGCTGAGCTTGAGCAGAGGGTGATCTTGCCTGACATGTGAAGGGTCAGCCTTTTCGTGGGCTGCAGGAGCAATGCAGTGGCCGGGGCCGGCTGCCTGACCTCTGGGGAAGGGCCAACCCCCCGAGCACCGTGGGGATCTGCGCCAGACTGCAGAGCCTGAGGCTGCACTGGGCTTCGAGGGCTCAGCCGCGTCCCCCAGTATCACCCCATGTCCATCTCTGGAAGTAGGGTCACAGGGAACACTCTGGTGACACACAGCAGTGGCGGCAGCCAAAGTCCTGATGGACAGTAGCCTTGTCTCTGCTGGGCAGCGTGTTACCTTCACCTACCCGTGAGCACAGGTGAGGGTCTTGAGCCCCTTGTGGGGCTGGGCCGTTTCCTGGGCTCCCTTACGCTGGCTCACTCCCTTGTTCCCCCGTGACGGGGGCTTGTGTGCAGGCACTTGTGGCCTCGGCACCTCAGGCTTCCCTGTCTGTCTCACCTGCGCTGTGGCGGTGAAGGCCGTGTGGATCTGACGACAGAGAGGGTGGTGGGCACCTGGAGGCTGTGCTGTACCTGGGGGAGAGCATGGCAGAGAAGGGGTTCCATGGCCTGGAGCCTCCCCTCCCCGCTAGTCAAGTTTGCCTGGGAGGAGCGGCAGCCTGGGCTGTCGGGGCTCCTCCGTGGCAGCTGCGGCAGCGTTCTCTCCGCTCTTGCTCTGGTTTCGGAGCCGTGTGTGCGCGTGTGTACTGTTGGGAGGGTAGGGGGTCCGCAGCCCAGGTACATGTACGCAGCAAATTCTGTTCAGGTGGGCAGTTTTCTGCCTTCTGGAGGAAGGGTACTGGAGTCTGGAGGCCACCCCCACCATGGGTGTGGGGGTCACCGAGCTGGGGGCAGCCAGAGTGACTGCAGTGGCACCCGCTGGGACAGCTTGAGCCATGTGGTTCACGTGCTGTGTGAGGAGCCCTGGGAGTTGGGGACCCTGCGCAGATGGGGAGACTGAAGCATTCACCTGGCCTCTCATCTGGGGCAGAAGTCCAGCTGCACGGGGGCCAGGCCCAGGTGCCTGCTGTGGTCACACTGCCCGGGCCGTGCTCCCTGCCCACACCCCTCTGCCGGGAGTCCCTTTCTGCGCATCTTTGGTGACCAGGAACCTGCCGCCCCGAGGAGCCATCCCCCGGTTCAGTCTCCATGAGGCCTCTGGGGAGCCAGGCCACTGCCTGTTCAGAGGTTTCCAATGCTGTGAGTCGCATCACCGGACCACGGCCTCCCTCACCCAGCCCTCTTGCCTGGACTGTTGCTTGGGATGGTCTCTCGCTGCTCTCAGTCACTGGGACCCAGGCAGTGGTGGTCCTGAGGCAGGCCCTGCGAGGCTCACGTGGGTCTCCCAGGCCTCTAGAAGCGACTGCTGGCCACCAGGGAGGGCTCTGACCCGTCCTGCTCTCCTGACTCATTGAGCGCTGGGTGCGTCTTGTGCCCTGTGCCAGCTTTGGGCTTGGCTCCAGGCAGAGGAGGCGGACAGGTAACTATAGACTCGCGAGAGACTGGAAGGAGGTAACGGGCTCTGATGACAGCATCTGCCATGAAGGCAAGGCAGGTGCTGGGGCAGGTGGGGCTTTCGGGTTGAGAGGCTGTGGAAGGTCTGTGAGGCCAGGAGGGGCGCGTGTGGTGACCGATCACCGAGGTCACCTGAGACGCTTTCTCCTTTCAGGAGCTGGAATCTGAAACCTGCGTGGAATCAAGTGCTTTGGAGAATTAGGACAAATGTGGTATTTGGTTCCAGTTTGGTGTGGAGAATCTTCTAGGACCCTGATTTGCCACAGTAGTTCTGGAAAGAAATCTGAGTTTCCCCTTTTGTTCAGCTCACCAGGACTCATTTGTGTGTGGGAGGAGAGCTGGTTTGGACCCTGGTGTGCACGTGGGGCCGGGGGGTGGGGAGGCCGTTGTGCTTTTGTGTATGTGGGGAGGGACCTTGACCCGGGGAAGCGTCTCCAGTGTCCCCGGCTCTGCTTCTCCCTTAGAACAGATGTTTAGGGCGGTCACCGCCCTCTGGACTCTGCACGGAGCTGCACATGTTGACCTGGCAGCTTGTGCTGGGGGAAGCAGAGCAGGCATCTGTGCACGGCACCTGTGTGACCCTGTCAGGGGGCCCCCACTTACATGCCATTGCCAGGGAAGTACTAGGGGCCAGAGCCCAGCCCAGTCAGTGGTGGTGCCGAAAATCACAGCAACAGAAACGATGGCAGTCAGGGCCTCGGCTCACCTCGTCCTCCTAGCAGCCCCTGCAGCAGGTGCGTGCTGCTCCCGTTGTCCTCAGTTTTCCCCTCTGAAAACTCAGGAGTTAAGTCACTTCTTAAATCTGCATGGCTGGCAAGTAGCAGAGCAGGATGAGAACCAGGCACAGGACCTAGGTCTGTGCTGCCCTGTGGAGGGCAGGGGGCTGGGGGTGGAGGCCATGTAACCAGAGAACAGCAGGGCCCCCACCTGTCCAGCCTGGGCTTCACCCCTCTGGCCCGGGGCTGCATGTCTGACCACCCTGTTTTTCCTGTCCTTGGAGGGAGGGCCCTCACAGTTTCAGACTGAGTCAAGAGTTGGCCCTGTGGGGATCAGGTGGGACCTGGTGGGACCGCCAAACCAGCCTCCACAGGAGCTCCAGCAATGTGTGGCCATCAGCCATGTCCTGATCCTCTCTCCCTGCCCTGTCCCACCGGTTGCTCCAAATCTGACGTATTTTGCCACCTTTGGTGCCCGGCAGTTGCCCCTCTCCCTGCAGACACGCTCCAGCCTTGGAGGAGGGCAGGGGTGTTCATGGTCCTGGCCCCAGGTCTCCCGCCTCTCATGAGCGCCAGTCCCCACAGGGACCCACAGGGTCTGCCAAGATCCGTCACTTACCTAACCTCACATACCATAGCTATCCCCTCTGGCCCCCAGGCTCGGCGCTGTGTGCTGATCCTCAGACCCCGGCAGGCCCCTGGCCAGTGCTTTTCCCACATACTGCTTAGCCTGCCCTCACCTCAGTCTTGGCTCCACCTGCAGCCCCAGTGAGATTTGTCAGACAGGAATGCTCATAGACTCATCTGGATAAAGCCAAGGGCTCCTGACTCCTGAGATCACATCTCTTCCTGATCCAGATTCCCCAGAGATCCCCTGTCTGCTGTCCATGGAATGAACCCATGTTCCCCTTGAAGCCTGGCCCTGCCTACCTCCTCATCTTGGGCCCTGCACCGTAGGAGCGCCTGCCGCGGACCCCTGCCCGGCTTGCGTCATCTCCCAGGAGCAAGCTCAGGATGCTTCTGAGGCCTTCCTATCAGCCGGGGCAGCCCTGTGCCTGCTCTGGGTCTCACTTTCCTCATCTAGGGGTGATAAGGTGGAAGTACCTACTAGTGGTCCTGTACCTCCCTGTCTCTTCTCAGAGCTTGTTTTTCTTCATCCCCCACCCACACAGAACACGAGCATGAGATTGTTCAGCAGCAGCTGCCCTGGCTGCTCCCCCGCTGGGCTGGGCTGCAGCTGCGCAGATTCCAGGGCCCGAGGGGGAGCTCCCAGGACCTCGAGCTTGAGAGGAACTGTGGCAGTCCTGGTGGAGCACGGGATAGGGTCTGGCTGTGGAGGAGCGGGCGTTGAGCCTCTGGGGCGGGGCTCATGGCCTGAGGGGCCCTGAGCAGAGACCAGCCTCGTCTTCGTCAGAACGGTGGTTTGTGACCATTAAATCCCAGTGTAGTGCAAGTCAAGGGTCGGCCCGGGTCACGGGGGGGGGGGGGGGGGGGGGGAACCGGCGCATGGACATGGTGTTGGGTGGTGGCTCGTGCAGACCTGAGCAGGCGGCTGTCTGTGCCACCTTCACACCTCCTTGTCCCCCAGGCGCTTCCAGTTTCCCCAGACCTCTGTCTACGTCGTCAGCCATCTGTCTGGCTTGACTTTACCACAGGGTGGGTGGGTCTGCGTGTTCTGTTTCCAGGTGACTCTTCTCTGTCCTGATGGGAGAGGCTCAGTCAGTGGATGTGGGAAGAGATGGGTACCCTCACAGGGCCTGGGAGGGGTGTCCCTCTGGGAGGGGCTCCCTGCCCGTATGCCGGGAGCTGGGGCCCGGGAGGCACTGGCCGAGGCTGCGGTCGTCCTGCTGGAGCCGGGCTCCTGACTCCATGCCCTTGACCGTCTGCCCTCCAGCCATGCCCACCTCACCAGGTGCTCACTGCCCTGCGCACACTGTGGGCGGGGGCTCGGGGTAGGGCACTGAGAAGGAGCGCAGTGGGACCGGGATGCGACGAGGCAGGTTCTGGAAGCTTCCAGAGCAGCAGAGGTGTCAGTGAGGTCTTCAGGAGACAGCCCTCAAGGGCAAGGGGACCCTCAGGGAAGCCTTGCCTAGAGAGTCAGCGTACTGGGTGTGGGGCTGGGGCGGTGTGGGTGTGACGTAGGCGGGGGACGGGTCAGGGAGGAAACTCTGACCAAGTGGCGCGGCTGGAGGGGAGACTGGGCCTGGCCCCCAGAGCAGCCAGGCCAGCTCCCAGTTCAGGACCTGAGCGCAGACAGGTCCCAGGCCGGGGGCTGAGGTGCCTGTGGCCTTCCTGCACCTGGAACAGGGCCCGGGGCAGGGGTTAGGGCAGGTGGAGGACCTTCTCAGCCCCCCATCTGGCCCCCAGGACCTGTGTGGGCAGGGAGGGCCTCTAGCAAAGCCTGTCTAAATGGAGGCAGATCCTCTTGTGGTGGTTCACAGGGCCTTCCTTCCCTGTCTCTCTAGAACTTCCCTGACTTTGGCACTTAAGTCCCATGTCCCCAGAACCCGCAGACATGGAGAGTTGGTCACTTGGGGGTTGGAGGCATCGGATGCTGGTGGGCAGTGCAGAAGCTACCTGCTTTCTGGCTAGGGGGAGGGGAAGGGTTACCTCCTGGGGAAAGACCCTGGCAGTAAGCCACGGGCTCCCCCAGTCACTGGGAGGAAGCACCTGCACATGGAGTCTCTACCCCAGGGTGTGAACCACAGCCTAGAGGAGCAGGGTGGAGGGGCTGCGATTTTACTGAGGTAAGCGGGTGCGGGAGTGTTGAGCCAAAACTTGCAGGTGAGGGGCAGTGAGCCGTGTGCATGCCAGGGCAAAGGAAGCAGCTGGGCCAAGGCCCTGGGGCAGACAAACTCTGATGGGAGATGACAGCCTGCCAGGTGAGCTGGGGGTGAGGCTCTGAAGGTAGAATGGGTGGGGCCCACACTCAGACTGCAGGCAGGTGGGATTTGACCTGAACTCCTGGAACCACAGAGAGCAGATGCCTGAAACAGGAGTCGGGGAGTGCTGCTGGGGCCCTCGAGTCCAGGAGGTTCTGGGAGACAGGCAACCTCAGCCACCCTATAGCCCCCTGGCCCTGTCCCAGGGTGACATGGCCATCCCACAAGGCCTCCCTGCAGGAAGTAAAGGGGCAGGTGGGGTGGGAGGCAGTGGTGAGGTCTCGGGTGGGCTGTCCACTGGGGCCATCTGCATTCTCACCCTGCTGAGGGGGGAGCGAGAGTTGCCCAAGTTTGGTGAGGAGGGGTGAGCTCTGTGGGGGTGGGGTCCAGGTATTGGGGAACAGACTCCAGTGTGGTTCACAAAGTGTGGAAGAGGGGGTTCCTGCCCAGTTGGAGAGAGATGGCCATGCTTTTGCCTGCAGAGTCTGCGGCCTGGAAGGGCCCGATCCACTTGAGAGCAAGCAGCCTCAGCCCCCAGCGAGGGGAACAATTCTGAGTCTGTGTTTGCCAGTTTTAATTACTTTTCTCTCTCCATGGCTGGTTTACTGAAGCACAGTTTGAAATTTTATTGGTGGTGCATAGTATTAATGTTTAAGGGAGTTAAAAATAGTCACATGAAATTGCTACAGGAAAATCTAATCTGTGATTTCATGGCAGCTTCCCCTGACCCCAGTGGTCTGAGGGCCTGGTCACTCGGGGGCTTCACTGCCGGGCCATTGCCTCAGGTGGCCAGAGATTGTGCACCTCCGTGCCCCACAGCACCCTCTCTGAGGCCCCCCTGCGTGCGGGCAAGGGTGCTGGGCTCTGCATGGCTGCATCTGCCCATGTGTGCCCGCAGGTGTGGCCCAGAGGCCCCATGCCGACTGAGGGCTACCTGGACACCCCTCTTGGGTCACCTCACTTGTCACCTCTGGTGATGGCAAGAGCTGACAACTCCCCGGGCTGGCTAGAAGTTCCTGGGTCACTGGTGGACATGACCGCAGACCCTGGGGCACTGGAGTTCGTCCTGCCTCACACTGCATCGTCAAAACCTTTGCAGTGCCTCATTGCCCCGTTTGTACTCGGGAGCACTTGTAGTAGCATTATTGTGGGCCTGCAGTGTGGCTCCAGAGGCAGCTGTGGGTAAAACCCCCACAGGCCTGGGCACAGCTGCTGCTCCAATCTCCAGATGAGGAAATTGAGGCCGGCAGGGCAGTGACCCTGCGTGTGCCCGGGCATGGCTGAGCCTTTTAAAGGAGCCCAGACAACCCCCCCACCACCACCACCACCAGACTGGCCTCACAGGCAAGGGCAGCCCCAGCCTTGGGCACCAGGGCAGGGCTGGCTCGTGTTCACCAGTTGCACGCACAGAACAGAAGCTCGAGAAGCTCTGGGAGTGTTCTCAGGGCAGTGACTTGCTGTGGGAGTGGCGTCTGGACCCCTGTGTGCCCTGCTCCAGAGAAATCCTGCTGACATGGCGCGTTTCCTTCCAGGAGAGGAAACTGGTGGGGCCGTTGGCTTAGAGTTCATCCTCTTGAGCCTTCAGGCGGGAAATGCTGTGGGCCTCTCTTGGAGCCAGGACGTGTGTGGCACGAGGACGCCTGCCTGTGGAAGCCAGGGAGCCTCTGTCTGCACAGGGCCCACGCTGGGCGCATGGCAGCTTGGCCAGGGCAGGCGGCTTTCCTGCTCCCCCACTCCTTCCAGACGCAGAAGGTCCTGTCCTGGGGCCCCACGTGCCACCGTGGTCTGTGGCTGGCATGGAGCTGGAATGAGTTCAGTCCAGGGGAGGGAGGCATGAGTGTTTCAAGTTTTCTGACAATTTAGTTGTTTTTTAAAGAAAAATGACAGGAAAAGTGGCAAGTTAGGACAATTCGTGGTTGACAGACGTGTCTTTTTAACCGTGTGAATGATGCAGTGGCCCAGTGTGTCTGGAGAGATGACCTAGAGTTTTCCTGAGGCCCTTCCAGAACCTGCAGAGGGGCTGGGGCTAGTGGCAGGGGGAGGGAGGGGTCCCGGCCCGGAGTGGGTGGGGTCCCGGAGGAGGTTCTATCTGCAGCGCGCACCACGTAAGTCACCCCCATGCTTGCTTCCCTTCCCTGTCTGTCCAGCCCATTTTGTCTCCTTGGTTCACAGATGCTTGTTAGAAAGACAGGTCCCTGCCCCGTCCCATGTGACCCCTTAGGGCAGGTTGCCCCTGTAGGTTTCATGGTTAGTGGTGGACTGTCCATGCATTCTCTCCCTTTGCTCAGACTTCTGTCACGGGCAGCCCTGTTCTCTTTCTAGGGCTCAGACGTGAGAGCCCAGAGGTTATCCTGTGGACCAGAAACAGCCTTTGTGACTTTGGCCATGTAGGTCAAAAGTGGCCTTGGATGGCCCTAAGAAGGCCCTGAGATGGGTGCTTGCTCCTTCCTCCCTGTGAGAGCTCAGCCCACAGTGACAACATGAGGTGCACACCTCAGGATCAGGCCACACAGGGGTAGGAGGCTTACTCTTTCCAGAATGAAGTGGTCCACGGGAAGGTGAGGGGAGAAAGCTTGCTGCTTTCTGTGGCAACGAGAAAGTCACAGCACCTGTGTTGGGTAGGAGCGGGGGCTCCAAGGGATGGGAGATTGGGCCCAGGGGCCCGATCAGCGCAGCTGCAGTGTCCTGCGTGGAGACTCTGTGCCAGCCTCCTGTCCAGGGTGCGGGGTCTGAGTGTGCATGTGCACGCCTGTGTGTGTGGCGGGGAGATGCCTCAAAGCCCCGCCTCCTTATATCTGTGGGCCCTTTAGGTGGTGTCTGCCCGTGCTTCCTGCGTTGGCGAGTGCCGCGTCAGCCTGGCCACAGGGGCTCTGTCAGACGGGAGGGTGTGTGAACAAGCCTGCGTTTCCATCTGTAGACTGAGTGTGGCAGGCGGCTCCCTGCATGTGGGCCAGCCCAGTCCCTACTGCAGAAGACCTCGTGGGACAAAAGCCCCTCCCTCCCCTGAGGAAGCCTTCTGAGTGAGGTTACGGCCTTTTCCACCTTCAGATGGGAGGCTGGGGGGAGGTGGGGACCCATGGGTGGTCAGTGAAGTTCTGAGGGGACAGACCTGCAGCCTGGCACGATGGACAGGTGGGTGTTCCAGGAGCCTTGCTGCTTTCCAGGGCCTGGGTGGGAACAGTTGGGTGACCAGGAATCTCTCTGGACTTCTCTGGGCCTTGGCCTCCGTCTGTAAAGGGGTTGGCATTCATGTGTCCTGGGCACACCAGGAGTCCACATGTATTGAGTACCCTGTGTGTGGGAAGCGAGCCGCTGTGTTCACCAATGCTTTCTGTCCGTGGAGGCACAGCCTCAGTGTTGTTCCCCAGGGAAGCCCGTGGCCATATGCAGGGCCAGCTGCTGACTGCTGTCAGACGTCAGAGCCTCCCTTGGCCTCCCTCCCATCCCCAGGAGACAGGAATGCACCTCTGAAGCGGCTCCTTCTCTTCCACTTCCTTGTCTGCATTAGCCTTCTCTCCTTTTGAGAGTCGTGACAACTCACCTAATGGGCTGGCTCCCTCCTGATCTGACCCCAGGTGCCTGGAGCCGAGCTGGCATACAGTCGGCGCTCACTGCCACTGTAATGAGTTGGCCTGATTCCTCTGGGAGGGGCAAGCACGGGAAGTCCTGGGATCAGCAGGGACTCTTGTCGGCAGGGCATGAGGTGGGGAGTAGCCCCTTCTGACTGAGACAAGCTAGTGCCCTGGGGGTTTCCAGAGGTGGCTGCAAAAGTGCAGGTGACCTGTGGGTGTCTCTGGGGTCTGATAGCCCAGAGTGTGAGCGTGGGAAAGGGGCTGTTCTGCACCCAGCAAGTCTCGGTCCCCCTTGCTGCTCAGGCAGAATCTGCCTGTGGAACTTTGGTCAGGTCCACAACTGTGGGCCTGGCAGGTCATCAGTGGGGACCTGAGTTCCAGGCTGGCGGGACTGCTGCATGGCATGGTGTCTGACCTCACGGATGTCCCAGGACAAGTGCCCCACCTGTGGCCCCCCCGGCTCAGCTGACCTTTAGGAGCCCCCATCCCCACTGGGACACCATCCCTCTCTCTTCCTGGTACCCCTGAGCTGACATTGAGGATAGGGCAGGGACGTGCAGAAAGGTGAGCATGCTAGTGCTTGGTGAAGCGGCAGGCATCACAGGGTGTGACATGGTTCCTCTTGAGAGGCTGTGGATGGCATTTCACTCCCCACATCCTGCTTGCGCTCCAGGTCTGCGTGCCTGTGGGTTTGGGCCTGGGAGAGGGGAGGGATCTGTTACACCGCCGTGTGCAGCCGTGGAGCATGGTGGTCAGTCAGCCTGCAGTTGGACGTGGTTGCTCCCGGGCCGGGCCACAGGCCGCACCGGACAGGGCAGTCAGGGTGCTTCTGTTTCTGGAGGGACAACTCCAGTCTGGTTGGCCTCATCAGCGCCCCTGGTGAATTCTGGAAAGTGTGGGCCCCGCTCACTGGGTGGGAAGAGGGACGTGTGGAGTCTTCTTGAGGTGGCTGTGGACCCCGAGTTGGAGGACCCCACCCTCAAGCACAGCACCTCCTGTTTCCTGCCTCTGGTCCAGGGGACCAGAGCAGACTGGGACCTCGTCCTTCCTGCCACCTGCTTAAGTACCTAGGGACACTTCTTGTAGGGCTGTGGGATAAAGTCGCCACTGTGTTCATTCAGGCTTTCCTCCTCCTCTCCTCCCACAAATGCTCTTGGAATCTGCTAAGTCCCTTGTTGGCGTTTCCTTACCTCTCTCTTTAGCAGCCCAGTGGTGCTGGAGCTGCCTCCAGCTTCCTTGTGGATGCCAGCGAGTGGCACCTCACCTGCTCAGTACATATCAATCCCAGGTCCTCCTGGGTTCTGGGCACACGGGCAGGGCTGTGTGTGTTGGTGGGGACGGGGGAGCGGGGCGTCCAGACCTCTGCATAGTAGTAGCTGTGCAGGCAGTGCAGAGGCTTGATGGGATGGGACACATTGTGGTCACATTGTGGTCGTCAGCATCAGTGTAACACATGCTTGTTAAACACCCACTGTGTGTCAGGCTCAGCTCTGGGCACTGGGTACAGCTGTGAGCAGGGCTCGCCCACATCTCTGCTCTAGGGCTGGATCTGGGGTCGCTGAAGCCCTGCACACCTGGCTGAGATGGAGACTGCTTTCCCAGGACAGTTCCCATCCAGTCAGGATTCCAGGCTGCAGGGAATTTGGGCTGATAGACCGACAGGTGGCTCAGGACCAGAGGAGGAGGCAGCTGGAGTTGCACAATCTCTGCCTTTGGCCAGCTACTGTGCTAATGGCCTTCAGCCCAGGGCTCACCCTGTCTCAGACTGGGAATCTGAGGGCCACTCCCAGGATGGACCATGTCTCACAGAGGCCAGCACAGCCACCAGTCTCAGTGCCTGCTTCCCGTGAGCTTGGCTGAGACTTCACATTGGGCCGAGGATCAGGGCACCCTATTGCTGGCTGGGCTCCTTGGGAAACACCCCAGTCATCCTCCCCAAACCCCCAGTCCTGACAGGCCCGCCCATGCTCATCCGACCCATCTATGCCCTACCCGTCCCTCCATCTGCCTTCACTCCCCTCACGCGGCCCTGCCAGGGTGGGAGGCGTCCTCGCAAGCTTAGAGTGGTAGGCTGACAGCCCGCTGTGGAGGGCGGCGTGGGCTGCGGCCCCTCAGGTGGGCGCTGGCACGTGCACAGGGCCCCACCTTTGGCATGGCATAGTCTTTCGTGGTGTCACCGTTGGGATAGCTAACACTCCATGTGTCACCACCGATTAACTGGCTTTGTTCTTCTTTGCCCCACAGAAGGACATGGCCCTGAAGCCACACGAGCGGAAGGAGAAGTGGGAACGTCGCCTTGTCAAGAAGCCCCGGGAGGCAGAAAACTGCCCATCTGCAGAGCCAAGTGAGAACGGGCGGCCCCTGGAGGCAGGCAGCTCTGAGCAGGACCTGGAGACCCCCTGTGACCGAGGGAAGAAGAAGGTCCCTCTGCAGCCCACCAAGCAGGTGAGCCCTGGGCCCCTCCCACTCAGAGCCACGGGCTCTGTGCCTTCTGCCCCCGGGCAGCCTCAGGGCCACACCAGCACCTGGACACCACCCATCGTCAGCTGGGCCTCCCTGGCAACGTGCTCCGTCGTTGTCGGGGGTGGGGTATGGGGCACACGTGGACTGGGGCCAGGGGCACCTGTCCACCGGAAGTCTGAGGGTCCTGAATAGAGGCAAAAGGCACCTCGGGTGGGTCACAGCCAGAGAGAGGCCACGCCAGGCCAGGAACCGGGGGTGGGGGTGTCTTGTCTCAGGCGGGACGGGAGGGTGCACCGGTGATAGGCTGGCCCCGTTTCCCCATTGCGTCTGTCAGGCTCCGCCGACTACGGGGTGTCCAGCGTGTCTAATGCGTGGGGTCCAGGCTCATTGCTCGGTGCTCTCCACGTGCTAAACTTAGGCGAAGCGCAGTGTCTGCGAGACTGGGGGAGTCACATCACTTCTGTTTGGTGGTCCAGGCGCAAGGAGCAGCCCCGCTGGGAGCAGGCCCTCAGTGAGGGGTGATCCTTGCTGTCACCCAGAGCCCAGCTGGCATGGGGCAGGGAGACTGGGGCCAGGGGCTCATCTCCCAGAGCACAGGGTTCTGTCCTAGGTGTCGGCTCAGCACTGCAGCTGCTTTCCTCTTCAGGGACTCACTGGTTTGCGCCTCTGTTCAGAGAGGGGGTTCTTCTTGGTGTTTCACACTCCACTTTCAACTCCCTTGGGGATTGGAATGCTGGTGAGGGGGCAGCATGTCTCAGGGACCCGGGCTGGATGGGGGGTCTACAGACACACCTGCCCAGGTGGACACGTGCTCTTTCTTCCATGCAGGTGTGCTCCCCAGAAGGGGGGCCGCTCCCAGCCAACCACTGGGACCAGAACGGCCCGGCCCAGCGCCAGCAGCAGCTCCAGCCCAGCCAGCCCCAGGGGTCACTCCCAGCCCCGTGTCAGCGCTGCCAGCCCCGTCGGGCTTCCCCGGACCCCGGGCAGCCCTGCCAGCCCCAGCGGCCACTCCCGGGTCAGCGCAGCTGGCCCCAGCGGTCACTTCTGGGCCCAAGACAGCCCTGCCAACCCCGGCGGTCACTTCTGGGCCCAGGTCAGCCCTGCCGGCCCCAGCAGCTGCTTCCAGCCCCAGATCAGCCCTGCCGGCCCCAGCGGTCACTCCCAGCTCAGCCCCACCAGCCACGTTGGGCACTAGCCCCTAGGCAGCGCTTCCGGCGCCTGCGCTCCCTCCTGGCCCCGTGGCAGCGCTGCCGGCCCCTACGGTCCATCCTGGCCCCGTGTTACCTCTGTCGACCCCTACGGTCCATCCTGGCCCCGTGGCACCGCTGCCGGCCCCTGCGGTCCATCCTGGTCCCATGCCACGTCTGCCGGTCCCTGCTGGCCCTCTGGCACCACTGCTGGCCTGTGCGGTCGTGGATGGGCCCGTGTTTCCGTGGCCAGCCCAGCAGGGCATCCTCAGGACAGCGGTGCCGGCCCCTTCGGTCACTGCTAGCCCAGTGCCAGCGGTGTCAGCCCCCCCAGTCACTCCTCATGCTGCGTCCACGTCGCCGGCCTACCAGCTCACCCTCAGGCCAGTGCTGCTGCCCCCGGCGGGCGTTCCTAGCCCCATGCCAGCCCCGAAGATCCCTTCTGGGCCAGCCCAGCCGCCCCCGGCGGTCACTGCTTGGTCTCAATCAGCCCCAACAGTTAGTTGAAGCCTCAGAGCAGCCTGGCCCACCCAAACCTTCACTGCTGGGCCCTGGACAGCCGTGCCAACAAAAGCGGCCACTCATGGACCCAGAACAGCCTCACCCGCCCAAGCGGCCACTCTTGGGCCCAGAACAGCCCTGCCAACGAAAGCGGCCACTCTTGGGCCCAGAACAGCCCTGCCAGCCCCTGCGGTCACTTTTGGGCCCAAGCCAGCCCTGCAAGCCCCAGCCGTTACTCCCATTACCTGAGCGCCCCTCACTCCTGGGTCGGCCAACTCCACCCCGCCGGCCTCTCCTGGGGCCCCCGAGCCAGCCACGGCAGTCCCTGCTGAACCTGGTGCGGGCCCATCAGCCCCAGCTCTCCCTCCTGGCCCCAGGCCAACCCTGCCGGCTCCTGAGGTCACGACGGACTCGATCCTCCACCCCTGCGGTGGCCCGCCAGGCCCCATCCGTGAGCCCTGGAGCCTGATGCCCATTCTCCCAGACCACCCCAGGTGTGGCTCTGCTGAGCCAGGCCAAGGCCCCCCTCACCTTGCAGCCTGAGATGTGTTGTCAGACTGGTCAGAGGCCTTCTCCAGACAGACTGGGCTGTTTGCGGTTGGAAGCTGAGGCTCAGCAGAGGCAGGAGCCCCCTGCAGGGCCACCACCAATCTGAGACCCCCCTGCGCCAGGAAGAGAGGAGAGGACCTCAGCACCTTCCCACCTTCCACAGGCTCACCCCCACTGTGCCCACTGCGTTGTGACATGCACGCCCCCAGGAGAGGGAACACAGCTACCCCCAAAGGCTCAGGCTTGGGGTTGGGGGGGCGGTCCTTCAGCATCTCTCTGTGCCTCTAAAGTGCCCACTTGTCCTTCAGTGTTGGAGTTCCACGCCCAGGTGTACCGTTCAGAGAGTGAGCTCGTGTGTGCATGTACACAGTGTGTGGTCTGCAAGTATGCGCGTGTCCATGGAGAGAGAGTGTGTGTGTGTCTGTGTGTGAGATTTTGGGAGGTGTGCCAGCTATAGGCCTTGCTCTCCTTGAGCCCCTATCCATCTGGCCAGTGTGCATTCCCCACGTCCCTTGCCAGGCAGAATGTGGGCACAACCAGAGCCTGGCCTGGGCCCCTACTTTCCTGCCCTCTGGCAGAGGGTCGCATTTGTCCAGCTCCAGGGTCCTGTGACTGTGGAGAGAGGGCCTGAAGAATGCCCAGGGCCGTCCATGGTGGTCTGCTGATGCCAAGGAAGGTCCCCTCAGGAATCTGTTTCCACCCTGATGGCCAGGCAATGAGGCGGAGGGCAGAGTCTCCCACCCGCCCCCCCAGCTTTGGACCAAGAAAGCCTGCAGGGCCCAAGGCCATTTCCAGAATGTCTGCTCCCAGCCTCCCACTTGTCCCCTACAGCTTTCTGGCTCCCGGCCCCCCAGGATGGCCCCTGTCAAGACAGACCTCACACTACAAGGCTTTCTTTTCCGCACCCCCACCCCGCTACCAGACCCACATCTGCACTCAAGGGTCATCCACCCCTTGCCCCTGGAGTCCCAGCATAGGTGGGAGAGCAGTGTCGGCGACCAGGGCTCTGCTTTGTGCGCCTGCCTCACCCGGCTGTGATGGTCACTTCCAGTACTGACGTGGTTCACGGAGGCCACAGACACACGCACCGCCCCCCACACCCCACCCCTGTTTCCAGGCCCAAGCCTTCCTCCCTGCTTGGTCGTGAAGACCCTGACACCCAGAGCAGGGCCTGCAGATACCTGGTCTCCCTCCCAGAAACATGGGGCTTATTTTTCTGATTAAAGAAAATAAAAAGTGCTGTGCCATTATTTTTATAATAGCATCAGTGTTTGTAATTTAACATAGTTTGTGTCATATGGAAAGTGATTTATTCCAACAAGTGGTTTTCTGCACATCTGGACTTGCCTCTCGTTTATTCGATTGCAGCTGGGTTGCAGGAGAGCAGCCAGGGAGGGGGTGCCCAGGCGGGGGGCGCCTGGCTCTGACGTGGCTCACCGTGCCACATGGTGTGGGCCTGGGGTTGCAGCTCGCTGTAATGACCCTCCACGCCCTCCTGGCAGCCTACTTAATGGACCGGCTCCTCCTGTCCTGTTTCTTGGAGCCCCCGCTGTGGAAGGGGTCTTTTTCTCAATGCCACTGAAGGCGCTTCTGAGATCTTATCATCGACTCCCGCGTAGTTCCACTATCCCGTTGTTGTGCACAGAGGGTGGCAAGGCCACCCTCTCCCTCCCACTGCCCTGAACTCTGAGCCCAGGTGCAGTCTGAGCATCTCTGCCTCCAGGCCCTGTGCGTGCTCTTGTCTGGACATGTCTCAGGCGGGGCAGGCCAGGACTGGACTGTTGGCTGCAGTACATGGGTGCCACTTAGTGGGGGAAACACAGCTCTTGGGGGCACCACCTCTGGTGGCAGGAGAGAGGTGGGGAAGAGGGCTGAGCCCTCGGGATCGCCAGGGCCTGGGGCTACCCCACCCCGCCGTGGGTGAACTCCATGGTGAGTTGGGGTGGGGCTGTCCCTTGTGTGATCACTGCTGAAGAAAGGACTCGGGTTCCATCTGGACTTAGCGGGGCTCTCTAACCCCATCATGACTGTGGCCACGGCTGGCCTCAGGTTCAAAGTGCCAGGACCCTGAGGGATGTGCACTTGGGCGAGGCATCCACTGGCCATAGAGGGGACTGGATCACATGCGTCGTGTCCTGGGGGACCCATGTTGCCATGAAAAAATATAGGTGGTCCAGTGTGACCAGATCAGTGTTTCTGAGAACAATGGGAAGCCTGGGTTTTTCTGTGGATTCAGTGGGTTTTTTCAAACATTGGTGGCTAATTCTAACTTGATGACTCACCTAGCTGGCCAGAGGACACAGCTGTGTGGGTTTTGCATGGCCTGGTGGCAGAGGTTTGGGCCCTGGCAATTGTCCTGGCCCTGAAGCCAAGGGTGTGCGATGTGGCCCACCTCGTTGTGGGGAGAATGGGGCGGTCTGGCCTGACGGGCGGAGTTGGAGTCTTTGGAGGGGGGCATGCCTTGGGGGTCTAGGGGAGGCCCTGTGCTTGGATGGAGACTGGAGCCTGGGCACAGTGCTCTGCTGGGGCCTCTCTGGATCCTGCGACCCACCTCCTCTTCTGCAGACTGGGCCATGGGGAGGGGACATGTGCCTTCTCTACAGGAGCCCCTGATGTGACGTCTGGTCACTATTAATCCTTTGCTCTGTGATGGCTGTTGTGGTTTTACTGTCAGGTTGAGTAAGGGGTGACCAGGTGGTCTGTCCAAAAGCAACACAGAGATGAAACCTACCTACTAAACAAGACCTCTTGGGATCCACCCAGTGGGTGGGGAGGGCCAGGAGCATGGGTGACCCCGATGAGTCTGCAGGTTCCCAGCCCTTGAAGGGGATCGCACGCCACCTCCAGCGTCCACCTGGGACACCTGGTCCAGGCTGGCGGTTTCCGGGGGGAGATTGCTTGTCGGCTGCCATGCACAGGGCTTCCCTGCGTATGTGTGCACAGCTGTCTTGAGCACAGAGGTGCTCTCCAGGTGAGCACCTAGTCACTCCCCTTGAGTTCTGCTCCTTCACGTGGGGGACACCCTGGGGAGGATGGGCCTCACTGCACGAGGACTTTGTCAGCACCTAAGGTGCCAGGCACACGATGCATCTTGACCAAGGCAGATCATCCCTGCCCCAGGGAGCCTCTGACAGAGCAGACGTGGAATGTAACGCAGTCGCTCAATGTATTAGAAGAGTCAGGCCTACATGTGTGTGTAGAGATGCTTGGCTGGGCAGGGGAGCTGGTGGCCTGCCTTCCCCAGCCAGAGGCTGCACTGACCACGGAACATCCCCAGCAGCTCACCAGGTCGGGAGCTGGGGCGTCTGAGGAAGGTGATGTCCGTGTCCAGCCACCTGCTCTTGCCTGGGAGGCTTGACAGGAAGCCTGTCCCGGGGGTGGGACTAGAGGGCTTGAGACTGAGAGGGGCGCCACCCAAACTCCTGGAGGGGTCCCAGGGGCCTTGTTAAAAGGCAGGTTCTGACCCTGCAGAAGCTTAGAGTAGCTCTCTTTGCTGGGACTGTGATGGGACGCACATTAAAACCATAAAGAGACAAAATTAGCCCTAACATATTTTAACTCCATATACCATCAGCACTGTGTATCCACCGATACAGAGGGCTGACTGGGGCTGCATCATTTTATATAAAGGGCTTGAGCATCTCTGGAGTTCTGGTATCTGTAGGGGGCTCCTGGGGGGCTTCCCCAGTGGCTCAGAGGTAAAGAATGTGCCTGGAATCAACCTCCCATGGACACTGAGGGATAACTATATTCTAAATAGTATCATTGCAATATGTAATCAGTGTAAAAATTAACAGTGGGATATTCTACTTTATTTTTGTACCAAGTCTTGGAAAGGCAGCACGTGTCTTCCTCATGCAGCCCTTCTCAGTTGGCCTCAGACTGGTCCAGTGTGCTTCGGAGTCAGAAAGGTGTCTTTCCCAAGTTCACTGTCTCCTCACACTTGCCACTCTTGTTGGTTTCTCATTCTTGCACTCAGCCAGCCCTTGGTTTGAACCCCCACCACTGGGCAGCAAAGGCGAGCACCTGTCAGCCTTAAACCTCCCCTGTGAGCATCAGGTCTGTGTATCCAGGGCCAATACCTTCCACCCCAGAAGCCACAGCCCCCTCACTGAGCGAGAACGAGCCAGAACACAGCTCCAAACCTTCCTTCACTTCAGTGGGGAGCTTGGCTTCTGCCCCGGGGATCGGGCCAGGAACGGGGAGCCATCTTCCACTGCTCACTTCCCCCAGGCCAACCCTTTGCTTCCACTTCCTAACTCTCCTTCTGAACAGGATTTCATTAGAAAATTAAAGTGGAAATAAGAATTCATCATACAGAATGCACCTAATAGGGTACAGCCAAAGCAGTGTTCAGAGTGAGACCTCTAGCCTCGGTGCTCATGTTGGAAAAGATGAGTTCAAGATGAGTGACATGAAGAACCTACAAGAGCAGAGTGTCATATGGAAGAAAGGGAGGAATCTGAATGAGAGCGTAATCAATGAGCAAGAAAGCAAGCGATAGGGAAAGTGAATAAAATCGAAAACTGTTTCCTGGAAAGCATCAACAAAATTGAGAACTCCCCTGTACTTAGATTGATCAAGTGAAAAGGAACACAGATTACCAACATTAGGAACTAAAATGGAAACACCACTGCAGGTGCTACAGACATTGAAAGAATGGGGCATAAACAATTTTATCCCAGTAATTGAACAACTTAGCTGAGATGAACAAAGTTTTTGAAAAATACAACTTAGCAAAACTGACTTAAGATGAAAGTTCCCGTCGTTCCCTCATTGAGTTGTGTCCAACTCTTTACGACCCCATGAACTGTAGCCCACCAGGCTCCTCTGTCCTACACTATCTCCCAGAGTTTGCTCAGATTCATGTCCATTGAGTCAGTGATGCTGTCTAACCGTCTCATCCTCTGCCATCCCCCTCCTCCTGCCTTCAGTCTTTCCCAGCATCAGGGTCTTTTCCCCTGAGTCAACACTTCACATTAGCTGGTCAAAGTATTGGAGCTTCAGCATCAATCCTTCCAGTGAATATTCAGGGTTGATTTCCTTTAGGATTGACTGGTTTGATCTCCTTGCTATCCAAGGGACTCTCAAGAGTCTTTTCCAGCGCCTCAGTTTTCAGTGCTCAGCCTTGTGTTACAGCTCTCACATCCACACATGACTGCTGGAAAACCGTAGCTTTGATTATATGGACCTTTGTTGACAAAGTGATGTCTCTGCTTTTTAATACATGGTCTAGGTCTGTCATAGCTTTCCTTCCAAGGAGCAAGCGTCTTAAAATTTCATGGCTGCAGTCACCATCCACAGTGATTTTGGAGCCCAAGAAAATAAAATCTCTGCTTCTACTTTTTTCTGTTCTATTTGCCATGAAGTGATGGGACCGGATGCCATTATCTTAGTTTTTTGAACATTGAGTTTCAAGCCACTCTCCTCTTTTGCTTTCATCAAGAGGTTCTTCAGTTCCTCTTCACTTTCTGCCATTAGACTGGTATCATCTGCATATCTGAGGTTGTTGATATTTCTCCCAGGGATCTTCATTCCAGCTTGTGATTCATCAAGCCTGGCATTTCACATGATGTACTCTGCATAGAAGTTGAAAAAGCAGAGAGACAATATACAGCCTTGTCATACTCTCTACCACTGAGCCACCAGGGAAGCCCTGAGATGAAATAGATGATCTGAATAGTCATGTGTCTGACTTTGTAAACTGGATGTCCGTGTCTACCACTCACTGCTAGCCCACCACCTCTTACCAGCAAAGAAAAGCTGACCTTTCACAGCCGGCCCAGGCACTGTCTCCAGTGACCACACCTGTGAGGCAGAATATTGCTAGTACCATTTTTCAGAGGAGGATATGGAAACCAAAGAAAAAAAGCATCTGAGTAACTTGTCTGAGACAAGCAGGGAAAGTGATGGAACCAGGGTTCAAACCAGGTGGCTCAACTCCAGAATCTGTGCCCTTGACCCTGACCTTTCCCTGGAAGACAGCCAGCTTCAGTTTTCCTGCCCATCTGCAGGTGGTGAGGTTCCTCTAAAGGCCCATTTGAGCACGCCCTTCCCTTGCTGAAAGCACCCTGGAAGTTCCCCTCCACCCTCAGGAAGTCTTGGTTCCTGGACATGCCCCACAAGGGCCTTTGTGGTCTGAGTTCTCCCTCCTCCCCGACCTGCCTGCCTTCCACCCCTCCCCTGCTCCCATGCCCCTCTCTTGGGCTCACCCCTCTGTGGTGTGGGGATTGCCCGTTTCTTCTCTGCACCCCCGAGCAGGCCTGGTAACCGCGAACCTGGCAGAGGGCTGGGCCCCGGAAGCTTAGTCAACACAGGGAGTGAGACAGAGCGGGGCAGAGTTCTGGATGCAATCTACACAGCCTGTCTGTGTTCTTCACCATCACATTGGTCTGCCAGGTCCATATTTGCCAGTGTAGGGGTTTTCTAATCGCAATTTTTCACACTGGGCTTGGTAGAGTCCTTCCAGAATATTCCCTTGCCCTCTGGAAGATGAATGTCGTGGTGGGGAATGAGCTCTGGCACCTGCCAGCTGTGTGGCCTTGATCAGGTGACTGCCCCTCAGTGCCTCAGTTTTCTCATCTGTACAGTGGGACAGTGGCACTCCCTCAGAGTTTTGTGTGGGTCAGTTAAAGTTCGAACCACGCTGGGTCCTAGCTAGCCGCTACAGTGCCTGGCTCCCATTAACAGACGGTTTCTCCCACTTCCCCCTCTTCTGAGGCCTGGGCTGCAGCTTAGGGGGCGGCCGAGGTGGGCTTCCCTGGGACACTGCATCCTCACCCCACCTCATCGTGAGGTCCTCGTTGGCTCTGTGCTGGCCCCAGGCAAGTGCTCCTCCTTTCTGGGCCTATTTCCTCATCTGTAAAGTGGAGCTGTCCATACTGCATGCACGCGTCCCGGGTCGTAGAGATGAGAAGCTGAGTTGATGTGCGCAGTTCCTGCTAGATAGGCACGTATGCCGTTGTTACCGCAGTCACTGCTTTATCATTATCTCTCATAGAATGGTTTCTCCCGCTTCCTGGGCACAGCCTGGACAGGCGAGTCTCGTCTTCGGCCTCCTTGGCGGGCTCACCTGGTCCCCTTGGGGGCAGCCATCCCGGCAGGACCCATGGGCAGAGTGTTTGGCCATTGCCTGGCTTTGGCGCAGCCGACCCCCACTCCAGATGTGGCCCTCACAGAAACCTAACGTGGGGGACTTGCTGGGGGGCCCTGTTGGGAGAAGGGTAGAGGGGAGTGGATGCCGAGGGCATAGCCCATTCGGTGTATACTTCTTCGGGCTTTGTTGTTGGTCCCTGTCTGGGCTCGGTGACTGAGACACCTGCTGGAATTCCAGACGTGACATGAGTGGCGGGGGGATTTGGGGTGACAGCACACCTGCCTGGAAACGGAAATGGGGCTGCTTTAGACCAGCGGATCGGGGAGGCCTCACCCAGGAGGTGACCAAGCTTGAGGCCCAGGGACAGCTGACAAGGAGTGAGCTGACCAGAACCCCGGGGTGGGGGTGGCGTGGGGCCTGGGCGAGTGTGGCCACCACTCACTCGCAGAGGGGCCACTGCGGGGTTTAGGCTGCACAGTGACTTGAGCTGAGGTATGTTTTTCAAAGCTCGCACTGGAGGGGGCCTGGGCAGGTGCAGGGAGGTGCTTGTGGCTTGACTCAGCTGGACAGGTGGGGACAGCAGTAGCGCAAGCTGAGTGGCTCAGCTAGAGAGTAGAGGCCAGGTGGAGCCCAGGGGACCCTGCTCTGAGCCCAGAGTCCACTGGCTTGACCGAGGGGGCAGGACCTGGTGCACCGCCCCTGCCCCTCAGCCAGAGGGCCCACACTCAGGCACAGCCAGGGTGTCGTGTCACTCACGTGGCACTTGCTCACGTGCCGCTCGTGTCCCCAGAGCCTGCTGGCCGTGTGTCTCCTTGGGTTGTGGGCTCAGCTCAGCCAGCGTCCTCTGTACAATCTGTTGTGCGTCTCCATGCTTCACTCACTCAGCTGTCCACCCGGCCGAATCCCGGGGGAAGGATGTGGAACAGTGGGAGCGGAGGGCCAGCCTCCGAGGGCAGCAGCTTGCTTCCTGACCCTGTGCTGGCTGTGGGACCCTTCCTCATTGTGCCAGGCCCCTGCCAGGTAGTGGGGACAAAGGACAGCCCCTGCCTACTGGGCACTTGCCGTCCAGTGACCCTGCTTCACTCAGGGACACCTGGGGCCATGGGAGCCTGAGGGGCCTCACCCGGCCTGATTGTCGCGGGAGTGGAAGGAGCATCGGAAAGGACTCCTGAGAGAAGCGGGGCCATGCCCAGAGCCAGGGTCTCCTTACAGTGGACTGCATCCTTTTGGAGCCTCCACCGGACTCACAGCCCTGAGAACCCTCCCTCTCGCCCTCTGGTCACATGGCGGCTGCAGTACCACACTTCACCAGCAGGTGCTGCTGTCGGTCGGGGGACGCTGGTCTGCAGTGCTGCGCTTGGGGTACCATGGTCTACACTGACCTGGAGCGGTGCGCTGCGAGCAGGCAAAGGAGAGGCCGGGCAGGTGGCTTCGTTGGGTGGGGAGGGGGGCCCTGGCCTTCCTTGCACACCCCAGCATCTCACCTGCCCACCAGCCCCCTCATGAGTGTGTTTGCATGGTTTGCGTAAGGGTTCCCCTCCCTGGCCCAGCCGTGCTGTGTGGCTCTCTTACGAAACCCAGGTTCCATGCAGAGCTGGAGGCAGAGCCCAGGCCTGGGGCTCAGAGGGTGGGGCTCTGAACAGAATAACGTACAGGCTGTCCTCACGGCTATCATGTGCTGGGGGAGAGAGGTGGCATGTGTGAGGTGGGGCGGGGGTGCAGGTTCAGTGGGGTCATGAGGCCCTGCTGAGCATCAGGGAATGTTGGTGGACAGAGCAAGGGGCTTCCTGGTCAGAGCCTCATTTATACCCCTGGGGCATTGAGGTACCAGGGTGACAGAGGGGCCAGGGGCCGGGGCACCCAAAGGGGAAGGGAGCCCCCATCCCCAGGACAGGCAGGGCCTCAGGCCCTGCTTCAGTCAGGGCTTCGGGTAGACAGAACAGTCTCTCACTTTGGAGCCTGTAGAACACACCGGACGCCAGGATCAGCTGCAATGAGCAGGGACCAGAGTGGGGGTGAGAAGACCAACACGGTTCTCATTGATAAACACAGCTCATCCTCCCAGTCCAGCTGGCAGGGGCCCAGTCAGGGCCATGTGACCTGTGACTGCCCACTCACCCTGGGGGTGTGCTCAGGAGACACCAGGGGGGCCCAGGAAGGTCTCTGAGACCCAGACCCATAATGTTTGATCTCTGAGGAGGCCCAGTGGTTTTAAAGTGCCCCAGTGGGGGCATTATTTGTTCAGAAGTCCCTGAAATAAGATTGGGGTGAAGGGGGAGGGGTCTCTGCCACAGGCCTGGATTGCCGTGTGGCCCCAGGGCTGGGATGCCAGGCATGTGCACATGCGTGTGTGTGTGTGTGTGTGTGTGTGAGTGAGTGGACATGGAATAGGGTGCCTTGGCCGTCAGGAGCCTGTGCTCGGTTTCTGTAAGGGCGTCGTGAGGGCAGTCTCCTGACTCCCTTCTCACTGGGACGGTGGGCTGGCTCACTGAGGGCTGAGGGGTGGGTGCTGATGCTTAGTGGGTACCTGACCCTCACCTCACCCACCAGGTCATGTTCTCCTGCTGGTTTGAAGGAGACTGTGAGTGGCCTCAGCCACAGCCCCCTTCTCAGGGTTCCCCAGGGTCTGCAGCCAGGCCATCCTCACCCCTTCCCCTCCCAGGCCTGTAGATGTGGAGGCTAAGTGGGCCTTTCCTCATCCCGGAGGCCAGTGCTGACTAGCTGTGGGCCAGAGGGCACCTCCCACCCCTGAGCTGGGCTGGTGTTGGGGCGGAGGTGGGCGAGGCATAGGGCAGAGCCCAGAGCTCCTGAGAAGGTGTGTGTGTGCTCGTGTGCATTCCTGAGAGCTCCATGGGATGACACTTGTCTGAGGGTGAAGCCGTCTGGTGGGGCATGATCTCCTGCAGGGGCCGCTGCGTATCGCTGTTCAGGTTGTGCACTGCACAGCTCTGGGGCCGCCACTCCCACTCTCGCCATGGATGGATGGCATGTGCATCTGCAGGTGTGCACCAGTTGAGCATGCTGCGCAGGGCGCCTCTGCTCCTTCTGCGCGGCAGGGCTCTAAGGATGGGGGGAGCCTCTGCGTGCTGCCTCAGGCGTGGAAGGAGGGGAACGCACAGGTCATCAGGCAGGAGTCGGGGGCAGGCAGGCGCTGTGTTGGGATGTGGGCAGAAGAGGCCTTGCTGAGTGCCTGCGGGGCCTCCAGGACTCTTGGTGCTCCTTTGTTTCTGTGTCCTGGTGAGAGCTGGTTTGTGAAGGGTCAGGCGTCCCAGTGAGTCTTCTCGCTGCTGGAGTGAGGGATTCTGGGCCCCTGAGTCAGCCCTGGGGTATCTCAGGAGTTTCCTGTCCCCCATAGAGGGAAGGCACCTGGGGACACTGCCAGGTCCCACCCCTTGGACCCCTTCCCAGCCACGCCTCCTGGACTGACTGCCACTGCGCACACCCTGTGGGTCTGAGCGTCAAGTGGAACCACATGCTGCCTGTTTGTGGCTCAGGGCACTTGGCAGCCCGCCTGGGAGGCAACACTTCCTCCCGGAATTGCTGCAGAACCTGGTTAGGGAGTTGCCTTGCCCAGGAAGGGTCACAGGAAGGGGTTCCCTGTCACTACCAGAAAGCCTAGGGCCCCAAGTGCTCCCGGGGTGCCTCAGTCTGAGGGTGGTGTCCCTCACCTTGCTGCTCCAATGGCAGTGCCCCAGCCATGCTGATCTAAGGGGAGGTCCTCTACCTGCCCTTCTGAGGGCTGTGTCCTGACCCTGCCTGCTGGAGAGCTGGCCCCTGTTTCCATATTTCCACCAGTCTCAAGGGGAGTCCTGCCCCCGCCAGTTTTGTGGTATGCCACCTTGCACGAGCCAGTTGTTACATGTTCAGGAATTTTGCACAACTTGCAGAAACTGTCGGTGCTCATTAGGGCTCTCCTCTTCCCCAGGGAGCCTCGTTGCTCTGGCAGTGCCATCCCCCCACCCTTCCCAATGGCCTCATGAGCTGCCTCATCACCTTTCAGAAGTGTCGCCTTCTCAGTGAGGCCCCTCCCTGGCGACCCCTTCTTTGCTCTTCTCTGCTGTTGTCCTTCCAGAACACCTGTGGCCATCTGCCGGCCACATGCTCCATGTGCTGGCCTCTTTGTAGGCTTCGGGAGGGTGGGGACTTGGGTCTGTTTATGTTCATTGCCCAGAATAGGGCTGGTTCATAGGCAGGCACTCTAAGCCTTGGATGGGTAGGTGGATGATGGGTGGTGAGTGGATGGGAAGATGGATAGGTGGATGGATGGATGAATGGATGGATGGTGGGCAGATGGGTGGTTAAGTGGACAAGTAGATGGGTAGAAGGGTGGATGGATGGATAAAGGATGAACGGGTGGATAAAGGATGGATGGACGGATAAAGGATGGTTGGGTGGGCATAGGGATAGACCACAAGGCCCAGGGGTGGGCCCAGGCATGGGCTCCTAGCTGCCCTTCTGGGACAGTCAGGGCCCAGATCAGAATCTGATCTCTCCAGCTAAAAATGGAGGCATGGCATCCCTGGCCTTCTGCCATAGCTGGCTAGCAGCATTTCTGAGCCACTAGGAAGCAGGTGGGGCTGTAGGACAGCCAGAGTCCAGCTTGGGGCTGGCCAAGGAAGAGAAGGTGACCAGCCATCCCAGTGCGTCCAGGGTTGGGATGGTTCCCAGGGCACAGTACTGAGTTTTATGGGATTTTCTGGGAAACGCGGCTTTCAAAGCTAAAACCCGCTGCCTGAGGAGGATGACAGACCCCAGCCTGTCCTTCCCCTGTGGGCCATCGTGAGGAATCCTCTCTGGGGTCCAGCTTAGAGAGACCACTTGTGTGACTGGATGAAGTGGAGTGTGGCATCCCCCCTTTCAGCTGTGTGGGGGTTATTCTTCAGCCTCCGCTTCCCCTCCCCCTTTGCTGGGTGTCCTTGTACAGTGAGCAGTTTGCACAACTGCGCCAGGCCTGTCCTGTCCTTGCAGTGTCTCTGGGTCCAGCCTTCCTCTTGGGCAGGGACCCTGCTCCAAGCCCACCCTGAAATACCGTTCCCCAGCAGTGAGGGTGGGTTCATGGGGGTGATTACTGAAGGTCAAAGCCAAGAGTCTCAACTAGAGCCTTACCAGGATCCCCCAGAGGACCTGATGACACAGCGAGTCTGTAGTGGGGCCCGGAAGTGCTCATTTGCATTCCTGCCAAGCTCTCAGGTGCTGATGCTGCATGTCCAGGGACCCTACTTTGAAAACCACTGGATGAGGGCATTTATTTTCTTGCAGAGGCTCCTTGCCAGCAAGGCAGTGAGGAAGTTCCCCCGGACCCTATATTCACTCCTTTTGGGGAGACCTGTCATGGAGTCCAGAGGCAAGAAAGACCTGTCTCCAGCTGGTGACAACAGTGACACCTGGTGGCTTAACGATGCTAGAGAGGGTTCAGGCCCACAACAGAACTTCTTACCCCCATAGAGCCTGTGAAGGGCCCTGTCGACACCCCCACTTCACAGATGAGGAAACTGAGGCTCAAGGACAGTCAGAGAGCCAGCACTGGCCCAGGGTCTGCGCATTCACCACTCAGCTATGCAGGATGGAGCTCGTGAGGCCGGGGACCTGTGGGCTCACAATGGGGGTTTCGCCTAGGGTGAGCCTGGGGCCCCTCCGTGGGCCTGCCATAGGATGGGAGGGTAGTCCTGAGGGCTGGGCTTCCCCCTCGCTGTTCCTGCTTCCCCAGAAGGGGGCCCTCCCTTGGGTCCTTGCACCCAAGCCTGGGCTGTGGATGAATGCCAGATATGTTTTGTGATGACACTCTGATAGCCACACCGTGCAGGGACCTGTGGCTATGGGAGCTTGTACTCCATCTAGGGCTTAGGTTGGCTCTGGGGAGCAGGGGCTCTGAGGGGCAGCCTCGAGAGAGCGAGCCCACCATTGGGTCCACAGGAAGAAGGCTCAGGCCTTGAGGGGGTTTCTCGAGGACTTGAGAATATTCCAGAGCACAGCTGGTACACCTGGCTGACTTTCCACCCTAGCTGAGGTCTCCAGGGCTGAAGGATGCTTACGACAAAATGCCTGGATGCAAAGGACTGGGCCTCTCTGCCCCTGGTTGTGGCGCAGGTTCTGAGCACGCCTGAGCTCTGAGAGCATATGCGCTGGGCGGGGAGGCCTGGGGAGTGGACAGGAGTCCACACGCTGCCCCGCAGGCACATCGGCAGCACTTGGAGCAGGGGTCATTACTAGGCAGTGTGTTGGCTGGGAGCTGTGGCCTCGGTCTATTGCTAGGAAACCTCTGACATACAGTTGAAGGTTTGGGCTGTCGGTGCATGTCCAGACAAAACCGTGGGAATGTTCCAGAACCAGGAAGCTGGAGCCACCTGGAGGTGGCGGGACAGCCAAGCTCTGTGGGTCCTGCCAGGGAGTCCAGGAGAGCAGCTGGGAGCTGATAAGACCTGGATGGAGGCTGGCATGATCGGGGTGGTGACTTCCTGGGCCCAGAGGTCAAGGGTCAGGGGCCGTGATGGATGTTCCTGCCCTGCAGCTTGGTGAAGTTTGAAACTATTTCCAAGTAAAAAGAATGCAGGCAGGTTTCTGGTCCACTTTCCACACTGTTACTTAATCTCCCTAGTGGTTAATCAACTCCCTCCTTGATTTCCTCCTCTGTAAAGTGGGCACAGAGTGGCCAACCAGGGCTTTTGTGTGAGGAGCAAGGAGCTGAGGGCCTGCTGGGTCTGCGGAGAGTCCGGCAGATACTTGACCCAGCAGCAGCTGTTCCAGTGGGTACTACTTGCTTCGTTCTGCAGGTGACAGAACCAAGGCACAGAGAGGTTGAGTAATGACCCTAGGACGCACAGAGGGGAGTGGCTGGCCCACACCCAGCTCTGCAGACCGCACAGCCCTGACGTGCGTTGTTGGGAGGACTGAAGGGGGCCCAGGCGTGGTGCGCCCGCAGGGAGCAGAGGTGAATTGCCACAGGCAGGCCTGTCTTGACACCTGATCATGGGCCCCTGGCAGAGTGGAAAAGGCCAGGGCCTCCCACTGGCCCGGTCCCCATCCAGGAGTCTTCAGTCGCCCGCCGGCCAGAGGAAAGGACAGAGCTGACAGTAGTTTACGCCATTGAGTGCTCACCCTTTGCTGTCTGAGCTCTTCTTTCCTGTTCTGGGTAGGAATGGGAAGTACTTATTGGGTTGTCAGTGGTTGGCTCTGCCCTGCTGCCCCCCTCCCCGGGTTTCAGCCCAGAGGGACCGGGTGGGGTGGGGGAGGAGCCTGAGCCTGGCTGTGCCCCAGCCCCACCTTGCAGGGTGTGTGTGCTGAGCCCATCTCTCATCTCTCCCTGTCCCCAGATGAAGGTCGCAGTGTCCAGAGGGGGCGACCACAACAGTGACGGCGACAGCTTCCGAGAAGCCACCAGCTCCCGGAGGAGCAGTTCTCGGGACCAACTCAGTGATGTGAGTACCCCAGCCGCTCGCGGGAACACTTCTGAGTCCCTGGGTTGACTGCCTGGCCAGCCTCCAACCTTCAGCGGACACTGCAAACCGTTTGCTTAGGGGCCCAGGCTCTCAATCCAGGGTTTTGTGCTCACAATTAGTATTTGCCTCTAAAACATAACTGTCTACTAATTGGGGCTTCCCCATTAGGAAGTATTTAAATGAGGACCAACCATTAGGCACGGGCAGGGGTGAATGGAGGCGACCATGCTGGGGTGCAGTCCCTGTGTCCAGCTGGGGGTAGGCTCGGGGTCAGTGTCCAGCTGGTGGCGGGCAGGGCTGTGGATGCCAAACAGCTCCCACAGATGTGTCTGAAGAAGGGTGGAGGCAGGGGG
Organism: Capra hircus; assembly: GCF_001704415.2. Taxonomy (NCBI): domain Eukaryota; kingdom Metazoa; phylum Chordata; class Mammalia; order Artiodactyla; family Bovidae; genus Capra; species Capra hircus. Next base: position 26,542,975 of record NC_030824.1, read on the forward strand.
TATGTTTCTGGCCCGATGAGCTGCAAGCACTCCTGCCTGCCCAGGCGAACCCGCCTGTCTGGTCAGGCGGGCAGCAGCACGGGGCATCCAGCAGTCCAAGTCTCTGCCACTGGGGGCCACACAGAGGGGAGGGTGCCCCTCTGAGGCATAAGCTGGCCTGGGTCTGGGGACACCCTTCGGTGTGTACTGTCTAAAAGGTCCTCGAGCTCAAGTCCCAAGGAGCGGGGTCGAGGAGGTCTTAGGACCCAGTTTGGGGATGACCCAGGCAACACACAAGGGCTCCCACTGGGACGTGGCCAGCAATGGGGGTGCAGGGTATTCCTCCAGGGCTGCTGCGTCTCCCTAGACCTTGGAGAAGGGGGATGGGGCAGGTGTTGCAAGGGCAGGGAGTGGGGGTTGAGGGTCCCTGGGTTGAGGGGGCGATGAGGACTCAGGCGGAAGAGCGGCCCCCCTCCCAACATGGGAGGCCCTGCTCCTGGAAGAGGCCTTTGTCTTCTTGACCCCCAGCTGCAGGAGTGGCGGCCTAGCGGAGATGGGTTTTCTGCAGGGCTAAATGGAACGAGTCGTCTCTCATTATCATTTAAATGGGGGCTGGGGGAGGGCCGGTGCAGGAGGCCAGGAGGGGGGCCTAATTGCCCGGCTCCGATCTTGTTGCCACAAGATGGGAAAATAGGCTGGTAATTGTCTGGGGCCGCGGGGGCTGCCCTAGTTCGAACTCCTCTAATTGCCGGCTAGGATGGGAGCAGGCGGATTGTAGGCACAGCACAGGCGGCGTGAGTGCGCAAGCTTGGGGGCAATTATGGCACCTGACCCCCACCCCCCCAGCGGCAGGGCCTGGGGCCTGAGCTACCCCAGGGCACCCCGGCCGACACACACACTGGGGTGAGCTTGGTCTGGCAGACCCCGAGGAACTGGCCTGGGGCCTGGCCAGGGTCTGGCTGGGGAGGGGAGGTGTACCCTGGCCCCAGCTGAGCTGAGCAGAGTGGTCCAGGCTGCAGTGGTCACCATCCTCCCAGAAGAATCTTGGCATCTGGACCTCAGTGTGGTCTGGCCCCAGGTCTGTGAGTCCTACACACCTCAGACAAGCTTGCCCTCGCCGGCCATGTGAATGCCCCCCAACCCCCACCTGCCGGGTCATCACGTCCTATCTGCCTGGGCCTCGGGGCTCAACGCTGGTGACCACCGCCTGCCCTGGGGAGCTGATGAAATGAACCTAACTGGTTTCTTCTGTCAGATCCTAAATGCCCATTTGAGCCAGAGGGAGTCCCATCAAGCATAGTTGGGATCACCCTCACAGGACCTCTGGGGTGACTGTTGGCCTCTAGGCCACAGCTGACCCCACCCCCACCCCCATCTGACATTTGAGACCCCAGGATTTCCTGCCTAGCTCCAGGAAACCTTCCCAGGCTTTCCTGTTGGACCCGGTGACCCTGGGAGGCTGGTGGGTGGTGAGGGAAAAGCTGACCTGAGCACGGAGCGGGGTCAGCCCCTGGCCCAGAACCCCACGTGGAGAGGTGGGGCGCATCCTCTGGGAGGGGCTGAGCCCACCCCTGGGGAATGTGGGGGCTTTGCCGCCTCTCTGCCTGGAGACTCTGCTGGGCTGGACCATACCTCCAGGTCTGGGGGTGGAAGATTCCTCTGTGGGTCCTCGGGCCCTGCCACAGGCTGATCAGTGTGGCCCCAGCCTAGAGTTCCAGCGAAGACCCAGGATGGGCTCTGCCTGCTCAGGTCCTCAAGGGAGAGGGTGGCCATCTTGGGCTGCAACTGGTTCCTGACTGTCCTCTTCCTTCTCTGCAGAGCTCGGCGCAGGCAGTCTCAGGCAGAGGTTACTCCGTAAGTCTCCCACCCCCCTTCTGCTGTCTGTTCCCTACACACTAACCCCAACCCTCGACCCACGGGAGCCCCGACTGTACTGAATGCTGCCCCCAGGCTGGAAATGGGGTTTGTACAGGATGGGGATGGGCCAGAGTGGGCAGAGATTCAGAGGGAGCGGGACTCCGGGTCCTTCCCTGCAGAGTAGTGGGCAGTGGGCTGGACACCCTGGGTCCTGTGGGGCAGCGTTTGGTGTCGGGGTTCCTGCACGTGGAGCAATTGCAGCGTATGCCCTCCCCGCCCTACCCTCTGCCCCGTGTCCTGACACCCTCTCCCCAGCTGTGCTTGGCCCGACCAAAGAGGCTGGAGGGTGTGAGGCCCCTGCTCTTAGCTGTCATCAGGGGCCCAGGGGTGGGAGGGGGGCCGGCCAGCTGCCACTTGATACTCCGGCCATGGCGGGGGCCACCCTCACTGTCCCCCAGCCCCCTCCCCACGACTTTATTTCATTTCCCCTTAAGTATCAGGAGGCCTGTTAATGACACCATAAAACCCAGAGCTCCATAAAAGCCGTTTCTGTAGATTTACAGTCGTTTCGGCTCATTGGAGGGCAGGGGCCTGGGCTCCGCCCGCCTCATCCCGCAGCTCCTGATTAACTGCTAGTTCCAGAGTTCCAGGGTCTGACAGGCAGGCTCTCTAAATCACAGCGGCTTTTTATAGGGTGTGTAATTAACCCATTAATTCCCCGGGTGGCAGGGACAGCCGTGGGTCCCTGGCCCTCCCCTCCCCCAGCTCCACGACCCCCAGGGTCTGCCAGCCCAGGCAGCTCTGCCTTCTGCCTCAAATCCCGGGCTAGGCTGTAGCATCTTTGAGCCTTTGACCGGGGGGGCTGTACACTTCTGGGCAGTGGTCCCAGGTGCCACCCAAGGGGTGCTTTCCTGGGAAGGCCTCTGCCCTCCTCGGGCAGCCTTTGTGCACTCATCTGTTGTCGCGGTCATGGTTGGCGGCCCCAGACTGCTCCTTCTTCCCATGGGCCTGGGTGGTCTTGATGCGCCAACCACTTCTGACCATGTTGATGGGGGTGGTCGGCCAGGCTTGGACAGGACCTGCACTCTGGGAGGCACCATGTGGTCCAGGTTGGCACCAGGGCAACCTGGGGCAGTGATGGGGAGAGTTGGGGGCAAGACACAGAATGCCCACTGACCTGCACCTGTCCTGGAGGGTTGGGAGTCCCGAGAGGTTGGGCCCAGAGATGCCCCATGTGGAACCTTGAGACGCCCGGGGCTGCTGGGGTCTCCCTGCCAGAGCCTCTGGGCAGCCCTCTGCTTCCAAACCACCATGTGTCATTTGTGGTCTTCTCTGCAAAATGCTGCTTTGAATGTTTCCTGGGGAAGAAGTTGTAATTAACATGCCAGCTGCTTGCAGCTTAGCCCCCACTGAGGCTGCACGTGAGTGACAGATGGTGGGGGCAGCGGCCCAGCCTGCTGCTCAGCCTTGGGGGTTCCTGAACCATGTCTGCAGACATACCGGTGTGTGTGCGCCAGACCCTGGCGTGAGCAAGTGTGCCCGCAGGTCCCTGATGTGTGTTGGGCAGCACTGCAGGGCTTGTATGGTCAACCCTGCTGGCCCTTTTGTCCAGTTGGCATGGTGGCAGCCTCCCCTGGGGCTGGAGGAGTGGGCGGGGGCCTAGAGGACCCTTGCCCAGCAGGCCGAGGCTGGCGGCTGGCAGGTCACCCTGCCGGGAGCCGGAGGATGAGGCTTGGAGGCCGGCTGGGACCCTGCCTCTAGATCCAGATTTCACCATGGAGCCCTCTGGCACAAGGGTGACACTCAGGCTGAGGGCCCTGTTTGTGTATGACTCTCAGTGCAAGGGAAGTGTGTGTTGTGTAACCCTGTATGTTCACATGTGTCTATCTCTCCCATGTGCCCATGAGGTGATGTCTCTGTGTGGCTGTGGCAGGGCTCCACAGTTGCACCCGGTTGCACCCGGAAGCATTCCATGTTTCTCTGTGGCCATTTCTGTGTGAGTCTGTGTCTTGTCCTCTCAAGAATCTGTCTGGAGGCGCCCGTGTGTGTCTGTGGATGCAGCAGGTGTGTGTGTGTGTGTGTGTGTGTGTGTGTGTGTGTGTGTGTGTGCGTGCGCGCGCCACACTGCATCTAAGTGTCCATCTGGGAGCCCATGTCTGGACATGGCACCGATGTGTCTATATATGTATGTGGTCATGCAGTGTGTATGTGACCTGTGGCCATGTGGCATTACACGTAGGTGTATATGTTTGCACACACCTTGCTGTTTGTGTGTCTGCATTTAGGGCCTCAGGCTCAGGATGGGTCACACTTGTCCTTGCCTCTCCCCACAGCATCCCCTTGCTAGGTGACACAGGGCATTTGTTGTCTGACCTGGATTATAGACCGTACTTAAAAGTTTAATTTGCCAAGATTTATCCCCAGCAAATCCCAATTATTGCCCGTCCTCAACAACGTATGTCCCGAAAGCTCAGCGCAGCCTCCCCAGCACGCCGCCAGAGGTTCATTAGTACCATAAAATTAGTTAGAAAGTAATTTTCTTAATTTGACTGCTTGTAACCAAGGACACGAGGATCCATCTCTCGCCAAAGCAGGGGACTTGGGAGTTTCCTTTATTAAAGAGAAATGAGGACCTAGACACCTCACAAGCAGGAGGCTGCCCTGCCCCAACCCTGAGTGTGTAGCCTGGGGACAGGGCCGAAGACTCAGGTGATCCGGTGTCCGGGCAGGTGTCCTCAGGGTGGGTGTGGTCGGGGAGGGGTCAGAGAACCCGCTGCAGCCCCCGCTGTCGGGAGGGGCCTCTGCTCAGGGCCACACTCCCAGCTCACCCCGGCTTTCCCCACCAGCTCCTCCCATCCAGTCCTCCACCCAGGTCCCTCTCTGTCACCCTCTGAAGGAATCCTGTCTGCCGCAGCCCACGGCACCAGAACCCAGCTGGCCGCTGGCCTCCAGGCGCCTCTCCCACCCTCACCGGCCGGATCTCAGCCCGAGTCCTCCCACCCTCCCCGGGTTGGGGTACAGCTCTCACCTCCAGGTCCCTCCTTCCCTCAACAAACACTTAGTGAGTATCACTGCCACTGGAAGGAACCAAACAGCCAGTGTCCCTGTCCCCGGGGAGGTGGTGAGTGCTATGGGGAAGTTTAAGTACCCTGGCGAGAAGACCTCCCAACCCCACCCTGACGCGAGGCTGGGGAGCAGCCACGCAAAGGCCCTGCGGTGGGAGGAGGCACCACCGTCAGGAATAGCAGGAGGGCAGGCTGGGAGATAGGCTCTAACTGTGGGTTCCCAGCAGAGCCGCGGTGGGATTGGGAGAAGGGAGCGCCTGCCTGCACCCTGGCCAGGCAGCCTCCACACCAGGTGCGAAGGGCCCAGGGTGCTCACCAGAGTCGGGTGGGGCCCCACCTGCCAAACTGCCAGGGTAGCCCCCGCCCACACACATGCATACACACGAGGCATAATTAGCTGATTGGCTTGATTGCCTTCAGGGGATTTCTGGAAATGAATTTTGGCTTGTTGGTTGGGCTGCTGACAGCTAATTTCCCAGAGAGCCTGCTAATCTCCCATTACCTCCCCCGCAGCACCTCCCATCCCAGGTCCCAGGCAGGCACACTTTGGGCTCCTGGCACAGTTGAGTTTCATCTTTCTCGGGGCCATGAGGGCCTAATGCAGCCTAGCACACCCCTGGCCAGTCCCTTCCCCTGGGAGCCTGGACAGTTGGACAGAGTGGAAACTAGCTGCTGGCATGGCCCAGGGAAAGCTGACATGAGGGCTGGCAGGGCCCAGGCTGCTGCTGTGCCAGACAAGCAGTTACTGAGGAAGTCTAGTGGGGATGGGCGCTCATTTCGGAAACACCTTGACATCTGAGGGGCGGGGTCATGAAAGGCTCTTGACATCTGGAGCTTGATGCCAGCTCATGGTCAGCGGCCTCTGTTCGCCCGACATGGGGCCTACCTCCATGGGCTGGTTGGGCTTCCTTACAGCATGGCGGCGGGTTACCAGGGTCCCGAGAGCCAGGAGGAAGCAGTAACAGTGGTGTGGCGTGGCTTCCTGGTGCTGTTATCACCCCACCTCTATTCATGGGGAGAGGCTGTGGGTCCCTCCTCTCCATAGGAGGTGTGTCAGCAACTCATGAGAGGGGTACAGGTGCATGGCAGCCTGAGGTACAGGCCACCACCTGGAGCCCCTACCCATCCTGCCAGGGCCTGTCACATTCGGTGGGGCACAGCAGCTTCTACTGGGGAAGAGAAGCATGCACACATGTGTGTAACAGCTTGCAGCAGCCCACACACATCTGCCGAGCACCTGTGGTGGCCAGGCCCTGTCCAGTGTGGTGATGGACAAGGCCAGTCAAGCTCTCACCGCAACAGCAGCGCCGTGTGTCTGTGGGCTCTGAGTGCCCGTGTGTGTTGACGCGTGTGCATGCGCTGGAAATGTAGCCATGGCTCTTGCATCTGCACCCAGGTTTCTTACGCCACCACCCTCACCCACTGGCAGAAGGGGCACAGTCTTCCCTTCTGGGAACCGTGGCCCTGGGGCTCGGGAGAGCAGGCAGGGAGACTCCTGGGGATGGGGTACATGGTTGGCCGCATGTGGGTCACTTGCCAGCTCTGCTCCATGAGCCAAGGACAGTTGTGGTGAAGAGGAGGCACAGCACGTGGGGGGCTCGGCTCTAGTGAGCGTCCAAGGGCAGGAAGGCTGGTGGACATGTGCCCGGGGAGCCCCTGAGCCACCTTGAGACCTGCCTGCCCCATGCCCACCCAGGAGCAATTCAGCCCCCCTGACAGCAGAGCCATCTGCTTGCTCTGGCCAGTGCAGGCCTCCCCTGACCCTCCCCGCACACAGCCATGCAGTGCAGGCTCCGTCTTTACGAGGCAGGTTTATGACATCCATTACCCTGCTCCTTGGGCCACTTCCGAGCAGCCGTAATTTGTACAAAAGCAATAAAAGCCCGTCAGGCTCTCCCTGGAGTCGGGAGCTGAATGCTCCTCTCGCCTCTGAGCACAGGACAGCCCTTCAGCCGGTGCTGGGAAGTGGCTGCTGCTCAGAGGTCACCAGGGACGGCAGGAGTGGGGTGGGCAATGTCCTTACCCGTGGTGCATCCCCAGGCCATGTCTGGCCTGCCTCTTGTCAGAGGAGCCACTGTCCACCCACCCACCTATCTGTCTATTCCTGTGGCAGCAGAAAGAGCGTGGCCTTGGGGGCCTCTGTTCAGCTTCTGTGGGCAGGCTCCGGGCAGTAGGGGGCTCTCCAGGCAACTGGGCAGCAGGTTCTTCCTAAAGGGAGAATAAGGTAAACACACCTGCAAGGAGATCAAAGCAGTCAGTCCCAGAGGAAATTGACCCTGAGTCTTCATTGGGAAGGACTGATGCTCAAGCTGAAGTGCCGATACTTGGCCACCTGATGTGAAGAGCTGACTCATTGGGAAATACCCTAGTGCTGGAAAAGCCTGAGGGCAGGAGGAGGGGGCAACAGAGGATGAGATGGTTAGATAGCATCACCAACTCAATGGACATGAATTTGAGCAAACGTGGGGAGACAGAGGAAGACAGGGAAGCCTAGTGTACTGCAGTCCATGGTGTAGCAAAGAGTCAGACACGACTTAGTGATTGAACTACAGGAGGTGAGCAGGTGACCTGCACAGTGCTGTAGACGGTGGTGGTGCAGGCAGAGGGGTGCTGGTAGGGAGGGATGGGTGCTAGATTTAGTGAGGTGCTGGTAAAGAGAAGAGCTCGAGGACTTGGGACTTGGTGTGAGCGGTTCCAGTGGCGCTGCAGGGGCCGGGGACAGCTCTGCGTGCCGGGGCTGTCATGTATGCATGCTCTGGGCCCCTCTGTGGCCATCCTCTGCAGGGGTCCTTGGCACTTCCTCTGCTGTCCCACATAGAGGTCAGCCTGGCCAGGGTGGGGTGAGTACCTGGCAGGCCAGGGCAGCGCGCCATCCCCCTCAGGGCTCTAGCAACTGAACTCCAGGGGTCCTGAGGACCCACCCTCCTGGCCAGGAAACTTCTCGTGGCTACCTTCTGTCCTGCTGGACGCTAGGGTGGGAGAAAGATGTGTCTTGTGCTCCCTGGGGGTCCCCGACCTGCTCATGTGTTCCGCTTTCCCTCTCATGAGACAGCACCCCAGCATGTGCTGGGGGGAGGCTTTCCAAGTGCCCACACACATCACAGGTTGGGCTGGCGCAGACCTGGACAGCCACTTGCTCTGGGCGCTTGTCCCAGCAGGCTGGCTCAGCCCTCTGGGTTAGTGAGTTTTCTGACTCCTGACTCTGCTCTGTCAGGAACACACCAGAGCCTCCAAAGGTCATGCGTGGCCCCCAGATGTCACATGAGCAGGGGAGGGGCAGGGATGGGCAGCTGCATCACAGGTCCAAGGCTCTGCAAAGCCCCAGGGGATGAGGGGCCCACTGGGCAGGGCTGAGCAGCATCTCGGGTCAGGAGAGGAGAGGAAGCTGCCACTGGGTGCCACCCGGTGCCCCAGTCGTCTCATCTGTAAGAGGGAGGAGCCGTGGTACCCAGCCCACAGGGCTGTGGGGAGAATAAGCGAGTCTGCCAGGCTCCCGCTGTTAGTCTCTACGCTGTGGGGCGAGCCACTGTCACACTCCACGTGTCTGTCCAGGGCATCACTGAGGCCTGCGGCCTGTGTTCCACTGGGGACACGGCAGAGCATGTCCTGGGGTCCCTGCTCTGATGGGGAGTTGGTGGATGCAGTGGGTGTTTCTCAAGAGTGCTGGGCACTGCTGGGGTTTCTGGGGACAACTGTGCCAGTGGTCAGGGGCAGCAGGGAGGTCAGGCCAAGGGCAAATGCTTGGTGGGGTGCAGGTGTGCCAGGGCCCCGAGGGGAGGAGAGGAGGGGCCTGCCAACCCACAGCTTGAGCAGGTTGGTCCCAGCCACCCAAACCACCTGACATTGGCACTCCTCTGGGCGAGGCACCCCATGGGAGCTTTGGAGAGCAGGCAGCCAGGCAGACTGGAGCTAGGAGGCCCTCTGCTCAAGCTGGGGGCCTGAAGCTTCAGGCTGGGTTGACCATCGGTTGTTAAGTGACCAGTTGTGCTGACTTAGTTACTTAGGACACCTGCATTCACCATAACAGTTTCTGAGGGCCGAGCGTTCAGGAGCGCGTGGCTCTGGAGTTCTCTAGAGGGCAGCCTGTTAGGGAGTGGGAGGCCGAGCTGTGGGCAGCATGGTCCCTCTGCAGTGACTTCTGGGAGAGCTTGTGGGGGCCACCACAGCCCCCTCACCCGTGCTGGATCTTCGCCAGCTTCCTCCCCGACCTCCAGTCAGGAGATAGCTTCTGCCCCTGGACTCACCCCCCCCCACCCCCTCCTCGGCTGTTGCCACCCTCCAGGGCAGCTGCAGCAGTTGGAGGGTATGGGGGGGGTGGGGGTGGGTACATTCCTCTCCTGGCCCAGCCTGGGGGTGCAGGCAGATCCAAGCCCCTCAGATTAGCACAGAGCAGTTCAGGTCCCCTGGAGGCCCCAGCTGCCCTTGCCCCTTCAAATAGCATGACCTGAAGGACTCCAGTCCAGTCAGGGCCTGTCCCAGGAGGCTGGACACAGACGCTCTGGGCAAGCCTGCGGGACCCCTCACAGCTGTTGCCACATGTGTAGGAACCATGGCTGGAGGGACAGTCGTTCTGGGGAGCCGGTGGGTGACGGGCCTGGCCAGGCCACTGGGAGCTGAAATTCAATTATGCAGGATAGGCGGGGCTGCTGGGACCCAGAAGGTTAGGGATTCGTGTTAACACCATTCTGGTTAAGACTTTTTGTGTTGATAAATAATTCATAAGGCAGTTAGTGCTTTGAGTCTGACAACAGGAGAATATATTAATGCAGTCGACTCCAGAAAGGTCAGCAGCGGACGGCAGGGCTGGGGGCCATCCTTTACTCGTTCCTGATGGGCTCGTTCATGATTCCAGCCCGGCGAGGGCTGATTGAACAAAGGGAGAGCCCCCTTGGTGCGGCACACCGTCCGCAGTGTGCGGGGAGGACTGGGCCCGGGCCCTGGAAAGGCCCCTGAGGGGGAGCCCAGGGCCACGGGCTCTTCTGAGGGGCACCATCTGTCCCCCTACAGCTTGGGCGGGGCTGGGAGTGGTTGGAAAGTAAGTCCTAAAGTGGTGACTATTGGCTGTCCTCAAGTCTTTGTGGCCCCCTCACTGTGGGTCACCTGCCACTCCAGGACCCAAGGTCAGAGGATTGAAGAGAACCCAGAGATGCCTGCTGTCATGGGTGCCGTGGAGGGAGGGGCCGATGGGCAAGAAGGGAAGCAGGTGCACAAAGGGGATGACAGAGGAGGGGAGAGGATGTGGAGGGGGCCCCCTGAGGCTCAGCGTCCAGGGGTGCCATCTGAGGGGAGGCCCGTCCTTGGGCTACCTGGAAGACAGGCATTCCTCAGGGAAACAGCACCCACTGGGCCCTGCCCATCATGTGAGTGAGTGTGTGTCGGTGAGTGTGTGTATATGGCGCTGTGAGTGCATGTGCTTGCATGCAGGTGTAATTACAACGTGGCCGGCCAGTTGCAGGAGCAGGTTGTGACCCTTGAGGCCTGTGGAGATTTGGATACACGTTTGCCCTAGGAACGAGGCGATGTCAGTCGCAGCACTGAGCAGTCATGGGAGAGAAGCTGATGGGGCAAAATGACTCGTTCAGGCTCTGAGGGCCAGGCCTGGGCTCCGGCGTGGAGCAGAGGCCATGGGGTGCTCCCAGCGCATGCCCTTGGCAAAGTCACCCGCAGGCCCATGCCCCAGTTCTCCTTGGTGTCTGTGGGAACTGCACCCAGAGAAAATGTGACATAACTTTGTGTTTTTCATAGCAGTTACAGTCAAGGCTCCAGTGATAAGAAGCAGGTATTCAGCCTCAGGAACTTTGTCTGACAGAACATTCCAGAATTGTGTGAGATACAAGGCAGTGTTGTGGGGCTGGCCCCCACCACAGGCAGCAACCCCATTCTGTGTGACACCCAAAGCCCCCTCTGGATTCCATCCCCTGGAGACCCCATGAGGGGAGGAGGAGAGTGGGACTGGTCAGTGGTCAGAGCAAGAATCATCCATATATTCCCTCGTTCATTCCCTGCCTCCACTGTCCAGGGTCTCTGTACCCACCTGAGTCATTCACTCATTCATTCCCTGCCCACAGTGTCTGGAGTCTGTGTACCCGCCTTAGTCATTCGTTCATTCAGTCGCTCCCTCCCAGCCTACCCTGGACTGCAGGAATGAGATCTTTGTTCTAAGGGAACTTGGGTTTCAATAGAAGGAGGTTGATGTTAAATTAGCAGCTAGTTGAAGATTGGCTACAGCGTGAGGTCTGGACTCTTGACTAGTGCTGTGTGGGGTGCTGCTCCACACAGAGCTCAGGGAAGGGCAAGGAAGGCAGCCTGGAAGGGGTAGGGGGGTGTGGCAGCTGGCGGGTCACGACGGCCAGGCGTGACAAAGCCCAGAGTTCTCTTCCAGGTTGGGGGGATTGGCTTTTTCTGTGCCGGCTTCCCCTCTCACCAGGCACCAGCTATACTCAGACTCTGCCCTCTGAGGACAGGCCACACACTGGCCACTCAACATCCTAGGCTTGGGGCCTGAGATGCTTCCAGGCTTCCACCAAGCCTTGTACTGTCTCCGGGGGCTTCCCTCCAAGGCTGCTGTCAGCCACATCTGAATGTGCAGGAAGAGACCGTGGAGGCGGGAGCAGGGTCCCCAGCCTCTTGTCCCTCAGGCCCTATGAAACCCACTGCCCTGGTGGCTGTCTCTTCTCAGCCAAGCTTGGCGGCCTCTGTGGCCCCAGAATTCTACTGCCCTCCATAAGCTCCCCACTGGCCGAGGCACAGCTGGATGGATGCATTAGTGGGGCTTGCTCTTCTGGCCCCGAGGGGCCGTGGGGCAGGCAAGTAGGCAGGCAGTGTGGAAGGGGCACCTGCCCTGGGCAGATTCGGGCCCCTCTGTCCTCGCTGCCCCCGCCTGTGACAGATGGCATTTCCCCCCAGTGCATCCCTGCTCGGTAGCCTCCTCCCCACCTTCTCTGCTCACAGAGGAAGCTGCGCCTGGCCATTAGGATGCAGTAACTTAATTGCTCATTAATTGGGTAATTAGTGCTTTGTTTTGCTTTGAAGTCGAAACAGTCATAAAAAGTGAATTAGCTGAGTAAATAAGAATAGGGTTTTCAGGATCCACCATCCAGATCTCTTGCCTAATTAGGCGTTCCTGGGTTGAGGTGGCCAGGGGCAGGACGGAGACCTCTGTCTAGTCTCAGCTGCCACGAGGGAGTCACTGGCATGGGGCCCTGACCACATGGGCCAGGTTAAGATCATGGCTTTAGGAGCCTGCTCACCCACCCTCCATCCATGCCCTGGGAGGGCTTCCAGTCACTCTGCCTCAGTTTCCCCATCCATAAGCAGGTGGATCTGTGGTGGGGACTCGAGAAGTGTGGAGAAGCAACCCCAGTGAGCAAACACAGCATCAGCCCAAGTCCTGTTGTCTTCTAGGCCCCTGCCCTTCTCCTGCCCCCACTCCTGCCAACCTCATAGCCCCAGGGCTCGCCTGTGGTTCTGGGGACGGTGGATAGTGGCACAGGGTCTTTTGGGGCTTGGACCCAGCTCAGGCCTCTGCTCACTGGCCGTGTGGCCGGAAGTAAATCCCTTTACCCTTTGAGCCTCTCCCTTCTCATCTCATGGCCTATACCATAGTGGGCATGGGTGGCTGCAGCCTTCTCCAGCCATGTGCCTGACTCCCGCCGCTGTACCGCCCCGCACTCAGACCTGGCCACCCGACAACCACAGCTGCCCCGGTCCATAGATGGAACAACAAAGGCCCCAGCACTGCCCTCCTGGCCACCCCCACCCCTGAGAGCCCCCAGGGTCTCCTCCTGACAGGGCCAGGGAGCCTGGCTGAAACCTTCAGCTGCAGTGCTCACTCCCAAGGTGGAAGTGAGCACACAGGATGAACAGCAGCCTTGCAGCCCACTCCCGGTGGTAACCAGATAGTGCAGCCTCCTCCCAGGCTGCTGCCCGCCTGGGGTTCACACTCCTCATCTGTCTCTGTATTTTTGCTGAATCGCTTAACTGGAATGTGTTCTGCCTCCCCGCGGAGCGTTTGCAACAGAAATGAAGGTGACACCTCCGCCTGTATCAGCGGAGAAGGATGGATTTGCGCTCAGGGTGGGGGTGGCGTTCCTCTGCTCCCTAGAGGGTGAGGGCCTGCTCTTCTCTCCCAGTTCTTCCAAGGCAGCTCCAACAAGCAGGATATTTAATAAGCTGGGGCTGATGTGCGGGGCCATAGGAGGCCGGGAGCCCTGAGGACAGACGTGTACTGCCCACACGGACACTGCTCCTGGGCCCCACGCACACGTGGCACCATGTGGCCTCACGGCAGGTCGTCTGACCCTTCAGGTGCCTTGCATTCACTAGGGCATCTGGCGAGATACCCTCGGGTAGAGCACCCACTGGATTGGATGCCAGGTGCTCACGTCTGAGAAGTCTCAGGGCACGACTCCCCATGTCTCAGCACCCACATGAGAACACCCCCAGTGAGCACTGCCCGCACCAAGGACCGATGTCACCTGAGCTTCCCCAGGTGTCCCCCAGCACACCTCTAGCCTTACGGCTGTGGCCCAGGGCAGGGGTCAACACCACTGTGCAGCGGCTCAGATCTTCCTCCCTTCATACCCAGGTGGGCTGAACAGAAGGTCCTGTCGCCTTCCACTCACACGCAGACCACAGATCCTGCTGACTTCTGGTTGGCAGCTGCTCAGGCCTTTGCAGGTGACTGTGCCCATGGCGAGCCCAGCCCAGGCTGGGGGGCAGGTGCGGCCCCCCTCCGCCCCCGGCAGGTCTGTGGGCAGGGCCTCCAGGGCTTCTGCACAGTGTAAGCCCTGCTGCTGGGACAGGGACCTGGCCCACCTGCCCCTCCTCCCCAAGCGCCAGGCCACACTGCTCCTCGGCCCTCTGACCTCTGGATGGAGGCTGGGTTAGGGGTGGTCTTAAACACCCTCCCCCCAGGGCAGACCCTCTGTCTCCATTGCACATGGAGGGACCCTGCTTGCCCCCAGAGGTGACTCTGGGCCAGCCCTGGATTCTAGAACGTATGCTGGGAGCACAGGCTCAGCAGCGAGGTCTCCCTGCCCATGAATTTTTCATGCCTTTGTTTGAGGAGTGGGAGACCAGCAGCCTTCCTCGCGGTGCTGTGACACGGTAATTAACGTTCACGCTGAGAGAACAAGGCCGGTCTCTGTGGCTGCTGAACGACCGTGTCAGTTTGTGGAGGGTGATGAGTGGCCCTCACCCCATGCAGACAGCTGCCTAGATTTCTGGAAGGGACTTGGCGATGGAGGCTAAGCCCCGCAGACCTCCTGTGCGGTGCCCCGAGGGAGCAGGCACTGTCAGGTGAGGGTGTCTGTGTGCAGGCCCCAAGGAGGACTCGGGTGCCTCTGCGGGCTGGTCGGATAACGTGAAGGAAGGGGCTGAGGCAGATCGTGGTGATGGTGGAGGTGACGAGGGTGATGATGGAGGTGACGGTGGTGGTGAAGGCGACCGTGGCGAAGGTGTGGCGCTGACAGAGGTGATGAAGGTGAAGCTCGCTTAGTGACAGCGAAGGAGGTGATACGGCTGTGGCAGCAGCTCACGTTACAGAGCCCAGCCTGCCAGTCAGCGGCCGTTCTAAGCGCTCCAGTGCAGTGACCTGTTGAACCCCAAGCCCACCCCACTGTGGAACCCCTCACCCCCGGCTCTACAGATGAGACTGAGGCTCCAAGAAGTGAAATGAGTGGCCAGCATCACTGTGAGTGGAGGAGTCAGGGCAGAGCCCCAGGATTGGGCCCCAGAAGCTTCTGTGTGGCCGTGTTCCCAGCGTGTGACAAGGACCAGCACTCTGGGCCTCGATGTCAGGAGAGGCAGGGTGGGGTCACAGTGGAGCCCCGCTAGCATTGGGCAGAGCTGTCATCCAGGCATGTGGCTCCACGTTCTCAGTAAGAGGCAGGATTTCGTGAGGAATCTCCAGATTTTTAAATGTTGGCAGCAGTTCTTTTAAACATTAGGACAAAGGAAGCCGCATCTAGCTTTTGGCTTCTTAAGCCTTGTCTCAAGGCCTGTCCACCCGTGGATGGGAATCAGGGAAGGCTGTCAGTTAAGCCTGGGGCATACCATGTGTCCCTTGTTATATCACCTCCGTGAACGTGGGCGACACACAAAGAACTCAGACATCGCAGGTCATATCTGTTAGCAGAGTGACGCAGCGGGTTGGGGCGTGGAGGAGCTGAGCTCGGGGCCTCTGAGATGCAGGACCCTGAGCTCACGTATGTGTCTGACCTACGCTGGGTGGTCATGAGCTCCCAGCAGGGCGCCTTCCCCCAGCCACCCTTCGGAGTCACCTGGGTCCCAGGCATTCGGGCTGACATAGCCTGAGGTCCCTCGGGTGAGCTGAGGTGCACTTGGGACTAACCCTGGGCTGACTGACAGATGGGCAGAGCGGATGGCCCTGGAGGAGTGGCGCTACGGCTTCACTGTTTGCTGGCTTGGCTAGGCTGGGAGGAACTGGTAGAGGGGTGTGGTTCCTGCTGAGTGGGATTGGAATTAGGGGCAAGCAGGGAAGGTTGGGGTTGACGTTGGGCTCTTGTATGGGCCAAGTAGGGCTCCCTGTCTAGCCATCAGCCATTACGGTGAGGGACATGAGCCAGCACTTCCAGGGCTGAGAGACGCCTCCTTGAAACTCCCTCGGTTAGGGCCTTCAGCCATTCCAAAGGGGAGGGAAGCCCTCATTCTCATCCTTGTTGGAAGACAACAGTAATTATATTGAGTGATGGTGGTGAAAAATACCATCTTACTGTATATAGTAATGAGTATGTACCCAGCCCTAGAGCTTTGCACGTATTCACTCATATAAGCCTTACAACAGTCCTGTAGGTGGGCCATTGACTGTTTTCCAGAAGCATACCTGAGGCACAGAGAGGTCACGGCACTTGCCCAAGGCTGCACAGCAGTGGTGGCAGCGCAGCGTCAGAGCAGGCATCTGCCCCAGAGCCGTGTCTTGTGCTCCTTGCACACCCAGCACTCACCTCGGGTCTGTCCCCTGCTCTGTGGGCTCCCTGCCTGGACTCCCACCCACACCAGGGTGACAGTTTCCAGGGCCGCCCAGCCCAGCCCCATGAAGGTCGCCTCGCTCAGGCAGCTCCCGCAAGACAGATGTGGCTCTTTCCCTCCTTGTCCTGATTAATTGCCTCATTCAATTCCGACTCTATTGCAGTTAAACATTAATTCAGTAGGACTTAATAACGTGAATTCATTTACGACGCAGCCTGTGCTGGCTGAAAACGGTGAGCTGTTTGGTTAATTACAGGCTCCGTGTGCTCGCTGGCAGGCACCCTCACCCCCCTCAATGTCACATCATTTAGCTGTCACCAGGGGCCCCATCTGAAGGTGCAGGAGGGCTGTGAAACTGGGCCTGGGGCTGCTTCCCGGGGAGCCGAGGGACAGGTGTGCTGTGCCCGAGACCCAGCCTTCTGACGGCTTGGTGGGATCGCAGTTTCCACCTCAGGGGCTCTGTGCTGCTAATTAGGCATAAAGAAGCCTGACTGGGGGTCTCCGGCAGCTCCACTATTTCTGCAGGATCAGAGGCGGTTCGTGCCAGCCCTTCTCCAGGCCCCGCTCCCCACAAGCCATGACCCCTTAGTCCTTCCACCCCTCTCTCCTAAAGTGCCAGTCACATGGTTGCACACTTAAGAGCGCGATCTGGGGTCTGCAGGTGAAGCTCTGCGTGTTCAGGCTGCTCACCTTTCCAGCTTCACCCCCCACGTTCCCCTCCTCACCTTCCTGCTCTGCCTCCCAGGTGTCAGCCACCGCGCTAGAGCTGGCCAGCCCCGAGGGGCAGGGGCCTCTTGCCATGGTTGTCCAGCCAGGAAGCTGGGCCCACAGCCCCTTCTGCCTTTTGTGAAGGGACCCCCCCTAACCCCCAGAGATCTCAGATCAGGCCCTGCAGGGTGCACGTCAGAGGGACAGAGGGTCCATCCAGCTGCTCTCAGCTTCAGGAAGATCCCCCCAAATACCAATCCCTGTTGCCACAGGTTCCAGGTTGGGGTCCCCACCATCCCCAGGGTCACTTTCCCACCGTGGTGAAGCCCAAGGCAGGCTGGCACAACTCTATGAACTCTCACTGTACCACTCTAGCCCTTAGCCTAGGGCATAGAGGGCGTGTGCCCCACTGCTGAGTGGGTCTGGGGTGGGCTCCCCTCAAGAAGCTGCATGTGTCTGGGGAACACCCCCACATGTCTGTCTGCCAGGGTCCCATGAGCCTCCTGTGAGTTCCAGGGAAATTTATTTTCAGCGGTATAATTCACTTGACATAAACATGTCATAATTACAGCTGCTGGGAAGAGCTTCTTTTTCCTTTATATTCTTTCGGGGGGAAATTGCTGTGATTTCTAGAGCAGCCTTTCTTTTTAGAGCTCTATGCTTACTGGGAACTGAAAACAAAGATGTATTTACACAATTGTCACAATCTCCTTAACCAGCTGCTCTCACATGTGTAGCGGTTTCTACTGGGGCGTCTGCAGGGGCTGGGCAGTGGGAGTAGGCGTCCCGGGTGCCCCCGCCCTGCCCCTGCCCGCCTGTTGCTCCGAGGCTGGGCTTTCACGTCTCCCTCCCCTGAGCCCTGGTCCATGGGCCTCATGGCCACTCAGGAGACCCTCTCATCTCACCGCCCCCCGCCCCAGGGAGCTCAGCACCTGGGAGGGGACCAGAGGGGAGTGGGGTTTACTCGATGTGTTTCCTGGGGTTACCTGTTGGCTCTGGGCCCGCTTGGGCCTGGGACGGTGGCTGGTGTGCGTCTCCCCGGTCACGTGTTCTCCTTTGTCTCACCTCTGCCTCGCCTACACCCGTGCCCTTCCCCCGCACCAGGGTCTCAATGGAGCTCTGATCCAGAACTTGCCAGGGGCCCCCAGATGCCTCCCAGCTTCTGGTACGTGGGTCCCTGGCTGGGGCCACTCCCACCCCAGACCCGAGGCCCCGAGTCAGGGTGGGGGTCTGCCAAAGCCACTGCCTCTGGCCCTCCCTGCCCCCAGCCTCACCTCACCCACTAGCAACCAGCCTGCCTATGGGACACTGACTCCCCTCTCTCTCTCTCCCCCCTCTGCAGTGTGACAGCGAGAGTGACGGGGATGACAAGGTAAGCCGCAACCCGCTACACACACTTCACCTGCCCCTCCTGCTGACCTGGCTTCCTGGCAGGCTGGGCCCCAGAGACCAGGCAGAAAAGTTGTGGTTCTCCTGTGGGGCATGCGGGGGCTGGGGGTGGCCTCCCGGGTGTGGAGGTGCCAGCCTGGCCTGGCTGAGGAGGCCAGGGACGTCATGCTGGGGTGCTGCTGAGGCTCCCTGGGACTGCAGGACCATCCCCCAGCTCCTGGCCTGTCTGCAGCTGTCAGTCCAGGGTTTCCTGGGATGGGAGCACCGTGGGCAAAGCAGGGGCCACGCTCTGTTGGGCCAAGTGCAGCCCCCAGTGTTTCCAAGCTGGGGGTTGTAAACATCACCCCCAAACAGACACTTCTGCTAATAGCAGCAGCGCCTGGTCCCTCGCAGTCCCCCCCAGTCCCTGATTTTCAGGAACAGTGAAGTTTCCACTGTCTCGGGGCTTATGCAGTGGGGAGTTAGCATAGGGGCAGCGAGGGGCCCTCCCACAGTGCCAGCGTCCTTCTGCACTCCTTTCCACAGCGCCTCCCTTGGCCCATGGGATTCGGGAGTCCTTGGTCCTGGTTATCTGCTGGGCCCTGTGTGTTCTGGGGGGTGGAGGAAGAGCTCTTAGCTCAGCAGCTGTTTGCAGAACACCTACTGTGTGCTGAGCTCTGTGGGCAGGGATACAGTTGGGGGCACCACTTGGGACTGGCTCTCAAGTTGGAAAAACAGCAACGGGCATGAGACTCAATGGGTGCACACACCTGGCACTCACTCAAAGCACCATGGGGCAGGACCTGCCACTGCCCGATGCAGATGTGGCAACTAAGGCACAGAGAGGGTAAGGAACCTGCCCAAGGCCACACAGCTGGAACCCAGGGAGTCTGGCTGCACCATCTTTGGTGGACAAGTCAACAGCCCACCTGAAGAATCTTAGGTGGTGAGACTGGCAGGAGGTGGCCACACCAATGTGATGGAGCCCCTGGCCCTCGGGGTGGGGCCCAGGGGCCGGCACTGAGCACCATGGAGGACGTGTGTCCAGGCAATGAGGGCAGTGTGCGTAAGGGCACTTGGTGAGAGGCGGACGGGAGGGCTGCTGAGTGCTGTTTGCTGAAGGTTTTATGAACTGGAGCGTGGTTCCATCAGGAGGTCTGTGTGGTGTGTGGCCATCAGTTGCCACCTCCCTGGTGTGGCCTGGCCTGCCTGGACTGGAGCTGTGGATGGACAGACGGCCAGTCTCTCTCCTGCAGGCTTCACGCTTTAGCATAGCTCAGCCTGTAAGCAGGTGAGCAAGCGTGGAAAGGATTCAGAGGCTTCCTGGCAGGGTGAGCAGGGTCAGGGCAGGCCTGTAGCGCACACCTGGGTCCAGATGACAAGCCTCATGGCAGGCGTACTGGTCTGGGCCGGGCGAGTAGGGCAGGGGCAGAGAGGTGGAGGTAGCAATGGGAGTCACATGGTGGATAGAGGAGGGGCGGGTGTGGGCACGGGGGAGGTCAGGGATGTGCTGTCCAAAGTGAGTTGGCCCAGATGCCCTGTGGGGTCACTGTGGTCTAGACCATCCTAGGAAGGTGGCGAGAGGGCAGGGCAGCTGGGAAGTGTCTCTGGTCGTGGATGCCCTCCCCTCAGCTGTCCTGTGAGCGGACAGGGCATGGTGGGCGCTGGCGAGGTGAACCCCGGGCCAGGTGCCGCGTTGCCACAGGCGCTATCACTCCTGATTCCTTTAATGAATTAGATTATAGCACCTGGGAGAGGGCTGTGTTGGCTTGTTGCCCTCAGCACCTCCTTTCATTTAAACCCAACTTGCAGGAAAAGTGCTCTGAAGCCAAGGGCCCTCTGAGGGAGGGTGTGGGAAGGGGGTTTCGGAGACCCTGAGGCTCCTGACTGCGTCTTCCAGAGCCGCCTGGTCAGCGCTGGCCCTGGCAAGGTTCTCCCTCCACCCTTTGGTCCAAGGTCCTGCAGGAGGCAGGACCCTGGGAGTGGAGACCAGGGGCTGGAAGGGCAGAGCCAGGGCCCAGCCGCACATGGCCGCCGCGAGCACACACACCGAGAACTGCACAGGGCCATCGGCTCCAAGCATCAAGGCCGGCGGGCTGTGACCGAGGGCGCTCAGGGGGCCGTGGCTTTGGCTTCCTCTACACTCACACCCACCCTCGAGCTGGCCCAGAAGCTCACTCTGGCCAAGTCTGGGGGTGGTCTGGAACCCGTGGTTCTTCCTGGCGATTCACTGTGCAGCCTGAGGGAAGAACTCCACTCTGGGAGAAGTCCAGGGTACGAGTCCCAGAGCCCTCTGTTGGCAGGAACTGGCTGGGTTCTGTGTTGGGCCTCAGGGGGTCCTGAGGAGGAAGGGCTGAGTCCAGCCTTCCTCAGGCTGACTGGGCCGGCAGTGGCAGGCCCTGAATGGGCTGCACGGGTGATGCGGGGACACACCCAGTCCCGCATGCGACAGCCCCTGGCTCTGTTGCAGGGCTGGCCAAGGTCAGAGGAGGGAGAGGGAAGCCGCCCACTCTCCGCACCCCCGTGCCCCCACCCGCTCCATGACTGATGGGGGCTACAGTGAGCGAGTTAGCACAGAGTGAGTAAGCCTGTCTGCTGCTGTTCGTAAGGAGACGCGTCCTCAGAAGTGGACAGAGCCAAGTTATGCTTTAGAAAGCCCCTTGGCTGGTAAGCCAGGGAAAGGTACAGGTTTCCTCCCGGGTCACCCAAGTTTGCCTTCTCCGTGAGCGTGTGGGTCTCCTGTGACACTCGAGTGTGTCCCTGGGCAGCTTGAGTTGGAGGCCAGAGGCCAGGGCTGAGATTCCATGCAGCTGACAGTGGTGCCACTCAGCCTAGGCTGGAGGGGTCCTGGACGGAGCCCCATGAGCTGCCTGATGGAGGGGAGGTCATGGGGCTTCGCAGAGTGGTCGCCTAGGACAAGGCTCACTTTAGGGCCCAGGATATTCACCAACCAGCATGGCTGAACCTTGGTATTTCTGCCCCTGGGACGGGGATGTGCATGGTCAGAACTGACTGGGCCCTGGATCAGTTAGGAAATTCATTTACTTCTGTAATGGAAACTGGACTTAACAGGGGCTTAGTAGTTTCTTTTTCTCACCTAAAGGCCTGGATGTCGGCCTTCTAGGTTGGCATGGCCCGTCTGCGGTCATCAGGTTCCTCTTTCTACTTGGCATTCTTGGCAAATGGCTTCTTCCTCATGAAAGTGTTAGTCAATCAGTCATGTCCAACTCTTTGCGACCCCATGGACTGTAGCCCACCGGACTCCTCTGTCCATGGAATTCTCCAGGCAACAGCACTGGAATGGGTTGCCATTCCACTCTCCAGAGGATCTTCCCAACCCAGGGATCATCGAACCCAGGTCTCCTGCATTTGCAGGCAGATTCTTTACCATCTGAGCCACTAGGGAAGCCCTTCCTCATGGTCACCACTTAATCCCCGGGGGCAGTTCTAACACCAGCCATTTCATCTGCATTCCGTCTTCTCACACCATTGATCTCACAGTGACTGGTCACCTCCACGGTGAGGCAGGGATGATGTTGGTGCAAAGTGTCCAGTGGAGCCGAAGCAGAAGGAAGGAGGGGATGAGCTCAGAGGGGTCACGATGTAAAAAGTAATCATGGCAAGAAGTTCAGCTTTTGTTCCAAGCCCTATGGGGAACCACCATCCTGAGAGGTCCCTGCCACACAGCCTTACCCTGGCAGTGCTCCCTGGGGACACTAATTATGCACCAAGGGTATCAAGTGTGGTTCAGACTTCTTGGTTTCCTCCGTGGCAGGGACACCCGGTTACTCAAGGCTGTTTGGTTCTGAGTCGAGGTGGTGTATGGAGAGTTTCAATAACCAGAGAGATCTGAGTGCCTTCTGTCGTTTGCCCTAGCTGGGTTTCTGGACGATGAGTAGCTTCCTCTGGAACCATCAAAAACCAGGCGCAGGTCAGAGGGCCCTGGCAGACACTCACCCGGGACCTCAACCAAAGTGACCATCCGCCTCCCCACCTCAGTTTGGCTAGCCTGTGGCAGGGCCCCCTCCTTAGAGCAGAGAGAAGGCCTCTGCCCCCGGCAGCGCTCCGACTGCTTTCCTCCAGGAGCAGAGCCAGTAGGAGCTGGACGGGAGGAAGGCCACGTGTCTCCATAGCATGTCCAGGATGGCCAAAGTCCTGCCTTTAGCAGTCTGCAAGAGCATGAGCGGGACAGAGGACAGCGTCCACTTACAGCAGTGCCCTGGCCTCCCCCGGAGCCTGGCAGCCAACAGGCCAGGGGCAGCTCCCTGCGCACCCACGGCGGTGCCTCCCAGGACAAATTGGAACAAGCTTGACCTGTCACCTTCCTTGGTGCAGAGCAGATTTGAAGCAGCTGGTTGGAAGCCACCTGGGCTGCTCTCAGAGGAGGGGTCAGTGAAGGAGGAGCAAGCTGGGCGTGCAGGTGGGGCAGGAGAGTGAGAGGCTGCAGCCGATGGAGTCTGTCCATGCTGACTCACCCACGTGCTGGGTGCTGACAACGCCATGGCAGGCAGGGAGGGCGGGACGGTAGGAAGGTCCAGGGCCCATCTCTCCTGGCCAGTTTGCTCCAGTATCTGAGGCCAGATGGACCTGTCCCTCCCACCTTGCCCCCCACCCCAGGCTCCTGCCAGCCCACCTGCCCCTCCTCATCAGCCTTGGGCTCTGCCTCTGGCTCCAGGTGCAAACACAATAAGGACATTGTGCCTCCCAGATACAGACAATCAGAGACCAGCCCAGCCCCTGAGGCTGACACCCAGACAGACAGATGGAAAACCTCTCCACCGCCTTTCCTTTTGAGGGACCAGGCCCTGCCCTGGGGGCAGCCCATGCCCCAGGCTTCAGGCCCCCCTCACCGCCCCAAAACATGTGGCTCCCCCCGCACATAATCCCCCACATGCTTTGCCATGCTGCCCCCAAGTCCTGCTCTGGGCACCCGACTGCTGGCGGGGAAGGCGGCCGTACTGCCAGGAGGCTTTGGAGCCTGGTGGCCAGATGGCTGTGGTTGGAGTCTAACTGCTTTTTTATTGGAAAAATATGGGGTGAAAAATTGTGTGGGGCTCATTAGGCAACCCGCTGGCCTGGCCAGCTGCCGTCTGCCTGAGCGGCTCAGCGAGGTGGCTGGCCGGCCAGCACCTAGCTCTCTCTGGAGGGCTGTCTGTCTGTCTGGCCTGTCTGCCAGGCTCAGCCCCCCCCATCCCCGACTCCACCAGGACATGCTCCCCGTGCTGGGCTGTAGGAACAGGACCTGGGAGGGGGCAATCAGGCAGCTGGCTGGAGGGCCTGGGGCCCTCTTGAGGCCCAGACTCCCACAGCCAGCCCTCCACCCCCTGAGCCTCGGCTCTTTGCTAAATGTTGTCAACTAGGCGTCATGGTGGTTCCTGCAGCCTGGGGTTGGAGGCAGGGATTCCAGGGGTTGGTGCTGGCTGCTGAGGTGGTCTGGCCAGCGTCTCAGCCCCAGCCCCACTCTCACCCCCACTTCAACTCCCACCCCTTCTCTCACCCCAGCACATCCTCTTCCAAAGCCCCAGGTCAGCCTTGCTGCTTCTAAGCCCTGAGTCCGCAGTGAGCACAGACCCCAATCCAGGCTCAGCCTTCTCTGAACCCCCATGTTTTCACCTCTGAAATGAGGCTTAGCAGGTCTACCCCTTAGGTCCCCTGTGACGACAAGGAAAGGGCACACAGACATGACACACAGCAGCTCAGACAGCGCCTGGCTTGCGTCCCTGCTGCCATCACAGGGCACCGCCCCTCTGGCCCTGCCACCACTACCATGGCCATCCCCGGCTGACACCCTCTGAGAAATGCTCAACACCCAGTTCCCGCAGGATGCCCTTGCTTGCCCTCGGATCACCCCTGCTCACAGAGGTTTTCCTCCGTATGCCCGGCCCAGCCCCAGTCTTGAGAACACCTGCCGGAGTCCGTAGGAGGCTCACCCACCCTCCTCTCTCCTAGCCGCTGCCCCCCTCCCAGGCCAGATGCTGTGAGGACAGAAGCGCCCGGAGCTAGTGCTCCTCGGGTGCCCCCGCCTCAGCTGGAGCAGGGCGACGTCACAGGGGTGTCCTCACGAGGGTTGGGAGGGGCTGTGCACCGGGACCTAGGGCTGCTCTGCCCAAAGAGTCTTCCCATGGGTCTGCCCAAGGAAGAGCCTTTGGCAGTTTGCTCTCTGAGGGTCTTCGGCTGGAACTGGGGGCAGTGCATAGATCCCAGCAAGGACTGTGATCTGGTGACTAAAACATAGCCCATACCTCCTGGGCCCTGCCCACATTGGTTAATTCTGCCCCAGCTAACCCTCTGAAGTGACATCTGTCCTACAGCCCAACCCACAGCGAGGAGCCTGAGGGACCGAGTGAGGATCTGCCAGGACTGGAGTCCCCAGGGAGAGTCAGGCACTGTCAGGCTACTGCAAGGATCCTAGCAGGCGATGGCGAGGCCTGGGCTAGAGGTGCAGGGGTGGGGGTGGTCCTTGTGTCCTACAGCTGCCACAGCAAAGCACCAGTGACCTAAAGCAGCTCGAGTTTATAGTTCAGGAGGTCAGAAGTTCAAAATGGGTCTCCTTAGGCTAAAATCCAGAGACCCGGGGCCCTTCAGATCACCACATCTGCCCTGCTAGCCTCAGAGGAGGCCTCCCTGGGCTGGGGGCACCCAGGGCCTGGTGCAGACGTGCAAGGTGGGTGGTCTCTCTACCTTGGGGCAGGTGGGGAGACTGGTGGGAACCATGGGATTTATCAGGACACACGGAAGACCAAGCATACAAAACAAGTGGATGCTTTCAGACACAGTTAGAACTTGAGAACAAATACGGTGGATGGGGCAGGGGTTAGAGGTAGACCGAGACAGCCCATCCCATCCCCCTAAACTTGAGGCCTCTCCCTTCACACCCTGACCCTGCCACAGAGGAGAGGTGGATTAGCGTCCACAAGAGGGCTCCGCCCTGTGAGTCCCGTTCCCTACCCCCATCCCCCCTCCACCCCTCAGTAGGACCAGAGGCATCGCCCTACTCGATGCCTCCCACCCCACTAAGGGACCTGCAGACCAGACCCTAGTCCCCAGTCCCAAAAGAAAGGGCTTTGCAGTTATTCTGGCTGAAAAGAGCCAAGCCTGCCTCCTGCCTCCACCACTTCCTCCTGATACGCAGAGCTCATGGCTCCTGCTTCAGACACTGGCTGAGAACGCACTGCCCTCAGGGATGGGCTGGTCAGGGTGCCCACCGCACGTTCACTGGACTCAAGCACCGCACACTGGGTGGCTCAATCCACAGCAAGTTACACTCTCAGGGTTCCAGTTACGGAGACCGGGGCCTAGAATCAAGGTGTGGGCAGGGCTGTACTCCCTCCGGAGGAGCCTTCCTGCCTCTGGTGGCCTCAGGCTTCCCGAGCTGGTGGAATGGCTCCCATCTCCGCATCTGCGGTCACGCAGGCCCTCACACCCCCATGACTGTGTCTCCTCTGTGCAGAAGAAGGCAGACATAGGACTTGGGCGCCCAGTCTAGGATGCTTACCTGGAGATCCTGGATCCCACCTGCCAAGACCCTCATTCCAAATATGGCCCCATTCTGAGGTCCTGGGTGTGCGTGTCTCTGGGGGCCACACTCAGCCCAAGGCAGGGTGCCCTGTCCTCCTGCCCGCAGCCACCTCGTGGACAGCACGAACTGCAGAGGACTGTTGTGGCCACAGTGCCAAGGATGGCAGAGGGGCCGCTGCCTTAAAAGCTCCGCTGTGCATCCCCTCAACTGTAGTCCCAAGCCCATCACCAAGCTCCCTCCTCCAAGGCTTTCCGAAGGGTCTTCTTGATTGCATGAAATCTCACATCTCTGGCACAATTTGCATTTACCCCCTTGTAGCTGTTCTGCACTGGATTTCCTTTTTCTGGTCAGTGAGGAGGGCAAGCCAGCACTGAGTGGGATCTTAGTGACCTTCTGTTGTTCAGTCACTATGTTGTGTCTGACTCTTCGGACGCCATGGACTACAGCCCATCAGACTTCCCTGTCCTCCACCATCTCCTGGAATTTGCTCAAGTTCATGTCCATTGTGTCAGTGATGCTCTCTAACCATCTCATCCTCTGCCGCCCCCTTCTCCTTTTGAAACCTTCAGTCTTTCTCAGCATTAGGGAAGTAGTGAAGCTTCAGCATCAGTCCTTCCAATGAATAGTCAGGGTTGATTTCCTTTAGGATTGACTGGCTTGATCTCCTTGATGTCCAAGGGACTCTCAAGAGTCTTTTCCAGCATCACAGTTCAAAAGCATCAATTCTTCGGCACTCAGCCTTCTTTATGGTCCAACTCTCACATCCATACATTACTGGATAAAACCATAGCTTTGACTATACACACCTTTGTCGGCAAAGTGAGGTCTCTGCTTGTTCATACATTTTATAGGTCTGTCGTGGCTTTCCTTCCCTGCAGCAAGCTTCTTTTAACTTCACGGCTAGAGTCATGGTCTGCAGTGATTTTGGGGCCCAAGAAAATAAAGTCTGTCACTGCTTTCACTTTCCCCCCTTTTGTTTGCCATGATGTGATGGAACTGGACACCATGATCTTAGTTTTTTGAATGTTGAGTTTCAAGCCAGCTTTTTCACTCTCCTCTCTTAGCTTCATCAGGAGGCTGTTTAGTTCCTCTTCATTTTCTGCCATTAGAGTGGAATCATCTGCATATCTGTTGTTGTTTTCTCCCAGCAATCTTGACTCCAGCTTGTGATTCATCCAACTCACATTTCCCATGATGTACTCTGTATGGAAGTTAAATAAGCAAGGTGACTATATACAACCTTGACGTATTCCTTTTCCAGTTTTGAGCAAGTCAGTTGTTCATGTCTGGTTTTAACTGTTAAGTCTTCACCCACATACAGATTTCTCAGGAGGCAGGTCAGGTGGTCTGGTAGTCCCATCTCTCAAGAATTTTCCACAGTTTGTTGTGATTCACACAGTGAAAGGCTTTAGCATAGTCAGTGAAGCAGAAGTAGATGTTTTTCTGGAACTTCTCTGCTTTTTCGATGATCCAGAAAATGCTGGCAATTTGATCTCTGGTTCCTCTTAGTGAGCATTTGTAGATCTTTCTGGCCTTTGCCTCTTTCCCAACACTGGATGACCGACAGGCCCAGCTAGCATGGACCCTCAGCACTCTGCCCCGCCCTCCATGCCCTCACCTCAGCTGAGCCTGCCAGCCTGGCTGAGAGGATCCAGGTTCCAGTCCACACCCATGAACTCCCTCTATGTGAGGCCACGCAGCTCCTTGGCAAGAACTAACCAAGGCAGGGGAGCTGGGCCCAGGAAGCCTATCCCCCTCCCCCCAACCCCCAAGCCACACTGGCCTCCTCACATACACAGCGCCCCGTCTTGGCAGGTGTTCCTGTCACATGGCCTACGGGCCTTCATCTGTAGCCCCTGTATCCACCTGCCCCACTGAGAGAGAGCCACGAGGGAGTGGGCAGGCTGTCACCATCTTGGCCTAGCAGAGGGGAGCCCAGCGACTAAGTGGCAGTGGGGTGGGTACTCCTAGTGCCTCCCAGTTGTGGGTGGAGCACCGTGCATGGACCCCGTGACAAAGCCTCCGTGTGCTCTGCACAAGGACACCAGACACAGAACGTTGGTTGCTGACCTCCAAACCCTGGGTAACCGTGCTGCTGACCACAGGCCGCAAGTGGATTACATCTGTCTGGCCTGAAGGTCTGAGAGACATCCCTGTGCTCTCCAACGGCTGCCTTCATTCTTCCTGCTAATCTAGTCCCACTCCATTTCTTTCTAGATTTCTAACCCCATTAGGTCTTCTCAGATCATACCACTCTCCTTTCTAAAGGGACTTAAAGATGGTCCTGCCTAAAGTCTGGTTTTCCTCCCAAACCAGAGGATGGGGCCAGGATTGCAGCCTTTCCAAGGACTCAGTGCTCACTTTGGACTTAAGAATGACGTTCGACGTGAAGCCGTATCATTACGGGAAGATGGGGTCTCCGCCAAGGTTTGAGGCAGCGGTAGGAGAGGCCCCAAGACAGGAACCAAGGGGGGACATTGAGACCTTGGTCAGACTCAGGAGCTTGTTCTACCAGGTTGATGAGGCTGGGCTAGGGCCAGCGAGTCTCCTAGCTGCTCCCGCTGGTTCCTGGCACTGGCCCAGCCCTCAGTTCCCACCCGCTCTCCCCACCTCCACCCTGGCTCCTAGAACCTGTTACAGCCAGGGGTGGGGTCTCCAGGTAGCTGGAGAGGCTGGGTGCAGCCTGGCTGCTCATCTGTAGGACACATGGCAACGGAATGCCTTTGGGGGCCCAGAGGATTCAGCTGCTTAGTTGGGGATGGTGCCTGACCTGGTGCACCAAGGTCACCACCTCGGAGCTCTAAGCTCCGTCACCAGCTACTGGCTGACATCTCCCATGGAACAGTCCCTGTCCCCACGTCTAGAGGGGTCCCGCCCCTTTTCATCCCCACACTTGCTTGTCACGGCAGCTACTAGCCCAGCTCCTTGCACCCCACCCAGCCCTGTGATGGCTCCTACAGCAGGGCCTTCTTAATGACCTCATCATGTCTGTATTCCTCAGACTCCACACACACTTCTTCCTGTCACTCAGCACAAGTGCCGGAGCTCTGTCATGGCCTCGAGGCCCTGCACCCCCACACCACCTCTATGGAAGGCCCTGCCAGGTTGTTCCTGCCTCAGGGACTTTTACACTGGCTGTGGCCACCCCAGAGGACTCTTCTACAGACCTCCCCTCAGCTTGGCCCTTCTCCTCTTTCAGGTGTCAGCTCAAATGCCCCTCATGGGAAGTCTCCCCCAGGTGCCATTCAGAGCATGTCACCCTTTACTGCCTGCCCACCCCGTCTGACTCATTGCCTGTTTCCCGGCGTATTGCCCATCGCTCCCACTAGGCTGAGGCTGACTCAGGCCTGCTGATGGCGCCTCTGGGCAGCTCTGGAGGCCCAAGGGCTTGTTCTCCCGCATACCATCCCCTCATCGGGGTCCTCGATATGAGGATAGCTACTGTGACAGATTATCGCAAACTTGGTGGCTGAATACTACACTGTTAACCTCTCAGTCTGTGGGAGTCAAGTGCACTGGGGTGGTCCCTCTGCAGCTCCAGGAGAATCCATCTGTGGTGTTTCGGAGCTTGGAGAGGGGCCCACACTCCTGGCCCCTTCTTTCATCTTCACAGCCAGAAGGCCAGCGTCTTCCTACCTCCCCCTCCCACTAGTAAGGACCCTGTGATTAATGTTGGACCATAACGAGGGCTGTGTGCTGAAAAATTGATGCTTTTGAACTGTGGTGCTGGAGAAGACTCTTGAGAGTCCCTTGGACTGCAAGGAGATCAAACCAGTCCATCCTAAAGTAGATCAACCCTGAATATTCATTGGAAAGACTGATGCTGAAGCTGAAACTCCAATTCTTTGGCCACCTGATGTGAAGAGCTGACTCATTGGAAAAGACCCTGATGTTGGGAAAGATTGAGGGCAGGAGAAGGGGGCGACAGAGAATGAGATGGTTGCATGTCCACTGACTCAATGGGCATGAGTGAGCAAACTCCGAGAGATAGTGAAGGACAGGGAAGCCTGGCCATGGGGTCACAAAGAGTCAGACACGACTTAGTGACTGAACAAAAATAATATGGGGTCATCTCCCCATCTCACAGTTAATGGATGACCAGCCTTAATTCCACTTTGCTGTGTAAGGTTCACAGATTTACAGGCTTAAGGCCCTTTTGCCGCTGACCCCAGAGAGGTACATAGGGACACACCACTGCGTGAACATCTTCCCCTTTGCTACCAGAGGCCTTG
Organism: Capra hircus; assembly: GCF_001704415.2. Classification (NCBI taxonomy): domain Eukaryota; kingdom Metazoa; phylum Chordata; class Mammalia; order Artiodactyla; family Bovidae; genus Capra; species Capra hircus. The sequence continues at coordinate 26,572,695 of NC_030824.1, forward strand.
GAGCTGGGCCGAGTACTAGAGCCCAGCTGGGTCATGGTGCGGTGGGCATCGGAGCACACAGCCCCGCAGACCTCCCAGCCCCCAGCCTGAGAGTCTGGATTTTCCCACCAGAATCCCAAGTCCTAGGTCCAGCCTCTGTTGCCTTCCTGGAGGCAGAGCATGTTTTGGCTAAGCTCACAGACCCCACGGTCAGACTGCCAGGGTTCAGATCCCAGTTTTGCCACATACCAGCTCTATGGCCTCCAGCAAGTCACCTCGCTTCTGTTTCCTCATCAGCAAAATGGGAATGACTGTAGTCTGTCCTCAAAGATAAGCATGAGGGCCCAGTGATTTCATGGTTGGAAGCCATTCAGCACAGTGCTGCCTGACACATAGCAAGGGCCACATATATGCTATTTTTATGGCAAGAAACTGAGTTTGGAGGTATGGTGTTTTAGGGGGCAGGGTAAGGGCTAAGTTGGTACATGTAAATAGTAAGTAAATCTACAGAGCAAAAGGACTTAAAAGCCCCACCTAGAGGCTGGCACCCAGAGAAGGCAATGGCACCCCACTCCAGTACTCTTGCCTGGAAAATCCCATGGACGGAAGAGCCTGGTAGGCTCCAGTCCATGGGGTCGCTAAGAGTCGGGCATGACTGAGCGACTTCACTTTCACTTTTCACTTTCATGCTTTGGAGAAGGAAATGGCAACACACTCCTGTGTTCTTGCCTGGAGAATCCCAGGGATGGGGGAGCCTAGTGGGCTGCTGTCTATGGGGACGCACAGAGTCAGACACGACTGAAGCGACTTAGCAGCAGTAGCAGCAGCAGAGGCTGGCACCATTAGCCATTTGTTCTGTAAGGTTGGAGATTTCTGGCAGGCTGTGCAAGTGCATGTGTTTGCCAGTGTTTTGCCACCTTTTGAAAAGGGGGGCGCTGGCCCAGCCTGCACAGCTTCTGGAACTGGTTCCCATGGTCCCAACTGAATGGCTGCGCTCTTCCCTCCTGAAAGGACCCACCTCTGATCGTTCTGGGGCAGGTAGGTATATGCAGGCCCTGATCCTGGGCTGTAAGCTGTGGGTCCCTGGATGCCTCACCAGAACTGACACCCTAGTGCCCCCAGTCCCACAGCAGCTTAGAGGTGGGGCTCCCAAACTCTTTCCACAGCCATTCCATCCCATTACTCTCCATGGATTTCTTTCCTTTAATAGCAAGTTTCTTGATTGGGAGTTGTGCTGCTGGCGTCCGGGTGTTGCATCTGTGTGCTGTGGAGTGGAAGGTGCTGCCCCATACACCTGGATCCATCTGGGGCATTGGTTGCTTAAGTCGTGTCTGATTCTTGTGACACAATGGACTGTTGCCCACCAGGCTGCTTTGTCCATGGGATTTCCCAGGGAAGGATACTGACGTAGATTGCTATTTCCTTCCCCAGGGGATCTTCCCGACCTCGGGATGGACCTGTGAATCTCCTGTGTCTCCTGCATTGGCAGGTGGATTCTTTACCACTGACCCACCAGGGAATGGCAACCCACTCCAGTATTCTTGCCTGGAAAATTCCATGGACAGAGGGGCCTGGCGGGCTACATATAGTCCATGGGGTCGCAAACAGTTGGACAGGATTGAGTGACTAACACACGTGTACTCGACTTTCTAAAGGGGCAGTTGTTCCCCCTGGATCTCAATTCTTTTGGTCCACAGAGTGGCAAGGTGGCCCCGGGGTAGTAGTCAGGGTTGGCATATTCCGTGCATTTTGCAATTACAATAACTACTGGGACCTCTTCTCCCACTTTGCATCCCCATTTCGCTGATGGTGAAACCGAGGGCAGAGCTTACGTCAGACAGATGTGGGGGCTCTGTTCTTCCTTCAAATCTCAGCTGCTTGACCTCGCGGCTCGAGTTTTCTCCTCTGTAAACCGGGTGTAGGAACCGTCCATATTCGTTGCCGTGAGCATCGGAGTTGTCAGCCCTTACATAGTACGGTATAGCTGGCACCGCGCCCTGACCTGGTGGAGGGGATGGCACGGCGATTGCTTGAACCCAAACCTGCTGCCCGGCGCGGGCAGATCCACGCCTCGGGGCTGGATTAGTCGGGCCTGCCCGCGCCCCGCCCCCGCCCCGCCCCGCCGCGCTCCCTGGCCGCCGCCTGCGCGCCCGCCAGCAGTGCGCCCGCCGTCGCTGCCGCCGTCTCCGGTCCCCGTGCCGTGCCCGACGGCGCCTGGGACTCCAGTGCGCACTGCGAGCATCCCGGAGCGCGCCAAGTCGGCGTGGGGGTCATGCGTGGCCCGTGCGCCCCCGGCCTGGGTTCCGGCTAGGCAGGGCGCGACGGGAGAGGGGCCACCTCGACGGTCCAAGGCTGGCAGGGGCCCGCGCTCGGCCGCTGGCGTCCATGCCGCCCAGCTTCGTCTCTGGCTCTGGTCCGAGGACTAGCGGCGATCGTCAGCAGAGCGCGCGGGACCCAGGGCGCGCGCGCGGTGAGTGAGAGCTGGTGACTCCGAGGAGGCACTCGGGACTTTGGAGGCCGGGATTGAGAGAGCCGCCGCCCCCTCTAGAGCACCGAGAGAGGGCCCCGGCGCTAAGCTCATTCGACTCATGGGAGCCGGGCGCGCGGAGAGCCCTAAGTACCTCCGCCTGCGCCCCTGGGGCGCACGTGGTGGCAGACCCGTAGAGGGTCCCGGGCCTCGGCCAGGGCGCAGGGGGGCTCTGGGCGTAGGCTGGGCAGGGCGTTGGGCCGGTGGGGGGGCGGCGCGCGCCTTTGTCTGCGCCCCGGCGCGGGCTCGGCCACCCGGGTTCCCGGCGCCCGTCGCGCTCACCTGCCAGGAGTTGGAGCTCTTTGTCTGGGGCGGGGCGCGACCGGAGGAGGTTGTGCCGCGTGTCTGGGCCGAGGCTGCCCCACAGGTCGGATCCTCGCAGACAAAGCGCGCCTTGACCTCCGCCTGCAGCTGGGATTGCCTACCTCTGGGGAGTTAGTCCTGGCCCTGACGCTCTTGGTACCGAGCTTGTCCCCTCCCCTTACAGGACCTCTAACCTGTACTCTGGCCGAGGTGACCCTTTCCTTCCACCCCTACACGGACTCAGTGCCAGGGCGGGAGGATACCCGCGCTGCCTGGGTCATGTCCCTGTAGCTAATCCTCGGGAAGTTATTAGCACGGGTGTAGTGGTTGCGCTGGGACTGCTAGCCTGCCTTGGGTCAGCTGGCCGGCTCCAGACCGCTTGTCCTGGAAGGAAAGTCACCGAAGGACCTCGACCTGGGACATGTCCCAGCAGTGGCTGGCTTTGTACCTGTGCTGGCAAGGGGGCTGTAGCCTGGGCCGCGGCCTCAGATATCCTGGAGCCTGAGGATTCCTGTGTTTGTTGAGAGCCTTCTCCAATGGGCGTGGTTGTGCCTAGCCAGGTGTCCAGGCCCTTGCCCATGATCCCTCAACTTCCCTGACCAAACTTTAACTTGAGCAGTGTGGTGTGGGGAGCAGATAGGGAGGGGAGAATGGCCAGCCCACTGCCTCCTGCTTTTGCCTGGGCAGCATCCCAGGGGTCTCCAGGGCTAGGGAAGACCCTCCCCCATTGCTGCTGCTCACCCCCTTCTCCACTCCCCCCTCTTTGCTCCCTTGACTTTCCCAGGGTCTGGGGCGCCACCTCCTGGCTCTGGAAGCTGGTGCTCCAGCCTGGGGCCTTGAAGTGAACCGGAACTGGCCTGGCTGGGCCTCCTTCTGGGCTGGGCAAGGGCGCCTGCAGCCTTAACTGAACTTGCTGCTCACCCCTTCACCCCTAGTCTGGGACCTAGGACAGTCGTGCCCCACAGAAACAAACTCGTTTTCTCAGAGTGATGCCTCTGCTGTTTCCTTCCCATACTATCAGCCTTGGTGGGATGGAGATGCCCTGCTATGTTGGAGGAGGGGGTTCCAGGGAGGGCTGGCACAGAGGGTGCTGCTGAGGCACCACCTGCCAGGAGGTAGCCCCCCCTTCCCTATCCTGGTGGCGCAGCAACCACATCCCTAGAAGGTAATGGTAGCTTTGAGACTCAGCCCTTTAGCTCATTTGTTTCACCTGCTGAGGGCATGTGATCAGGCACCCCAGGAGGTGCTGGGGACCCCTGTGGGCTGCTTGCACGGGGCCAGGCTCGGGGGCTGTCAGGGCCGCAGGTAACAAAGACCTTCAGGAGGGTGTCCTCGGCAGAGCCCAGCGGCGGCCCCTGCTCCTGTTCCTCTCATCTGGGGGGCGCCGAGTGCCCTCTCATGCCCTCCTCCTGCTGGTGCAGGGCAGCAAGCAGAGAGGATTTAAACCTGCACCAGCAAGGGAGGCACCCTCAGACTGAGGGGGTCTGGGACGGCCCGGAGGACTCGACCGAAGTCCCTGGGTCAGGGCTCAGGCAGGCCAGCTGGTAACAGCCTTTGGGGGCCGGGGGAGAAATGCATACTGTAGTTTGAGGCTGTAGGAAGGCGCTGGACTGTTTTAAGTCCCGGGGTGACTTGTTCTGCTTTGGTTTTGAAAGATAGTCTCGGCTGCTCTGTGGAGAACTAATTTGTGAGACTGTTAATGAGACCAGCTATTAATAATAATTGTAGCAGCTATATGGCCTCAAGTGCGGGTGACACCAGGACCCCCTCCTGGGGTCATGGTGAGGGTCCAGTTCTCTGAGGCTGAGGCTCTGGGAGGTCTTTGGGCTGGCCCTGGGAGTCCAGGAGGGTACGTGGCTTGTGGGCCTTCATAGGAGGATACAGGGCTCCAGGGACACCTGACATCACGCCTGGACACGCGCTCATATCTCCCAGCAGAGCTGGGGCCACGCCTGGTGCCGAGCGAATGGGCATGAGGTGTCTGCATCCAGGCCCTGAGGGGTGGGTGGGCACCACTGCTGACCCCGCCATCCTGCCCCTCAGACCCCCTGCTCAGGTGGACTGCTCACCCCTGTGGGGTCTCCTCAAGTGAGGCACCGATCCAGGCGTTCTGACAGCTGCTGTTCACCACGCGGGGTGCCTTGGGAACGCATGGGAAGAAGTCACAGCCACAGCCTCCCTGCTGCCCCCGAGCTCCAGTGGGGGAGGAGCACCCTCGCAACCACCCTCCACACTGGGGCCTCCCAGGTCTAGTGCCATTCCAGCCTGAGGCTCAGTCAGCCTGTTTTCGGGCTGTTTGTCACTTGTTTTCTTTGGGGTGTGGGGTTTCTGGGCAGGGTTAGGAAGGTGACCCCACCCTAGCACGAAGTGCAAAGGGGCACAGCATTCACGTGAAGGTGTCACGGTTCACTCTGCACATTTCCATCAAAAGGTCTGGTGTGATCCTGGCCCAGGGAGCTTCTCTGAGCAGCTCCCACCCTTTTCCTGCAGACCTGGGCTCCAGCCTGCGTGGGGCCTCACTCTGCCCTACCTGTCATGTCTGTTCTTCCTTTCAATTCTTTGGACAGATGCCCACAAGTGGGATTGCCGTATCACATGGTAGTGCTGTGGTTAGTTTTCTGAGGAGCCTCCATACCGCTTGCCACAGCGGCAGCACCATTTTCCATTCCCACCAGCAATGCACAAGGCTTCCAGTTTCTCCACACCCTCACCAAGCCCAGGGGTTTTCTGTCTTTTCTGATGGTGGCCATTATGGGGCACAGGGGGCCCTCATGCGCCTCGGTACTCAGTCACCCCACCCCCAATAGCAGCCACTGGCTGCTTTCTCCCCAGGGAAGTCCAGGGCTGGGGAGATGCGAGGACGGGTGAAAGCGGAAGAGCATGTGGGTTCTTTTTGGGGTGCAGAAAGTCTTCTAAAACAGGTTGTGGTGATGGTTGCTCACAGCTCTGTACTTTCAGTGGGTATGTTGTATGGTGTGTGAATCATATCCCAGTAAAACTGTTTTAAAACACCACCAACTAGAGAGACAAGATCTGCTAAGAACAGCCTTACGGGCCTCTGCCTGTAAACCAGCGTGAGGGCCACGTCCTCATCCTGACTGTCCTCACCAAGGTGCTGTGCACACACGGGCCTCTCCCCAGGAAGGGAGAGGCTGAGCTGGGTCAGGGGGCCCACCAGAAACTGCCACATTCCTTCCTGAAGCATGTTGGCCCCCACTCAGAGGGGCCCACTCCACCCTGACACTCAGTGCATTATGGTGGCTGTGGTCCCCAGGCCTGTGACTCAGGCTGTCTGAGGCCTGGCAGGTGGTGGCCTGCAGCCTAGGGGCAAGGGGCATCCCCACTCTGTTCCCCCCCACCCTGCTGCCTCCAGTGCCAGGCCCAGGGGTGCCTCCAGGTTCCTGATGCTGGCTCTGCAGGGAGGCACCCAGGTTCCCCAATCCTGGCTCCCCACCCAGCAGGGCCACTGAGCCCCTACATCCCTGCTGAGGGCGGATCCTTGGGTCCCTGATCACAGGCCGAATGACCTGGGTCCAAGTCTACTGGACCTGGGTGTGGTCACGCTCCTACGTGGGGGCAGTGGGCACAGAAAGACGTGTTCTGCCAGGCTGGGTAGCCCTCACATGCACTGAGCCTGCCCAGACCTGTTGCCTGGGTGCCAGGGGCAGGAGGTAGGGGCCAGGTTCACCCCAGCCTTGTAGGTCCCTTTGACCTGACCCGCCTCTCTTTTTTCCAGGCATCTGTGGGCTCCGAGAAGCTCTTTGCCCCAGCAGCCGATAAAGGTAAGTGTGTCTCTGGACTCCATGCCTCTAGAAAAGCACAGGACACACTCCTGAAATGAACTGGAGGCCCCATGTTAGCTCTGTCTTGAATTTCAGGTGCAAAGCCTGAGGCTAGAGTTAGGTGTTCCCATTACTGAGGGATACAAACCACAGCCACAAGGAAACGGGGAGCTGGGAGGAGGACTGGTGTCTCACCCAGAGCCACATAGATCTGGAGCGGTGGTTCCCAAAGTGGGTGGGGGGGGAGGTCCCTGAACCCCTTGGGGACCATTAGGAATGTACTTTCCCAGGCCCTTCCCAGGTTCATGGAGTACATGCTGTAGGGATGGACAGCAGCTCCTGGCTTGTGAAGCATCCCTGCCACAGTGTGGACTGGCCCCCATGGCTGCCACCACACGTGTGGCTGTTTGTCTTAACATGAGACAGACTAGACTCACTCTTCAGCCACACCTGGGCCTTAGCCAGTGAACGCCGAGTGGGACGGCACGGGTGCCTGGCATCCCATCATCACAGAAAGCTCTTCTGGCTGGCACCATCCCATCGAGGCCAGGATAGCCCTTTGTAGCCCAGCCTCTTGGTCGTGGCTGTGGCCCAGAGTGGGTGTCACTGGACGCAGCACAGAGGAGTCTTTTTGCTTGGGAGGCTCCCTTAGGACATGACTACACAGAACAGGCCTTGGGGTACCCAGTGCACCGCAGATCCTGCTGGCCTGGTAGCTGGGCATGGCCTGTACGTGCCTTTAGCTCAGGAAGCCCTTTCCTCAAGTCAGGCATTGCAGCAGAGCCGACACCTGCTGAAGAGTCCAGGTAAGGAGGCCCACCAGAGGCTCCTTGGAGCCAGGCATGCTCAGCTGACATTTCAGACAGAATTAGTGTAGGGTGTTACCAGTTGGAACAAATGATCACAAACCGCGTGGCTTTAAACAACAGGCTCATAGTTCTGGAGACTAGAAGTTTGGAGTCAGGTGTGTGCAGGGTTGTGCTCCCTCCAGAGGCTCCAGGGGAGGAGTCCCTACTGCCTCTTCCAGCTCCTGATACTGCCTGCAAATGTGGGCATCCCCAGGCTTCTGGCTGCATCCTTGCCATCTCTGCCTCTGTCTTCATGTGGCCCCTTCCTCTTCTTGTCTCTTCTAAGGACACCGTCACTAGATATAGGCACCCTCGATCCCCGATTCCCAGTTGATCTCACCTGGAGATTCTTAGCGTGATTATGGCTACCAAGACCCTTTTTCCAAAGAAGGTCACAGTCCCAGGTTCTGGAGGTTATGATTCAGCAGAATTCAGGGAATCGGGCAAGGCTTTGAGGTGTCCAGAGAGGTGCAGAGTTGGAGGGGGGTGATCAGTGGCAGCGCTCATGGTTTTGTCAGTGGCAGGAAGCTCTAGAGATTCCAGGACTCTCCAGAAGGGCTGGGGTCATGTCCAGGTCTGCATGGCCCATGCCTGCCTCTTTCCGTTCTGATGGCTGCTGTCACTTTGCAAGAGCCTTGCCTGTGGAGAAGTGAGAGAGACAGGAGGGGAGAGAGGGCCAGCCTCCCCGGGCAGCTGTGAGCACGTGGGCTGACAGCTTCCTGTCCTCCTTGCAGGAGTGGTGGCAGTGGCCTCCTCCTTAGGTCTGTTCCTAAGCAAACAGGCCCAAGGCAGAGAGGTGTTGCCCTAGCAGAGGAGACATCTCTCTGCCAGCCTGGGTTATGGGTTACACTGTCCTGCAGCCACAGGGGAGGCTGTGGCCAGCGCGTCACTCTGCATGGCTGCCGCCTGCATGGGCCCCTGGGCCTGGAGAAGGAAGTGGAGTCAACCAACAGGCCAGATGAAGCAACCACATTCAGTAACCTGAATTTCCACTCCTCCTGGAAAACTGGGATGTCATCCCCTGAAGGCAGAGCTGCTCCGATGGGTGGTGGTGCCTCCCCTGGCCTGGACACATGCTTTCCACCTGGCCCCTGGGCATGTGACCTGAGGCCTCACTCGGAGCAGCTTCAAAAGGAGGGTTTGGAATGAGCAAGTGGACTTGCTGATAGCCCAAAGGCAGGCCTGGAGCTCGGGAGCAGAGGCTCTGGGTGGTGGTGAGTTGAGGCAGCCACTTTCTCCCAACAGACTAGGCAAGGCTGGTCATCCAGAAAGTCTCCCCTAGGGTGAGGACCCAAAAAAGAGCTTAGGCCCTGGGTCAGTCGGGTGGGTCAAGAAAGAGCAGCCACTCACTCAAGTGACTCTACTCTGGTGGGAGATAGGGCGGCAGAGCTTGGAGCCCAGTGCCCAGATGGAGCTGGCGCTGTCACGCATTTGAGTCTCCCTCCATAAAATGGGGTCGTAAGAGCCCCTGCACTGAGATGGCCATGAGCAGGAGGTGCAGGGCACACCTTGGTTGGCCCTCCAGACAGGTAGCCTCCCCGGGGAGCAAGGGGTGGGTTATACCAAGGTGGTGTGGGCAGGGGTTCTGCACCACCTAGTTCCCCTTCGGAAATGATCCTGAACCCCAAACTCACCCCTGCCACTCTCTCCACAGGCCCCACGCTGGGCGAGAAGTCCGAGGCCAAGACCGGGGCAGCGCCCAAGGTCTCGGGTCTCGAGCGCAGCCGCGAGCTGAGCACCGAGCCGCCATTCTTGGCCCCCGTGCGCAGCCCCGCGCCGGTCCTGCCCTCCGCCAGCACCGCGGCCAGCCCGCTGGTCAAGAAGGAAGCCCCGGCGCTGCCCCGCCTTGCCCCACAGCTGCCACCCGCGCCGTCGCAGCCCCGGGCCCCGCTCCTGACGCACGTGCCTCTCCCTCCGGGCGCCTTCCCGGGCCCCGGCCCGGCCGCGCACAACGGCCTGCACAGCTTCAGGTGGGCACAGCCTCAGGTGGGCATGGGGCCGAGCCTGCGCGGCCTCAAGCGGGCGCGGGGCGGCGAGGAGGCGGGGCGCGCGGCCGGGCACTGAGCGCCCCTCCCTGCAGCAGGAGCAGCAGCGCCAGCAGCGGTGCCAGCCTGGGGCTCGCGAAGCACGCGTCCCTGTCGCCTCACGGGCCGGGCCCCCACCTCTCTACCTCACACTTGGCGCTCCGCTCGCAGGCCCAGCACCAGCACCACGCGGCGGCCATGTTCGCCGCGCCCCCGACACTGCCCCCGCCCCCGGCGCTGCCGGCCAACAGCCTGGTCATCCCAGGACACCCCGCCGGTAGGTCTGGGTGCCGTCGGTGGGGCCAGGGTCACTGTCTGTTCCCTCTCCACTCTGGGCTCCTCATCCCTGGGCAGGGAGGGACATGGCCCCTGGGGAGGGGGGCTTGGCCTCCGAGATACAGACTTCTCTCCCACCTGCTCCTCCAGATCACCCCCAGCAGGATAGCAGCGCCCTAGCAGACCACTAGTGCAGGGTAGGGGAAGTTTCTTGCCAGGGCCTCGGTGTGCACACACAGATACATGGGTGCACACACGTGTACATGGACACACACTCCCTGCTCCATTCTGAACCCTTGCCAAGCCTAGTAGGGCAGTCGGGAGCCAGGAGTTGGTATAACTTGGAGCTGCTCAGTTGTCACTGCGATGTGGGCTCCCAGGGCCAGCTGTGTGTCTCTTCCCATCCCTCAGTCCCTAGGCTGCTAGGGGGGTAGGGGTGAATAGGGCTGAATTGTGGGGTAGAGGGGCCCCAGATGAACTGCAGCTAGCCTGACCTCTCCCTTGCTGCTTGATTCCAGCAAGTGCCCCCTCATGGCCAAATCTTAGGTCACTAAGGATTTTTCCATGGGTCTCCAATTATTTTCTAAAAGTCTGAGCCCAGGTCAGTTGGGGGCACTTAAGTGCCCCAGACTGGGACCAAGACAATGGTCTGGGGGAGGCTGGGATGGGCAGGGCTACCCGACAGGGCTGTCTTGGGCTCCCAGGGTGGCTCACCGTGTTCTCTCTTGCCTTTAGATGCCAGCCTGTTGATCTCATTCAGCCAGCCAATCATGTATTGCCAGCCTCATTCGGGGATTCTGATTGGTACTTGGTCACAGGCACCTCTCTTACCTCCACCCTGGGGCCCGCACGTAGCGAGCGGCCACCACGGCTTGGCCTGCCGAAACCGGGAGTGCCAGGTGACTATCTGCCTCGCCCCGCCGGGAGCCCGCGGCCGACGTGCCTCTCTGTCTCTCTCTTTTTCTCTTGTAGATCACGAGCTGCTCAGGCAAGAGCTGAACGCGCGTTTTCTGGTCCAGAGCGCCCCCCTGGGCCCGGGAGCTCTGCTGCGGGCGGAGTTCCACCAGCACCAACACACACACCAGCACACACACCAGCACCAACACACATTCGCCCCCTTCCCTGCCGGGCCGCCCCCGCCGCCGCTCCTGCCGCACGCCGCACCCCCGCCGGTGCGTAGGCTGCGCGCCGGCAGGCGGGAGGGGGCGGCCCGGGCGCGGGACGCGCAGCAGGCACACGCAGACGCTATCTGCACGCATGCAGCTGACACCGTCCCGCACGGTCCGTCTGTCCGTCCAGCCCCTCCTCTGGTTCCCCCCAGCCCCCACTCCCAGGTCATCCCATGAAGCTCCATGCCCTAGGCTTGGGCGAACACCCCTGCCCACATGACCATGGGGCCAGTTGTACCCATGTGGGGTCCTCAGCGTCTCAGTTGGCAGCAAGGCAGCAGGTCAGGAGGACCAGGACTAGGGGCCATGCAGATCAGGACTCTTCCCATGTTCCTGAGCCTCAAGATCTCATCCCCAAGCCAGCTGCTGTGGGCAGAGTTTCCCCTCCCAGCTTTGCTTTGACACTGGCCAGTTAACAGTGGCCTCAGTGTACCCTGCAGCTTGACCACCAGCCCTGGGCTCCAGGCCTTACCCTCCCAGTCATGGCTGCAGACACCCAGGTGGGTGAGTGTGTGCCTTCTATGCTGAGGTCACCAGAACAGGGAAGAGCCATGGGCCAGCACCCTCAGGGAGCCTGGAGGACAGCTGGCTGGAGGCCACCAGCCTCATTCTGGCCGCTGCCCGGCCTGGCAGTGTGGGTGGGTGCTTGGCCAATGGAGGGCATCGGCAAGGTTGGGAGGCCTCACTCTCTGCCTCCTTCCCTTCCAGTTTGACAAGTACACGCCCAAGCTGGACAGCCCCTACTTCCGACATTCCAACGTGAGTGTCCTGCGTGCCTTGGGATCACCAGGCAGGGTGGGGGGTGTGGAGGTCAGACTGCACCTTGTCTATGTAGCCTCCCACCTAGTGCAGGCGTGGCAGGGTGGGGACCAGAGGGCCAGGCCCAGCGCCCCTGCCCAAGACGCCCAAGTGCCCAGCGAGGCCCCTGGAACACCCCTCCCACCTTCTCTTGCAGTTTTTCCCGCCCTTCCCTCCGGCCGTCCCAGGACTGCCCGCCCTGCTCCCACACCCAGGCCCCTTTGGATCCCTGCAGGGTGCTTTTCAGCCCAAGGTACCAGCTGCTCCCGGGAGGGGATGGGCATGGTGGGCAGGGGCTGCAGGACCGCCCCCCCACAATCCAGCATCTCTCAGGGCAGTCGTGATCCCAGGTGGCATCTGAAGGGCCTTCACCCGAGTGCAGAATATCCTGACCTTCGGGGCCGGGAGAGCCTTGCTTCACTTGTTCTCTCCTCAGCTGGGAGCACTCAGGGTTGGGGGGTGGGAGGAGCAGTGCAGAGGAGCAGAGGTGGAATGTGGACAGCAGCTGTCCAAGGCTGTGCGCACTGCAGGAGGCCCAGGCACCAGGGACCGGGCTTGCTCTGCTCACCTTCCCTGCAGCGGGCTGCCTTCGCCCGGCACAGCAATCAGAGCCTTCTGCCACCTTTTCAGAAACCTCTGGACGGAGGATGTGGTGGGAGGCCAGACTATCCCGGGTGACAGTGTGCAGGGCCCCACAAGGAGGGCAAGGCAGACACTGGTGCCCTGGGGGGGGGTTGGCACCACCTGGGCACGGAGCCTGCAAAGTGGTCTCGTGCGGTGTCCCTCTCTCCCCTCAGACTTCAAACCCACTCGAGTTAACAGGCCGGGCCAGTGCGGTTCACACCCTCCTGCAGAAAGCCCCCGGGGTAGGTGGCAGTGGTGTTCTTGCCTGTCTCCTTCCCGGGTGGGCGTCCGGCCAGCATGGCTCCACAAGGCTCACATAGTCCCCCCTCCCCAACCCCTCTGGGCTTGACTGCTTGCAGAACCTGGGTCTAACACTTCCTCCTCTGTTAACAGCAGGTGTCTGACCCGTACCGGACAGCAATCAGGGTGAGTGTGTGCGTGCTTGCATGTGTAAGGTCTGTGTGTGCCTGTGCGTTTCTCACCTCGGGAGGAAGGGGCCCAGTGGGACCTTCCGGGAGGGTCTGAGGCCAGGGAGGACTCTCTTGGGTGGCACAGGGGTGCCCTGTGACAGCAGGGATCTGGGGGTGGGGAGTGAGGAGACGGTTCTGGCCGTGAGGCTGAGCCCATCCCCCCGTCGCAGAAGCCGGGGAAGTGGTGCGCTGTGCACGTGCAGATCGCCTGGCAGATCTACCACCATCAGCAGAAGATAAAGGTGAGCTGGACTGCTCGTCCTGCCAGCCAGGCCTGCGGCTCAGAGGGCGCCCTTCTTGGGCCAGGCCCTCCCCAGCGTCCACACGTGTGCGCATGTGCCCCTTGCCCCAGCGCTAGGCCGGGCCAGTAGGGGTCGGAGCTGGGGAGCTGGACGAAAGTGTATGGGGAACTCAAAGTCACTTCCCACCTGTCACCCGGGATGACCCAGGCAGGGTTAGGGAGGAGCTGACCCTGCGGGCCTCCTTGCTGTCAGTCGAGCCCTCCCAGGGGGGCCTTTGGCCTGGCCCCCACCCTTACCCCAAGTGTATTAAGTGTCTGCTGTGGGCCATGGACAAAGATGAACCTAAGTGCTCATGGAGCCTGCATGCTCCTGGGGGGGACAGGTGGTAAAGTACCCAGCTTGAAGCCATCCTCCTCCCAGTGGGTGATGCCAGATGCCCTGGCTGAGTGATTCAAGGAAGAGGCGGCCCTGGGAAGCCTGGGGACTTGCAGCCAGGGGCAGTGGGCTGGGGTACTGAGGGAGGCCAGGATGGGACCCCGCACCCCATATCACAGAAGGGTCTCCACACTTTTGTCTGTCATCTCAGGTAACACGTTACCCTTACTCAAGGTATTTTTAAATCATCACGCCCTAAGTGGGCACAAAGGACAAGTCACAGAAAGGGATTTATGACGGATTAACATGCAGACACTCAGGCAGGGTGCCTGGAAGGTGCAGTGGAGGAGGCAGGGTGGGGGGCACCCTTCTGTTATCACCACAGCAGGAAGAGCTAGGACGGACTTGGCCCACCCCGTGCCTCCCGTGGCCCTAGTGACCCAGGAACTGGCATCTTAGTTTTATTAATACATTAAAAATTTAATACTCATGGTAAATTTAGCCATTGGAAAACTATAAAGACTCGGGTATGCGCATGTACTTTTCCAGCTCAACTTTACAAAATCTAATCAGAGTATTTCTAATGAAAATGTAGCATCCAAATTGAGATGAGTTTTAAGTGTAAAACACCAGCTTTCAAAGACCATATAAACAGGAGCGAAACGCCGCAATTGGGAACCTCCTATATCGACCACACGCGACGACGTTTGGGTTATCCCGCATCGCTGACACATGGTCAGGATGATTCTTACCTGTCTCTCCACCCACTGAGCGAGGCCAGCGGAGCAGGGGGCATCACACCTTGTTGTCCAGCTCATCGGCAGCCTGGTGGCGAGCAGGACAGAGGCCCGGCCTCCGGCCCCTATACACGCTCTGTCCCGGCAGATGCAGCTGGAGCCCCACAAGCTGGACGTGGGCACCAAGCTGGACTTGTTCAGCAGACCCCCCGCCCCGGGCGTGTTCGCCGGATTCCACTACCCACAGGACCTGGCCCGGCCCCTCTTCTCCAGCTCGGGTAAGGCGGCCTGGCCCAGGGGAGCTGGCGGCCCCGGCCACTGTGCAGGCCTGGGGATGGCCCAGCAGACGTGGTCTCGCCTCTCTCCTCTGGCTGGTGTGGGCGCAGGAGGGCTCCGGCTGTTTGGGCAGCGCTTTTGTTTCTCCAGCTGTAGCAGGTGGGGTCTGGCAGTCCTGCCCGCCTCAGGACTCTCCCCCCACCCCCTGGAGGTGTCCCCACAGCTGACCTGATCCTGCCCATGATCTGGCCCAAGATGCCCTCCTCTGGGGCTTCCCTCCCAGGAAGGGTTCGGCTATTGTCTGGATGGTGGGAAACTGCTCCAGAGCCTCTGTTCCGTGCTCACCTCCACCAGCAGCCACACCACAGCCTCACTGTGTCGGGGTCCCTAGGACCACCCCTAGGCTTGTGGCGCTCCCAGGACTCAGCCCATGTCTCACACACCCCCAGCTGTATGCATTGCAGCCAAGGGGCACAAATCTGTCAGCAAGGAAGAGGGGGAGGGTGGAAGTCGGGTGTCTCTTGAGCACTGCCTGAGGAGCCCCAGGACGCACTTTATTCCCCAGAGAGGAGCCCTGACAACAGGGCAAGAGGCTATCTCCCAGGGAAGCTTGTGGGGACCCAGAGCCCCGGCTTCTTACTGAGGGCCAGTCACATGGGCACCTGTGTGTGCCAAGACCAAAACCCAGACTCCCGAAAGGAAAGCGGGTGCTCAGCACAAACCACACTGCACAAACAATCTGAGCACATGTGAGCAAGGTATTCCTATCAGAGGAAGGTGAGAAACCTCCTGACACCCGAGTTCCCAGACGCCAGCCCAGGGCAGCCATGCCGCAGGCCTCAGGTTGACGGTCTGGAGCCCACAGGGCTGCTGCTGCCTCCTCCCCAGCTGTCAGGCCCTTGAAGGATGTCACCTTCTCAGAGAACCTTCCCTGACCACTCCTCACATCCACCGCGCTCACACCCTGCCGCAAGCTCACGCTCGCTCACCCCCACCCCCTGTCAGTCTGTGCAGGCAGCCCATTAGTGCACCGCTGTGACGGGATCATGCCGGCTGCCTGTGAGCTGGCCAGCTCTTCCGAGCCCCCACTCCACCACCCTCATGGCCTCCAGTCCCCAGTCAGGGCAGAGGCGTCTCCCAGGTGTCAGGGTCCCTCAGAAAGCAGAGCACCTCCCATCTGGGCCCCCCTATGCTTCCCTCCACCCACGGCCTCGTCCTGCTGTGTGTCTACTTTCCCCCAGCACATGCCCCACCTAGAGCAGGGCCCTGCTGTCCCTGCCTGACGCCTGGTCGCCATCTGGCGTGTGTTTCTTCCATCTGTGTGCATGTTGCCATCCTCTCCCCAGGGAGTATCAGCTCGTTGGCCTTTTCTCGGGGTGAAGCTTTTTAAGGCAGCATGTTTCCCTGACTGCCCTCCACGTTCTCTCATAGCATCCTCTTCAGCACTGGGACCAGCTGTTTCCTAACTTCTGGTTTGATTTCTTCATAAGGTCACTTAGAAATGAGATCACATTTCTAGGTGGAAGCTCTCTGGGAACTAAACCTGCGTTTGGGTGGAGGAGACGTAACGCCCACAGCAGGAAGACAGGAGCACTCCATTGTTAGGGTCCCTTAACAGGTGGAGGGAGCTGGAGAGACTGGAGGGGGCACCCCTCTCACAGGTCGCACCAGAAATTCACCTTTAGACAGAAGGTGGGACACCCTAAGCAGCAGGGTTGGCCCTTGACCCAGCAGCTCCTTCTTGGGACCAGGCCCACTCTGCTGCCCTCCAGATTCGATTCTGGGGGCATTGAGGCAGCGGGGCAGATGCTGCACTGATGCTTGTGGGCTGTGGCCAGCAGCCAGGGGACACCACCAGAGGGGCTGCCATCTTCGGGCCATTGTCTGTCTGCACCAAGCCGCACCCACTGTCACACGACCAGGATTGTTTGTTAGCTCTGGTTGGGACCTCAGAGGGTAGCTGGCTGTGGGAGCAGCCCCTCAAGGCTCAACCTCAGGCCTTCTCTCTGTCCTGTTTCTTCTGGGGGCTCACTACTATCAGCATCTCCCTGCTACCCCGCGTCATGGTCCTCCAGACTCAGGGAGATGAAAGCCTACCTCCCAACTGGTCCTGAGGTTGGATGGGGAGGTGGAGCAGCCAGGGTGCAGCCACCCTGGGAAGGAGGCACAGATGGGGCCCCAGGCACACCCGCACCTCGAACAGCCTCCCTCCTCTCCAGGTGCCACCCATCCTGCCGCCAACCCGTTCGGACCCTCAGCGCATCCTGGCAGCTTCCTGCCCACTGGTCACTTGACAGGTAGGTGTCCCCTGAGGTCTGTGCAGTCTGGCTGGCCTGTGCTGACCCCCAAGAACCAGGACACCCTCAGATTGTTCAGGTGGTACCTGCCAGGTTCTGGAGCCCTGGGGTGGGGGAGGGCCTGGTGGACACAGAAATCCCTGAGTGCTTGTTGCACCCACAGACCCTTTCAGCAGATCAAGCACCTTCGGGGGCCTGGGGAGCCTAGGCAGCAACGCTTTTGGAGGCCTCGGCAGCCACGCACTGAGTGAGTGACCCCGCCATCTGCTCTCCCCTCGTACGGGCATGGGCGTGCATCAGGGCTGTAGTGACACCAGGCGGACTGTCGCCCCTCGTCTCCTCAGGGCATGTGGGCCTGGGCTTGGGCATCTCCCTGTGTGTGCTCCCCCCTGGGACCCTGGCCTCACCCTCTGCTGCCAACACCCCCCCCACCAGCTCCCAGCAGCAGCGGCATCTTTGCCCCCAAGGAGGGCCCCACACTGCACGGTCTGCCCAGCCCCCACGAGGCCTGGAACCGGCTGCACCGAGCACCACCCTCCTTCCCCACGCCACCCCCATGGCCCAAGCCCTTAGACGCCGAGCGGGTCTCAGCCCTGACCAACCACGACCGAGAGCTGGACAAGGGCAAGGAGGAGCGGGACCGGTGAGTTGGGGCCCCTTCACTTACCGTTCGGTCAGCTCCCTGCCCCCCCAACTTTGGCCCCCACCATCCCAGCACCTGCAGCCCCCAGCCACCTCTACTGAACCCAAGGGGGCAAACTGAAATCTCTGTGGGAGGACGCAAAGACTGCATCCTTGGGGTAGGAAGGACCAGGGGAAGGGGACCCCCGAGTCCACACACTCTCCACCTTGTTCCCACAGAAGACTTGCTGGGGCACGATCTGGGCAGGTACCATCCAGGAGGAGAGTTACTTCCACCAAGGCCCTGGCAGGGACGGTGGGCTTCTGGAACACGGTGGGGTCTGGAGGGAGCTCAGACCAGCAGGGCAGAGCTGGACGGGGGCTGCTGAACCATCGGGGGGTCCCAGGTCTGGGAGGTACACCTTTGGGGAGCCCCCTGAGCCGGAGGATGGGGGCTGAGGTTGTGTGTTCCCCCCACTTGCCCCACGGGCAGCAGAGGTAGGCCAAGGCAAGGCAGGAGGGAGCCTGCATTAATGGGAGCATCAGAGTCCGGGTTCTAGAGGAGTCATGGGCCAGCCATGCAGACAGGAGCAGGGGACAGTTCCGTGGACCAGCCCTTGCGGCCATGTCCGGGCATTGCTGCAAGCTAGGTGTTGGGAGAGCCTGAGAGCACAGTGAGGGAGGGGGTGGCCTAGAAAATGAGGGGGACATTTGTCACAGGCCCCAGGAAGGGTGCTGGGGAGCACCCCAGGGCCTGCTCACATCCTACAACCATCACTGTCACTGCAGAGGGTCAGGAGCCCAGCGAACTGCAGCCCCCTGCAGGGACATCAGGGTCAAGAGGGCAGGTTGCAAGTGCAGAAAGGGTAGCCAGGTGCAGCAGGGAGGGTTGGAGGGGGACCTGGGCACCTGATGCGCTCAAGCTGAGCTGCCCTCCCAGTCCCACATCAGGGTGGAGGCCATGACCCCCTTGCTCCCAGCCTCAGGGCCAAAGGGCTAAAACGTACAGAGTGGCACCTGATGGGTGAGAACCGGACTGGGATGGGGCAGGTGGAACTCTAGTGAGCCCCAGCTGGGCCACACCCACCCACCAGAAGAGGGTTTCAGAACCCTGTCTGTCCAGCGGATCAGTGGGTCTGGGGCGGGGTGGAACTTCCCAAAGTTCTCTGGGTTCTGGTGGAGAAGTCTGTGCTTCTGTTGCAAAGTTGGGCTCCAGAGTTGCTTGTGGGGGGAGGCAGATATGGGGATACGCTTGTGGGTGTGTGGGTTACAGTCACCGTGTGTGTGTTGATGGGTGCCACTAGCAGTAATTCCACAGGAACCTAGCGTGCTAAGTGGACACACACCCACATACAAGGACCCTGAGGTCACTGCGGCGGACGGTGATGGTGCCCCATTGACGTGGGAACTTGGTGGCAGAGGAACTCACTGCAGGGTGTCCCGTCAGGCTGAGCGGGGGTGTCTGTGTTGTCGCTCCCAGGGACCTCCTGGAAAAGACACGCCTGCTGAGCCGGGCCTCTCCAGCGGCGCCCGTGGGCCACCCAGGCAGTGGCCTCGTGCTCCGGGGCCAGGGCGATCCGGGCCGGCCCGGGATCCCCGCCGAACGCGAGGCTGAGCTCCGCATCAAGGAGAGCCGCTCCCCGGCCAGGGAGGACGGCCCCAAGCCCAGCAAGATGGCCCTGGGGGAAGGCCTGCGCTTGGCCGGTCTCCTGGGCCGCGAGCCCGGGAAGCCGCACGAGGCGCCGGCCGAGCGGTCCCAGGGCGACGTGAAGGTCAAGGAGGAGCGCGGGGAGGACGGCGACGCGCCCCCACAGCCCGGCCCGGGCCCCGCGGGCCGCGAGCGCCCGGCCTTCGCGTGGGAGCCACCGCGCGACGCCTACCGCGGCCCGGAGCTGCCCCGCCGCGCCCCGCCGGGCCCGGGCCCCGCCGCCCTCCTCGAGCCGCCCGAGCGCCCCTACCGGGACCGCGAGCCGCACGACTACAGCCCCGAGCGGCCTGCGGGAGGCGCGCCGCGACGAGCTAGAGCGCGCCCGGGCCGCGCACCTGGACGGCGCGGCGCTGCTTGCCGGCGCTGGGCGCCCTGCACTACCCGCGCCTCGCGCCCGCCGCCGCCGCCCTGCACAACAGTCTCCTGGCGCGGACCCCGCCCGCCGCCGCCGCTGCCGCGCTCGGCGCGCCGCCGCCGCTAGTTGCCGCAGGCGGGCCCCCTACGCCCCCCGGGCAGCCGCGGAGCAGGACTACGCCGCTGGGGGCCCGCGCGCCGGGCGAGGCCCGCGACTACTCCCCGTCCCGCAACCCCCAGGAGGTGGAGGCGCGGTAGTGTGCGGGGGACCCTCCAGGAACGCACTGCTGTCCACTTTTCTAAACGTCCGTTTCTAGAACCTAAGCACAGTTCCATCGGCCCTGGGGTGGCGACGCTCACTTTTCCACTCGCAGCGTCGGGGGTGTCACACACAGATTTTCTGGGGGTGATCTTTTGTTTTCCGAGCTTGAGATTAGGCTACTGGAAAAAAAATTCAAGTTTGTATCTTTTTTCCCACAGGTGAGAAGCATTTTTAATAGATTTGTATTTTTTTCAACTTTGTGCTCTTTAGACACTTAAGAGAAACGAAAGACACTTTTGCTTTTTTACTTTTAGTTTGGTTTTGCAATTTAATGGCCTCAGATCTGTCTCCAGAGCCCCTGGGGTTTTTTTGTCTTATTTATGGTGGAAAAAAAAACGGTCATTTTGTCCAATGCACTGTGAGGCCCCCACTCAGGCCCGGCCCTGGCCCTCCCTTGGTACTTGGAACCGAAGTTACAGATATATATTAAGATAATAATGTACAAAGCTTTCTTTGCCTTATTATGCAGAAGTGTAAAAGGGTTTCTTTTTCGGTTTGTTTTTTAAAAAGAAAGATGAAACTGTAAATAGTCTGTTAATATAAATATATGATGTTATTAAATTCTTAACCTAGGTAGACTTTATAAAAACAGTTTCTAGAAATTTCTCTGGTTGGTTGTTTAAGGTGGTCACAACAACCCACCCGCTGTCAGTTGGAACTGCCTTCAGACGTTTAATGGCAGCAACATCCTTCAACTATGCAAGCGCTTGAGTGGCCAGGCCACTGGGGGACTGCGGAGCAGCCCTGGGATGTGTGTGCACCTTGGGCTGGCTGTGCGGTAGCCTGGGGATCCACCCCAGATGAGTAGGGATTGGGGAGGTAGAGAGGCTCAAGGCTGATCACAAAAGAAATAACCTGTGTTTCTTCTCCACGGAGGCCATCAGAAGACACTGGTCTCATGTTCTCCCACCGGCCAAGGCTTTGGCATGATTTCCTTTCGGTTTCAGTCTTACTCTCATAACCCTGTGAATGTCGCCGTGCCCTCTCATCAGCATCCCTTCTTCCCTGACGTCCACACCTGTGTCCTGAGCCTTGGAGCCTCGGTTTGGCCATCCTTGGCTGTTTGCTTTATCCCGTTATGTACTTTCAACCCCGCGTTTTCACAGTGGACCCTGGTTATTTTAAACAGTCTGCTTTCACGTCAACCAATGAAGGTAAATACAGCCTTGACTTTGGATGAAAAGGTGGTTGAGTGTTTTGTGGGGCTTTGTGGCAGGTGGGGGTCGGGGGTCACGTACCCTCCCTCAGTTCCTTCCGCCAACCCCTGACTCCCACCCACCAGGGCTGCCCTGCCTGCCCTGGGCTTGCTCCCCCAAGCGGTTCCCGCTGCCGAGGCTCCTCCCTCCGACCTTTGCTGGCATCTCCATCTTGCCTTCAACTGCTTTGGTCCCACAGTCCCCACCCTATCACCTGCCACATCATCCCTGCCCTGAACTTGTTCTCTGGGTGGTGTTTCTCTGTGCACTGGGGGTCAGGGTGCACGTCCTCAGGAAGGCTGGCCTCGCCCCCTGCTACCCTAGCAGAGCAGGTGACCACTGTTGGAGAGGGGAGATCTCCGCAAGGAGGGGCTCAGGGGCAGAGCTGCTGCGCTGACCTGCTGAAGGAAACAGACGTGGGGGTGCCCGCCCTAAGTGGGGACCTCAGTTGCTTGTGCTTAGCACTCGGCCTGCACCCCTACCCTGGCACGGTTTGGAAATGGGGCCCTGGCATTGTACCCCAATTGGATTGGCTTCCTAGGGTGAGAAGCCTGGCTCAGAACTGCCTGGAGCCTAAGCCCATTGGAGTCCCCATGGAGAGCTGGGGGTGCCCTGCAACCCCAGGGAGACACTCCTGGTCACTTGCGACCAAAGCACCCTCCAGGGCCTTCTCCACAGGAGTTTGGTTCCCAGGGACCAGCCCCAGCTGACCCCAGTGCCTCCCTGCGGCACATCTTGGTTTTCCTCTGTCTCGTTGGTAGCCTCCGCAGCAGAGTGTCAGGAGCGAGCTGTCACCGTGCTCTGCTGACGGACCGTGGGAGGCTGGTGACCACACTCACCCTGGTTCACACCCACAGCGCTGCAGGGTCCCCGTGGAGCAGACACTGAGAAGCAGAGGCCCAGCCAACTGGGCACCCAGGGCCCTGGGGCCCCAGCCATAGGTGTAGCTGGAGGATGGATGCCTTTCAGGGTCTGCCCTTGACTGAGACCACTTGGGAGTCCAGGGATATCACATGAAGGGCGTAAATATTTGAGTTAAAGCTAAATGACACAGTTTGCATTGAACCACAGGGACACGGGGAGTAGGCCTGTGCTTCTTGCCTGGTTTCAGAGGAGGGCCCCTGGCAGCACGTCACCTGCAGGGTAGGGTTAGTATCTGCCCTGGGGCAGGCCATCCCTAAGGGACCTCGTTTTCAAGGGGTCATGTTCTCTAACGGTATGTCTGCCCAAAGGGCATGATTTTTCATGGAACAAAATCACTAGTGGAATTCTGCCCACTGAGGGGCGCCCTCCATGCTGGCACATTTCTGAACAACCGTAACCTACGATAAGTGGCCCATAGGGACGGTGGTCTGTCAGGCAACACCAGCCTCCAGGAACCCCACAGTGCACACTGGAGCGCCATCTCCAGGAAACTTCTGTGAAGTTAAATGATTGTCAAATAAAATGTTTCAATAAAAGCATGGACAGATAGAATTTGTAAAATTCCCTAGAAAGTAAAACAAAAAGACTGAGTTGAAAATGTGAGAAAAGCTGGACAACCTCCCAGGATGTCCATCCTCCAACTAATAGAATTTGGGGAATAAGAGCTAAGTGGAGTGGGACATCTTAAAGTAGCGATTTTAAAACCTCCCGGTCAACCAGCCAAAAAGAAGACATTTCAGACATGCGAGGATTCAGACATCCATTCACTCGCTGCATCTTTGGGAGCTGCTGGAGGAGATTCTGCGGTAAAATAAGGGTGTAAACCAAGAGAAATGGGGTGCCGAGGAGGATGCCCGTAGGACCCAGGAAGGAGGTCTCGGGGGAGGCGGTTGCTGCCAGTCTTGCAGGTTTTCTCCATGTGAACTCCAGAGTTAGCTTGTCAAATTCTGCTAGTTTTGTCCTCTGGCCATTATATTGTTATATTGGGATAGCATTGGATTTATAGATAAATTTGGGAGGAAGTGACACCTTTCCAATGTTGATTCTTCTGAGATTCATCACAGAACTCTCACTGATGTATTTGTTTCCTTTTCTCTCACTTAGTAAAGGTTTTAATTCCCTTCAGCTGTCTCACAGCTTATGTGTGTTCCTAGGTGTCTTACGCTTTCAGTGGGCTTCCCTGGTGGCTCAGGTGGTAAAGAATCCGCCTGCAGTGCAAGAGATCCCAGTTTGATTCCTGGGTTGGGAAGATCCGCTGGTGAAGGGATAGGCTACCCACTCCAGTATTCTTGGGCTTCCCTTGTGGCTCAGCTTGGAAAGAATCCACCCGCAATGCGGGAGACTTGGGTTCCATCCCTGGGTTGGGAAGATTCCCCTGGAGAAGGCTACCCACTCCTGTATTCTGGCCTGGAGAATTCCATGGACTGTATAGTCTATGGGGTCACAGAGTCAGACACGACTGAGCAACTTTGACTTTTCACTTCTGCTTTCAGTAAAGC
Source organism: Capra hircus (assembly GCF_001704415.2). Taxonomy (NCBI): domain Eukaryota; kingdom Metazoa; phylum Chordata; class Mammalia; order Artiodactyla; family Bovidae; genus Capra; species Capra hircus. The sequence continues at coordinate 26,596,046 of NC_030824.1, forward strand.
TGTGTGTCCTCGTTGGTTATGGCAGCTGTACAGAAGGGCTCCTGGTTCGCTTATCTGCCATGTATCTGATCCCTTCCTGTGGTGTCAGTGCTGGTTACCAAGGGTAACCAGGCAGGAAGACTGTACCATTGGCCTTTGTGGGCAGGTGGGGCTGAGGGACTCACCCTGGTCAGTGGTCATCCATGGAAGGGCCATAAACTGCTTCTGAGCGGGGGGGTATCTGATCACTGGTGTGGCACCCCCAGGGCCTCAGAACTAGGACTGCTCCCAAGGGGGCTGCTCTGTGGGCCTGGAGGGGCACAGACCAGACCCCTGAGACCTGAGGCTGTCACCAAAGCAGCACAACCTGACCTCTCTGGGCTAAGGTGCCCACTGGACCCTCCTACCAGTTCCAGTTGATTCCAGTTTGTATTGATTCTCTTACTCTCCAGGGAGGCTGGGGGGGGGGGTCAACTCCAAGAAGCAACAGTCTGGCTGTCCTTCAGCATCTCACTGACCCCTTGGGCTGCCCCTGAGCTGAGACTTCCCCAGAGGATGCCCACTGTTCAGCATGATACACACAGTACCAGTACAGCGGGGAGTTGGATGTTAGTTGCCAGGTTTTCATCTTGGTTAGCTCACTTTTCAATTTTTAAATGAGACACAGGTCTCATTGTCTATCAGTTGACTGTGTGGATTTTCTCCTTGAGTCTGCTCATGTCACACATCACACAGGCAGCTGTCCTAACACTGAACCACCTTTGTGCTGACTTGCTTGAGTTCTTGTGAAGAGGCCAAGTCTGACCACGCGAACCCATGCTCTGCTGCATGACCATCGCTGCCTTGAGTCAGGCACTCTTAGTTTTGTTTTTTTTTTCGATATACAATGTTAATTTATTTTACTATATTGATAATTTTTTAAATTGCAATGGGTCTCCTTTGCTGCTCTAGCTGCGGCGAGCGGGAGCTTCTCTTTGGTTCTGGCATGCAGCTTCTCATTGTGGTGGCTTCTCGTTGCGGAGCACAGGCTCTAGGCTCTTGGGCTTCAATCAGTACTTGTGACACGTGGGCTCCGTAGGTGCAGCTCCTGGGCTCTAGAGCACGGGCCCAATAGTTGTGGCACTGGGGCATGTGGGATCTTCCTAGACCAGGAATCGAACCCATCTCCCCTGCACTGGCAGGAGGATTCTTATCCACTGCACCACTGGGGAAGTCCAGGCACTCTTGGTTTTAAAAATGATTTTGCACCCTTGGCCACTTTTGACCCAACAGCTCTTTGGTGACCAGATTTTGTTCTACTTCCCCGGTCCTGATGGGGAAGTTGAGATGTGGTTTCCTGTGCCTCTGCGGCTATTTAACATGTTGCGTGGCAACCTTGCCAACGTCTTTCGAGGATGTCCTGTTTGTCTGTGACCGCATCTGTCCCCTCAGGAGGTCCCAGCAAGCCTGCTCCTGGCCAGGACACTGACCCTTTCTGATCTTCAGCATTACTGTGTGATTTTAGAGACAATTTGGGCAATTTTTATCTTTGTGAGGACTTCCTCGGTGGCTCAGATGGTAAAGAATCTGCCTGCAATGCAGGAGACCTGGGTTCGATCCCTGGGTTGGGATGATCCTCTGGAGAAGGAAATGGCAATCCACTCGAGTATTCTTGCCTGGAGAATTCCATGGACAAAGAATTCCATGGAGGGCTATAATCCATGGGGTTGCAAAGAGTAGGACATGACTGAGCGACTAACATTTCATTTTATCTTCCTGGGAATGGATCTGCTCTCTGAGGAACGTGGGCACCTCAGTGTGGAGTCCACACCACACACTTCTTACCTTCTTTCAAACTGTCTTTCCTCTGAGACTCTCTCACCTTTCACATTCCTCAGGCTCATTGGTGTTTTCCCTTTTGTCAATCAGACTCTCAGAGTCTAATGTATTATACTTTGCAAAATCCAAACCTCTGGGTTTTCCCTCCCTCCCATGCCCTTCACCCCACCCCCTGGGATGTATCATTCCCCTCCCCCGTCCGCTCCCCTGCAAACCTCCCACAGAGCCCACACTGACTGGAGGCTCTAATTGCCACATTCATCACTCAGGGTATAAATACCACAAAGCACCTGCTCTCTCTCCACCATGTTACTGAAGCCACAAAGCACTTCCAGGGGTGTGGTTGCCCTCAAGCCTCGGAACCTCCTAGAGAGGATCTAAAAGCCCTACCCTGGGGAACTAACACCTGTCGGAGTTTGTGGGGAGGCCACATGGAGTGAGTCTGCCCCGCGATGGCCGCCAACCTCCCCTGTGCTTGTCCCCATGCACGCAGCAGGAGTCAGGGCACCCTCCCCTGACCATCTCCCCCACTGTGGCTCCACACCCTGGAGAATTTGTTTGGGGGACCCATGCAGCTTTAAACCAGAGCTGCTTAGTGCGGAAAGAGGTTGCACTGTGCAGTGACCACCAGGCAGATCCCACGCCGAGGGGGCGGCTTCATCCCTCACACTTTGTTAAAGAGATGGTGCCGGTGCCAACACTTCACAGGCAGGGGAGCCTCGGGCTTGGCCCTTCTTGATGCTGGAAGCCTGCAGAAATGTCAGGAGTTCGAGGGGCCAGTTTCCATTTAGGAAGATAAGTGGAGATGGTGGGATGGTCTCTCAGTGTGAATGTACTTAAGGCTCCTGAGCTGTGCACTTAAAATGGCTAAGAAGGAAATTTTTATGCCAAGTGTATTTTACCACAATTTTTTAAAAGTTGCATTCCTTGACTACAGAATAAAAAGTTTGGGGAGGACTTCCCTGGTGGTCCAGTGGTAAAGAATCCACCTGTCAATGCAAGAGATGAGGGTTTGATCCCTGGTTCAGGGAGATTCCACATGCCACGGAGCAGCTAAGCCCAGGAGCCTGCAGCTACTGAGGATGAGCTCAAGAGTCTGTGCTCTGCAACAAGAGAAGCCACCCCAGTGAGAAGCCCGGGCACCGCAGCTGGAGAGGAACCCCCACTCGGTGCAACTAGAGGAAAGCCTGCAGGCAGCAACCAAGACTCAACACAGCCAAAAATAAATAAAGAACTGTGGGCTCACACACACAGACAAATGTTTTTCGGGGAAAGAAGCCAGGAAAATTGCCCCACACCACAGGCAGGCACCGTTTGCATGTGAACTTTGGGAATCCCACGTGGTTGCTCCTCTTCCTCTCCTCTCCCCAGGGCCTGGGGCCTGGCAGCTCTTTCCTCCCATCTAACATGTTTCCAGAATGTCTTGGAGGGTGTTGTGGGTTTTGTGTCCCCCCAAAATCCAGATGGTCCATCTAGTCAAAGCTATGGTTTTTCCAGTAGTCATGTGTGGATGTGTGAGTTGGACTATAAAGAAAGCTGAGCGCCGAAAAATGGATGCTTTTGATCTGTAGTGTTGGAGAAGACTCTTGAGAGTCCCTTGGACTGCAAGGAGTCCAACCAGTCCATCCTAAAGGAAATCAGTCCTGAATATTCATTGGATGGACTGATGTTGAAGCTGAAACTCCAATACTTTGGCCACCTTATGTGAAGAACTGACTCATTTGAAGAGACCCTGATGCTGGGAAAGATTGAAGGCGGGAGGAGAAGGGGACAACAGAGGATGAGATGGTTGGATGGATGGCATCACCGACTAAATGGACATGAGTTTGAGTAAACTCCGGGAGTTGGTGATGGACAAGAAGGCCTGGCGTGCTGCAGTCCTTGGGGTCGCAGAGAGTCAGACACGACTGAGCGACTCAACTGAGCTGAAATCCAGACGTTGAAGCCCTGACCCCCAGGACCTCAGGATTTGAGTGTGTGGAGAGGGAACCTTGAAATGGGTGATTGAGATCAAATGAGGTCTTTCCTTATAAGAGGAGATCAGGACACAGACATGGGACGACCGCGTGGGGACCTGAGGAGGAGACAGCGTCCACGATCCCCACCCCACCCCCCGCCGAGGCTCTGTCAGCCATGCGGGGGCCGCTCAGGCCCCGGACACCACGTTCTCCACGTTAGCTGAGAAGCGCCGGCCAGGAGAGGACCAGGCTTTCCTGGAGGCCGAGGAACCGGGTCTCCGCCGTTCCCTGGGGAACAGCCCCCGGATAAAGGCCGCACTGGCAGGGTCTCAGGTCCCGAGGACCCAGAAGTGGCCGCCAGGAATCTCCTCTCACGCAGGTGCTCCCCCCGCATTAACCTGAACGAGGCCGGGACCCAGTGGGCAAACTGCTGTTTTGCGGATGAAAAGGGAAAATGTCAGGGTCTGTCCACATCCCCGGAGGAGCAAGCACCTGCCGGCTCCCTGGGAGCCTGGTCGACTGGCGGCCCATAGCGCCCTCTGGCGGCCCCGGGTGGTGCCGGCGCCGCTGCAACCGCGTTCCTCGGAACCTTTCCGCTGGCGAGGCGCCGACAGGGGCTGCTGTGGGTGCATCAGAGAGATAAACAGGCAAAATGTCCGGATCCCCAGGAGGTCCCGACCCCCGAGGAGACAAGGAGGGGCTGAAACTAGTGTGGCCGGGATCCTGCTGAGAACCGGTCTGAGTACGGGGAGTAGGGGGAGCCGCGAGGCCCTGGGGTGGATCCTGAGAAATCCCTGCGGCGGGAGACCGGCCCCAGAAGAGCGGAGCGAGGGGGTGGGTGGGGCAGGACTTGGGGACAGTCCACCCCGCCCCGCTCCCTGGGCAGTGAGGAGGACCCTGGCCACAGCAAAGCTCCGGCTGGCCTCTACTCCGAGCGTCTCAAGAACATTCTGAACTAAGGCGAGGGATCCTTCTGGTTTTGTTGTTTTTATTTTTGCCCCCGTGGCTTGTAGGATCTTAGTTCCCCAACCAGGGATTGAACCAGTGTCCCCTGCAGTGAAAGTAAAGTCCTAAGCACTGGCCCACCTGGGAAGCCCCAGCTTTGTTCTTAAAGAATGAAGTGCAGTCACTCTGGGATCCACTTCCTGCCCCCTGGGTTGGCCAAGGGGGCAGGACCAAGAAGACGGACGGTAGCAGGTGTTGTCCAGGGTGTGGACAGTTTGGAGGCCTCGCACAGGCCCTGGGAGCGTGAAAAGGCGCAGGTGTGCTGGAAAGTCACCTGGCAGGTTCCTAAAAGGTGAAACATGGAGTACTCCTCAGAGCCAGCATGCCACTCCTAATTCACGCCCAGTGGCTTAGAAACCCGTGTCCAGAGAACATGCAAGAAATGTGCACAGTAGCTTTACTCATAGTTAAACTGGAAACAACCCGAACGTCCACCCTCCGATGATGGACAAACAACATGCACAAACTCAAGTGGAACGAAAAGGGAAACAGTCCGGCCACAACGTGGATGAGCCTGGAGAGAATCACGCTCAGTGAAGGAAGCCAGTGTGGCCACGGACTGGGCGAGTCTGTCTACTCGGAGTGTGCAGAGCAGGCAAATCCGCAGAGACAGAAAGTGGACTAGTGGTGGCCTGGGAAGTGGGGAGCGAGGGGGCGGGCGAGGAGGGGAAGAGGGAGGGGAGGGGAGGGAGCCGGGAGGGGGAGGGACGAAGGAGGCGGAGGGAGGGGTGGGAAGAGGAGAGGGGAGGGGCGAGACCGAAGCTGGGGTGGAGCCTGAAGGCCTCTCCGGCCTCCTACAGACTCGGAGTAGAGGGGAACGTGGGAGGAAGGAGATGGAGAGGAGGAGAAGGAAAGGAGGGAAAGGGAGAGGAGTTTTTTAAACAGAGCCCCCAAAAGCAGCCTGGTATCTGCAAGATGGGTGAGGGCACAGAGGAAGGCAACGGTAAAATTTCTGGTGCTCTGGAAGCAGAGGAGGCAGTCGTGGTGTTCGCCTCTAGAAGACACCAAAGGGAACAGTTTCTAGATCAGCCAGGACTTCAGCTCCTAGGGGAAGTGGGGACCCTGGGGGCCAAGGGAGCAGGAGGAGGGACCAGTGGGTGGCCCCTCCCCGCACGGGTCTTCAGCGGGCTCCAGTGCCTTCACTGCACCATCCACAAGGTCAGGGGAGCCTTCCAACCTTTTACCTGTGATGACAAGTCACAATCATGTGCCTGCAGGGGAGGGGCACGTCTACACCTGCCCCTTCCTCTGGGGGGACTTGGTCTCTGGTTGAGGGGGCTCCTGAAGACGGCACCGAGCTGAGACCCGGGTCTCCATACCCACAGAAACATGCTCACTCAGTCAGGAGGTTTATTCATGCTAAGTCATCACATTGAGGTTCCAGGAGCTGCCCTTGGTTTGCACGGCATGGATGGCCTCGGGAGTTCATGGTTAGACGTGTAATACCTGCGGGTCTTCATGGTCCCATGAACACACACAGGGCTCAGGGTGTAGGGTGGTCTCCAGGGCACAGACTGGGCCCACGTCACTAGAAGGCATAGCACAATTAGGAAACACACAGGGAGACACAGCCCCCGAGGCAGGGAGAAGTTGGCCTTCAGGGCCAGCTGGTTAATGGCCAGACACTCTCCTCGGCACTGACAGTCTGCACCTCTGGGCGAAGCCACTGAAGGTGTTGCCTGGTTCACTTGGACACCCTGGGGACACCCATGGACTCACTATTGTGGCACCTGCTGCACCCACTGTTGTTCTGGGTGCTGGTGGACCATGGCCAGCAGGTGAGGATGCTCAGAAAGGTCTGGTTCTCAACCTCTGGGCTCAGACACACCTTTATAATCAGACTGAAGTCCTGGATCAGGGCATCCAAGCTCAGACACCAGGGCATCCTCTCCAACCTCGTTCCCGTGCCCCCATCCCTCTCTGCCCCTAGCTGTTCTCCACGGTGTCTTCAGGTTCTGTGTTCTGGGGGCTGACCTCTGTGGGCTGCCTCACTGAACCCTTTCCTTCTGGATTTCCAGTTCAGCCAGTGAAAGTCTCCAGTGGCGATGGGAGGGAAGGAAGAGGAGGAAACTCCTGAGAGGGGACCCTCCCCTTCGTCCAGCCAGGGGTCCAGCCCCACAGGAGTTAGGCCCCGGTGCTGCCAGATCTTGTGGGCCCACCACCTACCACCATGCTGGCCCTTCCCCACGTGCCCACACTATGCCATGCTGCCACCCTGGTGGACATGAGAACCAATGCCCACAACCCGTGTCCTTTTCTGAGCTCAGCCGCGCTTCTGCTGCAGGTGCAGCAACAGGAGGCCAACTGGCAGTGACGACTGGCGGCCTCTCCTGGAGGGGACGCCACCCATGCACGTGGGCACAACGCCTTCCAGGTCACTGCCCGCCTGCCCTCAGGCCAGTCACAGGACTGAGGCCCCCCGGCGGGGCTGGACTGGGTTCCAGGACTCACCCAGGGCAGGCACTGGAGCAGGATGCCGCTCTGGGGGACGCAGCGGTTGGGGCTGAGCTCATTCAGCCGGATGCAGCACTTGCTGCGGCACTCGCTGTGGTAGTCGCAGTAGTCCCAGTTGGGCTGGGGACAGAGGTCAGAGGTCAGAGCTGGCGGGCGCCTCCCTCCAGCCCCGTGGCCCCTGGCCTCACCTTGCGCCAGGGCAAGCACTGCAGGAAGATGGTCTTGGCTTTGCAGTACGTCTGCACCCCATAATTGTTGACGACACAGCATTTGCTCTGGCACTCCAAGTGGTCCTTGCAGATGTACCCATTTGGCTGCAGGAGAAGGAGAGCGGTCCTTTCCGCCAGGCCCCCGGCCCTCCTTTCAGGGGCTGCCTTCTCCAGCCCCTTGCCCCCCACCTCTCACCCGCCCAGGCAGGACACACCTTCTTCCAGGACAGGCACTGCTGGAATACGGTCTGGGCGGTGCAGAACTTCTGAGGGTTCAGGCTGTTGGTGACACAGCAGTCGCTCTGGCATTCACTGTGTGTCTCACAGGGCTCTCCGATGCTCTGCAAAGTTGGGGCTCCTTTACGTGCGCCCCCACAGACCAAGCGTCCCTGCAAGGCTGTTGTCCATCTCAGTAAACTTAGCTCACCTGCCTGACACTGTTCCGGAAGGCTAAGGGAGCCAGGCCCAGAGGACAAAGGATGCTGGTGAGCGGAAGTAGCTCACCTGGCCCATTCCATGTGCTCTCACATTTTATAGGTGAGATGTCACAGTTCAGAGAAGGTAAGCGACTTGCCCAGGGTCACACAGCCAACTAGGAGTTGGAGCTGAAGCCTAGGCCTGCCGCCTGCCCACCTCCTGTGAGGAGGGGCCCTCGACTTGGTTCTCAACATCTCAAAACTCCTTTACAAACCCAAAATTACTGGAGGCTGCAAAGAGTCGGTGTTGCTGGTTTACCATTGGCTGTGAGCAACTTTACCTCTTCTTGGCTGAGATAAAAGCCGTCGTCTGGGCTCAGGAACTGGAGGCCAGAAGCCCAGCGGGTGAGTGGGGGACAGAGGAGGGAGGTGCATCTGGAAAGCAGCGGCCACACAGCGCGGTGCCCTCCCTCCTGCATCCTGCACGGGGCCACCTTGGACCAGGCAGGATGTGGGGATCAGAGGGGTGGCACACGGCCCCCAGGACCGACAGACTGCGTTGTCTTTGCTGTCGCTCCATGACACATATGAGTTGGTCACATCACCCCCCCAGAACCCACTGCCCTGCCTCCTCCCATACTGCCTCTTCTGCACACACCCCGCAATCCTCTGCAGGGTCCCTGGACTTGGGACTTGGCATCGGGGGTCTGGGGGTACACCAGGAGTCAGTCATCCTGGGGACCTGAGAGCCTTAGGAAGCAGGTGCATTCATGAAGTGCGGGTTCAGTTCAAAGTGGGGGTGGGACAGGAGAAAAAGCACAGAGCACCTGGCAGGAAAGGGGGCTGGGAGCCCGGGTGCCCCGGGGTGGGTCTGGCGAGAGTTAGCCCTGGGCCCTACAGAGACAGGGACGTGGTGCTTACCTTATGTGACAAATGCTGGTACCTCTTGATTGTCAGCACCGGGGCCACGGGTAGCGAGCAGAGCAGTAGCAGCAGCAGACGCCCAGCGCTGGCCATCGCTCAGCCTGTTGGCGCCAGAGGGCATGGATGCCTGCCCACCAGGCTCCTCCTCCCCTCCCTCCTGCCTTCCTAATCCTTCTCCACCAACATGGATTTTCAAAAATGAATAGACAGGGTTCTCTGGCCGTCCAGTGGTTAGGAACCCACCTTGCAATGCAGGGGGTGCGGGTTCTGTCCCCGGCCAGGGAATCGTGATCCCACATGTGTGTGCTGTGCTCAGTCCCTTCAGTCGCGTCTGACTCTGTGACCCCGTGGACTGCAGCCCAGCAGGCTCCTCTGTCCATGGGATTCTCCAGGCAAGAACGCTGGAGTGGGGTGCCATGCCCTCCTCCAGGGGATCTTCCCAGCTTAGGGATCAAACCCATGTCTCCTGCATTGGCAGGCAGGCTCTTTACCACTGAGAAGCCAAGATCCCACAGGCAGTGGAGCAAATAAGCTCACAAGCTCTGGAGTCCACAAGACATGACTGGAAAGCAGCCCTCGTGCCGCAAAGAGAAAAGATTCCACGTGCCACAGTGAGAACTGATGCAGCCAAATATATGAATAAGCAGGAGTAGGGGCAAAATGGCATGATGTTAAGAAAACTAATGATGTGATTTTCTTAGAGGGGCTTTGTTTACAAAATTGTGTAGGATGTGCAGAGAATTCCTGTCCTTGCCCCCCACCCCGCCTCCTTTGCTAACGTCTTAGTTGGATGCATTTGCTGCGACCGACACATTGTTGTAAACTGAAGCCCACTGTGTCATGTGGGTTCAGTCTTGGTGTTGTACCTGCTACAGGTTTGGACAAATGTATGATGTACCTGTGACTGAGGATCATACAGGGTCATCTCACTGCCTGGGAAACCCTCTGCGCTCTGCCTGTTCACCCCCCACCCCTGGCACCGCCCACCCCATCCCTTTACTGTCCCTGTGGCTGTGGCTTTTCCAGAGCATCCTGGGGTTGAATCGTGCACTGTGTGGCCTTTCAGATGACTTTTCCCCTCCCTAATACACACCTCAGGGCCCTCCGTGTCTCTTTAGGGCTTGTAGCAAATTTCTCTTTATTACTGATGGAAAATAGATTTTCAAGAGCACTTTTCTCTGGAGAACGATCAAGCCCTCTTTTGCTTCAGAGGAGAATGTCTCTGAGGTTAACGTGTGCCTGGGGGGCCTACCCTCTGCAGCCTGCTTCCTTCTGCGCCTGCAAGTCCCTCGGCAGAGGCCCTCCAAACCCCCAGCCTGAGCTGCTCCAACCCACTGGGGCTATGTGGTTGGTTCCCTGGCTGTTCATAGAGCCAGCAGTTTGGTTTCCAATTTATTCATAATTGTTTTTTACAATGGAGATGATATTCAAACAGCATAAAATTAACCATTCGGAAGTGGACAATTCAGTGGCATTTCATGCATTTTTAATGTTGCATAACCACCACCTCCAACTAGAACAGGAGTCCTCAATCCCTGGGGCTGTTAGGAACCAGGCTGCACAGCAGGAGACTGGCGACTGAGCGGAGAAGCTTCATCTCTATCTGCAGCGGCTCCCCATCGCTCACATGCTCACATTACCGTAGCCTGAGCTCCGTCTCCTGTCAGCTCAGTGGCGGGATTAGATTCACATAGGAGCGTGAACCCTACTGTGAACTGCGAGTGCCGGGGATCTAGGTTGTGTGCTCCTTATGAGAATCATCCTGAAACCATCCCCACCCCCCAGCCCTGGAAAAATTGTCTTCCGTGCAACTGGTCTCTGGCGCCAAAAAGGTTGGGGACCACTGATCTAGAATATTCTGTCGTCCACCACAGCCGGGGCCCATCAGCAGAGCCACTTGCACGGAGCCCTTCAGGGAGCGGAAGTGATCCGAACACCGCCCGAGTTCTGCCGAGCACAGTGTAGAAGCCCAGAAGCCCTGGGAAGGTCGGGGGTGAGTGGGGTGGGGTTCCCCAGGCCGCCGAGTCCCCTGCTCCCCTCCCGCCCTCCATCCCATGTTCCAGAATCTCTCCTGGCTTGTCTTTCAGCCCCACCTTGTCACTGGCCCCTGTGGTCTCCAGCTCAGGACCCTGTGATATGACAGAACAGTGTCCTCAGGGACCACAGGCCCCCCTCCCAGACTCTCCCAGGTCACTCTATTTGTTGTGGGGCCATGGGGAGACCACTGGGTCTTTTGAGGGTCTGGCTTCCCTTTCTGTGAGGTGAGGTGTGGGCTCCCTTTCAACTGAGGGTTTTCAGATGATTCCGTGAAGTCACAATGTTATCTGCCTTTCAAAGCACAGTGGAAATCTGCTTTTTAAACTCCCTGAAATGTTGAGGTCCCAAGCCCAGGAACATGCCCAGCTCTCCAGGTTGAGTCCTTCCCATCCTCGGCCTCCCCCATCTGGCTGCCTTAGTGGGCCCCATGCTAGGAATTCAGAGCCTTTGGGAGAACAGAGCTGGGAAGGGTGGTGCGTGAGAGGGAGTGGTTCCCTCCCACCCAGACAAGCCAACCAGGAAAGTTTTGGGCTGTGGTGGTGGTGGGGAGTGGGACAGCACTGGAGATGTGGGGGTGGGCGGGCAGGGGTCTCGTTTGTTTCCTGCTTCTCTCACCTCACACAGGAGCACCTGACCCAAATGAGCAAGGCTGGTATTTTCTCCCGAGCCATTACTATCATCACAGATTCCTTTGGCCCCATACAAATACCGAGAAATAACCCCGTGCCTCCCATAAGGACAGAACTGAGCAACACAAAACATCTCAGAAAGGCAAAAGGCGTTTAGCCCCATTTATATGTTTTTGTCAATGGAAACAACAAATCAGGGCTTCCCTGGTGGCTCAGTGGTAAAGAATCTGCCTGCCAAGGCAGGAGACTCCAATTCGATCCCTGGCATGGGAAGCTCCTACACGCCTCAGACCAACTATTGAGATTACGTGCGCCAAAACTATTGAGCCTACATGCTGCAACTACTGAAGCCCATGGGCCTAGAGCCCGTGCTCCACAATAAGAGAAGTCACTTCAATAAGAAGCCTACACACTTCAGCAAAGAGTAGTCCCCACTTGCAGCAACTAGAAAGTAGCCCCCTCTCACTGCTACTAGAGAAAAGGCGATGCAGTAACAGAGACACAGCCCAGCCAAAAATAAATAAACAAACAAAAATTATATAAAAAACAAGTCACAGGATACGTCACTGCCCTGAGTTTTGGTTTTTGGCAATTTTAGATTTAAATGTATCGGCAGTAAACCATAGCTCTTGAGCCACAAAAAGCATATACATGTCATTCAGAAGTTTTGCTAATTGCTTCAAAAGAGATACAATAGCATGAACTCAGAGCCCTATTTGGAGCTATTTGTCACTGAAAAGTGACAAAGATGAAGAGAAAAGAGACCAGAGGATGCTGGTCTTAGTGACAATACCATTTCTCTTTTAAATTCTGCCTTTAAAATAGCAAGTCAAGGACTTCCCTAGTGATCCAGAAGTTAAGAATTCACCTTGCAACGCAGGGGATGTGTGTTTGATCCCTGGTTGGGGAACTAAGATCCCACATGCCGAGGGGCAACGCCCAGCAACTACTGAGCCTGCGCACCACAACTATAGATTCTGTGCAGCACAACAAGGACCCAACAAATAAATGATCTGAAGAAAAAAAAAAAAGCACTTCAATGTCTATTTCAACGTGTGACAACAGCGTTCTAAGCTTTTCCCCTCAAAAAAAAAAAGCACCTGCAAGGTTGGGACACACCTTTATCACATGAGCATCCTGCATGTTGACAGACGCCCAGGTGTGTCTGAGGGTCTCCTCCCACCTCACTGTGGCTCTGCAGGTGTGAGCAGGCTGTTCTGGGTTCTGGGGCCTCACTGGTAGCCCTGAACCTCTCAGTCTTTCCACCCGGACTCCTGACCCTCTACTCCAAAGTGGCCCTTGGGAAGAAAACAAGTGTTTCTATGGTGGGACCCAAGACACAGTTCCTGGTCCTGGGAGACTGAACCTACAGACAGACCCACAGCCTAGAGCAGCCAGCCGGCGGAGCTGGTCAAACCTCTCAGTGACCCCAGATGTCCACCCTGGTTGTGCCCCTCCTCCAACTCAGGACCAGCCAAATGTGCCCCTTAACCCATCACATGGGACGCCCATATGTGACAGACTTTAGACTGGGTAACAAACACCGCAGACAAGGATGGTCTTGCATCCTGGAGGCTGACAGCCCAAATCAAGGTGTGGGAAGGGCTGGTTCCCTCTGAGGTCTCCTTGGCATCTTCTCCCCATGTGTCCACAAGGCCATCACTGTGTGCCTGTGTCCTGATTTCCTCTTGTAAGGACACCAGTCCTATGCGATGAAGGCCCACCCTATAGACCTCATTCTACCTCAGTCACCTCTTTAAAGGCCCTGTCTCCACAGACAGTCACATCCTGAGGTCCTGGGGTAGGATTTGGGAGGACACAGTTCAGGCCATAATGACACCCCACATCTAGTCAGTCGGCCCATCTTACCCACTGACATCCTCCCCTTGGGTGCGCTGGAGCCAAGCTTTCCAGCCATCAGTGTCTGCCCACCACCTGTCTTCGGGTCTGGTGCAGAGATGGACCGGCCCGCAATCTGGGAAAGCTCTGGATCAGCTGCCCTCGTCCCCGGCTGCAGCCTCCTCCTCGCAGCTGACCACCACCCTTCTGCCTTCCAGCTGATCTGTGAGGGCCATCGGCAGAAGGGTGCAGGAACTTGGTTTCCTTCACAGCAGGTCAAAGGTCTTGGATGCCACACATCACGTGATTTGAGGAAAATGACACCAGACAGTTGAGTTGTATAAACATTTTCCAAGATAAATGGCAGCCCCACAGTCACTGTTTGAACTTTGTACACTCTGTTCCCATATCATTTCAAACGTATCAAATACAATCATTGTTTCATAACTGAGTAAGAGCTGAATTTCAATCACAACTTGAACATTTTAACATTTCAAACCTGCAATGTTCTTTTTTATATTATGAAGATTTTTCTAAACAAATTCTTTTATTATTCTTTTATTGATTTATTTGGCAGCACAGTTTCTCAGTTGCTGCATGTGGGATCTGGTTCCCTGACCAGGGATCGAACCCAGACCCCCAGCAATGGGAGCAAGGAGCCTTAGCCACTGGAACACCTGGGAAGTTCCAAAGTAGAACTGGACATGGAACAACAGACTGGTTCCAAATCGGGAAAGGAGTACTTCAAGGCTGTGTATTGTCCCCTGCTTATTTAACTTATATGCAGAAATGCTGGGCTGGATGAAGCACAAACTAGAATCAAGATTGCCGAGAGAAATATCAGTAACCTCAGATATGCAGATGACACCTTCCTTATGGCAGAAAGCGAAGAAGAACTAAAGAGTCTCTTGATGAAAGTGAAAGAGGAGAGAGAAAAAGTTGGCTTAAAGCTCAACATTCAGAAAACTAAGATCATGGCATCCGGTTCCATCACTTCATGGGAAATAGATGGGGAAACAGTGGGAACAGTGACAGACTTTATTTTGGGGGGCTCCAAAATCACTGCAGATGGTGACTGCAGCCATGAAATTAAAAGACGCTTACTCTTTGGAAGAAAAGTTATGACCAACCTAGACAGCATATTAAAAAGCAGCAACATTACTTTGCCAACAAAGGTCCATCTAGTCAAGGCTATGGTTTTTCCAGTAGTCATGTACAGATGTAAGAGTTGGACTATAAAGAAAGCTGAATGCCGAAGAATTGATGCTTTTGAACTGTGGTATTGAGGAGACTCTTGGGAATCCCTTTGACTGCAAGGAGATCCAACCAGTCAATCCCAAAGGAAATCAGTCCTGAATATTCATACTTTGGCCACCTGGTGCAAAGAGCTAACTCATTGGAAAAGACCCTCATGCTGGGAAAGATTGAAAGTGAGAGGAGAAGGGGACTACAGAGGATGAGATGGTTGGATGGCATCACCGACTCAATGGACATGAGTTTGAATAAGCTCCGGGAGTTGGTGATGGACAGCGAGGCCTGGCGTGCTGCAGTCCATGGGGTCACAAAGAGTTGGACATGACTGAGCAACTGAACTGAACTGAAACATACTTTATTTTATTTTTAAAAATGTTTGGTCATACTGCTTGGCATGGCATGTGGGATCTTAGTTCCTCAACCAGGGATCAAACCCGTGCCCCTTACATTGGAACGCAAAGTCTTAACCACTGGACCACGGGGGGAAACCTACAGTGTTCTTTTTGTATTTTAAACCAGGGGAAAATTTTTTTCTGGTCTCATATTTTTTCTTAGGCCCTTGAAAAGTGCACAGGCCCAGTTTACAAAATTGGGTACATTGTGCCTTGTCAAACAGCCCCCACAACACGGAAGCACTGGACCCTCCCCCTCTGGGGCTCAAGAAAGCCCAGTTCATGGAAGGTCACAGTCTACCTGTGCTCACAGCCCATCACTCACAGCAACCAAGAGGGGGCAGCTGCCCAAGGGCCCATCAGTGCATGATAGACAAACAAAATGAGGTGCATCCACATGATAGAATATTACGCTCCTTAAAAAAGACAGAGACTCAGATGCCAGCTACAATACAGAAAAACCTGGAGGACATCACACTCAGTGAAATAAGACAGACACCAAGCGACAAATTCTGTATGATTCACTTTCATGGGGACAGTGTTTCTCTTTGGGAAGATGAAAGAGTCCTGGAGAGAGATGGGGGAAATGTTGCACCACAATGAAAATGCGCTTAATGGCTCTAAATTGTGCACCTAAAAATTGTTAAGATGGTAAATTCTATATTGTATGTATCTTACCAGGGTTAAACTCAGGGCCCTGGAGGCATAGTTATCTCATATTTGCTGCCTCTAGTTATTTTGAAATATTCTTCTATGCACAGAATCTCTTTTCTTGGATATTCGTTCATACGTCTCTCAAATCAGGCATCTTTGCACAGGTTTGCCTTCCAAACACCAATGTCAGGTATGATTCCATGATATCTCAGTCTACCCAATAAAAGGCTGATGCCAAACCTTGCCAAAAACCTTACAAATCTGAATAATTTAAATTATATGATCAAATTACAACTACTGTATTTACAGGATAAACCCCTCGTGCTGGAGCCACCCCCACCCTGCTTGTTTCAGTCCTTGCATGGGGAGGCGGCTTAGCTTCTGGTGCCCACGAGAAAGGTGACCCGAATGTGCAGCCCAGATGAGGGGTTGCAGGCACAGCCCGGCACATTTACACACGGAAAAGCAAGACTTGCGAGTCACCGTGTGAGACTGGACATTCCCTGCAGAAAAAAACACCCTCTGGTAGCTGATAACAACTTAAGTTCACAGCCACCCTACCTTTAAATCTTGGGGCCCACGGCTCCTTTGTGCAGAAGCGATACTGACCAGGCTGTGGCCACAGAAAAGACTCCCAGCTCAGAAGCAGAGACTCGCCTGAGAGAGCTGCTCAGAATCACTGGAGCTGCCCCCAGCCCCTCCTCTGCCCCCACCGTGTCCCCGTCTCTGCCCTCCAGGGGAAGTCTCTTCCTTGTTCAGGAGAGACCAGATGCACAGTGGCCCATGGCCAGGGCACCCAGGACAGCAGGACACTGGCCCACACAAGAATGCCAGACACCAGCCGCAGCCTCTGCAACCACAGCCACCGGCCAGTGACCGCAGCCTCCCCGGGTCTGCCCGCCTCCACGCAGGACCAGCCCCTAGCCCCTCACCTGGGACACCCTGCTTCCGGTCAGCCGCCCCATCCTCCCCACCAGCACCCCTCAGGGTCCCTGGAGCCCACCTCTTTCACTCTCAGGGTCCCCAGCTGCCTGCCTGGGGGGCTGCCGATTCCCGGCCATGTTTGTTCTCCTGTGGGTGGTGTGAACACAGTGTTCATTCAGTTAACATTGACTGACATTTGCCTTTGGCTCCACGCCCAGCTCTGGGAAGAAGACGGTGCATCAAGCATCTGCCTTGTCACCCGGAAAGGAGTTCTGGGCTTACTGCGGGGGAGAGACCCGTGCACAGACTACGGAGAGCCTTTAGGGGAGCGGTGGGGACGCTGGGAGGAGTACCGGGAGTCTCCAGGTGGGGTTCCCTAGGTGGCGGGAGGCAGGACAGAGGTCCCGGCAGAGCAGGGGGCTGGACTCCGCCTGGGTTTGCGGGGTGGGTGAGAGGGTGGGGCCTGGAGAGCTGGCACGAGAACCTTCACAGGACAGAGAGAGTCTCAGAAAGCTCGGGCACCACGTGGGACAGACGAGATGGCACTGCTGAACCTCGGGGTCAGTGGGCTCTATGGAGCAGACACCTGTAAAAACCAGGACTGGAGGACTTCTCTGGTGGTCCAGTGGTTAACAACAGGCCTTCCAATGCAGGGGGTGTGGGTTCGATCCCTGGTGGAGGAAATAAGATCCCACATGCTGCGGGGCGACTACTGAGCGCGTGCTCTGCAGCAAGAGAAGCCTGTGCTGCAGCGGAGACCCGGCACAGCCAAAAAAGAACTGGGGCTGGGTGCTGACCGTGTGTTGGAGGTGAGGGTGTCAGGGACCCAGGACAACTCCAGGTTCTAGGGAGGGGCTCTGAGGGACTTTGTTCTGCACAGCATTTCAAGGGCCCACCACTGCCAGCAAGCCCCCCAAAGCTCAGTGGCCCAACGGGCAATCTGTGACAGCCTCTCTGGTGCTGTGGATTGATGGGGCTGGACAGGGAAGTTCTCCCTGGGACTCACACAGCAAAGGGCAGTCAGATTGCGCCAGGCTGGTGAAGTGACCTGAAATGAAGTCTTTTCCACCAAGATAGCTGGAACTGGACTGGCTGGGGTGCCTCCCCGACAGGGCTTCCTCACAACACTGAGTCCCAGGAGGACCCAGGCCAGGAGCCGGCACCATCCCCGGGGAGATGCCTGGTCAGCATAGGAGATGGAGTGATCCTCCCAGGGCTGAAACCCAGGAGCAGACACTATCCCTCAGGGAGGTTGCAGAGGGTGAGGAGGGGCTGCTGGCCATGGGATATGGTTTCTTACAGGGGTTAAGGAAGAAAGTCTAAAACAGATCTCTGTAACATACTAAAAACAATGAATTATATACTCTAAATGGGTGAATTGTATAAGCTGTGACTTTTATCTCAATAAAGCTATTTAGGAAAGGAAATTTATTTGAACTTTTACTTATAACTTGATTGTTGTATACATTTTAAAAATTCTATTCTTACTTTACTTTTATTCTTTTTTTTTAATAGTGAAAAATATGGAACGCTTCACAAATTTGCGTGTCATCCTTGCGCAAGGGCCATGCTAATCTTCTCTGTATCGTTCCAATTTTAGTATATGTGCTGCCGAAGCGAGCACTTTACTTTTATTCTTATCAGAGAGTAGCATTTCCTTTTACCAAAGGTTTTAGAATTCAATTGAATAACTTGATTTTTTTTCACTTGTAAAATGACTTTTTAAGTAAAAAAACAAACAAAAAAACCTTTATGGGACTCAATCCTCCTAAGACTAATTTCTTCAACTTATTAATTTTTTAACCATTTTTTAAAAATTGAAGTATAGTTGATTTACAATGTTGTGTTAGTTTCTGGTGTACAACAAAATGATTATATACGGGAATCTCTGGTGGCTCAGCAGTAAAGAATCTGCCTACAGTGCAGGAGACACGGGTTTGATCCCTGGGTTGGGAAGATCCCCTGGAGAAGGAAATGGCAACCCACTCCAATTTCTTGCCTAGAAAATTCCATGGACAGAAGAGCCTAGCGGGCTGCAGTCCATGGGGGTCACAAGAGTTAGACACGATTTAGCAACTAAACCACCCACCACTATATATATATAAAGAGAGCGACAGAGAAGCTAGGAATCAACTACAAGAAAAAAAACTGCAAAAAACACAAACACGTGTCCATGCTAAACAATATGCTACTGAACAACCAGTGGTGAGCGGAGACTTGCATCCTCTGGCCTCAGGGCGGGGGTGGGTGTTGGTGTCAGCCACAGCTCTTAAGGGACCCATGCTCTTGGCTCTCCCCCTCAACCTGGCCGGCCTTCTATTCATTCACTCTTTGTCCACCTCACACTGTCTGCTTATCTGGAGCCTCCACAACCTACGATCCTCTAGTTAGCTCTGTAGGTGAGTGGGTGAGTGGGTGAGTCCGTCCACTTCAGCAGGGAGATAGCAGAAGGTCTCCACTCCAGAAGGAGGACCAAGTGGCATCCTAGAAATTGCCTTTGCTTGAAATGAAATGGGTATCTTGCTCACTCTCTTTTACTCCCAGTTCTCAGTCAGGTTGGCCCCTAAATTAAAGAAGGGATGGTGGTTATCACAGTGAGCCGACAGATACCGTCTCCAGGGAACCTGAGCGGGGACACATCTGAGCTGGAGGCTCATTTGTCTCTTTTGAGTACCAGGACTTGAAATTTAAATCAAGCCAGATTAGATGATGTCAGTCGGAATGGATTAGGTTTTAAGTTAATAAATGAACTGGCACAGAACTACAAACACAAACATTTAGGAATTTTGCTACATACATATATTCAGGAAGATTCGCTATAACAGACAAATCTCAGGAAAAGAGAGGCAGAAAATACTTGTGTCCGTAGAGTCAGAGAAAAGACCAAAGACTGATGCAGAAAACCACCTGAAACACTAACAACCTGTCTCTTCGAGAAAACACAGATGCCGCTTACTACCCTGAGGAAGGGCCATATGAAGAAGACAATAAGAAGAAAAACAAGAGTTTTGTATGATAGTTCACTATATCTGCCTACTACCCTACGTATGAAAAATAAAGAGGGTCCACACAAAGGTAAGGCTTCCCAGGTGGCTCAGTGGTAAAGAATCTGCCTGCCAATGCAGGAGCTGCAAGAAACACAGTTTCGATAAGCTGGCTCAGGAAGACTCCCTGGAGAAGGAAATGGCAGCCTTCTAATTTTCTTGCCTGGAGAATCCCATGGACAGGAGGACTTCAGTCCGTGGGGTCACAAAGAGTTGGACACGACTGAGAGACTGAGCATGCATGCACACAAAGGTAATCTCCAAATACAGCTTTTTCCTTAGGAAGAATAGGATCAAGCTCATAAGAAGGGTCCCAGTGTGCGCGATAACCACTATCCCTTCTTTTATTTAGGGGCCAACCTAACTGAGAACTAACAGTAAGAGTCAGAGAGTGAGCAAGATACCATTTTATTTCTGGCAAAGCTACTTCTAGAATGCCGCTTGGTCCTCCTTCTGGAGTGGGGACCTTCTGCTTAATTGCAAATCATGCATTAAGCCAACAATTCTGATAAACACGGTAATTCAAAATGAATAATAAATAAAGCTTGTCCACATTCTGTCAGCTAGGGGGACTTTTGGCTCATGTAATGCTTGCTCAGTTTCTAATGTCCCATGTCCTAAGTGCTTTGGGACTGCACGCATTCCACCTTCTGTTTTTCTTGGAATCGACTTTGTAAAGGTCATCACTCCAATTGCATTATTTCCATGTCATAGAAAAATACTCTCCACCAACAATGGATCCAGTGTAGCTGGCTATGACTCAAGAGGATCTGTATGTTGGCATCCATTTAATTGAGGAATTAACAATGGGATTGACCAGTCTTACACACTTAGATGGAGAAGGAAATGGCAACCCACTCTAGTGTTCTTGCCTGGAGAATCCCATGGACAGAGGAGCCTGGTGGGCTACTGTTCTCAGGGTCACAAAGAGTTGGACACGACTGAGTGGCTAAGCACAAGCACACACTTAGAACAACCTCATTTGACAGTACACAAAAAATGAACCTGCTTCCTGGTAGAAGGCTGATACTACACTAAACCCATACAAATGACATGAAACCAGGTGCAAAGCGAGATTAGATTTTGCCAGAACAGATGAAATTCACATGTAGGATAACAAGTGTCAGAGAGAATCAAGTAACAATCAAGCTAAAGAGAAAGAAAAGAGAATTTTATTCAAGCCAAACCAGAGATCATGACCTAGGAAACATTATCAGAAGCTCTGAGAACTGCTCCATTGATCAAGAGTTATAGATATATTTTGAGACAAGGAACTGTGCACAGTTCATCAAAATTTTGTTTTAGTCATTTATGCATGTACAGAAAAAGCTTTTGGTCAATGTGACCCCTTGAAAAAGATGAAAGATTCATTTACAAAATGAAAAAGGAGTATTAATCTTAGAATCACAATACTATTATCTGAAGGAGACCAACTTTTCTCAAAGGTTGATTTCCTCCTCCTGCTTTGAAGAGGTCTGGTTAATCTATAACGTGGATGGATGTACACTGCCCATTGAGAACAGTCTACCACAAAGTGGGAATGTCATTTATTCTTTCCTGTCTTTCTATTTTCTAAAAGACCAGCCTCCAACCCTAAAATCACATCACCGTAGCAATAGACGTGTGAATTATGACATGTAGGCTTACCTGGTACTCCGGTGGTTAAGAATCTGCCTGCCAACGCAGGGGACATGGGTTCAATCCCTACTCCGAGAAGATCCCACATGCCGTGGAGCAACTAACCCTGAAAGCTGCAACTACTGAGCCTAGAGCCCACGTTCTGCAACAAGAGAAGCCACTGCAATGAAAAGCCCACACACTAGAGAAGAGCCCCCACTCTCTGCAACTAGAAAAAGTCCACACAGAGCAATAAAGACCTACCATAACCCAAATATAAAGTAAATAAATAAATCTTAAAAAATTATGGCTTGTGCTGAAAAGGAAGCTCTCATCAAATTTTATGTTAAATTTATAAAAATAAACAGGACAGTGAGGAATATTTTAATGCCCAAGAAACATTTTAATATTTATTTATTTAACTTTTTATTTGACTGCCTCCAATCTTAGTTGTATCATACAGGATCTTTCCATCTAGCATGGAGACTCTCTAGTTGCGGCTTAAGGACTCACTAGCTATGGCGTGCGGGCTTCATTGCCTTTCAGAATGTAGGATCTTAGTTCCCCGACTGGGGGTCAAACCTGTGTCCCCTGTGTTGCAAGGCATATTCTTAACCACTGGACCATGAGGAAAGCCCAGGAATGTTTTATTTTTTTCATTTTGTTTTGTTTTAGTTATGTTACTAAAATTTAATAAGAAAACTTTGTATAGCTTTCATCTTTAATACATTTGCTTACTTTATCTTGTTCTTAATCATTATGACAAGACTAAAGCAGAAATCCTGTGCTCTATGGAATACACATGATGGAACAATGAAGGGTCACTTCAGCACAGAAGAAAACACTTTGAACCAGCAAAACCTGATGTTCAAGATCAAAAACAGTCAGAAGATATGACCAAGAGTTACTTAGTTTGAGACTCTTAGGGGTTTGTCAACTATAAGAGGATGAGCTTTTTACTCTGGTCTCAGTAATGAGATATGCTATTTTATGCCAAGTGGGCTGTTGTGCCAGGTATGGGGTTAGTCTAAGCATGTTACTCACTCTGTTAAATGGACTGGAGGCCACAGATTTCTGAGAGTGTATGCACTGGAGCAAGGGCTGCTGGGCCGTGGTGCAAGACAGAGATGACATCAATGTCATAGCTTACAGGTCAACCAAAAACATTTAGAGATCTTTCAGAAGAAATAAGAAGTTTGATTTAATATTTGCTGTCAATGATCCACCAATTTTAAAAGCCTACAATCTGAAGGATAATTTCTTTCATGTTAGTAACTGGATCTCCTGATTATTTACCTCTGATGAAATTCCAATGCTATGCCAAGGTATGGTGCATCAGTTTACATTAGTTCATATGAGAAAAGATCTGTAAAATAGCCACATGTTAAATCCTTCAATAGGGCTGAAAGGACATTCAGACTTTACATAAATAAGGGCTTAGCAAAGTCTGTGGGTAGAAAGGGATTGTGATCACTGATCTCTTGGGGAAGGATGAGAAAGCTACAGCCAGCAGATAGAAAGTGGCACTGAAATGAGCTCTGAATCTCCCCTTTTTATGAGGCAGCTAGTCATCTTTCTTATTGAATCTTGGTCAGGCATTCTCACTAGTAGACAACTGACATTTCACAGTAGCCACAAGAGGGGACAAAACACAACACTGGAGAGAGAACAGCACTGACAACATCAGAGGCAGGAAACAGGGAGGAGAGGGGGAGCTAGAGAAGCCAAGAATGCAGGCCAAAGTGGAGAAGAACAGATTGATTAGGCTGCTGGTTGTAAAAAACTCCAATTTTGTGCCCAGTGCAGTTCCCACAATGCCCTTTGTGAAGAGGCATCTCTGAATTCAGGCTGAAAATGCAAAATAATATTAAGTATGATAACACTGCAAGCCTGTCATGCCTCCAGTTCAGTCGCTCAGTCGTGTCCGACTCTTTGCAACCCCATGAATTGCAGCACGCCAGGCCTCCCTGTCCATCACCAACTCCCGGAGTTCACTCAGACTCACGTCCATCGAGTCAGTGATGCCATCCAGCCATCTCATCCTCTGTCGTCCCCTTCTCCTCCTGCCCCCAATCCCTCCCAGCATCAGAGTCTTTTCCAATGAGTCAACTCGTCGCATGAGGTGGCCAACGTACTGGAGTTTCAGCTTTAGCATCACACCTTAGCACTGTATAATTTCATAAGCAATTTCCAATATTATCATGCCTCATTTAAATAAAAAGGAAATTGAGGCTTAGGTGGAGTAAGGGTCATGCCATAAGTCATATCAACCATGAGGCAGAGCTGAGATTCAAAACTATCTCTGTCTTTTTTTAAATTATTTTTTGCTGCGCTGGGTCTTCTTTGCTGCATGGGGATTTCTCTAGTTGTGGCAAATGGGGACTACTATCTAGCTGTGCTGCTAGGGCTTCTTGCAGTGGCTTCTCTTGTCACCAAGCATGGGCTCCAGGGCTTCAGAGCACAAGCTCAGTAGTTGTGGTGTGCTGGCTTAGTTGCTCCCTAGCATGTGGAGTCTTCTCGGACCAGGGATCAAAGCCATGTCTCCTGCACTGGTGGGTGGATTCTTCACCACTGAGCCATCAGCGAAGCCCTGTCTATCTTTAGTTCTACACTGCATTACCGGGTGGGACACAAGGTCAATCAATGATCAGGCCTTTGTACAAAAAAGAAACATCTGACTGTAAGTACTGTATGGAGTTTTAAAGCAATGGACTTATTTGATAATTTTATTAATCAAGGAGTGTGTGTGTGTGTGTGTGTGTGTGTGTTAGTCCCTCAGTCATGTCTAACTATGCAACCCCATGGACTATAGCCCTCCAGGCTCCTCTGTCCATGGAATTCTCTAGGCAAGAATACTGGAGTGAGTTGCCATTCCCTTCTCCAGGGGATTTTGTGACCCAGGAATCGAACCCAGGTCTCCTGCACTGCAGGGGGGTCCTTTACCATTTAAGCCGCCAGGGAAGCTCCAGTCAAGGATTAAGTATTATTAAGTTATATAGTGCCTTGGTATACAGCCAGCTTGGGCTTCCCAGGTGGTGCTAGTGGTAAAAAACCCACCTGCCAGTGCAGGAGATGTAATAGACGTGGGTTTGATCCCTGGGTTGGAAAGATCCCCTGGAGGAGGGTGTGGCAACCCACTCCCGTATTCTTGCCTGGAGAATCCCCTGGACAGAGGAGCCTGTCAGGCTACAGACACCGTAGGGTTGGAAAGAGTGGAACACAACTGAAGCGACTTAGCGTACACATGCAGCTAACTTATCCTCATTACTCCCCAGGTGGCAGACTGGATGAGGCTGTGGCTTCCTCAGCTGGGAACCTGGAAATACCTCTGCTGTCATGGTGTTCCCTCTTCTGCCCTCTTCACCTCCAGCCTCCCTCTGATGTGACCCTGTCCACATGCACCCCGAGGTGTTTTGTTTGTACTCTCCAACTTCTGTGTGTTGCTCTTCTTTCCTCAACTTGCTTTCCTCTTAGATTGCCTTCACTATACTTGATTCACACTCAAGACCCACTTTTCACATTTCTCTCCATCTGCCTCAAAGTCTCTGCCTTCGCCAATGCTACAGTCTTCTCTCAGGATATTGGACCGCTAGGGAACCTCACCGTCCCCTCATCTTCTGGTTGTACTGTGCACCACTGAACTGTGTACTGTGTACTTTTCTGGTCTCAAATATCTTCGCCCACTCTGCCCACCCTGACTACATGGCCGTGCTGGCCAGGTCCTGCTCATTGCTGTTGGTGTTAAGGTTGGAGCTGTCCACACAACTCACCCCTCCAGAGATTCTCACTGCCAGGAAGAAGCAGTCCACTTCAGGGTGAGGAACAACAGTGACTGTGACATGTGGGACATCTCAGTGAGGCAAGGGGACATGCAGAGTCAAGGATGAAATGACAGGAAGCTGTCTGTGAGGGGAAGCTGACTAAGGCAGCACGGGCAGCCCCTCTATCAAGCGACAAATTGACACGATTGTTGACTGAAGCAAACACATATCAACCAGAATCCCAGGGGGAGATCCGTTTGGACTGCTTTAGACCAGTCTGAACTTATACCAGTCTGGTCCAGTTTAGACTGGTTTGATCTGGATTAGGCTGGTTTGATCTGATTTAGACCAATTTCAATTTTAGGCTGGTTTGAACTGGCTTAGATCAGTTTAGTTCAGCTTAGACTAGCTTATATCAGCTGTGACTACTTTAAATTTATGGAATGCAGCTAACCTCTGAGATGCAGCAAAACATTTCTAAGTAAAAATTTATAGCAATACAGTCCTGCTTCAAGGAAAAAGAAAAATCTCACGCAAACTACCCTTACACCTAAAGCAACAAGACAAAGAAGAACAAACAAAACCCAAAGCTAATAGAAGGAAATAAATCATAAAGATCAGAGCAAAAATAAATGAAATAGAAATAAAGTGATAGCAAAAATCAAATCAAATAAAAGCTTGTTTGTTGAGAAGATAAACAAAATTGATAAACTTTTAGTTAGACTCATCAATAAAAAAGAGACAGGACTCAAATCAATAAAATTAGAAATGAAAAAGAAGTTAAACTGACACTGCAGAAATACAATGGATCATAAAAGAATACTACAAGCAATTACACACCAATAAAATGGACAACCTGGAAGCAATGGACAAATTCTTAGCAAAGTACAACCTTCCAAAACTGAATCAGGAAGAAATAGAAAATATGAACAGAGAGATCACAAGGAACAAAATTAAAACTTGTGAATTATTTAATCACAACTAGTGATTAAAATCTTCCAGGGCCTGATAGCCTCACAGAGATGAGCTAACAACTATTTCTGTTAAATTCAAAAAATTGCAGAACGAGGAACACTCTTAAGTTTATTCTATGAGGCTACCATCACCCTGAAATAAAAATCAGACAAAGATATCACCAAAAAAATACAAAAAAATTATAGGCCAATATCTCTGATTAACATATATGCAAAAATCCTCAGCAAAATACTAGCAAACAGAATCCAACAACACATTAAAAGGATTGTACACCACCATCAAGTGGGATTTACCCCAGGGATGCAAAGGTTTCTCAGTATGCACAAATCAATCAATGTGATCCACCACATCAACAAACTGAAGGATAAAAATCATATGATCATTTCAGTAGCTGCAGAAAAAGCTTTTGAGAAAATTCAACATCCATTTATGATTTAAAAAAAACCTCCAGAAAATGGGGCATAGAGGGAATCTAATTTCACATAATAAAGACATTATTAAATTTTGGATATTAAATTAACTATTGGTTTACTAGTTTTTGAAAATTTTTTCATCTATATTTTAAGGAATTAGTCTGTTCTTGTCATGTCTTCCTTTTTTTCCCAGAAAGTAATACTAGCTTTGTAGGATGAGTTGGGATCTGTTCCTTTCTTTTCTAACTTTTAAAAGTTAATGTTTAAAGAAGAATTAACACCAATCCTTCTCAACCTTTTCTAAAGAAATTGAGGGGGAAGGAACACATACTAATTCATTCTATGAGGCCAGTATTACACTGATACCAAAGACCTACAAGGAAAGAAAACTACAGACAAATATTTCTCATGGATATAGATGCAAAAATCCTCAATAAAAAAATCCAACAGCATATTATAAGGATCATACACCATGACCAAGTGGGAATTATTCTAAAAATGCAAGAGTAATTTGGCAATGAAAGTTAGTCAGTACAATTTACACATTAATAGCATTCAGGGTAAAAAGCAGATGATTATCTCAACTGATGCAGAAAAAATTTTTCTTACAAAATCCAACATTCTTTCATGATAACAATCAGAGAAGTGGTAAAAGGCAGGAACTTTCCCGACATGATAAAAGGCATTTATGAAGAAGCCACACCTAACATCACACTCAATGGTGAAAGAGTGAAAGTTTTTCCCCTTGCATCAGGAAGAAAACAGGATGCCTGCTTTCACCACTGCCATCCACACTGTGTTGGAAGTTCTAGCCTGAAAGATCAGACAATAAAAATAAAAGGCCTCCAAGTCAGAAAAGAAGAAAAGTCTGTTTGTAGACGATAGGGTCATTTTTTAAACTTTTTATTGTGTATTGGCATATAGCCAATTACCAATGTTGTGATAATTTCAGGTGAACAGCAAAGGGACTCAGGATCCATTCTCCCCTAAACTCCCCTCCCATCCAGGCTGCCACATAACATTGAGCAGAGTTCCCTGTGCTATACAGTTGGTCCTTGTTGGTTATCCATTTTAAAATAGGATCTTATATACAGAAAATACCAAAGAATCCACAAGAAAACTAGTAGAACTAATAAATGAGTTCAGCAAATTTTCAGGATAGAAGATCAACCCACAAAAATCAGTTGTGTTTCTACACACCATCAAGGAACAATTAAGAAATTAAGAAAATCATTCCCTTAAAGTAGCATCCAAAAAAATTACACAGGAATAGATTTAACCAGGAAGTGAAAGAGTTTTTAAAATGACAAAATATTGCTTAAAGGAATGAAAGAAGATGTAGATAAGTGGAATGACATTCCATGTTCATGTATCGGAAAACTTAATATTGCTAAGATACTACTCAGAGCAAACTAGATTCAATGCAATCACTATCAAGATTACAATGGTCTTTTCTGCAGAAATGGTACTACTGATCCTTAAATCCATATGGTATTGCAAGGGGCACTGAATAACCAAAACAATATTGAGAAAGAAGAACAAAGTTGGAGGATTCACATTTTCCAGTTTTCCTATAAAGCTATAGTTATCAAAACAATGTGGTGCTGGCATAGGACATACAGATAGAACAATGGAATAGAATAGACAGAAAGACCAAAATAAATTCTATGCCTATCAGTTCAGTTCAGTCGCTCAGTCATGTCCGACTCTTTGTGGAGACCATGGACCGCAGCACGCCAGTATTCCCTGTCCATCACCAACTCCCAGAGCTTGCTCAAACTCATGCCCATTGAGTCAGTGATGCCATCCAAGCATCTCATCCTCTGTCATCCCCTTCTCTTCCTGCCCTCAATCGTTGTCTTCAATCCTCCTGTCTTCAATAAATTGTCTATGTCTATAGACAATTGATTTTCCACACAGGTGCTAGACTCTCAGTAGGTAGAGAATAGTTTCTTTAACAAATGGTGCAGGAACAACCAGATATTCACATGCAGAAGAATGAAGTTGGAGCCCCTAGCTCACATTGTATGCAAAAGTTAACTCAAAATGGATCAATAACCTAAATATAATGTCTAAAATCATAAAACTCTTAAAAGAAAAGAGGGGCAAAATTTCATGACCTTGCATTTGGCAATGGATTCTTAGAAATGACTTCAAAAGCAAAAGAAAAGAAAAAAAAGGATAAATTGGACTTCATCAAAATTAAAGACTTTTGTACATCAAAGGTCATCACCAATAAAGTGAAAAGACAATTAATAATGGGAGAAAATATTTGAAAATCATATATCTGATAGGGGTCTACTATCCAGAATACATAAGGAATTCTTACAACTGAATAATGAAAAGGCAATCCAACTGAAAAATGGGCAAGGGACTTGAACAGACATTAATCCAAATAAATTATATAATTTCACCCAGTAGGATGGCAATTCAAAGTGAGTGGAAAATAACAAGTGTTTACAAGAATGTGCAGAAATTGGAATCCTTGTATATTGCTAACTGGAATGTAAAATGGCCCAGCTGTTTGGGAGACATTTTGGCGGTTCTTTAAAAAAGTTAAATACAGAACAGAATTACCATGAAAAAAGAAATTCCACTCCTAAGTATATATGCCAAAGAATTGAATGTAGGTGTTCAAATACTTGTACACAGATGTTCATAGCAGCACTAGTCACACTAGACAAAATATAAAATCAAAAACTCAAACCTCTATTGGTGGGTGAATAGATAAATTGTGGAATACCCATACAATACAATATTATTTTGCAATAAAAGGGAATGGAGTGCTGGCACATGCTACAACCCAGATGGACTTTGAAATCATTATGCTAATGAAAGAAGTCAGACACAAAAAAGGCAAAGATTCTTAGTCCATTACTTGAAATATCCAAAACACGTAAATCCTAGAGAGACAAGGTATATTGGTGGTTGCCAGTATGTGGGAGGAGAGGGGAATAGGAAGTTCTTGTTAAGCATGGGTTTTATTTGGTGATGATGAAAATGTTTTGGACGTAGATGATGGTAGTTGCAAACTATTGTGAATGGACTAAATTTCAACAAATTGTTCATTAAAACGGTTAATTGAATGCTGAGTGAATTTCATCTCAAATGTGACCTTTATCGTTTGTGAAACACTATGATATCTGAGATTTGTTCCAAACTAATGAAGTGAGGGTAGAGATACAAAAAGTGAAAACAAAAACAAAGCACAACAGAGTCGCGGAAATGGATAGAAACCTGGTGTCAAGTTATTGCCGAAATCCTTGTGAGAAACGAGGCTGGGCGCTTGGGTGGAGGAAGAGGCTAGAACCGAACAGCGCCGAGGTGTGTCTGTAGATAAAAGCAAGAAGACTGGGGAAAGAAAGAAATCCAGATTTTTATGTGAACCCTGGAAGCCGGGGTGTCTTTGCCGAGCTGCGGAGAACCGAGGGCGCGAATCAAGGGTTGCCCTTGGGAAATTATCTCCTTGTACACCTTGAACTCTACTTCACGTGCCAATTGTATCTCAGGAACATTGGGGAAAATATACATATATTTATTTTTAAAGAAATTCGGGCTTAATGCGCGCTGCACATTCGACACCAGTGGAGAAGCCGAGGAGGCGGGCCATGCTCGGGCGGCTTCCTCCCGCGTCTTAAGTGTCTGATTTCCGAGGGACGCGAGGGCTTGGTCCGTCTCCACGCCCTCTCTGAGCGGTCTGGGGCCGAAGGCTGCCGCGACCCGGGCTCTGCCGGCTCGGGGTCCCACGTGGTGACACCTGCCAGGTGCGCTGGGCGTCTCCGCCCCGCGCCGGGGCTGCTAAGGGACTGATCGGGAGCAGGGAGAGGCGGGATAGGGCGGGGCGCCCGAGGCCACGCCCAGGAGGCGGTGCGCGGGAGCCCCCCAGCCCTTGCTCCCAGCCCTGTCGAGCTGCGGGCCATGGCGGCCGCCGAGCCCAAGCCCCCAACGGGGGCGGCCGCGGCCCGACGCCTGGCCCGGAGCTGCTGGTCCGCGTTCTGGGACTACGAGACGCCCAAGGTGATCGTGGTGAAGAACCGGCGTTTGGGCATCGTGTACCGCGCGGTGCAGCTGCTCATCCTGCTCTACTTCGTGTGGTGGGTGTGCACGGGGCCGGGCGCGGGGAGGGGGCGCCTGGGGCGTCCGGCGGGAGGGGATGTCTGGCGGGTTCACGAGGGTGGGGAGTGCTCGAGGCTAAGGCTGCTCTGAAGTCCCAGGTTGGAGGGGCAGCTCTGGGCTCTGAGCAGGGAGAACGGGTCGCAGGGGGTGGAGAACGCGGGCTGGCCCCTCGGGCCCCCGCAGAGCCTACCCAGCCCTTGAGGGGCGGTGACGCAGCCTCGTTCCCGCCGGAGTCGAGCTCATTCGGCATGGGAGACGTCCCAGTCCTGTCCCAGGATCGTCCCGAGAGTCGGCCCTGCCCGTCCGCACAGGTACGTGTTCATCGTGCAGAAGAGCTACCAGGACAGCGAAACGGGCCCCGAGAGCTCCGTTATCACCAAGGTCAAGGGCATCACCTTGTCCGAACACAAAGTGTGGGACGTGGAGGAGTACGTGAAACCACCGGAGGTGCGCAACCCGGGCCCCGCCCTGCACCCCGCGCACCCTGAGGGTAGGACTGATCGGTGGCCGAGCTGTCCCCGCCGGCCTACCGTCCCTTCTTTCTGAGCCCAGGGAGGCAGCGTGTTCAGCATCATCACCAGGATTGAGGTCACCCCCTTCCAGACCCTCGGAACATGCGCCGAGGTGAGGCTGCGTCGAAAGCAGAGCTGGGATGGGAGGGGCCCTGCCTGGTCAGCTGCGCCTGTCCAGCTCCTGAGCAGGCGGTCTTTTCCCTAGAGTATGAGGGTCAGCAACGCCACCTGCGACTCGGACGAGGACTGTGTGGCTGGGCAGCTGGACATGCTGGGAAACGGTCAGTGTGCGCCAACTGGGGGTGGGGGCGAGCCGCGCCCCTCGCCACCTGAGCGCGCGTCTGCCCGCAGGCCTGCGGACTGGGCGCTGCGTACCTTATTACCACGGGTCCTCCAAGACCTGCGAGGTGTCCGCCTGGTGCCCGGTGGAAGACGGGGCCTCAGTCAGGTGTGCGCGCCCGGTGACCCCACCCACCTGGGACCAAACTTCTTCGTTCCTTTCTCCTCACTGACCAGGGGAGTTGGGATGTGTTGGGGGAGGGGGAAGGGAAGGACAGAGCAGCTGGGAGGCTGGGAGAGGCTTTGGAAGGGAAGGGAGACTAAACACACCCAGTCTGCCTCCTCAGCCAATTTCTCGGTACGATGGCCCCCAATTTCACCATCCTCATCAAGAACAGCATCCACTACCCCAAATTCCAGTTCTCCAAGTAAGAGCCATTAGGGTGTGGTGACAAGGGGTGGGAGTTGCCTCTTGGAATGTGTTGTTTGGGGGTGCATGGCTTCTCAGCATCTGATGCCAGTGGGCCTTGTCCTTAGGGGCAACATTGAGAACCGGAAGGGTGGCTACC
The DNA here is from genome assembly GCF_001704415.2 of Capra hircus. Taxonomy (NCBI): domain Eukaryota; kingdom Metazoa; phylum Chordata; class Mammalia; order Artiodactyla; family Bovidae; genus Capra; species Capra hircus. The sequence continues at coordinate 26,627,824 of NC_030824.1, forward strand.
TGAAGCACTGCACATTCCATGAGGTCTCTGACCTCTACTGCCCCATTTTCAAGCTGGGGTACATCGTGGAGCAGGCAGAGGAGAACTTCACAGAGCTGGCACACACGGTGAGGGTGCCCGAGAGCGGGCAGGACAATTGTCTGGCCAGGTGCTGGCTGTCACCTGCATACAAAGGGTCTTGTTACAGGGCAGTCCCTTTTCATTTTGGCCAGCCCCAGCCCTGCTCGGGTAGAGGAAAAAGAAACAAGATCAGCTGACCCATCTGGGTGTGTGGCTGCTGCTAAATTATTGACTCCTGGTCACAGTTGGCTGCTGGCACCCCTTGTGCCTTGGAAGCAGGGCACTCAATAAACCCCCCTCCCCAGAGTTGCCCTGAGCTGCCTGGGGTGCCCAGAATATGCACCCCATGGGCAACCTCAGTAGGACCCCAGGGCTGTTGAATGTCCCCTGTGAGCCCGTCCTGACCCGTCTCCTGTGTCCACTTCTGGGCAGGGTGGTGTCATCGGGGTCATTATCAACTGGGACTGTGACCTGGACCTTTCAGCGTCAGAGTGCAACCCCAAATACTCCTTCCGGAGGCTGGACCCCAAGCACATCCCAGCCTCATCTGGCTACAACTTCAGGTATCTTGGCCTTCGGATGCTGGCTCCTTGTCTGCCCTGGCTATGGAGGTCTGAGGACCAACAGGGCAGGTGCCTCAAGACCCAGGGATGCCAGCAGTTGATGGTCTTGGAGCCACCCCATTGGGCAATGGGCACACCCCGCTGCCATGCTTCCGAGCGCTCTTGCACCCGGGTCATCCCATCCTAGGTGCTGACGTGCTTCTGGGTCATTCTGCCCTAGGTTTGCCAAGTATTACAAAATAAATGGCAGCATTACCCGCACACTCATCAAAGCCTATGGGATCCGCATTGATGTCATCGTGCACGGACAGGTAGGCCAGCCCACCCTGCTTACATGGGATCTGGGCTGACCCAGTCTTGGTCTCCCCTACCACAACCCACGCCTCCCTTGGGCCCCACTCCTATCTAAGGTAGTGCCTTTGCCCCCAGGCGGGGAAGTTCAGCCTGATTCCCACCATCATTAACCTGGCCACAGCGCTGACCTCCATTGGGGTGGTAAGAAAAGCACACTGGGGTTGGGGATGGGTGTGTGCCGGGGCGAGGTGGGGGGCAGGTGCCAGGCCCTCATGCATCTGTCTTGCTGGCCTCAGGGCTCCTTCCTGTGCGACTGGATCTTGCTAACATTCATGAACAAAAACAAGGTCTACAGCCATAAGAAATTTGACAAGGTGTGTACTCCAAGTCACTCCTCAGGCAGCTGGCCTGTGACCCTGGCCCTTGTCTTGGGCCAGGCCCCTGCCCCACCCTATCCCTGCTCTCCAGACCCAGGCCAGGCTGGCCAACTGCAGAGTGAGGGGCAGAGCCAGGCCCGGGCTGTCCCACCCCCATGGCCTTGCCCCACCTCTGCCCCATCTGAGCAGATGGTGGATGCTCCCGAGCGGGGTGCGGGACCAGGGATTTGCGCCTCCGAGTCTTCCCAACAGGACTGCGTGCTCACAGATGCCCGAGGTTTGGCCCAGCTCTGAGCCTACTTCCATCTTCTGCCACACTGCACTTAAGGCCCCAGGCGTGTCAGGGACCTCTGACATCTGAGGCCCCAGCACAGCCCCTGGCTCTCCAGGGCAGCACAGCTGGGACCATGGACATGGGCCCTGCCCATACACCTCAGCAAAACCAGCAGCCAAAGGGTCCCCATGCAACTAGACCGTGGGGTGACATGAATGGGATGACGACTCCTGCTCCATCTTAGCCCCCAACTGTAGCGGCAAGTCCCCACCTCCTCCCTAGCTGCCTTCCTCCCAGGCTCTTTGCTCCTGCCCACCCACCCAGCCCTACCCAGACCTTCTGCTTGCCTCACAGCTAAGAAATCACGCATCCACTGTCCAATAAAACTGTGACCAGAACCTTCTAGCCTCATCTTCGGGGGAGAAGCAGCTTGAGGCTCTTGACAAACACACCATGGCAGGTCCGCACCTGGTGGGCAGTGGGTGTGCTTGGTCCTCATCTTCCCCCAGCCAGCCTGGGCGCAGAGTGTGGATCATCTGCCCCCAAATCCAGTCAGGTTACAATCAGGTCTCACGGGGGGACCAGTGGTGGGGGACACGTAGGCTGAGTGCATCCCAACAGCTGTCCTTCAGCTTCCTGTAGGCATCACCCCAGACCCCAAACCTCAAAATAGTGGGAAAAGGGTGGTACATCTAGAGGAAGAAAGCCAGGAGGCGGGCAATGGGAACTGTTCCCAAGGATAACAAAAGCTTAGGCTGACACCAAAATGCCCACCCAGAACCCGAGGCTCTACTTAAAATGGGGACGGGGGACAGGAGTGGACACAGCAGCAGGGCGAGGGTGGAACAGCCGGCATCAGCCGGATCAGGCCTATGGATAATCTGGTTATGGCCTTGGATGCTACAATGGTCACTCCACTCAGCAGCTCTGACCCAACTTGGCCAGATGGCGGTTTCAGTTTCCCCAGCAACGGCAACGACCAGTGCACAGGTCTGAGGAGGCACAGTGCCTCCCACAGATCGTTTCACCAGCGACCCTGTCACAACCAAGGTCAGAGCTGGTCTTCCCACTTGCTGACTGGACCAGCACCACTCACTGGAGCCAGCAACTCTCCAAGAAGCCCCCTCACCCCTGAAGATCCTCCTGTGCCTGTGATGTCAGCTCCATCGGCCACTCAGATGCTCAGAGATCCAGCTCTAGTTTTAGAGAAACTGGCTTTTCCAGTTGGGGTTGGGCTGTAGCTCAAGAATTCAGGCCAGGGGCTCAGGTTTCCCATCCCCCACCATGAGAGTGACCCTGGGACCTCCACCACCCCCAAATACCCCCAGCCCCAAAGCTGGCCTCTGAGGGAACCACTGGGAGCTGTGGTGCCCCCGCCCTGCTGCAGGGAGAGGGTGAGCCACACAGTCCCAGCTCCTCACTCCTCTGTGCTCCCCTGGGACTTCTCTGGCTCTGTTTCCAGGAAGGCTGGTTAGTCCTCCTCCCCCACCCAGCCCTAATTTGATTTGATCTCCATCTGGGGGCTGCCGGGCGCCATCACCTTCCAAGCAGAGTCAAGTTTCCTGCAGTCACTGGACCTGGACGTGCCAGTGGGCAACAGCAGTACCCAGCTGACAAACCTAGCCGGACAGACGTCAGTTACTATCCTTCCTTCCAGATACCCAGGCGCGAGCATGCACACACACACAGTAAAGACTAAGGAAATGTAGAAGTCAAAGTGTAAATCAGGCAACAGGGACAAAGCTACACCAGGCTCCAGAGCCAACAGTGCGGCTTCTACTGCCCACCCGTGTGGGTTTCTGAGTTTATGATTTACATTTAATGTGCTTGCCAACTTGACTGGTTTTCTTCTGCTTTCAGTCACATTTAGTTAAAAATGAGGTGCAGGCAGGCAGTCTTATGTTCTGGGGTTGCTAGAGGAACAGAGGAAGCAACTCCTGCTCAGCAGAGGGTTCCCCGGGCTGCTGGCAGGCAGACTCTCCAACCCAGCTCCGTCCTGGAGGGGAAAACAGCATGGCCCACATCCTTGTGAAGCAACAGGGCCCTGAACAAGCTGATGGTGTCACCTTTTAAAGGCGGCACAGACCAAGGACCCTTTGCCTCAGGCAGTCAGAGGCCGGGCAGGCCCGTGGGGTCAGAGGTCTCGGACTGACCTGAGGTTGAGGCAAGAACACAGTGGCCTCCATCCTGATAGCATTTCTGTTGCCCTTTTCTCCATCCTCTTCCCCCACCGCTCAGAGCTGAAGCAAAGAACCTTGTGTTGCACATGAAGAAATACTTTTCGAGAATCCAGGTGCTGAATATGCTGTCAGAGTCTGCGACGATGGTGTGCCTCATCCCCTCTGGGGCCCCAGGCCTCCTGCTGCAGTGGTCCCCGCACCGCAGGTGCAGAGGGGGAGGTGCTGGGCCCCTCCGTGGCTGAGCCCCGCCCCCTACCCAGCCTTTGTGCCCCCAGCCCAGTCTTGCTGCTGTTGACGAGGTGACTGCGCCATACACAAACATCCCAGCAGACCTCACTCTGACCCTGAGTCTCCAGACAGAGGAGCCCAAGCCCCAGAACTCAGTGAATGAGAGACGCCCAGGTGACCGCGGGTTCAGTCAGGATCCCTGGGACACGGCCCACAAGCTGCCAGTGCGGAGTGTAGGAGAGCACTACTCCTGGAAGCCGGGGCTGCACACTCCACTCAGGCGCCCCTTCCAGCCCTCTTCAGGGTCTCAGCTCAGAGGACCTCCGAGGGTACCTCAGGGCAGCAAAGGAGTGGGCAGGAAGGGCTGGGGCTACAGCAAGGGGCCGTGCAGCAGCAGCAGAGTGTGTTCATTCAGTGAGAAACCAGCCCTGGGACCCCCTCGCTAGAGACGCTTCCTGGGCCTGAAGAGGGCTGCCCTGCTTGAGGCAGGGAACCCCAGAGAGCCGGGAAGTGAAGCCACTTCTTGCTCTGACTGGTTCACGCTTCTGGGCTGTGTGACCTGCTCCCCGAGGGCCGCCCTCCCGGGTGCCCGTCTTGGGTGTGGGACACAGGAGCAGAGGACAGGGACACTGCCCAGACTGCTAATGGCCCACTTGGGGGTTCTGAAGCTGCAGCCAATCCAGGGTCTCCTTGAGGTACGACATGCCATAGTGCTGGGCGATATTCCGGAAGATTCCGACCTGTTCCATGAAGACCTACAGAAACGACCAGTCATAGTGAGACCTAGTCCCAGAAGAGGCACAGGGAGGCAAGGCCGAGGCTCAGAGAGGACAAATGGCCCGGGGTGGGGGAGGGAGGCGAGGGGCGGGCGGCAGGGTTGGCTGTCCACGGGAGCCCCCACCTTAGTGTGGATGGTGAGGGAGAAGCCCCCCGCACAGCTGCAGTACATGGCCATGTTGGTCTCCTTCACACCCCGGCACTTCAGGCAGACCTGCAAGGAGAAGCGGCGCCGTCACAGCCTCCCCGCCCCAGGCCAGAGCCGGCCAGTCACTTGGCACCAGACAGGCTTTTCACCTCAATTACAAATAAAATCTGAGACTTGATATGGGTTTTATCCAAACATGCCAATTGCTTCCCAACACCCTCCCTGTGGATACCTCCCTTTGACTCTGAGTCTGCGGTCCCCTATCCATCACACCAGGCACCAGCTGTTCCCTGCCTGAACCCCAACACCTCCCTTGGGTCTTCACTCCCCCACTGAAGGCTGAAAGCTTCCCTCTTTCACACACACACTGCCTGTCAGTTCTTTACTCTGACCATTACTTGCTTGTCTTGTTTACTGTTTGTCTCCCTCTCCTAGAATAAAGGTCCATGAAGCCAGCAATCGGCCCCTGTAGGTGCCCAACAGATGCTGTAAGAAAGTCAGCTGGGCCCGTGGATGAGGCCTGACCCAAGAGGTATCACCTCGGAGGATCAGGCTACAACTTGAGACTTGCGCACACCTCTCATCTCCTATGGGTGCAAACTGCTTACTGATGAGGCCTCCACCTACTGGAGGGGTGGTCAGACTGGTTGCAGACCTAGCACTAGGCCTGCTGCTCACCAGATCCTGCAGGGTAAAGGCCATCAGCTTCTTCTGTAGGGCTTCCACCAGGGCCATCTCAATGACTGATGAGTCATAGGCAGCCTGACAGTTGGAGCAGAGCCACTGAGGCAGCACGGTCCCATCCTGGACAGACAGGGAAAGGGCCAGGTCACCTTCCTTGGTCCCCAGTGCTGAGAAGAGACAGAGGGATTCTCGAGAAGTGTGCCACTGCGGTCACAGCTCCAGGGCACACTCATCTCCACTGTCATCACCCATGTGATTACCAGGACAAGGTTCTGGCATGTGGCAGCTGAGTGGCCTGAAAAAGGGTGCTTGTTTCTAATTCACATTAGAGTTGGTTGGGGGCCCTGCAGGAACCCCCGATCCGCTGAGGCCTGGATATTCTGACTATACCAGCAAGGGGCCTGAGGGAGCCCACCTGAGAGAAGGAGGGGTCTTTGCACAGGTCCAGGTCCCGGCAGAAGTTACAGTTGTGGCAGATGACCTCAGGGAGCACGTAGGAACGGCAGGGGTCTCGGAACTGGGCCTCCTCTGAAAACTCGCCTACGTCTACCAGGCGCAGCAGGTCTCGGTTTAGCTTGTTCACCTGGTTTGTGACGTTGGTGTCCAGAGACAGGACCTGCCGAGAACAGAGACCATGTCAGGGATGGCTCCCAGACCTCCCTGCAGCTGTCTGGACCGGAAAACCCCGCAGCCAGTTCTTTAAGCTACAGTTTCTCAGAAGTATCTCAACTCTTCCTTTTCCTGTTAGAAGCATCAGAGATAAGAAGTGCCTCCTGCCCACCAGTGATTCCCCAAGTTAGGGTCACAGGTGTGGAGGCGCTGCCCCCAGGCCTCGGGGTGTCTGGGACACATCAAAGCATGCTCTACCTGTCACCGCTAGGGATTCCTTCTTCCTCAATGACAGGCAGCCTCAAGTTCACCAGAGCTTTACCATCTCAAACGCAAAGGGGCTGACTTCAGCCTTCCATGGTGGAGGGATTTCCAGGTCAACCCAGGAAAGTCCCTGTAGCACACATGTGTGTTAGAGCCCGCGGTGTGGACACGGGAGGTCCGGCTCCCACCGTGGTGCTGGCAGAGCCATAGGGAGTCATCAAGCTTCCTGTCTGTAAATGAGAGGACAGGACCGACATCTTCCCCAGGCCTCTCCCAGCCCTAAAGCTCCTGTCCTAGCCTAGCACAATGCCAAGAACACAGAACCAAACACCACTTAGAAAACACATCTCTGAGGGGAGTGTTTATGGTCAATGTGAAGCAAAGTGGGTGAATTTGAAAGTATATTTACAATGAGGATCAGTGGCCTACTGGGAAGTATTGTTTAAAATATATATACATTATACACATCACTTACATAGGGAGAACACTGGACTTAATTAAGAGACAAAAAAATGAAAGTGAATTTACCAAACATGAAGGAAGAAGTAATACTGTTCTATAGACAGTATCTTCCAGAAAACATAAGAGGGAGAACACTGCTAACTTCACTTGGAAGGCCAGCATCATCTAGGTACCAACACCAGACAAAGACTGTGTAAGGTAACTACTAATTCTCATGTGCACAGACTCAAATATCCTCAACAAAATAAGAGCAAATTGAGCCCACTGATATTTTGACCAAGTGGGACTTACCCCCAGAATGCAAGGCTGGATCAACACTAGAAAATCAGTGCAATTCACCATATCAACAGACTAACAAACAAAAGCCAATATGATCATTTCAACTGAGGGAGAAAAAGTCCTTAACAAAATTCAGCAACCATCCTTGATTAAAACCCTCAGGATGGGACTTCTTTGGGGGTCCAGTGGTTAAGACTCTGTGGTTCCAAAAACAGAAATATAGACCAGTGGAACAAAATAGGAAGTCCAAAAATAAACCCATGCCCCTCTGGGTACCTTATTTTTGACAAAGGAAGCAAGAATATACATTGAGGCAAAGATAGCCTCTTCAATAAGTGGTGCTAAGAAAACTGGACAGCTGCATGTAAAAGAATGAAATTAAAACACTTTCTAACACCATACACAAAGGTAAACTCAAAATGGATTAAAGACCTACATATAAGAACAGAAACTATAAAACTCTTACAGGAAAACAGGCAAAATACTCAATGACATAAAGTAGGATCCTCTATGATCCACCTCCTAGAGTAATGGAAATAAAAGCAAAAGTAAACAAGGGGGACCTAATTAAAAGCTTTTGCACAGCAAAGGAAACTATAAACAAGGTGAAAAGAACCCTCCAAATGGGAGAAAATAGCAAATGAAACAGCTGACAAAGGATTAATTTCCAAAATATACAAGCAGCTTATAGAACTCAATACCAGAAAAACAAACAACCCAATCAAAAAGTGGCAAAAAGACCTAAATAGACATTTCTCCAAAGAAGACATACAACATGAAAAGATGCTCAATATCACTCATTACTAGAGAACGCAAATCAAAACTACAATGAGATATGACCTCACACTGGTTAGAATGGCCATCATCAAAAAGTTTACAAACAATAAATGCTGGAAAGGGTGTGGAGAAAAGGGAACCCTCTTGCACTGTTGGTGGGAATGTAAATTGATACAGCCACTATGGAAGATGGTATGGAGATTCCTTAAAAAAACTAGGAATAAAATCACCATATGACCCAGCAATCCCACTCCTAGGCATACACCCTGAGGAAATCAAATTGAAAAAAGACACATGTACCCCAATCGCAGCACTGTTTACAACAGGTAGAACATGGAAGCAACCTAGCTGTCTATCAACAGATGAATGCATAAAGAAGTTGTGGTACAAATACACAATGGAATATCACTCAGCCATAAAAAGGAACACATTTGAGTCAGTTCTAATGAGGTGGATGAACCTAGAGCCTATTATACAGAGTGAATTAAGTTAGAAAGATAAAGATAAATATTGTATACTAATGTGGGCTGCTGTCTATGGGGTCACACAGAGTCAGACATGACTGAAGCAACTTAGCAGCAGCAGCAGTAATGCATATATATGGATCTAAAAAGATGGTTCCAAACAATTTCTCTGCAGGGCAGCAATGAAGACAGACACAGAGAACAGACTTATGGACAACTGGAAAGGGGAGGAGAGGATGAGATGTACAGAGAGAATAACATGGAAACTTACATTACCATATGTAAAATAGATAGCCAATGGGAATTTGCTATATGGTTCAGGGAACTCAAACAGGGGCTCTGTATCAACCTAGAGGGGAGGGATGAGGAGGGAGATGGGAGGGAGGTTCAAGACGGAGGGGACACATGTATGGCTGATTCATGTTGAGGTTTGACGGAAAATAACAAAATTCTGTAAAGCAATTATCCTTCAATTAAAAAACAAATAAAAAATTTAAAAATCCATAAAAAAGAAAAAGACTCTGCTTCCACTGCAGGGGGCACAGACTGGATCCCTGATTGGGGAACTAAGTACCACACGCTGCAAGATGCGGCCAAAAAACAAACTCACTCTCAGGAAATGACCATTATCAAGGCACCAAGGAACTTTCTCAACCTGCTTCAGGGTGTCCCTTCAACAGTCTACAGAGGTTTTTTTTTTTTTAAATGGAAATTGATATACTGATTTGAAATTCGTAAGGAAAGGCAAATTAAGTCAAAATAATTTGAAAAAAAGAATAAAGATAAAGCATTCACACTACCTGGTTTTAAAACTTATTGATAAAGTTACAGAAATTAAGACAGTGTGGTGTTTTAGAATAGAGAGACATATAAGCCCAGAAACAGATGCATATACATATACAGCCAGTTAAGCTTTGAAGAAAGCACAAACATAATTACATGGAGAAAGGCTAATTTTTTAACAAATAGTGCTGGAATAATTGGATATGCTTATGCATAAATATGAAAGTGTTAGTCACTCAGTTGTGAGTGACTCTTTGACACCTCTCCCTTCTCCAGGGGATCTTCCCAACCCAGGGATCAAACCCAGGTTTCCCACATTGCAGGCGGATCCTTTACCAGCTGAGCCACAAGGGAAGCCCAAGAATACTGGAGTGGGTAGCCTATCCCTTCTCCAGATCTTCCTGACCCAGGAATCGAACCAGGGTCTCCTGCATTGCAGGCAGATTCTTTACCAACTGAGCTATCAGGGAAGCCCAAGTAGTATTAGGGAAATGCAAGTTAAAAACATGATGATATACCATTACACATCTATTTGGACAGATAAAACCTTGGAAATGAACAAAGTTCCAGTGGGGTGTGGAGCAGCTGGACTACAGTCACTCACCACCGATGAGAATGTAAAACAGAGCCACTATACAAAACATGATATGACCCAGCAATTCCCCTGCTGGGTTTTTACTCGAGAGAAATGAAACTTATGTTCACACAAAAACCTACATGAGAATGTTTATAGTGGCTTCATTGACAGTCACCCATAAGCGCAAACAATCTGAATGTCCTTTAATCGGGGAGCTATGGTCCTCCCATACAATGGAGCACTACTCAGCAATGCAAAGGAACAAGCAACGACACGCAGGAACCCCAGGTGCATTTTGCTCAGTGAAGGAAATCAGACCTAAAAGGCCACATGACCAACCACTCCACTCACATGGCATTCTGGAAGAGGTTTCAACGCAGGGACAGAAGACAGACTGGTAGTTCTAGGGATGCAGGCGAGAGGAGAGGCTGAGTCCCAAGGGGAAGCACATGGAAAAACTCTCAGGGGTGGAGAACGTTCTGTATTTTGCTGTTGGTGGCCAGTTCACATATCCATATGTGAAAACACAAACAACTGCACTTCACAGAGAAAAAATTTAAAAGTAAATAAACATAGGGACATGGGGGCTTCCCTGGTGGCTCAGTGGTAAAGAATCTGCCTGCCAATGTAGTAGACACGGGTTCAATCCCTGATTCGGGAAGATCCCACATGCTGAAGAGCAAGAAGCCCATGAGCCACAACTACCGAGCCTCTGCTCTAGAGCCCAGGAGCTACAACAACTGAGCCTTCAGGCCACAAGTACTGAAGGCTGTGTGCTCTAGAGCCTATGTTCTGCAATGAGAGAAGCTGCCATAAAGAGAAGCCTTTGCACCGCAATGAAAAATAGCCCCTGCTCACCTCAACTCGAGAAAGCCCAAAGAGCAATGAAGACTCAACACAGCCATAATACATACAATTTTAAAAATAAAAAACAAACATAGAGACAGACAGATCAGCACGTACCAAGGGTGGGAAACTTTGGAGGATGATGTACGACTCTGTATCCTGACTGTGGTGGTGAATAAGTGACTGGCTGCCCCATGAAATGCACTCTAAAAATGGTGAATTTCACTGTATGTAAATTATACTTTAATAAAAATAGAACTTAAAAATTCTGAAGTCTACCAAGGAGTTAAAGTGTTATATTAAGCCATTTCTTAACCACCATGAGAGTCACTTGATCACTGTGAAACACAGAGTACTGGGAGGTAACTTAATGGACAGTAAAGTCCTCTGTAAGGGGACGCCTGCCAGGTCCTTATCTGGTAACATTATCCCTCGTTTGAATCAGCCTACCTTTCCCAGAAGGCATTCAGCGTCCGGGCAAGCTCTCCTCTTAGGTTCCACAGCAGCCTGGATGCTGTGGGTGCCCTGTCCAGTTCCTGGTCTGGCCCACCGGCCTCACGTGACCCGTAAGCTGGCTCTGCCGTCCCTCTGCTCACCTTTCGCCAGCACCGCCCTGTCACCCCTCCTCCCAGGGGCTCTGTATCCTCTCTGCCCGGACTTCATTCTTCCATCAGATCCACCCACTGCCAGGGCCTCCCGGTCCTTGCGGTCTCAGCCTAGGACCCACCAGAGGTCCTTTCTCACCTGCCCCTTGGCACCTGTGCTCTCTGAGCTCACCTGTGCCCACCAGGGGACTGTGAGCTTTGTGAGGACAGGGGTCTTTCCCATAGCGACTGCACAGACTGGGTGCAGTGGGTGTTTGTGGAATAGAGGAGTCACTTGCACACACGTCAGTGGGAGTGTCCTCACCTTGCACACGTATTTGATGAATTCCAGAGCAGGGTTATTAAGCAGCAGGTGAGAACCAGGGAGGACAGGAAACATTTCTGAGAGCTCAGTAGAGTTCCGAGAGCCTGTGACTTTCTTCTGAATCTTCTGCGTGATGGTGAAGAAGTTCTGAGTGAGTTCGTTTGCCACATAATCTTGTGAGAAGGTGATCATTCCTGGGAAGAGAAGCAACATGGCGCCTGCTCCCTACCTCACACAGCAACAGGACACCAAGGGAAGGAGATGGGGACCCTGAGAAGCACACACAGGTGGCCTCACACAGCAAGGGTGCTCACCAGGAAGGGCTCCGGCCTCCCCCTGGGCCTCCTGGGAGAGCTGGCTGGCTCCCCTCCTCCTCACGGGGGTGCTCCCTGGGGTGCTGCGCCTCAGTTCCTCCTTCATGCTATGGTACACGGCCACGATGTATGCTGCAGAGAGAGGGCAGGCTCAGGCCACAGGCCAAGAGAGTCGGCGACACCTCACACATCCCAGAATCCGGGGGTACCCTGTGGCTGGTCCCGCTGCTAGCCAGACGAGGCTGAAATGTCATTATTGGTGATGATTCTATTTGCTGCACTGAGATGAGCCAGAGTCAATTAGACAAATGGGAACAATCAGAGCACTCACTGGTGCCCCAGTTCATGCTTAGAGAGACTGCTGCACAGCTGAGGCAGCAAGTACCAACCTTCACACCAACTGGTGCAAAAGAGGGCTCACCTTGCCTCTCGGGTCAACACACTTCTCCAAAAACTCAATGGGTCCACTCGTTCCAAAAGAGAACTTGAGAAGGCAAAGAACTCAAATATATAAATTGACAGGGGATAAAATAATCATAAACAGAACTCCCTCTGTCGCTGTATACATAGATGTACCTCTATCTATGTCTGCTGATAATTTATGATGCTCTTCACCAACTGTTCTATTCTATTGATTAGTTCTGAATTACAATGGGTGCTTAACTTCTCATTTCTTTTTCACATCACCCTAAATAACTTGGTTTGGAAACACTAAACTTTTATTTCTTTTTTTAAATTTTGATTGGAGTATAGTTGATTTACCATGTGGTGTTAATAATGACCACTAAGATCATGGCATCCGGTCCCATCACTTCATGGGAAATAGATGGGGAAACAGTGGAAACAGTGTCAGACTTTATTTTTGGGGGCTCCAAAATCACTGCAGATGGTGACTGCAGCCATGAAATTAAAAGACGCTTACTCCTTGGAAGAAAAGTTATGACCAACCTAGATAGCATATTCAAAAGCAGAGACATTACTTTGCCAACTAAGGTCCGTCTAGTCAAGGCTATGGTTTTTCCTGTGGTCATGTATGGATGTGAGAGTTGGACTGTGAAGAAGGCTGAGCGCCGAAGAATTGATGCTTTTGAACTGTGGTGTTGGAGAAGACTCTTGAGAGTCCCTTGGACTGCAAGGAGATCCAAGCAGTCCATTCTGAAGGAGATCAGCCCTGGGATTTCTTTGGAGGGAATGATGCTAAAGCTGAAACTCAGTTTCCAGTGTTTCCAGTACTTTGGCCACCTCGTGAGAACAGTTGACTCATTGGAAAAGACTCTGATGCTGGGAGGGATTGGGGGCAGGAAGAGAAGGGGACGACAGAGGATGAGATGGCTGGATGGCATCACTGACTCAATGGACGTGAATCTGAGTGAACTCCGGGAGTTGGTGATGGACAAGGAGGCCTGGCGTGCTGCAGTTCATGGGGTCGCAAAGAGTTGGACACAACTGAGTGACTTAACTGAACTGAATGCCTTTAGCCCCAAATGAAATATAGGGGTTTCTCACACTAGAAGTTGAGCCTCAGAGACCAGCCAGTGGGGCAGTTGATTTAGGAGTATCTAAACTCCTCTATATGGGATCTCCTTTAGTCACTGTAAGTGTACACGCACAACCTCGGGGGCGGGACTATGAAGCCTTTGTGATGCCCCAGGGCAGCCTTCCTCACCGTGGGGTTCTGTGAGAGGTCTGGGGCCTGGGCAGAGCCCGAGGGTCTTCTTTCTGCCTCTCACAGTGCTATGCAGCCAGGGCACGCACGCTGGGCATGCTCCCACCAAGGCCACATTATTTCCCACCGCACGACTCAGATGTGATGGTGAGTGTGGACCACTCACCTGAAACGATCATGAGGAAGTAGCTCTGGCAGGAGGCTGCCTGGGGCAGGAACTGCAGGATGTTCCAGTTGTTTTCCAGCAAGTCCTCGACATCCAGTTCCTGTGCGTCTCCCTCATCCTCCTTCTCCTCCTCGTCCTCCTCATCCTCCTCCTCAGGATCCCCCCGCTCTGCTCTGCCCTCTTCTGGGGAGTCCTGCTTTGACACAAAGACAATCCCAGTAACGTCTGCCCACATTGGCACCGCCTGGTGGGGAGTGTCCTAGTCTGTCTCGTGTCCTGTTCACCTAGTCGTTCCAGCCCCTGAGCCCAAGAGAGATTCCTGCAGGATGGCTCCAAGAACAAGGTCATGTACAGAATGAGCCTGGTACATTCTCAGTAAGCTGCTGCCTGTTCCTTTCATTTGCTGTTTCACAGGATTCACTTTAAAATTATTCAATTCCCACTTCTCAGGAAGGGAAGAATCAAGGGTGCTTCCTGGGTGACCACCTCTCTTGTTGAGTTTCGGATCTCTTCCTGGGACGGCCGCAGTTCTGAGAATGGATCCTTAGGTAGGTTGATAAGGAGTCCAGGACCCTCAAGGAGAAAGGGGTCTGGGGCTCTCAAGAAGGAGCAAAGGACAAGCAATTTTCTCTACGCTGCTTTGTCTCAGTCAATATAACAATGTATCTTGCTCCTTTAAACAAGAGCCTTCTGACTAGTCTTGTTATCTTTAGACATATGCTGTGGGAGTGGGTCTGGTAAGACCTCTCACTTGTCAGTTCTAACCCTATCATCTTATACTGAGGGAGTGGGTCTGGTAAGACCCTTTACTGTAATAATGTATATAGCTCCCTTGCTAAGACTAGCGAGGGGGGCACTCTCCGTCCCCTTCTGATGTCTATGTCAGAAGCTTTCTCTGTCCCTTTTTCACTTTAATTAAACTCTGCTACACAAAAGCTCTTGAGTGATCAAGCCTGGTCCCTGGTTCCAAAACTAAATCTTCTTTGGAGATCACGAATCTGACATGGTAAGCTATCAGTTCTACCAAAGATCTAGTTCTGGTGGACGCCCCCCTGACACCCCCTGACTAAGGTCCCCTTTCTATACAGCACCTTTCATTTCAACATCTGAACTCTGACAGCCACCATCCTTATTAAGAGCAGCAACCACTCCTGCCTTCCCCTATTCGTCTACATGACCTGCACTTCCTTCCCTTGCATGTGGTCTCAGTGAACCTCCCAATCCCAGCACCAAGGGCAGCCTTTCCTTCTGGTCTCCTCTCAGCAGATGGTGACTTCCTTTGACACCTGAGGCCCCACCCACTGGTAGCTTCCTCCATGGGGATCTGCCCTGGGGGAGCTGTCCTCTCAACTCATACTTACCCCCAGGTGATCTCACCAGCCCCAACTGCCAGGCTCACAGATGACCCCAAGTTTCACGGCCCCCTACCCAAGACGCACAGTCACTACCCGACCCCTGCGTCTCCACCTGTGCACATTAAGCAAACAACAGGGGCAGCAAACACCACGTGCCCCAGATAAGCACAACTCCCTTCTCCCCACACTTGCTCTCTTGCCCCGTCCATTGGGGTTTACACACCCAGACACAGCTCCCTCACACAGAACCTACATGCTCAGACATCACCCCTGTGTCCCAAGCATCACCCCACTGGCCTGTCCACACCCTCTTCAATACCCACCTGGGTCGTTCTCCCTGACTCTGCCTTGCCCTGCATCCTTCTCTGGGCTGACACTAACTGGGCTCCACTTAGGCCTTGACATCCTGCAGTAATGTCCACTCAGGACCCAAGTGGAAGTCAGGCCATGACACTTGCCCATTCAGAATCTCCCCGTCAATAAAAGCCAAGTCTCCATCACAGCCCTAGGGCCCAAGTGGCCTGGTCCCAGCCAGCTCTTTGTCCACATCTATGACCACTGACCCTGCTTGTGCCATAACTCAGGCAGCTTCACATCTCGGTCCCATCACCTCCTTGGAGGACTCCTAGACCCCCCATCCACATTGGCCCCTGCCCCAGGACTCTCTGCCTACCAGCTTTGTCTACCCTGAGCCCTTACTGTTGTCGACACTGCCGTATACATCTACTTGTCTGCTTGTTCATGATCCTTTCTTTTACAGACTTCATGATGCTTACTGCTGCATGACTGGGGCCTAGAACCATGCCTGGAACTCGGCTTGTGACCATCAAGTGTGCACTGAAGGGACAACGTGGACCCTTCAAGTTGCTTCAGATTCCAGCCTCAGCTCTCCAAGACTAGTTACCTCTTACCTGACCACAGTGAATCCTAGATGGAACAGTTCCTTTGATTCCACCATAATTAGAGGGATCCATCCAGAGAAGAAATTCCCAGCATCGAGAAAAGGAAATTGTCAAAGAATGGAAGATCTCTTTAGAGTGGATGCTAGAAAGAAAGAAGACAGAATCGCTTAAATGAAATCAGTAATCTTCCCCTTTTACTCTACTTTCCTTTTTTTATTATTTATTCACCCTCCACTTATTTAAAAATGAATTTAAAGTGGATTCACATTTTATCATCCCTCAGGCTTTCTAGGGAAAATGATTGGTGTGGCCACTATGGAGAACAGTATGGAGGTTCCTTAAAAAACTAAAAATGGAGTTACCATATAATCCTGCAATCTCACTCCTGGGCATATAGCCAGAGAAAACATGGTTCTAAAGAACACATGCAACCAATGTTCATTGCAGCACTGTTTACAACAGCCAAGACATGGAAGCCACCTAAATGTCCATCCATCAACAGAGGAATGGATAAAGATGTGGTACATACAGACAATGGAATATTACGCAGCCATAAAGAGAATGAAATAATGCCATTTACAGGAACATGAATGGACCTAGAGATTGTCATGATGAGGGAAGTATGTGGGAGAAGGAGAAATATCATATGACACCTGTTATATGCAGAATCTAAAAAGAAATGATGCAAATGAACTTATTTACAAAACACTGACAGACTCACAGACTTAAGAGAACCAGCTTATGGTTGCTGGGCCTAAGAGCTGGGAGAAGGGAAGTTAGGGAGCTTGGTTGGGAGAGACATGTACACACTACTATATTTAAAATGGATAACCAACAAGGACCTACTGTATAGCACAGGGAATTCTGTTCAATGTTATGTGGCAGCCTGCATGGGAGGGGAGTTTGGGGGAGAATGGATACATGTATATGTATGGCTGAGTCTCTTTGCTATCTACCTGAAACTATCACAATATTGTTAATTGGCTACACTCCAATATAAAACAAAAATTTCAGAAACAAATAAAATAAAAATGAATTTAAGGTGGATTCACATTTTATTATCTCTCAAGCTTCCTAGGGAAAATGATGATAAACACGATACTGAGCAGACAGCTGAGTTCACCAGGAGGGGGAAGCAGGGCGCAGTGCGGAGAGAATGACAGGTGAGAGCTGCAGAGGGGACCCCGGGAGTACTGTGGCTCGCCCTCCAGCACTTAGCAGAGCACAGACCACACTCGGGTGTGAGAAAATCACACCAGCCTCGAGCACCTGCTCCCGCCAGTGTCACAGCCTCATACACAGGGGCATGTGGGGCTGTGCTCACAGAAATCTTGCTTCAACAGAGGTAATAATGAGCCCTAGACTAAACATTGCTCTGGCTCTGACTATAAATCTCAATAAATACCCAAAAGGATCAAATTGTTTTCAAGTAACATAAAGCTCAACAATATTTACAGGAATGCAAAAGTAGCTAACAGACAAGCCAAGGTTCTTAACGTCTGGCATCCAGTCCTATATCACCAGGTGTGCAAAGAAGCAGAGAAACACAACAAATGAGAAGAATCTATCAGCTGAAAACAAATCAGAGTTGACATAGATATTATAATGAGCAGAAAAGAACATTAGAACAGTTATAATTGTACAGTTATTATAATTGTATTTCATGTGTTTAAAAAAACTAGAAGGAAGACTGAACATGTTAAGCACACTCTAGAAATGTAGGAGACCCAAATCAAGCTTCCAGGGATGAAAACTGTCGTGTCCAAAATGAAAAATATACTGGATGGGATTAATGGCAGATAAAACACTCTAGAAGGTCAGTGAACTTAAAAGATAAAACAACAGAAACTTTTCCAAAAAGAAACACAAAGAGGAAAAAAGGACTTCCAAAAAATATCTATCTAGAGGCTTCCCTGGTAGCTCAGTGGCAAGGAATCCGACAGACAACACAGGAGACATGGGTTTCATCCCTGGTCGGTAAGATCCCATATGCTGCAGAGCAACAAGGCCCGTGTACCACAGCTACTGAGCCTGTGATTTAGAGCCTGATAGCTGCAATTACTGAGCCCATGAGCCACAACTACTGAAGCTGGTGCACCCTAGAGCCTGCTCCACAACAAGAGAAACCACTGCAATGAGAAGCCGGTGCACCACAACCAGAGAGCAGTGCCCCTCTCTGCAACTAGAGAAAAGCCCAGGCAGCAATGAAGACCCAGCACAGCCAAAATAAATAAATAAATAAAAATAAAATCATATCTACATATCCATCTGCAATTCTATGCCCAGCAAAAGTATCTTTCCAAAACAAAGGTGAAATAAAGGCTTTTTCAGATACCCAAAGGCAGAGAGGATTTGTTACCAACAGAGGCACACTACAAGGTTTGTTAAGGAAGTCTGTCAGCAGCAGGCAAATGGAGCAGATGAGAACACGAGCGAACGAAGGCGACAGGGATGCTGACACCTGTTGGTGACGTACTCCACGTAGGCCAGGGCGTCCTCCACCCGCCGCTTCTTGGTGCAGAGAATGATGCGGTTGAAGTTGGCATAGACGACCGATGACCCCAGGCGCCTGAACTCAGCGATGAGCCTGCAGACCAAGTTCAGAATCAAAGGTCAAGACACCACAGAGAAAACAGTTAATGGTCCCGAAGCAGAACATATACCTAGAACCCAGAAGTAACCAAGAACAAAGAGGTCTGCATGGCCAAACCCTACCACAGACAAAATCATAGACAGAGGAAAAAATCTGCAACTCATATCACAGAAAAATGGTTACTTTTTATCTAGAAAGAGCTCATACAGATCAATGAGAAAAACACAAAACAAAAGTACAGAAAAATGGTCAAAGGAAGTCCAATTTCATTCATAATTAGGACTGCAAATTAAGGCGATACCAAGAGAGCATTTTATCCCATCAGGTTGTTGGTGGGGCTTGGCATGGGGACACGCATTCCCAATCTGGTTCCTAAGAGTTGGTAGTACAACCAACTGTACAACCTTTACAGGGAGCTGACAATATTGATTCAAACTAGCATTTACCTCTCTCAATTTATCTGAAAATATCCATCAGACCTGCAGCAGTGTTACTTCCTGGAGATTATTCTAGACATGTTTACATGACCTCATGCGTAAGACCAATCCTTGCCGAAACATCCATTAGTATGGTGCATCCACACATAGCTCTACAAGACCTACTGTTAACGAAGGCAAGCGAGGTGCAGAATGGTAAGCACAGTGTGCAATGACTTATAAAAAAGCAGCAGAGACTGCACCGTATGGCGTGTCTCTGGAAGCTTGACGGCAACTAAGCTCTTCACGGGCCCCATCTGATCGCTATGGACCACTAGCCCAGAAGGGGACTCTTGATCCGGAGGTGCTGACTAGCCATCTTTCTGGTTTGGGGAGAAAGCCACTGGCGGCACTCACTGAAGGAAGAGCTTCTTCATCATGCTGTGCAGCGTGCGGTGCAGGGCAGGGTCGTGCAGCAGTGAGGACGGCGACCGGAGCCAGCGGTAGAAGTGCATCACCTGGTTGTCGGCGTAGACGTTGCGGTACTGCGTGATCTCCTTTACCCAGCCCACCACCATGCTCTTCAGGATCCTGCAGGAGGGGTTCAGAGGGTGCCCCCACTGCCGCTGGCACCAGCTCCTCACCGTTCTGCTGTCACCTCTGCGCCCTCTCTTCTCACTGTCCAGGCTCCATTCCTCACCCCTCTGTAACTCATCCGCACCCCCGACTCAACACCACCTTTCCGGCTTTTCCAACAGAGCCAGGACAGAGCTGAAAAGATGCGGGTGCCCTTCAAGGAGGCACCTCACTGCTGTGAGAACCAAGAGACTCACAGCAGAGACCTCAAGGGCCCCCTCTCCCTTGCGCCAGTCAGGGTCCTAAAGGACTGCTTCGTCACAACTGCCCCTGGTTAAATCGCCCCAGGTGACTCTACAAACAGCATCACAAAGCCAGTGTGATGGTTCTGTCACCTGGAGTCTGATTGCACCACCTCTCAGGACTGAACTGGCTGCTTCTCTGCCCAAACAGTCCTTGGCCCTGACTACACCACGTGCATTTTGGCTGCTGAGGCTTTCTTTCTGCAAGTCCCCTGGCCTGAAGCCCCCTCCCTCCAGTTCTGTTCTCTTTCTCTGAGAAGGCTACAGGGTGGCAGTTGTAGAAAACAGTTCTGGAACCACAAGACTTGCTCTTGAACACCAACCTTTCCCCTCAGCTGCACTATGACCACAAGCCTGGGCCTCAGTTTCCTCATTTCTACGATGGGTGACAGCCATCTTGCCTAGTGGGGCTATGAGAGCACGTGCTCCCTGCCCGCGCCACCACTGCACTTCTCTCCCGATACCCATGCCTTGCAACTCGCACCACTTTCTGTGTGGCTTTACCCATGTTCATATCCTGCTGTGCACCCCACAGCAGATGCTCGGTGAGCACCCACACCCCAAGTAAACTGGTGACTTCTTGCAGGCACACCTCCGGCCATAGGAAGCAGGCCAGAAGGCAGCACCTGGAACTGTCGCTGGTACCTGGAGGGCGGCATTTGTGAGTGCCACCCGTGAGCAAAGAAAGGAGTCTGGCCCTGTGCTGGTTTCTAACCG
The DNA here is from genome assembly GCF_001704415.2 of Capra hircus. Classification (NCBI taxonomy): domain Eukaryota; kingdom Metazoa; phylum Chordata; class Mammalia; order Artiodactyla; family Bovidae; genus Capra; species Capra hircus. The sequence continues at coordinate 26,648,386 of NC_030824.1, forward strand.
GGCAGAGGGAAGCCCCACTGATACTGACTGAGCTCTCAGTTTCCAAAACAAGGACAGAGGATAAAAGGATTTCTACTGCTCCTTCTAGAGGCAAACTGTTGTTCTGCCTTTGGAGAGCTGAGGGTACAAGAAGAACCAAAGGGCAGGTGATGTTCTCACAGCGGCAAGCCCCTGGGTACCTGAAGGTGTTGGAGCAGAGGGCTGTCTCGTCGTAGCTGGCAGGGGCACTGGTGGCCTGATTGCCCGTGATCATGTCCTCTAGGGAGGCCTGCTGGATCACATCGAAGCTGATGCCAATGCTGTCAGCCCCCTCCATATCATTGACGTGGTGAGACTGCAGGATGGTGTTGACGGCCAGGTTCTGAATATCCAGTTCCACGCACACTACACACAGACATCAACGCTTGTGCACTGACCCCTCCTGGGTATGGAGCCTGATCCCAGCAAGCACCATCTCAGAAAAATCACTGCTGCTTAGGGCAGCTGACTGCACAGCCCACACCCACAGAGGCCCCCTGCAGGTTCAGCTCCCAGCTTCCTTCAGATCCTTGCACCTGAGTGCTCCCACCAGCCCAGAATGGCAACAAATAGCAGGAACAGCAGTCCCTGGTGCGCCCTGCCCTCCCACCTGTGGAGTAACAGCCGGAACTGTTGATCTCCACAGGGGCTTGGTCATCAAACTCCATGACAAGCCTGTTGTCGTCAGCCTCCTTCCCACCCAGGTCAGGGCGTGATGTAGGAGACAGCCAGAGCAGGTGGTTGTGGCGCTGGAGGTGGCGGGCAAAGAAGAGGTCGGAGCCAAAGGTAGAGATGTCCTCAGGCAGATTCCCAACGGGGATATGGAAGTACCTGCAGGGGAACGGGGTCAACCCCAGGAGTTGGAAATGACTGGGGAATGCCTTCCTGTGCCCAGAGACCAGTGAGGTCAGTGACAACCAAGATGGCCTCCCCTCGGCCCACCTGCTCATCTCAAAGGCCTGTGACAGACACGTGTCCAGGTTGAGGTAGTGCCGGATCATGCGCCGGGCTCCGTGGCGCTGCCAGTCCAGGACCCCGTAGCTGATCTTGTCAGCCACGCGGACAGGCACCAGAGGGAATTCCTCCAGGACAGGAATCTCGCCAGCCAGCCTCTTCAGCTCCCAGTTGGACTGAACAGCAATGAGAGTTGGCCCACGGCGCTCCTCCTGGGTTCAGGGAAGGAAGCAGTGAGGTGGACCAGGCCCTGGGAGGGGGCTCTCACAGGATGGGGTCCCGCTGGCACTCACTTTGTAGGTCAACAGGAAGCGCTGGATGGCTCTGCAGACGATTTTCAAGTCTGTTTCAGCACGAACTTCAAAAGCGTGTTTTTGCGGGGGCAGGAGCTCAGCGCCCACTTTCTCTAGCAGGAGGCTGTGCTCGGTTGAGTACAGGGTATTGAGGCTGGGCATCTGGTTGCTTCGCACCTAGACAAACAAGGGCCAGGTCAGCCGTCTTCCCATGGGGAAGGAGGGGCAGCCCTGCGAGTCGACACAGGCAGCAGGGCTACCTCTGCAGATCAACTTCTCACTCTCACAAGAACAAGGCAGTGATGGGAGGGAAGGGGGAGTGGGAGCTTCCTGCCCGGGGCTGTGCGCCTCCCCCACCGAGGCTGTCCCATGGCCTGGCCCGGAACTCACGGTATCCAGCACAAACACAGCCGCCTTGCGCTGTGAGGGCACGAAGATGCCAAAGAGAGCCTTGTGGCCCTGTGCGTGGTGGTACAGGTAGATGTGGCGGATGCTCCCTGCAAGAGGACATGGCCCTGACCACCCTGAGATGTGCAGGAGGTAGGGCCAAGCAAGGGCGGCCGGCACACGCCATACCTGGTTCCAGGTAGCTGAACTGGGCCAAGGAGCGCATCTCCAGGTGCTCAAGAGTGAAGGTTTCTGCTTCCCAGCCTGAAAGGTTTCTCACCAGCTGTTTACTGACTACACACACGCAGCCCAGCTGCACCAGGGCCCGAAACACTAACGGAACCTGGAAGAGGGGCAGACGGGGCTGTGTGAGGGCCGACGGGGGAAGGCAGAGGCCCAGCTGCTGCCGCCGGCCTGTCCATGCCTTGATTGGGTTTGTTTCCCTCTATTGCATTTAGGTGGATCCTTGCACCATTCGGCTGGGAAAACAATCACCTGAGTCTCATATACGCCCTCGATGTCTGGCGCCGCCAGCTCAGTGTTGATCTCGTTGATGTGTTCTTGGTACATGTCCTCTGGCACTGAGTATTCGTAGAGGTTGTAGACCATATTGGAGCGAGGAAGGACTCGATTCACCTGGTGACACCATGTGACAGTGACCTTACCCCACAACTGAGCTAAGTGGTAACGTTTGCAACAACGCACAGGCAAACACACGGGCACACACTCTTATACACATACATGCATTGTTTAAACAGTCCTAGGATGTCTGCACACCACCACAGAATAAAGTTCTACAGCCCATTTCTCCCTATCAGTAAAATTAAAAGGTCTGGGCCTGGCTTCAAGAAGCTGCCTGAAGCTTCTGAAAAGTAGACAAGTTTCCAGACTGTGAGGGGCAGGTGCTCCTGCTACATTTTCCTCTGTTCTCTCCTGGGTGTAACCAAAGGGTGCAGGAAGCAAAATCCCAGAGAGAAGCTATGTTTTCCCGGACAGAAGACTAGGAATGGAACCCCTGTCCAGCCAGAGTGTGGGTACCTCAGCGAGGAGGGAGGAGCGGGGTGCCCCAAGGGGAAAACACCTTTAAAGGAAGTATGTTCTCCTCCTCACACACATCTAAGAAAGCTACAGAATCCTAGATCATCTGTTCTGTTGCCCACTCCTTCCCTGTCCTCTTCTAGGATCCACATTCTGCTGAATCTTCTGGTCGGAACTGGATTTCACCTTTTCCAGAAGCATCCTCTGTCTAGCTGCCAGTTACAAATACTCTAGTCTCATCTCCTCAATTAGATGTCACCCTGTTCACTGAATTTTAGTACTAGCCAAGGAATGTGCTCATTTGCTTAGTAAATATCCCTGGGCAGAGCTAACTGGGAGCTCGGATGGAGACACCGGGCAGGAGCCTCTGAGGATGCCCCAGCTGAGAGGAGGACCACCTACTGTAGCATTCCACATATGTGAAATGTCCACGGCAGGCTAACCTAGAGGCAGAATGTGGACCAGTGCTTACTGAGGGCTGGGAGAGGGGAAAGGCTGCTAAGGGGCTGGGGTTTCTTTGTGGGGTGATGAAAACGTTCTAAGATTGACAGGGGAGATGGCTGCATAACTCTGTGAATACACTAAAAGCCACTGAGTCGTATAGTGAGCTGTATGGCATATGAATTATACCCCAATAAAGCTGTTCACATCAGAAGAACCTATGGAGACAGAGCCTGCAGCCTCTGACAAACGTCCACCTAGTCCTTTCCCTGCTACATGGACAACAGATACAAGAGATGGTCCACCAGGAAAATGATACCCACAGCTTCCTCACTGAGCATTCACTCGGTGCTCCACAGCATCATTTCACTTAACTTCTGCAGCATCCTAAGAAGGTTCTCAGGAGAGATGGAGGCACCAGAACACCTTGCTCAAGGTCACAAAGCTCACATGGTCTTTGTATCTGCAAAGCTTGAATCTGTATGCGGCCTTTGCCATAGTGGAGGCAACCTCAGAGGCTGAGCAGGCAGCTGACCTCAGTGATCAGAAACAAGAGCTGCCCCCCGTACCTTCCGATAGGAAGGGCCCTCCTCTGCTTTGGCCACCCGCTGGTTCACGTAGAACACCCGGGGAATGTTCAGCTTGATGCAGTATAGGTCACTGCCGATGACAGCCCATACCCTGAACAAGCCAGCCTGGCTGGTCTCACTGATCTGAAAAGGAAACACAGATCGTATAGCACTCCATGTCTCACCCTGTCACAGAAAGCACTCAATATCTGTGCACAGGCCATCTCCCAGGCGGCCTCCAGAACCAGCTCCTTTACAGAGGCACACAGGTAAAGCCCCATCCCTTCTGCCCCATTCCAGACCAGGTCCCCAGGATCGCGAGCTGGTCAAATACCCCTTCCCATCAGCCATGCTCCTGCCCTCTCTCTGATCACTGTCTGCACCTGCACAATCTGCCATGGAAGGTCCAGAATGCTGCGAGCCGTTCTTCGAAAGAAGCCCCCCAGTCCTGTGGAGGGCCCCTCTCGGATGGCCCCAGGCCTTGGTGCACCCTCTGCCCCTTCCAGATGCCGCCTCTTCTTGTGAGCAAGGCGCTGTTGAGCCTGCAGCCGCCACTTCTTCTTGTGGAACTGGAGCCAGACCAGCCACTCTTCCTGGGACAAGTCAAGAGGAGGAGATGGCAAACAGAGCTGAGCACGCAGTAAAACAGAAACATTCTTCCACAGCAACTAAACCTTGGAGCTCCCAAGCTCTGGAAGATCTGGGCACATCCTACCAACTTCCTCAGGGGTCAAGCCCCATTTCTAGGCCCCCGCACTGCTCAGCAGACCCCAGAGGGAGATGGCTTGTCACAGGTCAGGCCTGACCAGCATCACTGCTCCCCTCTCCCACCAGCCACTCCAGACTCCCTGAGAATTCTTGCCTGGGTGGTTCCGAGTGCCGGAGGCTGCCCCAAAACCTCCTGCCAGGGCATCATCAGCTCCAGGTCCTGCGACCCCTCTTGCCTCTCACAGTGGATACGCTTTCTCTTGGTAGCAATGGGCACTGCCGAGTGAAGTGGCTTCGTGAGGCCAAAGTCCTCCATGTCGGGGGAGCCAAGGCTTTGGGTACCTTCTGAAGTTTGGGCCATGCCCACCTGCAAAGATCCAAAGGAGACTTAAAATAGCTCTCTCTCAATAAATCTCCCTTCTAGAAACCCACCAAAAGTGAACTCCTAAATAAGGTAAAATATTTGAACACATTTACAGACTAACCTATTCTTTTAATATTTTAAAAATCCATTTATTTGGCTATGCCAGGTCTTAGTTGCGGCATGTGGAATCTAATTTCCTGACCGGGGGTGGAATCTGGGCCCCCTGCATTGGGAGCACAGAGTCTTAGCCACTGGACCACCAGGGAAGTCCCAGACTAATCTATTTTTAAACTTTTAACAGTGAAAAGGTCAGAAAGAAAAGGTCACTTGGGTACCACCATTACAAAGTGAATGTTATATTTTTTTGTGTTTGCTCTAGAACCCTCTCCTTTTTATAAGAAATATTGTAAAACATAGGTAAAGGATCCCTCTTTCTCAAGCCCAGCCCCCAAGTGTCTATCACTCCCTGCACATTTTGTACTTTTACTCCAAATCTATAAACCCATAAACTGTTCCTTTAAGCTGCAGTTTTATATGAATAGAGGCACATGGTACACATACTGTGACTTCCTTTCTTTACTCAATGATACATTTTTGCGATTGATCCCTGTTGATAAATGTGGACACTGTCCATTCATTCTAACTCTATTATGCATATAAACCAGCTGACCTATCTATAATATTCTAAAATGAAGAATGGTTCATTCCCACTCTTTCAGAACCAGAAACTGGGTTCAACAACCATCCTTTCACGTGCTGCCTGAAGACCTTGTGCTCACACTCCCACAAGAAACACAGACAAGATCCTATTTCCCCACGTGTTAATGCTTGATGTCACCACAATCATTTTTTTTGCTGTGATGTGGTATCTAAATATTTGATTTTGCATTTACCTAATCAAGAGTGGGGTTGACCCTGGGGTAGGTAGTTTTTGAAAATGACCCCAATGACCCCAACTCCAGTTGTTCATGCCCTGTATAACTCTCTCCTGAGTATAGGCTGGACCCAGTGACTGACCTGCCTCTAACGAAGAGATTACAACAAGTGACAGGATGCCATTTTGAGGCTAGATTATAAAATACAGTGACCTCTGCACTGCGGGCACCCTCTCTGGCTGACATCTAGGGCCTGCTCTGGAGTCAGCCGTCAGGCTGTGAGCTGTCCTGTGGAGAGGCCCATGGAGCTAGGAACGAGGATGGCTCAACCAGAGTGAGCTGGGGAGCACATCCCTCCTCACCTCCTGGGGAGGTCTTCACATGGGAGCACAGCCCTGGCTGACACCTGACTGCAGTCTGCGGGAGACCCTGGGCCAGGGGACCTGGATAAGCTGTGCCCAGATTCCAGATCCACAGGGCTCAAAATGTGCAAGATAATAATAAACCCATGATATTTAAGCTGCCAGGTTCTGGGATCACTTGCTACACAGTAAATAGAAAAATAACATACATGTTTATGGACCATTTCTAACTTTGTACATTTCAAATATCTTCTTTGAATTCTGACTTTTCTCTCCCTTTTATGGTGACTTCTGTGCTAGAAAAAAGTTTTTTAATTACAAAAGTAACAAAAGAATAGTAATGAACACCCATGTTCTTATAACACAAATTCAATAAATACCAACATTTTGCCTTTCTTGTTTCAGACTACAGAAAATTTACAGTTTAATTAATTGAATTTATTGGTCTTTCCTTTTGTGATGTGTGTTTTTTAGTTATGACTTAAGCTCTTTCCACCCCAGCATCATAAAGATAGCCTCCTGTGCTCTTTCCCCAAAGAGTTCTCTTTTTTCAACTTATATCTTTATTTGGAATTTGTTTTCATACTCAGTGTGAGATAGCTACTTTCTTCTTAAAATATGAAAAAAACATTTTCCCAGCATCATTTATTGAATAAGCACTCTATTCTCCTTAATAGTGTATAACACTACCTCTGTGATAGACCAAGCTCCCAGGTGCATGGGGATCAGTTTCTACGGTCCCTATTATTAATTCCACTGTTACATGGTCTTGCCTTAATAAGAGTGAGCTTTGTTACACACTAAGACAAACTTCCCCTTTTTAATCTTCAAAATTGTTTTCGTTTTTCTTATCCTTGTTCTTCACATGAATTTTAGGATTGTCAAGTTCCATCAAAAACCTTTTTGCAGATATTTTAACTGAAATTACACTGAATTTTACAAATTATCTTGGGGCAAATCACCCCAAGGATTCTAATATTGAATCTTTTCATCCATGAACATGGTATATCTCCTTATTTATTTAAATGAATTTCTCTGCTCTTCAATAAAGTTGTATAATTTTTTTCCATAAAAGTTTTACACATATTTTGTTGCTATGATTTATTCCTTGGTATATTATTCACCATCATTATAAATAGTACCTTTCAAACAATACTTTCTAAGGAATTCTCTAGTGGTTCAGTGGTTAAAACTCTGTGCTTCCTTTGCAGAGGGTGCAGGTTCAATACCTGGTTGGGAAACAAAGATCCTACATGCCACATAGCCAAAATAAAAAAAAAAATTGATCAATTTTAAAAAATCCCTAATTGTCTCTAATATAAAAGAAAGCTATAGGTTTTTATATATGAGCTTTGTATCTAATGACCTTGTTGAAATGTCTTAGTTAAAATAATTAGGGGGTTCCTTACATTTTCTGTGTTAACAGTTATATTTACCTACAAATGATGTTTTATATCTTTCTATCCTTAAAATTTAACTTCTTTTTCTTGTTTTATGCCAGCCAGGACTTAAACAATTTTGAACAGAAGTGGTCATAACAGGCATCCATTTCCTCTTCCTCACTTCAATGATTCTAATGTTGCGCCATTAATTATGATGTGTGCTACTGAGTTTCAACAGATGGACTTTATCAGAGAAATATATCTTTTTTTCTGATTTTGACTGTTCAGTTTTATCATGAATAGACATTAGTTTATCAAATGTTCTTTCTTGACTTTATTGAAAATGACACCATAAGTCTTCTCTTCATGATGAATCGCTTTTTCCTAAAATGAACTAAATCAGCAGATTTCTGAAGTTAACACCTGCCATTCCTTGCATAAATCACACCTGGACACAATATTACTGTCTTTACACAGTGCAAAATTTAGTTTGTTACTATTTTTGTACCTATAGTTCTATCTGCCAATGGCCTTCCTTTTCCTGGCTTGTTAGTTTGTTACCAGGGTAACAAAAGTTATAAAGATTACCAAATGAGCTATAGTGATAGTGATAGTGAAGTCGCTCAGTCGTGTCCGACTCTTTGTGATCCCATGGACAGTAGCCAAGCAGGCTCCTCCATCCATGGGATTTTCCAGGCAAGAATACTGGAGTGGGTTGCCATTTCCTTCTCCACCAAATGAGCTAAGGACCCTCTTTTTTAAATTCTCTGGAATCATTTGTTTAAGAAGTTTGGTAGGGGGCTTCTCTGGTGGCTCAGTGGTGAAGAATCTGCCTGTCAAAGCAGAGGACACAAGTTTAATCCCTAGCCTGGGAGGATCCCACATGCTGTGGAGCAGTTAGATTCCTATACCACAACTAGTGGCACTCTAGGTCCCAGGAGCCCCAAATACTGAGCCCATGTACCTAGAGGCCATGCTCTGCAACTAGAGAAGCCACTGCAATGAGAAGCCTGCACACCACAATGAAGAGTAGACCCCCGCCACTTGCCACAACTAGAGTAAGTCCACACATAGCAGTGAAGACCCAGCACTACCAAAAAAATTTTTTTTAAGTTTGATAAAATCCCTCTGAGAAACCATTTGGGCCCAGTATTTGTTTCTTTTTAATGCTTGAAGTTCTATTCAGTTTTTCTATTGTTTCTTAGGCTAATTTGAATAATTCTTTTAGGATACTGTCCATTCCATCTAAGTTTCCCAATTGTTTAGGAAAGATAATTCAGTCTTTATTTCTTTTAGACTTTATAATAGCTGCATTGATAATCTGTTTTCATTAACACAAACCCTGAAATATCTACCTTGACAAAGATTTATCTATTTCATAAGTCTTTTCAAAGATAAAGGTTTTGGCTTTATTGTTTCATTCACTGCTGCTCTTGCCTTTATAACTTCTTTCTACTTTCTTGGTTTCTACTGTTTCTGAATTTTTCAGTTGGGAGTTACTTAATTTTCTATTGGTTTTTCTTTTCTATATATTAAAATAGATTATGTGCTATTTATAGTCTTTAGTTGAAAACTACAAATTTTTTTAGTATTTTCATTCACTATTTCTGATTTCCATTGTGACTTCTTGATCCATGAGTTACTTATATTTCTTTACAGTTTCCAAACAACATGATCTGTATATATATAAATTATTTGGAATGTTACAATTTGCTTTGCAGCATTCAGTCTTATTTTAGGTGTTCTTAAAAAGAATGTGTGTTCTTTAATTATTGAGTGCAAAGCTCTATTTGTTAACTCATTCTAACCTTTCAAATTTTTACTAGTTTTTGGTCTGCTTGATCTATCAATTGAGAGATGTGTTTAAATCCTAAACTGATTAGATGTCAATTTTTTTCTAATAGTTAAGTAAATTTTCACATATTTAATTTGAAGCTAAGCTATTAGAATTACTAAATATTTCTAGTGAAATTTAACTTTTAATAGTATTTAATACCATCATTATCATTACTAATACTTTTTAAGTTAAATTTTTTTTTTGTCTTGCATTAATATAGCTACATCAGCTTTGCTTTGGTTAATATTTACTTGATATATGTTTTTGCATTCTTCTAATTTTTTTGAGCCCTTTTAGGTATAACTCATAAATAAAGTAGTTAGATTTTAAAATTCAATCTGAGGATCTGGTTTTCAGCAGGAGAGTTTGTATACTGCTCTGGTTTAAAGCTCAGTTTCCATTTTCAGCACCTGAGAATTTTCTTCTTGCTCTTCTGATTTTAGCTATGCTTTTCAGTACATTGGTCTTTAGTATTTTTTTTGCGTTTGTAACAGCTGTTTTTATAGTTTAGAAAACTGAAGTCTCAAGGTGCAGTGATGCATTCCAAGTTACTGAGTCTAATTATTTAGTACATCATATATTTAGATAGTTTTTCATTCTAAAGTGATGCATTACAAAGCTTTCTATCACAGAAGAACACAGAGAAGAACTAAAGGGTTAAGTATCAAGATATGTATTTTTAGAAAGAAAAAAACATTGCAGATGCTTGAATGGAAGCATCCAAAATGATGGGCAGCAGTATGGAGACTGGTGCCTGTGCGCCCACAGGACCCAGCCCAGCCCCGACTGTCACAGCCTGTCGTCCTGGGCCAGGCCCCATTACCTGTCTCTTGCCCTCAAGGACGAAGAGCTCACTAATCTTCTTCTGCTTGTAGACGTCATTCTTCTCTAGCAGTTTTTTGTGCAGCCAGTCAGGGTGTTTGACACGTGGTACTGGGTTCTTCACCTACATGAAGGCAATACTGATCACTTGTTTGACTCTGTTAGTTTAGTCAGGTCCAGGTTTCACACTGGGCTCCGTTTCTGCTGGTCTCAGCCTCACCTGCTGCAGGGCCGCAGGGATCGTGATGATCTTCTGTATGGCACTCCCCAGCCGCTCGATGTAGTAGTCCCAATCCAGAATCTGAGCATGCAGGAAACCAGCAACGGGGTGCATGAGAAGAGCAGCAGAGCAGCAACACACCATGCCAAACACTGTGCTGAATGAATGCTTCATGTGTCTTATTCAATCCTCTCAGAAAGTCTATGCTGAAAGGCCCCATTTCACAGAGGAGGAAATGGAAGTGCAGAGTATAAATGATCCCCCAGGATCAGAGCAAGTAAAGGAGCCAGTGGTAGAACCCTGTGCCAGACCCCAAGCCTTAGTCCCTCACAGAGAGCAGTTAAAAAGGCCTCCCCAGCATCTCGCTTTTCCCGGTTTTCCCAAAGTGTAACTATTTCTTCATTCATTCCATAACAGAAAGGAGGAAATCAAGAGTGAAGTCCCCAGACAAAAACATGACCCGAGTCTGGGATTCTCTGCCTTATCTAGTTTTCCTCCTCAATTTCTAAGAGTAGGGAAAAAAATCAGCACTCACTGTCCGAATATCAAAGTCCTGAAGGGAAGAACTCTTTAGCCATTTCCGGAGAAAGTGCTTCCTCACTGTGGGCTCTGCCTGGAAAATGGCCAGTGGAATGGCCCTGGTGGAGAAGAGATAAAAAAACTCACAAATGTGAAAATCTCCTGCAGTTTACATGGAAATAAGTACTTAAGACCTACTTTGTAACCTATGTTTTAAGTTCATGTAGTTATTTCGTATAAACTATCTGTATCTGATGTTTATTATACTTAATAAATATTAATACTTCATATTAAAATGTCATGATTTCATGCACAACTCCTTACCATTGGCCATCTGGTATATGTTTGACCACTGTTATCAGAGCTATTTAAAGATGTCTTTATATAAATTATATATTCATGTGCATGTATATAAATAAACATTAAAAATGTTATTCACTGGGTAAAATATAGACAGAGCCCACTGCTGGCCTGAAAATGAAACCAGTTTTCACATCACTAGCAAAGCAACATGGCAACTGTCACTACCCCTTTCTCTCACTGGAAGAAGTATTTGTTATTTTGAAATATCATGAAGAAACTTAGAAAGAACAGAAACCTGTGCACCCTCCACCTACTTCTATCAAACTGGCCATGCCATTTTCATGTCATGGATGAAAAATAAAGATGACGATGAAGTCCCCTGTGTAGCTCTGTCGACCCTCCTAATACAAAGTAAATACAGTGTTTATCTTGGTGCTTATCAATCCCCTACATGCTTTTATAGTACTCCTACTGTACTTCCCCTGTGTGTAAACTTAAATAGACAGAAGTACACTCTGCCTTCATGCATCACCCTGCTTTTCTTGCTGTCAGTGTGGTAGCATGTAGCTGTGGTTCAATAATCCCAACTCGAGAAGTGCAGCATCAGTCTGCTTGTGTGTGAGTGACCTGGAGCTCTGCCCTAAACCTGAACTGGACTTTGTGTTATGCTCATTGTAGCAGACCCTCCAGGACATCCCCACTGCCCTATGCCTGACTGAGAGGGTACTCTCAGTCTGGCCACCCAAGAACCCAGATTCTCTGGGCTCCAAGTGGACAAGCTCACTACACCCTCTCAGGATTCCCACCAGGGCCCAGCAGTCTTCCCGGCATCTGCTCTGAAGGAAGTCCAAGGCCTGGTTCCTCCCTCTTCCGAGTCCTGACTATCCCTGACCTGTTTAAGGAAGCTCATCTCTCTATGGAGGGACAGAGGCTCTACAGAAGATGCAGGTTTTCAGAGAGCAACCAAGACCCTTAAGGAATTCCTTCCTTGACGCTGGAAACCCTTACCTCTCTGTGACTGGAGACCCCTCAGGCTTCCGGGAGATGATGTAGCGGCAGCTCAGCCCAGCATCCTTCACCATCTGATCTCCCAGGAACTCAGCCAGGCGCTTGGCCGTGCTGATGGATGTCGACTTCTGCTCCCCATAATCTTCCAGCTTCCGAGACATGGAACGGTTCTCAGAGATCAGCTCAAACAGTTCAGAATCAGGCATGTTAGCTGCCTGGAGAGAGAGGCAAAGAGCAAAAATATCATACAGAGGAAGGGAGCACCAGCCTGAGCTCACCCAAGACTTTCTCCATGTGAAACTGCATTCATCTAGCTTGATGAGCTGAAGGCAGTGGTGTAACAGGGCTGTCTCATACCACTGCACAGCAACACACCACACACAAAACCTTAACTTTTATTAAACTGTGCAGGAAAATATCAAGAAACATTTATTGAGCTTTCAGTACCAAGACTACAGAATAATAGGAAAGACAAAGAATTGATTTTTGTCCTAAAAGGGAGAGAAAGACAGGGAAAGGAGGAGCCAGGAGGGAGAAAAGAAGAGAGACATGGGCAGGTTGGATAGCAGATGGACCAACCGAGGAGCCAGCTGCTTTCTTCAACGATGAGGAGGAGCCCAAGGGGCCTGTCTGAGGTTGAACAGCTTACAACTGGCTCATTATCATGCTAATATTTGTTTCCTTCACAGAATTCTGTCACTGGACACAAAAGTTAAGGGGGATTCGGGGTAGCCCTGGCACTAAGGAAGTTATGGGATTTCATCAGAATTAGCCTTGAGTTCATCTGTCACCTTGCTTACCAGGACTCTGACTGCAGGACCCTCAGAGCCAGATGAGGAGCCTTACCTTGCTGTATAGTACATCCAGCCAGTAATCAGCCACCTTGGCGACAGAGCCATACACTTCTTCTAGGGTGCTGCCCTTAAGAAAGGCCTCAAACACTGAGGACTGGAAGATTTTAATCAGCTGCAGCTCCCCGCGGCGTTTGACCTCAAAGCCCTTGAGCTCAGCCAGGGAACCATCCTCATTGAACACGGCATACCTAGAAACATAGGCAAAGAGAGCAGAGGAGAGAGCCTGGGATGCTAGCTGCTTCTCATCACCCCTCTGCCTTTTTCCTTACCTTTCTCATCCTCCCTTCTAGCATCCATCAAGCAGCAAACATCTCTCTACCCTGATCTCCAAAAGGAAAATGACTTAGGGCTTGCAATCTGTAGAACCAGAATATAACAGGCGGAGAACAGAATTTTTGGGTGTCAAGAAAAGCTTTCCAAATTGAATCAAAAAGGTCAAGAAACCAGAACCGAGGTCTGTTCCCATTGTGGGTCCTGGTCCATTTACTAGAGGAGTTGTTAGACCTTTCCCAAGCATAAAGACTGTGGGATTCCTACCTCTTCTTCAGTTTCTTGCCTTCTTCCTTGGAGGCTGGAAGGATCATGGCAAGGTAGGGCCCATCAACCTCAAAAAAGATGCTGTTCTCTGAGCGAGTGACGTAGGTGAGTGAAGAAGGCTCAGCCAGCTCCTGGTACTGATCATTGGTGAAGCCTTCCTGCCAAGCAAGAGTGAAGAGGGGGTCGGCCTCACTCATCATCACTCAAACCTGGAGATGACCAGCTGCCCTCCAAAGGGTGGATGGATCAGCAAGCTGGGGCTCTTCCATACAATGGACACCACTTGGCAAGAAAAAGGGATCAAGTTCTGACATATGTCCAAGATAGATGAACCAAAGTGCTTCCTGCTTGGTCTACCAAGGTTACACAGCATGTTTCAATTCACAGGACATGCTGGAAAAGGCAAAACTATCACATAAAAGAACACACGAGGGAACCAGGGCTGGGCCTAACGAGAAGGGCTGAGAACACGGGGCAGCGACCAGGAGCCTTTAGGGTGGAGGCTGTTCTATGCTGCTCTGTGATGGTGGACACACGCCTCTATGTCTGGGTCAAAACCCACGGAAGTGCTCCCTGTAAAGCATGGATTCTGGACTTCCCTGGTGGTACAGTGGATAAGAATCTGCCTGTCAATGCAGAGACACAGGTTCGATCCCTGGTCTGGAAAGATTCCACATGCTGAGCGGCAACTGAGCCTGTGTGCCACAACTACTGAGCCCCCGTGCTGCAACTACTGAAGCCCACGCACCCTAGAGCTCGTGCTCCACAAAAGAAGCCACTGCAATGGGAAGCCCATGCCTAGCAGCAAAGACCCAGAAGTAAATGAATGAATGAAAACAACAACAACAAAAGAGTGAATCTTACTGGAGGCAAACGAACCAACATTCAACTAGGATCTAGGGTGACCCCAAGAACGCCTGCAGATTGGAACAAATGAACTCAACTGCACTAGCACTGCTTGACAGAACCCTGCCAGAGGGCTGGCTTAAGTAACTTTGGCAAATCTCACATGGTGTGGGTGGTCTAAGAGTAAAGACTGAACACTGTACTGCAGCTGGTGGGCTTACTGCTCACAGACACACAGCTCTGAACCTGCTTTACACAAATACTAGGGTTGAACAAATAAATACACACACTGGGAAAATCAGAGATAGGACAAAGGAGTCACTAATAAGGAAAGGAGAACAGACTGGAGCCGGATATATCAATATGTTCATGTTATGTCTATTTAAATATGTATGCAGACAAACAGAGAAATAAATATAGACACACGTGTGGGATTATTACACACACACACAACTTCCTAGCCAATCTGCTGTGAGCAGCAGAGACACCCCATCTTGGTTTCTACCACCACTTCCTAATAAAAGGAACCTGGCCTCCTTGGAGAAATGGGTGATTCCAAGGTGGGACAGGGGAAATACAAGATGAGGCTGGAGTGTCTTGCAGTCCCAGGAAGTAAAGCACTCCCCCAAAACCCAAATCCAAACCACATAACAGGGTGTGTCTCAAGGACACAGGGGGCTAACGTGAAGGAGCCCCTAGTGGCCAAAGTGGAATAAGCTGAGCAACAAAACACATCAGGATGGAACTGGGTTGTTACCCCACACAGCAAACACCCACACACCCACAATGACCTAACCAATAACTCAATAAAGTGGTAAGTGAGGGACTAAGTAGGAGAAAGGGGCTTCCCAGAAGGTAAGAGGAATTGGTACAGGGGTAAAGAATCTGCCCACCTAGCAGGAGACTTGGGTTCAATCCCTGGGTAGGGAAGATCCCCTGGAGAAAGGAATGGCAACACACTTCATTATTCTTGTCTGGAGAATTCCATGGACAAAGGAGGCTGGAGGGCTACAGTAAGTACGTGGGGTCACAAAAGAGTTGGACAGGACTGAATGACTTAACAACAAAAGTAGGAGAGAAGTGTGACAACTCTTCCTTACAAAAGGTTCCAATTAATAATGTACAAAGAACAAGGGAAATACAGAGTTGCCTTGGGCAGACTGATTCCCACTGTGACAGGATACTGCCAGTGCTAAAACCAGAAGGTGAAGGTTCAGAGTGAAACAGCACATCTGCAGAGTCTCAGTGTAGAGGAGAGTATCTCCTCCATAAAGTGAAAGTGAAGTCGCTCAGTCGTGTCCGACTCTTTGTGACCCCATGGACTGCAGCCTACCAGGCTCCTCCCTCCATGGGATTCTCCAGGCAAGCGTACTGGAGTGGGTTGCCACTTTCCTTCTCCAGGGGATCTTCCAACCCAGGGATTGAACCAGGGTCTCCCGCATCCCAGGCAAACGCTTTAACCTCTGAGCCATAGTCTTTACTAATTACTGGGATGGCTCTGCTGTGTGGCTGGGGTCTGCCACTCCTGGGAGTGTGGACTCATGGACTAGTTCCTGTAACGTGATAGTTGGGATGCCAGCAGGAGTGCTGATCCTGACTCAGTGCCCCGCAAGAATGCCAACATGGAGCACGTATCTCTGTTTTTTTCCCTCCAAAAAACCCAAATAACCTCAATCTAGTAACGAAGAACAAGGGGCAAATTCAAACGGAGAGTTAGTCCGCAAAGCAACTGACCAGTATTCACCAAAGTGTCTGGGTCATAATAGACTGGAAAGACCAAGGGGGCTGCCAGGTTGGAGGGGACTAAGGAGACAGGCTGGCCAAATGCAGGGCGTGGTCCTGGAAAAGCTGAGAAATACAAACAAAGCTGTAGTTGAGTTACAGTGTGGTGCTGGCATGACTTCTCAGTTCTGACAACTACACTGGGGTTTATAAAAGATAAACAGAAGCAGGCAGGACTTCCCCGGTGGTCTAGTGATTAGGAATCCACCTTGCAATGCAGGGGACGTGGGTCAGATCCCTGGTTTGGAAAGAGCCCATGTGCCACAGAGTAGCTAAGCCTGTGTGCCACAAACTACTGAGGCTGTGAGCTCCAAAGCCCACGCACCACCACAAAAGACCCCAGATGATGCAACGGAGATCCCATGTGCCACAACTAAGACCCATCACAGCCAAATAAAAAAATAAAGAGAAGCAGGCTAAAGGATATACAGGAATTCTTGTTCTATTTTTCCAATTTTGCTGTAAGTCTGGTCATTATGCTAAATAGGAACAGAGACACAGGTAACTTTTGAACACAACATCTCTGGACAAGATGTTCAGGCTAGAGAAAGATAATCTCAAAGTCAGAGACATTCAGAAATGGGAGCACCCACTCAGAAAGGGGAGCGCCTCAGTGTAAGGGCCAACGCTTCCCCTTTCCCACACTCCTATCAAGGGAGGGGGTGTGAAGAACCCCACCCCAGACAATAGGTCCTTGCTAGAGACGCAGGCTCACCTTGACCATGATGTTTAACATAGCCCCAGGGTAAGAGATGGTCACCTTGGGCTTTTTCACATTGGTGGTCTTGATGACAAAGTTTTCGGGGAAGCTGTTGGGCAGGACACACCATATACCATCTGTGTCCAGCTCTAAGGGCCTCCTACAGAGAAACAGAGAAATGAGACCACATGAATGATGGGCATGGATGTCTACAGAGCAAGAACCCTGTGTCAATGCTTGACAGTGGACGAGGTTCCTCCTGGCTGGGAACCCACAAAACGAAACACCTTCCCATCTCCAGCATCGCCAGCTCTATCGTCACCAGCTTGTTCCTTCTCAGCCCCTGAGTCCAGCCTCTTCACCTCAGGCCGTGCCCCCCCAAGTCCCAGCAGCTGGTGACCAAGTGCAGCACTCACCCGATCTGCTCAATCAGCTCCCGCGCCTGGGTGATGATGTTGGCCCCTGTGAAGCAGACGATGCCAGCCATCTCCATGGAGTACCAGCGGGCCCTGGAGGGGACAGTCACAGCTGAGGGGTGGGAGGGGCACCCTCAAGGAGGACATTAGAGGAGTTAGGGTTGGGAGGAAGGGACATCTGAAGCAGGGAAGAACTAAGGTAGGATTAAGCTCTGTGCTGAAGATACTCCTCTGTTCCTACTTCAAAGCAGTGCTCAGCTCAGGAAAGTTCTGAAAGGATGCAGCATGTGCCGTGGCAACAGCTAACGACCTCAGCTCAGCAGGGCTCTCCAGGGCAGTGGCCGAGAGAGCCCCCTCGAGTTCCCTCCCACTCTCCCAGGCACCACCTCATGCCTTCCTTGTTCTCCCACACCCCACACTCATCCTCTGACTTCTCAGGCAAAACACCAGCCCACCTGGCTCCGCACTCAAATCAGGTCTCACAGGTGTCAAGTGACCTGAGGCCAGGCCCTCCTGCCCCAGGGAACTCTGCTCAGGTGCTAGCCCTGCTCTCAGCCCCTCCCTCTCTGCCATTAAAAGGCAACAACAAACAAACAAAGCCACTTTCCCTCAAACCAATCTGCCCCACCACTACCTTGCTCCTCCAAGGCCACCCATGTTGACCCTCCTGGGTTCCACTCACAACAGATAGGCCTCACCTTCAATGACCTGCTCTGCTGAGGCCCCACCCACCTAGCTGCTGGCTCACTGGACACACTCAGGCCCCACCTTGCCTCATCTTCCTTTGGCACCCTACCCTGGGAACACACTCCATGTTGGCTTTAGGATGCCCCCATTCCTGGCTTTCTTGACTTCTCAGAAGACCTTGGAGTAGGAAGTGGCAACCCACTCCAATATTCTTGCCAGGATAATTCCGTGGACAGAGGAGTCTGGTGGGCTACAGTCCATGGAGTCACAAGAGTTGGACGTGACTGAGCACGCATGCACTAGCCGTACGCCAGAGACTACCCTCCGCTCTGCAGCCTGGGATGCTCAGAGGCATGTGTCCAGGAGTGCTGACGCCCCAGATGCCCAGAACCCTGAGTCAGTGTGACCTCAGCCCCCACCCAACCCGCCCTCTCCTGCACTCCTTGAACGAGGCCCTGACTTCCCCCTCTCGCTCGTGCCCACAGGCCCCACAGGCAAGGGCCTACCCCTTGCGCATGACGTAGCCATAGAAGGAGTTGAGGATGCACTTGTGCGCCAGCTGCAGGGAGTCGTACAGGACCTCCATGTTCCTGCAGCGCTTCACCTCCGCCGCGTCCCCCACCTCCACGGCTGCGGAGAGCTTCTTTTTCCACACCTGCAACCCACACAAAGACTGATCACCTCCTAGACTCTTCCACCTCACATTCTGTACCTGGGCCCAAGGTTTTGATATTTTGAAAATTTCAAATCTATAGAAAACTTCAAAAAAAGAAAAGGTACAACAAAGACCATATACCAGAGGGGTCACTGTTGATATTTTGCCATATTTCCTTTATTCCATTCTAGAGAAAATCTCTATTGGCACAACCAAAGGCAAGTTGAAACTATCATGACCTGACCCCCCTAAATACTTCAGCAAAAAATTTCCAGGAACAAGGACATTCTATATAACCTCAACACTATCACTACACCTGAGAAATTTAACATCAA
This sequence comes from Capra hircus, assembly GCF_001704415.2. NCBI lineage: Eukaryota > Metazoa > Chordata > Mammalia > Artiodactyla > Bovidae > Capra > Capra hircus. The sequence continues at coordinate 26,667,298 of NC_030824.1, forward strand.
TATATCAGCTTGTCCCCCATAGTGTCTGCATGGTTAGTTCTCACCTACCTTGAAAACACTTTCAATCTAGAACTGCCCCATGTAAGACAGATATCCTGAAAGGACTTATGAACACAAAGAAACATATCAATATTACATTTTTATTACTTGTGAAACTAAGGACTAGGAGAAAATACTTTGTGATAGCAACAACCCACTTTGACACCTTAGACTTAGGGCAATTTCAAGCCCACAGAACAGAATCCAGAACCTGGCAGCTAACTGGAGAAGCAGATGAAATCTACATCTCAAGACCAGTGACAGAGGCAGGGGCTTCACTCCACCAAAGAGGCCCAGAGGCTCCCAATCCAAGTTCTGTTACTTAATTTACTCTTATTAATGCATTCAATGGGCTGAGTTATAGGGTTTCTTAAACAGAACTCAGAAACCACTGACAGGCTGAAAGCAAAGTGCACATTCTTAGAGGCAACATCTGAGAGTAACAATTTACTCCTTCAGTTCAGTTCAGCTGCTCAGTCATGTCCGACTCTTTGCGACCCCATGAATTGCAGCACGCCAGGCCTCCCTGTCCATCGCCAACTCCTGGATACTTATGGACCAACAACTGTTTATCAGGTACTATACCAACCGCTGGAAGATGGACACAGCTGTGCTAACAAGGGCTGTGTGCTATTGTAAATGGTTATGAAGGAAATGTTCTTGTCACTGTGGTGGTGGTTACACAGGTGTATGCATTTGTCAAACTCTATAGAACTGCCCACTTGAAAGGGTCAGATGTACCCCACATCAATTTTACCTCAATACAGCAGACATGGTCACCACCAGGGAGGGTGAGAGACAGGGATGTGACCCAGGGGTATCTGAACTCACTTCCTGCCTGAGTGGCATCTCTTTCTGTTTGCTAGGCTAGCTGCTGTCACAGTGGCCAAACACTGGACATTCTCTTTCATCTCAGAACGTTCCACCATTACTTCCCCACCTGATGTCTTTTCAGTACCTAGAAAAAGGTCTGGCACAGAACAGGTGCTCAACCAACGTGCTCAGTGATACAAAATTTGTATCACACTGGAAGACATCAGATTGTTACTGCTGAGGGGAGTGGGGAAGGGGCATGAAGGACCTCAGTAATACCCAGTGCCAGTCGGGGCTGGGGTGACGGGGGGAGGCGCAACATGGTGACACCCATCTCTCACATCCACACAAGCTGCACCTCCTGGGATGCTGAGCTTCTAAGAGGCCAACGGACAGCTCAGCTCCCCAGCATGCTGTGAGGCTTGTGTTTGACAGATTAGCTCCTTCTGCTTCACCATGACAAAGTAGTTTGCTGACCCCTGCTCTAAATAATTATTTTAAAAGCAATCATTCAGAATAGCTTCAAGGCCCCAGGCCCCTAATTCTTCAAAGTTAAAAACAACTGCATGTTTATTGTCTGAATGCATGCATTGGACTCAGAGATAGGGAGTAACACATTGAGACAGCACTGAGCAAGGATTTTCACCTCAGAAACTAGATCCTGCTCAAACCTCATGAAGGTCAGGCTCACCTTGTGGAGACCTTTGAACTCATAGCGCCTGTCCCGAAAAGCACATACAGTGTCCACATAGAAGGAGTTCTCCCGCTGGCAGATGGTGGTGAGACGCTCCTCCACCTTGGTCATGTGGATTTTCTTGTACGCCTTCCGGCAGTAATCTGAAGCACAATTGAGAATGGCGGGCACGTGAGACTCCACACAGGGGACAGGCCTCCTGGACACAGCCAAAGAAAGCTAGGCAATGGATGCCAACAAACATGGGTTTTTTGGTTAACTCAAAGGAGTAGAAAACTCAGAAAGACAAGCTCCTAATGAATCACATCAAAGGGCAGCCCTGTATGAACAGACCAAATACACAAAGACTACAAGTTTGGGAGCCAGAAACTTGCAGAAGGATAAATGACAACAGGAAGCCTATAGGATGAACTAATTCACAGTGGTCTCATCTACTTCAACAACTGGCTCGACTGACCTCAAGGTGTGATACACCAACATGGCCCAACTGCTCACCTGCCAGCCTCCGCTTCTCATATTTAGCCTGCTCTTCACGGGACAGCTCATGAAAGGCCCGGGCTGGGCCCTCGGGGGTCAAAGGAGGGAACTTCTCTGACTCCAGTTGGTGCTGGATCCGATGATACTCACTGCGACTGGCTGGCACTAGAAGGAGTGATGGGAAGAGAGGATGTGACAGAGACCTGCCCACCCGCTTCCTGCTGAGCAGCCCCCTAGGGCCGACACTCACTGAACTCTCCCCTCCACTGCCAGGCCATCTTCCTCTGGCAGTTCGCTCCAGGCTTGTTGAAGTCACAGGCTGCGCAGGTGGCCTCGTCCACCATGGCAGAGGGCTGTGAGGGGACAGGAAGAGAGCAATTAGGGTTTAGGCAGAAAGAGCTTGATTCTGATATGAGAATGTGTCTCACCTGCAGGCGGTTTGTCAAGATGATGTTGGGGTACATGGCCCCCACGTCCAGGTGGTAGATGAGGGGACACTCAATTCGGTTAGGAACATCTTTCAGGGAGGTGAGCTTGGTCTTAATCTGATCACACACCTACAGAGAAAGTGGAAAGAAGTCAAGGCTGGTGACCAAGATGGAAACTGGAGATTGTACAGAGTAACAGAGAAAACACCATGGGTCCCAAATGGACGACAGACAACAGGCACCAACACACCAGACCCTGGAGGTACAGGACAGAGCACCGCAGCACGGGAAGCAGCAGTCTCCGCCCCAAGAGAACTCTGGGGTCGGGAGAGAAATGGGTAATATGCGGCCTCATATGGCACAGCCCGTCCGCTAGCGAGTAGGGAGACCCGCTGGATTACCAACAGCCACACTTCCTGGGGGCCCCGAGTACCCCCACAGTGCAGGCAAGTGACACACCATCAATGTCCCTGCAATTCCTCATCTGACGGATGAGAAGTTTCAAGTTAGTATGGACCCTCTGAGACCAAACACCATGCTCTCAACTGTGATACTAGATGGTTTCCAGCATTACTTTATAAACCAATGAATCAGATTCTGTTTCCAGCCAAGGCTCTTAGCTTAAAAACCCTCTTGACACCAAACACATGGAAATCCTAAATGAAATATGAAAACTATCCCTGTGAATGCAGATGTAAGCTTCTAAGTTATTCCCAGAGAACAAATGTGATGAGGAGACTCAACATCAGAGCAGTGAGTTGATTCAATGGTGTCTGGCAGAGGCTGGGCCCTGTGTTGGGATCCCCAAGACCACCCCTAGGTTTGGTGACTCACAGGGAAAAGACACAGAGCTCAAGGAGCAAAGGGCAAAGGCGCTTGGGGGAAAGTCGGGAGGAGCCCAGATTCAAGCTGAGATGAGCTTCATTCTTCCAGCAACAAACTGTGATAACACATGAGAAGTGCTGTGAAAAGTACTGTCCCCCAGGGAAGCTCATGGAGACCCAGTGCCCAGAGTTCTTATAGGGGGCTGATCACGTAGGCAACTCTGCCTGCCTGGACCAAAGCCCAGACTCCAGAAAGGAAAGAAGGCACTTAGCACAAACCACACTGTTTGCACAAACAACCTGAGCACGAGTGAGTGAGCCATTCTTACTAGAGGAAGGTGAGAAACCTCTTGAAGCCTGAGTTCCCGGACCCTGGCTGCGGGCAGGCAGGCAGCAGGCCTCTCTGAGGTTCGCGGCCTCAGGCCTGTGCCGTGAGCTCTGACCTCACATTTCTCATGCTGCCTCAAGGAGGGACAGGCTACACACAACAAAAGGGAGATAAAATGCAGAGCCCCAAATAAAGGCAGGACTCTCAAAGGCCGCCTCCATAAAAGAATAAACTACAGCAAGTTTGCTCACCATGTCTATTTTGGACTCTGGGCAAAGAAAGCATTTTCTCTGAGCGTTTATCATAACAGGCACTAACAGGTCTCCACTGGTTCTGGGGCTCTTCAGCCAAGGAACCAGGTAAGAAGGGGCATTGGGCCCATGTTACTTTTGGGGAACCAGGAAGAAACTGTCAAACTACCAACAGCCCTCCTGCTGAAGAGGAGTTCAGATTCCAAAATTGCAGAGCGACAGGACTTCCCTAGATGTCCAGTGGTTAAGACTGCGCTTCCAATGCAGGGGGTGGTGTGTGTTCAATCAGTGATTAGGGAACTAAGCTTCCACAGGCCACGCGGCACATTCAGAAAGGAAAAAAAAGTCTCAAAATTGTAAAGCATGGGGAAAAAAAACCATACCATGACTGAGAGCAGACACAGTGGGAGGAGAACCCTAAGAACATAAGAGAATAAACCTCCCAGAGTAAACATGGTAAAATCAGGCTAATTAGAGATAAGTGAACAGTCCTTGTAATAACCTATAATGTGAAAGAATCTGAAAAAGATACATGTGTACACACACACACACAGGCTTCCCTGGTGGTTCTTGAATTCACCTGCCAATTCAGGAGACACAAGAAATACTTCCTGATCCCTGGGTCAGGAAGATCCCCTGGAGAAGGAAATGGCAACCGAACTCCAATATTCTTGCCTGGGAAATTTCATGGACAGAAGACCCAGGCAGGCTACAAGTCCATGGGGTGTGAAGAGTCGGACATGACTTAGTGATTAAACAACAGGAACAAGAATATATACACATGGAATTCCCTGGTGGCCTAGTGGTTAGGACTCTGTGCTTCACTGTAGGGGGAACGCATCTGATCCCCGGTTAGGGAACTAAGATCCTGCAAGCTACATGGCACAGCCAAAAAAAGGGGGGAAAAGAAAGAATATACATGTGTGTGTATTTTTAAAATCTGAATCACTTTGCTGTATACCTGAAACATTATAAATCAGTATATTTCAATAAAAAGTTTTTAAAAATAAAACACAGGAAGAGAAAGCCCACTATAAAGAAATAAATAAAGCATATTTGAAAAAGAACCAATAGAGAGCTTCTAGAAATAAAAATATTGTCCTAAAACACAAAAACAGTCACTGAAACTGAAAAAGGCTAAACAGGCTTCTGATAGTCATACACTTTTATTTTCTCTCCCAAAGTAACACTTAAATGAGAACATTGGATATGTACTTATTTGATAAGTTCATTTTGTCCAAAACTTATGCAACAACAAGAAATACAACATTAAAACTTGAGAATTACTGTACTTAGGAGTTATTCTGAGAAAAGTTGGCTTAAACAAACAAACAAAAAAAAACACCTTTAGATCTGGGGTCAGCAAACCTCTGTGAAAGACCAGATAATAAATATTTCAGGTTTTGTGGCTATGGTCTACTTTTTCTTTTAAAATATTTAAAAAATATGAAAACCATTCTTAGCTTGCTGACTGTACAAAAACAGCCCTTCTGTACTACAGCTTGCCAACCTCTGGACATTCAAAGTATAAACTGGAAAACATCTAAATTACACAGAAATCAACCAGAAGAAAAAAGGAGTATCTATCAAGTAGAACAGGAAATACCAGAAAGATAATACTGTTTCTAACTGAATTTTAAGCAAGTGAACCATTCGGAGAATAATTCCCCCATCCTTCTCTGTGCTAGGGCATGCTCTGAAATGCTGCTTAGAGAGGGAAGATGAGACGACAGTAGTGGGAAGGCTGGGATGATGGGACGACACCTGGACAAGCCAGATGCCGCTGTGTGCCCCCAGCTAGCACCTCCCACCAGCTATCACACTACTGCTGAGATGGTCACTCAGGAACAAAAGGTGAACCTGCTACCCTTTCCCTAAAGACCCTAGGCCACCCTACAGAGAACAATTTCAGGGACTTTAGATGACCATCTGTCATCTAGAGAAAGTCCACGTCCAAATTCACTACGGTGTCTGGGGTCCCTCCAATTAGCACACCTTCAGCCCACTTCTCACTCATTTCATTGGTTCACAGACTTAAAAGTAGTATCTTTGGGGAATTCCTTGGCAGCCCAGTGGTTATGACTCAGAGCTTTCACTGCCAGGGGCCTGGGTCCGATCCCTGGTTGGGGAACTAAGATCCCACAGGCCTCACGTCAAGGCCAAAAAAGCAGTATCTTTGTTTTGCTCAAGTTGCTCTTTAACTCCTATTTGTCATTCAGCCTACACTCTCTTCCCAAGTTGGTTCATGGAAAGTTCCCAAAGCATATGATAGCTGTAGCTGACAAGAGCTGCACCGAACTTTGTACTATGCAGAGCACATGCACACGTTTTTGTTTCAACTTTGCCTGGTGAATATGTTACATTTCTTGAAATCAATCCTAGAACTGTTAAGAGCTGCAAACCACTCAGAGTAGCTGAATATGCTGAAGCAGGGCCTGATAGAGACCCAAGATACACCACATCCAAAGGAATAAGACCAGCAAAGCAGGTGGTGCCTGGTGCCTCTGGTCATGTGACACACTTTGAAAATGGTGCTTTCTAACTACTATGTGAAGGACTTTGCAGTTACGATATTCTACCCTGTAATTTATAGGAACTCCTATCGTCATTTTTTTTAACTTCCCTGGTGGCTCAGACGGTTAAGCGTCTGTCTACAATGTGGGAGACCCGGGTTCGATCCCTCGGTCGGGAAGGTCCCTGGAGAAGGAAATGGCTATCCACTCCAGTACTACTGCCTGGAAAATCCCATGGACAGAGGAGCATGGTAGGCTACAGTCCATGGGGTCGTTTTTAAAGTCCATAGACAGAAAGAAAGTAAAAACCTCCAATGGCTCCTTGCCGCCTACAAGACATAGTTGTATCTACCCTTCACTTGCCTTCCTCTCCCACATCAGCCCACCACTTTGTTCTGAAAGCCATTGCCTCCTCTGTGAAATTCTCCTGAACACAAAGTCGAATCCCTCACTGCGCCAATACGCTGTCCTGTGCTAACTACACGAGACCAGGCCCCGTGTCCTGTCTCGGCAACCAAGTATGATCACACAGTAGGTGCACAATGAATAGGCCACTGAAAGAAGCCACTCTGCAAAGCAGGGCATCTAAACAGACTGCTCTCCCCACACCACTCCCCCGAGCCTATGCATCACCTCTTGGAAGTTGATGACCTGCTCCATGGGCACTTTCTCCTCTTCCTCGATGGCGTGACGCATGGTTTTCTCCACCCGCTGCAGCAGGAAGTCAAAGGCAGCAGGATTCTAACACAAACAACCAAGAGAGGATGTGAGAAAGACAGGAAAATGGCCCCACACCACATAACCTACTTCAGGTGGGACTCTACTAAGAGAACACTCCAGAAGGAACAGCAACCTGAAGGGTAGGCCAGACAAAGGACAGCTGGTGAGGGGTCCATGGGTGAGAAGGGGGCGAGGGTTTTATTTCAGCCCTTGTGGCTGGGTCCCTCCTGGGTCCTCCCACAGCACTGGCGGGACGAGGCCCTGCCTTAGGAGTGGCGCACCATCCGGAACCGGCAAGGGATGTCGCTGCGGAACACGCCCGACTCCAGGGCTTCTACGTGGCCACCCACGTAGGTCTCAGCATCCAGCACGTGGCCATCATCTGTCAGCTTGTTGAACTCCTGCTCCTGCTTGTTGGGGAAGACGATGTTGGCATGGAAGGCCTGCACCATTAGCAAGGCCTCGCACAGCGTCCCAGAGCCTTTCCGCAGCACCTACAGGGAAATATCAGGCTGTGAGCCAAATACAGAAATCAACGGCTGCACCTGCATCAGCTGCCTGGGACCACCCTGTCAGGCAGCGGGCCAGGACAGGCACTGACCTCATCGGGCTCCATGGGGATGATGGTACACAGGGCGAATATAAACGGGTGGACATATTTCATGTACAGGTAGTATGTGGCCACTGCGTCCGACACCGAGTAGGTGGCCAGAGTCTGAGGAGAAGACATCAGACAGTAAGGTCAGTGAGGGGTCCAGAGGCCGCCATCCCCACCAGAAGGTGACTCAGCGAGGCAGCACACGTGCCTGGGGCTGCTCAGTGGCCATCCGGCACATGTCTTCGGGGTCCAGTTCCACTGGGTCGTAGCCCAGCTTGGCTTTGGCTGCCGCCTTAAGGTTGTGGCTGCCCACGGGCAGGTAACTGTCCCTCTTTACCCACCTGGAAAGGAGAAGAAAAGCAAAAGCCAGAGATAATTCTGAGATGAAGCCCAGGAACCTGTGAGATGTGGCGAAGCTGGACACTCTATAGGAAGATGCAGGGTCCTGACAGGTACTCCAAAAGATCACCAAGATCTCACGTGGTGCAGGCCCCTTGCGAAAAGCTTTCACCTGGACCCAGTCAACTTCACAGAGAAACCCACAAACACAAGGAGACGACACAGCCGGTCCTTCCAGTCCTTGCAAGGCCTTCTTCTCACCCTCACGGAGAAATAAAAAGGGGACCAGCAGGAACCTGCTGTCTGAACTTCTAGATTCCTCCACAGCTTATTCGCTATAGGTGCTGCCAGGCTGTGCCTTGCTCTCCCTGCCCCTCACACCCTGCTGTCAAACTCCAGTCCTCTTCTTACACAAGCCCTCTGTATAAAAACACTCGAGGCCCCCTCGTGCCATCTCCACTTCTTTGTTCCTCACAACTCAGCCCCACGACAGACACCACTATATCTCTAGGACTTATAACTTCGTACTGGCAGCATCCATTCTCACCGTCTGTGGCCTCTCTGCCCTGTGGGCCGTTCTCCCCCTCAGAAACGCCCTGCTAAGGATCCCCAGGATTGCCGCCTCCACTGAGGAACCCCACCTCTCTTTTACTCCTCTTACTTAAAAAAAAAAAAAAAAGTATTTATTTGACTGTGTAGGGTCTTAGCTGCAGCCATGAGCGATCTTCAATCTTCACTGTAGTATGTGGGATCTTTTTTAAAAATCATTTTTCTGGCTGCACTGGGTCTTGGGTGCTGCGCGTGGGCTTTCTCTAATTGTGGCGAGCAACGGCTACTCTTGGTTGCAGTGGCTTCTCTTGTGATAGAGCATGGTCTCCAGGTCTGTGGGCGCAGTAGTTGTGAAGTATGGGCTTACTTGCCCCTTGGCACGTACAGTCTTCCCAGAGCAGAGATCAAACCCATGTGGCCTGCATCAGCAGGATGACTCTTAGCCACTGAAACACCAGGAAAGTCCCTATTTCTCTTCTTGAGAATCCATCAACTATCAAGTTTTTTGCTCTTATCACCGAGCCCCACAGTCTCCAGATCCTCCATGTGGATGGAGCTCCCAGGTCTGCTTTTATTCTGAAACTGAACTCTGCCCTATTTCTCCAGGAGCCCAGCCCAAGTCCTGAGAACCAGAATTTCCTAATGCCTCTTGCACCTGTCCCCATATCTATAGATCCCCAAGTCCTCGACTCTCAGATATCTCAAGACCAGCCCTCTCTTCACTCCTCTTCATGTTGCAATCCGCCTGCCCCTTCAATCCATGCACCATAATACCAGGGGTAAGGAGAAAATTCATTAAGCTTTAAATGTGTCAGTGGCTCCCCACGACCACCAAGAAAAAACCAACCTCCTCACTGGGCACAGGAAGCCCAGAAGACCTTTTTCTCCAGCCTTCCTTCTCAGCACTCTGGGCCACCTCACACGCTTATCCTGAGTCTGGACACCCCAGCCTATCTGGACATCATGCTTGTCCTTTAAGAGAGCCTGGCTGCCACATCCCAATCTGATGTGGGGAAGCCAAGGCCTCTCTGTGACCTCCCATAGCACCAGACCTCACTCTACCAGGTCCTTCTTTCTCAACTGGTTTCTATACCCTGGGGACCAGCCAGCAGCCACTGTCCTCTCAGGTAACAGGAGCTACTTCTCGGCAGCTTCTGTAAGAAGGTATGGAAAGGAGCAGTGTGTATAAGGGACTCTCACTTACAGAAAGCCCTCATGAGACACTGCGATGAGCCACCACGTGAGCTGCAGGGCCTACCTGAGACAGTCCATGTGGATACACTGGGGTGATTTGTACTCCCCCTGGCTGTCCTTCTGGAACCCTATCTCCTGGTACATGCTCAGTCCATGGACCGCTGCTCTGGCCTCCACAAACGGCCTAAGGACGAGAGGACAGAAAAGCACGTGGGACAGTGAGACTCTAATTTCCACAGGGGCCAGACTACCCCAGCGGACACTTCATACCATCTCCTCTTAAACAGGGTGAGCAGCTCACCCGTGTTACCAAGTGGTGCTTCTCCCATCTCTTCCTCCCCCTTTCTGACTCACCAGTCAAAAAAGTCCCCATTATAGGTGACCATGATGGTGGGTTTGGCCTCCTGGATGTGTTCAAACCATCTTTGGATTAGATGAACCTGAATTTAACAAATTTTGGCAGTCAAAGGGTTACTTTACTCTTCCTCAAGTGATTTTAATACCTCTCCAAAGCTGAGGAATAACAATTTCACATGACCCCTTTATTTCCATCCTAACCTTATGTGATCGAGGACCAACCATTGGGGATTGAGCCCAGCTGCTATTATGATTAAACAAATGCTGAGATCTGAGAGGATCACCATGCTTGCCTCCTCTTCCTATTCCCAAACATCAGGCACTTTCCCAAGTGGCATCTCTACCTCGTCGGGCTCATTGAAGACACAGAAGGGTCCTTCATATTCTGGCTTGGGGGTGAATTCGAAATCTTCTATATCTTCTGAGACAATCTCCCTGTTGGTGATGAGGTAGCCCTGGGAAGTTCATTAGCAGTCAGTGCGAGTTACAGAAACAAAGCCTAAGACACACCTCCCACATGCAGCCTGGAGACTTTTGCTACAAAACCTTTGCAGCAACTTGAAACGCCATCGCTTTCCCAAAAAAGACAGGCTACTTAGTCCTAAGATTTGCCTGGAGGGTAGAGAGTCACTAGATGCCAGAATAGCTTGCTTGTTCACTTGTGTGGACTCCATTCTCTCATTAGTCACCAAACAAATACTAACCACGGGTGGACACTGTTCAGGTTTGGAGACCAGACTTGGTTCCAGTTCACAGAGAGCTCACATTCCAGAAGGCAACCACTCACCTGACCATCAATCATATAGGAAATCATCATAATCTGGTCGGTCTCAGCATCTGGAAACTTGAGGGGCAGTTTGGTTGTCTCAATGTCAAATGCTAAAACCACGGGGTCCTGAAGGGACAAAATGTAGCATTAAGTTGGCCAAGAACCAAGCTGAGCTCTGGAGACCCTGGTGGTTCTCTTGACACCTCCACCTCTACTGCCAGTTACTAAAAGCAAGAGTTGAGCTGCTGTGGGGAAAGGTCCAGGAAAAAGCAGGACAGGCATCTTGGGGTGGACTGATCTACCATGATGATATGAAAACTTGAATATACAAGATATGGCTGGAGCCACTGTTCACAGGAAAAGTCTAGAATTACAGAACACTTGAGTCTCTAGACACCTTAAAATGAATCACCTCATTTTGACCTTTATGACAACTTTGACAGGAGACTATGATACAGAACTGACAATCTCATCTTAGATGTGAGAAAACAGAGTACAGACTATCCCACGATCAGAAAGCTGTTCCTGAACCAGTTTTGAATCCATTTTTCAACATAACATGCTGAAACCATGCTCTTAACCATCAAAAATGGAAGTCAAGGCTTTCCCTCCAATGTTCAGATCCAGCCTAGCTCAAATACTAACAGCACACGATGATATATATGTGCAAGGTCAGAAACTGATTAAAAAAACCCCAATTATTTCAAAATTCTTTTAAGTATTTGAGGAAAAAGAAGCAAATCAATTGCAAAATCAAATTCACCTTTCACCTTTCTCGCCAGAAACAACTGGAAAGTTTAGGATGGAGGAAATGCGAGCAGTACTTACTGGTCGTTCAACGAGGTCATCGCGGCGGGCAATTTCCACTGGAAAGGCACTTCCTCGGTACCGGACATTGTACCAGTGAGCCTGAAGGACATGTGGTGCATTAACTGAAAACTTCTACACCTGCCCAGGGAAGTCTACTCTATAGATCTATCCTTCAATATTACCTCCTGGCTGTCAGTAGCTACCCCCAGGCAACAGCCCACTCACCACATGGATCTTCAGGTCGATGGAGAGACGGATGTGGTAAGGCACATCATACTCTCGCATGTCCACAATGTTGTCCATCTGGTCGGCAATCTTCTTAGACGTTTCCTCTTCATCAATAATTACACTGCCTCCTTGCAGAACACTGCAAAATAAAGAGAGCAGCTTTTTCAACTATACTCTGCTAGGACCTGAAGTGGGGAAAGGCCAGAGTCCAAACAATGTAAACACAAAGGTTTACAAGGTGGCTGAGATGATCAGGACAGGCCCTTCATAAGGAATGACCTTGGATGACCCCCATCCGACCAAGCAGCAGGCCACAGACACAAGGAAATTCAGTACACTTAGGACATGCATTTTATTGGATGTAAGTTCCACCCCAATTAAAAGAGCAAAGAAGGAGACTATTACTCGGAATGCATATCTACAGACGTGACCCACCTTCACTGAGGTTATTTCTTCATCAAGAAAACAAAGACGACAGGAACAGGCCCACCCAGCACAAGTCATAAGGTAACATGCTCACAAGCTCTTAGCATGGTGAAGTGACTGGAAAACAGTAACTATTTCTGCATCATAATTATTCTTACCATATCTAAGTGGGAATCACTGTCACTAGAATATTCACTCCAATATTAGTCCACTAAGCTTCCAAATACTGAATGGACTATTAAGGGGGAGAAAAAGGCAATGAGTTTTAGAGAAGGCTCAGACCTCTGGGGACTCAGTCTCCAGGTAAACTTGCAGTATTCTGAAAAATCATTAATGAGCCACTGGGCAGGGGGTGCTGATGCAGAAACATCCAGGGTCCCAAACTGATCTACTTTTGCCAGAGATTACGATTAGCTCTCTTCTAAAATCCTCATAAATTTCTGCATGTCTTTTAGTTGATTTACAATGTTGTGTTAATTTCTGCTATACAGCAAAATGATTCAGTTATATACATAAACATTCTTTTAAAAATCGTTTTCCATTATCATTTCTCACAGGATGCTGAATAGTTTCCTGTATTATACAGTAGAACCCTGTTGTTTATCCATCCTATATATAATCGTTAGCATCTGCTAACCCCAAACTCCCAATCCACTCTTGCCCCATGGCAACCACAAGTCTGTTCTTTATGTCTGCGAGGTTATTTTTGTTTCATAGATAAGTTCATTTGTCAAATTTTAGATTCCACATATTAAGTGTTATCACATGGTATTTGCCTTTTTCTTTCTGACTTACTTCACTTAGTATGACAATCTCTAAGTCCATCCAGGCAGCTGCCAATGGCATTATTTCATTCTTTTTTATGGCTGAGTGGTATTCCACTGTATATATGAACCCCACCTTTATCCATTCATCTGTTGATGGACATTTAGGTTGTTTCTAAGTCTTAGTTATTGTGAACAGTGCTGCTATGAACACAGGGGTGAATGCATCTTTTTGAATTATAGTTTTATTTGGATATATGCCCAGGTGTAGGATTGCTGGATCATATGGCAACTCTATTTTTAGTTTTTGGAGGAACCTCCATACTGTTCTCCATAGTGGCTGGACCAACTTACATTCCTACCAATAATGTAGGAGCATTGCCTTTTCTCACACCTCTAGTGTTTGTCATTTGCAGACTTTTTAACGACGACCAGTGTGAGGTGGTACTTCATTATAGTTCCGATTTGCATTTCTCTAACATTTAGAATTGTTGTGCATCTCTTCATGTGCCTGTTGGCCATCTGGTATGTTGAAGTCATCATAACTTTTAATTAGCCAAGATTTCTTCTTAATATCTTACCCTGTTGCTTACTACTGTTGATGTTTAAATATTTAACAAACAGTGTTTGTTGTCCTTTATTTAAATTTCTCTGTATAATATCCAGGGTTCTCTGGAGACGATGTGCTACATAAATCTAGATATTTAATAAAATTTGCAGACATCTTAACGCTTTCTAAAAGCCATGAAATCAGACTCTGTTATGGTGGTGGGATTAGAAATCTAAAATGCCTTTATTGTTACAGAAACTCAGTTTGAAGCCAAATCTATCCCCATGTAAGAAAGAAGGGACAGCTGAACTACAACCTGGGAATCCACCATTAATTTAACACAAAGGGAACATATAAGAAAGTCTAACTAATTGCTCAAAAGTGTTTTGCACTGAACAAAGCCAATCATTAAGGTAACTTTATTGCTGAGTTTTCCCATGTCCTATTCATCTTGTAAACTTAGGAAAAATGGGAAAAGTCCTATGGACCAACTGGCTGCTTTGCTTATGTGAACGAAGCTTACCTGGAGAGCATAGTTGTGTAGGCATCACTGGCATGACCCTGCTCCTTGTTTTTCTTCACAGCTGGGGAGATCTCCTTCCTCACTTTGACGAGGTCCTCCACGGTGTTGAAGGACAGCTTAATGTAATTTCGTTTCAAACCAACCAAGTGATTTGGCTACAGAGTGAAGAGATGGTGTTCATGAGTTCAAGAGAAAAAAATACTAAGTTGGAGAGATAAAATAAGGGGAGAACAAGTCAACAGTATATAAATGAGTTGAAGAGCTGGCAACTCCAAAGCAACTTCTTCAACTCTGCATGTGGCACCAAAGATGCCACTAGAGTTTTTGAGGAGGAGGCAGGGACAGTCATGAAAATCCATCATCTATACTGCCCCACAGGTACTAAACATGTCCTCCCCATCTCACCCCACGGACAGAGCAGACCCAACCTAATTTACCCAGAAAGGGCTGGGTGATACTCACCAAGTCCAGATCCTCCTTAGGGACAGTCTCTACTTTGGCAATTTTACCCTGAAACTTCTTAGAAAGAAAAGACGAAACTTCTCGCTCACAACCCTAAATCAGGATCAGAATGAAAAGACAACCCATTAGTAAAATCTACTTCCTTTCTTGCCTGTTTCTCTAGAAGCCTCTTTATTTCCAGTTTTGACTCTCCTCACAAAACGAAGCTCAGGTCATTTGACCTAATGCCATAAACGACAGACCTACCTTTCTGGTCGCAATGTAGAAATATGGCTTGTAGGGCAAGGCCACCTGTAAGAATCACAGCCCATGTGGGGTGACGACAAAGAAAAAAGGAGAAAAATGAAGATAGGCTGTTTTTATTATACCTGTGAGCAGCCTAGATTCAATGCATCATTGACCTGGACATATCTTAGAAGAGATGATACAACAGAAAATTAGACTTGCACATATCACAAGGGCAATAGTCTAAGAGACACAATACTGCTCATCTTTCAGTCTTCCTGAGCTAGCTTCTCTTAGGACATCTTAAGTGGTGACTAGTGTGGCTCCATGGGGCCCATGTTCCTAAACAGCTTTGGGCAGCTGCCTGCTACAAGTCTCCCATAAACCCTCTCCTCACAGCTGCAGAGCTAAAAGGACATATATCATTTTGAGCCCAGTTATGCCTCATCACTGAGTGGTTTTTAGCTTCTTTGGGTTCAAGGGCCTTACCTTAAATCTGCTCCCATCATCTTGAATAAAGTAGTAATCCACAGCACTAACTAAGCGTTTATCTTCATCTAAAATCTCAGTCTGCAAGAGAGTCGGTCAACAAGAGCACAAGGTTTTCCTCTACAAACTACAAGAGCCTTTTCTTCCTTCTCTAGGAAACTGAGTACTTTAAAAACAAAATCTTTCTCTACCTTTACAAAAACCCTACCAGACCCAGTCACAAGAATTATGTCATAACAGCGTCCAGATGGGAATGTCTCTGTCTCCTCATCTTTGAAAGCTTTATTTTTATGGGTAACAGGGATGCCCCCTCCCCTTTGTTATCCCAGTGACCTCTTAATGACCCAGAGAAGACCCTGAGAAGTTAAAGAGGAAAGCCGGAGAGCTGCAAACAATCCCATCTCTACCTGGATGGTCCACAACATGTTCCCACCAGGTGTCACCTGCTCTTCAGATAAGGGCTGTGCTGCCCTCCTGAATGGGAGGAGGAAAATGGAGGAAAAGCACAGGTGCTTACAGGGTGCATGTTGATGAGCCAGCCTGTCTTCTCACCAGGCTCCTTGAGTCTCTCAAAACCAAACCGCAGATCCATCTTATCTGTCCACTGACTGCGCTCCAGGCGCTTGAGTGCCGAGACAGAGGAAGAGGAGCCATCATCCCTGAGTGAAAAGAGGGAAATCCAGTCTCCACTGATCATGACACTCTACACCCGCAACCCTCAGTCCACCCAGTATAAGCATTTCAGATGTGACATGGTAGGAGCATCCCCGAAAAATGCTCATTAAGAAAACACGACTCATAGGAAAAATATGACTGGGACGTCATATTGTTTGATGTCATACTCACGTCAAAACTTGTTTTAACTATGTAACCAGAACACTAATTAAAAACAACAATCTTGGCTGGACATGCTGCCTCATGGGGTAGTTAAAAAGGAAAAGGCATCAAGTCCAGTGTTGCAATCTTGAGCATTTATCCCAGACGAAGAAAACTCATGTTCACACAAAAAACTTGTATGTGCATATTCACTGCAACTTTGTTCATTATAGACAAGAAGTGGAAACAACCCAGATACTCTTCAACAGGTGAATAGTTAACCTGTGTTATATCCTTCTCATTGAATACAATTCATCAGTAACAAACTTATTGATACATGCAATAACCTAGAATGGTTTCAAGGGAATTAGCCTGAGTGAAAAAACCAACTCCCCCAAATTACATACTTTATTCCACTTATACAGCATTGTTTAGAGATGGAGAACGGATTAGCCATTAATAGGGGAAGGGAGATAGCTGTGGCTATAAAAAGGTAGCATAAGGGACACCTGGGTCAGAACTGTTCTGTGGCCTGACCGTGATGTTGGTCATGAATACAGAAAGTGCACAGAACTAAATCTACATACACATAAACGAGTGTTCATACACTGCTGTATCATGTCAATTTCCTGGTTGTGACACGGCACTCTAGTTATGTCAGCTGTTACCACGGGGGGAAACTAGGTTAAGGGATCTCTGTGTAATTTCTTACAACTGCTAAGAACCTACAATTATCTCAAAAAGCTTTCTCTATTTTTAAAATGATGGTACCCAAATTTATTATTAGTCTGTTTCTTGTAAAAAATGCAATTAACCATATTTGACCACACAGAATTTTCAGAACTTGGGTTTAATCCATGGTCCAGGAAGATCCCACACGCCATGGAGCAACCAAGTTGGCGCACCACAACGACTGAGCCTGTGCTCTAGGGTCCGGGAGCCCATATGCTGCAACTACTAAAGCCGGTGCACCCTAGAGCCCATATTCCCCAAGAGAAGCCACCACAGTGAGAAAGCCTGCTCACTGTAACTAGACAGTAGCCATGGCTCACTGGTTCTCTGCAAGTAGAGGAAAGCTCCTACAGCAATGAAGACCCAGCACAGCCAATAAATAAGTAAATAAATAACTTAAAAAAAAAAAAAGAATGACCAAGTTGGACACTAGTTCTACCAAAAATCAGTGGTGATGATTAAATCACGATACATATGATGTGCAGACAGAATTTTTTGTAGAGTGCGTGCTTGATAAATAGCATTTGTGATATTTATTGAAGACCAACAGAAACAGAGAAATACTCACTTTTTGTCTTCAAGATAAAATTCTGTAACGTCAGTTATTTGAAATAACCTGAATGAACTAATTCACTTGTGTTTTCAAGTCATGTAATTTGAGTTGGAAAAATATTTACTGAACACTTTTCAAGGCACTCATACAACCACAGAGGCGGCTGCAGCACATCTAGGGAAGTGCATTTCGTGCTAGGAAAGTGAAACAAGGATGGCTGCAGTGTGCTGGGCTGCACAGTTCAGTGTCTGAGTACACAGAGACAGCAGTGTTCCATGCTAAGCCATTTTTCTTTTAGCTGGCTTATAAACACTGAAAGGCAGCTTTAATTTCTATACAGCAAAGTCAATAACCATGTTTCTACAGAGTTGTTTGCTTTAAATGCATAACACAAGCAGTAAGGTCCTGGCTTATGACTGTTGAGTACAGGAGAAAAAAGTGTAGCCTGCCACCTGAGATTGGAGGGAGACACTGGTACAGGCACTCAGATAAAACTGTCTTCAAACAGAGCCAACAGGGCACATATCCGTGCCACACTCCAGCCAAGGGCTCTTTCCTTCTCTACTGAAGACTGTTTAATTCTACTCGATTCTGACCCCCTTGCCTAGGGAAAAACTGCAAATGAACCAATACAATCTCCACATTTTACTGATATTCTCCTGTTTACCAACTACATGTGAGCAAACTAGGGTTACAGAAATACCTGTTGTGGTAGAATAAATTGTACCTTAAAAGCATGATGTATCTTCTGGGACACCTGAGTCTGGATGTTTGAAGAACCACACATGGATAAAAATGCGGATATAACATTGTTCAGTGTGAGAGGAACTCTCTCAACTGACAAAGGAAATCACTTCCCAGCTCAGTTATATCTGCCTCAAACCTCCCAAGCCTTTCTCTGCTTAGGGTTAAATAACTTTATATGGATTTTATCATAAACCTTAAATTAAGTACTTGACAAAGACTTTCCATCAATAGAACTATCCAAACCTATTTTGATTCCAGAGATTGGAATAATCCCAAATTGTTCACAATCTTTAATTTCACAGGTGTGATACCATCTAAATAGAATACAATAATTATGGCTTATCCATCTTCAAAAGAGAATAATTACCATATTGGCATTCCAACTTAAAAAGCAAATGCTATTAATAGTTTCTTCTTTAAACTGCAGTTCTGAGATTCTGGCCCCTGTATATTTTGGGCTGAAGGCCTCTTTATTAGTTAAGCCAACTATATTCTCCACTCCTCAAAAATGTACAGCTAAGAATCCATACCCCATAACTTTTTGTCTTAATGTAAATAAATGAGCTACTTTATTATAAATCAATAAGCAGAGAAAATATGTATGTGTCTAGAATGGTGCAGTCTAAGAAAGCTAAATATACAAAACAGAGACTAGTTAGACAAAAAAAAAGATCTGAACCAAGCCTGTGCAGAATTCATGTCTTTAATTACTGTAACATGATTAATTAGTTATTAATTTATAAACAGAGAATTTTGCTTAAGAAAACCTCCTTTGCCTGAAGATATTTCTTGGGTCACCTACACCTAAAGAACAGCATGACCTATTTCAAGATGAGGATCCTTATTTTTCACAAAAAGTTATAGCCACCTGCTGTAGAGAATAATTGACAGCCCCCACACCAAAGATGTCTGTGTCCTAATCCAAGGAACCTCTTATATTACATGACCAAAAGGAGTTTGCAGGTGTGATGACTTTAGGTGTTTTGAGATGGGGCTTATCTGGGTGGATCCACTGTAATCATAAGGCTCTTTATAAGAGCCAGAAATTAGAGACAGAGAGGAGAGTGAGGCTGGAAATGCGGCAGTGTTGTTTTTGAAAATAGAGGAAGGAGCCTCTACAAACTACAAAGGGCAAGAGAAGAGATTCTCCCCTAAAGCTTTCAGAACGAACAAAACCCTGTCACATCTTAATTTTAAGGGCTTTTGACCTTAGAACTAAGTCAGAAGCTGCTCCCTTTACTCCGCAGCCTCGCAGACAACGCGGTCAGGGCCGCCCCGACCACGCGAAGCAGTGGGGCTGGACCCGAGAGGCCGGAGCCTTGCGGCCCCACCGCCCTCACTCCAGCACAAGATGCGCCGACCGTGGGCCTGCGGCGCCGACCGGAGATTAGGCTGCAAGGCCTCCGCGCGCGCTCCTAGCATAACCGGACACCCTCAGCTACTACCCTGAGAACTCGTGGGCAGCGCATCAGCAGGAGCCAAGCTATGGCGCTTTCCTCCTCCCCGCCCCCGTCCTAGAGCCGCCCCTTCCCCGTTGCGCTGCCGAACGGCCGCAGGCGGAGAACCTCGGACACGGCGCCAACAAAAAGACGGCGGGGAGAGGGGGCAGCTTCGGAGAGCTGCCGGACTCTCAACCCGGAGCCCACGTCGGGCGGCCGAGTGGAGCGCCGCTCTCGCCGCTGCTCACGGACGGCGCGCGCGCGCTAAGGAGGGGGCGCTCCTGCGCCGCCAGGCCGAAAGGAAGGTCCTTGGCGCCCGCCTGCCACCTGTCTCACCGGCTGGGCTCCCCGTCCGCGCCCGGCTCCGCGCGCAGTCGTCCAGTATTCCTCAGAACCATAACGCTGCAGCCGCCGCCGCCACTTCCCTGTAGGAATTTGGCGCGCTTGTAATGACTCTCGCGAGAAGCCGGAAGCGCCCCACCGCCCAATCAGGAGGCTCGTCGCACCCCGCCCCAAAAAGCTCCAATCGGCGCCGGCGCCCGAGGGGGCGGTGGCCCGTTAGGGAGTCCGGGAAAAGTGCGCTGAGGTGCGCGTTGCGTATCCAGGGGTCTGTACCCGGCGGCACTGCGGGACGCGGCGGGGCGGGAAATGTCCGGCCGTCCCCGCCCCGCGCCCTGGGCCCAGAGCCCGACAAGCCAAGAGTGGGGTCTGTGCCCCCGGTGGGCGTGGACCGGGGAAGGCGATGGCGCCGGCGGCGTCGAAGCTGCGGGCGGAGGCTGGACTAGGGCCGCTCCCGCGGCGGGCGCTCTCCCAGTACCTGCGCCTTTTGCGGCTCTACCCAGTACTCACCAAAGCGGCCACCAGGTCTGCTCAGAGAGGCGGAGGAGGGGACGGGACGGGGCCGGTGGGGGCGAGGCGGGGTGCGGGGGTGGGCGCGGCCCAGAGCTCTGTCGGCCGGTGACCCAGCCCCACAGGTACATCCATCCAACGTGGGGGTTTGAATGTGGAAGGCAAAATCCCTGTGTGTCAAAATGACCCTCCAGTTGCCTTAAATTAACCAGAACTCTTAGCACGTGCTGTTCTGTATATTTGGTTCCGAGCTGTGACTCGTAAACACCCTAAAATGTGGACCCAGGGACCAGACTAAAGGAGTGCCCGAGCTGAAGGACTTGCTGCAGACCTCGGGGCCTCCGGCCCCTCTGCCCCGGAGGTGGCGGTCGTCCGGGGTAAAAGGGGACTGGGGGAAACATATGTCACCCGCTCGGCTCTGCGCAGGTTCTGCAGCTACCTTCCAGTTCGTTAGTACCTGCCCTTGTTTTGAGGCTAGGTTAGACTGGGGCTTCCCTGGTACTTGCTCTTGTTTTGAGTCCAGGATAGGCTGGGGATTCCCTGGTGGCTCAGTCGGTAAAGAGTCTGCCTGCAATGCAAGAGACCCGGGTTCGATTCCTTTGTCGGGAAGAGCCCCTGAAGAAGGAAATGGCAGCCTATTCCAGTATTCTTGCCTGGGAAATCCCATGGACAGAGGAGCCTGGCGGGCTAGGGCTACAGGCCCTGGGGTCCTAAGAGTCGCACAGGACTTCCCGACTAAACCACAACCACCACCGGATGGACTAAATGGGTTGAGGTGAACGCCTTTAGGAAGGGCAAGGAAGGCTAGACCAGGTGGGAGGTGGTAAGACATGCTTCAGGAGCTTTGCATTTGGGAGAAAACTGACACAGTGTCCCCCTTGCTGCGGTTAGGTGGGCCCTTTGATTTGGAGTACTAAACATTTTATGAGATATCCCCCTCTTCCTTTTAATTAATCCATTTTACAAGTTTGTCCCCTTTTATTAATACAGCCTTTCATACATGTGTACAGCTGCTTCCTGTCTGGGGAGCATTAGTGATGATTAAGACAAGTAGGTCCTGTCCCTACCCTCACGGATCTTGCGTTCTAGTAAAGAACTAGTCAAAAAGCAGATAAGTGTATAACACAGATAAAGTGGTCAGGGAAGTTTTATTTGAGGAGGTGACACTTAAATAGAAGCCTGAAGAAGGAACAGGCTGTACAAAACAGGGAATCAGAGGTTAGAGGGCACAGCAGGAGCAAAGGTCCTGAGGGAGGAGCAATCTAATAGTGGTGGAGTGGAAGATGGGCCTGTGTTCCTGGAGAAAATGAACAACAGCCAAGGGAGAGGATGAGGAAGAAGTAGTGAAAGATCAGATCAAGAGGCTCCTTGTCTCGTCCAAGAATTTTGGACTTTATAGCTTAGAAAGCTTCTCAGAATGCAGATATAGACCAATTATTGAGCAGCTGGGCCCATCTCCATCTTTCTATTTGAAAGTTTTATTGTGATGATTGTAGATTTACATGTGCGCGTGTGCTAAGTTGCTTCAGTCACATCTGACTCTGCGACCCTGTGGACTGTAGCCCACCCGGCTTCTCTGTCCATGGTACTCTCCAGGCAAGAATAACTGGAGTGGGTTGCCAGTCCCTCCTGCTGGAGATTTTCCCAATCCAGGGATCGAACCCCTGTCTCTTGCGTCTCCTGCATGGCAAGTTCTTCACCACCTGGGAAGCCCCAGATTCACATGTAGTTGTAAGAAACAATACAGGGAGATCCCTAGTATACTTGCCCCAATTTCCCCCATTGGCAACATTCTGTAAAACTGTAGTATCACAACCGGGACACTGCATAGATAGCAGACCATAGGACTTATTCAGATTTCCCCAGCTTTTCTTGTACTCTTCCGTGACTGTAGGTGTTAAGATCTATGCAGTTTTGTCACAGGTATAGGTTTGTGTGTCTACCACTGGAGTCAAAATATAGAAAATTTTCTTCATAAGGATCCCTCGGCGTTGCCCTTTTATAACTACACAGGGTAACTTTTTCTAAAATTATAGGATATCATCACAATCCAGATATGACACTTATATAACCCACTGATTGGAAATCTTACCATGCTTCTGTGTGTGTATTAAGTTCTGCCGTCTCCACCTTTTCATGCAGGGAACTTACATTTCGCTGCTCTGATAAGGGTTCATCTCCACCCATCCCCAGCATGTTCTTCGAACCACTGGGCTAATTATGTGCAGGAATAGATGCGCTCCCTGCCCCGCGCCCCCAGCCCCGGTAGTTCACTTCTGTTTTCTGAATACCCCTCTCTCCACAGTGGCATTTTGTCAGCACTTGGGAACTTCCTGGCACAGTTGATTGAGAAGAAGCAGAAAAAAGAAAACTGCTCTCAAAAGCTAGATGTCAGTGGGCCTCTCAGATATGCTATCTATGGGTGAGTTCCATAAAGGGACTGATTTACTCAGTAGCAGGCTAAGTGCGACAAAGCTAGGATATCAACACCTGGAATTACCTAATTCAGAAAAGTAATTTTTAAAAAAGCATTGAAGTCATCATGGGAGAAAAATCAGAATGATGGATAACGTTAGCTTCACTTGTTTTGTAGTTTTATTTGGTTTTTATTTTGAATTGCATGGGTGAGGGTAGCCATAGTAATTGAGCTGAGAGGCCTGAGGGCACCTAAACCTGAAATCAGACTTCAGGACCCAAAGACTCTGAAAGAGGAAAACAGACTCAAATATGACCAGTTAGTTTCTGTTGTTAAATTCAGGGTATAACCATTCAGAAAAGAAATCCTTAGGTATCCTGAAAATTGTCATTTCTGAACTACTTTTTAAATCGCAAAAGCACAGAGATTCAGAAGTTTTATCTATTAAATCCACCCCGAGTTCTCTGGCCAACAACAGTGTTTGTATAGATGGATTTTTAGAAATCTTTTGCAATAAGATTGATTTTTTTCAATTCAAAATTTGCAAATAACATTTTTTGTATTGTAAGCATGCTAACTTGAGTCGTCACAGCTTTTCCCATATGTATTTAAAGTCCTAATCTCTCCAAAGAGGGGGTGATAATCCCTCCACCTGGGAGTGATTTTGATCCATTCCCCTTATCCAGTCACAGTTTTCCATCCTCAAGACTTCCTGTTTCTCTTCCTCCTGAGAAGCCCTGCTCTGGGCCAGTTAACATTCTGTGAAAGGGTGGAGAAAGACAAGGGAAAACCATTTTTTTAAAGGCTTGGCACTGTGGAGCTGGAAGGCCCCTGGGCCCCTGCTCATCTTTTGATTCTGGATTTCATGGAATCTCAGATCTGTTGATCCAGTAGACATGGTGGCAGGGTTCAGTTTTCTTCCTGTGCTGTTTGAAATGAAAAATAATACAGACAAGCCAGCGCACAGCACCAGGTCTCAGCCCTGATAATGATCGGAGAGAGTTTGATAAAAAGCTCTGACACCTGGGATGCTTCTGTTTATTTACCGAGCACCTCTGAGCCAGGCCATGTTCTAGACAGAGCAGTGAACAGACAGACATGATCCTGCCTTGTGGCGTTTACCTTCTAAGGGTGAAGAGAGGGCACTGTATAAACAAATGAGACCATGACATCCAGTGATAAATGCTTTGAAGAAAATGGACAGGGCCTGGAATAGAGAGTGGCTGGGACAGCGGTTGGTTCATTATTCAGGACAATTGGAAGGCACTCTCTGAGCCAACAATGTTGAGAAGGAGCCAGCCATGTGATGACAAGGGGGTGCAAAGCAGGAACAAGCCTGGTCTGTCAGAGGCAAAAATGAATGCCTGGAGCAGATGCATTGAAAGCATGTTTCCTAGAAGGGCCACACAGACCTCTGTGGTCAGTGCTGAGGGACTCCAGGGAGGCAGGTTTTAGGATCTGGGGTTTGAGGGTGAAGGGTGTGTCCAACTCACCCCCACCGCGGGCCTCAGGTTTTTTTTTACAGGGCCGTTGGGTCACTTCTTCTACCTCTTGATGGAGCGCTGGATCCCTTCCGATGTCCCCTTGGCAGGCATCAAGAGGCTCCTCCTGGACCGCCTTCTCTTCGCACCTGCCTTCCTGTCTTTATTCTTCCTTGTCATGAACTTCCTGGAGGTTGGTCTCTAGCACTCATGCACGCCAGCTGTTTGTTGGCATAGGGATGCTGTGGTTGGAATTCACAGGGTCTCTGAACTTTTCACTCAAGTTGAAGTTTCACGTTGTCCTCTATGAAATATCAGAAGCAAAGCACAGCCGTATTAGCAGTACCTGTTGGCCTGATGTAAGCGTCCGAGGTAGACGGCTGTCACACATCCATTGTCACAGTTACCCCAGAGTATCGTTTATGCTCATCACTCCTGACACCTTTCGGCAGGTCTTATCACTGAATGTGTAGGTGAAGAAGCACATATACTGGTTTATAAGAATGTTTTCTGAATGTTTCGATAGCTGTTCAGTTCAGTTCAGTCATTCAGTTGTGTCTGACTCTTTGCAACCCCGTGTGCTCAGCATGCCAGGCCTCCCTGTCTGTCACCAACTCCCATACTTCAGTATAATTGATTTCTTTGTACTCCCATATATTTTATGTATTTCAAAACATTCTGGGAAGTGGCTGCATGGGCTTCACCAGACACCAGAGGGGTCCATGGACCTTGCAGAACCCTGTGCTCACTTGGGGGTGTGGATATCACAAGTGCTCTGAAGAGGTTAACTTATCAGCATAGACTTAACATTGCAATGGAAAACTTGAGAGGTGTGTTCACCCAACCCCATTCCCACTACCTACCAGCCTCACCATCTCCTTTTCGTCCTCTGTGTGCTGAGATGTGTCATGTTCTGCCCTGGAAGTAATTTATTTCAACCAATCACAGCAAGTAAACACTTCTCACTTGGGTTTTATTTTGAAACCACATCTCAAGTTCTTGTTAGTAAGGAGAACACCCATTGCTGTCTAAAGTGACCCTGGTGAGAGGTAGGAAAGATGTTTAAACTTCGCTGTGATTCCTAATAAGTCCCTGATAGTAAAAAGAAATATCTGGGAAGCCCTTAGGAAATCAGATAGGAGAAAGTGAAAGGGTGCTTATGTTAGGATTGAGGGTACCACAGCAGTTTCTCCCCATTTTTTCCTTCCAAATAGGAAGTGAGTATATTTTCATTAAAAAATAAATACCCTGCATGGATAAGGCAATGTTACCAAGGCACATAAAGTTCCCACCACATAATGACACGTGTGGGACCACACTCTCCATACGGCACACACACTACAAGCTGCTTCCACATCCGACATTCTGTGATCCAGACATTGTGTTACAAACCATACGCCTGTCTCTGTTGTATAGGGATTCCTTCATGGTCAATTACTAGAATTATTATCCAAAAAGGCTGTCCTTGTCTGTCCTCCCTATAGTGGTGCAGAATGATAGCATCAGCTGACATCTGTTGAGCACTGAGCTCTGCATCCAGTGCTTCAGGTCTTTGAGCCTAATATCAATCCACCTGACAACTGAGGAAGCTGAGGCCTTCAGTTATTTATGGGGTAAACACTGGCCTAAGGTGCTGTAACTGTGTCTGTCATTGAGTCAGGATTCAGATGCAAGTTTTGTGATCCCAGAGACCTCTAAACTCTTGTTGTGGAGCACAAGCTGTAGGCACGCAGGTTCGGTGGTTGCAGCTCTCCGGCTCTAGAATGTGGGCTCAGTAGTAGTGGCGCCAGGCTCAGTTGCTGTGCAGCATGTGGGAGCTTCCCGGACCAGGGATCAAACCTGTGTCCCCTGCACTGGGAGGCAGATTCTTAACCACTGCCCAACCAGGGAAGTCAGGTGAAAAATATTTTCTGTATCTTTATGAGGTTGGGTATCTTTTTATATGCTTATCTGTATTTCTTCCACTAACTCTGCTCATTTTCTCTTAGAATGTTTGCATTTTTTCTTATTTGTATGTTTGTACATATTAAGGATATCCATCCTTTGCCAAATAAAAGTTACAGATATTTTCCACATTTTTAGATGTTTAACTTCATAAAAATGTTTGTGTAAGTTATATAAAGTATCTTATAGTGTCTTTCTCCATACAAAAGCTTAAAAAGTCATGTATTCAAATCTTCTAGTCTTTTCCTTCATAGGCTTCCTTAAAGGAAGATACTAGAAATATTTTCTGATATTTTCCTCTTCTACTCTTATGATTTTATTTTGTACATTTTGATAGGCCCAAAGATAATAGGAATATTTTCCTATGCTTTCCTGTAGTATTATGTGTTTGTTTTTAATATAGCATGAGATATACTTCGGTCTGTGGGCCTCCTGGGTGGCTTAGCGGTAAAGAATCCGCCTACCAATGCAGGAGGTGTGGATTCAGCCCTGGGTGGGGAAGATCCCCTGGAGGAGGAAATGGCAACCCATTCCAGTATTCTTGCCTGGGAAGTCCCATGGACAGAGGAGCCTGGTGGGCTACAGTCCATGGAGTCTCAACGTACCTTAACGATGAAACCACCACTGCCGCCAGCAGACTTTTTAATTGCCCTAACTGTACAGAATTTTAAAAATCT
Organism: Capra hircus; assembly: GCF_001704415.2. NCBI lineage: Eukaryota > Metazoa > Chordata > Mammalia > Artiodactyla > Bovidae > Capra > Capra hircus. The sequence continues at coordinate 26,694,322 of NC_030824.1, forward strand.
CTAGTAAAGCAAGCCTTCCTTTCTTACTCTTTTTCAAGATGGGTATTCTTATGCATCTATCCTTCCAGGTGGCATTTAGAATCATTTATTGGGGTCTATTTTTTAAAAAGAACTCCTGACAAGTTTTGCTAGGAAATGCATCAACTTTGGAGGTTATTCTGGAAAGAACTGACAGCTGAGCCATCAGCAGCTGCAATTCTGGTGCTCAGGCCAGCAGTGTGAATCACACCATCATCAGCTCAGCTCTCAGGGGTCGTGGGCAAAGGTCACACACAATGAGAGCACTGTTTCGATGACCTTCCTACTAGATTGTTAGTTCATCCGGCTGTATCACTGATCAAGCACACGCATGTGCTATGTCCATATAAATGGAATAAAACATGCAGTTTTAAAGAAATCATTGAGTTAGGCTTTGGGGTCCTTTGCCTCAAAGACCAGTATTGCTCACAGTTTGCGTTTTCCCCCCTTTGCAGGGGCAGGACACCGCCGCTTTCACTGCCAAGATGAAGAGCGGGTTCTGGCCGGCGCTGCGGATGAACTGGCGAGTGTGGACACCTGTGCAGTTTATTAACATCAACTATATCCCTGTGCAGGTGAGGCCAGCCAGGTGCCAGCGTGGAGCCACAGAGGGCTTCAAGCTTCCCTAGAGCCCAGTCTTTTTCCCGAGCCTTGGGTCATCCCAGGTTCTGGATTCCTCCTGAGGCTTTTCTCTCTGCTCTGAGTTGCTACCATTACTGGATTTGAGGAGGCAAAGTGACATAGGGGGGCCCAAGCTGGGTCCACGCTGTGCCCCTTCATCCCAGGCTGTGCTCAGCTTTCTAGGGTTGGATGCCCACCCCCACCCCCCACCTCCAAGGCTTTACAGATTGCAGCCAAGGCAGCCTCACTCGCAGGGACGTCAGAGCCAAACCTGAGTGAGGCGGGGGGCCTCTGAGTGGTAAGGGGCAGAGTGTCTGGGTGTGAACCAATTCACTGACCTCTGGCCACCGGCCCTAGGCAGGCAGCTGAGGGGCCACCCTCTGGTTGGTTGAAGGCCCTGCCATTGTCCACTGTCTTCACACCCAGTATAGCTCACCTGTGACTGGGTCCCAAGACCACTGCCAGGTGTATGGGCTCATAGCTGAGATTTACTAGGGCCACGCAAAAGGGATGTACAACTGGATCCTGGGAAGCCATTGCAGGCACTCCATGCTCCCTGCCCTGAGGGCTACTGGGAGCAAGTGATCATTTACCCACAAAATCAGCCACGGCAATATTTCTGCCCAGGGTTTTACTTGGGGCTGACACATGGACACTGCTGCCTGCACCAGACTTCCAGACCCCGGGGAGGAGAGCAGGCACTCAGCTTCAGGCACACTGATTTTGTAGGCACTCTAGGCCCAGAGAGCCATTCTCATCAGTTGGAGAAAGGTGGGAACCCACATCCAAGTTCCCAGACACCAACTCTCAAACAGGCCTTTCCAGAAATTCCCAGGCCTCAGCCTGCTGTGTTACCGTTTTTCTGCACACTATTTAAGTAATCTACCTGAAATTAGCTCATAAAAGCTGGTTTCCACCCTGCTTTAGATAGAGGAAAGAGACCTGGGGCAAGAGCCCCCTTGGGAAAGAGCTACCTTGAAAGGGTAGGAGAGGGGAGAAGGGAGGGCTTGGTAATCACACACCACACACACCAAGGATAGCAGAAAACCAGAGGCAGTGATGAACAGCAGTAGCTGATGTTGCTGGAAGTTAAAAATCACTAAGTCTCCATTAGCTTAAACGACCTTTCCAAGAGCAATTTCAGTGGCTCGATGGGGCTGAAGCCAGACTGTTGAGGCTGAGTGGGTGAAAAAGTAGAAGATAAACTACAAAGTCTAACTACAAGTTTGTGAAGCATAGGGAGAAAACCATAGTTAGCAGTGGTCCAGGAAAGGAGAAGGTTTGGCAGCTAGAAGAGTGATCATGTGACAGGCACGTGGCGCCCCAGGCTGCCCCAGTGAGAGGGGTGGGGATGGGAGTGGCACATAAGCAGAGAGACACTTCTTCCCGTTGAGCAGAGGAGAGAGAGGAGGTCACTGTTGACTGGGGACCCCCGGCCACACCTTGTGTTTCCTCTAGGAGGGAGGCGGGTACGGCAGGGGAGGCTGATGGGTGTTTTGAGCGGAATAAAGTAGTGGTCGCCTTGGCATTGTGAAAGATAGGAGAGGAAGCTGATTGGAGATGGGGGAGCCAGCAGAGGGTAAAGACCCTTTTGTGCAGGGGCCTAGGGCAGGTGAGAAGCAGGGAGGACTGGGGTTTTTCAACGGAGTACAACTGAGGAACAGGAAGGGAAGAAAACCAGGGATATGGACCATAGGTTCTAAGGCATATAGAGAATGAAATAAAGACATGAGAAAACAGAATGGCTGAGGATGTGGCGGGGCCTGTGGATGAGGGTAGAGAGGCTGGAAAATAGAATCCTTCTGAGTAGCTTAGGGGAAGCACTGCAAGCTTGGGGTCAGAGAGCTCCCTAAAAGGTGGTTGCAGGTGAGTGCTTAAGTGGCAGGGAGTTTATTCCACACATATGTATTGAGCACCTGCTGTATGCCCTGTGGCTGTAGATTCTGGGCTGGAGTGATTAATGAGATAGGCAAGATTGCTACTTTCCTGGAGCTTATGTGCAGGGGAAACTCAGTAATTGACTAAAGGTGGTTTTAGGTGGGAGTACCTCTGTCAGATCATTGAAGCAGATAGTGGCAACAGGATGGGTCTGAGTGAACTGGTCATGGAGTTGTCAGGGAAGAGCTGGGTGAAGCTACCCACATGATGTCTGGTCCTGGGGTGAGAGGGGCCTACTAGGAGCTGAAGTGATCAGTGAAGTGTTTTCCCTACTGTCCAGTTAACATCATCAGGCAGGGGGACTGTCCTCCTCACCTCTCTCTGCTGGAGCCGAGGCATAGTGCCTCATGCAAAGTAAAGACTCAGTAAATCCAACAGTGGGTAGATGGGCTGACCAGTGGATGAGCACTGTCCTGGGGGCCTCGTACTTGATAAGTGTGCCCAGGGCCTTCCTCTTCTTACCTTACCATCTGTTCTCTCTGGCAGTTCCGGGTGCTTTTTGCAAACTTGGTGGCTCTGTTCTGGTACGCCTACCTGGCCTCTCTGGGGAAGTGAAGATGACCTGGAGAGGTTGTCAGACACACTGATGACTGGGGTGGGGTGAGAGAACAGAAATAAGCCAACCGGGCTCTAGATCATGAGATTCAAGATGACTCGAACATGATGGATGGAGAAACAGAAATCTCTTAATGTCAGAATTGTGTTTTAAAAAGGCAGTCGCTGTCCTCAGGTGGTGCTGCCCTAGAAACTTAAATATAGCAGAGATGATTTCACCTGTCACCCTGGATTGAATTAGGATCACAATAAACTATAATGTAGCATTTTCAGTGGTGATTTTAATTTCTCAGAATAATTGCTGTTGCTTTGATAGAAATGAGTGACCAGAGGACTGCTCTTGGAATTTTTTAAATGTTTAAAAATTTGTGGTAAAATATATCACAATACAGCTGTTTCGCTACTTGGCCCTATAGGGCAAGGGCCCCTTAGACAAAGACTTTCCCTGACCTTCTGAGAGGCCCTGTATACCACCCTTTCCACTGGCTCTACTCTCCTGTTGCTCATTTACATTAGCCCTCCTTCCCTGCTTTTTCATTCTCAGAACATTCTTTCCTGATAGTCTCCCATCCTTATTTCATGGATACAATATCCCTTGGGATCTCAATTGTATATATTTTAAAGTTTTCTTCTGTCTTGTGCGCTGTTTTCTGTTTTCACAGGGTTCTTTTTGTTTTTTTTTTTCTATTTGATCTTTGTTGTTGTTCAGTCACTAACTCATGTCCAACTCTGCGACCCCATGAACTGCAACATGCCAGCCTTCCCCATCCTTACTATCTCCTGCAGTTTGCTCAAATTTATGTCCATCGAGTCGGTGATGCCATCCAACCATCTCATCCTCTGTCCCCTCTTCTCCTTTTGCCTTCAGTCTTTCCTAGCATTAGGGTCTTTTTCAATGAGCTGGCTCTATCCAGTCATTCCAATGAATATTCAGGGTTGATTTGATCTTTGTTTTACCCTATCAGGATTACCTGAAATGTCTGTAAATACTTGGATGTATATCATTGTTAAAAGAGTCAAAGCCACTCAGACATTCTTTGGAAGATTGTGTACATGGGTTGCACTTGTGACACCGTACTTGGTGGTGGGCTGGCCAAGCAGGGACCCAGTTTTGTTGGGGCCAGTACCTGTAACTCATCTGGCTCTTCCAGACTCACAGGACTGGATGAGCTTGATTCTTGGCTTCCCTCAGTGAAGGCAATTAATATTCCATCTTCTCAGATCAGTAACAATCTGATTTCCAGCTTTCAAAATTTTGTCAGCTAATCTCTTTGCTTGGTTTCCTCTGTGAATTCAAGTACATCTTTTTGAATTTGTCCTTTTAAAAAAAATTTTTTTTGCTATCATTTTTCATAAGTGACCTTCTGGAAGGAGACATAAATATATGGGTTTAAAACAATGTTTATGCAGAGGTCTGGGTATTTCTGTGGAATACGTTCTTTCTTCAAAATCCAGAGTGACTTTAAAATGTAAGTCAGATCATATCACTTCCCCATTTAAGTCTGCCAAGATGATCCAGCAGTTCCATTTAGTTGTATACACCCAGGAGAACAGAAAGCAGGGACTTGAAGAGACGTTTGTATGCCATGTTCACAGCAGCATTATTCTCAATAGCTAAAATGGGGAAACAACCCAAATGTCCATTGATGAATATTATTCACCCTTAAAAAGGAAGGACATTCTGACAGATGACTCGGATGAACCTTGAGGACATTGTTAAGTGGCACAATCCAGCTCCAAAGGACAAATACTGTTTGACTATTTCTTTGGGATTCCTGGAGCAGTCGAACTGAGACGGGAACCAGGATGGTGGCTGCCAAGGGCTGAGGGAAGCGGGTGAGGAGTTTAGTGTTTTAACAGGCACAGAATTTTAGTTAGGGATGATTAAAAAGTTCTGGAGATGGATGCTGGTGATACTCGCACAACAAAGAGAACGTGCTTAATCCCTGAGCTGTACACCTAAAAGCGGTTATGTTGGTAAATTCTGCAATATGTGTATTTTGCCACCGTAAAAACAAAGCAACCAGCAAACCCTGCTGGAGTTTCCTAGTTCATCTGAACCAGAACCTCAAGTTATCCGAGGGTTCCCCCTGGGCTCTTTCCGCAGATGCAGGTATAAGTACTCGGGTCGGGCCCCTGCCCAGACGGCTCAACCGGGGCGCCATCTGAGCCCTCGCTCAAAGGCAGAAACGACTCGCACAGCAGGCCTTCGGCAGCAGGTCGACCAAAGGTCTCAGAACCACCGCCTACCACCCGGCTCCGCCTTTATCCCCGGAAGTCACCGCGGCGAACGCGGCGGCTCCCGCGAAGCCAGCCGGCCGGAAGCGTACGCCCAACGAAGCGTGTCCCTCGCCGCACGCCGTCCACACCCGAGCACGCCTGCGCGGAGCCCGCGTGCGGTCGACGCGGGACTTGACCGGCATGGCGTTCCGGCAGGCGCTACAGCTGGCGGCCTGCGGCCTGGCCGGAGGCTCGGCCGCGGTGCTCTTCTCGGCAGTGGCGGTGGGGAAGCCCCGCGCGGGCGGGGACGCGGAGCCGCGCGTGGTCGAGCCCCCGGCGTGGGCGGGGGCCGCGCGCCCCGGGCCCGGCGTCTGGGACCCCAACTGGGACAGGTGCGGGGCCAGTGGCGGTAGCCCTTCCTGGGCGCTAGCCGTACCGTCTGGTCGGTGTGGTGGGTCCCACGGAGGGGCGGGCGGGGCAGGTTTGCGTGCTGGTTTCTCTTTCGGTTCTGGCCGCGAGGCTGGCTCGACCCCTCTTCTGAGCGCCAGTTTCCTTGTCTGCCCAGGGGGTCGTTTTGAGGAAGGAGTACTGAGATGCCCGGAGTGGTCGTTTTCAGTCCTAAACGGAGGGGTTGGACCTTCATAGGGCTCTCGTCCTTGTTTCTGTCTCTCAACTCATGAATATTCAGATTGGGTGACGGCATGCTAATCCCATATTTGGGATACTGCCGAGAGGGTCAGGTGGAGGTGGGTTCTGGAAGGGGCCTCTGCGAGGAGGCCGCGCAAGGACAGGGCCAGCTGACATGAGGTCCAGGAGCATGAGGTCCAGGGGTCCCAGGCACCCCGGCCACGGGCTGTCAGTATTTTTATCGAGCACTTGGAAATGGTGGGTTCTGTAATCCAGAAGCAGTTTTTAGCCTTACTTAATGTTAACTTAAATTTAAAAACCAAAGCAGTGCAGATCTTAAAATATTGTATTGAAACGATAGTTTTTGATATGCTGGAGTGAATAAAGTGAGTTACTGAAATTTCCCGTTTCTTCCTACTTTGTAAATGTGGCTACTTGGAAATTTTAAATAACATACGTTGTCGGTGTTCTGTTTCTATTGGATGGCACTGCTCTGGGTTGTGGACTGGTTTACCCAGTCCCAGCTCTTTCCTACTTAACACTTTGAGTGTGGGGCACAGAACTAATATTTATTGTTAGCCTCATTGTATAGACAACTTCAGAGGTATTCTTTTTAACCTTTAATTTTTAAAGATAAATTCATTTTAAAATAGTCTTCTAGTTACAGAAAAATTGCAAAGACAATAGAGTTCCTGTTTTGTTAGAGTTCCACACCTAACTTCCTCTGTTGTTAACACCTTACTCTAACATAGGGTATTTGTTACAATCAGTGAACCGGTGTAGGTACAATATTATTAACTGATGTCCATACTTTATTGAGATTTCCTCAGTTTTTACTTGTAGTCTATTGTCTCTCCCAGGATCCTAAATGACAATCAGGCTTTGACAGTTTCTCAGACTTAACTTGTGATGAACTTGACAGTTCTGAAAAGTGCTGATCAGGTAGTTTGTAGAATGTCCTTCAGTTGGGATTTGTCTGTTTTTCTCATGATTAGGCTGGGGTCATATTCCCTTTTAAACATCAGTGCAGTCTTGTTAATTTCTTGTGCCTTTCCAAGGAAACGGTCACTCTGAGGTTAAAGAACTTGAGGGAGAGCCAGACTTCACCTTTGTTTGAGGATGACATGCTATATTTGCTTGCCAAGTCTAGATTTATGAGGGAGTAAGGAGAGTGGTATCCTGCATCTGTGCCTGTGGTACCAGAGGTCTTTTCTGGCTGAGCCCCAGCTCCCTCATGACTGCTAGTGTGGCATCTCAGCCTGGTTTTGTTACGGATACCCCGGGTTCACATGGCCCAAGCAGAACCCTTGAATTCACCATGACTTCCCTCAAAACTTGTTCTTCCAGCACTGTCTCAGCAGAGTACATTTTTTCCCAGCTCTGCCAGTCTCACAGACACTTAACTTCTACTGACTTCTGGTCCATGAGCTAACAGAGCCTGTCTTCACCAGACATCGTTTCTCAGCATCTTTGCTACTGCTGTGCCCTCCCAGCCACAACCCCCCCATCAGCCCTTTCCCAGCACCCAGCAGGGCCAACCAGGGGGATTCCCGTGATACTGGGAACTTTCTTCTCCCTGTCCGGTGTGATGGCCACTGTCCCACTTGCTGCTAAGCTTTGAAAATGTGCTTTGTGTGATTGAGGAAATGGGAGTTTTAATTGTACTTAATTTTTATGATTTTGAGTGTAAGTAGCCACACAGTCAATGGCTGCTAAGGGGCAGCACAGCATCCCTGTCAGCGAGGCTGCCTGGTGGGCATGTCCCACCTGTCCTCCCACAGCCTCTCCTTCCTCTTCTCTGTGTCACTGGTCCCCTTGCTGTGACTGTCTCCTCACAAGGACATGACAGCACAGAGGCTTTGCTTATCTGTCTGTCCACCATCCAGCCACCCAGGGCAGGCCTAGCACCGAGAACAGAGGACGTTGGCTCCTCCCCTACACCTCCCAACACAGGAAGCCCCTCTGTCAGAAAGACTAGGGGTGACTTGTGAGCAGGGGCCCAGAGCGCGCCGTCTTGTGTTTCAACGTCAGGAGAGAACCACTGTCCCTGGTCAACCTGCGGAAGAGGAACCTAGAGTCTGGAGAAGAGGAGCTGACGTCCAGACTGGACCACTGCAAGGCCAAGGCCACACGGCACATCTTCCTCATCAGGCACTCGCAGTACCACGTGGACGCCTCCCTGGAGAAGGACCGCACGCTGACGCCCCTAGGTATGTGGCTGGGCTGTCTGCTGATCCTCTCGGCAGGCCTCCTTGGGCCTGTGTCAGGTGTTCTTGGCCCAGATGTGAGCTTTGTCATTAATAGTAACAATCAGCTTATTCTGACTCAAGACAGACTTTGAAAACGTCCTCAACCTTTTTTTAAATAAGTTTTTTAAAATGTATTCATTTTTGGCTGTGCTGGGTCTTTGTTGCTGTGAAGCTTTTCTCTAGTTGTGAGCGGCGGCTATTCTTCATTACGTTGCATAGGCTTCTCATTGTAGTGGTTTCTCTTGTTGAGGAGCATGGGCTCAGTAGTTGTGGTGCACAGGCTTAGTTGCTTTGCAGCATATAGGATCTTCCTGGACGAGGGATCAAATCCATGTCCCCTGCATTGGCAGGTGGATTCTTATCCACTGTGCCACCAGGGAAGTCTTTGTGGCCATTGGTTTTGATGCTTTTTCTGTATGGGGCTGGAGGTGGCTGGTCTGTCTCACTGACTTTACCAGTTGAAAGCCTGACCTCTTCCTTAGGCCCGAGACCCGGGAGGGGCTGCCCGTCTTGTTCCCCAGCCCTAATGGTGCTTGGTAAGGACTGAAGTATTTGTGAAGTAGAAACAAGCAGGGACTCCCACCACCTGTAATTCTCCAGTGTATTCCACCTTCAAGGTCGTGAGCAGGCTGAACTAACTGGTCTCCGACTTGCAAGCTTGGGGTTGAAGTTTAATAAAATTGTCCATTCCTCCATGACCCGTGCGGTAGAAACCACTGACATCATCAGCAAACACCTGCCAGGTGAGTGCCAGGCACCCTAGGTGCCCAGCAGCAGGGAGGGAGGGGCAGCTGCTCCTAAAGGGGCTGAATCCTGTGCTTCTCTGCAGGCGTCTGCAAGGTCAGCACAGACCTGCTGAGGGAAGGCGCCCCCATCGAGCCTGACCCCCCCGTGTCTCACTGGAAGCCGGAGGCTGTGGTAAAAACACTCCCCCCGGGGCAGCCTCCTGTGGGGAGCAGCCTCCACTCTGCCCTTGGGCTCCTGGTGGCAGCGGGGCCCACACTGCCATACGCACGATTCCTTCTTCTGCCCCTAGCAGTATTATGAAGATGGAGCGCGGATCGAGGCCGCCTTCCGGAACTACATCCACCGGGCGGACGCCAAGCAGCAGGAGGACAGCTATGAGATCTTCATCTGCCACGCCAATGTCATTCGCTACATCGTGTGCCGGTAAGGGGTCCTGCCGGATGCCCTTGGCCCTACTTCCCCTCCTGCCAGCCTATGCCCACAGCGTGTCTCCTCCAGGTCCAGCTGGTGGTCTGGTAGAATGGCTTTCAGTCCAGTTTTCTCTTGACTGTGTGTTTTTGGTGGGAACAGACCAGACCAAATGCCCTCCGTTGGCAGTCTTTCCCGGGCGATGTTGTGGTTGCTTGGTTCAGGCGCTATGCGCCGGGCTGCTCACACTGCAAAGTCACATTTTATATGCCAACACCCCATTTCCCTGACGTGCAGTGACTGGTTTAGTACCTGTCGCTGGATCATGCTGTCGTGGTTACTCGATGTTTACCTCATAGTTTCGTGTTTCCCTTAGCTTATTAACTGGAAATTTTTTGCAGTTATGGGCTCATGGACCTGTTTGCAGGATTATAACCTGTGGGCGTATTAGTCACTTCCCTGCTCCAGCTGATCCAGGGTACGAAGTCGGGAGCTTCTCCAGGGGCTCCTGTGTCACTGGAGCCAGCCAACCACTTCCCTATGTCCTGGCCCCACCAAGTTCCAGGCCTTCGCAGTGACGCCTGCCCTGAGCCACATCCATGAGTCACAGAGGGCCTGGACCTGGAAAGGCCAGCAGGGTGCTCATGTATTTGACCAAATCCCATGTAGAGCAAGATGTGAAATAACTGTAACTCTGTCTCCCCCGGATCCATTAGAAGCTGTTTGGCAAGTGCTTCAGGAGCGAAGGGGATCCTCCTTCTCACATGGGCCCATTTGTCCAGACATCACACACGGCTCCAGGCGAGAAGCACCATGCTGGGAGAGCAGGTTCCAGGCGAGGTCGAGTGCTGCTGGGAGGAACGGCTGGGCTGCAGGCTTGTAGCCTGAGCCTGTGTGCTGCTTTTAACACGCAGAAGCCAGCTGCCTGAGCTTTGACTTCTGGGCTGTGTAAAACACACATCCTTCCATATCCCAGGACAGCACTGACCCAGCATCACTGGGAGGCGAACCCAGTGCTGAAAATGGGCCAGAAATGACTGGATTTGGATCAGTGGTACCTGTGCTGCCGGGAGCCAGGGCCTCTGCCCCAGGAAATGGGAGGGCAACCTGCCCCCTAACTTAGGACAGTTTTTTAAAGTGGTGAGTGTGACGTTGAGACTTTAAAAAGCAGTGTGTAGGTAGTTACTCCTTCAAGTCGGCAAAACTCTTGACAGAGTAGTGGTGAGACAAGCCACGGGGCTGCCACTTGTCGACCCCAAAGTTCTAGGGCAGGAAGAGTGTCTGGTGACATGGACAGAGGCTGTAGTCATGCTGGGCTCTTCAGCAAATACTAACTGTGCCTCAAAAGCACTTTTAAGAGCATGAAAATGCTCCAGGGGTCGTGGTTGCACCTGCTGCACCACCTGGCTGCCCTCTGCCCCCTTCTGTTTACACTGGGAAAGCAGGTTAAGTTGCATGCATTTGTTAACCAGGGTGCTTGTGCCTCACCTGCAGGCCTTGAGCACGGTTGATCCCCATCCCAGAGGGACTGGACTGTCCCCTACCCCTTGTTGGACTGTTAAGTTGACATCTGCCCGGCAGCTCCTTCCTCTGAGAAACCCCATCTGCAAACAGGAGGGACTTACAGATGCTGGATCCAGCCCCTGGAAGTTTGACCAGGGGCTTCTAATCTGGGGTGGGGGACCCTCAGCTTTGTCGAGACCTGGGCCACCTGGCCTGTTTCTAGCACATTCTCTCTTCTCCTCAGGGCACTGCAGTTCCCTCCAGAAGGCTGGCTCCGCCTTTCCCTCAACAACGGCAGCATTACCCACCTGGTGGTCCGGCCCGATGGCCGAGTGGCTCTCAGGGCCCTTGGGGACACAGGGTTCATGCCTCCTGACAAGATCTCCCGTTCCTGAGGGCTGCTTTGAGGCCCCACGTCCTCCTCAGCCCCTCGCTGGCCTGGTGTGGGTGCTGCCAAGACCGCAGGTTCCCCCGTGTCCCCCCCACAGGCTGCGCAGCGGGGACGGCCACCTCTAGGCAGCAGGAAGGCAAAAGGATCTTCAACACAGAGTTCTTAACTCACGGTCCAGGAAGGAAAAGGGAAGCACTCAGATCAGACCAGCTTCATCTTTCGCAGGGTGTCTGCCTCCCTCTCATCCAGGACGAGCCTGAGGGGTCCAAGCAGGCCTGTTTGAGGGACTGGATGAGGGCCCCCAGATACTGTGACTATGGGGACCAGGCAGACACGGCAGCAGGGTGTCTGCCAGCAGAGCCCCTCAGGCAGGAGGAAGAGGAGGAGAGCGCAGCGCTGCTTCCGTTTGTAATTTATTCTGCTTCGTACATTCGTTAACTCTTGTCACTTACATAAAGATTTTCCTCATCTGGTTCTTGCTTTGAAAACCAGTTTCTCACTCCAAAGTCACACCTCCCTGACGCTGTGGGATCTGAACTTTTGTGTCGTGACGCCTTTCTGGACACACAGGAGCACCTTGGCCGGTGAGGGAGGTGACTTGAGCTGCTGGCCTTGCCAGAGAGGCAGTGATGAATGCCCCAGGAATGGCCCGTTTCAGTAAAACGTCCAACTGACAGTTCAGTCCTTGTTTGCCTCTGGCTGTTAATCTTTCATGCTTATGGATTAAAATATTTAGTGTGTCCACCCCAAATTTCTGTTATTTTGGGAGAAAGTACAGTTTTTATTAAGTGGTTATGAACATTTTCTGTAATCAGTGCAACTAATTGGAGTATTTGATGTTTCTGTCGATTTTGGAAATAACTACAAAATAAAATTTTATTTTACTGGTTTTTCAAAGTACTAATTGTGAATGTTTTAAAACAAGAGGCCTGTGCATGACACAACAGCAGCCCCAACTAGCAGAGAAAGTCTCAGCAGAAAGCCCTTTTCCCCAGTATCTTGTGTACCCTGGGGTGAAGTTTTGCAGGGCATCTGCCCAAGAGGGGCCTCAGTGAGAAGCCCTGACCCAGGACAGTGAGCTTAAGTGGTTTTCTAAAAGCAACAACCATGCACCATTCTGTAGAAATAGTTTCGACAAGTTCACCAGGGGCTGTGCCAATGTCCAAGAACAGAAAAGTGAAAGGCAGTGCCAGGTGTCTGGCCTCGGGTGCCGTGAGATCCCATAGTCAAGCCCTGGGCACCTGGACCCTCAGCACCTGCAGGTCTTCGCTGTTTCCTTGGGTTTGTGTGGTCATACTGCTGTCCTGTCTGCAGACCTGTCTTTTCAGTGGCATGTCCACACTTTGTACTTGACCGCTGAGGAGCAGGACAACATTTCAGAAACAGAAAGTGAGCCCAGGAGCGGGACAAGGGTGTCAAGGGCCCAAGAAGCCATCCTGAGGTGGGACATAACAGAACTTACGAAACATCAGGAAAGACATCATAAATGTGACCAACATAAAAACCCACCCCGAGAGCCTGTGCGTCAGGAGGGATCCTGAACTGACAGCAGTGGGAATGAAAGTGGTTCCTACTGGCTGCAGTGCTGTTCCAAAGTATCTCGAGACAGTTGAGGAAGGAACCTGAGGGCACGTGTGACCCAGAGTTGCCTGTGGTCTCCACACGGAATGAGAAATACATGCCTCCGACTGCCTGAGGACATCTGGCTTGGGGATGGGATGGCGATGTGCCCAGTGACTGGCAACTGTGCCCGACAAGACAGTCACCCTACAACCATCCTCTCTGAGCTGTGAACGCTTCTGGAAACATCTGAAAACTACTCCAGAAGATCTGGTTGCGCGTGTGGTGCCTGCTCCCCCCAGGAGCAAGGGGCCCTCTGGAGCCCCCTGCACTGTAGACCACAGCACAGCCACCACCCACCATGATGGGGTTCCCATCACCTCTTTCCAACCAAAGACATTACACACTGATTGTCAACATCAAGAAAAAGGCTTCCTGTTTCATAGGACACTTAGGAAATATTTGCTAGTTTAACTGATGCCAAGCAAGGCTTTTCACAACTGTGTTAGGAATGAAAGGACCCCAGACAGCAAATAAACCACTCAGATTGATGTTCTGTTTAACCCAAACACTGCTTAAGAGTTTGCTAAAAAGGGCACTTTTCCTGGGCACAGTTGAGAGAGGTCTTTCTAAAAGCTTCGAATGACTACCACATGGTTTTAAAAATAATTTATTCCATTAAGCAGTTTTAAAAAGATGTAAAATCACCACGGGACACATGATAATGCATTTAGTGGAACCAGGGCCAACTTATATAAACAAATGGAGAAATAATCAAAGGTCTAAACTTGAGAAAACAGGAACAGCAGTCTGCAAAGTTAGGGCACATCCCTACTTTAATTTCCATCTGAATACTTATAACTATACAGGATGGCATGGTCAAATTTTAGAGAAAATAGATCATCACTATGACTACATCTGTGTTCTGGTTTCTTTGAGACTAGAGATGTCTTTTAAACACGCCATTTGGTTTGTAGGACAGAACGTATTTTTCTCTTATGTCTAGGTTGTCTACTACACAAGTGAGAACACCCTGTGTAACAACCTTTTGAATTTTAAAACCTTAATCTCAGGTCCGATATTCCTGACCTCTCTCTTATTATTGTGTGAAAGAAATAAGCTCTTTTTTTTTTTTTTAACATGTTTCAATTCAGAATCTTTACAAATAAAAAAGACTCTCACTTATGTCTACCTCCTATCACTGTATAGTCTCAAAGAGTAAGTTCAGAAGAATCAAAAATGATTTACAAAAGGCACTGGACAGCAGACGCATTGGTAGTTTTCACTTTTGATCAAACACTGACAATGCCCCCAGAACCCTGCTGTGAGTGGTCACTGGTAACACGGGAGAAACAGCCCTCAGCTCGGCTGCTATGTCCTAGCCCTCCGGGATGCAGAGCTCTGTGTATGCAAACCCTCCAGCAGGTATGGCCCAGGGGGAGAGAAGACAAACCACACTGAAAGGACAGAACTGGGATCAGATATTTCCTCCAAAGCAAACCTTTTGTCTCTACTAAAACGTGACGCTCTTTCATAAAGCAAGTCCAACTGAAATGCATTCTAAAATATGCAGTGCACCTCAAAACCAGGGAACAACATTCAGGTTACTTTGTTACAGTGCACTGGCAGCTACATAAGGTGGACTGTGAAAGGCCAAGTGCTGGTGAGAAAGGAAACACCCTCCAAGGACCGCTGGTGAGTGAGTCCTGTGTGAGACTATTCACGTGACTCCCAGCGACTACCATTTTTCGTCTAGAAAAAAGCTAGTTTCATCTTCTGGTCACTCACTGAAACGTCTTCAGTGACTCCCAGCTGTAAGTGTCGCTGCAACTGTCCGACACGTGCAAGGCTCCTTTACTCCTGGATGCCCACCTCGTCAGTGTCTACTCAATGGTTGACCGGCAAAGCAGAGAGGATTTTCTGTCATGAACTAGAAAGTCAAAGACCCTCCCCAGAAAAGGCAGAGGCATAAACTTCACCCATTTCAGGAAAAGAGCAGAAGAGAGCGCAGCACAGTCAAGGGAGGAGGGGGCACCCAGGCCTCTCTGGCGCCCTCTTCTGTTACATGTGCACCTGGGGCAGCTAACAGAGCCTGTTTGTAACCACACTGAGGGTTTTCAGAAAATCTGCAGGAGTTTGTGTTCACTTTCTCTCCAAATAACAGAAAGCTAAATTTTATACAGAATATTTGCAATTTCTAAAATTATTTTACTCTCTAAATAAGGACTGATAAATTAATCAGAATATTATTTTGGCATGTGAAATTTCAGCAACAAACACAGTACTTTTCTTAAAAAAACAAACAAAACAACGAAGAACAAACCAAGAACCCCAGCAGTGTGCATGGGCCCTACAAGGTGGCAAGCTGGGCCAGGCGCGCCATCCGGCGGAGGTGGCCCCCATTGGCGGGGCTGTAGCGCCCAGGGCTGCCGCGCCCGGGGCTGCCCAGGCCGGAGGCATGAGGTGTGGAGCCAGGCTTCCCAGGGCTGCCACCTGCAGGGCTGTTTCTCCCCGGGCTGCCGCTAGGAGGGCCACTGACGTCCAGGAGCTGAGACTTCAACTTCCCTTTCAGTGAGGGGCTGGACCAGCTGAGGAAACCAAGAACAGGCAGTCAGCATGGACGGCTGGATGGGATGGGGCGAGTGGAGGCCATAGACAGGATCTGGGCCCCTGCCCCCGAGAGAACACGGGCAGAGGTGCTGTAAGCCTGGGAGCTGTGGGCCCTGAAGACTGAAAGCTCACTACCATTCCCCACACGAGTGGCATGTGACCCTGAGCAGGAACCTGGGCTACTTCCGTCCCGTACCCACTTGTCAGCAGCACCCTTCCACTTTATCACCCCCAGCCACACATCAGGGGACTTCCCACCAGCTTGGCTAACGGGTCTGTGTGAACTTCCCCATGAATCTAGCAACTCTGATCCCCGGGCCTGTGGGTACCTCTGTCTGTCCGAAGGCGAGTAGCAAAGGACAGTGCTCCTCCACCTGTGTACGGCTGGGTACTGGCGAGGGTCCACATCCGTGCACTCCAGGGCTGCCAGAACATCCCGATCCAGTTTTGACGGCTCTTCTCTAGAAGGCACGAGAAGCAGAAACCTCCGTGATTACACCCGGAAATCCAGCACCACTGCGTCCATTGCCACCACCACAGGCACTAGCTGCTGGCTGCAATCCGGGGTGGGGGTGGGGATGAGGGTGAAGGTGGGACCAGCATGGGTGGGGGCGGCAGAGGGAATGTGCTGCCCACAGGGAGGAGACCCCAGCCCCAGCCCTGCTGGCAAGACGCGCTCTGTGTATAACCACCTCCAGGAAGTCAGAGCAGAAGGGGGAACAGGCCATCAGCTGGACAACTGAGACTGACCCCAAGATGGCCTTTCTTCCTAAAACTCATAGGACAGCTCAGTCATGGTGGGAAGTACAGTGGACGCGAGGAGGAGCCAGGAAGGAAAATGCTGTCTCCCACTGGCTTGGAGGACCAATGAGGATGGACAGAAAGCCACCAACTCATGAGACAGATGGAACAAGTGCCTGTCAGGCTGGCCGGGGTGGAGGGAAGTGTCCAAGAATCATACTGGTGCCTGTGCCCACCACCCCCCAATACACATGCATGCTCCCCAACTCATACCCAAAAAGGAAGAGCCTCTGGACAGGCTCCTTTGAGGCAGGAACCTCCGAAGGCTCCGAGCCATTGCCATAGCGGGGCTCATGCATGGAACTGTCCGGATTCAGGCACATGTTAGCAATTCCAGCAGACATCTCATTTTCTGTCCTTCCCTGGTTATTTGCAAGTCTATCAGCACCAAGAGATTCTAATACATCACTTCCTCCTGCATTCACTCTTGACGTCAGGATCTTCTTATCTCTAGTTTTCACTCTTTGATTTGGTGTCTTAGAAAAGCTACTTTCTAGATTCTGCAAATTCAATTTATCAAACTCAACAGTCAAGCCAGAGACGGGTGACAGGAGGTCTTCCTCCCCACTCTGGGCCTTGGGCCTCTTCCCACTCAGGGTCTTGCCATCCCTCAGAGGGCTGCAAAACCCATTTCTGCTGCTGTGGGGGCTGGTCGGGGCTGAGGCTTCGATAAGTTCTGTCTGCTCCAAGGGGAGGATGTCACACCCCAAGTCTCCAAAAGCAGCTGCCCTGGGTGGGGTGTTGTTTCGAGCTGTGTTTTGCCGGTTTTTTATCTCTTCCAAGCTCATGTCATCATCTTCATCTAGAAACGCCCTCACAGAGATGGAATTGCTGCACTTCCTCTGATGGCCTGTGAGGGAGAGAAACCAGCTCTCAGAGGTGCTGACAAGGGGACTTCAGATGTCACCGCGCATAGCACAAACCCTGTAACAAATCACTCCCATATTCAAAGCCTCCTCCTTGTTGTTTAAGACAGAAAACCTTGGAAAAAGTCAAGCAGAACCCTGCAGACAGAATTACAGGCTCCAGGCCCAGCTGTCCCCCCTCATGGGCAGGAAAATGAGAAGCCACAGGTTCCCCCAGACCTGGCCACAGGACAGCTGCCAGTCTTACCAGCCTTGGATGCACTGCGTGTCCTTACCTAGGGCTGAGGTGTCCTCCTGGAGACACACTGCATTTTCTCCCATGTCTTGTAGGTGCTTTTTACCTACTTCCTGCTGAGTAAGGTATTCTTCTAACTTTTGCAGGCCTGCCTGGGAAGACAGATCAACAAAACAGCCCAGAAAGTCCCAGTATTCGACCCAGGGATACCCCAGTTCATGAGCCAGCTCCCTGTAAGAATAAAGCAAATTAACCAGTTTTGAGAGCAGAAGAAAAACTCAGAGAACTGACTACAGAGAAAAGAGACACTTTATGCTGGAAATACCCAAACTGCACCTGCAACCTTGGTTTCATTTTATCCTAAATTTGGGGCTGAAAGAGTATGCTTAACTTCCTGAAGCAGTGCCCTCCTCACAGGGTAAGACGGTGCTACGGAATGAGTCAAGGTCACGGTTGAGAAAGGTACCACTTAGAAACAAACCATTCCACTCACACCAACACTCACAAGAGATAAAAAAGGGCAAACTGTAAAACTCCACTAACAAAGAACATTTTGGTTTTCATAAAACAACTGTACAAAGTTGAAGACAATTCTGGTTTGGGCCAGACATAAATCTTTAGAGGTCCTTTTCAAGCTGTGAACTTAAAGCTGGGCACATATTTTAAGAAAAAGTTTCCCTGTGTGGCTCCTTTCCCCACACAGCCTCACGCTCCTTGAACACCCCACCTGACTGCCAGGAGGAACTGTTTTCATGGAGCCTTGCTGCACAGGCTGCAGCGTACACCTCTGCAAATTAGACCTTAGTAGAAAGGCTTTAAAGTCTACCAGTAAATACTTCTGGGAACTACTGTTTTGAAAGCCCCAATCAGCACACCGGCACACAGCACACAAGACACCACCACTCGGCTCTTTGTCACTTCGCGCTCTTTAAGTACCTTCCCACTCTCTCAATGCCTCTTTCTGGATCAGATTTCCTGACACTGTGGAAGAAGCCCGCTTTCTCTCGAGGTGGGGTTTTCCAGAGTCGGCGAAAATCTTCTGCCTAGAACAGAAAGTGTGTTGATATGTGCTATGCACCCACACTGCCAGGCAGTACCCCCACCCAACCCCAAACACAGTGCAAGCAATGTGCCCTCCTGCCCTGGAGCTAAGGAACTTCAGCTGTATCACAGTAGAGGCCAGGAGGGACCCTGGCAAGGTCTGGGCTGGGCTGAGGGTCAGAACTGAACCAGGAGGGTTTGAGGGAGACCCTACAGACCTGCTGCCCAATAAGCACTTTTTATGTTTCATGCAGCTAAATCTATTCCTAACATTTTATAGTTTAAGGTAACTAACTACAGCTTTCTTTTACCAAGAGGAAAGAGTGCATACAGGTCAGTATATGAAGTACCTCCATCTGGAAGGTGAACTTCAGAGTCTGCAAGTGGAAGTTTCCTAGTGACAGCACAAATCCAAGGACAATGGAATGGGCATGTGCTGTGCAAGGTCCATGGGCACAGGCAATGCCAGCACGGGGAGAGTAAGCCCGGGTAAACCTCATTTCTTGGGAGCACCGCTTGTCACATACTGCTCTGGCTAACAATAATAGGGCCAAGACACTCTTGTTCCTCCAGGAAAGTTCTAAAGCCTCACTGACAACTCACTGGAGTTTCATGAGACCTGGTCTCCAGGACCAAGCACAAAGCAAAAGGCTGGAAAAACCCAGCACTCCTGGTGGGGACAGCCAGGAGTTGTTCCAGAACCTTCCACAGATGCTCACCTTGGATGGACTCAGGGGCCCTGCGAAGGCTCGAAGGGTTAGAACAGGGTCTTTGGAGAAGCCTCGAGTGTAGCCAATGTGAGAGACCTCGCCTGTCTGGTCTGAAGACCACAGCTCCCCGATCACAGGAGAAGACATGTCCTCTGCCCTCAGGAGGGGCACATAGTAGTGACCTGGGAGGAGAAAACACATGGGGCTAGGTGATGTGTGTGAACAGCCTGCACCACAGCGGCTGTTGCTGCTGCTGCTGCTAAGTCACTTCAGTCGTGCCTGACTCTGTGAGACCCCATAGACGGCAGCCCACCAGGCTCTGCCATCCCTGGGATTCTCCAGGCAAGAACACTGGAGTGGGTTGCCATTTCCTTCTCCAATGCATGAAAGTGAAAAGTGAAAGTGAAGACACTCAGTTGTGTCCGACTCTTCGCGACCCCATGGACTGCAATTGCCTTCTCCGACAGTGGCCATTAGGCCCTGGGAATCGGCCTGAGAATCAGCTGGGTTATTACCCCACAGGCTCTGCATGCCAGTCAAAGATATTAACAGTAAAAAGGCTGAGAAAGCTCTGGAGCCAGAGCAACTGAAGAGAGGTCAGTCTGCACCAGACTCCTCCACCTAACGAGCCCCACACTCTTCCTCTGCAGAGAAATGAGGAGAAGAAAAAAGGAAAGGGGAGCGGCAAACACATGCTCGTTCCCAGGTTCGTAGGAGGACTGAGAGGGACCTGTGAACCAGAGCAGCTGAAGAGGAGCTGGAGAAACCTTACGAAGAAGATGCATGTCAACCTCCGTCCTCCCCCAACTCCTATTCTGTTTCATATGTTACAATTTTGTTATCACTGAACACATATATCCAAATAGACCTGGAATCACACACTTTGGTATGGAATCTGAAAAGGACAAAGGCTGTGAAGCCACAGGGACAATGTGGCAGGAAAGCACCAAGGACACGACGTGAGCGATGGTGGTGGCTGCCGGGGGCCCATAAGACTTCACACCAAGAGGCCTCACTGAGCCCTGCACTAAAGAAACCACCGGGGATCTGGGCAGGAATGGAAACCAGAGGAAAGAAGATAAAGACAAGCACACAGGGGAGGCAAAGATCTTCCAGTATCTGCAGCAAGGCCACTGAACAAGCTGCTGCCAACTGCTCAAACTCCCTGGAAACAACACAGAGGAAAAAGGGGGTAGGAAGCGGGGCTTTCCACCACCAGGTGCCCTGGAGCCTGCGGGCTGGCTGGGACACAGCCTGGGCGCTCTGGGCCAGAGGCTGGAGGCCCCGGGAAACCAAACAGGAAGGACTGGCCCATGGGCTATGGTCTGAGAAGCCCTTGGCCTGGAGAGTGGTGATCCAGGGCCAGGAGGTCGCAGAAAGCAGAGACGGGGACAGCCTGGGCAGAGGGTGGTGGAGGACAGGGAGCCACAACCACTGACATAGGGGCTCCAGGCAGGCCTCTCCTGACTTCTGGCTGCCCTGCAGGCTGTGGCCAAGGAAGAAGCGCCAGAGGCAGCTGCTGCCCAAGAGGCTGCAGAGGTCAAGGGGTGAGGCCGCAAGCAACAGTCAAGTGACAGACAACTTGGTCTCCCAGAAAAGGGAGGTGGAACCCAGGGGAATTCTGAGGGGGTCCCAACAGCCCCCTGGCTTCACTCCCACACACAAGGCAGCCTAGATGCTGCCAGGACCTTCCTGGAGGGCCTCCTCACTCTGGGCGCCCACTCCCCACCTTACCCTTTAAGTAGTCTCGAATCCGCTCCTTCAGTTCCACAGATTTGTTTTTGCTTCTTTCACAAATAACCTATTCGAAAAAAAATAAGTGAATGCTCTGAATCGAATTTATCACATTTTCTTATCATGAAAATGATTTTGCAGAAGCAAGTATTAAAGTCAACACAACAAGGACAGATAGATCCTAACACTGAGTATTTCATACAGCCCACAATAAAAAATGTATGTTTAACAGTGCAATCTTCCTTCTTCAATGTTTTGTAAAAGCTCCAAGGGGCCAGGACAAGGAGAACAAACTCTGAGATTACAGGTAAATTTTACCTTCTTTCTTCATGCTGTCTACATTTACTAACTTTCTACAAGGAAAGGAAACCTTAAGGTGAACCATCAAGTCAGAGCAGACATGTCCACACCTCCGGGCTATACTCTTCAC
Source organism: Capra hircus (assembly GCF_001704415.2). Taxonomy (NCBI): domain Eukaryota; kingdom Metazoa; phylum Chordata; class Mammalia; order Artiodactyla; family Bovidae; genus Capra; species Capra hircus. Next base: position 26,715,586 of record NC_030824.1, read on the forward strand.
TGCCTGGGAGCCTGTCTTCTACAGTTTGGCTGGACTGAAATACAACTTCTATTGAACAGGGACACAGATGTTTCATTTTTGCAACTACCGGAATCAATGTTCTCAGACATTAGAGAATACAGAGAATTGTGAACATTTTAGCTACAAACAATAAAAAACCAATAACCTTAAAATAAAAAGGAAGGAACCACAAAACTACCATCTCCTGCCAGCCTGTGAGAAAAACAAACTACCACTGCAGAGTGAACCCTTCAAGTAGTGCAACATTTTCTTTTAAACTCTGTAACTGATTGTGAGAGATGTCCAATGCCTTAAAGACGTGTCACCACCTACTGTATAGCATGTGGAACTCTGCTCATATTATGTGGCAGCCTAGATGGGAGGTGAGTTTGGAAAATGGATACATATTTATGTATGGCTGAGTCCCTCAGCCAGTTTACCTGAAACTATCAAAGCTATCAGTATGATACAAAAAGTGAAACAAAAATGTGTCACCATCTTATATTGAGAAAACACACACACACAGGCACACAGAAAGCTGAGTCAGATTTATCCAAAATAATGGTAATTTCTGAGTTGCAGAATTGGCTGGTAAATTTTATTCTTTTTATGTGAATTCTAAACTTGCTACAGAAGTGGGTGCAACTTACATAATCACAGCAAATGAAAAGGAGGTGCCACTGCCAGAACAGGATCTTAGAAATTCTGTTTCCACAGGGTTGGCAGGTCCACGCCAGCCAAGAGCTCCCATGCATGTTACAAACTAACTCATCTTCCAGTTCTTTCAGGTCCACTTTCCTCTCCACCTCACTGCACAGAGGCACTGCTGCCTTCTCCAAAGCACATTTTGCTCAACTGCTGACATACATTCTGACAAGGCCTGTTCCTAAGGCTTGTATGGACCAGGCGAGAATATAGAAGAGGGGCGCAGGACAGCTCCTGGTGCACACCGAGCTGAACACACGAGCAGCAGCATCTTTATCATCATATCATCACCGCCATCATCACCATCTCCATTATCCCTCACCAGTTACCATCATTCTCACCATCATCTCACATTACCACCACCACCGCCATCACCACCATCATAACTGACTCCATCCTCACCATCTCCATCATCCATGACCACCACCATCAGCAGCACAAGCACCACCTCCCATGTTCTCTCTGACCCTGGTGAGCTGAAGGATGCAGAGGGAACTTGTCAAAACACAGTGAGCCACAGAGGACAGCTTGACCACCCAGTTCAGGAAAATAAAATCTGCAAACTAGGGCAGTTCACTCCCTCCTGGCTCTATAGAGGCATCTTCTTCAGAGCACATCTTACTTGACAATCAAGCTTCTGTTGCCATAAGGCAAACACATGCACACAGTTACTTGTGTCTTCACAGTAGCTGTGGTTGCAGACCTTGTAATTTTATATATTTTCATTTCTAAAACTATGTAGTAAGATTTTAATAAGTACTTACATCTTCAGGTGTTTTATCATATTTATTCCTCGGGTTTTTTACAATCAAAGGGTGTGAAGAAAGCACATTGACCACATCTACGTTTCCAAACTTACAAGCAAAATGCAATGGTGTGTCGTAGCCCTGGGAGAAATGCAAAAGAAGAACACTTATATACACTTTTTTGGTTCATAAAGTTGCTTCAAGTTACTAAAAATAAGTATTTAGTAAAACAAACAAAAACCCTTAAAAATAAAAGACTATAAAAAGGCAGTGTCTTTATAGCTGAAAAGTAACTGGCACACCAGCATACACCCACTTTACGCCAGGGTGTTAGCCCAGCATAACGCTCTGTTCCTGTGTGTCCAGTGGCTGGGAGGAGCTTACAACAGAGCTAGGGTGTAACACCTGGTCAGCAAACAGCAGCTTTAACAATTCAGGGCCCAGTACAGTGTCTTAAAATCAATGCTCATATGGTAAAACAAATAGATAAAAACAAGATCTAGAATTGAGCCAAGCCCATGATTTGGTCTGTACTCAGAATTCTCTCCAATGGCTAGTATTGCAATAAATGAAACTCCCCCCTTCTGATGCCACAAGGTTTTCCAATTCAATCCCTCCCCAGTCTCCCCACAGACCAGCAGGCCCCTGAGCTGTGGAGCCATCGCCCCCGGCATGTTCACTTGGATGGCCGCAGACTAGGAGGCAGTTCGACCAAAACAGAATCTGCTTAGGTCCACCTGCAACCACCACACGTTCCAGCCCTTGGGTTCCTCCCTCTACATGCCATGCTGCGTGCTCAGAGCTTCTCTCCCAGCTATCTAGAGTCCCAAGGGCCCTGCTGCCCACACCCACACTCCCAGCTCCAGTCCCCCTTCTCCAAGGTGAGCCCAGGCCCCAGGGCAAGCAAATACCCTCAGGGCAGCTCCATCCCTGTTCTGCACCTTCTAAAGTCATCTCACTGTCTCCAGGAGCTGCTGACACCGCCCCTGGCTTTCCCACGCAGTAAACAGCCACTAGGCTCTGCCACACACACCCGGCCAACCCACCGCAGCTGTAGACACACAGAAGGATCAGAGCTGGGCTCCAGTAAAGCTATACTAACTGAATGGGACAGGCTGCCCCTTGCCAGCCCTGGCTTGCCTGCCTTCTCCCACCAGGCCCTCCCCAGTCCACCTGAGCCGCCTCCAGCCCTGTGGCCAAGGCTGCAGCATCACCACAGCTCCCAGGCAGGCCCAGGGGGCTGGGGCCGCTGCACATCAAGGCCAGCTGTGTCCACTCAGTGCTCAAGATATCAGACTGCAAAGTGCCCTCCACACTCCCCTTCCTTCTGGCTAGCCCTCTTCCTCAAGCACATAACATCCTTCCCTAACCTGCTCTGAGCTTTAGCAGCTTGACCCCAAGTCACTTCCCTCACACCTGCCAGCAACTTTCATTCCTGCACAGCTGGGGGGCTTTGGGTCCTCTAGCCACTCCTGGCTGATCCAGCCTCTCCTTCACACCACACCCTCTGCTGAGCCCCTGGGGTTGGAGGTCAACACCAATTAAGGAGGTCAACACCAGTTTAGGCGCTTCCTACTCTCAGTGCCTTGTGGTCAAAGAATGGGATCTGTAACACCTAATTTCAAGAACTTATCCAGTGGTCTCTGTGGACACACATGCATGTTTTCAATGAGCGCTACACAGGCATGGAAAACACTGCATTATACTTCCGGCAGGGCACACGGGCCTGTATCGCATCAAGAAGTCACACTTCCTAACTGCACTGTCACACACCCTGATTCAGTCTGTTCACACTTAGTCTAATATACTATGACTTTGTTCTCTCTGGCCTATTTCACACTTACTACTGCTTTCATGTAACCACTGTTTCTCTATTATGCTCTTCTTTAATTTTGCCAGCATGGCCAAAATTGTTCCCTCTGTCCTTTTCTCTCTTGTGAGAAAAGTTATTCTGGCTTCCAGTTCTGCATTTCAATGTATCATATTCAATATGTTACAAAATAATCCACTAGGCTTTCTTTATTTCCTCTCCTGCCAACCACGACTTCTCAAACTCTAGGTTTCGCTCAGAATTTACAGCCCTTGGCTCTCAGCCATCATTGGGTTCTCCCTTATATAAATATGTAAAACTCTTCTGTTTCAAGAATCCTTACTTAAGCCTTCAGTTCAGTTCAGTTCAGTCGCTCACCCGTGTCTGACTCTTTGCGACCCCATGAATCGCAGCACGCCAGGCCTCCCTGTCCATCACCAACTCCCGGAGTTCACTCAGACTCGCGTCCATCGAGTCAGTGATGCCTTATGCACCATTAAAAATCACCCCACTGGGGGGCTCCCTGGTGGGTCAGTGGTGAAGAATCTACCTGCCAATGCAGGAGATACAGGTTCAGTCCCTGGGTGGGGAGGATCCCATGTGCCGCACAGCAACTAAGCCTGTGCACCATAGCGACTGAGCCCACGCTCTAGGGTCCATGAGCTGCAACTACTGAGCCTGCATGCTGCAACGGGAAGCATGCACACCTAGAGCCTGCACTCTGCAACGAGAAGCCACTGCAAAGAGAAGCTTGCACACTGCAACTAGAGAGGAGACCCTACTCTCCACAACTAGAGAAAAAAGCCCCAGCAGCAATGAAGACCCAGCACAGCCACAAATAACTGAATAAAATATTTAAAAACAAAAAGTCACCCCACTGAACATTTTAACCCCATAGGAAATAGTCTTCACATAATGTTAAATGTAAACAACAGACATACACAGGACTGTAAGGCACCTTTTTACTTCCTTCTCCCTTTAGCTTTGGGGCATTCACTCCTCCTCCTTTCAGCTCAAGCCTCTCCGAAATAAGGCCAGGTGGGAAGTGCCCTGGGGGTAGCTCCACCCTACTTGAGACCCAGTATGCAGGCCAGCAGGAGGCTCTCGGACCTCAAGGAATGCGCATCTCCTCTGAGCTGATGCAGAGCAAGGACGCGGTAAACAAACACCCAAATACTGTTTCCACCCCAGGATGGCTACGAGGCATACCACTCGGTCCGGTGTGTTGAGGTACAGGTCCACCACGTAGCAAATGCGCTTCTCCAGCATGTGCGGCTCGTCATCTGGGTACATGAGCCGCATGAACTCAGGGTTCTCCAGCGTCTCCAGGGTGAGCTGGCACACAGCAGCCTGGTTCTCTTTGGCAGCCACATGCATGACATTGTACCGACACCCTTCCTGAAGGAAAACAGCAGACCCTGAGCTTCGCTTTCATCACCTGCAGTCTTAATGCTAATGATGCGAACAGGTTTACCTGTACGATGGTTGGGTTGTCCCCTGAACCAATCAGATACCGGGGGTTACTCCAGATGAGGTCAGAAAAGGTGTCTTCATCTCCCTTCTCCACAGCTTTCCGAAGTTTGGCAGTGAGGTCTTGTGTGCGCGGATTTTTATAGCTGTTTGCTCGCTCTTTGCTTGCTGTTTCTGACTCAGACAAGTACAACCCGTCTGTCACGAAGAGACAATTGAAGGACACTGAATTTCACAAACATTTTCTCATCATCTACTATGTGCTTCACTGAGGGCAAGAAAAATTTTTCCCACAGATGCTGATGATCTACTTGGGAGTAAAAGGTTAAGAAACAAGGACGATCTGCAGCAGACGGACGCGTGTTCCAGCCTAGGGCAGTGAAGGACAGGCTGTGACGCTCAGCAGGGGGAGGAAGGATATGGGCACGCTGCCAAGGATACGATCCACTCCTGCATGGGACCCTGCAAGAAGAAGGAGCATCCCCAGCAAGGCAGTGAGTCAAGAGGAAGGTCTACTGGCTGAATCACAACACCTGTGGGTGTGTGAAAGCCATCTGAGGAACTATCACCAAACATGAACAGGGAAACATCTAAGTGTTGGGAATCATCCTGGCTTCCACGGAGGAAGCGCCTCCATGAAGGGACAGGAGAGGAGGCACATAGCACTCTTGATCCAAGGCCAACTGCCTGCAAGGAGAGCCGCTTGCTTCCTCAGCAACCCCAGCCAGCCTGGGAAGCAGGGCCGCTGTGAGCTCACGGAGGGGCCAGAATGAGGCTAGTCCACTGGGGTTTTGTATGATGCTGATAGCAAAGGCCCCACAAGACCCTGGTCCTGAGCTGGGAGTGGCAGTGGCCAGGTTTCCAGCTAGACGGCTCCCGAAGGCAAGCTCAACTACTGGAGAACTCTTTTAGGCCAAGCAGGTACCACCTGGGCTTCCCTGGTGGTGCAGGCCTAAAAAATCCTCCTACCAATGCAGGAGATGTAAGAGAATGCAGGTTTGACCCTGGTCGGGAAGATCCCCTGGAGAAGGAAATGGCAACCCACTCCAGTATCCTTGCTTGGAAAATTCCATGCACAGAGGAGCCGGGCGGGCTACAGTCCATGGGGTCACAGAGTCAGACATGACTGACTGAGCACATGCACAACAAAGTGCTTTCACAAGTACAAGCACAAGCACAAGCAAGCACCATGAGTCTTAGAAGAAGGTGTAGCTTCGGGGCGCAAGCAGATAGGTCTCAGCATCTAAAAAGGCCTAGAACCCAACAGGCTGCAGGAGAGAAAGTGCGATAAGAGGGACAGAACACAGGACAATGGAGGCCCTTCCGCTGCATCTCCCATGGCCCTGTCAGGTTTGGGGCCTCAACAGCTGCCTGGCCCACTCAGCTCCTATTGCCTCAACCCAGACCAGCCAACTGACCCATCCTCCTCCAGCTGCTCCGTGGCCTGGGCCTCAGCTCTCTACTACCAGCACACTGGACTTCTCTCAAAGATGGAGAAAACTAGTTACCAAGAAAGAGGGTGTAAAATACCCAGGAGTAAATCTGACAGTAATGCCAGATATGAACTGCTATATAATGACCTTTTAACCCACCATTGCTAAAGAGTGGCGCCGTTTTCACAGGAGAAAGTGGTAAAGAGGTTTTGCTTGGAGAAGGGAAATAATCACAGCTTCCTCTGGCAAATTTCTCAGCATCTTCTCTGTTTGTAAAAGCTTTAAATCGGGATCCTTTGTTCATCTTGACAGCTTGTAAGGCTTCCTTTTTATCTTCATAAACGTGAATCCTCTCTGTATGGGAAAAGCGACAAAGGAAAATCAGAGATGATTAACTGGAGCCCTTGTCACCTAATTCACACTTGAAGCCCCCTGGGTTTGTTTATTAACAATTGTTACCCAGTAGCCTGATTTTTCCTCTCATTAATAGTTCAGATTTTTAAACTTCAAAAAAAAAAGGGCTTCAGTTAGCAAAAAGAACACAGTAAGTTTGATCATATGAATATGCATGAATATAAATGATAAATATTTTATATCTGTATCTGCAGTTTTTATACCTAAGGATATAAAAATGAAATTATGGACCAACGATCTAAATAATTTTAAAAGTAAGTCAAAAAACTATGACTATTGGACTTCCCTGGTGGTCCAGTGGTTAAGAGTCTGCCTGCCAATGCAGAAGACATGGGTTCAACTCCTGCTTTGGGAAGATTTCCACATGCTGCGAAGTAAGACAACTACTGAGCCCTTGCCCTAGAGCCTGTGCTCTGCAACAAGGGAAGCCACAGCAATGAGAAGCCCATGTACCGCAACTAGAGAAAGCCCAAGTGTAACAACAAAGACCCAGCACAACCATAAACAAGTAAATAAAAAATACACACACACACAAAGGGTACTAGATATAAAAATAAGACAGGTTTCCCTTATTTGAAAAGACCAAAAGGGAAGTTTAATAACATGCAGTATGGTTGATGGAACAGAAACAAGATATTTGTTTTCCCTTTTCAGATAGACAAAAATGTACATTTCATATTATAGAGAGGCTAAAAAGTCACTCATTCACAGCAAATAGTAATATCTTTTGGAGGACAGTAGCTTTCAGTTTTAAAAATGCATTTTGAAAAAAAATGCAAAAAACCTTTTGACCTGACACTCTTACCAATTTTATAAAAATAAAAATAATGTACATACTTACATATATATTTAAATATAAATTAAAATATATTAAAAATATAAAGTAATTAATATTTAAATACATAAATAAAACAGTAAGCAGGGTCAGGAATGATACACAAAACAGTAAGATTTGGGTGGGGAGGAATAAATTTCATCTTTATAGACTACACACATATATATCAAGTTTTCATTACTTCTTTCCAATGCTATTTTAGTCTTATTTAAAATTACAATTCTTTAATGTTGAAAATTATAACTTCACTGGCCATTTGCATTCATTAATACAAAAGATGGTCAGGTTACAGAGAATTTAAAAAAAGTGAGGGGGATAATTAATCAAAAAATGGAGCCAATCCATAAATATTTATAAGTGAACTATATCTCCGTAGAATCCAATTTCCTTAATTTCTAAAAATTCCTATAGATTTACAAAAAATTCAGGAGCGTTCTATACAAAAATGTGAACAATGGTTAGTTTGGAGGAGTATTATGGTGACTAAAGTCTTCTTTCTTCTCTTCTGTAGTTTGTGATTTTTCAAAATCCCTCTCCCCTGATGTAAATGAACCACCTGTGTAAGAGAAATCTACTGGTCACATTACCATTTCTTGCTGGGGTGTCCTCGAAGGCCGGGCACACCCCATAGTAGAGAGGCACCTCTGCAGAGGCCCTCAGCACGGCTTTCTGGCTGTTGACGCTGCCTGAGGCACTGAAGAGCACTGAACAGGTCTTAGATGTCACGGCGTCTTCCTCCGGAGGATTCAAGCCCACACTATAACCAAAGTCTCTGTCTTCAGAAAAGCTGAGCTGCTCAGCTGGGCTCCCTACTGCAGACTTCACAATCCTTTGCGTGTCCTGGCCCAGGGATGGGGCATCTGCGCCACCAGGGTCGGGCAGGTGTGAAGGCAGTGTACCATGCTCTAACAAAGCCTGAGCCAGTTTTTTCTCAAAAATGAACCTTGTTGTTGATGTAATGGGTCCACATTTCAATCCAGCTTTGACAATCTCTTCTCTAAGCTCATCTGGATTCAGGAGCTTCAATCGTGCCAAGATGGTATCCATTGTCATTTCACCTAGGCCCAAAAGAACGAAAATCAATTTGATGGCTTTAAGTACGTCTTCTCTTAAACAAATTCAGCAAAGTTGCAGGATACAAGATTCATGTACAGAAATCTGCTGCTTTTTTATACACTAATAATGAACTACCAGAAAGAGAAAGTAACATATCCTGTTTAAAATCACATCAAAAAGAATAAAATGCCTAGGAATAAACATAACTATAGAGGTGAAGACCTGAAGACCTGTGAAGACAGACATTTCTACAAAGATATACAGGTGGCCAACAGGGACATAAAAGGTACTCAACATCACTAATTATTAGAGAAATTCAAGTCAAAACCACAATGAGATATCACCTAACACTGTCAGAATAGTTATCATCAGAAAGTCTACAAATATCAAAGGCTGGAGATGTGGAGAAAAGGGAACTCTTGTACACTGTTGATGAGACTGCAAAATGGTATAGCCACTATGGAAAAACAATATGGAGGTTCCCAAAAAACTAAACACACTACTACCATATGATCCAGCAATCCCACTTTTGGGATCTATCTATCTATACACACAAACCCAAAGGTAACAAAAGCGCTAATCTGAAAAGATATGAGCACCCCAATGTTCACAGCAGCATTATTCACAATAGCCAAGCTACAAAAAAATGAAATTTTGCCATTTGCAACAACATGGAAGAGCTTGGAGGGTATTATGCTTAGTGAAAGAAGTCAGACAGAAAGACAAATACTATGTGTAGTCACGTGTATGAGGAATCTAGAAAATAAAACTAGTGAATACAATAACAAAGAAACAGATTCACAGATAAAAGAGAACTAGTGGTTACTGGTGGGGAGGAAAGGGAAGGGCAAGAGCTGGTATGGGATTAAGAAATGCAAACTACTAGGTATAAAATAGACAAGGAATAAGGATAGGTTTCTGTCACAGGGAATTATAACCATTATCTTGTAATAACTTTTAATGGAGTACAATATGTAAAAATACTGAATCACTATGCTGTAACCTGAAACTAATATGACATTGTAAATCAGCTATACTTCCATTTTTTTAAAAAAGCGGCAAAAGAGCTGGCTCAGGGAATTCCCTGGTTAGGACTTCGTGCTTCCATTGCAGGGGGCTTGACCCTTGATTGGGGAACTAAGATCCTGAAAGCAACAGACTGTGACCAAAAAAAAAAAAGGTTGACTTCAAAGTTTCATCTCAATCCATTATTTCCCCATATTCTTTGCAGCCTATGATACGATCTCATCACACCAACATTCTAGGGAGGCCAGCACGCTGGAGAAACAGGTGCACCACTTGTCGCTAGTTGCAGTGTGCGTGTGTGTGTGCTAAGTCACTTCAGTCGTGTCCAACTCTTAGTGACCCCATGGACTGTAGCCCACCAGGCTCCTCTGTCCATGGAATTCTCCAGGCAAGAATACTGGAGTGGGTTGGCATGCCTTCCTCCAGGGGATCTTCCTGACCCAGGGATCCAACCTGTGTCTCTTCTGTCTCCTGCATTGACAGTCAGGCTCTTTACCTCTAGGGCCACCTGGGAACCCCAGCTGCAGAATAATTAGGAAGAAATCCCCAGGAAAGCAACTGGACAATGTCCATTAAAACTCCAACTCCAGAAATTTATCCTACAGATACATCTGTACTTTATTCCATACATGATGAGAGATTATGCAAAGATTTAAACAGAAGAGCCACACAGATAGCTCTGGAAGTCATTTTGCTAATATTGATGACAAATAGCTAATATGTAACATGTGGAGGGATTCCCAAGTGCCTGGTTCTATCCTAAGCACTCTGTCTGCACTAAATTACTTAAAATTCACAGTAACTCTGCATGAAAGTTTATTGCCATTGCTCACCCCTGCTTCACAGATGGAGATCCTAAATCAGAGAAGCTAAGTGACTTGTTCAAGTTATACAGTCACCAATCAAATGGATGTGAACTGGAGCTGGAGCTTTCAACAGTACGTTTAGAGAAAGAGCAGTTAAATCTATGGTACAGGTTTAAGTACGATCAGCTAGAATTGGGAGAAGGTAAGAAAGGACAGAGCATGGGTCACTGCCGCAGTTACTGGGGCTGGAGGTGAGGGCTCAGACTAGAGAAACAGGATGTCTTGACCACAGATCAGATGCCAGGAGTGGGGTCTGGTGGGATAGTGGGCCTATAGTAATACCTAGATTTCCAGTCTAGATGCCTAGAAAGCGATTCTCCCTGAGGCAGAGAATATGAAAGATGCAAATGGGGATTTAGGAAGAGAGTATCAGAGACACCCACCGCACATCAAGTAGGCATTTTGATTTTCAAGTCTGAGATTCAGAAGACATTCAGAGTGAGAAAAACAGAGCTGGGTGTCAAGGGTATGTATATGAGTGCTTAATCCTTGCCTCAACACCTTGTCTCCAATTCACTGGGCTGTCATGCAGACAGCAGAGTGAGCTTAGACTCAGTAACAGCTGAATGATAGTTACTTCTGTATTTTTCTTTTTAAATATATTTTTATACCACCCTTCCCCCATTCACACACTCCAAGACTTTTTAAACAATCAATGTATTGCATAGCCCCCTCTAGAGCTGCCAAGAAAACAAAGGGGAGGCCAACTGACTACAGGAGCCCACTCAAAGAGAGCCCCTACGGGGAGTCTGAACATTAGGCATAAGGTCAACAGATGTGATAGGGGGCTGGTATGAGAAGTACAGGACAGGCTGAAGCCACACGCAAGGCAAAGTAGGGGTGGGGAGGACTGGGGCAGATGTTATGAACAAATGGAGAGAAATTCCACCTGATCCTGATAATATTCTCTTTTGCATATACCATCCCTGTGTCCTGACTCTAAAGCCATCTTTTAAAAAAATTTACTAGATTGATGAAAAAGTAATTGCAGTCTCTGACAGTGAATTTTAAATCATTATAACTAGCCCCAAACACATCTTTATTAATCGAAATAGGAATCATTACAATCAACACATTTTTTTCCAATGAGAAAAAAAAAAAATCCATGCTTCAAGACTTGACAAACTCTTGGATAGCATTTTCTGCCTCCTGCTGGTGTGGAAGTGCTTTCCCTGCAAAAAGTTGTTGAGATGCTTGAAGAAGTGGTAGTCAGCTGGTAAGAGGTCAGGTGAAAATGACGGATGAGGCAAAACTTTGTAGCCTAATTCGTTCAACTTTTGAAGGGTTGATTGTGTGATGTGTGGCCAGGTATTGTGGAGAATTCGGCCCATTTTGTTGACCAGTGCCAACTCCAGGCGCTGCAGTATCCAGTGCTTCTCATCGATTTGCTGAGCGTACTTCTCAGATGTAAGGGTTTTGCCAAGATTCAGAAAGCTGCGGTGTATCAGTACAGCAGCAAAGCACCAACAGTGACCAAGACCTTTATTTGCTGCAAGTTTGGCCTTGGGAAGTTATCCTTCTCGGAACTTCTTGGCCCAACCACTGAGCCAGCTGTTGTATACAATCCACTTTTTGTTGCATGTCACAATCTGATCAAGAAATGGTTCGTTGTTGTTGAGTAGAATAAAAGCTGACAACACTCCAAAACAACGATTTTTAAAAATTTTCGGTCTGTTCATGCAGTACCCACTTAACAAGCTTTTTCACCTTTCCAATTTGCTTCAAATGCCAAATGACCACAGAATGCTCGATATTGAGTTCTTCGGCAACCTCTCATGTAGCTGTAAGAGGATAAGCTTCAATGATTGCTCTCTGTTGGTCGCTGTCAACTTCTAGCGGCCGGCCACTAAGCGCTTCATCTTCAAGGCTCTTGTCTCCTTTGCAAAACTTCTCGAACCACCACTGCATTGTATGTTCATTGGCAGTTCCTGGGCCAAACGTGTTGATGTTTCAAGTTGTCTCAATGCTTTATGGCCCATTTTGAACTTGAATTAAAAAAAAAAAACTGCTCAAATCTGCTTTTTGCTTAACATCATTTCTGTAGTCTAAAATAAATAAAAAATTAACAGCAAGTAATAAGTCATCAGAAAAAAAAAGCGAGAAACACACATTAAAATGATAACATAACCACATGTATTTAAGAATTATCCCAATATTAAATGGCAAAGTTTAACAATGCAAAACCGCAACTACTTTTACACCAACCTAATATTTTTAATTGGAGAATAATTGCTTTATAATGTTGTAAAGATTTCTGTCATACATCAACATGAATCAGCCATAGGTATACATATATCCCCTCCCCTCTTGAACCTCCCTCCCACCTCCTATCCCTCTAGGTTGTCACAGAGCACTGGGTAGAGCTCCCTACAAAATACAGCAAATTCCCATCTATTTTACATATGGTAATGTATGTTTCAATGCTACTCTCTCAGTTCCTCTCATTCCCTGCTTCCCTGCTGTGTCCACAAGTCTGTTATCTATATCTGTGTCACTACTGTTACCCTGCAAATAGGTTCATCAGTACCATTTTTCTAGATTCCATATATATGTGTTAATATATGATATTTGTTTTTCTCTTTCTGACTTGCAACTTCACTCTGTATAACAGGCTCTAGGTTCATCCACCTCAGTAGATCTGACTCAAATTTGCTCCTTTTTATAGCTAAGCAATATTCCATTGTATATACATATACACACAACACAACTTCTTTATCCATTCATCTGTCGATGGATATCTAGGTTGCTTCCATGTTCTGGCTATTATAAACAGTTAAAGCTATCTTTTTAATATAGGCTAATCTGAAGAGGGGTTTGTCCTTATAACCAAGTAAGCCATGAAGAGAACAATTACATTATATCACTAACTGTGCGACCCTGAGCAAGCTATGTAAACTCTAAGCCTCAGTTTCCTCATCTATAAAACAGATATAATAGCTCTACTTCTTAGCTTAACAAGAATTAGATAAAATATAATGCATGTGTTTGACACTGACAAAGTATCCATAAACGTCAGGGATATGAAGTTATTACTAAGTAAATACAAGCTTATTAGCCTTGCAGAATACACAGTATGCTAGAAAGTCAACTCGAATAAAGACAAACATATATCCTGTTACTGATATTCTTAATTCACAAATATTTGCTTATGTGTGGGAAAGAAACGATAAAGCAGAAAATAATGAGACTAGTTAGCTTCAGGGGAGGGTGGGAAACAGACAGGAAGGCCAGAGGGCAGGGGAGAGGACACTTCTGAATGATTTTATGTTCTGACTTTTAGTAACACAGTCTGTGATTCACATACACAAAAACTACCTAAATAAACAGATAGGGGAGACCTCCAAATGGCATACAAACCAAAACAAATGTGCTCATCAGTATTACAAGTTAGTAACATAATGAAAGGGAGAAGGAATGTAGCCACTGAAAAATAACATGTGATGCTCTCCTCTAAGGATAAAGACAGCAAGGGTACACAGACACTCTAGCTGGAAGGTAGGTTTTCACAGTGGTATAAGTTAGTGACTCTGAAGCTTTTTGTGTGTCCGCTAGGTATCAGCAAATAATTGGATATATTGTGGCTGCTAAGACCCAGGCTCCTCACTGACAGAGAAGGGAGAGGCTACAACAGGCCTCAGAAAATTTCTGTAAAGGGCCGAGAGTAAATTTTGAGGCTCTATGAGCCCAAGAACCTGCAAACACTCAAGAGCCATAGATAAAAGACGGCTGTCTTCCAAAAACAGGTAGGAGTCAGACTTGGCCTGTGGACCATAGTTGCTGACCCTTGGGCTAGAGTTAGAAGTATCTGCAACATGTCCATTCATTTGATAGAAACATAAAGATAGAGATTAAGAAACTGAGGCAGGTCTGTAGACTGTATAACGCTTCCTGACTTTACTACTAGCAGTATGATTACACAAGATCCTAACATTTGGGAATCTAAGTATACAGGGTTTCTTTAACTCTTTATTTTATATTTTAATTATAAACATAAGAAGTTGAAAAATGGTACAGAGGTCTTGTGGACTCACCATGTGGCTTCCCTCAGTGGGACACCTGAAACACTGCATCCAACCCAGGCAACCGACCCTGGCTCTACACCCTAAACTAACCGCACCCTCACCGGGTTCTGCAGTCACTCTCGTGTCTTTGTATGTAACTTTGTGATCGCTTACCATATGATCGTTTATCACACGAATAGCTTCACATAGACATGCTAAATTACTGAACTGTTCCATCACCACAAAGATCTTCCTGCCAACCCTTCACTATCATATCCAACCTCCTCCACTGTCCCCTACACATGAAAACCACTGAGGAGTCCTCCGTTGTTATAATACCTTCACTTCATGTTATATAAATTGAATTATACACTGCAGACCTTTTAAGGTTGGCTTTTTTCACTCAGCATAATGCCCTTGAGATCCATCCGAACTGCTGATGGATCAACAATTTGGCCTCACTGCTGAGCAGCATTCCACAGCATGAAGATGCCAGTTTTATCCTTCAGACACATCTGGGCTGTTCCAGTTTTTGGCAATTACAAATGAAGTTATAAACGTTTGCATAAGCGTTTTCGTGTGAAAATAAGTTTTTGACCCTCTAGCGTAAACTCCCAAGAGTGAAGTACAGGTTCAACTATTTGAGAAACTGGGAGTTTGACTTCAGAATGACTGCACCTTTAAAATTTTTACCAGCAGTAAATTAAAAAAAAAAAATTTCTACCAGCAGTAAATGAGACCCAGTTTCCCAGGGTTTCCACTAGCATTACCAAATGTCATTGGTATTTTTTATTCTAGCCATTCTCATAGGTGTGTAGTGATATCTCATCATAAGTTTAATCTGCAGTTTCATGACTAGCTAGTGATGTTGAACATCTTTTCACATGTGTTGATTTCTTCTGTACCATTTTTGTAATTTTTTGTCTGAAGTGACTTAGAAATATAAGTTAAAAATTTAAAAAGAAATAAATAAGACACTCCAAACTGTAATTTCTTAGCCTCTGGTGGCTCAGACCCTAAAGAATCTGCCTGCAATGCAAGAGACCCAGGTTCCTCGCCTGAGTCAGGAAGATTCCCCTGCAGAAGGGAAGGGCAACCCACTCCAGCATTCTTGCCTGGAGAATCCCATGGACAGAGGAGCCTGGTGGGCTACAGTCCATCAGATTGCAAAGAGACTGACAGCGGCTTTCCCTTCACTTTTCTGACACCACTGGCCCCAACCGCCTTCAGTCTTAGTGTCTGCACAGCCTTTCACTGGGGCGTCGTGTTTTCTGACAGGGTTTTCTGTCACAGGGGATTTTCTGACACAGTGCTGACAGTGTACCTGGACATAGCAGCATGTTATTTACTAAAGACATCACCTGAAACTTCCTGAAAGGGATGAAAGAAGGGAAACAAGAAACCCAACAGGTTGGAGGGCTAGCTGGACCTCGTGTCAACAGGCCTGCATCTCCACATGGCTTCTGCCTCGGACTTGTCATCCTCGCCGAGCGGGACCTTCCTGAGGCCTGCTCCCTCAGCTGCGAAAACTAAGTCATCTGGAAGGACCGCTGCAGCACCGAGAGATCTAGGTAGGGTTATCAGCTGTGCTTTTTGCTAATAAAATTCTATCTCCTTATCAGGGTACTTGAGAAACTGTTGTTTATCCTTCAGGAAGAAACCAAACTTGCGGGCAACGCGGTGAAAGAAAACTGAACGAAGGAGGATCTGGGATGCACGCAGGGTGAACACTGCCTTCTCGGTCAAATCAGGGGGCTCAAACCCACAAAACTGGGCACAGACGTGCTCCCGGGCGTCCAGCTTTGCGGCGCTCTCACCGTCTGCAAGTCAAGGACTCGCGCGTTTCACTTCAAGTCTCTTCCCAGAACATCGACTCAGGCCGGGGAGGGGGATCCAAGCCCGGAGAGGAGAAACTAGTGGGGACCCGAGCCGGGGAGGCGGGTGGGAGAAGACGGGAAGCAGGACCCAGGCCCGGGCAAGGGAGCGGGCCCACCCGCGAACCGGTCTTACCTGGATCGGGGGCTGGGCCCGCAGCCGCGCGGGGCGGCGGGTCGGGTGGACCGCTCTGACCCAGGCCCCGCGGCCGCCTGTCCAACCGCCGCACCAGCCAGCGCACCGCGATCAGCAGCACCGAGGCGCCCAGCAACTCCCAGGCCAGCGCCGCCCACTCAGTCGCCGCCAGCCGCGGCCACAGCATCGCCACAACTCGCCCGGTTGCCGCCGCCGCCGCTGCCGCCGAGGCCCGCTCGCTCGAGGACCCCGCGCGCCAGGCTGCCTGCACCACTGCCTGACGGCGCCGCGCCAGGGGGCAGCCGGGGCGGGGCCGGATCCGCAGCGCGAGACAGGGCGCTTGATCCCGCGCCGGCGCTCGGCGGCTCGACAGGGGAGCGCGGCCGCTACCGCCGCGCCTTCAGACTCCGGGCGCGTGAGGGCGTGGTCGGGCAGTGGCGCGGGCAGCCGGCACGCGGGGTCCTCGGGCAGGCAGACTGCCCCCAGGGGCGGGTCCGAAGACTGGTCCACAGATCCCTGAGGCTCGGGCCTGGAGCCTTGAAAGAGGTTGTCCAGGCGCTGGCAGGTTTCCGAGCGAGTCCCTGGGATCTGGGAGGAGGTTGTGCTGGGGATTCACGCCAGGCCGGGTTCCAGTCGCGGTGGAACCACAAACGAACCGCTCTGGTTTCTCTTTTGCGCTAGGTGGAAACACGGCTGCTTTGCGGCTCAAAGCGACCAAAATCCTACAGGCCAGCTCCTGGTATTTTATGGACATGCTTTCAAACAAGGTTTCTGACATCTTGTGATTCTAGAAGACAAATTTCTCCGTGCACTTTCCAGCTGCATCAAGACTCTGCTACCGAGTTGAAGCTTGCTCGCCTCGTGCAAGGCAGGCCCGATGAGTCCAAGAGAGGAGGTGTAGCGGCAAGGAATAAGAATTTATTTGGAGAGCTGTCTGACTGAGAAGATGGCTGACTAAAGTCTCAAAGTAACCGTCTTATCGGAGTCTGGATGGCATATTTTTTTCATATAGGCAGAGAGAGAGAATGAGGAACTAAAGTCAAAAAGCAGAATCGAGAGGGAGAGGTGGCGAGGAAGTAAAAAGGGCCATCAGTCTTGCAAAACATCTCTGGAAAAGGCCAGTCTTTGGAAGGGATGTGTTAATCTCTTGTATCTTGCAGCCATGCACGGGTGGCCAGGGTCAGATTATCTATGAGCTGAACAAACCCACTTTAACAGGCAGAGGAGCAGGGTCCTTTGAGGTGTGCCATTTATGTATGATTATAATAACAGCAACGAAAAGTAAGTCAAAGAAACAGTTCCAGCATGAAGTCAGAATTGGTTCTTCTCTGCAACAACTCCTCTTAACTTGGCAGCAGACTCATGTCTGCATTTGGCTTGTCTGGCTTATCTGACTTCCTTAACTTTCTTAGCCAGTGTAGGTTACTTTCTCACCATCCTATCCCTGGAGAGACCCACGGCTTCCCAGACACAGATGAACAGCTGTACCTAAGTGACCAGGTGACCCAATTCACTGGATGCAGATGGACAGGCAGGGGAGTGGTCGCTGCAGGCAGAGAGGGGCGGACTATACAGTGGCTTAATCAATTCTAGCGACTGGTGGAAGCATCTGTCTTAATAGTGGTGGGGTCACACAACTATGCTTGTCAAAACTCTCAGGGCATGTACAATAAAAAGGCAAATTTTACTGTAATTTATACATTTACTTTTTAAATAGAAAAAAACCTAAAGAAATAAAATTGACTTCCTTGGTTAAAAAAATCAATTGGACAGCACTAAGAGTCAATTGAGCACAACAATTGAAGAGTCAGTGAATCTGAGAATGGGTGAAGTCCAAATTAAACCCACAATGATACTGCTTTCCACCCACCAGGAATGGTTAAAATTAGAAGACTGACAGTATCAAATGTTGGTGAGGATGTGGGGCTGTTTTAGAATTCTCATACACTGCTGATATGAGTGTAAAATGAATCAACCACTTTGAAAACCACGAAGCAGTTTCTAGTGAAGTTAAATGTACGCTTCCTTGTGGTTCAGCATTGCAGCCCTGGGTGTGAAAAATGAAAGTTTTCAGAATGTTCACAGCAGCTTTATTCAGAATAGCCAAGCGAGAAACACCCAGCTGTTTGGGTAAACCCCAGAAGAAAGGATAAACAAATTTAGAATCGTCATATGATAATCCTGCACAGAGGTTTATTATTAGCTACAAGGTTGCTGAATCAAAACCTTGCTAAGAATGCCACACAAAAACAGTACTGCACAATTCCATTTATAAGAGGCTCAAGCTCAAGGGAAAGCTTCTGGTGATAGAAATCGGACCAAGGGTTTCCTCTGAGTGGGGTGGTGAGCTGTGGCGGACGTGAGGGACTTCCGCTGTGTGAAGCGCTCTGCATCTTACTTGCGTTGATAGGAATACCGGTACACATTTGATTGACATTTGTCAAAACTTACCAAAATATACACCAAAATCTGTGCCTATTGTCTACGTTTAAAAAGGAATAGGGATTTCCCTGGTGGTTCAGTAGTTAAGACTCTGTGCTTCTACTGCAGGGTGCTGGTTTGATCCCTGGTAAGGGAACTAGGATTCCACATGCCACAGGGTGCAGCCAATAAAATAACCATATTTGAAAAGGGATAAAGAGCACCGTGTTAGATGAGATCTTACTTTATATTCTCTTTAATTTCTAAGTACCTGAAGATGGATCTCTATCCCCAGCCTCTCCTCAGACTTGACGTTTCTGAGGCTGTGACTTTGTTCAGTGATGAGAGCTCCAAGCACTGGGTCAGACCGCCCCTGCCTGCCGGGTAACTTTAGGTGAATTCTTTAATTTCCCTGTGTTGTGTTTTTTGTTTTTTTTTTTTTCAGGGATAAAATAGAATGATAATTGCACTGTCTCAGAGATGAGGATTAATCTGTGCCAGGCTCTTGCTACAGTGCAAGACTTTGTAAACGTTAGCTGTTACTACCACTTCTATCATACTTTAAAAATTATTAAAGTTATATATATGGCTTTAAGGGAGGGCTTCCCCAGTGGTAAAGAATCTACCTGCAAGGCAGGAGACACGAGAGCAAGGGTTTGAACCCTGGGTAGGGATGATCCCCTGGAGAAGGAATTGGCAACCCACTCCAGTATTCTTGCCTGAAAAATCCCATGGACAGAAGAGCCAGTCCATGGGATCAAAAAGAGTTGGACATGACTGAGCAACTGAGCATGCACTCAAGCGGTAGCAGTATCAGCCTCCTTTGTGAGGGATTTTGTTATATTAATCATAAACCCCAGTGATTCAGAGCAGAGAGGACTGATTTGAGAGACTGTGTATGGTGATAAGAGGCTGTTGCCAGTATCATCCATTCTCGTAATGACAGAAGTCCCAGCTGGAGCTGGGCACACTGTTGTCCAGCTAAACACACATCCTGTGGCCCAGTGACTAAGTGGAGGCAACAGACAGTGTACACTGCTAGGGAGCAGTACTCTTGGATGAGGGTATGCAATATGCCTTCCTTTTGGTAAATGCAGACAGGAAGTGGGACCTGGAGCAGCTATCCTGGACCACAGGTGGGGCTGGAGGTTAGAAGGCACCAGAAGCTGCCCTTATCAGTTCTGTTTTACTGCTCGGGCTGTTTCATGAAAGAGAAACTTCTCTCACTTAAGCCACTAAATTTCAGGGTCTCATAGCAGCTTTACCAGCCCAACAAGTATCTTAATACCAGGATTTTTTGTGGAATCCAGCTAACAATAGGAATCCTATTATGGCTGGATCCTCTTAACTGCCATCTAATGCAGTCTACGGTCTATTAAACGAGACTGGGATGGTGTGGGGGGTGGTGGTGGTACACGATTCCACTGTTAAGCCAACACTGTATTGGCCACTATTCACCTTTGAGGTAGAAATGAATTTGAGATGTAAATCCCTGTAGGTAGAAGTGGATTTCTACAAAATGAAGAGAAAATTAAGTTTAAGAGACTTGATGGTCTTTTGGGAGAGGAGCTGGTTTAATCTAATTCATGATTGCAGTTTGTCTCCTACTCTGATCCCTACCTCCATTTTTCTTTTTTTAAAAAAGATTTACTTATTTTGTTTTTGGCTGTGCTGGGTGTTTGTTGCTACGTGGACTTTTCTCTAGTTGTGGTGAGGTGAGCAGGGGCCACTCTGTAGTTGCGGTGCTCGGGCTTCTCTTTGCGGTGGCTTCTCTCGTGGGCACGGGCTCTAGGCACTTGGGCTTTAGGAGTTGCAGTGCATGGCCTCAGTGGTTGCAGTTCCTGGGCTCTAAGAGCACAGGCTCAAAAGTTGTGGTGCAAGGACTTAGTTGTTCCATAGCACGTAGGACCTGGACCAGAGATCAAACCTGTGCCTCCTGCATTGGCAAGTGGACTCTTTACCACTGACTCCCCAGGGAAGCCCTCAGGGAAGGTTTTACGAAAGTTGATGCAGGTCTATTTTCTGCTTACCTGTCGCATCACGAGGGGATAGCCTGGTGTGCTGGTCTCCTACATGTGACTGCCCACAACCCTTCCCAGCTCCAGTGACTTCCCAGTGGTCGTGTCCCATCTGCCCAAGTGGGGTGCTTACACCTCATCAGATGCTAGGCATCAGGCTTTTTCCTCCTGCAGAGCTGGTTTTGAATAGCTCTGGGAAGTGTGTGACTGCCCAGCCTGACATGTGGTTACTGATCAAAAGGCAAGGCAGCAGCTGTTCGCTACAAGGGGAATGGGCGAGTTGTCCAAGCAAGGCCCAGGGCACCCTGGCCTGTTGTGGGCACTCGGACTGGCCAGGACAGGCTGGGTCATGTTGCACTAACAGGTCACCCCCAGTCTCCAGGGGCTTGAAAGAACAGGTTCACTGTTGCTGCCACCTGCCACCCATTGTGGGTCATCTGCTGGTACCATCACTCAGGTGTTCAAGCTGACTGGGAGTACCACTCAAGGACGAGGCTGTGACCCTGGGGAAGGATTTGCAGCAGGCAGCCAATGCTGTGCACCGTCTCTCCAGCTCCGGGAGCTGAGCCTGCCACCTTGCTGTGCACGTGTCTAGGGAGGCAGAGGAGGACAGCACTGGTGAGGGCTCTGGAGTCCGTCAAAGCTCCACCAAGAATTGAGAGAGGCCAATCAGGGTCATGTGTATAGAACTTAGTCCTACAGGGCAGCAGGCCACCTGCAGGGCTAGCAAGCATATGTTCCAGGCAGCAGAGCAAGGAGGATGCCTCTGAAGGCCTGGACACCGCCACAGGGCTGGGTCTATAGCTAAGCCAGGTTCCAAGCTGATGCGGAGAAGGAAGGGGGCATGAAGCAGAGACCTGGGCTGTGAAGGAGCTGTGGGCTGGGCCGGACCAGCGAGGAGGAGACCCTGAGGGTTAGGAGGCCAGGGGGACTCCATCACTATAAGTCAGTCAGTCAAGGGAAGGGGCTCTTTTCTGGATGAAGGCGACCCCTTTGGCTTTCAACACACCAGGGCTCGAGTATAGGAAAATCACTTTGAAATGTCTATCAGGTATTTAGAAGTGCACGCTGAAAGCTCACAAACAAAATGAAGGTCCTGTGAGAACTCACGAGCCCAGAAACATTCGTCATGTTCTGACCTGCAGATTATGTGTAAGAACCCAGTGGGTCACTTTCTCCAGCAATTCCCAGACCAGGTGAAAGAAGGCTGAGTTGATGAGAACTTCTAGATGCTTCCACCTCCAGATGCTGCAGTGATTCACATGTTTCCAATTCCAACCTGGCCCAGAAGCATACTGCTTGGGGTAGAGGCTGCTCTGAGCTCCTGGAGGTGCCCATTCCACACGGACAGCCTGGGATGAGAGAAGGGGCCTGGCATAGGAGTGCTGCCCCCGCCTCCCCCCCAATAGGCAGAGAAAAGGATCAGCAACACAGTTTAACACCTCTCCTGTTTCCAGGAAAAAGGCAAGGCCAAAGAAAACTTTTTTTACCAGAAGTTACAACATTCTTTGCTAAGTGAAACAGGCATAAAGGCAAGCAGAATTCCAATAAATGCTGCTTTCTGGTATGGGCCACTGCTGATGGCTAAGAATTCCACCTCATCTAAGGGGAAGGCTTGGAGACTTTTCCAACAGCTATCACGCTTATCCACCACACTCGACACCATGGCATCAGTAATCCTCTCTCTACTCCCCACCTAGTCGGCACGACGACAGAGGAGCCTTCGTGATCTGGAGGACTCAGCACGTGTTTCTGCTGGTACTCCATCCCCCTTGGAGCCAGGAAGCAGCTGCCCATGAATCTTCACTTGGATCACTCCTGTAATACCCACTGTATGACTGTTAGGAGGGTACAGCAGAGAACTATGTGACAAAGGAGATACAGCTTAAAAATACATCCATCAACTCATTTGTTTGGGGCCTGCAAATGTGTAGCAGCTTTACAGAAAAAGGAAAAAGTTAATACTTATGATCACCCCCTTCATGACTACTGATTGTAGAGATGAGAATTTGCATCGCAATGTTTCAGGAAGTTAAGATCACAAAAGGAGGCAGTCAGAGCAGTTTCATTTAGGTCTGGGTGGTACACGGAATGCCTGACCCTAAATTGCTTATAGACACTGAGGCAGAAGCACAATGAAACATGTATCTGTCCCATCACAAAATAAAATTCTGTGATCACTGATTAACTTCTCATTTTCTGTACATTTTTTACCATGCTGGTTATGATAACATTTAACTGAAGAATGAGAACATTTAAGTAAAGAATCTACATCTGGTTTACTCTCATTGATTGAAAAGAAAGTGTGAATGAAAAAGACGGGTGAGACTGGGGAGCCACAAGGCTGAGACTGCCGTGGGCAAGGGATGGTCAGTGGAGGCCGAGGCTGGGCAACACTCCAGACCAGGAAGCATGTGTGTGGTGCATCCGCGGCCTCAGGAGTGGTTTACTCAGAAGTGTCTCCCTTGTGAGACATTTCACAGCCATCTGAAGCTTTGACAGAATAAAATTCTTTTACGTGTTTGAACAGAGTTGGTTAACAACGTGAGGTAACAGTTACTCCCAGAAATGACAAAATATATAGCTGAAAATGAAGCCACCCCCAATGAAATATAAAAATCTTTAACAAAAAATAGTTTATTGCACAAAATTCAAGGAATTCCCAAGCACACTTAAATTTATAAAAAAATCAACATGCTTTTTAAAGTTACAATTTGTTGTGCATGGTGACACCTTTCCCCTGAACAGCCCCAACCTGAGGACTCCCTTTTAATGAGGAAATTTTTAATAGACATGAATAACTTAACACCACCGAGTTTTCTAGATCCTTTAAAACATGACCCTCAAGGATCCTATCGTTAACCTGAGACCACCATACGCTGAGAATCACCTGGCATGGGAGTGAGTGACTTGTTTGAGTAAGGCTCAGAGTGTCTCACACGCCCCTGCACTATGCATGTCATGGGCTCTTGGGGAGGCTCCGGACATTTCTCTCTCAGATCTGCTGGTCCCTTCCACTACTAGCAGTCTTTACATGACATTTAATTTTTGTTAAAAAAATACTCATAGGAATATATGTCCTGATGACTCTGCAGGCCCATGGCTTTAGCAGTATCCTTAAGACCAAGAAAGTCTTTAAACTGAGGAAGAGTTTAATGAGATATCTTCCTAACACAGCCTTCCAAGGGCTGTCTTCTTCAAGGCCCATCTTGGTACCTGGACCCCAGGCCAGAGAATGAACCAGTTTCACATCCTATCAAAAACAATGCCTGTTACACCTCCCGAATAGTAGAACAAAGGCATGTAAATCCGTGGCATCTATGTGATGGGTACCGTGGAAAAATCAATGATAACCACCTCGCAGTAAGTTATTTTTGGAACATAAGAAAATCAAGTCATAACATCGTGAAGTGTCCAAGCTGACACGTCCTCCAATGAGGACACGAGGTACAGGATTAACAACATAGACAAATGCAACGTGATGACGAATGTGTTTCTACAAGTACTCCAGAGTTGACTGTTGATTTCCATGAGCAAATTCCTAATTCCCACTTCTGCCCATGGAAGAAGAATATTTCAAATGCTGGGAGGCAGGAGCGCCAGTAAAGTCTCTCAGAGGGAAAAAAAAGCCTTAACAAACCAAGAGCAGGTGACTTCAGTCCAACTTCCTCCTTCAGGATAATTTGTTAAGGAAGCCTGGACACAAGGGCCCCAGATCGGGAACTGCAGGCCAGTGTGACGGCACAAGGGGCACACACAGGACAAGGCAGGGGGTGGGGGGCAGCCAGAGCACTTGGGCCAGAGGCAGGCCAGGCTGGCCCAGAACTACAGATAAGGCTGGCACAGGAGGTTGGCAGGAGCCCCAAGGAGGTGCTGCTGCTGAAACAGAGGGTGACTCCACAAAGGAAAAGGGGTGAAAAAGAGAGACCGGCTTTCTCTTGATGGACACACTCAAGATTCGCTCATCATTTCCTAAGGAAGAAGATGCACGGTGATTTTCCAGAAGACCTTAGCAAGGAGCGAGAAAGCAGCTACAAAGTGAGGCTAAGTGACTTCTTGGCTCTAAAATTAAAGGATAACGCAGCCAAAATAAATAAGAATGTAAATTACCATTTTTCTTTTCCAATGGTACAAAAACAGTTTGTCAAAAATGATTTCCAACTTAGAAGGAAAAGTAGAATATATTTATGTAAAGAAGGTTCAAGTATAGTTTCCAAGAATAACCCTGTACAAATGATATACGTATTTTAGAAGTTCCAATACTTGCTGGAGAACTTTTTAAAATGCTAAACATCTTTCTGGTTAGTGCTATTTTAACCTTACTGATTAACCTTCTAACAGCATATTGTGAGAGAACGCAAGCAGCTTAAAAACACCACGCTGTTTTCTCCACAAGAGACCCAGGTGATGAGGTGACACGAGCGTGTCTGGCCTGATCAGTAACACCGCAGACTTCATCTTAAGACCAGCCGCCCTGCACGGGGGCCACACAGACCCATTCTCTCTCTCTCTCAACTTGGAACAATAAACATTATTTGACATCATCTTAGCAAACTAGTGACAGAATTTCAAACCTCGAGTCTCAGCCATTCTAGGTGGGACCTCACACACTTGGGGTGTCTGGTTTCCAATAAGGCGTCCCACATGGGAGGCTCTAGAGACCCTCTCGTGCTGACCTGCCCCTTTCAGAAACCTTGCTGCTCTCCAGATGAGAGGGGAAGGCCCTTCTGAAGGCTGTCACACACAGAGGCCGGCAAATCTCTTGATGACCACACAGTGCTGATGGACACTTCCACACAAAGGCGAAGTGGGAGGCCTGGGGAAGGCTTGCTCCCAGGTTGGGAGCCTGCAGGCAGCCCTGCCTTATTCTCCTCACCACCCCTCCTCTCTTCTCCTGAAGCCCCTCCCCACACCTCACGTGTCAGGTCAGCGCCTGCTGACCGTGGTGTCTGTGTGGCATCCTGGTGGTCATCAAGCCTGCCCAGGGGTTGGCTGGGGTGAGCGAGGCCATGCAGGACCAGGGCTCGAACAGGTGGGCGTTGTGCACTCATGACAAGGAAAGACCCTCAAAATAGAGTAAAACTAAAATAACAAAGAACTTCTGTCTAAGAATATTTGGCTTTGGGAGGTAAATAAATTTCTTAAAATATAATTTTCTGACATTCCTAAATTCTACATGTACATTATTTCCTAACAGCAGATTTTCAAAAGGCAATCAATAAAAAGACAATTCGGGTCATTCTTAAATAATATAAGGATATACTTTTAAAGTTTAGATTATGATTTTCAGTATTTATATACATATCCTATGGAGAGATGGCTATTGAAATCAAAATAAAATAAAAACCAAAGGTGCAAATGAAGCCTCACTCCTGCAGGGTAGTAAAACTCTTACTGAATCAGGCAGGAAAGTGAGAAACCGGACTCAGCTGTGCAGCGTCTCTACCAGCAACCGTCCGAGAGCAGCGTCTATGGTCATGCCTAAGATACCTTCTCTACACATATGCTTCAGACACATCCAAAAATGTCTCACTGAGACCTAAATTAGGTTTCTAAGATTTGGTCACTTCGTGGGAAAAGCTGGTTGTGATCTGCAAATGATTATTTCTCAATCCTTGGCTCCTGTTTTGTTATTTTACTCCTTGTAAAGGCAAACGCAAAACTTAAATTTCACCTCTTAGAAAAACATAGAGCACACAGTCAAATAAATAACATCGATGAGAGAACATTCCTCGGGGTAGTTACAAACACTCGGGGTGGGGATGCTCGGCGGTCACTGTTCCAAGTCCTTCTCGCGAGGCCCTGCCCTGACCGTGCCGCTCTGTGTCTCCTCTAGGGTTGGCGTGATCTCCCGGTGGTGAGGGGCTGGCGGGGTCCCCCTGAGTCCATGAGGACAGCGACTCATGCACAGTGACTGCGTGTGCCTCCATCTGGCGCTGCAGGCTGTCCATCTCCTGCCTGGGGAGACAGGGGAGGGAGAGGAAGGGACGCTGTCAAAGGAGAGCCAGGGAGGGCGCCCTGCTCCCCTAGAGACAGCCCATCACCTAGGACTCGGCCCTGACGAGCCTCAACTGGACGGCAGGTGCTCACACTCACAGGACCCATTGAATCTCTCTACTGGGACCAGCAAACTGATTGGGTCACAGAACAAATGGGACTCTGGGCATTTTCCTTCGCTCACAGAGGCCCACAAGCCAGGCAGCTCTGCACATGCTAACTGCTGCTTGGGGAGAATGTGGAGAAGACAGAGCTGAATCTGTCCTGCCTGGCTTCTTCAGGGTCAAAAACGATACCTGCCCACACCCTCCAGACACGGGCCTCCTGATGCTTGGCCACTGTCATTTAGCTCAGGACAGCTCCCACCTTAGAGACAGAGCAAGAGGCATGGGACCCCATGGTCCCCTCCCATCCCCCACCCCCAGAGCTGCTCGGCCTCTGCTGGATGTGGGGTGATGTAACAGGAAAGATTCTTCCAAGTTAAACAAGAAATTTATCTGTAAAGACTAAGCCATGAAGCCCAGTGTGGTTCGTACTTGAGCTGCTGGAGGCAGCTGTTGAGGTTCTTGAGGGGTTCCTTGCTCACGGCAGGAGGGGGCCGCAGCAGTTCCTCCAGCAGCGAGGCCGGGACAGGGCAGTCGGGGATCTTCACTGGTGTCACGGGGCTGGAAGAGCTGGCTTCTCCTTTTGGCTCCTTTCTCTGTTTTTCAAAGCACACGGCTAGTTTCCCACTTGGAGGCCTACCCCCCGACCCCTTCCCCAAGGGTCCCTGCCATCACACGTGCTTCTGGAGGCGCCTCCCCAGCTCCCCAAGGGTCTCTGGGGAGGCAACTCCCACTCCACAGAGCTGGAAGCCTCGGGGGTTCAGGAAATGTCTGCTAAATAGAAAATCTTCTTCCTAACCATGTAACAAATACTATAGTCTTGGCTCTTCAGGCGCATGGACCTGACCAGAGGCCCCCTAATGACAGCTCACAGGTGGGGCTTTCCAGAGAGACCAAGGCCTTGACTCTGAGTTTCCCTGAGAAATTAAGTCAATTTTCTGACTCGTAAGACTCCCCTTCCTTGGACTTCTAACTTTTTCCATAGATAACCAAACCATGCTAAATAAACCTCTGAATCGGAGCGAGTTCTTTGCACCAGCAAAGTATTTACATAGGCTGAGGAGAGAAACAAATTGTGGGTAAACAGATAATCTGAAAGAGCTCATGACAGCAGTTTCAGGGGTTCCTGGGCCCTCGAGCCTATTCTGGCAGCTGTGTGTCCCAGCTGGGCTCACCTAGAAGGCCAGGAACTCTTGTTAACACAAGCAAACCATGCCCTCATTTGGTTTGTAAAGCATATTACAATAAAATGGCATCTGAATTCATAGAAAGAGGCCAATGTTCTGTTAGAAAAAGCACTAAATTAAAAAGATATGGCCGGTGGTCCAGAAAGAATATGCCATCATCATTTCACATGGTTGTTGCCCAACACTGATTAAATGTAACTTTATGACTGAATGGCTGCCGACCATCAGCCAACACGTCTACAACGGCCTGCTGATGGCCCGGGCGGCCTCATACCGTCTTGGCTGCTCCTCGCCGCAGGTCCAGCTTGAGCTGCTGGTTTTGCTGGAGCAGTGTCTTCATGTTGTTCTTCAGTTCTGACACTTTAGCTTGCAGCATAAATTTATCTTTCTGGGTCATAGACAGGTCTTCCCGTACCATCTCCAGCTCAGATTTAATATTCTAAAGAAAGTGGAGTCATAGATTTTCAAACACTGAAAGATCTTAAGCACACTGCACAAATCTTAGTTTGTACGTCACAATTCTAAGGGGCTGGGGCTACTAGCCTGGCTTTGTACACTAAAGCTTTCATGTGACGCTCCCCTCCCAGCAACACTCCTCTCTAGGAGTCTACACTGCAGAGAATCCAGTTACAATTCTGTCCTCAATGTTCCCATCCAAACTTCAGAGCTTCTGCCGAGGAACCAGTAACATTCCCATATCCACATTTGACAATGAACCCAATCCTTGTATAAATTCCAAGGTCAGCTACTAGAATAAGCTTAACTGTTCCCAAGACAGAAGACAAAGCAGTTCTGATGATTACAAGCTGTCCATCCACATATAGGAATCTCAGTCAGAGTCACCCCCCGCCCCCCAACCCCGATCCCATCCTCGAGCAGTCAAGACCATATGTACATAGACTTCTTCTCAGAGAAGCTCATCACACACTGGTGAATTGCACTCTCATATATTGGACTTAATGAAATCTCGTTCCTGGGACAATTGCACAGCTGAGCCCAGGGGCTCTGGTCTCTCTGCTCGGTGTCCCTCAGCTGCCTGACCTGGGCTGCTTTCTGAAACATGAATGATCTGGTGTGAGCACTCAATCCATCAAAAACTCTTGCTGTGCATGTAGCATGCTGCTTGGCATGATACTGGGAAGAGCTGGGGGGGTTGCTGCTGGGGCCCTGACATGACCTGTACCTGTAACGACTGCTGTATTCCATCCAACTCCTGTTTACTCTGGTGCTCGGTCAAGTCCAGCTGCTGTTTCAAGGACTGGATTTCTCTCTCTTTCTGATCCACCTCCCATTTGAGATTTTCCATCTAGAGATGGAAAAACATCACATGATCCAAAGAATTTTAAAATGGCTTTCTTGCATTATAAAATTGCTGTAACTCTATCTCTTTGTATCATTTAATACACTTAGGAAAAAAAAAATCCCTTTCCAAGAAGACAGGGAATGAAGTGAATGTGTCAAGCAGAGTCTTGTTCTGTAAGCCCTGTTAACTGGGGAGGGAAAGCTGCCCAGTGAGTCACCTCTTGGTTTCCTATGGGTTCTTTGCTCAGCTGCTCATCCAGCTGCTTCTGCAGCAGCTGGAGCTGGGTCCGGGCCTCTGCCAGCTCCGCCTGGAATTCTGCTATTTCCTGTGAGTGCTTCCCCTCCTGGATCCTAGCACAAAAAATGAGAAGGAATAAAATTACAGCGTTCTTCCAATGACCTTCCCACTCAAAAACGCTTTCAGTTGACTGTTAGATGTCCTGGGTAACATTCATAAGGACAAAACTCACGTACCGCACTCCCTGGATGGGGACTGTTCTAGGAGCTGTGAATGCACTTGCTCAACTAATGCTCACAACCCCTGGGAGGGCTTCTCCATGAGTGCCCAATCATAGATTACAATGGGAGGGAAAGTGTCGCAGAGTTCAATGCATGTGCACTGCCCAACACGTGTGCTTACACACGTTTGAGCCGAGACCCCCCAGTGGGAGCCCACAGTGAGCATCAGTGGTGGGCACAGCCCCCAGGACTCTCTGTCCTCACAGAAGGACCAGCAAGGCACAAAGTGGGAGCACATAGCATCAAGGTCAAAGTTTCAGTGTTAAGCTGCAAGCATTCTGAGATAGCAATTGGATGCATTTTTCCTCCTTAGATCTGCCTCCAGAGATCTGCCCAGCAATTTGCTAGAACACAGGGGACCCTGGTGTGTCGAAGGTGCTAACTGGAGATGAGATGGTGGTGGCACCCACTGCTACTTACTGGAGCCCGTCGGCCTCTGCCTGTAGCCTCTGGACCTCCTGCTCCTTGGCCTGCAGCTCCTTCTTCACCTCGCTCAGCTCTAAGGTGGCAGCCTTAAAGTGGCGGCGGTTGTGACCCGCTTCTGCCTTGGCTGCAGCAACCTAAAACAAAAAACATTAGCACTGTCAAGGACAGAGGCAGAACCTCGCAGCACGTGTGGAGGCAGCTGCCCCAACCCCCATCTCCTAGCTGCTCCTGCAGGCCTTCCTTCCACAGCTTTTCAAGGTGCCTGTCAAGGATGAAAGTACTGAACACACACTTGGCCTGAAAGCATGCAACGTGGCAGCAGCACCTGCTGAGCGAACCGTTATGTTCAACCTTCTTGGCCTCAGTGGTTCTTACAGTCATTCTCAAGTGTATCTGCATATTTCTTGTTACCTTTGTTCATAATTTATGCATTGAGGAAGAATCCACCTTTCCATCAGACCGTCTAAGTGTAATAATGCTACTGCTCATTTTCCTTTAAGGATGTAACTAGCTTTTTCATGGTTAACAACATTTTATCTCAAAGTTTTTGAGAAGATAAGCAAATTCTCAGAATATAACAACATTTTTCATTTGATTTTTCCAATATTTTAGTTTTCTTGTCTAACTACACTAGCAAGTACTTCATGTAAAAGAAGTTTAATAAAAATATTTATAGTATATGACAAATGAATATAGAAAGAACTCATATATTCCTGGAAAAACTCCAATAGAGGGTGTTAGCAGTGGCTGTCACTAGGTAGAGATTCAAGATATTTTAATCTCCACATGCACTAAAAATTGTTGCTAGTATGTACTATTTTTACAATTAGGACCATCAGACCAAATGTACTTGGAAAAATAGGCATCATTTACAATTACTGCCCTTAAAAAAAGAAATCAAATATACATCATCCCCTCAGCATTTCCAGTTAAAAATTGCCTAGTTACAACTTCTTTAAGGTGAGAATAAAACTATTAAGTGATACCTGAGTACAAATCAAAAGACAGGAAGGTGGGGGACAGAAAAGCAGGGAGTATTGCTGACTCAGTTTAGAACCATCAGATATGCAGCAACTGCAAGCAAGGATTAAATATGGCAAACAAGGCACATGTGGGTCAAGAAGAAGCTAATAATTGATCATGTAACAATATTCTTAATATATCTTAAAACTAGTACTACTTTAAAAGAATCTCTGGGGACTTCCTTGGCAGTCCAGTGGTTAAGACCCTGTGCTTCCAATGCAGGGGACACGGTTCAGATCCCTAGCTGGGGAACTAGATTCCACATGCTGTGCAGTGCAGCCAAAAAATATTTTTAAAAAATAATAAAAACTAAATAAAAGAATGTCTTACTGTCTCACTCATGAAATAAAAAAAAAAATTTCCTTCTATCTCTAGTGCATTATCATGAAGAAATGCAAAAGTAAGTGGCAAAACCCAGGTGACATGCACCTACACACGCAGGAGTGTGCCCACAACAAACGTGTTCTGCCGTCTGCTCTGGAAGGCACTGGGGACAAGAGGGCAAACTAGCCACAGACCTTGTCCCAGGATGCTGATGTTCTCATGAGGAAAGAGCTACACAGAAACCACAGATGATGCATCATGATGGTAAAACTTTAAGTCTACAGCCTGAGGTCCACTCCACTTGTGGGGTGGCCAGGGCAGGCCTCTCTGTGGGATGAGCCACTGATGATGAGTTCACTGATGCACTAGTGAACATCTGAGCGTGGAAGGCAGCAGCCAGGAAAACTGCTCTAGATGTCGAGAATGGCACGGGTCTCCAGAACCACTGTTCTTGGGTGCTTCTTTAACACAAATGGGGTCATCATATACTGTTCTTCAGTTTGCTTTTCAGCTCCACACTACATGCAGGGTCTCTTTCCCCAGCAAAGACACAGCTGTGGAGCTCTGTGCACACATCTTAGATCCGCATGACTGCTCCTTAGTTTAATCTAAGCCCTTTCTTCCACTGACAAGTACGGAGACTCCCTCCAGGCTCTGTCACCAACCCCATGACGACACCCTGTCCTTGGACCCATCAGCAAAGGTATTCACAGAGAAGTTCCTGGAAGGGAACTGATGTGTCAAGGGTACTAATGCTGAGTTTTTAGATATTTACAAGTTACATTCCAAAAGGCTCTGTGAGATTGCAGTCTGATACCAGCTGGAAGCCACACACCTGCTCCTCGAGGCCGTGCACCATCACCTTTTCCTTCTGTAGTGCGGCCTGCAAGGCCTGGACAAGCTGCTTCATCTGGCGGTCCTCTTCTTCCTTGCGCTGCAAAACTGCCTGCACCTACAGCACAATCCAAGAGGGGTAAGGAAGGAAGGACATCAAATTTCCAAAGCCTGAAGAGCCCTGGGAGAAAGCACAGGCCACTGTGATCAGGGTCATGTGAGGGAATCAAGCATCACGTGGGAACAAGACATCATGACATGTTATCAACAAAGGTACAAGCCAGGAAAGTGTGAGATTTCTACTTCTGGAGAACATTGTTCTCAAAACTGAAATCTCAGATCACGTGAGCACAATCATATGATCATATTCAAACATAGGGTTAGGAGCCCAAAAGATGCATATAAATCAGGGGTTATCAATGCAGTTGTCTTCATGGCGAGGAAGGTAACTCAGATGGTGGGAACTAGCACATAGGAAAATCTGGAAGCTCTTTAAAGTCCGGATTATTCAAGGCGGGGGCTGGGCTGGGCTGGGCTGGTAGAAAACCCAGAGGGGCTGCAGAGCTGAGGAACTGACAGCGGGGTCTGTAGGGTGACATCCACCAGAGTTCGAACCTCAGTGCTGAATCACAGGAGGCCCTCAGGTCGGAGCTAGGAAAGGGTCTCCTCTGCACCCCCAGGGAACCTTAGGGACTGAGTCTAGTTCCTTTACAGCTCAGCTTCCCTGCTCCACCCCCACCTCAGGACAGGCAGAGGGGCTGAGGCTTCAGCAGATCCTCTAGGCCTCCGTCTCCATGCCTCTACTCTGCAGGCATCTGTGATGAAGCACAGACGATGCAGTCAAGGCCCTCAGAGTCTGCCTGGCCTGCAACAGGTTTCCTCCTGCTTCCGGCAAATGAGTTCCAATACCTGAAGGTTCAGCTGAACTAGGTCTGCTTCCCTCTTGGCTAATGCCGTCTCTAAGATGCTGTTGTGCTCTCTCAAGGCTGCATTGGACTGCCCGAGGCCCGTGAGCTTCCCTCTCTCGTGCTCCAGTTCCAAAGCTAGCTTCTTATTGGTCTCCTCAAGGCGCTTTATCTTCCTCCTAAAGCCTCTGGACTCTTGAAGCTGAAACAAATCAAAATCACCGGTTTTTGGAGCCACTGTACTCCAGGCACCGAATGAATAATACCACAACACAACAACACACAGCTGAGCACCGGATGCAGCAGACCCTCGCTCCACAGCTGGCAAGGCTGCTGTGGCCACGCCTGCTTCTCTCCTAGACCCACAGCCGACAGCCAGTCCTCTCCTGCGGACTGTGGGCTTCTGGAGAAGCACATCCAGGTTGGAGCCCAGGCGGGCCTAGAGCTGCGTGTGACAGAGATGACCATGAAATGTGCACGCAGCCTGCAGCTCCCGACAGCCACCTTGGGACCCTGTGCAGAAGCCAGGGGACATCACCATGCTGCAGCACGTGGCACCACCTGAAGCCACAGCTGTCTCTGAGCCTGAGGGTTATGTGGAGATCTTCCGGGCTGGGTTTCTTATTTGCCACACTGGAGTGAGAGCAGGCACAGCAGGCCTCACTGAATTGCATGAAGGGTGTCCAGCAGTGCAGGTGGTCAGACCCAGGGGAGTGGATGGACAACCCCCAAAAGCACAGAGTGGAGGCCAAGCACTCAGACTCGGCTGCACCCCGACCCTGCACATGGGGCAGTGCTCATCCCTGGGCAGTGGGACGGCAGGGTTTGGCCTACCTCGTCCTCCAGCTCCAGCACCTTCTCCCGCTGCTCCTCCAGCTCCTGGCCGGTCAGAGAGATGACCTCCTGCAGCTCCCTCTCCAGCATCATCTTGCTGTGGCTGACAGCCTGCAGCTCCGCCTCCAGCACCTGGACCCGCTCCTGACGGCCGGGATGGAAGGTGCGTTTGGTTAGGGTCTCACCAAAGCCCCCCACGTCAGCATGAGGCTGCCACTGACGGCAGCCCACTGACGGCATGAAGCTGCCAGCCACATGTGACAGCCTTCCCTCTCCTTCAATGAGACACAATGAAGTACCAGGTGTCACACAGTAATGACTAACTTTTTCAGTTAATGCTTTGAAAAGACAGAAAGGTAAGAGCTATAAATTATTGTCTTTGGCAAATAAATAAGTAGATTAATTAAGCAGACAGATACTTTAAAACAAAATGGAAACTGCAAATAAGTTCTCCTCCTGATACTGTATAAAGTAAGTGTGTGAGAGGGAATTCTGAATTTATATATTTTGGCAATAGAACACCACACTATGCTACAGTGTCCTCCAACTCATGAATTCTCAAATTGATAGAAGAGAAAAACAAATATGAGAAAAAAATACAAATACTAAGCTTAAGTGAAATGACTCAAAATCTGTGGGTAATAAACGAAATGCAAATTAACTGAGGCAGAGCTTCATGCCTACTAGCGGGTGTGAAGGGAGGTGGTAGGCTCCACACTGCCGGGATCTGGGGAACCAGGGCACTTGTGACTAACACAGAGTGGCAGTGCAGCCCCAAGGGACACCTGAGGGCCTTTACGTATGAACACACCCCCCTACACACACACACACACACACACACGGCACTTGTGACTAACACAGAGTGGCAGTGCAGCCCCAAGGGACACCTGAGGGCCTTTACGTATGAACACACCCCCCTACACACACACACACACACACACACACACACACACACACACACACACGGCACTTGTGACTAACACAGAGTGGCAGTGCAGCCCCAAGGGACACCTGAGGGCCTTTACGTATGAACACACCCCCCTACACACACACACAGAGGAGAAGCACGCCTGCCTGCTGCCCTGCCCTCCTTCCCACAGGCTCTCCCTCAGGATGCCAGAGGAGGAAGAGAGGCTCCAGAGGACGCAGCCCTCAACCCTTGCCATGCGCACATTCCCTCTTCCTTCTGACGCCAAGCGTTTCATAGCCACTTCCATCCACTATGCTACACATGCTGTCTGACCCATGGGCTTGTCTCCAGCACCACCCCCCACCCCCGTTCCCCTGGCGCTGGCCTCCACGGGGCATGGGGCTCCACGAGCCCCACCATCAGCTCCTCCCGTTGCCATCCTGCCGCCTCCACTTCGCTCCCAGCACCGTTACTACCCGAGGCTCCCCCACCTCCACCCGGGGCAGGTCTCAGTCTGCTCTGTCTCACGCAAGAGCCAGCCCAAACTTCCCCTGCAGCCAGACACCCACCCACCCCGTGCCCCCAGACCCAGCACACAGCACAGCTGGCACAGGAGCACCCCTCTGCTGAGATGCCCCCTTTCACTGAAGGCGAGTTCAGATGTCACCTTTCCCAAAAGCTTTTCTGGACTCTCCAACCCTCACCCTGAACCCTCAACATGCCGCACTCATGCGCTCACAGAGCTTCACCTACTTACAGAGCCTCCTCCCCACAATGAGGCAGAGGAGGACTGGAGCGAGCAGGGGGCATTCCACACGCTTCATCAGGATCCCTGGTCATTTCACGACCATGAGGTATCTGAGAAAAACACTGCCCACACGCTTGCCCCACATTGCTTTTCTAGACCCTCTAAGAGGGTTTTGGAGGGGAGCTGCCTATAAACGTCATGCCCCTACACCAAGTCTCTGCAAGTGGCCGAAGCAAACGAGTTACCCACATGCAAGGTGAGGTCGCTGCCGCCAGTGGCTGCCTGGGCTCTCAGCTGGCTCAGCTCGGCCTCGGCCGCCTCCTTGGCCGCGAGGGCCTCCTGCAGGCGGCGGCTGAGGATGCCCACTGCATTCTCATAGGCCTTGTGCTTGGTCTTCATCTCCTTCTGTGCGCTGGTCAGGTCCGAACCCAGACGCTTCATCTTCTGCTTCTGTTCTGTGATGGCTCTGGGATGTGGCAGAGACAGAAGGAATCTCAGCTCACCTCTGAATTCACATGCCATACCAAGCACACGCGAAGAACATGTCCATCCAAGCCCCATTCCTCTAGGGCTCTGGATGGAGGCTGTCCCGGCTCCACCCTGTCCAGCTCCGCCACTGCTCAGATCTGCCTCCTCAGGATGTGGTTGGTGGGTGCCCCTGAGGAGCCTAGCACTGCATTTCAACGGCCCCGCTCCCCTTTTGGAGCTGTTTAGATGATTAGGTGGAGGCAGAAACAGTCCCCTCCTACCAAAAAGAAAGACTTCCAGCGATCCTCCTGATCAGCAGCAAGAAACTCAACATTCAGGCTCACAGTAAAACAGTGGCTGACCAGAGCAGAGTGCTGTGGGACACACCTTGGGAGTGGAAGGGCCTAGCGTGGGCTGAGGGGGACCAACACAAGTGTCCGCCCTGGGCAGGGAGCTGGGGCAGGAAGGGCACTGCAACAAGTTCTTGACACAAAAAAGCAACAAAAACAAAAACAGACAAGGGAGTGTTTGTGAAAGGATATGCTATGTTGGCACATCCACGTGTAACCATCAAGTCTGGACGGAATCACTTTTGCAGCTTTAAATCTGGACTCTGACATCTAAGCCTCCTGGGGTAGACCAGTGAGGGCTGGACACACCGTGCTGGGGTCCCCTGGTGTGGACCAGTAAGGGCTGGACAGAAAGTACTGGGGTCCCCTTCATGGTTCATAATCCCGCCCGACCTCCCCCAGCACACGCCCTGCCCGCATACTTCGTGGCTTCTTGCTGCAACTCTTCTATCTGTTTCTTGAGTACCTCGTTGGCCTCCGTCAGAGCGACCATCTGCTCTTTATCAAACTGCAAAGACTTCAAAGAAAGACAGGAAAAGACAAAATGAGGAGCGTCAGGCCCTCCACCCGAAGCCCCAGTGTTGGGACCGGCTTCCTCGTGGGTAAATGGTGCCCTCTCAGGGCTGCCTTACAGGACACAGGTTTTGAGGAAGATCCAGACAGAGAGTCCTGAGGTAAGTGACAACATTAACAAAGGTTAGGAGCATCCTGAGTTGCCTGTGCCAAGGAATGTGGTGGAAACAAGTGAGAAGAACTGGCCAGTGGGGAAACCTCTGGCATCCGGATCCCACCCGGGGGCCCCACTGGACTCCCTGACAGAGCCCCCAGGCCCCTCCTTGGTTTCTCCCAGCACCCCCGGGGCAGCCTTGTGCCCCCTCCTGGCCTCACCCCCTGCCCCGTCTCCCCCTGTGCAGTGAGCATCAGCCCCCAGGCCCAGCTCGGCCCTCAAAGACTGAACCCCTCAGTGAGCCCTGTGCTCCCACAGCTCCCAGCCCTCTTGTCCCGCCTGTGCCCTCACAGCCCTCAGCTGTGGCCTCCAGCCCACCTGCCCCGCTAGACCCTGCCTGGCCTGCTTGTGGGATTTCTGACACGTCACATGTAAGACAAAGCCCTTGGTCTGACTCCCTGCCCACTGTTCTCCCAGGTCTACCATCTGCCTCAGTTTCTCACACTTGCCATGCTCCTCAGCTGCAGGAATCTGGCCTGAGGTCTCCCTCTCCCCGTCCCATTCCAGAGACCCTCTGATACTGCCACCACCATCTCTCACGGGCTCCTGCCTCCACACTTGCCTCCCCTAGACCACAGGGGCCTTCGGGCATGCACAGCGAATCCGGCTGCACCACATTTAAAACCTAGAGCACAAACCAGCGTATTCCTCATGCACCCTGCCACCCGCACAGAACTCTGTGCCATCCCACACCCAGCAGCCCCCTGGCTTTCTGCTGACTCTCCAGCTCTCAGACGCTGGTTCTAGGCCTCCTTCACAGCTGTATCTGTATCTCTGCCTGGACCACCCCTCCCAACCCTCCAGCATCTGAGCTCCAGGAGGGCCTTTTCCAGGTTACTTTTCTAAAAACCTCTCCACATGTCCCTGCCCACCCACCATACAGCCCCAGGCACGTTCAGCTGAGCCCTCACACATCAGACACGCCCCCAAACCTGTAACTGCGTCTCCATCTCGTCACGCTCCCTCTGTGCCGAATGCAGGTGCCCTTCGAGATCCACCACCTGCTGCTGGACCTGTGACATCTCCTTCTGCAGGCGTGAGTGCTCCACCTCCATGGACCTCTTCTCCCCTTGAAGTTTCATTAACTCCTGCCGCAACTCCTTCACCTCTGAGTCCAGCCTCTTCTTCGTGGCCTTCAGCTCACTGATGAGCTGGTCTTTGGAGGTGGCATCGCGGCGGTAGGCCTCCACCATCACCTGCCCAACAAAGACAGAAGCTGCAGCCAGTGGGGTGGGGCTTCCAAGGGGTTGAATGGCATAAACAAAAACACTCACCGCTTACATCTACAACACTTTTGGGGAGCGAAGATAATGTATTTCAGCAAATGCACGATACCGCCCACTGAGATGTCACAATTTTACAGTCCTCAACATGTCTGGGTGAGACACATAGCAACTACACCAGCAGCTGGGGTTCCTGACCATGTCACCTTCTTGGGGGAATGTGGCCATTCCTTCTCCCTCTACTTGCCCTGCCTGACTTCTGAAGGCACCCCTGCTTGCACCTCAGTGACAAAATCCCCCACCACTTATAACATTCTCAGTCGCCCTTCCTCGGACCCTTGGTGACACTCTGTGTTCATTCGTCCAGAGCAGAATTGGCTTCACTAATGTGAAACACCTTATTTCAATGCTAGACTGTGGTGTGACCGTTATCAAAGACACGCTGAACAAGAGGCTTGGGGCTCTGTGGAAGCAACACGTGCTCATGCTACGTGATGGCAGGGCACATGATCTGTGAGATAATAGATGCCAAGCCCATCCTGAAAATGCACCTGACTTCAGAGATATAAAAATGGGAGGGGTGAGATACGTGTTTTAGAATCAGTGAAGTGCCTTAAAAAACCTGGAGCCAAGCTGTTACCTTCCTCTTGAGTGATTTCTTTCCAGTGATAAGATTAAACATATAGGATTTTCTTCATGCACTTGTTTTGTGGGAAGAAAACTAACCACATGTTCTTACCTTTTGTTGAAGAAACTGTTCCTTTATTTTCTGTGTCTGCTTTTTCAGAGTGCCAGCTTCCTGTTGCAGGTGCTCCACCTATGAGGGACATGAGTGCAGATGTTACACTGATGGCTCCAGGAGGGTCCTGTGTCTCGGGGGGACACATGTGCACAGAGGCATCAACAACCTGCCTCCGAGCATCCTGTCCTAGAAGGTAACAGTCAGTCAGTGTCTGCAGAAAAAGTGTACCTACTCCTTGGAGAGAAAACATGTCACTGACTTCCTTTTGATGTTCATGGAACAGGATTTGAAGACAACATTGTTCCTGACACTAATTCTGCTTCCTCCACACCCTGCAGTTTTCTTGTTCTGTATTTGTTTACTGGTTGCTTGCATCACAGCATGGCAGCTCCCAGGTGTGGGACCATCAGGCCATCTCCCCACCCTCATCCACTCTGTCGATGTGTCCTGGAGGTCACACTAAAGTCAGGCAGCCAGGAAGGAAAAAAAACA
The DNA here is from genome assembly GCF_001704415.2 of Capra hircus. Lineage (NCBI taxonomy): Eukaryota > Metazoa > Chordata > Mammalia > Artiodactyla > Bovidae > Capra > Capra hircus. Next base: position 26,755,512 of record NC_030824.1, read on the forward strand.
ATCGAAGTTCTAAGTGGCTTTTCCCAAGTCTGAGCTCCTCATCGTAGGTAGATTGAAACAAGCGTTTCCTGGCAGATTACTTTCAAAGCCTCCAACAACTGTTTTCTAGTTTTCAGCCATCTCCACACCCAGCCGCCGACCCAGGACTGGAAGTACCACACTAGAGGCTATGAACCCTTTCCCCACTGAGCCCTGGGCCCTGCCCTGCAAGTGTTCCTCCATGTTTAAAAAGCAAGGTGTTCCAAAACAGGACCAAACAAATAAAATGAATGGCCAGACAATGAGCATTACTTCTCGTATGCATGATTTCCATTCATAACAAAGTGACAGCAAATTGCATTACCTGGCTGGACTTGATGGCTAATTCTTGTCTCAACTGTTCTAAAGTGTCCAACGTGTCCTGGGCCCCCTCTTCCAGGCGTTTCACCCCTCTATCGAATTCCTCTCTGCTGCTCTGGGCTGCCTGCAGAGCCACCTCCAAGACGATCTTCTCATTCTGCAGGGCCTGGATGGCGTCTTCTCTGGAGGCAGCTTCCCCCTGCAGCTCCTCCAGCCTGGCCTGCAGCTCATCGTAGCGCACCTGCAGGTCCCCGAGGGACTGCTCCTTAGTCTGCAGAGTCTCCTGCGTTGAGGTGAACTGCTTCAACAGGTCCAGGTGCTCCTGCTGCAAAGCCTCCAGCTGCTGGTCTCGCTGATGCAAAGTCAACTTCACCTGGAAAAGAAGGAACCAAAGTCAATGTGACTGCTCTTGAACAAAAACACTGTGTGCTCCAAGAGTTTACTTTTTCCGTGCTCAGGTTTTAAGCAATCTGGATGGATGCTCTGGAGGCAGCCTTCGGTGTAAAGCTGTGGCACAGAACATGAGTAGAAGATGGACAGACCAGCACAAATGAGCACCGTGAGGCTGGCCGTGGCACCGGGGCAGTGACGAGAGCCCCAGCAGGTGCTTGCCTGCTCCAGTTGCTGCTCCAGCACCGCCGCCGAGGCCACCATCTTTTGCAGCTGCTCCTTCTCGTCTTCAAACTCCTCAAGTCTCCTCTGCAGGTCCTCCTCTACCATCGTCTTCGCCTCTTGAATCTGCACAAAGGCAGCTTCCTGGTCCAGCATGTCAGCCTGAGCCCAGAAGAAAGAAAATTTCTTAAAAAAGCAGGACTTGGACTTCCCTGGTGGCCCAGTGGTAAAGAATCCGCCTCCAAATGTAGGGGACATAGGTTTGATCTCTGGGCCAGGAAGATTCCACATGCCTCAGAGCAGCTGAGCCCATGTGCCACAACTACTGAGGCTGTGCTCCAAAGCCCAGGAACTGCAACTACTGAAGCCAGTGCACCCTAGGGCCCATGCCTCACAACAAGAGAAGCCACGGCAACGAGAAGCTAGTGCACTGAAACAGAGAGTATCCCCCACTTCCCACAACTAAAGAAAGCCTACGTGCACCAAGGAAAATGCAGCACAGTCAAAATAAAGAAATATTTTTTAAAAAGGAGGATAACCTGATGGCTACAGATTCAGCAGACAAACCAACTACCCTGGAGAGAAGCCCTGGTCTCCATCACCAACCTGTCCACGACCCACAGACAGAAAGCCCAAAAGTGACAAGAGGGCAGAAAGCTGGTGTCCTCCTGCTGCCCATGAGACAGGCTAGCTGCTTACTCCTTTACCCACAACTCCCTTGCTGACTCCTGGACCCGGCTGAAGAGAGAAGCAAGCGGTCCACCCGGTTTTAAGAACTAAGATAAAGTGATGAATGAAAACGCCATGACGACCACTTGTGTGAAGACAGGCTGTACAGCACATCCCCATTTTGGGGTGTGATACACGGCACACTCTCTTCCACAAGATTATTTCCTGATGCCACTTGGTAAAACTAGAGATCAGGGCCAATGGGGCAAATAAGGCATTCATCATGACTATGTAGATAAGACTGAACATCTGGGTGTTTTCTTAGGAAAAAATGCATGAGCTTATAACTTAAAATCTTCTCAGTTCTTTGACACTGAGCCCTTGAAACATGTTTGACAAAACATGACTGTCTTTTAACATCCACATCATCTGTGAGGACAAAGGCGCACATGGGGAGGCAGGGACCACTCTTGTCATAGGATGCCAACCTTCCACGTGCTCCTAAAAGACCACTGATGTTCTCGGCATAAAACTGCCCTGAATACACTGCCGGGATGCCGCAGACCCTTGTTCGCCTTTACTTTTCCAAAAAGCCTGTGAAGCAGATATTATCCACATTTAATACAAAGAGAACAAAGCCCAGAAAGGTTAAGATATTAAGTCCAGGGCCTCAGAGCTGACAAACAGCACAGTTCAAAGCCTCTGCATCTCCTTCCCCGGGGATAATCCATGGAGATGGCTGAACACGGTCCTAACTACTCCTCGTGGGTGCTGGAGGGTGAAATGTTAATGTAGGCTGAGGGCTGAACTAGGCTGGCCCACATGGCAGCTCACAGAAGGGCCACAGGTTACCACTAACAACTCAAGAGACAAGAGACGGGATGGGCATAGAGCGAACATGAGGGACAGAATGCCGAAACCTTAGATAACTGCAGATGGTTCAAAAAGGACATTTTAAAAGATATACGGACATATGTACATATACAGTACTAATGTTAACATGTATATGTGTGTATTGTTTTATTTTCTTGATCTACATAAAAGAAAAATACCCAAACCCCAAGACCCAGAAGGAGCTTGGCCCACCTCAATGCCCTGGAGCTGGGCGGCAATGCGCTCCTTCTCCTTGATGGACCTCTGCTGGGTTTCCGTCAGCTGGTGGGACAGGGACACGTTCTCAAGCTTCAGGTGCTCCAGAAGGCCCGCCTGGCTCATCTGTCCAACCTTCAGAGAAAAACAACAGAAAGTTTCAGGTTGCTAGACTCCAAACACAAGCCCAGCCCAGTCCAGCCCCTCACTCTGGTGGCCTCAGGGTCTCTGCACAGTGCTGGCACCCAGAAGGGCCATTCCCTAAGACCCCTCCACTGTGACACTTGGGCCATCCGGCTTCTATGTGCTTAAGAGGGGCTAGCCAGCAGCCCAGAACTCAGTGCTCATCACCCCTATGACGGTGTGCTCTGTTGCAAGACCTGCACAATAGTTTCCACTGAAGGTGTATCTCTGAGCCCCTGAGGTGAGGGCCCTCATCTGGGCGGCAGGGACAGCCAGGAATCTAACCATCAAATGAACTGACCTATGGGGTGACACATCTTGGGCCCTGCCCTCTCAATGTCTGACTATCCTGGACATATCAGGTTGACCCTGGCCATTCCCAGGAAGAGGCACTGGCTATCCACTCAGTGTCTGACCCAGACCTTCAAGCACATCCCTTCCAGAGCCAGTGTGAATGCTCCAAGACTTGTAAGATGCCAGGTGCGGCCAGACGTTGTGAGCCTCAGGGTTTAAAATAGAAGGTGCTCAGAACAAGGGAAAGCGTAATTCGCCGGGATTTTATTTCAAGGTAACAAAAGAATAAAGACCACCCTGCATTCTCCTCTAGCCTGAGCATTCCTGAGACATATCTATGCTACTGGGAAAAGAGGACAAAAACTTATTACACACTCTAATCAAGGAATACAAACTTGGGTGCCACAGGTATTTGAATAAAGAAGCTATGGTTCTCCAACTGCCATTCCCTTGGAATCTTCCATTTCTGTCTTCCAAATGCCATTTCTGAATTATGTCAGGACACATAAATCTCGCTTCTTTAAATTTTTTTATGCATCAAAAAATCCACAATAGCTTCAAAATTGCATTGATTTGCAATGATTTATTTCCACCTACACTGTATGTAAACAAATGCTTATCTGTACGGTCCTCTTTTTAAATAGCACATGTTGAATCACATTCTGTGTTACTGTTTTGTAATTGTTTTCATTTAGCAATATATTGCGATAACTTTTTCTGATTAAAAATTAATTGTTAGAAAACTTATGAAAATAAAAATTACCAGAAATGGTACTGCCAAAAGAACATAAATTTTGTGTATTTATACAGATTTTTTTAAAAAGAGTTTTTGGTGGAGTAAGTACTTCATATCCTCCACTTGAGAAATAAAAGTTTCAATGTTTTGAACATTTTAACAAGTTAAATTACAATATTTAATCTGGACCAAAAAAAAAAGGGGGGGGAGGTGATAAAACCCACAGCAAAATTCAAAGAGAAGACAGGCTGACCAAGGTACCATCAGCACCTTCACAATTGGTCCAATTAGTCCAAACCCTAAGATTTGGGGCAAAGTGTATTACAGCAATTTGCCTACCACTCCCGGGTGCCTCCAGAGCACCCTGCAGACCTGGACCCACACCTGCTCCCACTGATGCAGAATCAGGGGCCAACATGCTTGCACCCTAACAACATGGAAAGACAGAGTGGGAAGTGTTTCCTCCGGGGTCCGGGAAATGCGTGTTTTCTGGAAGGATCCGGTGATCATGCAGCTGGAGGAAGGAGCAGCTCCGCTGGGAAGCAGCGTGTACTGTGCTCTCTGCACGTCAGAAACAAGACAGGAGGTAGTGAAAGGCGAGAGAGCTGGGGTGTAAGGGGTCCAGGACCCCAGCAGGCATGGATGTGATAGCTGGGTTCAGATAGCAGGTGCCTCTCAGAGAGGGGATGGGATGGATTAGTGAGAGCCAGGAACACAAGATGTCCCAGAGAGGGGGACTTTAGAATTTAAAATGCTCTAGCAGAAGCTGTGTCAGAAGATCACAGAAGGCAGTGACTACACGTCTTGGGGTGTGAGCTAGACAGGTGGTCAGCACATTTTAACAAAACCTTTCTATGAAATATAAACTCAGAAGTCTTCTCAATATGGAGGAAAAGCAAGTGTTCCACACAAGTCATGCAGTCTGGCCCTCTGGCCATGGTGGGGGCCGTACCTGGATGTGGGCCATCTCGCCCTGCAGCCTGACCCGGGCCTCCTGGGCCAGGGCGAGCTGCTGTTGGTACCACTGCCGGACACTCTGCAGGGACGCAATCTCAGCCTGAGATGCCTTCAGCTTGCTGGTGAGTGTGGCGCGCTCCAGCTGCACCTGCTGTAGCTGGCTCTGCAAGGCTGTCATCTGCTGCCGCAGGTCGTGGACTGAAACAGGCAAGAACAGTGCTCAGGCCACCGCATGGCCTGGGAAGCTCGGCCTACCCAGAGCGGGGACCTGCTGGTTCTTCTTCTCTTCAGCAGCGACGTCTAAAGTGCAAGCGAGGGCACTTAACCCTGGAGCAGGGCCATCCAAGTTAGGGTCTGGTCACTTCTCATCAACTAATAACACAAAACCTTGTTTTACATGTGCTTCTGTTGAAAGACACCTGACTTCACTTTCTGTGGATTCACTAACACTGAACTGACAGCTGACAGCACCCAACCTTTGCCTGGATGAAGCTTGTCTAGCATAACGATTTTCTCTGAAAAGTGCACCAAAACCATCCTGCACTTAGGAACACCAGACAGTGCTGGGGTTTACTGTAAATAGCAAAACCACCCCCAAAAGCACAAAAATAAACAAACAAAAAAATGGCACTAAATCGACCATAAAAGGGCACTTGGGGAACAAGAAGTGAACTGGAAAAACTACACCTTGTACATCAGGCAACCCCCACGGTTCTCTGCTCTGTACCTGTCTGTAAACAACCAGAAAGAGCTCTGAGTAGATTAAATTCAGTAAGTTGGTGAATTCATAACTAGGGAATCTGCAAACAGGGAGAGCGACTGTGTGTGTCTGGGAGCTTTCTGGCTTGAGACTTTGGCCTGATGAAGTCTGTGAGTCATCAACAAACTCAGGAATGGTATCCACAAGAAACTCCACTGGTTTGCTGATATGGTCAACTCTTAACACGGATGATGGGAGGGGGAACAGACAAGAAATCACAGCACAAACCCAAGTCATAGTCCAAACAAAACCAGTCAAATATTTAAAAAATAAATTTCACCAAACACTTAAGAAAACACTTACAATTTTAAATTCTAAAAATTTTAAATGAAACAAAAAAAATGACAGGATTCATGACCCCTAACCTTGGGAAATCCAACCTCTGCTCTTGAAATCCTTGAGAACGGATGTGCCTCAAAGTTCAGCATGGTAGGGCTTTAGGAAGGCAACTGGAGCATCCCCTGCACCCCAAATCCCCCACCCAGCTGGCACTATACTGTGTGCGGGTCACTGTTGACCTGCTCTGGTCAGGTCAGACCTTGCAACCTGAGCACTACAGAACTTTTTGAACATTATATTAATAATTTTCTTAAGGGACTGGGTATCATAAAATGCCCAGAGACTGAAAACATTAGGATGTTATATTTCTCAGCTGGTGCTCCCCACCACTCCCCCGCTTCCCCAGTATCAGGATAAAGCTCTTGTGACAGCAGCTTGTCACTCTTTTGTCATAAGATCCGAAACCTAGTCTCACAAGTCTTATGACCAAGACTCCACGTGGGCAGACCTGGTCCCTCACAGCCATCCCGCCGCACCACTCCCCATCTCTCAGGCTCCCAGACTTCAAGGATGAGGGTGGCATCTATCCAGGCTTCTGGAGGACCAGGATCTGGGCTGACACGCCCCTGTGCTCTGAGTGCCTTCTCCCCATCTCCAACCCCCCACCCTTCTCCTACCCACAGTGCACAGGAGATGCTGAGCCCACAGACCAGGTTCTTGGTGCCTGGACGTGGGTGGCTCATGGACTCTGGGAATGGAGTGTGCGTCCCCAGGATGAGCAGACAGCATGAGGGAAGGATCCCACAAGTCCTTCACTTACCACTAAGGCTCCCAGACTCCACTGTTTCATGTGTCTATCATTCTGAAGGGGGCTCCCCTAGGGACCCAGCTAGACCCAAAATCTGAACTTATGGAGGAAAAAGAAATATTTACTAGTCACTGGTCTCAGTGTTGCTTTTAAATACTCCAAACAGCATCTGCAATGCTGGACTAAGCAGGCGGGTCTAGCCCCCTAAGCAACAAACGACTAGGGAGACAGAATGAGTGGAAACAATTACATCTAACCATCAAAGGTCCAAAGTCCATTTCAGGGCCTAGAGGAGCTATCCCACGTTGAAGGTCAGGAAGGGCAGCGGTGAGGAGATAGATACCCTTCGTCCAAGGTAAGGAGCAGCGGCTGCAATTTGCTGGAGCAGCCGTGAAGAGATACCCCACACCCAAGGTAAGAGAAACCCAAGTAAGATGGTAGCTGTTGCAAGAGGGCATCAGAGGGCAGACACACTGAAACCATACTCACAGAAAACTAGTCAATCTAATCACACTAGGACCACAGCCTTGTCTAACTCAATGAAACCAAGCCAAGCAACCCAAGACGGGCGGGTCATGGTGGACAGGTCTGACAGAATGTGGTCCATTGGAGAAGGGAATGGCAAACCACTTCAGTATTCTTGCCTTGAGAACCCCATGAACAGTATGAAAAGGCAAAATAATAGGATACTGAATGAGGAACTCCCCAGGTCAGTAGGTGTCCAATATGCTACTGGAGATCAGTGGAGAAATAATTCCAGAAAGAAAGAAGGGATGGAGCCAAAGCAAAAACAATACCCAGCTGTGGATGTGACTGGTGATAGAAACAAAATCTGATGCTGGGAAGGATTGGGGGCAGGAGGAGAAGGGGACGACGGAGGATGAGATGGCTGGATGGCATCACTGACTCAATGGACGAGAGTCTGAGTGAACTCCGGGAGTTGGTGATGGACAGGGAGGCCTGGCGTGCTGTGATTCATGGGGTTGCAAAGAGTCGGACACGACTGAGCGACTGAACTGAACTGAACTGAACTGAAGCCACCCCTTGACACGCATGCAAAAACATGTAGAATTCCACAAGTTCAACCAAAGATAACACTCCATTAGGCGAGTGGACACTTCATGTACAAATTAGAAGGGATAATAACCCCTCAGCACATTGATGGGACAGTAGGTCAGTCCCCAGAGCAGACAGGGAGAAGGAAATGACAGAGGACACGATAGTTGGATGGCATCACCAACTCAATGGACATGAGTGTGAGCAAGCTCTGGGAGATGGTGAAGGACAGGAAGTCTGGCGTGCTGCAGTCCATGGGGTTGCAAAAAGTCGGACACAACTGAGCAACTGAATAACAACCAGAGCAGATGAGACGAAACGTCCAAGGGCATAGGCCCTGGGTACCTGCATACAACTAAGGGGCAGATGCGGGACCGCTCACCTGTGTTGTCCTTACTGAGGATGCTTCTCTGCATCTCCTCCACTTTGGCCATTAGTCTCTGATATTGCTCCTCTGCCACCTGCAGGTCACTGTTGGAGGACGCCAGGCTGGCATTCTTGGCTTCTAGCATGTTCTGCAGGTCAGTCATTGCCTGCTCAAGGTCCCAGCAGGACTGCTTCAAGGTGTCCACTTCTGAACTGAGTGAATCTTGCCTCTGCTGGCTGCTATGGCTGTGCTCCAGCTGCGCCTGCAGCCTCGTGTGCAGAGCAGCCAGTTGCGCCTGCAGCTCAGCCTTTTCTTTAAGTGCCTGGAGAAACACACAAACAGCCATGCTGACTCTCGGAAAAATAAGTCACTTCCACCCTGCCTAATAAGAGGGCTGCCAAAACTCAGCCAGTGAGATAAAGAAAGGTGTCCAACAGGTGGCCTTTACAGGAAAGCACCACACTGTACTAAATATTCAGGAACTTGAGCATTATAGCTATCCCAAAGAAGGGGATTCTCCAATCAGGCCCAGCAGGCAGGTAGGTGGGGTGAAGACAGAATGTGCTTGTTTTCTGCATGGCGGCACCTGAGCAGGCCAGCATCAGGGGAAGAATCTGTGATCACCTTCTCACCCACAAGGATGTTGAAAAAAGAAAAAAGTACATACAGACACACACACACACACACACACACAGACACACACACACACAAAATACCTGAGAGCTGAGGGATCTCTAGTAGATGCAGAGCAGTCAGATTCAAGTTTGGGAAAAACCAAACCCACAGAACACATCAGCCGGGAAAGGACACCATTACATGAGGCCTTGCAGCCAGGGGCACAGAGCAGCCTGAGGCACCATCTGTGCTAGGTGGCAGGACCACAGGGACCCCTGTCTGATGGACATGCCAGGAACTGACAGGAAAGGTGGGGCCAGCAGAAGGCCCAGGCACTTGGAGCACCAGAGAAGAGACAGGGAGCAAAGGGCACAGTCCCCACCCATCAGCATCTCTCACCCACCATAAAGTCAGCCTATCAGGAGGTGCATGTAGAGCAATTTCAAAATGCAAAAAGGAGCAGACAGCTGTACATCAACATACAATAGGAGAAAAACAACCTTGGGAAGACAAACAACAGATACAACAAACAGAAGAACAAATACCCAAAGAAAAGAAGCTAACTGAGCAGATGCAATAAGATTTTGTAGTTAAGCATAATTAGTGTCTTCACAGAAATGCCAGCAAGTTTTACACCCGTAACAATCCACAAAGATCTTGGCTTGGACACAGCCGAAGAGCAAATCAAATTCCAGGAGGATTAGTTCAGTTCAATTGCTCAGTTGTGTATGGCACATCAGGCTTCCCTGTCCATCACCAACTTCTAGAGATTGCTCAAACTCCTGTTCATTGAGTCGGTGATGCCATCCAACCATCTCATCCTCTGTCATCTCCTTCTCCTCCTGCCTTCAATCTTTCCTAGCAACAGGGTCTTTTCCAGTGAGTCAGTTATTCACATCAGGTGGCCAAAATACTGGAGCTTCAGCTTCTGCATCAGTCTTTCCAATGAATATTCAGGACTGATTTCCTTTAGGATAGACTGATTTAATCTCCTTGCAGTCCAAGGGCCTCTCAAGAGTCTTCAACACAACAGTTCAAAAGCATCAACTCTTTGGCACTCAGCTTTCTTCATAGTCCAACTCTCACATCCATACACGACTACTGGAAAAACCATAGCTTTGACTAGATGGACCTTTGTTGGTAAAGTAATGTCTCTGCTTCTTAATATGCTGTCTAGGTTAGTCATAGCATTTCTTCCAAGGAGCAAGTGTCTTTTAATTTCAAGGCTACAGTCATCATCTGCAGTGATCTGAGAGTCCAAGAAAACAAAGTCTATCACTGTTACCATTGTTTTCCTATCTATTTGCCATGAAGTGATGGGACTGGACGCCATGATCTTCATTTTTTGAATGTTGAGGTTTAAGGCAGCTTTTTCACTTTCCTCTTTCACTTTCATCAGGAGGCTCTTTAGTTCCTCTTTGCTTTCTGCCATAAAGGTGATGTCATCTGCATGTTTGAGGTTATTGATATTTCTCCTAGCAATCTTGATTCCAGCTTGTGCTTCACCCAGCCTGGCATTTTGCATGATGTACTCTGCATATAAGTTAAATAAGCAGGGTGACAATAAGTAGCCTTGACGTACTCCTTTCCCAATTTGGAACCAGTCAACTGTTCCATGTCTGATTCTAACTGCTGCTTCTTAACCTGCGTACATTTCTCAGGAGGCAGATAAGGTGGTCTGGTATTCAATCCCATCTCTTGAAAATTTTCCACAGTTTGTTGTGATCCACAGTCAAAGGCTTTGGTGTAGTCAATAAAGCAGAAGTAGATGTTTTTCTGGAACTCTCTTGATTTTTCTATGATCCAACAGATGTTGGCAATTTGATCTCTGGCTCCTCTGCCTTTTCTAAATCCAGCTTGAACATCTGGAAGTTCTCAATTCATGTACTGGCGAAGACTCGCTTGTAGAATTTGGAGCACTTTGTAGAACTTTGCTAGCGTGTGAGATGAGTGCAACTGTGTGGTTGTTTGAATATTCTTTTGCATTGCTTTTCTTTGGGATTGGAATGAAAATTGACCTTTTCCAGTCCTGTGGCCACTGCTGAGTTTTCCAAATTTGCTGGCATATTGAGTGCAGCACTTTCACACCATCATCTTTTAGGATTTGAAATAGCTCAGCTGGAATTCCATCACCTCCACTAGCTTTGCTTGTAGTGATGCTTTCTAAGGCCCACTTGATGTCACATTCCAGGATGTCTGGCTCTAGGTGGTTGATCACACCATCATGGTTATCTGGGTCATAAAGATCTTTTTTGCATAGTTCTTCTGTGTATTCTTGCCACCTCTTCTTAGTATCTTCTGCTTCTGTTAGGTCCATACTGTTTCTGTCCTTTATTGTGCCCATCTTTGCACGAAATGTTTCCTTAATATCTCTAATTTTCTTGAAGAGATCTCTAGTCTTTCCCATTCTATTGTTTTCTTCTATTTCTTTGCATTGATCACTTAGGGAGGCTTTCTTATCTCTCCTTGCTATTTCTTTGGAACTCTGCATTCAAATGGGTATATCTTTCCTTTTCTCCTTTGCCTTTAGCTTCTCTTTTCTCAGCTATGTGTAAGGCCTCCTCAGACAACCATTTTGCCCTCTTGCATTTCTTTTTCTTGGGGATGGCCTTGATCACTGTTTCCTGTACAATGTCTTGAATCTCTATCCATAGTTCTTCAGGCACTCTGTCTTCGGGCACACTTGTCACTTGAATCTATTTGTCACTTCCACTGTATAATTGTGAGGGACTTGATTTAGGTCATACCTGAATGGTCTAGTGGTTTTCCCTACTTTCTTCAATTTAAGACTAAATTTTGCAATAAGGAGTTCATGATCTGAGCCACAGTCAGCTCCCGATCTTGTTTTTGCTGACTGTTTAGAGCTTTTCCATCTTTGGCTGCCAAGAATATAATCAATCTGATTTTGGTATTGACCATCTGGTGATGTCCATGTGTAGAGTTTTCTCTTGCATTGTTGGAAGAAGGTGTTTGCTATGACCAGTGTGTTCTCTTGGCAAAACTCTGTTAGCTTTTGCGCTGGTTAATTTTGTACTCCAAGGCCAAACTTGCCTGTTACTCCAGGTATCTCTCATGTTCCACAGGAGGACAAAGTGAAAACCATGTACAACCAAAAGGAACCTTGAAACCTCAGTAATCACCTCTTCAGTCTGGAGTTTATGCAGCAGAGCAAGCATTCTAGTGTGGGTGCCCTCCCCACATCCCCACAGCACAGGTTACTGAGGGGACAGCCCCCACCCTCTACCCCACTGTCTTGACCAGACACCTCCCCAGGCCCTTGCCATCTTCATGCCAAGTGCAGAGAGTCAAAGGCAGCTGAACTGATTTACTCTGATCGTTGATAGGAATGCTGAGAATTAAGGGATGGAAAATGATTTTTCAGGCATATGCTAACCAGATAAAGCAAAATTCATATCAGAAAAAGCAAAAAGTACTAAAGGGACAAAAATGACAATTTCACTGGGCCAGAAAAAGGTGAAATCCACTCCAAAGATTGAACTGTTATGGTCTCTTAGGTCTCTAATAGCGGAGCTAGGAGGTATCCAAGGCAAATCCTGACAGAGATACAGGGAGAGACCCCACAGTCGGAGTGGGAAACTAGCATACCTCTTGCCAAGGCTGACAAACAGAACAGAGAAAAATAAATGGTTACGAGGACAAGGCTGCTAATGATGATAAAGCTTCTTCTTAAATACATCTGTAAAACTTGGTGTGTAGTGAATAGGAAATTTTACATTCTTTCCAAAGACATGGCACATTAATATATCCATCAAATTGCAATTACCTGACTAGCTTCTAATGATAAAGCTTCCAGCTGTCCTTCGAGTCTCATTTTTTCTTTAAGAACCTGCAACATTTCATCATGAGTTTCAGCAACAGAGCTTTCCATGGACACACTAGAGGATAAAGACAAAAGTATCAGGTGGTGGGAGTATAATTGATCATTATCTTCCTTTATACTGCCCATACTCTCCAGATTTCACACCCTTCTGGCCAGTCTCCCCTAATTAAAACAACTTTTTTTCATTGTGGTATAGGCTTCTCTCTAGTTGCAGCACTTGGGCTTAGTTGCCCCGAGGCACGTGACTTTAGTTCCCTGCTGCTGCTGCTGCTAAGTCGCATCAGTCGTGTCTGACTCTGTGCGACCCCATAGGTGGCAGCCCACCAGGCTCCCGCGTCCCTGGGATTCTCCAGGCAAGAACACTGGAGTGGGTTGCCATTTCCTTCTCCAATAGGTGAAAGTAGAAAGTGAAAGTGAAGTCGCTCAGTCGTGTCCGACTCTTAGCGACCCCATGGACTATAGCCTACCAGGCTCCTCCATCCATGGGATTCTCTAGGCAAGAGTACTGGAGTCGGATGCCACTGCCTTCTCCCCTTAGTTCCCTGCCAGGGATCAAACCTGTATCCCCTGCTTTGGAAGATGAATTCTTAACCATCTTTTCTAATTTTTAAAATTAGGTCAAGTCCTTAGGTTTAAGCCCTTTCCCTACATTTTTTAAGAAACAGATAAGTAAAAAGATTTAGGTAGAGAGTTAAAGCTCAAACTCTTGCCCACAGTAGGGCCTTTACAGCCAGCACAGGGCCAGAACACCTTTATGGAGACATGAATCCATGTCACATCAATGCAAGAAATCCTGGAAAGCAGAGTACCTTAACATTGCAGGTAAGCACTCATCAGACCCAGTTTCTTTTCTAACAAAGCAACAGAGAGTGTATAAATGAAATGTTAAGGACTGAGTGGGTACTCCGAGAAGAAGGTGGTGTCTTGTGGGCTCCAGCGTCACTCACCTGCTGCAGATGCTATTGGTCCGGCTTCGCGTCTCCCCGTTGACTTCCTGCCTCTGCTCTTGGTGCTCGGCTGCTGCAGCCTGCAGGACATCTGAGATGGAGGGGAACTGGCCCAGGGCTCCAACTGCGATCTCCCTGCCACTGACCACGTAGGGGGCCTCACGCGTGCCCCCCATGTTCGCTGGGATGCCTGGTGTCCCGCGGGTGGAGACGCTGCTGTAGGAGGAGCTATCGCTCTCCGTCCCGTCAGCCTCGGACACGTTGTCTCCAGTCAGGGACGCATTCTCCAGGCGGTCGTCAGCCTCGGGGCACAGGCTGACCTCAGACACCACTGATGTCGCGCTGCCTCGGTTCTGCTTCAGGGAGCCCCTGGTAGAGTCCGGAGCTGGAACATTTCCACCAGAATTCCGAACGTCTGAATCTTCAGTTCTGTAATCAGCCAGAGACCGAATTTTGCTTGATTTGGAACTTTTTTTCTCCTTAGGATGTGCCAGGAGCCCTAAGCTGCCCACCTTCGGCCCCCGAGGGACACTGGTGCGCAGGAAGGAATATTCTTTTGTCATAGCCACGGCACTGGCCCTCGGTAAGGTTTCTGGGTTCAACATGAGTTCAGGATCAAGTGTGCTAAAAAGTCTCGTTTTAGTTACAGGTTGACTGGACTGAGGAGGAAAAAAAAGTACAAAAATTATGTTTAAAATTGACAAGCAGCATTCAAAAATCGCCACCGAGAAAGGCCATACTGATTACATAAACAGAGCACCCTCCCGCCATGTTCCCACGTCACGGGCCTTCCATTCTTGACCTCACTCCTCCATGTCTATCCCAGGGAAAGTCCAAGCACAGGCCTATCATGATTGTGACCTGATGACATTGTAAAACACCTACTAGAGCAAGTCTTTCCTCATCATGCCTCCTTCACAAAATTTCCCTGCCTATTCTCTCATGTTTATTCTTTTAGATAAACCTTGAAATTTTTCAAGTTAAAATATTGGTCCTGTTGAATTAGAATTACCATAAATTTATAATTACTTACGGGATAATGAGCAGTTTTCCTCCATTTATTCATATCTATTTGCATGATCCTTGACAGAGAAACTTATGTAGTGTTTTATCTAGATTCTAAACCATTTTTGTTGTCATTTGATACTTAGAAATTATTTTGTTGATACTGTAAATATTATTTTTTCCCCTCTAATTTTATAACTGCTCATACTAGGATAACTACTTTTCATATCTGTATTTCAAACTGACAATTTCTGAACCCCAATTATTTTATAATATTCTAATAAACTTATAATAATAGAATTTTCAGTTGATTCGTCAGCATTTTTCTAAAGTGTTATCAACACCTGCAAATAACAATGTCATTTCTCTTATATTTTTTGCTGCACTGGGTCTTTGTTGCTGCACAGGCTTTTCTCTAGTTGAGGCAAGCAGGGGCTACTCACTAGTTGCGGTACATGGGCTTCTCATTGTGATGACTTCTCTTGTTGCTGAACACAGGTTCTAGGGCATGTGGGCTTCAACAGGTGCAGCATGTGGGCTCGGGAGTTTGCAGCTCCTGGGTTCTAGAGCATGAGCTCAATAGTTGCGGCACATGGGCTTAGTTGCTCCACGGCATGTGGGATCTTCCTAGACCAGGGATCGAACCCATGTCTCCCACACTGGCAGGCAGATTCTTCACCACTGAGCACCAGGGAAGCCCTCTTCTATTTTTTAATACTTATATCTCTCATTTCTTTTTCTTATATCATTGTGTTATCTAGAACTTCCCAACTGGCCTTGAATGAAGCTGAGGATGTGAGAAGATGACATTCCTTGATGCTAAATGAACATGACTTTCTTCTACAAATAAATTAATGTTCAGTTCATGTTATTCTATAAAGTCAGTGCAGTCGCAAAGTGGTGAGGGACAAGGTGGGTGAGGAGCATCTCAGAACGATGCTATGACACGGCAGCAAGGATACGTGAGTCGGAGCAGTGAGGAAGAGTAAGGGATGTGGGGTGGCAGACTGACTGGACCTCCCAGACAGATACACACACTATAAAGCTGCCATAATTAGAGCCACAGAGACCAAGAAAAGCCGTCGACGGACTGATGACACAGAACACAGCCCAAGAACTGGCCCAAGTATTGGTGGCGTCTATAGATATTAAGGGAGAACGGCAAAAAGTGAAAAGACAGACTACAAAATCAGCAGCCTTGAGATAATTGACCAGCAGTTCACGAAGAGGCTCATTCCTACCTCTCGCCTCCATCCAAGCAAGTGAATTATATCTACATAATAAAATAAAAAACATAGCTTATGAAAACTTTTTATATTATCTCTTACTTTTAGTATAAAAATAAGTGAATTTATATCCTTCAAGTAGGGAGATCTTAAATATGATATAAACCTTAAAAGAAGTAACAGCAAAGACTAAAAGTTCTGACTGTAAACGTTCAAATCCAATGTGCAGGGTCTTCCCTGGTGGTCCAGAGGTTAGGACTCTGAGCTTCCACTGCAGGGGGCTCAGGTTCAATCCCTTAAGATTCTGTTAGCCGAGCAGCAAAGCCAAAATGAATAAAAACAAAAAGCTGATGTGCAGCAAAAAATATACCAGAAAAGAAGTCATGGAAAATTAAGAAAAAATTATTTGCAAAAATACTAAAAGGGAATAATTTCCTCATATATAGTACCAACACAGCAAAAAGACAAACTGAAAAACAGACAAAGGCTGACAAAGACACTCAGCCAATATGTAAAAAGGTGCTTATTGTTAGGAAGTACTTTTTTTCTCAGCTATCTGAGAACAAAGATTCAATTTTTATTATTTCTAATCCTCCCAAAGATGAGAAGTCTAGCAGTCTTACAGACTGCTAAATGGAATGTAAACCAGTCCTTATCAACTAACAAATACATAAAACCTTTTACCCAATAATTTAACAGTTAAGGATTTACCCACAAAAGTATACCAAGACACAAAACATTCACTGCGGCACTGTTTGCAATTTCAAAAAATTAGAGATAACCTAAAATGTTGATCACTTCGGGCTGCTTAATGCAATGCTGGTATGTGCGCATGGTTACAAAGGGTGAGGAGGGTCTCTACTGCGCTGAGGGAGGACAGGTGCGTGAGAAAGGTCACGTGAAGAGCAGCAGAGAGAGGGCACTCGCCCTGTACACAATCTTCACCTCTACATGAAGGACCTGTGTGGTGACGCTCTCAAAGTATTTACCAGACTACAAAACGGGGGGACTTGCACTCATCCTCTCTAGCCTTTAGACATGAAGTATGAATTACACTCCTAAAGAAGTATCTTTTTATTCTTAGTTTGGGCTTCCCTGGTGGCTCAGATGGTAAAGAATCCTCCTGAAATGTGGGAGACCTGGGTTTGATCCCTGGGTTGGGAAGATCCCCTGGAGGAGGACATGGCAACCCACACCAGTATTCCTGCCTGGGGAATCCCCATGAACAGAGGAGCTTGGGGGGCTACAGTCCATGGGGTTGCAAAGAGTCAGACACGACCGATAGACTAAGCACATTTTTAGTTTACCTGTTTTTGCTGGCTTGTTTTGTTTTTAATTTGCTGCATGGGGTCTTTCTTAGTGGCACGAGATCCTTGGTCGCACCCTGCGGGACTTTTGTTGCCGTGCACAGGCTCTTCAGCTGTGATACGTGGGCTCCAGAGCACGTGGGCTCTGTAGTTGCAGCTTGCAGGCTTAGTTGCCTGAAAGCATGTGGGATCTTAGTTGCCTGAACAGGGATCAAACCTACATCCTCTGCATTGCAAGGTGGATTCTTAACCATCAGACCACCGGGAAGTCCCATGTACATATAATTTTTAAAGATGGGAACTGATGTTAAATTTCACCCTGAACTCCTAACACATTAATTGCCTAATGCTGGATGACCCAGACAGAGCTTGGACTTGCGGTGCAAACCTGAGAGGCAGGCTGCGGACAGGACGGGGCATATGTACACTGGCTGGTCTGTATCTTGGTTCCGCCACTTTACTGCTAAGTGACCTTTGGCAAGTTCTTTACCTGCCTAAGTCTCACTATAAAATCTGTGGGGAAATTAATATTGCCTGGTGCACATAACTCCTGACTACTGACTGTCACTGTAAGGTTTTCTGACAGGCCACCTGGATAGATGCCTGAATGCCCCTGACCGGGTGGGAGCCTCAGTCAGTTCAGAGCCTGGTGCTGGCTCTTCCAGTCTGTTTACATTGGCTTTGGAGCAGTGACACTCGAAAAGCCAAGATCCTCTCTTGGGAAAACAAATGGCCAATTCTGATAAGGACTTGTCACAACTAAATCATTCACTGCAAGTGTTTTAGTTTTTTAAAGCATGTTTTTTTTTTTTAGTTCGTTTAGTTTCAAATTCCTTTAATTTGAAATTTCTCAAGTTCACGATAAACTTGGATTAAGACTGAAGTGAACCTTCATACACGCCTTTCCTAGATTCACTCGACTGATTAAAAATACTATTTTCATTAGTATCCTAATGAGGGTTTCATACCTGAATAAAACTGATTTTAGGAAAGCTTATGCACATATTTTGGAGAAGGAAATGGCAATCCACTCCAGTATTTTTGCCTCGAGAATCCTATGGACAGAGGAGTCCATGCGGTCACAAAGAGCTGGACATGACTGAGTGACTAACATACATGCACACACGCTATCATGTGTGTGACACGCCACACAGTCTAATACCATACAGCAAAGTTCAGCAGAAACACTAACACAATAATAAACAAGTCAAACCCAGGACTGGCTGCTCAAGTACAGAGAGCGGTTACACCCACATGTTCGCTGCCTCTGCTTTTCTAATGGCAGATTTAGACATAAAACATGCCTGTTTGGAGGAAAGAAGGACCAGAGGGGTGGGAACCAGAGCCCCAGGAAATTTCCTCAAAGGGTGGGAACTACATGAGAAAGATGATCTTTGCAGAGACACACACAAGCCCATCCCAGCAAAGAGAAATAAACAGCAGATCCTAGAATTATGACTGACTGCCTACTGTTTTTTCCATTAGCTGGTTCGAGAGAGGGAGACTCACTCTTTCCTGCTGGCGTTTCACCCTGTACTGTTTGAGCTGTTCTTCCAGCCGCTTCCGAGCCTGCAGTCGGACCTGCTCCTCCTTCTCCAGGGGCAGCGAAGCCTCTGTTGAGCCTGAGGTGGAGAAATAGCCATTTAGAAACTCACAACACAATAGCACACAGAAGATAAATCAGAAGAGCAGCTTGGCTGTCTTGCGTTTTATTACCGATATGATTTAGCTTTAAATAATACATGGCTGTCTAGTTTGAAAGAACTGTTTGCAAACGGATGGAGAACTGTAAGCCTTGGACACTGACCACAGACAGGACCCACCTGGTGGCAGACACAGGGCCCAGCACAGGGGTGGTGCCTCCGCCAGCAGCGCACTGCCACCTATGGGCATCCTGCCAATAAAACAGGACGTGCGCCACTTGCGCCTTTTAGTAATTAAAGAACTGAACTTGAAGTTGGTGCCAGTGTGAGTGTTCTGAGGCTCCCACCAAGCTCTAACTCTGCTTCCTTACATTACAGAGGGACATGAACAGCAATCCTGATGGAACGACAGGCAGCAGCAGCTAACAGGAACATTCTACCAAACTTGCCTGCTTTACCCAGGAACATCCCAGCAGATTACCTCAGTTTCCTACCCGAGGCGACTCCCGTCTAAGGGCCATGCTCAGGGACAAGAGGGGAACTACGCTGACAACTTTCGGACAGCTAACAAAACTTAAAATATCAAAACCCAAACTTTCACTTTGGGTAAAAAAAAAGAGCTGCACAGTGAGTGAAAGGTAGGCAAGACCCAGGCCTCCCAGCTCAGGGCCAAGGGCTGGTGAGAGCAGAGGAATGCTGTAACTGAGCCCCTTCCTGGGCGGCACCATCCTCAAATATGAATTCTGGGAGGGAAGCTGCTGTTGTTTTAAATAATCCCTAAAACCTGAGCAGTCGCCAAGAATTTCACTAGGAATTCACTAGTGTTGTTACTGATTGTGCACTCATACTCTCCGTATAAGTTTCATATGAAAGAGCTTACATACTTTTCACATCACTAAGTGGTCCAGATGGCAGAGACCACCAGAGGCATGGCCTCAGGGCTGGGCACATTCCTGGGAGGGGCGGCCAGGGGAAAAGCAGGAGAACCTGGGGCCAGAGCTCACAAACCCCTCAGGTCAGGACCCAGGATTTCACACAGCATCCTGGCTGACATGCTAACAGTTTGTTTACAGAAATGTTTAAAGTATGCTGTGACACTAGCAGCATAAAGGAAAAATTCCTGTGAACACCCTCTAGTAAGCATGGGAGTGCAAGTGCAAATGAAAGCATCAAGGCAGCACTGCTGCACACCCAGCAGACTGGTGAAGGCTGAAGGGAAACAGCATCTGTCCTCTCACAGGGCATCAGCACCCTTGCAATGTGACCACCCATGATGGAGATAAACACAACCACTGCTTCTGACCAAGAGTTCTGCTCCTGGGATGGAGTGCACAGAAGTGAGAGCACCAGTGCTGCAACATGCACGGGGAGCTGCTCACTGCAGCACCGGTCCCCTGGCCCTGACCCGGCCACACTCGGGGCTCCTCCAGCCTTTAAAGAATGGATGTGGAGCTGCATCAACTGACGTGGGGCAATCTCCAGGTGACAGCGCTAGGTGAGAAGAGCATGCAGTGATGTGAAGGACATAGGCCCATTTTAAGAACAATGATCCTCTCAACCTGGCTGTTTTCAGAGGCCTGTAAGGCACTATGTGAGAAGGTGGCTGACCTGGAGGAGAGGGGAGGAAGTACTGAAGTGAGGACGAGGTGTAACAACAGCAGCTGTGAAATGAACCCATTAGGTAAGATTACACAAGTCTGTGTGTGAAAACTTGCATGTTAGAAAAGCCTGGAGGCTTCAGGGCTCTCAGGCTGACAGTTTGCAACTTGTTTGCCCCTGAATCCCCAGGGATTAGCACAAAATGAAGGCTGATTAAAGTAACTTATAGAAGAAAGCTTTCAAGCTGTGACTGTCAAGATGAAATCCCCACTGCTGCCTGCTCACCCCTCAGGTGATGGAAGACATGCACGCACAGGCCCTTCACACTGGGGCCTCCAGTGCCGTTGTCACCAGCAGGCTGTGACAAAGCGTATCTTCCCTCTGAAATGGAGCTATTTGTTAAACGCACAACCCACCAAGGTGATAAAACAGCAACGGCCGAGGGGCGAGCCCTTCGGGGCCTGTGCCTCTCAAGGACGGTGAGTGACAGGGGCCCGGGGGGTGGGAAGGGGGATGAGGGGGTGGGGGAGAGCCCAGCAGGAAGATGCTTACACAGTTGCGTTTCTTGCATAGGAAGACTGAGTCTGAGGGACTGCAAAGCTTCTTTTCTAACAATGCCCTCAGCACTAGTCCCCTGAGACTTCCTTAGGTTGTCATGGAAACCAGCCACACCTGGAGACGCATCAGGACCCGCTGGCGAGGGAGGCTCTGGGAACTGTGGTGTCGGCCCATTCAGACAGGTGTCCCCCTGGCGTCCTTCATCTGAAGTTCTGTTTACCTTGGCACTGGCACCTGGAAAAGAGGGTGTGCTGGGCCATCATGTTTTAACAACTAAAACAGGACAAGAGGGAATCTAGACATCAGAGCACTCTCCACATCCCAGGAACCTGTTCACTCTACGAGGACAGCAAGCCTGTCCTTCCAAAGGGCAGGTGATGTGGACAAGTGACTCAACCTCGCAGAGTAATGCCCTCACCTGCAGGACGCCCTCTTCACCTTCCGCACTACAGCGGTAGAATTTCAGTAGTCATGTTTCCTTTTCATTTAACAAGACCAGTAAGAAATCTTATGAAAGTCTGTTTTTAAAAAAATAGCAAAAAAACCTCCACAAATCCTTAAAACGTGGCCAACAATATTTCTAATAAGCACTGTTAACAGCAGTACTAACCAGTGTCACAGCCTCACATTTACAAAGGGCTGATTCTAAAGTTATTTCAAGGCATAAGTTTATCATCCAAAATGAGACATCAAAGGTGAAGAGTTAGAACAGCTGATGAGAATGATTTCCCCAAAGGTGAGGACAGAACCCAGAGTTTATGCTTCTGACTGACAAACACCTAATGGGTAAAAACCCAAGTTAACCAGTGATGACTATTCACCTGAGTATCAAGCTCAGTCTCCTCTACTAACATTACTACAAGTTACTTACACACTAACTGAAACCTATTTTTGTATCAAAAGGAAAGTGCTCTCCCCCTGATGGGCAGCCAGTTGGCAGCCAATGAGTCGAGGAGATACATGGAGAGGCTTCCAGGCATGTTCCAGGGGCTCCCAAGCACTGCCGTGCCCCAGGTCCCCATAAGGTTAGCACCACTTGGATCTTATGATGTACCCAGTACGCAACTAGGAAATTCCCTCTGTACCCAAGCAAATTGAAAATGGGTTTCTGTCACTTGAAATGCGAGTCCCAACTAACATAGCCACTTACTGTCATGCCTCCCTGAAAGGAAAACTAGAACATAAAGTGGTGGGGAGGGGGCAGACACAAAACAGAGTGGGAGGGCCCCACCACAGCTCTGACATAACCGTCTGTTCTTTTACACAAACAGCTGAGGTGAGGGGTGGGGTGGGAGTGGGGAGGAAACCGTGTATTTCAGATGCAAGTTAATGAGGTCAATACCACTTCCTAATGGGCTTATCAAATCTCGGAGAGTCTCTAAAGCATCCTGCTTACATACGAAAATAATTGAGAGTCACACTGCACTTTAAAAAAATCTAAAAGAAGGCCTAATAAATAATAAGACTTGACTGTTTCCAAACAGAAGTCTAATTATGGATAAACAAATAATGATGACACAAAAACTGGCCAGCCCCACCTCCTGGGTGCTTTCCAAGTGCTCATATTTCACATGGGCCTTCACCACCACCCTAAGATGCAGGGTGGAGAAGGAAATGGCAACCTACTCCAATATTCTTGCCTGGAGAATCCCTTGGACAGAGGAGCCTGGAGGGCTACAGTCTATGGGGTCACAGAGTTGGACATGACTAACTGACACACACACAAAGACGCAGGGACCATTCATCTTTCCATTTTCTCAGTAAGAGAGTGAGGCGGAAATAAACTAAGGATCTTGGTTGAGGGCTCATTCCTGTTAGCGGCAGACCTAGTTGTTCCAATTGCAGAACCCTTGATCCTGGGCCAAGCCGCATCAGCCTCACCTGGCACTTAAGGAGCAGGAAGCAGCAAAGCCATTTCAGGTGCCTGAGCACTGTTTTACCAGAAGGGAAACGCAGTTTCTGCTAGTAAATCAGTGCATACACATGTTACGATGTTCAAGCACACGCTGCCCAGGAAGGGGCATGAGGAAGCAGTCATTTATTCTGTGCTTCCAAAACACAAATAAGCCACTAGCTAACATGGAAATGTGACCCAGTAATCCTCAGAGCACTAGTGGCACACTTTCCAGTTAGTAAAAATCTGACAACCAACCAACCCAAAAGGTAGAATGTTAGGCAGGAGACAGTGATGTGTCAGTGAAGATCTGCACAAGCCTTATGGGTAAACCATGCTGCTCCATCCCTCTGGAGCAGAAAGCTCCAGAAAGTTCCCATTTCATTTAACACACATGGTGTTTGAGTTAAAGTTGGCCTCAACTAAAAAAATACATAAAAACACACTCTGAATGAATTATAAAGTTCATTAAGCTCTTAGACATCACTGTCTTCTTCCAAAAGGCAAGACGACCTCTGTTCTCCTGTTTAAAGATAAGATGTGAGCAGAACACAGAGTAACTGGCAACTTACACTGGGCTTCATCCCACTGATCCAGCGGTGCCAGTGAGCCAGGGGGCTTTGGGGGGCCCTCGGGTTGAGCTGAGGTGCCACTGCCGGATCTGTCCTCCACCAGGCCCTCCTGCACAGCCGCTGCACTGTCCATGGTCAGGGTGACACGGGCTGGGCTGACGCTCAGAGGCTACAAGTGAACTGGGAGCGAGTTCAGTTTCTGCCATTAGCAATGGCCAAAAGCTCCTGGGACGGACCACACTAGGTTTGCCATTTTGGGGAAGAGATTTACAGTCTCACAGATGGCCTGAAATCAAACCAGGTAATATCATGCATGATACCTGACAGGAATAAAAAGAGAAAGAAGGTATTATGAAACTTCGTCAGATTTGAAGTAACAAGTCCAAGACTAACATTTGGTTCCCAACATGCATTTGTATATTAAATATATTCATACAACAAATAATCCTTGAGCACCTACAGCATCCTATTTTTTGAGGATAAAAAACTGACCCAAACCCATCTGGCCCATCCCTGAAGGCCATCTGCACTGATGACTGCTGAAAACCATCCCCCACCAGGGTGAGAAGCTCCTCCATGTAACCTGCAGAGCTCCTCCATGTAATCCGCAGAGCTGGGGGTGGGGCTTGGATGACTGAGGAGCTGTCTTTATTTATTTAAACTTAACTGACTTGTATGTAAACAGCGCATGTGGCCAGTGGCTTTAGTATTGGACACAGAGGCCCAAGTGCTCACAGGGGTCGAAGGGTGAGCTCCTCTCCCAGGAGACCTGGCATGTCAGTGCCCAGGCCATGCCTTAGAACCAGAGGTCAACAAGGAAGACGTAGCAGCACGGTAAACAGGACACTAACGGAGGAAGCATGGGGGGACGAGGACACATGGAAAATAGCCACTGGGGTCTGGGGGGCAGAGAAAGGACCTCACAGCAGGTGACCAAATGCATTCTTCATTTCTCACAAGATCTGCTATCTTTCAGCTTGTTCTGCCAAGCTGAATTTAAGGGAGCAAAATTGCCCAAAGCCTGGCAACTGGTTATTGCTTTTGAAGTGTAATGAGGATATTATCACCTCGTTTCCTCCTCAACAGATAAGGTGCTGCTATTATTCTGCAGAAATGGTGGCATTTACTTCCTTGAAGATAAGATTTCATATTACCCTATGTACTGTTTGGTGTTTCATGAATTCCAGGACAAAAATTTACGGGACTTTCCTCCACGGCTTCCAAATGCCACATAGATGTTTTTGAGAAGAGCCTAAGCAACAGCTGACTCTCACTAGATGATCCTGTTTCTCCACAGTTCTCTGTCACCCTGTCACCCATGAACAGGTAGTCCTTAGCGGCTGGCACAACCTGTGAATACCTAGTGATGGGAACCCAGCAGTGTTTGAACTGCAGTGTCAATCATCCACACATTTCCCTCTGCTATCTGGCACCCAACAGGCCAGCAACATCATGGATTAATAAGTGCTGTTATGAATATAAAAAGGCTATGCTGACTTTTTTTTTGGTGGCCTCATGGCTTGCAGGATCTCAGTTCCCTAACCAGGGACTGAACCCAGCCCCTCACCATTGAAAGTACGCAGTCCTAACCAGTGGACTGCTGGGGGATGTCCTATGTCTACTATCAAGTGCAGAGCTAGTACTAAAACTCTGTACTTGAAAGGATCACAGATAGAATTGTGTGAAAACATGAGTAGCTACAATCCAGTGTAGTGAATCAATAAGCACCGGGTGCTGCTGGCTCATGGCGCCTGGTGCGAGGAAATATTTGAGGACTGAAATGATGTCTGAAGGGAGGTACCAAGGTCAACCAAACATGATCCTATGTGCAATGAGGTCTCAACTTAGTTTCTGTCTCTACAACATTCGGTAACCTCTTTCATCCACGGAGACACTTTCCAGGTTGGAAGGTGGGTAGACAAACAGGCCAGTCCACAGGTCCCTCTGAAAACCACCATCTCACAGGGACTTGGCTGCACAGGACACCACTGTGACACCTGCTGAGCCTGCCCTCACTCCGTGGGCACAGCTGGTGGTAAGCTGGCCAGAGTGACACCATAGAGGAGGTGATGCCCACAAGGCCAGGCAAGGGCACACCCAGGCTGTCCCTTCACCACAGGCTTCACTTCACAGACAGGTGACTACAGATGGTTGGGCTGGGACACACACAGTGGGCTGTGGAATCAACTGTCCCTGCCTATGGTGTATGGTAAGTGCTGGCCGTCCTGAAATGCTCCTTAACAAAGGAAGATATTTGCATTTTGCTTTGAAATGTCTTTGTTTCTGTCTTGTGGGGGTGGGGTGAAGCTGCCTACATTATCACATGTTCCCTAAGATGCCTGCCTGAGAGGGTAACAACAACAGATAAGTGCTTTTCAGAGCTGGCCCCTCTGTTGCCAATGCCCTTTTCCCTTTGACCACCAGGCAAATCCCCCAGGATCCTTTCATGTCTGCCACTAGGCACTGCTCTCAAGTCTCCTGAGTCTCAGGTAAAGCACCCCTCTGTGCCATCATGATACCCCTACGTGCATCAGTTCAGTTCAGTCGCTCAGTCACGTCCAACTCTTTGTGACCCCATGAACCGCAGCACACCAGGCCTCCCTGTCTATCACCAATTCCCGGAGTTTACCCAAACTCATGTCCATTGAGTCGGTGAATATCACACGGCAATTGTGTGTATGCCCATCTCTTCCATCACCCTGTAAGATCTTAGACACAGAAATCACCACTCCAGGTCTGCCCCTACCCCCTCAAACATCCCCTACACAGAGTAGTGCTCAATGCCGGCTGCTGACAAACAAATCTCTGCCTCCACCAAGTCCTACCCCTTAGCAACCAAGCTAGTAGTTCGAAAACAAAACGATACAGTATTTGCATCCTTGAATATCCACAATGCTTTGTCAAATATACGATAATTCTACTACTCAATGCAGTTGGGAGTCACAGTTCTGGGAGGGCAAAGAACACCTGGGAGGTACAAACTGGGAGAGCAGCATGTAAATGGCCACAGGTCAGAGAAGCATCTAAGGAGCCACAGGGAATGTGTTACTGAGGCAAGCAGTGACAACACCTGACCCTGACACTATGCAGGAAAGAGAGCATTGGCCGAGACGTTTGTGTGCACTGAGGAAGCACACCAAAGACAGAGAGAAATGTGTCAGGCTGTTTGAGCCTAATAGCAATGCACAGTCCATGCATTTGCTTGCCTTTATTTGGATTTCTTGATAAACAAGAAGTCTTCTGACTCCCAAGGAGCCCTAACTGTCCCCCCAACCCCCACCCCTTGAGATGAATGGTGCAGCCCTGGAGACCCTGTGACTGTGACTTGTTCTGGCAACTTATGAAAGTGGCCCCTGTTCACACACAGCCCTGCCTGAAGCCAGACAAGAGACAGGATTCACAGAACACCAGAAGCAGCCTCTGGGGAAGGGACATGTCTCCCTATCTATAATACACTGGCATTCTCCATGTATCCTCAGCCTCATGTGAATTTTACTTAGCATGACTCAGTCATCCAGGCCTCATTATTTCAGACTGCCGGCAAAAACAGGACAAGGAGGGTTAGACAGCTGGGAGTACATCACAAGGAAGCTGTTATTAGTAACATGCACTCCATTTTGTGATTAAAAATACAGAGATCGGCCTAATCACAGTACCATTTCTGACCACCTGCATTCTGTGTTTCCCAGAGGGAAGAGATGAAGCAAAGGTATCACTTAGAACTTCAAAAAGTATGTAACTCTAGGTTCACCACTGTCTGACATTAAGAGACTTCAGACTGAGAAACTACCATCTCAGGCAACTACGTGATCTTCAGCTTCCCCCAGACAGCAGATCACTTCGATCTGGTATACGCACATCAACAGCTCCATCTACTCTACCTTCTTTACGATGGTCCTATTGGCAATTCAGAAACAACAGAGCATGGGAATTCCATGGTGGTCCAGTGGTCAGGACTTTGCTCTTTCATTGGCGAGATCACAGGTTTGATCCCTGGCTGGGGAACTAAGATCCTGCAAGCCATGCAGCATGTCCCAAACAAAAAGAGAAACAATAGAGCATGGCCAAAGTGAAAACCCAGAAAGCCTCATGTCACTGTAGAGCAGTGTAACGTAAAGAACAGACTCAGGCATCAGACATCTTGGCTTTAGGTCCTGAGTCCTCCACACTCAGCTGTGAGATCATGGGCAGATTTCTTAACCACTCTTAGATGGTGATCCCATCAGTAAGATGCTGAGAAAAAGACCAAAAAACTTGTGCCAGGATTAAATGCAACAAGGGACATGCCCCATGACTTCAGTAAATGACAGCTATTTATTATTAGTGTTACTTTTTCCTTCAATTGTTTCTTGTCCAAATCAACAGGTAAAAGCCAACTGAAGATATTCTCATTCAAGAAGGCATACTGCTTGGATAAAGATACAGTGTACACACACGTACACACACTCTGTAATATTACTCAGCCATAAAAAAGAACAGAATTTTGCCACTTGTGACAACATGGATAGACCTGAAGAGCATTATGCTCAGTGAAAGAAGTCAAGACAGAAAAAGTCAAATACTGTATGTTATCACTTGCGGAATCTAAAAAACAGGACAAATAAAACAAAAAAGAAACAGACTCTGAGATACAAACTACTGGTCACCAGAGAGGAGAAGGGAAGGGGGATGGGCAAAGTAGATAAAGGGGATTAAGAGATACAAACTACTAGGTATAAATAAGTTACAAGGATGTAATGTACAGCACAGAGAATACAGCCAGTATTCTATAACAACCCTGCATGGAATGGAAAGTACAGAGTGTAATCTACAAAAACATCAGGACCCTGGTCTTCCAGTGGTTATGACTCATGCTTCCACTGCAGGAGGCACGGATTCAATCCCTGGCTTGGGAATCTCACATGCCTCAGAGTGCAACCCAAAAACAAGGAAAAAAAAAAACCCCACATCAAATTACTATGTTATACACCTGAAACTAACATAAGGTTGTAAGTTAACTACACTTTAAAAATTATACTGCTGCTTAAGGCAACTGGAAAAAAAAAAAAGGCTACTTTAGAATCTGAGTAATGTCAGATGATTTTTATTTCCTTTTCTTGCCATTCAAGGCCCATTGTAACTGAAGGCTATCACTCCAACAAAAAGTTATGTCTCCAATACTTAAGGGACAATTTAAAAAATAAAAAAACAAACCCATGAGTCACCTGTAAATAGCTTACAATGTCCCAGTGGTTTCCAATCACACTGACAATAAAATCTAAGCCTCTTACCCTGAACTAGGAAACTGCATACCATCTGGCCCCTCCCCACACTGCATCCTTGTCCCTTATCGCTTTCTTCCTTTTTCATTACACACTTGCCATACTTCTCTAAGAACATCAGATTTACTCCTCCCTCGGGGTCATCACACTTGCTGTTCATTCTGCTTGAAACACTCTTATCCCACCGTTTTTCATGGCTAATTTCTTGTGATAGAAACCTTAGGTCAAAAGTCACTTTCGCAGACAGGCTTTCCTACAGACCCACCCCAAGCACCGCCTAATACTCTCTCAACAATGTCTCATTTATCCTCCACTACGACGTAAGCTCAGTACAGCAGGGATCCTGACACGATATCAGCTCTGGATTCCAGGACCTACAGTGAGTGTTGCCCATCACACGACCAACAGTTGCTGAATGAAGGCGGAGCTGTTCACGCCAACACCAGCACACTAGTGACAACGCCTGGCCTCACTCCCTCTGGAAAGTATTACTGCACCGGTGAAACGCCTCTAAGCACCCAGGATCGAGATGGAATCGAAGTGGACTCAGAGACTGAGATCACACGCGTTCTTTAAACCAAGCTTCACACTAACCACCCGACACGAAATCACGCATGTCATCTTGACATAACTTCTGCAAAAGGACAAGAGCTGTTTCTCAGCAGCTCCAACAGCAGCTGCGGGTACCCCTGAACAAATCTCTCCCTGGCACGGGTAGACAGAGCTCCGGAAGGGCTCGAATGTATGTTTATTTATGAACCCAGTTCCCTAACAGCTGCACAAGCCAGCTTCCAGGCCCGGAGGCTACCAACGGTGAGGAGCCAGACTAGCGCGGGGCGTTGCCGCTCAAGACAGAGTTGCGGTCGGCCTCCCCGTCCGCTTGGGCCCCGCCGCCCTTCTCCCAGCCCATACCCCGACTGTGCTGCGGTTCCCTGGATTCTCGCGCCCTCCGCGACCAGCGCTCCTGCCCAAGCACCACCCCGCGACCCTCACCCCGGCGGTGCGGAAGCCGCGGCGAACGCCCGGCCCGGCCGCTCCGGTGGAGACGTGGCCCCTCGAGGGGCGGAGCGCGGAGCAACGACGTAATCTGGCCCCCCCGGAAACAGCCTGTACGCAGTGCCTCCGTTCCGCAAGACAGAGGGTCCCTTTCTGCTAGCCCGCAGCCGCCCTCGGGCGGGGACTGCTTCAACCTCAACGTCTGGATAGAGCCCACTCACAACTGGTCCGAAGAGGATTTCAGAAAGTAAATCTGGGGGACCTTTCCCTTTCAGAAACGCAGCTCCCAGACTTGCCGGACCAACTCCAACAGGAAGCCGGCAGTTAAGCTTCCGGCGGAAGTGGCGTGGCCAAGCTCCGGTCCCGCCCCCGCCCCGCCCCGCCCCAGCTGTCAGTGCTTGGGCATGGTCGTTCTGGCCCCGCCTCTACCTTGTTGGCGGCATTGCTCGTAAGCACCCTGGTGGGCGTGGGTCAGTGTGGGTGGAGGTGGTGGTGCTGGCCGCTGTCCCTCTTCTAAACCCTCTACAACGCTAGTCCTTATCTTTCAGGTATGCAAGAGACTCATGGACTTTCACAGAGGTCCAGTGGTTAAGACTTTCCTTCCAGTGTCGGGGGCAGCAGTTCCCATCCCTGGTTGGGGTACTAAGATACCACCTGTGCAGTGAAACAACTCCCTCCCCGCCCTCAACAACTACTGAGCCCTCCCTCAGCAATGAGAGAAGTCTGAAAGCCACAACTAGAGAGTAGCTCTGCTTGCTGCAACTAGAGAAAGCCTGTGTACCACGAAGAAGAGGCCACCTGCTGCAACAAAGACCCAGTGACTGAAACATTCACTCAGTTCTGTCCAACTCTTTGCTGTCCTATGGACTGTAGCCTGCCAGGCTCCTCTGTCCATGGAATTCGCCAGGCAAGAATACTAGAGTAGGTAACCACTGTCTGTGCCAGGGGATCTTCCTGACCCAGGGATTGAACCTGGGTCTCCTGCACGGCAGACAGATTCTTAACTGTCTGAGCCACCAGGGAAGCCTAACAAAGACCCAACACAGTCAAAATAAAAAGGAAGAAAGGAAGAAAGAATTGTTGGCATAGAGCATGAGGTGAAGGTTTTTTCCTTTCTTTTTCTGTCCATGGATATCAAATTGCTGCACTCAATATGTCAGCAAGTATGGAAAATTCAGCAGTGGGCACAGGACTGCAATAGGTCAGTTTTCATTACAATTCCAAAGAATGTTCAAACTATGTACAATTACACTCATTTCTCATGCTGGTAAAGTTATGTTCAAAATCTTTCAAGTTAGAACAACAACAACAAAATCTTTCAAGTTAGGCTTCAGCAGTATGTGAACTGAGAGCTTCTAGATGTACAGGCTAGGTTAGGAAAGGCAGAAGAACCAGGGATCAAATTGTCAATGTTTGTTGAATCATAGAGAAAACAAAGGAATTCTAGTAAAACATCTGTTTCTGCTTCAATGACTACATGAAAACCTTTGTCTACATGGATCATAGAAAATGTGGAAAATTCTTAAAGAGATGGGAATACCAGACAACCTTACCTGTCTCCTAGGAAGCCTGTATGCAGGTCAAGAAGCAACAGAACAGCACATGGAACAATGAACTATTCAAAACTGGGGAAGGAATACGACAAGGCAGCATACTGCCACCTTGTTGATTTAACTTATACACAGAGTACATCATGTGAAATGCCAGGCTGGATGAATCACAAGCTGGAATCAAGATTGAAGAGAGAAACAACCTCAGATATGCAGATGATACAACTCTAATGGCAGAAAGGGGAGAGGAAATAAAGAGCCTCTTGATGAGAATGAAAGAGGAGAGTAAAAAAGTTGGTTTAAAACTCAACATTCAAAAAACAAGGATCATAGCATCTACTCCCATAATGTCATGGCAAAAAGAAGGGGAAAAAATGGAAACAGTGACAGATTTTTTTTGGGGGGTGCTCCAAAGTCGCTGGGGACGGTGACTATAATCATGAAATTAAAAGACTCCTGTTCCTTGGAAGGAAAGCTATGACAAATCTAGACAGTGTATTAAAAAGCAGAACCATCAGTTTGCTGACAAAGGTCCACATAATCAAAGCTATGGCTTTTCCAGTAGTCATGTATGGATGTGAGAGTTGGACCATAAAGAAGGCTCAGCACCAAAGAATTGATGCCTCCAAATTGTATTGCTAAAGAAGACTCTTGAGAGTTCCTTGGACTACAAGAAGAGCAAATCAGTAAATCCTAAAGGAAATCAGTCCTGAATATTCATTAGAAGGACTGATGCTGTTGCTAAAGCTCCAGTGCCTTGGCCACCTGCTATGAAGAGCCAACTGATTAGAAAAGACCCTAATTCTGGGAAAGATTGAAGACAAAAGGAGAAGAGGGCAACAGAGGATGAGATAGTTAGATAGTATCACTGACTCAGTGGACATGAATTTGAGCGCTATCCAGGAGATAGTGAAGAACAAGGAAGCCTGACGTGCTGCAGTCCATGGTGTTGCAAAGAGTCAGACATAGTGATTGAACAACAAGCAACAACAACAACAATCAAATTGTTTCAGACTGTTTATTGAAAAGTCTATCCCTCCTCCATTAACTTGTTTTTGCACATGGTCAAAAGTCATTTGGATGCTTGTTGGTTCTATCTGGGTTCTCTGCCCTGTTCCATTGGTTGACATGCCTCTCTCTCCACCAACACCACAGTCTCCACTATGGTAGCTTTACAACAGGCCATAATATGGAGGAGATGATTCCTTCCACTTTACTTTTTTGTGACTATTCTAGCTATTTTGGGGCTCATGTCCTTTCATATAAATTTTAGAAGAGACTAGCTCTACAAAAATTGTCTATATCTACAGAAATCCCTCCTGGGATTTTGATAGGAATTGCATTTAAACTATAATTTAACTATTTAAACTTTAATAAATCAATTTGTGGAGAATTGGCATCTTTACTATGTTGTCTTTCAACCCATGGACATGGTATGTCTCTCCTTTTATTTAGACCTTTGATTTCTTTCATCAGTATTTTATAATTTTCAGCATGCTACTGCTGCTGCTAAGTTGCTTCAGTCGTGTCCAACTCTGTGCGACCCTGTGGACTGCAGCCTACCAGGCTCCTCCGTCCGTAGGATATTCCAGCCAACAGTATTGGAGTGGGTTGCCATTTTCAGCATACAGATCCTAAACATGTTTTGTTAAAGTTTATACCTTGTTGTGCTTAGTCACTCAGTCATGTCCAACTCTTTTCAACCAGGTGGACTGTAGCCCAACAGGCTCCTCTGTCCATGGGGATTCTCCAGGCAAGAATACTGGAGTGGAAAGCCATGCCCTCCTCCAGGGGATCTTCCCAACCCAGGGATCGAACCCAGGTCTCCCAAATTACAGGCAGATTCTTTACTATCTTAGCCACCAGGGAAGCCCAAAGTTTGTACTTAAGTATTTCATTTTCTTTGGAGTGGTTATAAATGATATTTTGTTTTAAATTTTGCTTTCCACACGTTCATTATCAGTATAGTGTAAGCCCCGTGCAGACAACAAGTTTTGTTTGTAACTTCAATTTATTTGTGAGTTCAACAAAGTTAGGCTAGGTACCTAATTAACACAATCAGCCGTATAGTACTGTCCTGTAATTGGTTTATAATACTGATTCAGTTCAGTTCAGTCACTCAGTTGTGTCTGACTCTTTGCGACCCCATGAATTGCAGCATGCCAGGCCTCCCTGTCCATCACCAACTCCCGGAGTTCACTCAGACTTAAGTCCATCGAGTCAGTGATGCCATCCAGCCATCTCATCCTCTGTCGTCCCCTTCTCCTCCTGCCCCCAATCCCTCCCAGCATCAGAGTCTTTTCCAGTGAGTCAACTCTTCGCATGAGGTGGCCAGAGTACTGGAGTTTCAGCTTTAGCATCATTCCTTCCAAAGAAATCCCAGGTCTGATCTTCAGAATGGACTGGTTGGATCTCCTTGCAGTCCAGGGGACTCTCAAGAGTCTTTTCCAACACCACAGTTCAAATGCATCAATTCTTCGGTGCTCAGCCTTCTTCACAGTCCAACTCTCACATCCATACATGACTACTGGAAAAACCATAGCCTTGACTAGATGGACCTTAGTTGGCAAAGTAATGTCTCTGCTCTTCAATATGCTATCTAAGTTGGTCATAACTTTTCTTCCAAGGAGTAAGCATCTTTTAATTTCATGGCTACAGTCACCATCTGCAGTGATTTTGGAGCCCACAAAAATAAAGTCTGAAACTGTTTCCACTGTTTCCGCATCTATTTCCCATGAAGTGATGGGACCGGATGCCATGATCTTCGTTTTCTGAATGTTGAGCTGTAAGCCAACTTTTTCACTCTCCTCTTTCACTTTCATCAAGAGGCTTTTTAGTTCCTCTTCACTTTCTGCCATAAGGGTGGTGTCATCTGCATATCTGAGGTTATTGATATTTCTCCCGGCAATCTTGATTCCAGCTTGTGTTTCTTCCAGTCCAGCGTTTCTCATGATGTACTCTGCATAGAAGTTAAATAAGCAGGGTGACAATATACAGCCTTGATGTACTCCTGTTCCTATTTGGAACCAGTCTGTTGTTCCATGTCCAGTTCTAACTGTTGCTTCCTGACCTGCATACAGATTGATTACACAAATAATAATCTTTCCCTTGTGGCTCAGACTGTTAAGAGTCTGCCTGCAATTCAGGAGACCTGGATTCGATTCCTGGGTCAGGAAGATCCCCTGGAGAAGGAAATGGCAACCGGCTCCAGTACTCTTGCCTGGAAAATCCAATGGATGGAGGAGCCTGGCAGGCTACAGTCCATGGGGTCGCAAAGAGTCAGATATGACTGAGCAACTTCACTTTCTTTCACTTTCATTTCTTTACACAAATAATACATAAAAAAGCAAACACACAAAAATAAGAAAATATTTAAAATTTTACAATAAAGTACCTTAAAAGTACAGTAGTACAGTACAACGGCTGACGCACAGGGGCTGGCATCAAGTGAACAGACAAGAAGAGCTGCTGACTGGAGGAGGGAGAGGAGGTGGAGTTGAAGGGCAAGCTGCAATTTCAATGACACCTGACACTGAAGTACAGGTTCTGGTTCTTTGCAGGATTCACTCAATTCTATCTACTCTCCTGGAAAAACAATGATGCAGTGATATCTGGGTAGTAGTTCTTTTTTTCTTGTCATAGATGGCACAGTAGCACTAGATTGCATTCTGAACGGTGGCTGCAACCTTTATGCACTGTTCTACATTTGAGTTCAGTGCCTCAACAACTAACGGTGCCTCCTTAAATAAAGAAAGCCCTTGCCATTTCCTGCACACCGAGAAGTTTCTCCATCTCCTCCATTATTTTTCCATGCTTCGTTGATATTATTTTCTATGTTGTTGACACAGCAGACTTTACCTATTCTGTGATCTTGTCCTTGTTCCTTAGAATCGTGCCAGTGGTTGAATGATTAATGTTATAAGAATGAGTGAAGTCTATCATCATTTTGCCTAGCTCCATTCTCCCAATTGTTTTCACCTCTTGTTTCCATTGTTGTTGCTTCTTAGCAGTACCAACTACATTACCACAGCTTTTATGCTTGCTTCTGGACATCCTGGGCTTGAAATACAGAAAATGCACTGCTGTAATCTATACAGTGCTGTATGGTAAAGTGCACAAAAGCACAACCACTTGTAGAGGATGCACGCACGTGACAATATATGCCAGACATGGGACTAACTTCTATGGTTGGATATGTGAACACACGTTTGCATATTTGGAAGTTTGCAACTTGAGGATTCATATGTAAGAGACTTACTTTTTTGATACATACAACAACTTGGATGAATCTCAGAGGCATCTCATTAGCATTAAGCTGAGGAAGGAAACAAATATCCAAAGGAATATACTGTATGATAGGATCTCACATATAAAACATTCTTGAAGTGACAAAAGTACAGAGATGGAAAAGAGATTAGTGGTTGCCAAGGAATAGTGGGGTAAGTGTGACTAGAGGGGTAGGATGAAGGGGGTCCTTATGGTTTGAAGTGGTTCAGCACCTTAAATGTAGCAGTGGATTCACAAAACTGCACGTGGGATAAAATGACAGAGGGCTGTGCCTGCATTCTAGACTAATGTCGGTTTCCTTTTTTTTTTTTTTAATTATTATTTTATTTTTGGCTGTGTTGGATCTTCATAGCTGTATGGGCTTTTCTCTGGTTGTGGCGAGTGGGGCCACTCTCTAGTTGTGGTTCTTGGGCTTCTCATTGTGGTGACATTTCCTGTTGCAGAGCATGGGTTCTAGGGCACACAGGCTTCAGTAGTTGTAGCCCATAGTCTTAGCTGCTCTGTGGCACATGGGATCCTCCCAAATCAGGGATCGAACCCATTGGCAGACAGTTTGCTTACCACTGAGACACCAGGGAAGTCCCAGTTTCCTGGTTTTGATGTAGTACCACAGCCACGTATGACACAACCAGTGAGGGAAACTGAGGAAATAATTAAATTAGCAATTAGAGTATGACAAACACTAAATTTAAAAACAAAGAGAAACAACTAAGCCTAATTATATATTAAATTGATGGGATATCCACACATAAGAAAAAACACCTAATCTCATACATTTAAAAAGTTTTATTAAAGTATTATTTGCATACCATATACATTATTTATATTATGTGTGCACTTCAGTGATTTTTAAGTATTGATAAATTCAGCTATACTCACTAAATTTTAGTAGATAAAACTGGGTGCATCACATTTATTAAGTACACTGGATTTACTACAGATTGCTTCAGGACATTCTGATAAACCCCAAAGGATCCTTCTAATCCATGTACATGCAGTCGCTGCCCATTCCTCCTTCTCCCAGCCCCTGACAACCACTAACCTACTTTCTTTCTCTATGGGTTGGCCTATTCTGGACATTTCATATAAAAAGTTTCATACATTATGCAGTCTTTTGTGACTGCCTTCTCTTTTAATTCGCATAATGTTTTTAGATTCATCCATGCTTGATGTGTATCAGAACTTTGCTCCTTTTATGGATGTGTAATTCCACTGTCTGGATATACACCATTTTATGATGCCCTAATCCATGGATGGACCCATTCAAGTGCCTCAAAAGTGCTGGTCAGTGTTCTCAGGTACAGGAGACATGAGATCCCTGCTCTGATCCAGCTTCCTTTGTGTGGAGAAGAGCAGACCTTTAGAGCGATAACTCACGAAACTGGTAGCGTGTTAGGGTGGGACAGACGCCGCTTCCACTGTGCCATCCTTCCTTCCTTCATTGTGGTCTACTATATGCCAAGTATACCTTGCTAGATGCCACACAGTCCTTGCGGTCGTGGGGCTTACATTCTATCGCAGTTTGATACTGTATGCCAAGTACCATTCTAGTTGCCATACACAGTCCTTGCTGTCACGGGGCTTATATCCTATTGCAGGGCTAGAAAACAAGCACAGAAGAACTGTGCTTATAGGACAGGAAGAACTGAGTTGAGAAGAGAAAAGGGCAGGGTGAAGAGAAAGGTGGAGCTGCATGTTGCTATTTTAGATAGCAGTTTAGGGAGGCCCCCTAAGCTGAGTTGCACAAAAAACATGCAGAAAGTAAGAAAAAAGTTCATGAGGGTAATTGTGGGACAGCAAAGAGAACCATGTGCTTGGGATTTTTGTTTCTTAACTTTATTTTTAATTAAAAAATTGAAATGTACCTAATTTACAATGTGTTAGTTTTAGGTATACACCAAAGTGATT
Source organism: Capra hircus (assembly GCF_001704415.2). Classification (NCBI taxonomy): domain Eukaryota; kingdom Metazoa; phylum Chordata; class Mammalia; order Artiodactyla; family Bovidae; genus Capra; species Capra hircus. Next base: position 26,792,870 of record NC_030824.1, read on the forward strand.
CAGTTATACAAAGATATATTAATATATTCTTTTCAGATTCTTCTCCATTATAGCTTATTACAAGATATTCAATATAGTTCCCTTTGCTATGCACAGGTCCTTGTTGTTTATCTATTTTATATATATTCACTGGTGTGTATATGGTTTTCTTTTCCTTTGGTGCTCAATCGTGTCCGACTCTTTGCGACTCCATGGACTGTAGCCCCCCAGGCTTCTCTGTCCATGTCCATGTCCAAGAATACTAGAGTGGGTTGCCATTTCCTTCTCGAGTGTGTATGTTTTTTTGTGTTACGTATTTACTTGGTTGCGCCAGATCTTAGTTACAACATGTGGAATCTTTGATCTTTCATGAGGCTTGCGGAATGTAGTTCCTTGACCAGGGATCAAACCCAGCCCCCTACATTGGGAGCATGTAGTCTTAGCCACTTGGCCACCAGGGAAGTCCCTGGTGTGTATATGTTGATCCCAAACTTCAAAAGTTTCCTTGAGGAAGTCACACTTGAGTTGACCTTGGGTGATAAGGAGGCAGGCGTGTGCAGGTCTATGGAGGAGTTTTACAAGGAAAGGAGTGGGAGGGGTCTGAGATGATGCAGAGAGGGCACAACACACAGGGTCTGTTGGTGTGGTGGGGCCGCTGGCAAGTTTCAGGCAAGGGGTGACATCATCTGCCTGGTGTTGGAAGAAATGGCTCAGGTGCCATGTGGGCTTGGGTTGTGGGCAGCTTGAGACTGGCAGCCCTTATGACCAGGGCAGAGGCTCAGCCACACCCTGCAAATGAGTCAACTAGCTAAGGCACCCACTGGGGCTCAAGGCAGACAGAAATCTTCACCTCTTCCTACAGTGCTTCAGAAAACACTGGCTTCTTCCTAAAGACTAAAAACTAAAGGAGAAGAGGGTGAAGGTGTGTCTTAGCTTCCTGTGGCCACTGTAACAAGCTGCACAAATTTAGTGGCTTCAAACAACACAGTTTCATTTTCTCATGCTTCTGGAGGTCAGATCTCCAAAATCCAGGTGTCTCCAGGCCATGTTTCTTCTCCAGGCTCTCAGAGGAGCTGTTTCTTTTGCCTTTTCCAGTTTCTAGTGCATCTCTTGGCTCATGGCTCCTTCCTCCAACTTCTAAGGCATCCTTTCAGCCTCTGGTACTCTCACATCTTTTTCTGCCTGACCTTCTTGCCCCCCATTTATTGGGACCCTTGCAATTTCACTGAGGACCCACTGAACAGTCCAGGATGGTTTTACCTCCTACAAATCCCTTTTGCTAGATAAGGTGACATTCACAGGTTCCAGGGGTCAGGACATGGACTTCTTTGGGGACAAGGGCAGAGAGCATTATTCAGCCTGCCACAGGATGTTAATAGTATATAAAGTGCTGTTGTTTAGTTTCTAAGTTATGTCTGACTCTTTTGCGACCTCATGGGCTATAGCCTGCCACGCTTCTCTGTCCATGGACTTTCTTAGGCAAGAATACTGCAGTGGGTTGCCATTTCTTTCTTCAGGGGATCTTCCAGACCCAGGGATAGAACCCACATCTCCTGCACTGGCAGGTGGCTTTTTTTTTTTAAACCACTGAGCCACTAAGGAAGCCTTCAGTTCAGTTCAATTCAGCTCAGTTCAATTCAGTTCAGTTCAGTCGCTCAGTCATGTCCGACTCTGCCAACCCATGAATTGCAGCACGCCAGGCCTCCCTGTCCATCACCAACTCCCGGAGTTCACTCAAACTCACGTCCATCGAGTCAATGATGCCATCCAGCCATCTTATCCTCTGTCGTCCCCTTCTCCTCCTGCCCCCAATCCCTCCCTTATATAAGCGTTAATCGCTCAGTCGTGTCCAACTCTTTGCCACCCCACAGACAGTAGCCTGTGAGTCTTCTCTGTCTATGGAATTCTCAAGGCAAGAATACTGGAGTGGGTTGCCGTTTCCTTCTCCAGGTTATCTTCCTGACCCAAGGACTGAACCCAGGTCTCCCACATTGTATGCAGATTCTTTATGATGTGGGGTTTGCAAAAAAAAAAAAAAAAACAAACCCATCTGATTTTATAAAACCCTGTGGTGCTTGATGTCTGAGGACAAAGTGTTGTGACCTGGACTGCGTCCCTTCCCAAATTCACATGTTGAAGCCCTGACCCAGAGGACCTCAGAATGCGACTGTGTGTGGAAATAGGGCCTTTAAGTGGTGACTGAGGTAAAACAAGGCCGTATGCGTGGACCCCAACCCAGTGGACTGGTGTCCTTCTAAGAGAAGGAGATAAGGACACAGGCACACAGGGACAACCATGTGAGGGCATGGGGCGGAGACAGCTGTCTGCATGCCAAGGAGAGAGGCCTCAGTGGGAACCAGCCCTGTGATACCTTATCTCCAGAACTGCAGGACTGTAAATGTCTGTTGCTTCAGCCTCCTCACCTGTGGTGAGTGTTACGCAGGCCCCAGGACCAGCACACAAAACTTTTACTGAGAGCAACCCCCCTCAGAGCACAGCATGCTACTGCTACTGCTGCTAAGTCACTTCAGTCATGTCCGACTCTGTGCGACCCCATAGACGGCAGCCCACCAGGCTCCCCTGTCCCTGGGATTCTCCAGGCAAGAACACTGGAGTGGGTTGCCATTTCCTTCTCCAATGCATGAAAGCGAAAAGTGAAAGTGAAGTCGTTCAGTCGTGTCTCTTAGTGACCCCACGGACTGCAGCCTACCAGGCTCCTCTGCCCATGGGATTTTCCAGGCAAGAGTACTGGAGTGGGGGTGCCATTGCCTTCTCCGACAGCGCAGCATACGGCCATGTAACCTCTGTAAGCGCAAAACTGGCTTCCCACACCCGTCACACTAGTCTGCTCCGTGTGGGCACGGGAGCACCAAAGATAAGGGTGTGTTCCAGGCTCACTGTCTTCAAAAGGAAACACACAGAAAACAAAACAAGAGGATTCATTAGACTCAACAGAGACAAGGGAAAAGAGCCATCACCCGTGCCTTGGGGAGGAGCCCCAGCAGAGGGATGTCTCAGCAGGGTCTTTGCAAGGACCAGTCAGCCAGCGATTATCAGACATTTCTGCCAGTGAGCAAGCCAGGTGGGGCCTTGTTCTGGGATTCTGAAGGGGAGATAAATAGTAAGGAAATGCTTCCTTTCAAATGATTGGTCAGCACCAGGAAGAAACCAAACAGGCTGGTGCTAGAACGCTGGTTGGGAGGCTCCCTCCAGGAGCGGGTCTGAGGTGAGCCCAGAGTGGGGCAGAGGCCTGGATACCACTGCAGAAGAGGGCGAGGGCCCAGCTTTGAGTGGAGCTTCGGAAGGTCCCGAGGTGGGGTGGGTGGAAAGGGAGGGTTGCTCAGGGAGGGGCGGGGGCCACCCAGTGCTGGGCCTTCATGGGCCATGGCAGTGCCATTTGTTTCTAAGTAACAAGCTGACCCAAAATGCAGTGGCTTCAAACAGCTGTTTATTCATGATTATACTGGTTGGGGGCAATGGTATGCTGGTAAGTGTTTAATAACCTCCTCTCCAGAAAAAGAAAAAAAAAATGACCCTAGTTGCAGCATTTACCAGTTTCCATGTTGTGAATACTCATAGTGTGGCAAGTGTCAAGCTGCCAAAGGTGAGGGCCACAGACCAAACCAAAGGCAGCACTGCAGAGAACCTATAGGTCCAGACAGATAGATGCCGATGGGAGCAAGCTTCATCAAGAAGGGCTGAGTCCTGAGTGCTCATTACCTTTGTTTAATTATAATTTTGGGGTTCCAAGATTATACGATTTTGCGACAGTTGTATTTAAGTTACTGGTTGGAGTCATTCCTGAGATGGTGACACTTGTTCCCTGGTTGCTGGCTGGGTGGCTCATCTGCAGGTCAAGACTTTCAGCCGGTGGATCCGTGGGGCTGGGCCTCCTTCCAGGTTCTCTGGGGCCTGGGGTGGCAGCTGAGAGTGGGAGGGAACGTGCACAGCTCATCTCTGTTGCGTTTGTTTTGCTCACGTCCCGAGGGACAGGATGGAAAGGATATCCACTTGAGACAGAGAAATGAGACAGTGAAATGAACCAGCAGGTGGCACAGCTGAGCGAGTGCTGAGCGGCTTGGTTGGGAGGCTGGACAATCGCCAGCATGGCCTTGGCCTCGAGCCTCAATACCCCTCACAGTGAGTTCTGCATGGCTTCATCTCACAGAGGGGCCAGGAAGGGGTGGGAATGAGGAGACAGAGCCATGGAGGCCAGACTGGGTGGCACCCCAGTGACCCGAGGACCTTTGACTTACTTCAGCTGGAACTACAAACGCCATCCCAGGCTGGCGCTTTCAGGGAGAGTAGCTGAGACCCAGTGGCACATTCCCGTTAGGGTCAGGCCTGGGAGAGCAGGCCTGAAATGAGGATGGGCTCAGCTCTGGTGGGCTGTCTGGCCCACAGTGGCCAGTCTGCTTTCTCGACGGTGACTCTGGAGCCTGCCTTCCCCAGCCCCACCTGCTTACCAAGTGCTAGTAGCCGGAAGGTGGTGGAAAGCTCAGGTCTGCCAGGTCATCAGCTTTAGGGTCAGGGATAGCCTTCTAATTGAACTGATGGAGAAATCACCAGTTCACCTGTATTTGCTAGGAGGGAACCTGAGGTCTGGGAAGCTGCCACCATATACAGGAGGAGAAGGATCCCGCATCCAGCCACCCTAGGCTTTCTAAACCCAATCCATCCCTCCTTTCTCTTCCTTCCTCCAGAGCACAGGTCATTTGTCTGGTGCTCTCTGCAGCAGCAATCCTGATTCAGAACCTGAGCTTTGTTGGGTCTTTTCTCTGCTGCTGCGTGAGAGCTGGTTTTGCTGCAGGGCCTCCACTGGTAGAGGTCTGGCTACTCCACTCTCTCCGTGGAGTATTTCCCCTGGGGCAAGATCCACCAATGTCACGCTGGGACTCTCAGACCTGGGCCTGTGATCCCAATAACTGTTGTTTAGCTGAAAAGTCATGTCCAATTCTTTGTGACCCCATGGACTGTAGCCCATCAGGGTCCTCTCTACATAGCATTCTCCAGGCAAGAATACTGGAGACAGTTGCTAGTTCCCTCTCCAGGGGATCTTCCTAAGCCAGACATCGAACCCATGTCTCATGCACTGGCAGGTGAATTCTTCACCACTGAACTGCCAGGGAAGCCCCCAATCCTGTTAGCTATGCAGTATTAAGATGACCTGCTGGGTTCCTGGTCACTGGCCCAAAGAGGAATCCATTTGGTCATCTGGGGGCCAGGACCCAGGCCAGAAAGGGCTGGTGTGCAGCCCTAGGAGGCCCAGCAGATGGGTGGGGTGGGCAGGGCCAGCCCTTCTGACATGGGCACCAGGAGCCCAAGAGGGACTTGGGTAGTGAGGCTGTGAGAGTACATGAGCTGGCCCAAGGACACAGGAGTCACTCAGTGCCAGCCAAACCACCAGGATAGGAGCACACAGCAGGCTCCAACCCACTGTGGGCTGGATGCCAGGGGTGGGGTGGTGGTGGTCAGGGAGGGTATCAAGGAACAGGAAGTACAGAAAGTCATAAAAAACACTGCATGGTGCCCACCCTATAAAAGAGCTGGTCAGCAAGCCTGGGTCCTGCGGCTCCTCTTCAGGTTAGGGCTGACAAGGTCTGTTCGGACCCGGTGTGCTCATCAGAAACAGGGAATCTGAGTTCCACTGGAGTTGGCCTGCACCATGGACCAGCTGTCTGAGGTGGTGTGGGCCCTTCCCTTCACCTATGGATCCAGTGTAGTCCAGGGAAGGCTGCATGTTTAGGCCTCAGCCAAAAAAGCTGCTACATCTGCTAAGGGTCCTGCATCTCTGTTCTTACTTTGGGAGAAGTGGTCGGAGTCCAAAGTGAAGGGGGTGATGTGCCAAGTTAGGACCTTGGACGGCAGCCTCGTGCCTGCATGAGCTGAGCCAGAGCTTAGACACAAAGCTGTGGCTTTAACCAGGGACCAGTAGGCTAAGGCTTGGACTGGTGGATCCCAGGGAAGCTATGCCTTTTCCCAATTGTTCAGACCTGGCCCTGGCCCCAGGTCACCTACACCTGCAGGGCTGGCGAGGCTAATGAGTGCAGCGGCCCCCTGCCCCCCACCGGGGGCACACTCTGTTAGTTAAGCAGGTAACCAGTGACCTCTGCAGGTGGTCCAACCAAAGGAAGGGTATCACAATCAACACAGACAAAGGTGCCAGGGAGAGAAACAGACACAGCGTGTTTATTAGAATGCGGGAAGGAGGCCTTCTTCCCCAGAGCACTGCTTCTCAGAGTCTGTATCAAGAGCAAGACAAAGTTGAAAATCGTATTCCTGAGAAGAAGCAAAAAAGTACAATTTTGCAAACAAACGGGTGGCTTTAACAAATGATAAAAAAAAAAAAAAAAACACTTTTTTTTTAAACAACAAAATTTCAAGTATTATTCCAGATGACACGGCAAACCCAACGCAGGAGGAAAGGCTAAGGACTCGCAGAACCTATTGGCAGGAAGGGGCTGTTCCAGGTGGGCTGGGGCATCACCAGGGACAACCTGCAGCCTGGCCCCAGGCCACCCCAGCCCCAAGGCTTGGGAGGAGTGAAGAAGGCGGACGGCTTGGTGGGCTGCAGTTGTGCCAAGGAGGAGCCCATGTGTTAGTGACCCAAACATGCCCTTGGCGCTGGGAAGTCCTGGATGTCTAATGATTTTTTTTCATAAACAGGAACATATGCTTATTCTTTCAAATATCAGTGTCTCCAATTTTAGTCAATTTGCAAATATAAATTATATCATTTGTGCTACAGTTTGTGATATTTAAATCTCATTAGGAGATGAGCACCGAAGCTATGAAAACACACACGTGAGTCGCTGTGCATCCTGTGGCTGGAAAATTGTGCTCCCTTTCCTCACAGCACAGTGTTTCTGACAAACTCCCCTTCCTCTCCCAGGACACTCTTCTTGAAGAGAGATTTCTGCTTTGACTGTGGTTGTGGGACAGATACACAGGGGACGGTTGATGGCTCTTGTTCTGGCCCCAGGGCTCTGGGTGCCACAGGTGGGGGTTCTCGCCGAGAGGGTCTTGCTCCACAAAAGAAAGGTGACACCAGAGTGCCCTATGCCGAGACCCCAGCCCCCCTGGGGCGGGGGGGACTGTGAAATGCCCTTAAAATGTCTGTTTTCGGTATATTCTGAGATGCGTGTCACTGACTGCCAACACTCCTGAGTCATCACGGTGCCTCCCTGGATGCTCAGTTCTTGAACCTCGTCTGTTCACAGATGTGATTGAATTTCCTGTGGGGAGAAAACAGTCAAATCATACGAGAGGGCATCACAGATGCATTCAGTAAAGGAATTCTGTACTTGCACCCAAAGGAACTACAGGAGACAGTGATCCTGTGCTTGGGGGTTTGCAAGGGCATGTTTCTCATACAGCAAACACACTAACCCCAAATGCAACCCTCTTTGTTGTTGTTTAGTCTCTAAGTCATGTCTGACTCCTTTGTGACCCCTCCTTTCTAAATGTAAAATATAAGTGGAACATTTGGGTAATTTCCAGAAACTCAGACCTGTGCCTCGTTAGCATCCCCAAGGTACCGTGGGTGACCTCCTCTCTGAGAAGATGAGGGTGCCTTTGCTGCCCCTCTTCCCCACATTTTAATAGAGACAGGTTAGCCTGTTACTAGCAAAATCTCTTGGAATAAAATTATCTCTTCCACACAGTTTATGCTCAAATACAAACCAAGATTTTTATTTTACAGAATCACTCCCTTGGGCGGCTGCCTTTACTTGAGTCCTCATGATGACTCTTTTAACCAATTTCTTTAATTTGAACCTCAAATGGCTGTTTGGGATCACAGTCACCGCAAACAGCTTCAATCCATGAAACTGACTTATGTGATCACTTTCCTCATGGCTTCAAAGCAGAGGCCGATCTACTCCTATGGGTGACCGAGCATGGTGACATGAATGTCAACACGAACAGCCTCTAAAGACCCTGTAGGAAACTCCCAGGGAGAGCTCTAGCCATCGCATCACCATAGGTAGATCCAGGTGCAGGGCGACGTGCACATGGCTGTGACTTGGGAAATGGGTCTCAGGGACCACAACCACGGATTCGCAAAGTACTCAGCCCCGAACATGTGGGTTGGGGACATGGAGGTGGAGAAGGAGATAGGCGCCCCTATCCCTGGGATTCTCCAGGTAAGAACACTGGAGTGGGTTGCCATTTCCTTCTCCTAAAACCTTCAAAATCAACATGGCCAGAAGATTTAAAGAAAAGCAGTTCCTGTTAGGAAACCGTGGGTTTGTTCGCCTTTCTGCACTCACTTCTCCAGCCCTGCCCAGCCCCCGCCCTGCCTGCACACTCACATTGCGTGGTGGGCCTTCACCTGAGTGCGGCAGTTGCGGCCCCAATAGCAATCAGGACGGGATGTGACAGCCGCTGGGAAGAGAAAAAAATGAACACATGTCATGCACATGTCTACAGACTTGGCCTAGTGAATTTAAGCTGAGACCCAAAGAGACACTGCAGCTGAGACACACAATGCTTTGTCCCACTTCATAGCTCGCTTCCTTGTTCTCCAGGAAAGGAAAAAAAAATCTTTAATTGAAAATCCAGTTTAGAAATGAGATGACTCCAGTTGCCATCTTGTTTAAGGAACCTACCTCACCCGATCCAGAGCCTGTGCAGGCACCAGGCAAGGGGCACTTGAGACAAGCATGGCCTTTGCGCCCCTACCCACCAGGCTGTGTCCTTGGCCCTGCTCTGAACTCAGAGTAAAGGCCCACACAGGGTATTGAACTACTGCAAAAGAGTGTGGGAGCCCACGCAAGCAGAACTGAACTGTGGGCCAGGAAGGGGCCAGTTGGTTCCTCACCTGGTAGCTCAGAAGCAGGAATGTTCTGCCGATACTGGTAGGTAAGCTCGCGGAAGCTCCGCAGGCCACAGCAGTAGCACAGCACGGTGTTCCCGGTGATTCTGTAATCTGGAAGGAACACAGCCTCTTACAGGCGCAGCCCGCCAGTGGGTAGCATCATGTTTCCAGCACAGCAGAACAGACGTGGCTTGCACGCTGCTGGGGAACTAATGCACTGATCCACAGACAGGGTGAGACAAAGGGCTGGACATTTGGAAAACAAGAGCAAAACCAACCTAGATGCCAACTTATTTCCTTATAGCAAAATCATTCCATCTAGATTAAAAATTTAAATATTTAGAACAATTTAAAAAAGCACTAAGAGGAATAATATTCTTCTCTTGAGCTATTTCTAACTATGACATGAAAACCAAATGGCACAAAGGAAGGGATTTGTAAATGCGACTGCCTCTAGTTTACACATCACAATGGGAACACATATAACAAAGGAGAAATACTAATGAATTAGTAGAGGACGTTAAGAATTTCTAAGTGATGATGACTTTTTTATAAAAAAGTCATTTTTAACACAAATGACAATGTACTGTACCCTTAATTAACAAAGATATCACACAATCTCCCAAGTCCAAAAATGAACCAAGGACACAGACAAGCATATATATGTCCCATATAAGAAAAAGATTTTCAATTTCACTTATCATCAAACATGGCAGATAAAATATCCTACCATTCGCCTCTTTCATATTTACAAGACCTAGAGATCATGGCGTCTAGTCCCATCACTTCATGGGAAATAGATGGGGAAACAGTGGAAACAGTGTTTGGGCTCCAAAATCACTGCAGATGGTGACTGCAGCCATGAAATTAAAAGACTCTTACTCCTTGGAAGCAAAGTTATGACCAGCCTAGATAGCATATTCAAAAGCAGAGACATGCTTTGTCAACAAAGGTCCATCTAATCAAGGCTATGGTTTTTTCAGAGATCATGTGTGAATGTGAGAGTTGGACTGTGAAGAAAGCTGAGTACCCAAGAATTGATGCTTTTGAACTGTGGTGTTGGAGAAGACTCTTGAGAGTCCCCTTGGACTGCAAGGAGATCCAACCAGTCCATCCTAAAGGAGATCAGTCCTGGGTGTTCACTGGAAGGACTGATGCTAAAGCTGAAACTCCAATACTTTGGACACCTCATGCGAAGAGTTGACTCACTGGAAAAGACTCTGATGCTGGGAGGGACTGGAGGCAGGAGGAGAAGGGGACGACAGAGGATGAGATGGCTGGATGCATCACCAACTCGATGGACATGAGTTTGGGTGAACTCTGGGCGTTGGTGATGGACAGGGAGGCCTGGCGTGCTGCGATTCCTGGGGTTGCAAAGAGTCAGACACGACTGAGCGACTGAACTGAACTGAGAGGGCAAACATTCAGCTGACAGGCTTAGGGGATGCTGGCACTCAGGCCCCAGGACATGCCTCAACCATGCAAGCCAGTGACAGTAGTCCTGTTTATTATCCTAGGGGACAACTGTGTTTTTTCGGGGGGAGGGGTGGCACAGGGATGGGGACTGATTGTGAAATCTACAGGATTGCATGCTTGACAGCTTCAATGGTGGTTCAAACAGTGAAAAGCTGGAAAGAACTTAAATACTCTTTAATAACAAACTGGCTAAATGAACGATGGTATCAGAATGCTAAGTAATAACTAAAACAAATCAAGGCATAGATCTTTGTTGACATAGGAAGTCCGAGATATACTGTTGAGTGAATAGGTTATTAAAAGCATATCTGGCAGGATCTCATTTATGAAAATGATGCACACACATGGGTACATAGATTTAGAAGGTGGCTATCAAAGTATTATGACTGGGGATATTTTAGGTGGTGGAATTTCCAATGATTTTTACTTTATCCTTTAGACTTTCTTGTACCACTTAACATTTTCTTTGTGAACCACATCATTCTTATAAAAATAGCCATTAAAAAGCAAAAGAAGTTAAGATCCAACCACATAGAGCTGTTCCAACAGAGAAAACTCAAGATACTCACTATAATGTGTCTGTGAGACTAAATAACTTAGTACCTTTAAAGCCTTTGATAATAATTTATGTTAGGGAAAAAAAAAATCACTCACTGATTTTTCTGCACCCTCCATTAGTGACAAAAGTTCACACTTCACAAAGCACTAGGTGTCCCTGGGAGAGAGGGTAAGCCTTCGCTGAGTCACTTGATGCACTGAGGGACAGGCCAGCAAAGACCCTGACAACCAGCCCTAGAATGTCAATGGTGACCAGTGGTGGGGCCAGCACCTCACCAGCTGTGCTCCTTCCCTCCCCTGTATGAGAAAAGATTCTGGAACATGTCATGTCGACTCAAACCCAACAAGAAAAAGAAATCTCAAAGTATAAGGACCTTTCTGTCTGTCTCTGCCAGGGTGGGCAGAGGTTGCAGGAGTGAACATGGGAAAGCCAACATCAATGCTGCCAGTGTGTGGACAGGCAGGAGGGACCACTTGACCACAGACAGAGGTGCCCCTGGAAAACACCACCATCAGTGGGGGGCAAGTAGGACAACAAGGCTTACCAGACAGCAGGAATACTCCCCTCTGCAGAGCCCCGAGGCTCTCAGTCAACATGTTTTTCCATGTCAAACCCCTGGTGGCCAGGTAATTCTGTAACAGGGGAATGGGCAAGAAAAGAAACATGAGCTTGGAGAAGGAAACACTAAAATGGCAAAGAGGGGGCTTCTCTGGTGGTCCAGTGATTGAGAGTTCGCCTTGCAATGTGGGGGGACACTGGTTTAATCCCTGGTCTGGGAAGGTCCTGCATGCTGCGTGGCAGCTGAGCCCATAGGGCCATAACTACAGTGCCCATGTGCTGTAACTACTGAAGCCCCCACGCTCTACAGCCCGTGCTCTGCAACAAGAGAAGCCACGGCAACAGGAAGCCCATGCAGTGCAACTAGAGAGTAACCCTTGGTCTCTGCAACCAGAGAAAAGCCTGGCCAATAAATACATAAAAAAACAAACAAACAAACAAAAACATATAACAAATGGCGAAGAGGGCTGACATTTCATAAAAGGCCCTGGAAGGTGGGTAGAGCCAAAACACACAAGTGTGACGGGCACCTGCAGAGGGTGAGCGTTGCATAAAGTTAGGGGACCTGCTTCCAGGAGTTCAGCTGGGAGGCCTGGATGGCCTGTTGGAACAGGAGGCCTGGGACAGACATGGTATCACACCCACACAGCGCAGCACAAACTTTTCGACCGAGGAGCTTCTTCTCAGTCTCAAACGGCAGGCTAGCTTTAGAACCTCAAGTGTAAGAGTCGGCACTCTCTTTCTGAAATTCTGCAAAGACATTCCTATAGCATAGGAGCAGTGAGACCTAATCGTAGCCTGAACGGCCATAGTGTGGCCCACGACCACGTGACAAGGAAGCCAGGGTCTACGTCTGGGTAGGCCTGCCCTCAAGAAACACGGAGCTGCTTGGTTCTGGCTGTGTAAACCTACAAGAGCGTGCCTGTGAAGACCTATTCAGAGAGCAGTGGGGTAGAGGAGGTGCTGTTCAGATGAGAGGGGCCTTGCCCTGGGGGTATCATACCAAACATAATTGGGGTGAAGGGAAGACCCCTGGCAAGCGACACATGTGCATGTTACACTCTGAAGTTCTAAGAGCCAGCTGCCTCCTGAAATGCATGAAGAGGGCCAGTGGGCAGTCCTGGTTCCACTCAAGGGCCAGCCGCTCCCCCTGCCTGCCCCGGGCAGGCTGAGCAGGAGCTGGAACTGTGTAACACAATTCCTGTGGCTTCTCAGTGTGAAGGGCAGGGAGGAATACCTATCTGGGGGGAGACAGGGGTAAACAGACATGCAGAGTCACAACACATGCAGACATGCACAGACAGACATGCATAGTCACAACACTGGACAGTCCCGGGAGGCCTCCCACTGGCCTCCACCTGGCCTGTACCTTCAGGACGTCTGACTCGTAGTTGTTGTTGCTCAGTACCCCATCCAGACACCGGTCACCCAGGTTGAGCTCTGTTGGGATGGAGGGAAGCAGCATTACCCATTTCACATGCACTTTATGAAAGCACTGTTCACCTGACAGGATAACCAAATTTCGTTCATTACGGATTCTATAAAGAAGGAAAAGTTATGTGACATTATGGTCATGGGTATAGTGGGGGAAGGATGGGGGAGGTGCCAGTTAAGGAGTTTGGGATGGACATGTACACACTGCTGTATTTAGAATGGATAACCAACAAGGACCTACAGTATAGCACAGGGAACTCTGCTCAATGTTATATGGCAGCCTGGATGAGAGAGGAGTTTGGGGGAGAAAGGATGCATGTATATGTACAGCTGAGTTCCTTTGCTGTTCACCTGAAACTATCACACTGTTAATCAGCTATATCCCATGATGAAATAGAAAGTTTAATTAAAAAAAAAAAAAAGTTCTGTGATGAAGTATAATTGCAAACAGAGAAAAAGTAAAAGGCATTCCATTCCACTCCCCCCAGAAATGGTCCAGTCTGCACAGCCCCTGGTCTGGGGTTGTGAAGTCCAGACATGTATTTTTAGTGGGGGTGGTCCTTGTGCACGACTCAGAGTTCCCCTGTTGTTGTTATTGCTGTCTTGGAGCCAACACTCACTGATACTTGCAAACCCATGCAGACCTCCAGGAAAAGGTAGCTAATTCATGGCGACCAATGTGGCCTTTCCCTGCTCAGGCACACAGCCAGCCCACCACTGGCCTTAAGTACACCAAGAGAACAGGGAAAGGTGGTGGCGATCGGTGGTGGGGCCGGCATTACCGCAGAACGGGGCCAGGCAGCCGAGGCAGCCGGTCCGGGCACAGCCCCAGTATAGGTGGCAGAAGGGCTGCAGGCAGATGGCACCTGTGGACACAGAGGACATGCACCAGTCACGCCTCATGGCAAGGAGGAAGTTCAGGTAACCATTAAATAAATGACAAGCTCGATTTTCACCACCATCTAGAAACTGTTAATGTGCCGTACAGTTCAGCTGTTAGATTTTAAAATGACACCTTGGACTGGGTTCAATCCTTGCTCGGGGAACTGAGATCCAACAAACTAAGCAGCCAACAGAACAGAATAAAAATGCAACACTGGAGAACTACTGGGGTGATGTTCAGATACAGGATCTAGAAAGAGAGCCCCCTGTGTGTATGACAGGGGTGGATATCAACTGGTGACCAAGGAGAGATTATCAACACAGTCCTGCAGGGATACCTGGTGACACAGGTGGAAAACACAGAACTGTATCTTCAGCTCAAACCACACACAGAAGTCCACGACACTTTGAAAACCAGGCTGGAAGGACACATAGGAGTGGCTCTGAGGTGGGGAGGGCCCCGGGCGGACGGTGTACACACACACCCACACCCTCACTCACACTGCTGGGGGGCGATGCGGGGGTCCCGCTCGCGCTCTGCTCTCCGGTCGGGCATGGGCTGGAAGCAGCAGGTGCATATGGCGTGGCTTCCTTGCAGGGCGCACACGTAGTCCTGGGCTGTGGGACAGACAGCCTGCTCAGGCTGGTGCTGCCAGCACTGGAGCAGCAGCACGAGCGGCTCAGCCCACACCTGGAGGGGCAGCTACAAGATACGCACGAGAACACAGACCTACAAGAAAACCTGGACAGATCCCAGGCCAATTTTTCTACCAGCCAAGTGACGGTCTACCACTCAAACTAAAAGGTTTAATAGATGGAAAAGTGACCGAAGCTATCTTTTGGTTCAGTAGCTGGAGCAAGATTTCAAAGGCCACTTGAAGGTTTTCTAGTATTTCCTGTAAAGGAAGGACAGATCACAAAACAGTAAAGTGATTTCTCTAGTCTCTGCTGGCTAACTGCCCCAGGAGCTGTGTCAATGTGGCCGGGCCCCTGGTCACTCACGCACCACATGAGGCTCTGTGCACTCACCATGGTCACAACAGGGCCTTCCACGCACCACCCTGGCCATCCCCACCCGTAGGGGCCTACAAGGATACCCAAGAGCTGTGGCACAGCACATATAGCAGATGGTGAAGAATGAGGCTCTGGGTCACATTCCTGACGTCAGTGGCCTCTAGACAGGCTCAGGCTGATAGTGGCAACGAGGCCAGGCCCTACAATGTAGGGCCACAAACCACAGTCCACATGCTCGTTTTCCCTTTCTTAATGGCACCTAGGAACTCGCCCGCCGAAATGGGCAGCGAACAGACAGTTCAGGGCAGCTCTGGTAACATCATGTCCTGTTGCTGCAAAGAGGCCAGTCCCTCACCGGAGGGGCCCATGTGTGATGGTCACTTCAGCTTTGGCAAGCATCCCAGGGCATGCTGACTGCCCCAAGGTAGTAGCGGGGAGGGGTGGGAAAGGGTAAGTGTCAGAATCAGGACTGTGTGTTCAAGAGCAGAGATCCACAAATAAAGCTGATTATCTGGCTTCTTAGCGCAAAACAGGTCACGAAAAGCAACGAGCTATCTGAGCAGAGAAGAGCCAGCAGAAGCGCCACCCACACCCGGAGCGGTCAGGACAGCAAGGAGGGAGTGGCCATCTCACCTGCTGTGACGCTGGCGGACGTGGACGGTGCATCCCCGGGGGCCTGCGGTGCCCCTGGCTCGCTGCCGGGCCCTGGGTAGGGAAGGGGCTGCCCCGCCTGCCTGCGGTACTCAGGGCACTGTCTGCACACGATGGACGGCTGGCTGCAAGGAAAGCACAGAGCTCGGGGGGATGAGATGACACCTGCTCTGGTTGGTGTGTGAGGCTGAGGGTAGCAACAACGGCCCCAGCCCGAATGACAAGCCAAGACCCAGACCCCAGTTCATGGGCCTCGTCCCGCTTCCATGTCTCAGCTCTGCGTCAGCTGCTGGACCTGGTGTGTGCGAAGGGGAAGGACAGCTGCCCTCCAGCACCCCCCAGCCCCCTACACTCACCCCGCACACTAGCAGTCGGCAGGCTCTACTCCCTGCCACCTCCCAGCCCCCTTTTCCCATACTTCTCCAGAGCTCTCTCCCTCAGACACTCCTGGGGTCTGGAGACATCTCCTGCCTGCCCCTCGACCCCCTGAGCCATCCCCTGGAGTGGAGCCTTCCTGTCCCCACACTGGGCAGGATGCGTTCTTGCAGGTCTGACGCCACCCAGTGCACACCCTTCCCCTCATTAAAATCTGAAAATGCACAGGGCTGGATGCCGCTGTCCACAGCACCTTTCAGCTGTATGCTCCTCAGCTGAGCCTTCAAACCTGCAGATGGTAAAACGTAATCTGCAGGAAAGGCACATGTAGACTCTCCTCTGGTCTCAGTCAGAGGATGCCTGCCTGAGCCTGGCACCCATGGGAAGGACAGGCAAGACATGACTAGAAAAGGCAGCAACGCTGAAAAGACACTCAGCCATGTTTGTAAGGAAAACATGTAAATGGGAATAAGTCACCTGCCTGTCCCAAGACCCCGAGTGTCTCAGGGATCACTGGGGTTCCTCCACACACCCAGGGGAGTGCTGCCACCTGCACTCAATGGCGGGCATTTGTCGAGCACCAATCTTGCGCTCGACCAGACGTCAGAAGTACAGCAAGGTATCCTCTCGAGACTCCTGACATGAACATCCTACTTCCACATGCTAGTCTCCAAGAAATAACTTATGGACTAAACTGTATCCTCGACCAGACGTCAGAAGTACAGCAAGATATCCTCTCACGGAGACTCCTGACATGAACATCCTACTTCCACATGCTTGTCTCCAAGAAATAACGTGTGGACTAAACTGTAAACACAGCATGCGCACTGTGGTTTTGTCCCAGGTTTCAAAATAGTACAAAAAATGTCTTAATAAAAAAAAAATTAAGCATGTATGACTACATTTGTGTATGAATGGATGAATATATACTAAAAACTTCACACAAAAGTGATTTTTTATTTTCTTTTTGCTTGAACATTATGTGCTAAATTTTGTGAAAAGAGACAAACTAGGGGTAGGGGTTTGTCTTTTTAAATATTATGGCCTCAACACAAAAATTCACACCCTGGACTTCTAAGTCAGGAGACATCAGCCGATAAAATAAGGTCTCCTAGGACTGCATCCTGTCTACCAGGTGGCTGTGGCTTTTCTGTAATAATACCCTGACAGATGATAAGTACCTCAAGTGATACTCTAGGATGTATGTTCACTATGTAAGCTGTGGAGAGTGAGTGTGCTTATGAGGTATTTGTATTAGCTGGTGAATCAAGGCACTTGATGAGGACTCAGCAAATAAAAAAGTATCATTTCCTGTGGCTAGTCTCTCACAATAATTAAGCCCAACCATTATGCTACACACCCTGAACTTCTATAAGGCTGTATGTCAGTTATATCTTAATAAACTGGAAAACAATACAGATAAACAACAAAAAAATAGAATAAATGTTCCACTGCATAACAAAAGAGAAAAAAGGCTATCACAGGAGGCAGGGCAGTGAGCAAGCCTCATCACGGTCACCTGAATGAGTGGCGTGCTTGGCACAAAGCAGGCAACACGGCTGCTGGGTTGCGCCTCAGCAGTGGCCTGGGCCAGCTGGTCCTAAGGGGTGGTCAGACTTGGGCCACCCACCCCGCTCCAGGCCCAAGGGGCTCACCTAACGTCCGAGGACTCACTGTCCACGTCCGACAGCTCCAGCAGGTCCTCGGAGCTGCCCTCCTCGTCGGAGAAGGCCCTCCTGACCTTGGGCTGCAGCATGTCCTGTGTGATCTTGTTCCTGGCAGCCATGCTGCGCAGATCCTCCTCGCTGCGCCTCTTGTCCGGGTGCTGCAGCAGGTACGCCTCCACCAGGTTGTTGAGGATGTGGTTTTTACAGATGCGCTCGACTGGACAGCGGCAGGTGGGGCACAGGGCAGACCGCTCCATCCAGCCCGAGTAGCAGGCAGCGCAGAAGGTGTGC
This sequence comes from Capra hircus, assembly GCF_001704415.2. NCBI lineage: Eukaryota > Metazoa > Chordata > Mammalia > Artiodactyla > Bovidae > Capra > Capra hircus. Next base: position 26,810,574 of record NC_030824.1, read on the forward strand.
ATACAGGGCTGCAGGCTGAGGGCACGGGATGGGCTTCAGAGAACTGGGGGCACTCTTGGGCAGAGCATCTCCCCAGCAAGTGCAGTAGCCCCTCGGATGCCAGGGCCCCAGGGGCACGGCTGGCCTGGGGCATGAGGATCAAGGACCCAGGGTCACACTGCCTCTTTCCTCGGAGGAAAACAGTCTGGCCCTGCTCAGACTGAGGTTCGGGTACAAACAGAAAAATGAGCCAACTGCCCATCCCCAGACCGTATGCTCTTTTGCCTCAGCAGGGCCTTAAGCCTGTCATTCCTGGGCATTCCACCCATACCATGTGTGAGGTCTGCTGCTGGTGGGGTTTGCATCCTCAGCTAATGCCAGGGGAAGCCACCTGCCTTCCAAAACCTGCCAGAGAAACAGTCCCTGTGCAAAAACATGGCACCCATCTCAACTGCTTTAATTCTGTGCCTGTCAACTACAAGTAGGAAAAAAAAAAAAAAGAAACTAGAGGTCACATGGTACCCTAGGGAGGGCCAGGGAGGAAGAGCAGTGACATGGGGTGTGGGTGGAAAGGACACGCATTTCAGCTGAACTTCAGACAGATTAATTCCAGGTTCCCACAGAGGAGCAATGAGAGATCTTCGTTCTAGGAGGCTCGCTCCATGCTGACTGCCAGGCTTTCTTTGCCAGGAGACACCGAGCCCTCGGTGCAGCTCTCCTGCTCTGCCTGAGGCCAACCCGAGGTCAGAGCCACTGCACCTCAGTCTCTCGGGCTCCTTTGTAGCTTCAGTCACCAGCCTGGTTCCCGGCTCGCCAGCCATACAAGGAAAAGGGCTATGGCACCCTCAGTGGGTGCAGCCTCCAACCTGACCCAAAGGCCCACCCCACCCTTGGCCTCCCATAGGACCCCACTTGGGCACACCTCACACAGTCGTGCAGCAGGTCCTGGCAGATGATGCACGTGAGCGTCTCCTCCATCTTGTCTGGCTTCATGGCCTCGGCTCTGACGTCAAAGGCAGCGGGACGGTCTCTGCCTGGGTCTGTGACCAGTATGGGCAGGTTAAGGTCTGGCTCCCCATCTGCAAGGGAAGGGACACATTCTGACCGTCATGACCATGGAGGCAACACGTCTCTTGGATTTATAGATGTCTTAAACTGTGGACAGAAGACCTCTTCCTCTGTGTATTTCAGAGGGCATTTTTAAGAAGGTCCAAAATAAGTTTCATAATCTGGTATATTTAAGCATTGTTTTAGAACAGTTAACAGTATAAAAAGACACTCAGGATACATAGGTACGAGAAAAGGCCAGTTGTCAAATAGCATTTGTGTATGAAGTCATTTTCATTTGAATAAAAAAATATGACTCATATGCATACAGGAAAGTGCTGGAAAATACAGACCATCAGATGTTACCAGGAGCACTGATGAACCTATTTGCAGGGCAGGAACAGAGACAGAGACCTAGAGAGACTTGTGGACACAGTGGGGGAAGGAGAGGTAGGGCAAACTGGGAGAGCAGCACTGACATACTTCACATACTATCATATATAAAATAAACAGCTAGTGGGAAGCTGCTGCGCAGCACAGGAAGCTCAGCTGGGTGCTTCTGTGGTGACCCAGATGGGTGGGATGGGGCGGGGGGTGGGTGAGAAGGCGGCTCAGGAACGATGGGATATATGCATAGCTGATCCTTATTGCTGCAGAGCAGAAACTAATATAATGTTGTAAAGCAATTATACTCCCATTAAAAAATAATTAAATTAAAAAAATGTTACCAGGAGCTTAAAATCTTTTTTTTTGGCTGGCATGTTTAATTTTTCTATGTCACAGATTAATTTTTATTTTTATTAGAGAAACATGAATTAAAAAGTCAAATATTTAAAAGAAAACAAAAGCAGCAGCCCTCTGCCCCAGCCTCTGCTCACCTTCACCATCCCCGCCTCCTCTGAGGAAAGGACTTTCTTCCTGCCTCACAGTGTCTTTTAGCTGTTTCTTCTGGTCCCAGCCTCTGTGTTTCTGGATTGTCACGCTACATTTACGCTGAAGATTTTAGCTATCATCTCCTGATATCCATTAAAACAGAGAAGGATTTTGCCCTTTGAGTAGCCTTCCCAATATTATTCTAACACAATTATTGGGTCAATATATTGTAGGTATATTACTATGCTTAAATAGTCTATTCAGTCAAATAGCATATTAGAATTTTCTTCCTTAGATAATTTTTCATTTCTGATAATTAAAAATGGCTTCATTCTTACACTTGTTAATGTATCTGTTGCCAATTCATTCCACCCCTTCCCAGGTCAATCAACTCATTTTCCACTCAATACACTAGGCAATACAGTTTCTTTCTAAGGCCCATCTTCCTTCGCATCACGCTGCTCCAATCCACGGGCAGCCCTCAGGTCTGCCTTACAGCTACTGTCTTACGAACTACATTCCCAAACATTTTTTACAATCTTTTTAACTTTGGCTTTTAAAGCATAGGTTTTTCTCTAAATTGTCTTTAATGTGAAGTTTCAAACTATCACTTAAAGATAACATACTCTTAAAAATTGGCTGTTGTATCAGGACAGAGTCGCAACTCGAGAATATGGTTTCCAGGGGCTTCCCTGGGAGCTCAGTGGTAAAAAACCCGTCTGCTAATGCAGGAGACATGGGTTTGATCCCTGATCTGGGAAGACCTCCCATACCACGGAACAACTAAGCCCGTGCACCACAGCTACTGAGCCTGTGCTGTGGAGCCTCAGAGCCACAACGATTGAAGCCCGCAAGCCCCAGAGCCTGAGCTTTGCAACAAGAAGCGACCATAGTGAGAAGCGCACGCATCACTAGAGAGTAGCCCTGCTTGCTGTAACCAGAGAAAAGCCTGTGCAGCAATGAAGACCCAGCACAGCCAAAAAAAAAAGAATGCAGTTTGCAGACTGATAGCATATCCTGGCAGTAAACACAGTTCAATCCCAATGGTACAAACAGGAAAGAAAGGGCCCAGGCTGCCATCTGCTGTCAGCCTAATACAGCATCCTCAGGCTTTGGCAGATGGTGGGGCCCCAGCAGGTGCATATCGGATGGTCCTGCTGGGGCCCTGAGGTTACATGAAACCTCAAGATTCTGACCTGCTTTTACTTTCTTCTTAACAGGCTCCAAATCCTCCTGATCCTGGGGTTCCGACAGAGAAAAGGAGGCCCCCTCTCTGTTTGGGAGAGTCACAGGGAAGCTGGAGATTTCATCACTTGTCACAGATGGACCACACCCCTTTGGAGAGACGTCTGCACCTCTGGAGCCTGTGAGAGGGACAAACAAGAAAGTCTGATTCACCCGCCTCAGAAGAAGAGACAGCAGATCGAAGTGTCACTCATTCAAACTAGGCACAGGTAACACAAGATGCCGTTAACAAACCCAGAAAACTGGAAGGGTTCATTCTACGTGATTTTTACAGTATATGAATTACATAACCTGTAAAAAATACCACACTGCTATAGTCCCCTATTCCCAGGCTTTCTCTTGAGGATGGAACAAGACAGCGACTGCTAGAAAAACCTTACTACTGACAGCCTGATGCCTAACGCCACCACTGAACTCCTCAGTGCTTGTTTGTCTCCGTAACAACACAGGGCAGGAACAGTGAATAGAAAGCACTGTAGCTACCGCCCCGAGACCCCCATTCTCACTGGAGCTGGAGGGAGGCCCTCGGCCTGCAGAGGTGGGCTCCATGGAAGAGGTAGAGGCCTTGGGGAAGAGGTCTGATGTGGACGTCGATGGCTGTGGTTCCTCAAAGCACACCTGAGTGGCAGGCGACGACAGCAGGACCTGGGGATCCTGAGGATCGTCACCTCGGCCTGCACCTGAGGTATCTTTGGTCACGTGGAACACATTTTCTTTATTAGCTTCTGTGAACACAGAAGGAGCAGGAGGAAAATACAGTCAGGGCACAGATGGGCACCACCGCCTCAGGCAAGCTACTCCTATTGACGGAGACAGTCAACACACAGACCCACTTTACACACACACACTCCTCTTGGAAAATCTCACTTACCAAAGGAGTCTTGTGTTACACCTTGCTTTTCATTTAGAGATTCGTAGAGGTATGCCACGTCTGAAAGAAATTAACCAAATCAGAGCACTGTCAGTCACGTGCCAGGTGAGAACTCACATTTCTCTTCTGTTCCCTCCCATTACCTCACAGCCACTTTGTTCTTGTCGACTATTTTGACTTATCAGCTAATAACCACAGCTGCCGGTTTAAGGGAATTTAAAGCAAGTGATCCAAAACATCTGAACCAAAGCCAAAATAAATAAGCCTCAGGAAACTCATCTGGCATGAAGAGGCTGACTAAGGGAAGCAGAGCAACAAGGAGGGATGAGTCTAGGCCTTGCTTTTTTCAAACCACCAGAAGCGGACACGAGATCCTTCTGTGTGGCCAGGGGTGGCTTTGACTATGCTGAGAACAACCTAGGGAACACCTGCCCCCTTCTTCCTATTTTGGGGGCACCATTTGAAGGACTCCCCTAATTCTGTCCTGCATCATTCTTCTTCCACAAATGTGGATGCTCAGATTGGGACAAGCTCCAGTGGAATCCTGTCTGACCTCTGCTATCTACTATCAAGTGTCCCAGAGCAGAGCCATTTGTGGCCTCCAGCCCCCATTCTAAGTCTTATTCTCAATTTAGGAGTCTTTTTCTGTCAGCTCACCCCTCCCAATTCACTCACTTCTCCTTGGCTACCATTTTGAGACCCCTGGCTCATGACCACGGTGGCATTTCTGAAGAATGCCTGGGGCTCAGACTGCGAGGCCAACACTCCCATTCTTCAACAGACACTACCTACACCAAGAATCTACATAAACACAAAAGGGATGCAGGTAAGCTAACACTCCTTCAGGAAATACTGGCTTTAATAAGCCTCTTCCCAAATGCTTTCCAGCTGTTGCAGGGCCCCTTGCCACACCTCACCTGTGGGTCCAGCCCAGGAAACCCCCCTCTTACTGTGTTCTGGCTCATTCTTCCTGTACACCAAGTAGATGACATCCCCAGTCTGTAAAGGGCAAGTTTGCCTCTTAACAACCTTCAGCTTGTTAATGACAGTTCCATTGGCGCTGTAGGGGCAATAAAATGGAATTTATCCTACTTAAAACAACTTGGAGTTAAAAGTTTCCCTTTCTACAATTGTAGGAAAGCAGTTCAATATTACCAATTTTTTTTTTTTTTTAATTTAAGAAAGTTTGGGTGGCGGCACACAGCACATGGGATCTCATTCCCCAACCAGGGACTGAACTGACACCCCCGGCACTGGAAGTGTGGAGTCTTAATCACTGGACTACCAGGGAAGCCCCTATCACCTTGAAAATGATAAATACTCACAGGAATGATATAAACATTTGTGCTGCCTTACAATTCTCTTAAGGAAATCCTTGCCTGTTGTGCCGTCACTCACAGCCAAATGACGTTGTCAAGTGTTTGAATGCCTTCACTGTTCCAAACTCATGTTCTCCTCCTGGTGAAGCCCTAGAATCCACCAGCAGCATGTCCTTTGACTTCCAGCTTCTCTTCTGCACCAGACTCTGTCCACAGACCTATCCCTCCCTCCAGCAGCCTTAGGCCCTCAGTTCATTCCTCACATGAGCACCGACGGCCCCCATGAGACAAGCTCTGTGTGCTAAGTCGCTTCAGTCGTGTCCGACTCTGTACAACCCCGTGGACTGAAGCCTGGCAGGCTCCTCTGTCCATGGGATTTCCCAGGCTAGAATACTGGAGTTGCCATGCCTTTCTCCAGGGGATCTTCATGACCCAGGGATCAAACTCACATCTCTTACATCTCTTGCATTGGCAGGCAGGTTCTTTACCACTAGTGCCACCTGGGAAGCCCTGAGACAGGCTCTGGGTAGAAGCAAATCAACACACAACTACCGATGACAGGAAGACAGTGCAATTCCTATGCTTGGGATGCCACTCCAGTTAATCAGGGACCAGTTAATCAGGTGCTTAAACCCCTTAGTGACTCCTTACTGTTCTCAGGCTAAAGTCTGGTCTCTCCAGAATGGACATTGGGGTCTTCCTGCTGGCGCTTCTGGACCTCTGCAGCTGCTGTTCCTTCTGCATGGAACACCCCTGCCCCTCCAGCCACCTCGGCCAAGGGAGGCAGTGGCTTCTGGAAGCTGGCACAGAAGACAGCTGCTTCTCCTCTAGAGCCTCCACAAAGAGGTGATGCCAATGAGACCTGAGTTGGACTTTGGGACCCTTTGGACCACCCTTCCCTGGTGGTCTAGTGGTTGAGAGTCTGCCTGCGAATGCAGGGGACACAGGTTGTATCCCTGGTCTGGAAGATTCTGCATGCCATGGGGCAACTAAGCCTGTGCACCACAACTGCTGAGCCTAGTCTCTAGAGTCTGCATACTGAAACTATAGAAGTGGAGAAGCCCCATGTTCCACAACAAAAGAAGCCACTGCAATGAGAAGCCCATGCACAGTAAGGAAGAGTAGCCACAACTCGCCACAACTAGAGGAACCCTGATACAGTAACGAAGACCCAGCAGAGCCTAAAATAAGCGAATAAATATTAAAAAAGAAAATCAGGGACCACACTGCTGGATGGGAGGGCAGCGGACACTACTGGGAGAGAGAGAAGCCTGAGTCAGACGGGACAGGAGATGCCTCCCTGAGGAGGTCCTCCTGAGTGGACCGAGACTAGACTGCAACCAAGGGAAAGAGCACACCTGAGCAACCTCCTCCCCCTTAGCCAATTTTGGGCACTTGGTCTACCTCGGCCCTAACTCCATGGCTGCACTCTTATGACCCCCAGTGAGGAAGAGGCTCTAGCCTGGCCTCTGAGCAGGCTTCCACTACTCTAGATTTCTGTACAGGGCCATACAGTAAATAGTGCAGGCGGTGTTGTCACACCATCTCTGTTTCGAGTCCTCAGCAGCTGGCAGCAGGTCCCCAGAAGGCTGGGCTGCCTTCCCAGTAAAAGCCCACTTACAGAGACCAGTGAAGCTGTCTTACACGGCCACGGCTCTGCTGCCAGGCTCAAGATCCATCCTCAAGCTCTTTCTAGCCCAAAAGTCTGATTTCACTTTTCTGCTTAAAAAGTGAAAGTGAAGTCACTCCGTCGTGTCTGACTCTGCGACTCCATGGACTGTAGCCTACAGGCTCCTCCGTCCATGGGATTTTCCAGGCAAGAATACTGGAGTGGGTTGCCATTTCTTTCTCCAAGGGGTGCTTAAACCCCTTAGTGACTCTTTACTGTTCTCAAACTAAAGTACGGTCTCTCCAGTGTGGACATTGGGGTCTTCCTGCTGGCGCTTTTGGACCTCTGCAGCTGCTGTTCCTTCTGCATGGATCACCCCTGCCCCTCAAGCCACCTCGGCCAAGGGAGGCAGTGGCTTCTGGAAGCTGGCACAGAAGACAGCTACTTCTCCTCTAGAGCCTCCAGAAAGAGCTGATGCCAATGAGACCTGAGTTGGACTTTAGGACCCCAGGCCTATAATATCCCAGATTGCTGTTGTTTTCGGCCACTGAGCCTTTGGTGATTACAACAACAGTATAATAGTATAATCCTATTAATACAAAATAAATACGTATATATTTTTAGTGGGTAAGTGCAATTTGAAAAGCTTTTCATTTTCACACACTACTTATGTGGTGTAATATTAAAAAAGAAAGGGAAACTTCTTGATTTGGGGAAGCCTAACTTGCATAAGACTCTTGAGAATCCCTTGGACTGCAAGGAGATCCAACCAGTCCATTCTGAAGGAGATCAGCCCTGGGATTTCTTTGGGGGGAATGATGCTGAAGCTGAAACTCCAGTACTTTGGCCACCTCATGCAAAGAGTTGACTCATTGGAAAAGACTCTGATGCTGGGAGGGATTGGAGGCAGGAGGAGAAGGGGACGACAGAGGATGAGATGGCTGGATGGCATCACTGACTTGAAGTACGTGAGTCTGAATGAACTCCGGGAGTTGGTGATGGACAGGGAGGCCTGGCGTGCTGCAATTCATGGGGTCACAAAGAGTCAGACACGGCTGAGTGACTGAACTGAACTTGCATATATTTGTAAAAACCCAAAATATATCACTGCCTTTTAAATCTTACTTCTGAGACATTTTTGCTTTAATCTGATAATGTTCAAGAATTGTCACAGGCACCAGTGTCACTAAGTAGCCCATCCTAGAAGCCAGAAAATATATCTCCCAATACCCAGAGACCCTAGCAGACTTCTGAGCTATAGAAAGTGGGCCTTTGTCTCTTCTCTGCAGTCACTGGCTAAAGTCGGCTTCCTGAAGCTACAAGAGGGAACAGGAAAGAAGTTCAGAAAGAGCTTACCTGGTATCTTCCAGTGATACCTGACCAGATTTTTCATCCACTGTAATTTTACAGTGATCTCCAGAGACCAATTTATTGCCAGGGAATGAAAGGTCACAACCTAAAACAGAGAGGAGGGTGTGCAGAGAAGGGGAATACAACTGTGGGTACTAGGCACAACACTATGCTTCTTTTAATGATAGCATATGACCAGAAGTCAAGACCCACTAAGTCAAGACCCAGAAAGCATTTAAGTGTTAATCCAAAAGGAAAAGGGACTATGTATTGAACCTTTCTCCTTCCTCATTACCCAGAAGATATACCCATCAACACCTCTAGCTATACATCAACAGCTTCATGGTGACGTTTTTACAATATGCACATGTATGCAGACAACCTGATAAGTATTATAGAACTTTGAGAAAAACCTAAGGGACTTATTAAATATCTTCAGTATTGTAGTCCTGAATTTCTTCTGTGTAATCTAAGGTTTCATAAATGGTCACAAAATTGAAGCATGACAGACTCACAAAAATATGACTGAGTGAGTTATCACAAGCACACGTACACATTCAAGAAAATTTAAAACAAAACAGGAATGTATCTACAGCTGAATACAATTACTGTATTCTCATTAAGTCTAAGGGGGAAATCTTCAAATACTTTGTTCTCTCCTAAAATCAAAAGAATAAATGCTTTCAGGAGTGTTTTAACACCAAGTCACTAATCTGCCTATGATAGGTTTGCACCATAGCTACTAAGGTTTATAGTAGCTTTATTTTATTGTTTTGGGGTCCATGCCCTGCGACTTGTTGGATCTTAGTTCCTCAACCAGGGATTGAGTCTGCACCTTCGGCAGTTAAAGCACACAGTCCTAACCACTGGACAGCTAGGGAATTCCCTACAGTAGCTTTATTTTTAATAACCAAACGTGGGAAGCAGCACAGTACAAGTACCCATCAACTGGTGATGAATTAATACACACACTGCAGAACACCACCCAGCAATAAAAAGGAACACACTTGATACACATAACTGCCAAGGATGAACCTCAAAAGCACCAGCCAAGAGAAAGAAGCTGGACCCAAAGACAGTGCTGCAATAATGTGTGATTTCCCTTAGATGGCTTTAGACAGTGTTCTGGAAAAAGCAGAACTACAGGGGCAGAAATCAGATACGTGAGTGTCAGGATTTGAGGTTGAAAGGGCAGGGACAGACTCCAAAAGACCACCAGGAACTTTCTGAGGTGACAGAAATGTTCTGTATCTTGATGGTAGTGGTGCCTCTATTTCTCAAAACTCATTGAACACCTAAAAGGGGCAAATTTTACTAAGTGTGAACTATGCTTCCATAATCCTTAAACCTTATTCGCCCAAACACTCCAAATTATGGGAAGTATTTTGTTACATTTATCTGAGGTGAATTTCACCTGTGCTCAAGACTGTCCCATTACACTGAGCAAAACCACCAGGATGGTCTCACAGCCCCAGAGCCACGCTGGTCACTGTGGCACCGGAGTGGGGTTTTAATAGGCTTCTCCATGCCAGAACATCAGCATTCCAATCGAGAATTGGAATATTGTGTGCTTGTCTTTCAGTTCATTAACCTCTCCATGGCTGGTATGCATTTCTGCCACTCTCCAAGAATCGGGAGCTCTTTGGGAAAGCGAGGACTCCCACTCCCCCCCCAACACATCAACTCAGCTCTCCCTTTTTCTCAAAATAATGCCTTGTACATAGCAGGTGTGTAACAGTTTTAAAATAATCAAGTTCTATAACCTGTGTGCCCCCCAAAATTATACACTGAAACCCTATCCCCTAAAGTGACTGTATTTAGAGAGAGTGACTCTGGATGATAAAGTTAAATAAGATCATTAGGGTGGGGCCTTAATCTGAGAGGGTTGAACTACTTCTAAGAGGGAGACGCCACAGGTCTCTTGAACCAGTATGCGAGGACAGAAAGATAAGGCAGCTCTCTGTGATCCAGGAAGAAGAGTTCTCATCAGGAAACAAATCAACTGACACCTTGATTTTGCACTTCCTAGACTCTAGAAGTATAAGAAATAAATTTCTGTTGTTTAAGCTTCCTGTATTTTGTTATGGAGGCCTGGGCAGACTTTTAAACTCTACATTTTGCTGGAAAGGTTAATACATTCACGGAAAGGACTTTCATTGAATCAGCTTAACTACATATTTATGTTTCTTGCTTTGTTGTTCAGTCACTAAGTCATGTCCAACTTTTTGCAACTCCATGGACTGCAGCACACCAGGCTACCTTGTTCCTCACTATCTCCCGGAGTTTGCCCAAGTTCATGTCCATTGAATCAGTGATATCAGTTGGATATCAGTTGGATAGCAATCCAACCATCTCATCCTCTGTTGCCCTCTTCTCCTTTTGCCTTCAATCTTTCCCATCATCAAGGTCTTTTCCAATGAGTCAATTGTTCGCCATCAGGTGGCCAAAGTATTGGAGCTTCCTTGTATTAACGTGTAAAGTGATACTATAGTGTTGTGTTATAATAACAATGGCTAACGTTAAGTGCTAACTCTTAGCCAGGCTTCTTTAATCTTCACAGTGACCCTATGAAGTAAGTACAAAGGCATTGAAATATAAATTTTTAACCCAAAGTAAGTTGTACTGTGGTGGTGGTGCTGCTGCTTCTGCTGGTGTCATGGTGGGCCTGGAGGTGGCGGTCTCTAGGGCTTCTGCTCTTCATCAAACATTCATTTACACTAATTAATGCATCTTGAAAAGTTTCTAATAATCCATAAATATTTTTAAAGTTGTAAAAAAAATAATAACTTGATGCTGGGGTTTAAGACTGTCTCCCAAAAGACCCCAACAGAAAAACAGGTACAGGTACATCGTACTGGGTAAAATGAAGCCAAAAAATACTTGCTTTTAAATAGTAATTTTTCTCATTCTCTCTTGTTTAAAGTATAAAGTCAGAAAAACAATGTATTATTTTCATTTAAAAATTATTTATTTATTTGGTTGTATTAGGTCTAAGTTGCATCTTGTGAACTTAATTGCGGTATGTGGGATCTAGTTCCCTGCCCAGGGATGAAACTCCAGTTCCCATGCATTGGGAGTGTGGAGTCTCAGACACTGCACCACCAAGGAATTCCCAGAGTCACAATTTATTAATTTGCATAAAACCAAAATATTTTTGTTGGCCTCATCAGTGCACTGCACTCTCAGTATGAAAGCTACAAGGGAGGTTAAATTATCAGAGGTCTAGAGGCAGTAGAGGACTGAGCAACTTCACTTTCACTTTTCACTTTCATGCATTGGAGAAGGAAATGGCAACCCACTCCAGCGTTCTTGCCTGGAGAATCCCAGGGACCGGGGAGCCTGGTGGGCTGCCGTCTATGGGGTCGCACAGAGTCGGACACGACTGAAGTGACAGCAGCAGCAGCAGAAGCAGTAAGCACGGAGGGTGAGGGTGCTTCCTCTCACTACTTGTGCGACTTTCTTCAAGTCCTTAGCTTCCCCTTTCATTAAATCAACAAATATTTAATCAACTCTATTCTAAGAGCTGGGACTTGAGATCTTTTTTAACAGCTATAAATTTCCCTCTAAGCACTACTTATCTGCATCCCCTAAGTTTTGATACATTATAGTCTGGGGCTTCCCTGAAAGCTCAGCTGGTAAAGAATCCTCCTGCAGTGTGGGAGATCTGGGTTCAATTCCTGGGTTGGGAAGATCCCCTGGAGAAGGGAAAGGCTACCCACTCCAGTATTCTGGCCGGGAGAATTCCATGGACTATATAATCCATGAGGAGAAGGAAATGGCAACCCACTCCAGTATTCTTGCCTGGAGAATCCTGTGGGCTGCTGTCCATAGGGTCGCACAGATTTGGACACGACTGAGGCGACTTAGCATGCATGCATATAGTCCATGGGGTCGCAAAGAGTTGGACATGACTGAGCGATCTTCACATATGATATTTTTACCTATGTCAAGATATCTTCTAATTTCCCTTTTGATTTCTTCTTAGACCCACTGCTTCTTAAAGAATGTTATTTAATTTCCATATAGCTGTGGATTTTCCAGAGTTCCTTCTGCTTTGCTTTCTAATTTCATTTCTATTAAGGTTAGAGAAGATGCTTTGGGTAATAATAAACTTGAGAAGATTGTATTCCCGGGGATAAATTATTATATCTACTTCATAAAGTTGTGGTGAGGATTAAATAACCTGAATGAAGCACTCAGAAGTGACTGGGCAGGCCATTAAGTGAATACATGGCAGCTGTTACACGAAAGCCCATTCCACTGGAAAAACTGGACGGCAGAATGCGCCCCGCCCAGGGGCCTCCCATAGCCTGGTGGGCCCGGTCTCGCCCTGCTCATATCACCAGGTTTCCGCCCTCAGCCCCCGGCTTCTATCCTTCGGTCCCCGTCCCCCACCCCCATCCCGGGTCCCTGGTCCCCCACCCCCGTGCCCTGACCCATCCCCAGGCTTGTCCCCCGCCCGTCCCACGTTTCCCATGCCCGCTCTCCGCCCCGCACCTCTTCTTCGCCCGATGGTCCACTCCCGTTTCCTCAGGAGGACGTGCGGCTCGCCCTCCTCGGCGCCCAGGCGAAGAAGCCTCCCCCACGGCTGCTCCTGGGGCGGCTGCTCGCCTTCCCCCGGCCGCTCCATCGGATTCACATCTGACGAGACCCGGAAACGTCGGGTGAGACTCTGACCGCAAGGGCAGAGGCTGCGGCCTGCCGCTCCTCCTCGGCGCCCGCGCCCCCCCGCTGCGGCCCGCACCGGGAGCCTCCCCAGCGTCCCGCCGGACGCCCGCGCCCGTCGCCAGCTTACCCCCCGCCCCGCGCCGAACCCGGAACCGGCCGCGCAGCCACCGCTGCTGTCAACAGACATCGCAGATCCCTCAGCTGATCCGCTGGGCGGGGCCCGCGGCGTCCTTGCCCTGCGATTGGCGGGCGGTGGCAACCACTGAACGCGGCGGCTAGAGTGGAACCTGGGGGACGGACATCGAGAGTGGACACGTGGAGGCCAGCGGAGCGTGCGCAGTGGATAGGTTGTGGGCTTGGACGCCATCTTTGATGTTGGCCGGGACGACTTGGTGTTCGCGGATCTCGGAAGTAGCTGAAGTCAGCCCCATGTTAAGTCCGCGGAGAGGGGACAGAGTAACGAGCATTGGGCACCGAGGCAAATTCCCAAAGCTGCGTTGGAAGTGCAGATGGCGTTGAGAAGTGCGAAGCGACGGTCTGCCTTACATCTGATGAGGTAAATGTAAGTTGAAAGTTTCCAAAGCCAGTTTTCTGGCGATAGGAATGTTGATAGTACCCTGGGAGAGCTCTGGAAAGCGCGAGCATCTCCGCACTGGTCGGCACCTCTTGGAGGCGGTGATACAGTCTTCGTTTTAAACACACGTTTCCTGGACTCAAGCGATGCTGCCTTTTGGGATCTGGCGGCGCTCCGGTGAGTGTTCCAAAGGAGATTGATCTGGGATCGTCCGTGCTGAGCGCGTGAGAGTTAAAGTGCCAAGTCCGGAGTCGGCCTTGCGGTTCAGAGCAGCGAGGCCACGTCTGACCGACCAGGACGTCGACAAGGAAGTAGCCACCCGTTTGTGTAAGAATAATTGGGTCCATCAGTTCAGTTCAGTCGTTCAATCTAGTCCGACTCTTTGCGACCCCATGAATCGCAGTACGCCAGGCCTCCCTGTCCATCACCAACTCGCGGAGTTCACTCAGACTCCAGTCCATCGAGTCAGTGATGCCATCCAGCCATCTCATCCTCTGTCGTCCCCTTCTCCTCCTGCCCCCAGTCCCTCCCAGCATCAGAGTCCTTTCCAATGAGTCAACTCTTCGCATGAGATGGCCAAAGTACTGGAGATTCAGCCTCAGCATCATTCCTTCCAAAGAAATCCCAGGGCTGATCTCCTTCAGAATGGACTGGTTGGATCTCCTTGCAGTCCAAGGGACTCTCAAGAGTCTTCTCCAACACCACAGTTCAAAAGCATCAATTCTTCGGTGCTCAGCCTTCTTCACAGTCCAACTCTCACATCCATACATGACTACTGGAAAAACCATAGCCTTGACTAGACCGAACTTAGTCAGCAAAGTAATGTCTCTGCTTTTGAATATGCTATCTAGGTTGGTCATAACTTTTCTTCCAAGGAGTAAGCATCTTTTAATTTCATGGCTGCAGTCACCATCTGCAGTGATTTTGGAGCCCCCCAAAAAATAAAGTCTGACACTGTTTCCACTGTTTCCCCATCTATTTCCCATGAAGTGATGGGATAGGATGCCATGATCTTTGTTTTCTGAATGTTGAGCTTTAAGCCAACTTTTTCACTCTCCTCTTTCACTTTCATCAAGAGGTTTTTGAGTTCCTCTTCACTTTCTGCCATAAGGGTGGTGTCATCTGTATATCTGAGGTTATTGATATTTCTCCCCGCAATCTTGATTCCAGCTTGTGTTTCTTCCACCCCAGCGTTTCTCATGAGGTACTCTGCATAGAAGTTAAATAAGCAGGGTAACAATATACAGCCTTGACGCACTCCTTTTCCTATTTGGAACCAGTCTGTTGTTCCATGTCCAGTTCTAACTGCTGCTTCCTGACCTGCATACAGATTTCTCAAAAGGCAAGTCAGGTGGTCTGGTATTCCCATCTCTTTCAGAATTTTCCACAGTTTATTGTGATCCACACAGTCAAAGGCTTTGGCATAGTCAATAAAGCAGAAATAGATATTTTTCTGGAACTCTCTTGCTTTTTCCATGATCCAGCGGATGTTGGCAATTTGATCTCTGGCTCCTCTGCCTTTTCTAAAACCAGCTTGAACATCAGGAAGCTCATGGTTCACGTATTGCTGAAGCCTGGCTTGGAGAATTTTGAGCATTACTTTACTAGCATGTGAGATGAGTGCAACTGTGTGGTTGTTTGAGCATTCTTTGGCATTGCCTTTCTTTGGGATTGGAATGAAAACTGACCTTTTCCAGTCCTGTGGCCATTGCTGAGTTTTCCCAATTTGCTGGCATATTGAGTGCAGCACTTTCTCAGCATCATCTTTCAGGATTTGAAATAACTCGACTGGAAAATTCCATCACCTCCACTAGCTTTGTTCTTAGTGATGCTTTGTAAGGCCCACTTGACTTCACATTCCAGGATGTCTGGCTCTAGATTAGTGATCACACCATCGTGATTATCCTGGTCGTGAAGATGTTTTTGGTACAGTTCTTCCATGTATTCTTGCCACCTCTTCTTAATATCTTCTGCTTCTGTTAGGTCCATACCATTTCTGTTCTTTATCGAGCCCATCTTTGCATGAAATGTTCCCTTGGTATCTCTAATTTTCTTGAAGAGATCTGTAGTCTTTCCCATTCTGTTCTTTTCCTCTATTTCTTTGCCTTGATCACTGAAGAAGGCTTTCTTATCTCTTCTTGCTATATGCAGAAGACGTGGGTTCAATTCCTGGATCAGGAAGATCCCCTGGAGAAGGAAATGGCAACCCAATCCAGTATTCTTGCCTGGAAAATCCCATGGACAGAGTGCCTGGCAGGCTATATAGTCCATGGGGTCACAAGAGTCAGATACGACTTAGCGGCTAAGCCACCACCAATGTACAGAAGTTGATGGAGTGGGAGGACATAGAATCTGCATTTCCTCACCACAAAGGTACCTAACCAGACACTGTTGGGGGACCTTGATACCCACGTGGATGGGAGCAACCCCCAAGTGATGGGGGTCAGACATGGGTGGGTGGGAAAGGGCAGGAGCAGTGGAAATATGACAGGTGCCATGTGGATCCTGGGGGTATGAGAGGGAGTTGGGAATGAAGAGTGGAGCTAGACAGGGAGGGATCCTCAGGGACTGGAGGATCAAGGGGAATGCATCTACCATTTCCCCCCACTCTCTCTGCCCCTGGGAGCCTGCTGAGGTCCCTGGCCTGATCTTCCATACTTTGTAGCAGCAGGCACTCTGGGGTCCCCTCTGGGCTGTGCTGGGCATAGGCCCTGCCCGCAGGCCCTGCCCCCACCATTCCGAGGGCTTTTTCTGGCTGTACAGATCATGAGCCTATACCCTGCCCCTAAGCCCTGACCCCCACAGCCAAGGTTTTTTTCCAGTAATTTTTTTTTCTTTTGTGGTTCTGTTATAATTTCTGCTGGTTGTTTCATTTATATTTTTATTTTTCTAATATATCAGTTAATTTCCTAAATTTATTTTATTTTTTATGCTTTGTTGTTGTCCCCCCCTTTTTTGTTTTGTTTGTTTTTATTTCTGTTTCATTTTGCCATGCTTAGTTCATGGGCCAGAGGTCAGGCCTGAACTCCTATGATTGGAGCACTGAGTCTGAACTGCTGAACTAACAGAACGTTAGACCACAAGGACTGTTAATTGAAGTGAGGTCTTCCAGAAGTATGCATCTCAACCCCTAGACCTGGTTCTGCCCAACTGCCTACAAACTCTAGTTCTGGAAACCTCAGGCCAAACAACAGTAAGACAGGATCACAGACCCACTCAAAAAAAAAAAAAGAGAGAGAGAGAACAGAAAAGTATGTTACAGATGAAGGAACAAGGTAAAATCCTATAAGACCAAATAAATAAAGAGGAAATAGGCAACGTACCTAAAAAAGAATTTATAATAATAATGATCCAAAATCTTGGAAATAAAATAGAGGCACAGATAGAGAAAATACAAGAAATGTTTAACAAAGACCTAGAGGAACTATAGGACAAACAGAGATGAACAACACAATAACTGAAAGAAAAATACACTAGAATGAATCAATAGCAGAATAACTGAGGCAGAAGAACAAATAAGTGAACTGGAAGATAGAATGGTGGGAATAATTGCTGAGGAGCAGAATAAGGAAAAAAGAATAAAAAGAATTGAAGACAGTCTCAGAGACCTCACTAAGCTCACTAACATTCAAATTATAGAGGTCCCAGAAGAAGAAGAGAAAAAGAAGGAGTCTGAGAAAATATTTGAAGAGATTATAGTTGAAAACTTCCTAATCATGGGAAAGGAAATAGCCTTCCAAGTTCAGGAAGTGCAAAGAGTCCCACAAATGATTAACCCTAAGACAAACACACCAACACACATATTAATCAAACTAACAAATGTTAAGCACAAAAAAGTATTGAAAGCAGCAAAGATAAAACAAAAAATAACATACAAGGGAATTCCCATAAAGCTACAAGCTGACTTTTCAGCAGAAACTCTATAGGCCATAAGGGGGTGGCAGGATATGTTTAAAGTGATGAATGGGAAAAACCTGCAACAGATACTACTCTATTCAGCAAAGATCTCATTCAGACTTGATCAAAAAGCCAAAAGCTTTACAGACAAGCAAAAAAAGAGAATTCAGCACTACCAAGCCAGCTTTACAACAAAAGCTAAAGGAAATTCTCTAGGCAGGAAACAAGAAAGAGATCCACAAAAACCCAAAACAATTAAGAAAATGGTGATAGGAACATTCATATCAATATCTACCTTAAATGTAAATAGATTAAATGTCCCAACAGACACAGACTGGTTGAATGGATACAAAAACAAGATCTGTATGTATGTTGTCTACAAGAGACTTCAGACCTAGGGATACGGAAAATGAGGGGATGTACAGATATTCCATGTAAATGGAAATTTTAAAAAAGTTGCAGTAGCAATACTTGTATCAGATAAAATAGATTTGAAAAGAAATACTGTTGCAAGAGATAAGTAAGGGCTAATAATGATCAAGGGATTAATCCAGAAAGAAGATATAACAATTATTGATATAAACATTTATGCACCCAAGGTGGCACTAGTGGTAAAGAATCCACCTGCCAGTGCAGAAGATGCAAGAGATGCAGGTTGATCCCTGGGTCTGGAAGATCCCCTGGAGAAGGAAACAGCAACCCACTCCCGTATTCTTGCCTGGAAAATTCCAAAGACAGAGGAGCCTGGCAGGCTATAGTCCACTGTGTTGCTAAAAGTCAGATGCAACTGAGCACAGCCAACAGTAGCACATCAATACATAAGGCAAATGCTAATAACCATAAAAGGGGAAATGGACAGTAATACAATAATAGTGGGGGACCGTAACATCCCTCTCATCAGTGGACAGATTATCAAACAGAAAATAAGTTAAAAAACACCAGCTTTAAATAACAAAATAGATCAGATACACTTAACTGATATTTATAGTGTGTTCTACCCCAAAATGGCAGAATACACTTTTTTCTCAATTGTACATGGAATATCCTCTAAGATAGACCACATTTTGGGTCACAAAACATGCCTTGTAAAATTTAAGAAAACTGAATTTACGTCAAGCATCTTTCCTGGCCACAATACAACACTATGAAATTAGACATCAATTACAGAGGGAGAAAAAAAAAACTGTAAAAATGCAAACACATGGAGACTAAACAGTGTGCTGCTAAATAATCACTGAAGAAATTAAACAGGAAATAAAAAATACATAGAAACAGATGACAACAAAAACATAACAACCCAAAACCAATGGACCACAGCAAAAGCAATTCTAAGAAGTTTATAGTAATTAAATCTAATCTCAAGAAACAATACCTCAAACAATGTAATCTTACACTTAAATCAACTAAAGAAAGAAGCATGAAGAAAATCCAAAGTTAGTGAATGAAATCACAAAGATCAGAGCAGAAATAAATGAAACAAATGAAGAAAACAATAACAAACTAACAAAAGTAAAAGTTGGTTCATTGAGAAGATAAACAAAATTGATGAATATTTAGCCAGACTATCAAGAAAGAAAAGGGAGAGGACTCAAATTGATAAAATTAGGAATGGAAAATTTCTAATAAAGGGAAAATTTCTAAAATTTCTAAAAGGAGAAATTAAAACTGACACCACAGAAATATAAAGGATCTTAAGAGACTACTATAAGCAACTATAGCCAATAAAATGGACCACCTGGAAGAAATCTACAAATTCTTGGAAAGGTACAACTTTCCAAGACTGAACCAGGAAGAAGTAGGAAATATAAACAGACCAATCCTAAGTAATGAAATTGAAACTGTAATTGAAAGTCCTCCAACAAACAACAGTCCAGGACCAGATGACTTCACATGTGAATTCTATTAAACATTTAGAGGAGAGCTAACACTGATCCTCCACAAACTTTTCCAAAAAATTGTGGAGGGAGGAACACTCACAAATTTGTTCTATGAGGCCACCATCATCCTGATACCAAAACCACACAAAGATAAAACAAAAAAGAAAATTATAGATCAATATCACTGAACACAACCAAAAATTCTCGACAAAGTATTAGCAAAGAGAATCCATTAAATTGGCAAAGAGAACACATTAAAAGCATCCTACACTATGATCAAGTGGGGTTTATACCAGGAATGCAAAGGTTCTTCAATATATGCAAATCAATCAATGTGTTACACCATAGTAACAAGAAAACCAATGTGTTCATCTCAATAAATGCAGAAAAATCTTTTGACAAAATTCAACATCCATTTATGATAAAGTGGGCACAGAGGGAACCTACCTTAACATAATAAAGGCCATATATGACAAACCCACAGCAAACATCATTCTCAAAGCTGAAAGCATTTCCTCTATGATCAGAGCAGTGACAAGGATGTCCATTCTTGCCACTCTTATTTGATATAGTTTTGGAAGTCCTAGCCACAGCAATCAAAGAGAAAAAAGGAATACAAATTGCAAAAGAAGAAGTAAAACTGTCACTGTTTGCAGATGATATGATACATAGAAATCCTAAAGATGCCACCAGAATACTACTGGAGCTAATCAATGAATTTGGTAAAGTTGCAGGATACAAAATTAGTGCACAGAAATCTCTTGCATACCTATATACTAACAAAAGAACAGGAATTGAAATTAATGAAACAATCCCATTTACTATTGCAACAAAAAGAAGAAAATTCCGGGGAATAAACCTACATAAGGAGGCAAAAGACATGCACTCAGAAAACTATAAAACACTGATGAAAAAAATAAAAAATGACAAAACAGATGGAGAAATATACCATGTTCTTAGATTGGAAGAATCAATATTGTGAAAGTGAATATACTATCCAAAGCAAACTACATATTCAGTGCAATTCCTATCAAGTTACCAGTGGTATTCTTCACAGAATTAGAACAAAAAAATCTTACAATTTGTATGGAAACACAAAAGACTCCAAATAGCCAGAGTAATTTTGAGAAAGAAAAACCAAAGTTGGAGGAATCAGGCTCCCTGACTTTATACTACAAAGCTACAGTAATCAAGACAGTATGCTACTGGTACAAAAACAGAAATATACACCAATGGTATGGGACAGAAAGCCCAAAGATAAGCCTATACACCTATGGTCACCTAATATATGACAAAGGAGGCAAGAATATACAATGGAAAAAAGACAGCCTCTTCAATAAATGGTTCTGGGAAAGCTGGACAGCTACATCTAAAAGAATGAGTTTAGAACACTAACATCATACATAAAAGTAAACTCAAAATGGATTAAAGACCTAAATGTAATAAGACTGGTCACTATAAAAACTCTTAGAGGAAAACATAGGAAAAGCACTCTTCAACATAAACCACAGTAAGATCTTTTTTGACTCACTTCCCAGAGTAATGAAAATAAAATCTAAACAAATGGGACCTAATTAAGCTTAGAAGCTTTTGCACAGCAAAGGAAACCATAAATAAGACTAAAAGACAACCCTCAGACTGGGAGAAAATATTTGCAAATGAAGCAATGAAGAAATGATTAATCTCTAAAATATACAAAGAGCTCATTATCAAAAAAACAAACAGTCCAATCAAAAAATAGATGGAAGACCTAAATAGGCATCTCCCCCGAAAAGACATACAAATAGCCAAAAGGCACATGATAAAATACTGAACATTGCTAATTATGATCACTATATTTCTATCTTATGTTACTCTAAGTAGTATTATAATATACTAATTATAATTATTAGAGAAATGGAAATCAAAACTGTAATAAGGTATCACCTCAGGTCAGAATGGCTGTCATAAAAAATCTATAAATAATAAATGCTGGAGAGGGTGTGGAGAAAAGGGAAACTTTTTGCATTGTTGGTGAGATTATAAATTGATACAGCTACTGTGGAGAACAGTACGGAGGTTCCTTAGGAAGCTAAAAATAGAATTACCATATGATCCAGTAATCTCACTACTGGGCATATACCTTGTGAAAACCATAATTCAAAAGGACACATGTATCCCAACATTCACTGCAGCACTATTTACAGTAGCCAGCACACAGAAACAATCTAAATGTCCAATGGTAGATGAATGGATAAAGAAGACGTGGTACATATATACAATGGAATGTTACTCAGTTGCTAAATGGAATGAAGCAGGGTCATTTTTAGAGATGTGGGTGGACCTAGAGTCTGTCATACAGAGTGAAGTAAGCCAGAAAGAGAAAAATAGATATCATATAACAATGCATATATGTGAAATCTAGAAAAATGGTACAGATGAACCTATTTCCAAGTCAGGAGGAGAGACAGATGTAGAGAATGGACTTGTGGACCCAGGGGAGGAAGGGGAGTATGGGAATAATTGAGAGATTAGGACTGATATATACATTGTGCTATGCAGTGCTTAGTTGCTCATCAGTCATGTCTGACTCTTTGCGACCCTATGGACTATAGCCCTCCAGGCTCCTCTGTCCACGGGGATTCTCCAGGCAAGAATACTGGAGTGGTTGCCATGCCCTTCTCCAGGGTATCTTCCCAACCCAAGGATCAAACCTGGGTCTCCCACATTGCAGGCGATTTCTTTACTATCTAAACCACCAGGGAAGCGCAAGAACACTGGACTGGGTAACCTATCCCTTCTCCAGGGGAACTTCCTGACCCAGGAAGTGAATCAGCGTCTCATCTCCTGCATTGAAGGCAGGTTCTTTACCAGCTGAGCTACCTGGGAAGCATGATATATACACTACCATGTATAAAGTAGATAGCTAGTGGGAACCTGCTGCAAAGCACAGGAAGCTCAGCTCAGTGCTCTGTGATGATCTAGATGGTTGGGGTGTGGGAAAGAGGTCCAAAGAGGGAGGAGATACATGCATGCATATGGCTGACCACTTCATTGTACAGCAGACACTAACACAACATTGTAAAGCAATTTTATTCCAATAAAAAACCAATTAGAAGAGAATAAATACTACTGAAACTTGATCCTTTGATTAGTAAAACTCACTTCTGATCAAGAAGAAGCAAGAAAGAGGAAAAAAGAGCCTTCTTGGTGGCTCAGTGGTAAAGCAACTGTCTGCAAATGCAGGAGACATGAGTTTGATCCCTGACTTGGGAAGATCTCACATGTCAAGGAACAGCTAAGCCCACGCATGACAACTACTGAGCCTGTGCTCTAGAGGCTGGGAGCTGCAACTGCTGAAGCCCACGTGCCGTACAGCCCATACTCTACAACAAGAGAAGCCACCACAATGAGAAGCCTGGGCATCACAACTAGAGTGTAGCCCCGGCTCACTGCAACTAGAGAAAAGCTTGCAGAGTAAAGACCCAGCATAGCCAGAAATAAACAAATAAAATTTTTTAAAAAAGAAAGAGGAAAAAATATATTTTCAATATCCAGAATGAAAATGGGGATATCACAATAGAATTTACATCAAAGTAAATGAATAAATAATTAATATAACATATAAATGAAAGTAAAAGAAGGTTTTGTAATAGGCAAACACAATTGACAGTTTAGATATTATGGACAAATTCCTTAAAAATCACAAGTCAAAATGGACACAATAAGAAGAAAACTAATTCAGTCCTAAATCTATGGAAGAAATTGGTTTTAAAAATAAAAACCTTTCCACAAAAAAAGCTTGATGCCTAGATGACTTCATCAGTGAGTTCTTCTGACATTTAAAGAAGAAATAATTCCAATTCTATAAACATTGGAGTTATTATTCCAGGAAATAGAAAAAGTTAGAGAATACTTTCCCCAAATATTTGAGACCTGCATAACTTTGGTGCCAAATCCAAACAAGCACATTAGAAAAAATGAAAACGTAGACATTTCTTTTTTATGAAGAGAGACTCAAAAGTCATAAACAGGTGTAATCTAGTGATATTTAAAAATTATATCATGAGAGATTCTTACAGGACATGGTAGGACCCTCTGGCTATTTGAACACTATAACCCCAAACACAGATATCACACCAAATCACCCAATTTACATTAACAATATGAATGACAAAAAAGAAGAAGAGACCTCTGTATGCTCTGTTTTCTCAGTTTGGCCACGTGGTAGATACTGTGTCTTTAAAGACCATGAACATGAGGGGGCAAGCCTTTGTTACATTTAAGGAACTGAGCTCATCTGCAAATGCCTTGAGACAGTTACAAGGATTTCCATGTTATGGCAAACTGATGCGAATCCAGTATGCAAAAACAGATTCGGATATAATATATAACATGTGTGGCACTCTTGCTGAAAAAAGAAAAAAGCCAAAACTGTGGAACTGACTGCAAAAACCAACCATGGACAAAAACCCTGGTCAGGGAACACCAGATTCAGCTACTATCCAAGGAAATGCCGCACCAATCCTCAGGTCCCTGATTACCCTCCAAACAGTACTTTATTCCTTAAAAATTTACCAGAAGAGACTAGTGAGATGATATTATCGATGTTGTTTAATCACTTCTCTGGTTTTAAGGAAGTACGTTTGGTACCTGAGAGGAACTGACATTGCTTTTGTTGAATCTGAAAATGATGGACAGGCTGGAGCTGCCAGAGATGCTCTATAGGAATTTGAGGTCACATTGTCCCATACCATGATGATAACCTATGCCAAGAAATAACATTTGGGATAACTGTCTTTAAAGGACTGGTATTATTTATAGTTTTTGTTTTGATAACATTTGGCCAGGCCATTTTAATAGTTGCGGGGAGAGAGGCAGTGTATGTGAAATTGTTGAAAGGAATTTAAAAAATTACGTGGTCTTTGTTTAGCCTTAGTGAACTATGGACTGCGAAGGCCTTAATTTTGTACAATAAAACTTTTATTTGTATTCTGTAAAAAAACTATATCATGTTCAAGTATGGTTTATACTATCCGTCCAAGGATGGTTTAATGTTAAAAAAAAAAAAAAAAAACACCACACAATCACACTGTGATTCACCACATTTACCGAAGAAAGGAGAAGAAGCAACTCAAAATATGCAAAAAAAAGTTGATGAAATTAAATAGGTATTTAAAGCAAAAGTTCTTAAAACTATTAATAGGAACTTCTTTAATCTGATAAACTATATCTATAAAAAAAATCTTTCACAGACACTTCATGATGCAAACACATAATTTAATTTTAGATAAAAATATGTACTATTCTCTCCTTACATATAAGAATAGAGAAAATTACAACTATTATCTCTTTAATTCAACAAGGAATATTGGTGTTCCTAACCAGTGCAATAATTTTTTTTTTTAAAGTGTGAGGATTAGAAAGAAAGAAAGAAAACTAGTCATTCTTACACACTATGTACTTAGAAAACCCAAAAGAATCTACAAATAAACTCTGGGAATTAAGTGAATTTAGCAGAGCTGTTAGGTATTGACATAATGTCAATATACAAAAGTCAACTATTTCCATATCTTACAAAACAATTAGATAATGGAACTAACAGTACCATTGACAATAGCATCAAAAATATTAGAAAAAAGTCTAAAGAAAGGTGAAAAGCCTTTATATAGAAAACTACAAAATATTACTTGAAATTAAATAAATGAGATCTATTTTGTATTTGTGGATTGGAAGACTCAATATTTTCTTAAACATTTCCCAAATTGATTGATACATTCAATGCCATCTCAGAATCATAGTAGATGCATTTTTGTCCATAAGCTTATTCTGAAAATCATGTGAAAATGCAAAGGTTGAAGCATAGCAAAGATAAACAGGAGGAAAATCGAAGGATACACACTGAATATCAACTTATCCCATGATTAAAATTGTATAATTTTGTATAAAGCTAGACAAACAGAGCAATGAATGATATATCCTTTGAGAACCCAGGAAACCCACACATGTACCATCATCTGATTTCAGGCAAAAAGTGCCACTTCAATGCAGTGGTAAAGACACCCTTTTTAATAAATGAGCTAGACCAACTGGGTATTCTGTGGAGGGGAGTTCACACCTCTGTATATCATATCATAAACTAAAATTATTTCCAAGTGAATTGCACACCTAAATATAAAGGGGAAAAAGAGACCTTCTAGAAGGTTAAAGAGGGGAAACTTGTAGCTTTTGAGAAGGCAGGTCAAGTGCAAAAACAGGAAAAGCTAATGTTTGGTGACTTGTCAACAGTGGTTACTGTGGAGGGATAGTGACTGGACATGGGCATGAAAGAGCCTTCAAGCGTGCTGGAAGTGGTGAGGACAGTGTCTGCACATGAAAAACTCAGAGGTAAACCCTATAGATCCATGCACTTCATGTAAGTTGTAAAGACAGAGAATCAAAACATCAAGAACATTCACAACATGCTTTCATTTTCTTGGACTTGTATGTCTGTTCAACTTTTCACATGTAATATTATGTAAATCTAAAACGTTTTTGGTTAAATAGGCTGTTTCTAAACAACAGAAATAAACAGATTGATTTCTTCATGCTCTACACAGAGTAGGGAATCAGCAACTCCTGAGATGGGTTCCTCAAACTCATTCATCTGTGACGTCAGAGTCCACTGTGGACCTGGAGTGTGACCAGCATCGGGAAGGTGGACTGAGTGGGAAGGATGCAGGTTACACCGCGACTCCCCTCTTCCTCTCCCACCCTCCAGTTCGGGGTGCTGCCAGGTGACAGGACAACCACACACCTCAAATCCACCCTCTGCCAGTTCTGTGACTGTAGACCAGTGACTTAACCTTCTCATGGGTACCTTGTCATTTGGAAATAAGGACACCTCACAGAGTCACGTATGTTCAGTAAACAGTCCCTGGGCTCCAAGTCCCTGTCCCCAACCAGCCCCTGACTAATTACCAGCAGGAGAGAAGGGTTGCAGCATGTGAAGTGGGTCTTGTTTGGGCACAGCACCACTGCCCAGCCACCTCTGCGCCTGAAGCAAAAGAAAATCAGCTCTATTCATCTTTAGAATTGTTTAAAAAATATCTTGCTCATCACGGATTCTCTGGCGAAAGTTGTGGTTTTTAAAAATACTGTGTTAAAATACTATTTATCTTGATGACTGAGTTGTTTGGTTCCTCACTTGCCTCTCCCTGCTGCAGGCCTTATTTGGACAGTAAAGTTCTCCAGCCTGGTCCTTACAGATCCAGACTCCAGGGAGTGTCGGGCACCCACATGCTGGTCATGGCCCTGAGTGGTGATGCTGGCACCCAGGGTGATGAAGGAGGTGCACTGTGGGGGCCCTGCACAGGACCCAGAGGAGGAGGATGTATAGCTTTGACCCCCTGAAAGACCTGTGGCAGGAGTGCAACTCATCTGAGCTTGAAGGAGAACGGGGTCTAATCCTCTAGCAGAGTTGGCAGCCTCAACTGTGTTTGGGTCAGTGTGTGGGGAGGGTCTTCCTGTTCCCTGCCCCCATCTGCACCGGCCTTCTTCCAAGAAAGGAAGAGCAGCTGAATCACTCTTGGAAGCTCCTGTTTACACTCTCTGTCCTTCACAGAATTTTACCCAGGATGTCAAGTAACCTCTGTCCAGCATTGCTTTCCCAGGTTGTTCCCCAGATGGCCTGCTCCCTGGACTTCTGTGAACCAAAGAACTGGTCTCCAACAGCTGCAAGCACTCAATATGCAGACAGACATTTAACAAATCTGATATCTCCAGCCTACCCACTGGAGGTAGTTACTCTGGGGCCTTCTAGAAGGCATCCCAGGGCAGTGAGGGTGGGACAGGAACTCCATCAGGGGCATCCTGGGGATGAAGGTAATTCCCTGGATGGAAGAGAGGGGGTTCAGGGTGAAGAAGAGGTTGTTAGGAGGTTGTATCTAGGTGGGCTTCCAGCCTTCTGTGAATCAGGGATTTTATTTATTGCCTTTTTTTTTTTTTTTTTTGCTGCACTGGGTCTTTGCTGGTACATGCAGACTTTCTCTAGTTGTGGTGAGTCAGGGCTACTCTCTAGATATGTGCAAGGTCTTCTCATTGCAGTGGCTTCTCTTATTGCAGAGCACGGGCTCAAGGCGTATGGGTTCAGGAGCTGTGGCTTGCAGGCTTAGTTACTCCATGGCCTGTGAGATCTTCCCAGACTAGGGACTGAACCCATGTCCCCTGTATTGGCAGGTGGATTCTTTACCCGTGGACCACCAAGGGAGTCCCTGGATCAGGAATTTAAAAAAATTACTCAGGTAATCATTACGGGGAAAGTACATGGATGACCACAACATTTCTGAACAAAAGTCATAAGAGGGAGGTTACCTAACCAGATTTTGAACCTGTTAAAAATCAACAGTGTAGGTAAGAAACAAAATGATGAAGAAAATAGCACATGAGAGTATTGGCTCATTTAAGTTTTTCAATCCAATGAGCAAAGAAGGCCTGTTATTATTTCAAATAATAAACTTCACCAAAAAGAAGAGAAGAGAAAGTATAGATAGGGTTAAAGTCACACAACTTTAAGCTACTGAACTGGCAGTCCAACCCAGGTAGCCTGGGTCCAGAAGAGAACAGAAAATCAGGAAACAGCTGGTCATCATGCTTTAGAATGCATTATGTGGTGACGATTGCATTTCAGACTAGAGAGCATGGAAGAAGGGAGGCAGCATCTGTTTACAGTGGATGTTGGATACTTCACACATTTTGGCCCACCTTTTGTTGGAAGGTCAGACCTCTATTAAAAATGAAACTTATGAAGAGTTTGCCCTGATTTAGAATACTTAAAATTATGTGCTTAAGTTAAGAATGTAAGCTTTTGAGTCTTACATTTAAAGGAAGTCACTTATAGGTGGAAACTATTTTAAAATTCACTGGTCCCATACTAAGAGAACATAAGAGAACATAACTCTCACTCAGAGCCGGGTTGGGAGGCTCAAATAAGACAATGTTTATAAATAGTTACTTCTTATCTGGCAGCCAACAACAAAAACAACTGACTTTATAGAAACGAATTAGAATCATAACATTTGTTGAATTACATTTAAGTTTAATTTTATAATGTAGTTAGGTGGATATTTTGGATTCCACTGACATTTTAACTCACTGGTGCTTAATGGGTGAACAACAACCAGGAATGTTGTCATTGAGCTCTCAGCTGGCCCTGGAGAAAGGACCTGGGAACGCATTCCCACAGCGGCAGAGTTTCCTGCGGCAAGCCTCTCATTGCCTCTGTTCACCTGTGTCTGCTCTAGTATACTGCATGGGTGGAGGCTGCTTCCTCCAACCCTGTTATGTGTTTTTTCTTTCATTTCTTGAAAAGAACCTTAAAAGGAGAAAAACCCATTATCTTTTTATAAAAAGTAGGAAACATGAATAAGCAAAAAGAAGAAAATTTAAAAGCCAAATAGAAATGATAAATGATTTGTCACCAGGTGGGAACGAATGTTTAACAGTGTAGCGTGTATCATTTCATGTCTGTACTTTTCAGATGGGCTCATAGCACTCACCTTGTTTTCTAACAGGCAGTTTTTGAGAAACAATGTATCACTAGTAGGGGTCAGGAGGCACTCTTTCTCTGCACAACTACTAATTAACCTTCCTGAGCTTACCTTCTTTCTGAAGTTTGATGTATTTACCAAAAACTTCCACCAGATCTTGGATTGTTTCCAGATTGTGAACAAACACTGAAATGTTTCTCTTTCTGCCAAAGTCTTGCCCATAAGCTCTGGCCTCAGAGAATTTTTGCCTCCACCACCATTTAAAAACCAACTTACAGGACTTCTCTGTTGGTCCATTGGTTAAGGATCCGGTTTGCAATGCAGGGGACACAGGTTCTATTCCTGGTTGGAGAACTTATATCCCACATGACGCAAAGCAACTAAGCCTGCCCTCAGCAACTACTCAGCCCACCTGCTCTAGAGCCTGCAGCACACTCTGAAGCCCTGGCGTCACAATGAGAGAATTGTTGTGCCAATAAATAAAAATTAATATTAAAAAAAAAAAAACCTCACGGGACTTCCCTGTCAGTCAGTTCAGTGGTTAAGACCTTGCCTTCTAATGCAGGGGGTGCAGTCCAATCCCTGGTAGGGGAGATAAGATCTCACCTGCCTTGGGAGGCCAAAAAACCAACAGAAGCAATATTATAACAAATGCACTAAAGACTTTAAAACTGGAAAAAGAAAAATCAACTTGAAGTCTTCCTCGTCTCATCTCTAGGGCGCCTTCCAGCTTGCTGGGCAAAATTCACAAGACTGTAACCTGTACCGGGCAGACGCCAGGGCAGGGATGGCGGCAGTTCAGTGATTTCCCCTGCGTGTGGACCAGGGGCGTGGAGAACTCGGGTCCTGAGGCTCCCAGGATCACAGGAGGTGGGCCCTACAGGGGCCTCCCCTATGATCCCGGCTCCTTGATCCCCCTTCCCGCGCGACCCAGGCTGGGGTGCGAATCCCTCCGGGCACGTGAGGGAGGCGGGGAGTGTCTGTCCCAGGGGCTTTGGCTCCGCAGAGCTTCAGGGGTTGCTTGGGGTCAGCCCAAGGTCACAGCTTCCTCCTGCTGCAGGGGTTGGGGGTCGTGACACGCTCTCCTCCAACTCGCCCCTGCTGCTCTGGGGCCTCCGATGCCGGCTCCCCCCAAGATCTTGGCTTCCGTGCAGCCCCCCGCCCCCTAATCCCATGGACCCTCGAGAACTTCTAGGCTAAGACCTGCCAGAACCACTAGAACCCCCCGGCACCCAGGATTTAGGAGGAGAGGGCGAGGCCAGGGTCCTCGGGCCAGGTACTCAGGGATTGGCCAAGTCCTCGATACTCTGTAGCAACAGCACCTCGGAACCGCCTCCGGGTATCTGCGTGCTGAGCCTGGAAGCTGGGAACCCGGCCCTGGCTAGGGGGTGAGTTGGGGGCGTCTGGATGAAGGTGGGTGAAGGGGGCTTTCAGGAGGGAGTTTATGGGGTTCGGTGACTGAATTCGCGGTCCTGGGTGGGGGCCCGGGGAGGCCTCTTGGCCCCCACGGGCAGCAGGGCACCTGGAGAGGTGGGGCGGCGCAGGGCCACAGCCAGGCAGAGGGTGTCCAGGCAGAATGGTGCGATAGAGCCGTCTATCCCCGCGGAGCCGGGTCCCCTCTGTGTTCCGGGTACCCCTCCTCAACCCCAGGATCCTCTTCGTGTGAGTTTGGCCCTTAGCCTCCTCCCTGCCCTTCCTGGAGCCCGGTGGGGGGTGGGATGGGGCAGTCGGCCCCAGAGGAAACCTGGGTCCCTCGAAGGATGCGAGGGCTCGGACCTCCTGCCCATCATGCCGGCAAGAAAGGTGGGGCCCTGGGACAGGAGCCGGTGACAAGGCGCTGAGGTCAGGGAGCCGCGACAAGTGCGTGTTCCTGTAGGTGGTGCAGGGCGGCAAGAGCTGGAAACAGGCCAGACCTTTTGCCAGGGAGCGTGGCAAGTCTGTTCAGATTCTCACAGCATGTGTGGAAAGTGGTTTGGTAGCATCTGCTAAGTACACACCCTTTATTTTGGCTGCCATAGCCCTCAGGTAGTTGGAACACAGGTCTGGACCTTAGGTTTGAGAAAGTGCTCACTAGTGTGGGGCTGGGGAGGTGGTTACAGTTCCTCCTTACACCTGGTCTTTTTCAGAACCCAGTGGAGACTAGGGGTCCTTCCTGCAGTGCTGCCAGACTAAGTATTGCCATAAGGAAGCCCTCTCAGTTTGGTGTATATGCACACAGTCAGATTGTAGTTTAAAAATGTGAAAAACAGAGAGCTGGTGATGTGGGCAAGGGGCACGAAGGGAACAGAGGTTCTGGGAGTGAGGAGCGAGGAGGACTCTTGCAGCCACAACACACATCCAGGATCTGGACTGTTGTGGGGACTCATGGGAAACTCTGCGGGTCCCTGATGCCCCTGCCTTCGCTTGCTGTTGCCGCATTATAAGTACCTGTGGCAGGAGAGGCCTGGCAGACTTGGCTGAAGATAGATGTGGGGTCAGCATGGGCAGACCGTGGTCCTGACTTGTCATCTTGTTTGCAGAGGGGCCCAACCCGCCTGGCGATGCAGAGCTTCCTGCAACTGCTGAGGGGAAACGGGGGCCCCAGCCTGCCCTTGCCGGAGCTGGTGACCCTCGCAGGCAGGCTGTGCCGGGACCTCCAGGATGACCCCACCCAGGTGCAGCCCTTGGTCACAGCCGTGCTGGACAGCCAGTTCCGCCTGTACCTCTTGGACAATGCAGATGTGGCCCTGGTGTGTGCCAGCGTGCTGGCCCAGCAAGAGCAGCACCAGGCCGCTTGCCGGCTGCTGGAGGTAGAGCTGGTCTGTGAGATGGGGTTGGGGGATGGGGGTGTGAAGAGAGGGGAAGCGGCCACCACTGTCCTAAACATGACACAAATGCCCAGAGTCAGCAGGAGCTTGTGAAGAGGTGCCATAAACCAAGCTGGGATGGTCCACTCTCTCTCTAAGTAAAGTAAAGTAAAGTCACTCAATTGTGTCCGACTCTTTGCGACCCCATGGACTGTAGCCTACCAGGCTCCTCCCTCCATGGGATTCTCCAGGCAAGAGTACTGGAGTGGGTCGCCATTTCCTCCTCCAGGGGATCTTCCCAACCCAGGGATCAAACCCGGGTCTCCCATTCCAGGCAGATGCTTTAACCTCTGAGCCACTCTCTCTCTACTAAGTTTTAACTTGCCTGGTAACTGAAGATAAGACTGTCCAGTTTTGGAATCTTCGTGGTCCTGGCTTGGAAAGTTGGCATCCCAGTTAGTGAGACAAGCAAACAGACCCAGTCTCTCAGTCCTCTGGCTGTGGGTCTGCATTCGGGAGCTCTGAAATCACAAGTATGTTTGTCAGTCCTCTGGTGGCACTTTGAACCTTAAGTCATTTGGCATGAAAACCTGAGCTATGTCTACATGAAGCCAGTGATGTCTTTATCCACTTTTATGTTACTGTGGTACATTTTACTACCCAAATATTGGTATGTTTGGTTGCACGATGCTGCCTGCCCAGATCATACTGGAGTGCGGCAAATTCTGTAGTGTATACCTGTTACTTCTTAAAATGTGTGACGTTCTGAATTCCCAACTATGTGTGGCTCGAAAGGTTTTAATAAGAGATCTGGGGGCCAGTGTTTCCCTTTTTCACTCCATATGCATGTATGCATGTACATCTATGCATAAGTTACGCTGAGTTTACTTTCAAGATACTCAGTTCTTTCAGTTCTTTCTATTTCTGCTCCCTCTCCCCCAAGCCCTGTGGCATCCACCTTTCTCCCTTCCCTCCCAGCACCCTGCCATGTTCTCTCTTGCTCCCTCCATCTGTTCCTCACCTAGCAGCCAGAGGGAGTTTTAAAACTGCAGATGGGACCATGGTGTGTGCTGAGGCGGTGGCCCCAGAGCCTGCCATCAGTGCTGGCTTGCTCTCCAGCCTTTGGACCCCTCCTCCCCGCCTTTGTCATGCTGGCTTTCTTGCTGTTTCTGGAACTCCTGAGATCCTCTTCTTTTGAATTTTGCAGGTGTCATTTCCTCTGCCAGAGGCTGGAGCCCCATTCTGTGTGGCTGGAGCTTTCCTCCGTGTCTGGTTTCTGCTTTAAATGTCACCCTGTACAGCTAGTGCCTCCTTTATTGTCAAGGATATAAAGGAGCCCTCATCCCCCTCTGTGGCTCCTTCCTCAGCTCATAAGTAGAAATCTGTTTATTTTTCAACCTGTGCTTTGTCTGCCTCCCCTCCTGCACTGCAGGCCCCAGGAGTAGGGGGCGCATCAGTTCTGCTCATTAAAGGATCCCCAACACCTGCAACATAAGAGAACTCAGATTTCCAGCGATGTCAGACCAAATGGATGAATACACAGAGTTGTCATAGCTGCTGTGTAGGCAGTCAAGGATGAAATGTGATGCAAAACTCCCAGGAGAGGGACTATAACTCACTCGGGATTGTCTAGAAATGCCTCTGAGAAAGTGATGTGTTCTGAGACCTGAGAGAAGCCGTGGGGCCACCACCTCAGAAAAGGGCATTTCCTGCCCAGGGCCACTCATGCAGGTGGGAAGGTCCCAGGTGGTTTCCCTGCCCGTAGGTTGTGCCCTGGGTCTGCTGCTTTATCCTGGGAGGAGACTGCAGGCTTCGACCCAGCAAAATAGGCTTTTTCTTGCTGTGGAGAGAAAGCTAAACGATTCTCAGCACCTCCCTCACCAAAATGGTCCTGAGAACACTGGGGTTAAAGCTCAGGGGCTGTGTCTAGGCGAGGCCTGTCCTCCGCATCCTTGGCCATCTCAAAAGTCAGGTCACGTGACCACGTCCCACTGGGTCTGGGAGCCATCAGTGGTGTGACCAGGACCCCTTCATCCCCTTCAGCTCAGAATGTGCTCTCTGAGACCCAGGGACCCACCCAGCTGGTGGGAAAGGCCTCTTATACAAGGCAGGGGTCACGCCTCAGGCCCTTTAATCTGATCTTTCATGTGGTCCTTAGCGCAGCTCTGCCTCCTGTGTGAAGTCATAGCCCAGAGGTGGGTTTCCCCTTGCCTGCCCCTCACCTGTAGGGGGTAGAGGAGAACTGTGACCCCCTCCGGGGGCTCCCTGGTGGGGACTGGAGCCCAGCCATGGAGCTCATGCCCTCACCATTGGGCGCCAGACAGTGGCTGGTCTTAGGGCTCAGGCAAGTGGACGATGGGGCTCCAGGGCAGGGGAGGGTGCAGATCTCAGAAGGCTCTTGTCCACAGGGGTGCCAGGTGCCAGGCGGCAGCCCCAAGCTGGTGCAGCTCTGGAATGACATCCACTACCGTCTGGCCATGAAGAGGCTCGGTGTGTCCACGCTGACACCGGTGCAGAAGTTCCGGTGCAGGAAGAGGTATGCGCTGGTCTTGGCGCTTATTCCCAGGGGCTCATGAGGGATTTGCCTTCCAGAACCATAGAAGGGCTGAGGTGAAGTAGAGGGAGGGAGGTGAGATGAAACAGTGATGTCAGTGCCCAACACTGAGCCACCTCTCCGCCTGCTCGGCTGTGGGAACACTGTCCCACCTCTGCCCATAGGGCAGGACAGAGAGCCGTTCCCAAGACCCAGACCAGGAGCCGCTGCCGGTCAGTGAGGACCTTGCAGGGAGGGAGTCAGCAGGTGGGCACCCCCGACCTCACTTTCCCCTTGTGGGAGGAGGGATGCCCCTCATGTCAGCTAGTCCCCATGGTTAGGCTCTGCCAGTGGCCTGGCTGAGATTTCAGCACAGCTCCTCAGGGCTGTTGCTGCTACTGCTGCTGCTAAGTTGCTTCAGTCGTGCCTGACTCTGTGTGACCCCATAGACGGCAGCCCACCAGGCTCCCCCGTCCTTGGGATTATCCAGGCAAGAACACTGGAGTGGGCTGCCATTTCCTTCTCCAATGCATGAAAGTGAAAAGTGAAAGGGAAGTCGCTCAGTTGTGTCCAACTCTTCGCGACCCCACGGACTGCAGCCTACCAGGCTCCTCCGTCCATGGGATTTTCCAGGCAAGAGTACTGGAGTGGGGTGCCATTGCCTTCTCCGCCTCAGGGCTGCAGGACCTTTTGAAGACAGATAGGTTGAAGTCTGACACATGATAGCTACTGAACAGATGTTAATTAACAATCACCACCATGACCATAATCAGCACTAAGTAAACATTACGACTACCAGTTATAACCATCACCATTCATGAATGAGGACACCGAGACACAGACAAATTAGTGACTCACCTGGTTACACACTAGAGAGACGCAAAGGCAGGATTCCAGCTTAGACGTTGAGGCTGCAGAGCCTTTGTTCTTTATTTGGGTGTTCTCCACCAGCCAGAAGGGGCTGCAGGTCTCTCTCTGAGCTCCTGAAAGCCCAAGTGACAGGAGTGCGGAGCCAAGGGCCTGGTTGATGGAGGAAGAGATGGATGGATTCCTTTTGGATCAGACAGAATTTTTCTCACAGTGCCCACCAAATATATCCTCAAAGCCCAGAAGTTAATCAGCCTTGAGGCTGTCAAGGGTTGCAGTCAGTCCCCTCCCTATAGGTTTTTAGGGCCTGCCTGAGGGTGGTTCAGCAAAGTGACTTGGGGAGCAGTGTGCCGTGTTTGTGAAGAGGCCCTTGGGGCTCTCCTGGAGCTGCACTTGGATGTAGATAACGGACCGGAGACTGGGAAACAAAGCAGATCCCCTAATTCAGAGCAAGGAATGCCAGACAGGACAAGCCCAGCAGAGGGCTGTGGCTCGGTGGTCCTTTGTTGTGGTCGGGGCTGTAGCACAGGGCCACAGAACCTGAGCGAGGCCTGGGCACAGGGATGGCACTCTCTGGGCACAAGGAGGGGTGATACACATTACAGGTGGTGGTCAGTGCAGGAGCAGAGACAGGAGGTGCTTGGAGGTTCTGGCAGAGGCCGTGGCTGGGGAACGGGTTGTGTCAGTATGGATTCAGGAGGATTTGCTGATAGGTTGAATGTATTGGAGAAGGTAAGATAATAAACCCAGGCTCGTGGCCTGATTGGCCGGGACGTGGTGTTCTCTCACTGGGACGGGCAGGACAGGCTGGGGGCAGATGTGAGAAGTGGGAAACTGAGCTTCACTGGGATGTATGGGGTGTGTTCTTGACCTTCATGGGGATTTTTCAATTGGTATTTGGATATCAAATCTTGTAGAAAACCGGTGGTGTTCACTTATATGTCATTTAAAGAAAATTATTTATTTTTGCCTCTGCTGGATCTTCGTTGCTGTGCAGGCTTTTCTTTAGTTGCAGTGAAAGTCGCTCAGTCGTCCCCAACTCTTTGTGACCCCACGGGCTACACAGTCCATGAGTTCTCTGGGCCAGAATACTGCAGCGGGTAGCCATTCCCTTCTCCAGGGGATCTTCCAAACCCAGGGATCTAACCCAGGTCTCCCGCATTGCAGGCGGATTCTTTACCAGCTGAGCCACAAGGGAAGCCTGTGAATACTGGAGTGGGTAGCCTACCC
This sequence comes from Capra hircus, assembly GCF_001704415.2. NCBI lineage: Eukaryota > Metazoa > Chordata > Mammalia > Artiodactyla > Bovidae > Capra > Capra hircus. The sequence continues at coordinate 26,846,805 of NC_030824.1, forward strand.
CTCCTCCGGGGGAACTTCCCTACCCAGGAATCGAACCAGGATCTCCTGCATTGCAGGCAGATTCCTTACCAACTGAACCATCAGGGAATCCTTAGTTGTAGTGAGTGGAGACTACTCTCTGGTTGTATTCTGCAGGCTTCTCATTGTGGCTTCTCTTGTTGCAGAGCACGGACTTTAGGGTGCTTGGGCCTCAGTAGTTGTGGCTCCCAGCCTCTAGAGCACAGGCTCAGTAGTTGTGGTGCATGAGCTAGGTTGCTCCTTGGCATGTGCGTTCTTCCCAGACCAGGGATCAAATGCGTCTCCTGAACTGGCAGGCAGATTCTTTACCACTGAGCCACCAGGGAAGCCCCCTGTCATTTTTCCTTTTGCAAAAAATCCCATTATACAGTCAGTAAAGCAGGTAGCATAACCCACCTCAATATCTTCATCATCCAGCTTCAGCAGTCAGGGCCACTGGTCAGTGAGGGGTGCTGGGAACCCTGATGAGAGTGTGGAGTGTGGGCCCAGGCACCACCAGGCCCCTCCCTGCTCAGGGCTTGGATCCAGGGCCTGCAGCACACGGTGGGGAGGAGGGTGGCCGGTGAAAGGAGAAGAGTCCAGAGGGGCACAACAGGTGCAGCCAGAGGAGCAGGGGTCTGTTACCACCTCCTCAGTGTCCTCCTCTAGGAATCCACCACCTGCCTCCCTCTGCCCTAACGGCCTCAAGAGCCGGAACTTCCCCAGAGAAGTTCGCCAGAAGCTGGAGGACTTTGCCTCGGGCGTGAGCACCAACCCCAGCAAGGCCGAGCGGGTAAGAGCAGATATAAGCATGGCCAGGCACCCTCCCTTCGCCAACACTCCCTGTCCTTAGGGGAGGCCCACCCTTGGTTGGTTCACCCCCACTGTCAGGTGGGGGACTAACACCCTTGGGGGACTGCCACCGTTAGGTGACATCACCACCTTAGGGGGTAGATCCACACCCTCCCTAGTGGCCTATCTGTGAGGGCGATGGTGGTCCCTGACCACCCTGAACTCCCTTGGGGATGACACCCTTTGGCTGGCAGCCCCTGCATGTCTACCCTCCATAGGCTGGGGAGTGAGTTTTGTCACAGGCATCTTAATACCCCGTCAGCCGGTGTGACTTCAGGAGACACTGAGCACTCACTGAGGCCGGGGCTCCAGCAGGAGGGGTGGAGGGGGGCACCCTCCAGGAGCAGGTGGAGGGGGCAAGAGTCTGCCCCCTCAGATCCTGCTGCTCAGAAAGCTGGCTTGCTCTCTCCTCCCCGCGTCCAGTCAGCTGGGCTCTGCCAGAGCAGGGCGCTGTGGCCAGTGGTGCCAGTTCACATCTGAGACGTGCCTGGTTGCAGGGTTGGTCATGGCCGATACACTCTGGCACGGGTGGGTGGAGGGTCAGTGGTTGGGTGGCACCTCGGGAGAATCTGGTTTGCCAGCTGCTCGGAGCCCTCCCGGCTGTGAGTGACTGTCGGGTGGGTGGTGGCTTGCCTCCTTTGTGCCCCGGCCTCTTGGCTTGGGAGTGGGCTGGGGTAGTGGCGGGTTGTTTTGGGGCAGGAGGACCTGGCCTCTGAGACGCACCTGACCACGGAGCAAGTCTACAACTGGTTTGCCAATTACCGGCGGCGCCAGAGGGCCTTGATGCAGCGTGCGGCGCCAGCCCCAGACTCAGCAGAAGACCTCACGTCAGGGGAGGCGAGTCGGCACCTCCCCCCGCAGCCAACAGACCACCCCCACCTTGGCTCTGGGCTTGTGGACAGGCCTCAGTGGTCAAGTGAGTGGCCCCTCTGACAAAACCTGTATCCAGGCCCAGCCAGGCCCCTTCCTCCAGCCCCAGTCTGCACGTTCAGCACCTCACCCTGTGGGAAGTGAGATCACTGACGCTAAGGGTCAGGTTGCGCTCAGGGTGGTCCAGGTGGGCTGCAGCAGCATTTTGCATTGAGAGATTACTGTGAGGTCAGGCCCAAGAGTCGGGGAGTTGAGCCAAGCACCAGAATTGGGGTGGCCTGGGTTCATAATTGTGGGTTTCAGTTCAGACCAAAGACAGATCAAGGGTTAAACAAAGAGCAGCAGGCAGCCAGCATGACTGCTCTCAATCTGCTGGGAAGGAGGCTGGGACTCCAAGCATCTCCCAGCCTCCCTTCCTGTCTGATCGGCTTTTAGCAGGACCTGAGAAAAGTGGGCCTCTACAGACCCTGGAGACCACCCAAGGGCCGTGGGAGCCGCTGGCTCTGACCCCAGACTTCTCTGGAGACGAGACTATGCCCAAGTCACTGGCTCCCAGGTACTGCCACCGCACATAGGCCAGGGCAGTTCAGTTTTCCACTCTCAGTGGGAGACCAGGAATGGAGTGGGCATAGGAACACCAGCCAGACCCTGGGACCAGGTCTGTGATGGCTGAGGGCAGAGATAGCTGTGACTCCAGGTAGGAGGGGGAGCCACTGGCAAGGAACCCACATCACGTACAGCACACTTGCTTCCTAGAGCCTGACTCACAGCCTAACTTCATGTAAATTTTGGAGAATGGAGAAACAGACTTAGAAAAACATGCAGACCTATCGCCTAAAGGCAAATAGCCTTCCTCGTGGTTTGTTTATCTCTAGCATTTGGTGTGGTTGGTATATCTCTAAGTCAGTAACCACTAAGTTAATCAGTTCCTCCCACAGCCCAGGCAGCGTCTCACCTTACCTGCCGCTCCTGTGACGATGCACAGACTGCTCTGAGAAGAGTGCTGGCCAGCAGGGGGACTGAGTCTGAGCAAGACAAGCTGTGCCCACTTTTCCCTGTTACCCTTGTGTTATTAGCATCTCTCATGACATTACCTGGGCTGACACCTCATATTCAGGCCAGCACTACCCAGCCGTGTGGCCTTAGGCAAGTTCCCATGACCTCTTGGTGTCTCACTTTTCTCATCTGTGAAATGGGGACAATGATAAGCCCTGCCATGCAGGTCTTCACACAGATTATAGAGGTGGGGAGTTGTTAACAAAAGCCCAGGAGCGCCATCTGAGATACAGTGAGCATTTGTGGAATATTACTTCTTTGAATTATTAACTTCTGTGTAACAGTCCTTTAAGATCCACCTTCATATAGTCACTCAACTGTTAGGTTGTTCCTAATCATTTTCAGCTTTCAGTATTGCAGAACAATGCTTCATTGAAAGCACTTGTAAATAAACTGCTAATATATCTTAGGTTTCTAGCAGTAATATTTTTTACTCTTGCAGCCCCAGGGAGATTGGTAAAGGCAGCATGACTGGGAATGTGGTGGGCCCCACAGCCATCCGAGCCCAGATTCCCAGGCTGAGCTGGAATGTCCTCCCAGGCCCCCCTATCCCAGTCTGAGGGAGCCTCTGCCCACCAAGGGGTGGTGTTCCCTATGTCCCCCAGGTCTCTGCAGGGTGGTGAGATACACCAGGAGGGACCTAACCATGATCCTGCCACTCTGCCCCCTGTCTGCTCTGGCCCTGGTCTCTGTCCTCTGGCTGCTGCCAATGATATGCTGGACCCCTCTCTGGCTGCTCCTGAGTCGTGGCTGATGTCTCTCGCACTGGCATCCTCCAAGGAAGTTTCCTTCCAGACTGGGCAGCTGATCCACAGTCGTGGGCTGGACGTCACCATGCGCCCTACCGAAGCTGCTCTGGCTGTGTCCTTTGCCACCCTCAGGGAGCCCAGCTCCACAGGTGGGTCCACTCTAGACAGACCACGTGTTTCTACATCAGATGCTTTGACAACTTGTATCTCATTTGAAGGGGCAGGATTTTGAGGGGCAAGGACTTTCTGCTTGAATCCCATGTAGTTTATTAGACCCACAAACCAGTGCAGTTGGAACAGTCTCTTCCCACGAATAGCTGGATGTTTATTTCATTTATTTTGGTTTTCAAAATAAAATGTGCTAACATGACTAAAAAGTAGGATAGTGAGGAAAGAGTTGAAATGAAATGGAATGGCTGCCAGCCCTGATCCAGTCCCCGTGACTAGCCTGTCCACATCTGCCAGCACAGAGGAGGGCTGAGCTGCTCGAACTTTACCCTCTTGTCCTGGTTTCTTTCTTAGTTGTAACTGTAGCTATACGTACCCTTAACGAAGATGTATTCAGGTATATATTTTGTGCACCAACCATGACAGCAGCTTGTGACCTCCATAAGGAGGATATTGGCACTGAATTCAGCCTGTCACCTAAATTTCTTAGTCTTCTGTGGTTATGTATGCATGCTAAGTCGCTTCAGTCGTGTCTGATTCTTTGTGACCCTATGGACTGTAACCCGCCAGGCTCCCCCGTCCTTGAAATTTCCCAGGCAATACTGGAGTGGGTTGCCGTGCCCTCCTCCAAGGAATCTTCCTGACCCAGGGGTCAAACACATCTTTTATGCCTACCTGCATCGGCAGTCTTTACCACTAGCGCCACTTGGGAGGTCTTCTTCTGTGGTTATATATAAGTATGTCTCATTATAGTTTCTCGTTGCCTTTCTTTTTTCCTACATTGTCTGCTTTTGTCACGTCCTTAGCTTCTCCCAATATTTCAAGCATCACCTCTGAAGACTTGTTGCTGGGAACCTCCTTTTCCCTGTCCCCATCCAAGTGCAGTCTCCCTAGGCCTGGGATGAAGCCATTATCCTGAGAGCACCTGGGTTTGCTTCAGTGTTGAATCTTAGTTCCCCCACCAGGGATCAAATCCACGTCCCCTTCGTTGGAAGGTGAACTCTTAACCATTGAACTGCCAGGGGAATTCCACTTCAGTGTTTCCTTAATTGCAAGTCTCGTTCTTTCTTTGTTGACTCTTGTTATGTTAGAGAATGTCTTTAACTTTACAAGAAAGGGTGACTACAGGTAAATTTTCTGATTCCTTGCATCTTCTGAAGTTGTCTCTAATTTTCCCTCATGCTTGATTAATGATTTGTCAGGGCCAGAATTCTGAGTTCAAAACACTTTTTTTTCTTAGAAATTTGAAAGCAGCATATCATTACAGCATCCAGTGTTGTCATTTTAAGTCAGATGTCATTCTGATTTTTACATGTTTTTTACATATGTTTCCTTTCTTGAAGCTTTTTAGTTTTTAAGTCTTGGTGTTCTGAAATTTCACAGTGATGGTTCTAGGTGTGAGTCTTTTAAAATCACTTTGTTGTTAAGCTTTTCAACTTAAAGAGAGAGCAAGGTCTTCTTTAAGCTCCCGGCACTTTCTGTAATATTCTTTGATAGTTTCCTGATAATTTCCTCCTTCCAATTCTCTCTTTACAGCACAGATGTTATTTGGATGTTGGAAATCCTGAGCCAGTCTCCCAAAATGCTTACCTTTAAAAAAGTTGCTTTTTATTGTATATGCTTTTGTCTTAAACTCTATCTTCTGATTTTCTTTAAAAACATTTATTTACTTATTTTTGCTGCACTGGGTCTTGGTTGCTGTGTGCAGGCTTTCTCTTGCTGCAGTGAGCAGGGGCTACTCTCTAGTTGCAGTGCACAGGCTTCTCATTGCAGTGGCTTCTCTTGTTGCAGAGCACGGGCCATAGGCGCACGTGGGATTCAGTAGTTGTGACTTAGGGGTTTAGTTGGCATGTGGAAAATTCCCGGACCAGGAATCAAACCCATATCTCCTGCATTGGTAGGCGGATTCTTAACTACCAGACCACCAGGGAAGTCCTATCTTCTGATATTGTGACAGTTATGTATTTTAAGAGAACTCCAAGCTCTCTTTTCTTAATTCTGATTTTCCTTTCTTCATAGATTGTATTACTTTTTTATAGATGCAATATCTATACCTCTCTGAGTATCCTGCTTACAAGCTTCAGTAAATATGCTTTGTTGCCTGAAGGAGGAAATGTTAGGATGGTGGATTCAGGACCTTCCTTGGAAACAGGAAGAGGTAGGGCCTGAAAGTGGAAGAGCTTGGAGACTTACTTTTCTGAGGCAGTTTTTCCTTCTGAACAGATTGGTCTTTCATTCCAGAGCCCCTTTCCTGTCCATGTGTACTAACAAGGCTGGAGTCAGGACAGGCAGTGGGCAGCCTCATACTGGGAAGTGGGGAGCTGGTCTTCACACCATGTCGAGCATATGTGAGGGGTGATGTTCTCTGGGAATTGGTGAGCTCCCTGCTGACCACCTGAGCGCCTCATTTTCCTTCCCTCTCTGCAAACTCCTCAGGGTCCTTGACCCCTACTTACGCCCTGGCTTCCCTTCAGACACCCCACCCACCGCCATGGCACTGGACGTGTGCCCTGCATCTGCCGAACACGGACACCTCCCACTTGCTAATTGCCCTTCTCATGACACTCCCTTTGTTCTAGGCTCGGGGCTTTTTATTTCCCTTACTCTTCGAGGAAGAAGCTATAATCCGTTGATCTATTCTGTGTGAATTGAAATGTTCAAATTTGCACTTACCCATATTTCATGGACCTCAGAGTATCTTTGAAGTTCTGTGGAAAGAAGATACAGTGGAGGTGGAGGCAGTCACACAGCAAACGGTTTGGCCGGTCTGAGCAGCTGACAGATGAGATGGTTGCTCTGGCAGACAGGAGGGAAGACCATTGTTTGGGGTCTGAGATCAGGACGCTTGCTAGTTTTATTGGCCAGATGGACTTAGGGCACAAATGGACCTGACTTCTTAGCTTACTTTGCTCCTGAATGTCAACCTGGAACTGATCGAGTCCATGTGGATTTCCTTTTTAGAGTGAAAGGCACCCTGAGAGATTTTCTACAACATTTTAAGTAAAGAAAAAGGGTGGGGCAAGGGAGTAACACCTCGCACTGCCATGAAGTCAAGGTGAAACCCAATGAAAAAAGGGAGGGAAGCGGCAGGTGGCTGGGCTCAGCCTGTGATGAAGCAGGCAGGCAGAGAGGAGTCTGTCCTCACGCGGCAGCGGTGAACGTGGGCAGATTTGGATACTGAGTCTTTGTTGGGCTAGTGTGAGGTCTAGAATGACAAAAACTTGAAGCCAGTGAAATTTGACATTGTTTTGGTCTCTGGAAGCCTGAAAAAGCCACTGAGATGGACAGAAGTGGCTTCTCTTTCCTCAACGCGGAGCTGAGACCGGGGGCTGGCAGATGACGCTGCCTCTCCGCGGACCTCTGTGTTGGGCTGCACATGAACTGTGCTTCCGGGTCCCAGCTCTGAGTTGTGGGGTTTCCTCCCC